>NC_057350.1:11168000-12485000 GCF_016509475.1 Prionailurus bengalensis
CATGAAGGTACGAGTTAACAACTTTGAAACCACTATATATGTATATTGGAATTGGACAATTAAGTAAATGGATGGCAGGAGGACAGAGCTGGGTTTGTCACTGTTGGGGGCAGGGAAGGTTACAGATAAGGAATAAGAGGAGGCTAGAATAATCCATGCAGCAATGGAGTAGAGTTGGAGACATCAGTATGAACTCATATTTAGCTTAAAATAGATACTGATGGTTATGTGTATAAATATTTATAGATATATGTACAGACACAAGTTATAATACACAAATATTCTCCTTACTGTATCAGCTGAGAAGCCTAGAAGCAATGGCCATCCAGATCTTGGTTTATAATAACATTCTCCAGTGAAAGGGACCATGGCTCCTTGGAGAAATGCTGATTCTAAGACTGACGCAGGAAATATACTAGATGATCCTGTATCATTTTGTAATGCCAGAAAGTAAGGAAGTATTCAAAACCAAAACAAAACACAACTCACATCGTTGGGGTTATGTGAAATGGACCCAGGAGCAAACTGGAAGAGTTCTCAATGGCCAAACCAGGAACGGTTTGAGCAACAAAATTTAAAACGCGGTATTTGGGTCATAACTCAATGTATAAAGTAAATATCAATGAACCCATTCTATTATAAATAAAAGATCGACTAAATAAATAAATGGGGGAGAAGAGGCAAGTCTTTTGTGAAGAGGAATTTGGAATAATTTCTCTAGCATAGGGTACAACCTCAAGATGAGAAAGCATAACTCCTCACTCTTTAAGTGTGGGCTGTGGACAGCAAATTCTTTCCAAAGAGGACAGTATGGAAAGGGAAACAAAAAGTAAACTTATGGTGTAGAAATCTAACAAAGAATACCTCAGCCAGATGATCCAAGTTAATATCAGCAGTGATAAGTCATGTTGATAGCAGTGTACCTTTGATATGATGCAATGAGACCTTTTACCTCTGTGGTCTTCCTCCCCAAAACCCATAGCCCCAGTGCAATCATGAGAAAAACGTTAGACAAATCCCAATTGAAGGACACTCTACAAAATACTTGAGCAAGACTCCTCAGAACTGTCAGAATTTGTCTTTGATGAAAGACAAATAAGGTCTGAGAAACTGTCACAACCAAGAGGAGCCTAAAGAGATACAGCAAATGTAAATGTAGGATCCTAGATGGGATCCTAGAACATAAAAGGGACAGTAGGGGGAAAACTGAGGAAATTTGAACAAAATATGTGTTTCGGTTTAAAATAGTGCATCAGTGTTAGTTCATTCATTGTGACAAACGTACCATACTCAAATCAGACGTCAGTGATAGGGGAAACTGGGTGTGGAGTATACAGGAGCTCTCTGTGCTACCTCAACAATATTTCTACATACCTCAAAATAAGATTTGTTCCAAAATTAAAAGTTTATTAAAATAAAATTCCAGGGTTACTTAAAAAAGAAAGAAACTGCATCAGCAAAGCCAAGCTTTCCCTCCAGCACCAGCTGGAACCAGGAACTGACTCACTGTTCTGTGACCTCTGCAGTTTTTCTTGACCGCCATAGCTTCTACAGACTTCCTGCTTTCTGCCCTGGGTCCCCTAGCTCTGATACTTGGATCTGCCTGGGTTACCCTTCTTCCACCATCCTTGGCACTTCACAAGACCCTGCTGAGTGTCCCTCTTCTCCTTCATATCATCACCTACAGGTACCGGCCAGGCATCCCAGGCAAGACACTAGATAAATGTGAACCTTCACTCAAAGCCAGTAAACACTTAGGGGGACTACATTGGAACACAGCTGCTCCCACTCCCTTCTGCTTCTGCCCACTTTAGTAGGAGTAGCTCTTTGAAGGAGGAGCTACTTCTCTCCATAAAACAATAGAAGGACTGACCAAAGAAAGAAGACCTAAAGCATTCCCAGACTCTGAAGACCTAGAACATTCTCAGACTCTGATGTCCCAATGTACCTGTGCCCTTCTGCTAAAACAATGCACAAGATCCTTTTTGCAAATAGTTTTCCAAGCGCTTCAAATCATGCATTTGGCCCATAAAACTTTTCCTGGCCCTAGCCTCATATCCTCGGGTTCTCCCTCTCCTTATTCTCTATCCCCACTGCCTTTGCGTCTCTCTACACCCCAATGCATCAATGTAGTACTATAAAGACCCTGGGGAAAACAAGTGAAGGAGACATTATCTATGGGCACAGGTAGAGAGATAACTATGTGAAGGGAAAATGTGCGCCACTCCAAGAAGAATGGTCAAAATGAGCAAGAAAACAGCTAGAATCTCGGAGGGGCCCACAGCCACAGGTCCACATTGGGCTGCTGCTGCTGTGGTGCCAGGAGGCCTCAGTCAAGAGAAGATGGAGAGAAATCAGGAAGAGTGTAAACCTTATCTGTAAAACAGTCAAGAGACACCTGGAAAGAGCCAAAGAAAGGGTGAATAAAGAAAATAGGAAATAGGACATACATAGTGACTGCCATATAACAAAACTGCCATAAACTTGGTGACTCATAATAACAGAAATTTATTCTTTCATGGTTGTGAAGGGTAAACGTCTGAAATCAAGGTGTCAGCAAGGCTGTGCTTCCTCCAGAGGCACTAGGAGAGACTCTTTCCTTGCCTCTTCCAGCTTCTGGTGGCCACATTCTTTGGCTTGTGGCCATCACTCCAACCTCTGTCTCCATCTCCCATGGCCATCCCCTCTTCTCTATGTCTGTGTCTTCTCCTCTTCTTACTCTTACACAGACGTTTGTCATTGGATTTAAAGCCAATGGGTAATCCAGAAAGATCTCATCTCAAGCTCATCTCATGAGCTAAGTACTCATGTACTTAGTTATATCGTTTCTCCAAATGAGATCACACTCAAAGGATCTGGGACATAGACATATCTTTCTGGGGAGCACAACTCAAGCTACTACATAGAATTTAGGAGAAAGGGTTGAAATAACTGTCTCTCATGAGCATGAAAAAAACAAATGCCCCAAGTGTGGTTGTTTGATGTTTGATGGAATGGGTGTTTTCACACACTGGGTACAGCAGAGGTATGAAGCATTTGTGCGTCATTGAATTTCAACTTGAAAAAAAAGATATGGCTTCACCAAGGACTAACTGAATGAGAATCTCAAGTGGATGAGTTCTGGATGTATTTTTCAAAGCTTCCCTGATGATTCTAATGTGTGGCCAGGGCTAAGAACCACTGGGCTAGGTGTGGGCACTTACTGCTTTTATGAGTCTCCCAGCCCACCCTGAGAGTAAACAGAAGAGAGCTTTGTCCCTCTTCAAGCCCATGCGCCCGAGCATAAATGCCTCCATACCTTCCCAGCATTGAACTGCAAGAGATGTGCCCTAGAATCTGCCCGTCCTGAGCAGGGGTGTCAGTGACATCATGGAGTAGATTCTTGGGTTCACCCATTGCCAGTATCTGTGCAGTCTCCCAGACACACGTGCATTCCCCCACATGTGTAATTCCCTGACCACAAGTGACTCACACCTCTTTCTGTATGAGATCCTTCTTCCCAAATGGGGATATTCCATCCAGCACATAGTGATCCCTGTTGCAAACAGGATAGTTTTCTTTCTTTCTTTCTTTTTTTTTTTAATGTTTTTTAAACTTATTTAGAGAGGGAGAGAGAGAGAGAGCACAAGCAGGGGAGGTTCAGAGGATCAGAAGCAGGCTCCTTGCTGACAGCAGCAAGCCTCACATGGGGCTCTGACCCACAAACTGTGAAATCTTGACCCAAGCCAAAGTCGGATGCTTCACCAACTGAGCCACCCAGGCGCCCCTAGAACAGGATAGTTTCCTTAAAGATGTTATCCCAGAAGAAAACACATCTCTATATAATCAAACTATTTCTTTTCTGGCTGGTTTATGCAAGAAAAGCTAGATCAAGTGAGAAATACAAGAGTCAACTCATTAGAGTTATCAGGTTTATATTGAAAGGAAAATTAGATCTACATTTACCCGAAACAAACATACACTCTCAGCCAGATAATGAAAAATACATCAAACAGTATTTAAGATGGAGTACAAATATGCTTTGATGGTTTTTAGTAACACTCTTTTACATAGGTGACATCAAAGGAAGCAGGAGTTAACCAGAAATGAAGCCAAATTGGCTTGCCTTTGAAAGAGAACAAGTAACTCACTATCCTATAATCATGTCTTGGATCCACTGAAATGATCACTTCAAAGTGACTTCTTGGGCTTTACAGCAATTAGTCTCAAAGCTACAGGCAAAACCTGAGAGAACAATGCCCCATTGTTGAGAATGGGGAAAGGATGATTGGATACTTCTCAAGTTTGTCATTATGATTTAGCAAAAAGAAAAGTGAAGACAAAGTCAAAAATACTTCCAGGTTAATGCAGATTTTGAGTTGGTGCAAGGGTTATTTATCTGCTTCTTAGAACAATTATAAAAACCCAAAGAGAGAATGTACATGGAAGTGTTGTGTAGACTATAACGCTCTCTGACTGACTCAAGTTTTGGTGAGAGAATCAGGGTAGAAGCGTGGGAAGAGCGTGTAATAAATCTTATTGGGGTGGCTGTGGTTCCTATGAGCCTGGATGATCTGTCTCTTCCCCCATGCTCGGCACGGCCAGGCAAGTTGTCCATTCCCCACTGGTTAGTCCAAACACAAGCTTTCCTTCCTGCCAGCCCTCGGACACCAGGCAACACCTGCACATTCAGGGCACACCCAGGGCACACCAATGAGGGCTGATGAAAACCTGCAGATTGGCCAAGGCTTTTGTATCAGAGCTCCTCAGGCAACATCTGAGGGAGATGAGTACCAGATGCTCCCTGTACTAGTTATCTATTGCTGTGTAACAAATTATCCCAAAACTTAGCAGCTGGAAACAACAAATGTTTATCATTTTACAATTTGTGTTGGTCAGGAATCCAGATGTGGCTTAGCTGAGTGCTTCTGGCTCAAGATCCTTCATGGGGTTTCAGCCAAGCTGTCAACCAGGGCTGTGGTTTTATCCAAAAGCTTGACTGGAGTAGGGGGTGGGGGGAATCCATTTTGAGGCACACTTATTTGGTTGTTGAAAGACTTCACTCTTGCCATGTGAACCTCTCCACAGAGCTACCATACAAGAGAGCTAGATTCCCCAAGGATGAGTGATCCAAGAAAGTGTGAGCCCCCAAGATGGAAGATGCAATCTTTTTACAACTTAATCTCCACAGTGGCATCCCATCACTTCTGCCCTATTCTATTTGTTAGAAGTCAGTCAATACATCCAGCACACGCTGAAAGAGAGGAGATTACCAGAGGCAGGGATCATGAGGGACATCTTGGAGGCAGCCTAGCACCCTCCTTCTTTCCCACATTCACTCCATAAGGTGGTATTGACACCCCAGCCAGAAGCCATGCTATCTACCAAGGTCAGTGCACTGCAGATCTAGTCCTGGCTCCAGAATGCTCCACAATGGCTTGAGAAGTTGGAAAGGTCACATCAGATCTACATACAAGAAGACTCACCTAGAAAACCCCAGCTCAGGCTCACCTCTAACAATGTCTTAAGTCCATTCAGGCTGCTATAACAAACATGACACAGACAGGAGGACTTACAAACAACAATTCATTGTTCAAAGTTCTGGAGGCTGGGAAGTCCAAGATCAGTGTACCAGCAGATGTGGTATTTGGTGAGAGCCTGCTTCCTGGTTCATAGACGTCTTCTTCCTGTATCCTAACATTGGTTAAAGAGGCAAGGGGACTCTCGGGGATCTCTCTTTTTTTTTTTTAATAATTTTTTTTAATGTTTATTTATTTTGGGGAGACAGAGAGACAGAGTGGGGGAGGGACATAGAGAGAGGGAGACACAGAATCTGAAGCAGGTTCCAGGCTCTGAGCTGTCAGCACAGAGTCCGACGTGGGACTTGAACCCACAAAGCACAGGATCATGACCTGGGCCGAAGTCAGACACTCAACCGACTGAGCCACCCAGGTGTCCCTCAGAGATCTCTTTTATAAGGGCACTAATCCCATGCCTGGGGGCTCCACTCTTATGCCCTAATCACTTCCCAAAGCCCTACTTCCTAACCCCGTCACACTGGGCATCAGATATCAACACATGAATTTGGGGGAGAGGGAGACACAAACATTCAGTCTATAGCAAACACACACTGACTTAAAATGATGTTAAGGAAAAATAAAGAATAGTGGTTAAGGGTACACTCTGGAGCCAGACTATCTGGGTTCGAATCTTGATTGTGCCACCTAAGTATGTGTAACCTTATCCAGGTTTCTCACCCTCTCTGAGGCTCAGTTTCTTCATCTGTAAAATGGGACCTATCCCACAGGACTGTACTGATGATTGAAGAAAACAATAAAGAACTTAGAACAGTTTCTGGCACACCGTGAACTCCCAATATATGGGTATAGTCTACTCGTGCTATTTCTTGTTGGAGATAAAAACAGAAGATCTGTTCTGGAAAGGGGGTAGGGACTGATCATCTTGCTCAAACTTCCCGCTTAGCAGTCACAACCTTCTGAATATGGTATTTTTTCAAAAAGAAAAAGATTTTCCCAGGAAGGCCCAGTTGCATGCACCGCACATTAACGCTTGGCCATCAATGTTTTGCTCGGGCCGTCACGAGCCATGAAAGTGGCAGGGATACAATAGTGTGCTTTCTGTGTGTCTCTCCTAATCTGAAAACAGATGCGGCCTGGACAGTCTCCACTCCGGGCCGTCTTCAGGAGGAATGACGCCCCACAACTCTGGCACAGGGTTCTGCATTCTCAGTGGACAGGATCCCCATAAATCAGGCCACTGATTCCAACCTCAGACTCTGAAGCAGAGGGGTTCTTGGCAGCAAGTTCGGAGTTTGTTAGCTTATGACTTTTTGTCTAATTACTTAGTCCTGTAAAATCCAATTGGTTGCGACCAGAAAAATGATTTTAGCTGTGATGTCTCGTTCACACTGAGCATATGTCTCCTGTCTGCGTCCCTTGGTGGCTTCGAAAGCAAGAATAGCAGATTATGGCAAATTCCTCCCAGCAGGCTCCAGTCCTATTGAGAAAGCCAAGAAAAGTAGAGCATCCAAACCAAGAGCACTTACGAGCTGGGACAGACAAGGGCGCATGAACAGCCTCCAGGCCCTCGCTGGCCATGGCGCCCACTGAGAGCACCAAGCACTGGGAAACACCTCCATGTGGATCCACGTCCTCAGGGGTGATGAACCTGACGCCCAGTCCGCCAGTGGCTGCACGTCTGGAGCTTTGCCTCTTCGTCTCTTCAGAAGCAGGTTCACTGCCCTTGCTTCTTGTCTCTCCAAGGAATACATTCTCCCTTTTGTCCTTGTATTCCCTGTTCTCCAGACCTGGGTGTCTGTAAAACAGCTGGATGGCCTGAAAAAATATCAGTTTGGTCTCCATTCCGGGCGCTGGCTAAGTGAGCTTGGCCCGGGCCACTTCTCTGAACTCGTTTGTCCTCTCGGTCAGAGGAGAGAGGCTGAGCGGCTGGCCCCAGGGGGTCCTCCTCAACTCTGTCCGTCTGCTCTCTAGGAGGGTGGTGCTGGGCCCGAAGCAAAAGCCCACTGCTGCCCACTGATAATGAGCAATGCACCCCTGCAGGAAGACCGGTGGACCTCGTGGTCTGCTTGAGCCCGTCCTCTCTGCCTCCTCACCCCAAGCCCAGTGTGCCAGTGAGACAGAACAGCCCCCTGGGCCCCTTTCCCAGCAGCTGGAGGAATGAGCCTGGTTAGAAGACCCCACCATGGGGAGAGGCAGCTGGTCAACAAAAAATAAAGGAATAAATACATTAAGATCCTTCATGCTTGGCAGTGAACCTTAAATGTGTGTGTGTGTGTGTGTGTGTGTAGCCAGATCCAGCTTTTCAACAACTGCTGACACTAAGGACAGAAGGTTTTTACTTGTGGGGGGGGGGCGCCTGGGTGGCTCAATCAGTTAAGTGTCTGACCTCGGCTCAGGTCACGCTCTCACGTTCATGGGTTCGAGCCTCTCATTGGGCTCTGTCTGTCTGATAAACAAATAAACAAACACAAATAAATAAACAAACACAAATAATAAACAAACACAAATAAACAAACACAAAAAATTTTTTAAGGTTTTAATTGGGATCAGAAAACAAAAATTACTACAAAGGGCATTTTGGGGGGCATTGGTGGAACTTGAATTTGGACTGTATATTACATTTAGTATTGTATCAGTGTTAAATTTTCTGAAGGTCATAAATATACTGTGATTATTCTTAGCACTCAGGGATGAAGGATCATGGTGTCTGCAACTTATTCTCAAATGGTTCAGTAACTAATGGTGATAATATGTCTACATAAGGATAGAGCTGAAAGTGCACGTGGTGATGCCTTGACCTTAACTGTAGGTCAAGGGCAGACAGATGTACGCTGTGCTATCCTTACCACCTTTCTGCAAGCTTGAAACTTTTCAAAATAAAAGGTTAAAAACTAAATGAAATAAGAAATTTAATAAACCAAGCAGGGATTTTGAACACATCTTGGTTTGGGATTACAGGCAGCAAGGATGGAGACAGGTGACAGTCTCTGGTTCTAATTAAGTTCACGGTCCTCTTGGGTTGCAGCACATCACAGTGAGGGTCGCAAAGCCGAGCCAGCCCCGCACAGTTGTGTTTTGCCAGAGAGAGCCCAGGGAGGGAGACCCCATGTGCCCTTCAGGAGTCCACTGTCAGTGGGGAAGAAAGGCAGTCCCCGGGCCATTACCTCGTGGTGACTGAAGGCCACCCAAACCTAGTAGGCCACCGAGAGGGGCAGCCCTTCAGCCCTGGAGGTGAGGAGACTTACTTCCTAGGGCATCTGACTCCTTCAAGCCTCAAACAGGGCTGTTACTCAGGCAAATCTCCTCATCTCCCCCTGCCCAGGCATCAGCACTTTCTTTCTTTCTTTAACCTCTGATTTGCATTTCACTGATTGGTCAGGATGAGGCTGGCAGTGGACCAGGCTGCCCCCAGGAGGCAGGAGGGCTGGGCCCCTGGCCACGTGTGCCACATGACCCCAAGTCAACACCTTCGCTCAGTAGACCTCAGTTCAATGGACATCACCGAGATCCAAGATCAGAAGGGGCTACATAACCACAGGTCTTTGGGATGGCCTTGCTTTTTCAAATCTTTGTGACTGTCCCCAGAAAGGCACACCATGATGATCACAGAAGCATGAGTATCTGCCGCCCTGCTGCACAGAAGGAGGGTGCTCCTGGGCATCTCGGACGGGGCGGGGGGCTGAGGCTGCCCACAAAAGGAGGACTTGGAGAACAAAAGCGCTTCTCCTTCCAAACGTGTTGCTTCTCCTGTTGCCAAGGCAACAGCGCCTAGTCAGGAATCTGGAATCTTCTGCCAGTTGTTCCATTTTCTTCTCCTTCACTACCCTTGATTTTCACAACCCTCCTGTGCACCTATTTTGGCTTCAATTAGCCAAGGGCCATGCTGGGGCTCCACTTCCCACTCGCCTGTACCTCTTGATTGGAAAGTACCCCCTTGGCCCTTCCAGCTCCAAAGGTGCCAGGTGCGTGGAGTGGTTTCCCCCAAGGGACCACAAGAGGGAGACAGCTTTCTCTGCCAGGATGAACAGCAGGCATGCCTGTGTACCGGACCCCATGCCCCAAACAAGTGCTTAGAAAAGAGATCATTTAAGAAGACATGCATAAGGGAAATCAGCAGGTATACCTCTCTAGAAGTCATGACACCGTGAAAAACGCCCTCCCACCTTGTTCTCTATCATTCCCTGGCTATATATGAAGTCCCCAGAGTAAATCAACCCTTTGGGTTAATTACTGGGTCCATCCCAGATTTCTGACTCCTACCCCTTCCGTTTTGAGTTTGGACCAACCCCACTCCTGGCTCAGTTTTCTGCTTTCGCCTCTCCTTTCCTTGTCCTGTGTATACAGCAGAGTCCCACTGACACCCTAGCATGGCATCCAGTGTCAGAAAGAGAGTCCCAGTAGACACCTATCACTTCTCTGCTCTGGTCCTCCCTCTCTTGGACTGCACACTTCTCTTCCCTGCCCCCATCTAGTTTGCCTGTACTGGAGCCTCAAGAACCCCTGCCACCCACTCACCCTACCAGAGAGCCCCAGGGAGACTTCTCCTCACCCATCCCTGCCCTTAGGGGGACAGATGTGTCCCTGATCACATGAGCACCTCCTGGTCCCTTGCTGGTGTGCTCTACACAGCATTTGCTATCATTTCACACCCTCCACCTCCCATCTACTACAGAGCATGATCTTAAGGATGGTCCTTAAAAGGAGAAAATGTTTCTAGAAGCACCTTGAATTGTGTGAGGATGTTAATAA
Organism: Prionailurus bengalensis; assembly: GCF_016509475.1. Lineage (NCBI taxonomy): Eukaryota > Metazoa > Chordata > Mammalia > Carnivora > Felidae > Prionailurus > Prionailurus bengalensis. The sequence continues at coordinate 11,178,269 of NC_057350.1, forward strand.
AGGCAGTGCTGTTATTATTTTTTTATTTTAATGCTTATTTATTTCTGAGAGGGAGAGAGAGACAGAGCTCAAGCAGGGGAAGGGCAGAGAGGGGGTGGGGACACAGAATCTAAAGCAGGCTCCCGGCTCTGAGCTGTCAGCACAGAGCCTGACGTGGGGCTCGAACCCACAAACTGTGAGATCATTACCTGAGCCAAAGCCCAATGCTTAAACGACTGAGCCACCCAGGTGCCCCTGCTATTATTTTTTACTAGGCTTTATTTTTTTTTAGATTTTTTAACATTTTGTTACAATCAATGAACCTATATTGACACATGATTATCACTCAGAATCCATGGTTTACATCAGAGTTCACTTTTGGTGGCGTGTATTCTGAGTTTGGACAAATGTATAATGACATGTATCCACCATTACATACCATATGGAGCAGTTTCACTGCCCTGAAAATCCTCTGTGGTTTGCCCATTTATCCTCCTCTCCCTTCTCTCTAACCCGTGGCAACCACTGATCTTTTTCCAGTGTCCACAGTTTTGCCTTTTCCAGCAACCATACAGTATGGAGTCTTTTAAAGATTGGTATTTTGAATCTAATAACATGCATTTAAGATTCCTCCATGTCTTTGTGTGGCCTGATGGCTCTTTTCTTTGTAGTGTTGAATAATATTTCGTTTTATGGACATGTCACAGTTTATGCGTCCATTCACCTACTGAAGGACATCGTGGCTATCTCCAAGTGTTAGCGTTTATGAAAAAGCTGTTATAAACATTCGTGTGCAGGTTTTTGTATGGACATAAGTTTTTAACTCGTTTGAGTAAATGCCAAGGAGCATAACTGGTGGACCGTGTAAGAGACAGTGCTATTATTCATTGCACTTTTCAAGCAAAGGTTCCTCTTCCTCAGCTCCCAGATCTTCTGCGGTCTGCCTTATGAGGGCTTCGAAAAGCCTAGTCCTGGTGCGCCTCATCCACTTGACTTTTTCAATATTACTTTCTTAAAAAAAAACTTTTTATTTTAAGATAATTGTAGATTCAGATGCAGTTGTAAGAAGTAATTCAAGAAGACCCCTTCACCCAGTTTCTTAAATGATAACATCATCTTGCATAACTATAGTATAATTATACTATAGTATAATATCACCAGCAGGAAATTGACAGAGATATGGATGTACCAGTTTATTTAACCATTCACCCATTGAAAGACTTTTGGGTTGCTTCCAGTTTGAAGCTATTACAAATAGAGCCGCAACGAACATTTCTGTAGAGGTTTTGTTGTGAACATAAGTTTTCATTTCTCCGGGACAATGTCCAAGAGCATGATTGCTGGGTCATATGGTGAGTACATGTTTAATTTTGTAAGAAACTGTCAGACTTTTGCAGAGTGGCTATGCCATTCATATTCCCATCAGCAATGTGTGAGTGATCTGGTTTCTCCCCATCTTTGCCAGCAGTTGGTGTTATCAGTGGTTTTGATTTTAGCCATTCTGGTAGGTGATAGTGATATCTCATTGTGGTTTTAATTTGCATTTCCCTAATGGCTAATGACGTTGAGCATCTTTTCCTGTGTTTATTTGCTTTCTGCATATCTTCTTCAGAGAAACATCTGTTTGTGTCTTTGCCCATTTTCTAACTGGATTCTTTGGGGGTTTTTGACTATTGAGTTTCGGGAGTTCTTTATATATTCTGGATACAAGTCCTTTATTGGATAATGTGTTTTGCAAACATTTTCTGCCAGGCTTGTCGTTCCATTCTCCTCACAGGGCAGAAGTTTCCATTTTGAGGATTTTATAACTTTTCCTTTGATGGATTATGCTTTTGATGTCAAGTCTAAACACTCTTCAACTAAGAGCCCCTGGGTGGCTTGGTCAGTTGAGCATCTGTCTCTTGATTTCAGCTCAGGTCATGGTCTTGCAGTTTATGGGATCAGGCCCCACGTCAAGCTCTGCGCTGACAGCACGGAGCCTGTTTGGGATCCTCTCTCTCGCTCTCTCTCTGCCCCTCCCCTGTTCATGCATGCTCTCTCTCAAAATAAATAAATAAACTTAAAAGAAAAGGACCTCAGGGCGTTAAGTGTCCAACTTCAGCTCAGGTGACCTCACAGATTGTGGGTTCAAGCCCCATTTCAGGCTCTGTGCTGACAGCTCGGAGCCTGGAGCCTGCTTCGGATTCTGTCTCCCTCTCTCTCTGCCCCTCCTCTGCTCATGCTCTGTCTCTCTCTCTCTCAAAAATAAATAAACATTAAAACAATTTTCTTAATTAAAAGAAAAACCTCTCTGTCTAGTCCTAGGTCTCTATGATTTTCTATTTCTTTCCTAGAAGTTTTATTTTCTACATTGTAAATGTAAGCCCGTGTCCATTTTGAGTTAATTTTTGTGTAAATATAAATGAGTCATGATGTGATCATGAGTAATAATAACAACGAGTACTAACGTGTAAGGTTTAGGTGGAGGTCTGGGGGCTTGGGGGTTTTTTGGTTTTCCTGCCTGTGGACCTCAAACACTCCAGCACCATTTGATGAACAGTCTATCCTCCACTGAACTGCTTTTGCTACTTTGTCAAAACTCGGTTTCAGGTGTTTGTGTGGGCATTCGCTTGACTTTTGTCTTGCCTGTTTCTTCCTTTTAGAAACTCCCCTGCTTGGCAGCCAACGGCTGCACACATCTGAAGTTGCAGAGACTCTAGATAAGTAGGTGGTCCTTGCTCCAAGCAGCCCAGACTCAAACCCTCACCCAGTGGCAAAGCATCAGGGGTGTGGCAAATGGCATCCGAACTCATGGAAAGCAAGATGCAAAGATGATTTGGGGAAGGGGGAAGTGTCACTGAGCAACCTAATTCGATTTCATAAAAATGGCTATCAGCAGGATGGGGGGCTCTTTCCAAGAAGGTGGCCAAATGTGAGTGGATTCCAACTTTCCCTTCCCTAAAGCACGGAGCTGCTCTGAAGGCCTGGAAGGGCTGTGTCACCAACAGCGTGACCACACGGGTGTGAGACTAAGCCATTCCCAGTCACCAGTAACAGGAAGTTGTGCATCTTTTTTTTTTTTTTTAATTTTTTTTAACGTTTTTTATTTATTTTTGGGACAGAGAGAGACAGAGCATGAACGGGGGAGGGGCAGAGAGAGAGGGAGACACAGAATCGGAAACAGGCTCCAGGCTCCGAGCCATCAGCCCAGAGCCTGACGCGGGGCTCGAACTCACGGACCGCGAGATCGTGACCTGGCTGAAGTCGGACGCTTAACCGACTGCGCCACCCAGGCGCCCCGGAAGTTGTGCATCTTTAAGGAGAGGCTTGCAGCTCAGTGAGGCAAACGTTTTAACTTTGAGGAGGTAAAATTGCCAATTTTTCTTTTTATGGATCATGTTTTTGGTGTCAAGGCTAGAAACTTTATATGGCCCTACGTCCCTATGAGTTACTTTATTTGTTTATTTTCCGATGTGCTTTCCTTAGTCTCTCTAGTTATCCTGTGAAGTGTCAGGATTCAGTCTGTCTCACCTGGAGCCAGAGGAACCCAGTGACGTTCCTTCTGAGCCAAGAAACTGTAGATCTTCTCTTGTGCTGCTCTGTGCTCTCCCTCACCCTGCTGAGTGCCCCCCACCCTTCAGGACCCATTTCACCCTACAGCCCCCACAGGGTGGGGAAGGTGGAGGGAAGGTGAATGTTATAACCAAAAGCCTCAGAATATGGGTTCATTGTCATTCCAGGTCTGAGCTGGAGAGGCCAGGCCCCTCAGAATAGTGCAGGTTCTCCTTGCAATGCAGGCACCAAGCTGGGAATCACGGCTCCTGATCTTTCTTATGTCAGAATGCAAAAAATTAGAACAAATTTCTCAAAAAGCAGGATTTTGGCTCCTCGCAATTCCCTACTCAGGCTGGCTTTCTGAACCACCTTAAAGAAAGGCAGGGCTTCCATTTGTGTGCCTCAGAATCTCCTAGAAACAAAGGTTATTCAAGACTTTGCGCTTGGGGCAGCCTCTCAGGTCCCAAGAGCACATCTTTCTGCCTCTTCCTCGACCCAGAGTAGCAGCAATGCCCAGCAACCAGGGTTCTTGGGGCAAAAGCTTCAAGAACGTCACAGACCAAAAGGAGCTCATGCCAAAGCCATCAGCCCTTTTGGCCCCCATCCTTCCCCAGATGTGTTCAATAAGTACATCCCAGGGTGAACTCTTGTCTCAAAGCAATCTTCTCTTGCTGTTCACAAGACAAACGAAGAGGGCAGTCATAATTAGATTGCTACTAATACACCACAGTTAATAAGTGGCATAAATAACCATGTAAATGTCAAGCTGTGAATCTGAAACTTGACAGGACCTTTCAAATCCAACCAGGGCTTGGCACCAAAAAGCATTCTCTGAATTTGCACATAATCTGCTTTTGCAGCTCTTTTGAGAAGGAGCTATTTAGCCAGTAAGCATGTTATTCTCCACCGGAGATTATAGTCATTCCAAGTCAATGAACTGCATTCCCAAGAAATCAGGAGGAACTTAAAACACAGGATTTTAAGGTTTGGGAGTAAGATAGGGAAGACATGAAGGGGTCGTGTAAGTCATGGTTGCTAATGCATTGACACTGCCCTAGAGCTCGGAAGAGCAGACAGCACCGAGCCATTTGATTAAAAAAAAAAAAAAATTCCACGTTGTTGCTAGGCTTTTCCCACGGACAGCTTGGTGGAGTCTGTCCAGATTGATCGCAGGATTGTCATTACACTGGAAGGTACCACCCAGTGCTCCCTCCCGGGGCTGCTCACTCGGAGCCAGAGGGTGCCCACAGCGCCTCATTAAGCCATTTAGGGTTAAAGATTCCCCCAAGACTTCCTCTTCTTGCTTTTAATTTTTTAAATTGAGGTAAGTTCGCATAACATAAAATTAACCATTTTCAAGTCCACCATTCAGTGACTCCCAACGTTTTGCAACCATCACCTCTATCTAGTTGCAAAACACGTTCATCGCCATAAGAGAAAATCACTTCCATTAAGCGGCCGCTCTCCATTCCTCCCAACAACACCTGCCGCCAGCCCCTAGCAACCACTAATCTGCTTTCTGCCTCTACGGATTGACCTATTCCAGACATTTCATATAAATGGAATCGTACAATATGCGACCTTTTGTATCTGGCCTCTTTCACCTAGCATCACGTTTTCAAGGTTCATCTGTGATATAAGGTGTATCTGTACTTCACCCTTTGTTAGGTGTCGTAATCGTCCATCATCTGGCTAGACCGCATTCTGTTTATCCATTCACCAGCTGATGGACATTTAGGTGGCTTCTACCTTTTGGCTACTGTGAATAGTGCCGTTATAAATATTCATGTACAAGTTTTTGTTTGAAAACCTTCTAAAATCTTTGGGGGTATGCACACCTAGGAGTGGAATAGCTGGGTCCTATGGTAATTCTACGCGTAACTTTTTGAAAAACCACTTAACTGTTTTCTCCCTTCTTGCTTTTGAACAAAGTTATGCCTTCACTTAAAACTGTCTTTCTTATTATTTCTAAGGTTTGGAAGAGGAGAGAGGAGGCTTGCTGGCCATCCTGATGCCAGAAGTCCCCCATGAAACCAATCTTCTATGGAATTCCAAACGGAGCTCTTCAAGGCTTGGTCTTCCACATACTCACACCCTCCTTGCCCTTAATGAGAACCGGGGGTGAATGATCACAGGGAAAAGAGGAGGAGGGACTGAACTAATGAGGCAGTGGTCTCCATAGAAAAGTACACACACCCCACGGGTGCACCAGGCCATTATCCACCGGGATCTGCCACAAGAAGCCATTAGAACTTCTATTTATTTTTACCTAAAAGTCAGAAAACAATGAGCTTTGCTAATTGTTATGGGTTAAATGATGTTGCTCCCAAAAAAGATAACCCCGAGCACCTCAGAATGTGACCTTATTTAGAGAGAGGGTCTTTACAGAGCTAATCAGTTAAAATAAAGTTATTAAGGTAGGCCTTAATCCAGTAAGACTGGTGCCCTTACAGAAAGGAGAAATTTGGACACACACACACACACACACACACACAGTGATGTGAAGACGAAGACAGATCAGGGTGATGAGTCTACAAGCCAACCAACACCAACCATTGCCAGAAACCACCAGAAGCTAAGAAAGAGGCCAGGAACAGACTCTCCTGCACAGCCTCCAGGAAGAACCAACCATCATGGTACCTTAGTTTCAAACTTCCAGCCTCCAGAATTGTGACATAATCAACTTCTGTTGCTCAAGCCACTCAATTTGTGGCACTTTGTTACAGCAGCTCCAGCAAGCTAATATTCCAATATTTAACATAAACGTGCTCATAGGTCTCTGACTTAGTCCCTCACAGGCAGGATCTGAGGCCTCTTGAGGGAGGAGCCAGCTTTCGGGCAGAGCGACAAGACCAAGAACACTCAGCCTGCACCCAGATAAGAGGATTTATAGATCAGATCATCTCATCGTGATGTGATCAGTTCCCACAAGATGAATGGGTAGACTTAGGATTACTACCAAAAGTCTTGCCTGGAAATAATGTGAAGTATAGTTGACTCGTCCCTTATAGGTGGGCCCCCACACCCACAGCACGATTAAAACTTGAGGAGCTGATCAGATCTGGCCAGAAATCATTCCGAATTAACAAGAAAACTACTTCTAATAGGTAGTTATATCCCTTTTTGTTAACAATGAACCTCAAATCTAGATTCCTAGGCCTCGAGGTAGTGACTAGCAGTAATCAGAAGCCACCACAATTAACAACACTCAAAAACATTGTTTATGTCATCACGTTCCTCCTTTTAACCTTAACTTTATGTTTCTTTTATAATTTATATAATGTGCAGTGTATAAGTAAACAGATGGGCAATATGTACCCCCCACCAACCTCTTACTAAATGGGCACGTAATCAGAAAAGTTTAGAAACCACTGATTTAGGGCAAGGGCTGTAGATAGACATGGGACAATACCCAAAACAGAGGTGCTGGTGCCCCGACAACTGATCCTCCAGCCAGAAGCAGATGTTGTGCAGACATCAGAGGTGTCCGGAAACAGGAAATGCCCCAGGGATGAGTGGTCTGGTTCCCCGGATCAGGGAAAGGACTCGGCTTCCTTGGCAAGAGGGCCAACACCGGCTCCCAGGGAGAGACACACTGTGGCCAGAGCTGGAGAGGACTTCCCCATGTGCACAGACGTGCCACACAGCCACACTGACCCGCGTGCGGATGGAAAGAAGAAGGGGCCAGTTCTCAACTTTTGTAAAGTCATGAAGCTTTCCACTGGGAAGCGAACTTGGCAAGATGGCTTCCCTGTTGCCGTGAAGGGGAAAAATCCTCAAATATCAGAAAGGGGCAAATGAAAGTGATCTCCCTTTTTTTTTAAGTTATATTTATTTATTTTGAGAGATCCAGACACAGCGTGAGTTCGGGAGGGGCAGAGAGGGATGGAATCCCAAGCAGGCTCTGCACCACCAGGGCAGAGCCGGATACACGGGGCTGGAACTCATGAACCTGTGAGATCATGACCTCCGCTGAAACCAAGGATCGGATGCTTAACCGACTGAGCCACCCAGGTGTCCCAAAAGTGACCTTTTAATGTATTTCAGGGTCAGTGAGGAGACATTCTTCTTTTTTTTTAAGTTTCTTTACTTATTTTTGAAAGAGAAGAGAGAGCACAAGTAGGGGAGGGGCAGAGAGAGAGAGAGAGAAGGAGAGTGAGAATCCCAAGTAGAGGATTAATGTCAGCACTAACTTGGATGCAGGGCTTGAACCCACGAACCATGAGATCATGACCTAAGCGGATACTCAACCAACTGAGCCACGCAAGTGTCCCGAGAAGAACATCCCTGAGCAAGTATGGGCCTCCGAAGCTCAGCCAGTCGATCCACCTGGACCACAAGAGGCTGGAGGCCAGCGAGCAGGAGGGGCAGGCTCCTGTGAGGCCAGGGTGGACAAAAATGTACCCAGATGAGAGGCTCCTTCATGCCTCAGCTGTTCCTGAAGTAGCAAGTGCTTAGATTTGCTCTGCCAAATCTGGAGGTAGCCTGAATCAGGCGACCTTTGCCAACCTCTCCTGTTGCTTGGCCATGTTTGAGTGTGAGAGAGTGACGATGGTATCTGCTGCTCCCCTGACCATTGCTAAAGGCTTGAGATGAGGCTTTCCTCAGGCAGCTTCTTTGCCCTCAGGAGGGGGTCTCATGAGCCTCAGATGCACCTGGTTCCACCTGGTGCTTCCATGGCCGGCCCTGACACGGCAGCTCCCAGAGATGGGCCCGCAGGCCTTATGTACCTGCCTTCTCCTTCAGGCCCAGCCTTGTCTGGGCTGATTTTGAAAGAAATATTTATACTAAAGGGCTGAAGCTGAGGGAAGATTTCACCACCTCTTATCTCTCGTAGTTTAGAAAAACAACCAACATTTCATTGACAAGTGACCCTGTGGCGCCTGTGTTTGTGGCTCGTTTCTCTGGGGAGCCGCCTCTTCCCAGAGCCCTGTCTCGGTTTACATAGCTCTGCTCACTTCCTCTCAGACTCCCCAGGGAAAACAAGATTCTCATGGACATGCCACGTCTCTGGTAAGGTTCCCTGAGCATTGCGAGTGCTCAAAATGGGAGACTGGCATTGCTCCATGTTCTATCTATGGGACGGTAGCTTCCAAGCCTAGACCTCCAGCCAAACATCTTGAGTCTCTCAGCTTTGAGGAACTCTGGACTCTTGTACCCATCCCAGTGCCCACTACCCCACAAAGTCATTCAGTGCCTCGGCCCAGAGCGACGTGCTGAGCTTTGTTCACCCCTGTCCCCAACTCTGTGTAGTCTCTTCTCTCCACTGCCCCTGGGCTGCCCATGCACTCTCCAGAAGACTACAGAGCAAAGACTCTCCAGCCCCACACCCCACCAGTGTGCCTCCCTTTCAGGCCATGGCAAAGTTGTTAGGCTCCAGCACTCCTCCTTCTCCAAGGAACCAAACATAGACCTAGAGTAGAAATCTCTGTGCAAACGTGCCATCCTCCCCATACCCTCCGCCATCTTCCTCCCACCCTATACCCTCAGCCATTTCTTCAACTCTTGGCTTAACTTGGTGACTCTCAACCCTACCCACGCATCAGAATCCCTTGAGGGGATTTCTTTCTTTTCTTCTCTTTTTTAAAATTTTCTTTTTAAGTAATCTCTACATCCAACATGGGGCTTGAACTTTTAACCCCAAGATCAAGAATTGAACGCTCCACCAACTGAGCCAGCCAGGTGCCCCTCGTTTGAGAAGATTTCTTAAAGGATACTGCTACCCAGACAGGCCTAATTACCCACATTTGCAAGGTCTGGTGCAAAATGAATTTGCAGGACACCCCGTTCAAAAATGATTAAGAATATCAAGATTGCCTTAAACTAAGAATGGGGCCCTACTGAACACAGGGACCAGTAGGACTCAAGCCTAGGAAGCCAGATCTGTGCCCAGGCACTTTCCCTAAATATATAGATTTAATTAGCCTGGGTGGGGCCCTGGAATCTGCATTTTAAAAGCTTCCCAGGAGGTGCTAAGGTGACTAAGCTGGCTGATGATGGCTGACCCAGAGATACTGCTTCTGTTGAAGGCTTCCCAAATGGAAACTGTTTACTCTTATGCTCTTGACATTGGGTCTAGGAGTTGGCACCACTTTGAGCTGGCTCTGCATTGTCACTTCCAGAACACTTCTTTCCTGGGTTTGCAAATTAGCCGCTCAACTGAGGCTAAGGTCATTCAGGTCTTATCCTTGCCCTAGTCTAAGTCATTTCTGCACTTTGCTTGGTGCCTTTCCTCATCCAACCAACAATTAGCAAATGGTTCACAACTTTCTCCACCCCCATTCATGTCGCTGCTTTAGAATCCTTATGGCTGGCCCAGCCATGATCTTGGCCTCTTGGCTCCTTGTCCTCTGATCTCCAGCAACTTCTTCCTGCCTCCTTCTCAGCCCCCACTCCCATGCCTATCTGGGCCTGACTGACACTATGGGCTCCTCTTCCTCAGAATCTCGACCCCAAGTGCTCTCACTCTCTGACTGCAGCCTTCTATCCTAACTTTCCCCTCAATTCCAAATCCCCACTACATCTGTTACTCAACTCCATTGTGGATGTTGGACCAGTGAAGTCCAGGTGTTCCTCCAGGTGTTCCTTATCCACGGTTTTCAGTCTCTTCAGCTTCCATTCTCTCACTCTTCCAAATACTAGACATTCTCTTCCTCCTCTGTCCTCACATCCCACTCACCTAGCAAAATTCCAACCCTGAATGAACATCCATCTTCCCCACACCTGCCCCCAGGCCAGCAGAGCACCGCTGGAGGCAAATCCCACAGCTGCATGGACCACCTTGCATTCTATTGCACTGAGAAAAGAGAACCAATTGTCCAACATGCATTCCTGAATCTGCAACCAACTCTCCATCCTCCTGCCGAGGGCCAGTTCCTTCACAGATGCTCTTTGTCTTCCTTGCCTCCCATCTTCCCGGGAGCTGTTTGCAGCAATTACCTTCTCGCTAACCTGTTTCTTCCATCTCTTCTTTGTTCTGGAACCTTCCCATCAGTGGGTAAATGCCCTGCATTCTGCAGATTTTCTAAAAAAAAAAAAAAAGGGGGAAAAAGGGAGAAAAAGAAAAGCTGAGAAGGGAGGGGAGGAGAGAAGGGGAGAGGGAAGGAGAGGAGAGAAGTCTCCTCATCTCCCTCCAGCCCCTACCCTCTTGCTCTTCCTTTCATGGCCACACTTTCTGAGTGTGTTGTCTCTCTATCACCCTCTCATTTCCCCCTCCCTCCCTCCCCTTGGATTTCATCCCACCAATTCAATGAAACAGCCTTTGATAAGGCCACCAATTACTTCCATTTTAAACAGAGTGGCCATGTTGCACCTCTTCTTCCTTGACCTCTCAGCCTCACTGGGACTCCCTCCTTCCTCAAATAGACTCACCCACTGGCTCCTCCACACCACTTTCCTTTCTTAGTTCTCTGGCTTCCCCTCCTGACTCCCCTTAGGGGTCCTTCCCCCTCTATATAACTACTATATATTGAACTTCTTTAAGGCTCCATTCTAGGCCCTCTTATTCCTCCCTCTACTCTCTATTCCTGGATAATCCCATCTATTTTCAACACTGCAAATATCATGTAAATGTCGACTCATTTTATCTGCAGAGACGTGAAATATAAGTGCCCATTTCTCTCACATTATATAAGCATCCTGGGCTGATACAGTAATGCTATGGTTTGGGGCTCCATCTGTCTGGTTCCTCTGCCACTCCCAATGCATTGCATTCATCTTCATAGTCCCAGATAACTCCATGCCTATATTCCAGCTTTCAGGAGGAGGAAAAGTAGCAGAGAGCAGACAGGCCCCTTCTTTAAAGATACTACCCAGAAGTTGGAGGCATCACTTCTACAAACATCTCATTAGCCATAACTTCAACAGCTGGCCACACCTAGCTCCAAGGAAAACCGGGAGCTGTAGGCTTTATTCTGGGTGGTCGCATGCCCCTTAAATTTCTCTTGGCATGTAAGAAAGGGAAAACCAATACTCAGAGAAAACTAGCAGAATTGGCCGTAGGCACCAGCTAGATTTGCCAATTCTTTATTTTGTCAAATAAGGACATTAAAAAAACAACAACAACAAAAACTACCACCTATTGCCATCACTTCACAAAAGAAAGGACATTTTTAATACCAAAATTGGAGAAGACATAATCTCAAAATAGAGAAAAGTCTCTTAGGTTAAATGAATTTGGATTTAGAGAAGACAACACTGTATCATCCTCACTGTTCTTATTTCCCTTGAAACTGGCACAAGCATCCATCTTCTCGCCTGAACTGGAAACCATGACTGAGGCATGGCTGTTAGAGCATTGTCAGTATCATCTTTATTTCCCTACACCATCCTGGTGTAGGCGGATGGCCATGATAGCTCCCACCTGGTAGTAGTACAGAAATCCCAGCATCCGTCCCCTCAAGTCCCTTCCCATTTCCAAATGCCCAAACAGAATGGCCATGTTGCACCTCTTCTTCCTTGACCTCTCAGCATCACTGGAACTCCCTCCTTCCTCAAATAGACTCACCCACTGGCTCCTCCACACCACTTTCCTTTCCCAGTTCTCTGGCTTCCCTTCCTGACTCCTCTTAGGGGTCCTTCCCCCCCCTGCTGTGGCTGCAAGACCTAATCCCATAGCTGGACCTCAGGGGTCTCTGGAAAGCTTGGTCACATCACTGTTGCCATTCCCCAAGAGGGGAATTTCCCCAGCGGGGACAACAACATCCCCTTTTGACCCATCTTGAAAAGTCACGCCTTTCCTAACAGCAGTCCCTCTCTCTCCCCACCTTCCCTTCCATGTAGAACAAGTCCAGGAGACCACGCCAGAGGGCCTGTAAAGGATGTTGAGCAGTGTCTCATCTACCAGTAGCCACATCTATCACAGAAGGACTCAGTGTTTTGTTTTGATTTACTTTCAGGTGAGTCCCTCCCCAGACCTCTGCTTTACTCTTTGGTCAAGAGAGCCACCTTCACCCCTGGACTCCTCAAAGTTTCTCTAGGAGGCTTGCCTAGAGGCTGCCTCTAGGAGGCAGACAGTCCTTCAGATCAGGACATGGAATAGAAGTGAAGCTAAAGGATGAGAACTCTCCCCTGGCTCAGGGCAGTTAAGAAGGGATGCTCTGCGCCCCCTTTCTCTTCCTTCATTTGCAGGGTATATTTTGGGGCATTGGAGGAGGTTTTCAGCTGTGTTGTTAGAAAAGAAGCCTTGGGTGAGTTAGTTTTTGGACTTTTCTTGTGTTCTGCCTTTTGAACAGAAAATGTTTTGGGGCACCTGGGTGGCTCAGTCAGTTAGGTGTCTGACTCTCGATTTCGGCTCAGGTCAGGATCTCATGGTTCGTGAGTTCGAGCCCCACATTGGGCTCTGTGCTGACAGTGTGGAGCCTGCTTGGGATTGTCTCTCTCTCCCTTCTCTCTCTGCCCCTACCCTACTTGCTCTCTGTCTCTCTCTCAAAATAAATAAACTTAAAAAAATGTTTTGATTTCATATAGGAGCTTTCACTGCATGTTCCTGAATCCTAAAAACTAAGATTTTTTTTTTTTTGGTCAAAAATACCCCCCTTTTTTTCATGTAGATATTGCTGGATTAGAATCCTAGAATCTCAGTGCTGGAGGGGCCTTACAGATCCTAAGATCCTACAGCTTCTGGGGCACCTGGGTGGCTCAGTCGGTTAAGTATCTGACTTCAGCTCAGGTCATGATCTCACGGCTCATGAGTTTGAGCCCCACATCAGGCTCTGTGCTGACAGCTCAGAGCCCGGAGCCTGCTTCAGATTCTGTCTCCATCTCTCTCTGCCCCTCTCCTGCTTGCTCACTCTCTCTCTCTCAAATATAAAATAAGAAATATTTTAAAAATTAACAATGAATCCTACCGCTTCATTTTATGGGTAAGGAAACTGAGGTGCAGAAAGGTGAACTCATCGCCCAAGTTTACACAGTAGCCAGTGCCAAGGTCTAGGTAACACAGCTCTGCACCCTTGGTGAGGGCATGGAGAGCAGGGAGGGGTGGGCACCTGGCCTGAGAAATTGGAGCCAAGCCTTGAGGGATGAGATACTTTGGTCCTGGCATGTTCAAGACAGCCTCCCCTTACCCCCTGCACTCCATCGTGGCCGCCTGCCCTCCATGCCAAATGAAGCTGATAGAGGAAATTCTCACGGGAGGGCTCTTCAAGATCCGTTAAGAAAATTTTCTCTTGTTTACAGCAGAGTGCATCCTAGATGCAATGCCAACAGGGTTTGCTTCTTTGTTTATTTTAACCAAGAAGGGAAATTAGTGGCAAAAGAATATTTTGATAATGAATGGAAAGTTAGTCATGACATTCTTGAGGGGGGAAAATATAAATAAACTTTTTTTTTTTTTTTTAATGAGAGCTGTCTCAACGAATGATAGGATTCATGAGTCTCAACCAGGGTGAACAGACACTTGGGGTGCCTGGAGCACCCCCTGTGGGTTTCTGCTTTTCCCATGCACATAGTAGAAGCCTTGGGGGCAGGGGGAGTGAGGTGTGTGTGTGTGTGTGTGTGTGTGTGTGTGTGTGCCTGTGTATATGTCTGTGTGTGATCTCCTAAAGCAATCGTTATTAATGGAAAGGTTTTTAAATATTTGCAAACGGATCTCCGAACTTTGTAGAACACAACGGTATCTATTTCAAAACAACCTGGGAGTATTTGGTGTCTATTTGGGCCTGGTAAATTTCCACTGTGGCTAGTGCCACACAGCGTTTCCATTCCAGGCCAACTCACTTCAAGTGGCATGATTTGATTAAGCATTTCTTCACTTTTAATTGCATGCCAAGGCCCCAGGGCATCATTTGTTGGGTGGCCCTGAGTGGGCTGGAGTGGGGGCGGAAAGACATGTCAATCTAGAAAGGTTTGCGCCTGACTTGTTCTCGGGTGTAATTCTGTCCTGTACCTGGCAAGCCTTCCCGTTATTATGAACAGGCCTGTCTTGGCCGATGGTGGTTTTCGACGGTTCGTGGCAAGGAGCATCCAGGGGAGAGCCTGCTCCTGAGGAGCTCCCGGCCTGATGGAAAAGGGGGGAGGGCATCACACTGCACTTGGCTGAACGCCACTCACCACCTGGGAAATTATATCCCTAAGCCACCCACTTGCAAACTCTATTACTGCAGTATTTTAGAAGAGAGTTGTTTAATAATATCAAAAAAAAAAAAAAAAGATCTTAACCTCCAAGCATAGTCTACGCCTCTGTAAAATAAGGTAATGCTACAACCTCATGGGGTTGAGGTGGGTGTTAGAAATATTGTAGACCAAGTCTTGGAACATGGTGAAACTCTGCAAATCATATTTATAGATGGCACCCTGGCCTGTCACGGTATCTATTATCCCCATCCTCCCTCTGAAAAGAACGCCTATAGTGTTCAGATATCTGCCTCACTCCCACGTAGCTGTGAGGCCAGGCCAGGGCCTCGGGTCGGAAGGAGCCCTCCATTCTCAGTGGCCAGTGATTTCCTCAGGACACCCTCCCTGCCACACAGTGATGGCCAGTAAGTAATGAACAGAACCTGCAGGTGGGGGTACAGTGAGGCAGGAATGGGAGAGAAAGTCACATTCCCCAGGATGCTATTTCTCAGGTTGATGTTGCCATCTTGAAACTTGAGGATGAGGCCAATTTCCAAGGATGACAAGGCATAGAGAAGGAAAGAGATGGGCTCCTAGAGAACAATCCATGTTGCCAACCAAATACGCTCGATGTGCCTGGTCTTCTCCAAGTCTTCTCCAGCTGGAAATCTCCTTTGCCCTTCCACGAGTGAGCTGCCCCCTCCCACTAGTGAGCCGTCCCCCAACTTGTGAGCCATCCCTCCCACTCAGGAGTGACTCTCCCACTAGTGAGTGACCCCCTCAACTAACTAGCCATTCCCCCACTAATGAGTCACCCCTCTACTAGTGAGCCATCCCCCAGTAGTGAGCTGTGCCTGACAAAAGCACGGTGATTCGTCTTTCTTCACACACAGGAGCCTGAAGGGGAGACGTGCACAGGTTGGGAGGGTTTTCTGGACTTTCCCAGAAAAGTGGGAGCCGGGAGGCTGGAATGAGAACCCCAGCAGAGGTGGGAGCACCTCCCAGAAGAGTGGGTAAGGGAAATTTCATCTCAGAGAAGATTTGCACACGAACGATGCCACTGTGCGTTCTCAGATACTGCCCCTGGGACACGCTAAGGAGCTGTAGGCTTTATGGGGTTTTGCCATTTTAACTACTCCATCCGGCTGGGAGGCTCTGGCCGCAAATAACAGAAACCCTGACTGGAACCAGCATAATCAATATAGGAATGTGTTATTTTATATCATAAATATTCCCCGTAGGGAGCTCCAGGGCCAGTTGAATAAGTCGTTCAAGAATGCCGCCCAGGACCCAGTTCTGTCCCGCTCTCCGCTTTTGGTGTGGGCTCCATTCTCTGTCTGGTGTCAGGACGGCGGCAGGAATTCCAGGCATTCTAATAATGGCCCCCACCAAGAAAACAGCTGCCCTTGCATTCCATGCCACTCCAGGACTGCTGACTAAAGATGAATGGGTTTCGAATGAGGACAACATCCAAGGTCCCAGTGCCCAAAGCGACATTTAGGTCCGGGGAAACATTTGACAAACCATGCCAAGGCAGCCTGCTGGCCCTGCAACCACCAAGGACAAAGAAGGAGCCTCAATATCCCAGCGGCTTGGAATGGAGGAGACAATAGGCTCCAGGCCCCAGGGCGTTCTTGGCAGCCTCCCTCCGGGATCACCAGATTTCAGGGGGATCACAGCAAGACACTTGACAGGCAAGGCAGGCAGTGGTAAGGCAAGCCTTGCCCAGAACGCCCATTTCCTCGAGATCCTACAGAATGACAGTTGTCCAGGACCCGGCTCTGCTAACGGAGCCTGGTCCCCAGCACCCCGCCAGCATTTCTCCCCCTCTGGCCCTCCGGATCATCTGCTGAAAGACGGCTGTTGACCTGGAGCTGCCTCCCGGGATAGAGACGGAAGAGACAGACCTGACTCTATGTCAAGTCTCCTTCTCCAAAAACAGTCAAGGAATTCCCCCGGAACACTGAGAATATTTGCGGTATATGTGACAAAAGTCTGATTACTCTTATTTTACTACGAACTCTTGCAGATCAATTTGTCTTAAATGCATGCGCACATAAAAGATAAAACTTGCACCATATAAAACCATATAAAAACGCAACTGCTCACAAGTAATAAAAACGTAAAGTTAAAAACTGAGATGGGTTTGTTTCTTTTCTTCTGCTGTTTTGTTTGTTTTTTACTTCATAAAACGGCAAAGGAATACCACACAGTGACAAGGAAAATAGGATTTCTGCTCCTATGCACTGCTAGCAGCAATATAAATTCAGGCAGTCTTTCTAGAGGTCGGTTTGGCAAAATAGAGCAAAAAGACTTAACCACGTACATAACCTCTGAACCACCGATTCTGCATTCCAGAACGTATCCTGAGGAAATAACCAAAGAAATGTGCAAGGCCGTGCTGAACACTCATGAATATTCAGTATGGTATTGCTTTCTTTTGACATTGCAGTGCTGGAAATTACCGAATCTTCGAGCGGTACCTGGAGTAGCCAAATGGATGATAACACACCCCTTCCATACTATGCAGTCACCCACCAATAAAGAAAAAAAAAAAATTTCATCAGAGTTAAGTTAAATGAGAGGGTTGCGTATCACTAAGGTCAGTGTACGTTTTGGTAACCATTTGCACGGTACAACTTTGCATTATCTTTACGTTCCAACTTCAGCGTACACGGAAGGGATATTTAAAACGTTTAACAACTGATTTCCGAGAACAAAGGGCCATACCCCCAAATACAGTCTGTCTTGTTACTGCAATTATTTTCATTGACGACTCTGTGTGCCAACGACTGCACACACCGAGCGGTTTTACTTAATTATTTAAAAGATTAAATAATTCTTTAAATAAACAGCATTATTCAGCTGCCCACAGATGAGTAGCTTTATTAACTCCTTTGTGTGTTTTCACGTTTTCCACTTTCTTTATAGTGAAAAGGTATTCCTTATCAAAAACAATAATGGGGGGCGGCTGGGTGGCTCAGTCGGCTAAGTGTCTGACTTCAGCTCAGGTCATGATCTCACGGTCTGTGAGTTCGAGCCCCGCGTCGGGCTCTGTGCTGACAGCTCAGAGCCTGGAGCCTGCTTCAGATTCCGTGTCTCCTTCTCTCTCTGCCCCCGCCCCTTTCACTCAAAAATAAATAAACGTTAAAAAAAAATAAAAACAAAAACAAAAACAAAAAAATTCCAAAAACAATAATGCAGTTAAGAAGCAGTTCGGTGTCGGGGTGCCTGGGTGGCTCAGTCGGTTAAGTGTCTGGCTCCTGATCTCAGTTCAGGTCTTGATCTCAGGGCTGTGAGTTCAAGTCCCACGCTGGGCTCCACGCTGCGCATGAAGCCTACTTAAAATAAAATTAAAATAAAAATTTTTAAAAAGGAGGAATTCAGTGTATAAGAACTCTTCATTCAATGTCCTTTATTCTACCTTCCCAGCCTCTGACCCATGTCTGACCTCCATATTGGGAATCCCCAAAGCCCCTCAAGCAACCACATTCTTCAAAAACAAGAAGCATCTGATCTTGGTATCAAAAACCAGATTTTCTGTCTTTGACTGGGGGCAACATCCGTGCACTCTCTGGGGATGCTAAGCAGAGGGTACAGATCTGGAAGCTCCTGAAAGTCCTGCGCGCCAGGCAGTCCTCCCACTGGTGGTGACAGTACAAACTGCCACTGCACTTTGGGACAGCAGTCCAATCCTGTCCATCAAAGCCTTAAACGCACACAAGTCTGGCCCATATTTCCTCTCCGGTTCTGCTCACACACTTGCAAAAAGATGTCTGCACAAGTACACTCCCTGAATGGTTGTCGGAAATAGCAAACATAGGAGATAGAAACCCACCGTCTATGAACAGAGGGTCATTAACGTGTGGGAAATCCACTACAGCTGCCGAAAACAGGAGGCAAAGTTACATGTGCTCCTAGGAAAACACAGCCAAAAGGTAGCAATAAAAAAAAAAAATTAAATCTAGGGGCGCCTGGGTGGCTCAGTCGGTTAAGTGGCCAATTTCAGCTCAGGTCACGATCTCGCGGTCTGAGTTCGAGCCCCGCGTCGGGCTCTGTGCTGACAGCTGAGTCTGGAGCCTGTTTCAGATTCTGTGTCTCCCTCTCTCTCTGACCCTCCCCCGTTCATGCTCTGTCTCAAAAATAAATAAATGTTTAAAAAAAATTTTTTTTAATAAAAAAATAAAAAAATAATTAAATCTACACAGCAAGTATACTATGATCCCATTTGTGCTAAAAAGAAAAAAAATCTGTGTGCACATCACATTTCTGGAAAGGTCCACGAGAAGCTGTAGGTAATGGGGTCTTTTGGGAATTGGAGGGAGAGGGCGGTGTGATCGGTTAAGGCTTTTTTCTTTCCACTTTATAGCCTTTTGTACTATTTTCGCTTTTCTTCATGAGTAATAATAATTTTTAAAGATCTGCTTCCTGACATTTTAGGGCAGGCCTAGGAAAAACAATAGATACAGACCACTGAGCCAGGCAAGTGCTCTCTAGCTTGGGTGTTAATTTGCATGTCAGGGACTTGCCCACAGAGTGATTTCCATTTTAGCAGTCAAGGTCATCTCAGGGCAACGCTTCTCAAACTTTTCCACAGAAGTACCCCTGATGACAAAACAGAACAAACACGTAACCTCAAGGGATGAAGGAAATTGGCCCAAATCTTTGCCTCGAGCAAAATGTTTCTAGTGTGCAGACTATCTTAAAAATTCAAGAAAATTTAGAATTTTATTCCACCACTGAGTTGTCTTTGACTTACTGTAAAAACTAGTTTTCACTTCAAATTTTATTTGTGGAATTCTGGTCACTATCTTGGTAAATCCCTCACTCCTGCTTTAAATGGACAAAAATTTCCAGATGAAACTTAATAAGAAAAGGTTTTATCCATAGTTAGGCTCTGGGGCAAGAACAGCTGAAGTGATAGAGGAAACTCAAGGTGAGAAATTTCTGGAAACCAGGACTTGATACCAGCCGAGAGGTGCAGATTCAATTATTCATGCAGAGGAAGAGCTGATCTAAAACACAGGACTGGGTTTCGCAGAATTCTACTCCCGGACATGAAGTGAGACCAAGGATTAGAAATATTCTACCCACCCGTCTGAGAAGTGACAAGGAGGCTTGTCATCTACTTGGACTTTGGGGAAGAAAGAGGGAAAAATACTATAAATCAGACACCCAGGCTGGCACCGTTGACAAGTATACTTTCACAATATCTATCTAGCACAACATCAATGTCAAGAGTAGTTCGGTACTAGAGAAATCCATAAGAGTCCTTCCTGCTGGAAGAAACACGAAAACTGTCCTCTAGACAGGGAACCCCCCAAACCCAGGGAACTGGGACTTATCATAAAAATATGAGCCACACTGAAGATAAACAGAGATAGCAAACTGAATGAGGAAATGAATTGCCATGAGGGAAAATCACAGACGCAACAGATGGGGGGAAAGCTGCGTATCAACAACCAAAGATAATAGGACAATATAAAAGAGATATCTAACATGTTAAAAAATACATATAATGGGAAAAACATAAACCATAAGCACAGAATGGAAATAGAACGGGGATATTGCCAAAGGACCAAATAGAAGCTTGAAAAAGAAAACAAATAAACTTCCTACAGGAAAATGGAATTGATGTAGTAGATTTGCCACAGATGCGGAGAGTATTCATGAACCGAAAGACGAGAGGAAATTACCCAACATGCCTCAGAAAAATAAAGAGATGGAAAATGTGACAGAGAAATTGAGACACGTGAACATTTGAATGGGAAAACCCAGCATATATCTAAGAGGAGTTCCAACACAGAACAGAAAGGATTGAGCAATTTTCAAAGACATAAAGGCTTAGATCATCATTATCGAAGGAAGATATGAACTCTCAGTAAAAGAAGTACACTAAGACCTGAGAATGATAATTAAAAAAAATCCATCCCTACATGCCTCATAGTGAAACTATAGAATACCAAAGACAAAGAGAAAAACCAATCTTCAAAGCTGTACGAGGCAAGTGGGAAAAAAAAAAACTAACAAGGCTAAGGGAGAACCAAATCACCTAATAAATTAGAGAAATAGAGAACATCTCCTTTTCAAGAGACCGCAGAACAAACCTCAAAATTTCCAAAAGACAAAAACAGAACAGAAAACATTCTTTAATGACAATGTAGAAATTGTCAAAAATCCGAAGACAAAAAGCCCTTACTTACTGGAAAATTTTAAACACTCTTTCAAACAACTGTGGAGTCACAGGAAAAAAGCACGAACTGATAGCACAGAACAAAAGAAGATGGTAACAAGGAAGACATGACCGTGTGAGGGCTCACAGCAATACAGCTAAAGCAGAATGGAATGAAAATGCATATGCCTTGCACCGTTTCATTAGTAAACAGAAAAAATAAAAATAAGTGAATGAAATAACATGATAAATAAGCTGGAAAAAGCAATCAGGGGCTCCTGGGTGGCTCAGCAGGTTGAGTGCTTGACTTTGGCTCAGGTCACGATCTCACAGTCTGTGAGTTCGAGCCCTGCGTCGGGCTCTGTGCTGATGGCTCAGGGCCTGGAGCCTGCTTTGGATTCTGTGTCTCCCGCTCTCTCTGCCTCTCCCCCACTCATGTTCTATCTGTCCGTCTGTCTCTCTCTCTCCAAAATAAACATTAAAAGAAAATTTTAAAAAGAAAAAAACAATCAAACTGAAGGATAGGATAGCTAAAGGGATAAATTAATAAAGATAAAGTTAAAATGTAATGATTATAAAACAAAAGACTATAGAACTAGTTAACAAATTCAAAAGCTGGGTCTTCTTGAAAAACAAAATAGTAAAATATCCAAATTTATAGCTAATGAAATCAAGAGGAATGTAGACAGGGCAAATATATAAAATGAGACTAAATGGATCCAACAACTGGAAAAACCATGGGAGTGAAACAAATCATCTAAAAGTAGTTTGTCCAGTGTTATAAAAATAATTTTTCAAATACATTTGAAAACAGGGATGAAAAGGACAGTGTTCTAGAATTGAGCTCTCGAAAATAGCAGCAACTGGCCACATGTAGCAACTGAGCAATTAAAATGTGGCCAGTCTAGGGGCCTGGCTGGTTCAGCTGGTAGAGCACGTGACTCTTGATCTCAACAGGTCGAGTCCTAGGCTGGGTGTAGAGATTACTTAAAATCAAAATCTTAAAAAAAAAAAAAATGTGGTTGGTCTAAGCCTAGACACATTATAAGTATAAAACTCACGCTGGCTGGGGCGCCTGGGTGGCGCAGTCGGTTGAGCGTCCGACTTCAGCCAGGTCACAATCTCGAGGTCTGTGAGTTCAAGTCCCGCGTCGGGCTCTGGGCTGATGGCTCAGAGCCTGGAGCCTGTTTCTGATTCTGTGTCTCCCTCTCTCTCTGCCCTTCCCCCGTTCATGCTCTGTCTCTCTCTGTCCCAAAATAAATAAATAAACGTTGAAAAAAAAAAAAAAACCAAAAAAACTCACGCTGGATTTTGAAGACTTGTGAAGCAAAAAATATATATATATTTCATTAATAATTTTAATTGCTCACATGTTGATAATATTGATAATGACGATATTTGGGATATATTTGGTTAAATAAAAAATTTTTAAATAATTTTACCTAACTTTTTTCACTTTTTAAATATGGCTACCAGAAAACTTCAAATGGTATGTGTGACTTGTATTATATTGATATTTATATTTGACAGTGCTGTGAAAGGCAAAAATAATTTGTTAAACCTAACTCTGGAAGAGGGTGTCTGGGTAGCTCAGTCAGTTAAGCAACTGACTTTGCCTCAGGTCATGGTCTCCCAGTTCCTGAGTTCAAGCCCCACGTCAGGTTCTGTGCTGATAGCTCAGACTCTGTGTCTCCCTCTCTCTCTCTATCTCTCTTTCTCTCTCACAAAAATAAATAAACATTAAAAAAAAAAAAAACTGACTCCAGAAGAGATAGAAAATCAAATAAACTAGTACCTGCAGAACAGCAAAGAATTTGTCCCACAGTTTCTCCCTGCCACTCTGCAACAAAAGTTCCAGACCAGGGTGGCTCAATAGGTCGAGTGTCTGACTCTTGGGTTCAGTTCAAGTCATGACCCCAGGGTCATGGGATCAAGCCCCAAATCAGGCTCCGCGCTGAATGTGGATCCAGATCAAGATGATTCTCCATTAGAGAGTAGTGATTCCAAAGCTATTGAATCTGTGCCAGGGCAGTTTTAAGAGAAAAGTTTTCAAATGTTCCTCATGAAATAAGCATAATACCAAAACCTGACAGGGACTGCTCACAAAAAAGACTCATACATTATCTTTCACTTACGGATACTGAAGCAAGAAACAAACAAGCAATGGCAACAACAAAGACTAAATAAAACATTCACAAACAGGGTACTTGGGCTTCCAGGTAGAATACAACGGGTCAGGAAGATGAGCCTTCTTTCTGTAACAGCAGTAGCGATGACTGGATAAATTGAAATAATTGTATTTTCAAGACAGTTGAGAACCATGAAAACAAAGACTAGATAAACAGAAAAGTCCAGAGGGGTAAGAGTTCATCGTACATGAGCTGAAACTCACCAGCTGGATATGGGGTAATGTCAGCTTGGCTCAAACGGATTACCCAAAAAGAGAAGGCAGCAGAACTTTGGGTTAGTGTAATGGATTGGAAATTAAAAGAGTCCAAAATACAATGCTAATTTTCCTCATGAGACATTTGCTAAGTTCTAAGGCTGGAGAAGAGTGGGGGCGGGGGGGGGGACCCAGAAGGCTGGGAGCTGGGCTAGAAAGGCAGAGAGAAGAAATATCCTGCAAGTCTTGTAGGTGCTTAGGAAACTCAGTCCCATAAGATGGAAAGGCCTGCCAGAAACGTGACCAGTCTTTCTCTCAAAACATTTGCCAAATTTTAACTTCTGGAGTGGCTGCTTAGCTCAAACCTCCAAAAGGCAGGACTTTTAGGGCAAACCAGAGGTGGAATGCATCTTACCAAAATGGAATCCAGTCCCGGCCTGACTCAGTCCCTGATTAGACTACAGCAATCTTCTTTTTGCCTCATGAGCTTAACAGAAGGAAAAGGCAACTCTCATTGGCAGAAGATATCATCTGCAGCCTCTATGCTTCTAAAATAATACAATAAATGTGTTAAAGGAAATAATTGGAATCCATGAAGATAATCAGGTGGACACTCTACAGCCAAAAATACAATAGCTAAAATGAAAAACTTATTTTCAAAAGAAGACTGTATATAGAAGACAGGATTGGTAAACTCAAAAGTAGATCAACAGAAAAATCTGATAGGAAGCAGAGAGAGAAAAATGAACAGAAAGAATAGAATAGAGCACAAGTGATACATGAGGCACAGTCTAAAGATCTAATATATGTATAATTGGAGTCAAGAGATGCTAGAAATAAGGGCAGAAACAATATTTGAAGGCACAATGGCCAAGATTTTCTAATATTGATGAAAGATGTCAACTCATTGATCCAGAGTTTCAGTGAACCCCAAGGAAGATAAATAAAAAGCAAAATGTGTCAAGACACATCTAAGCTAAACAATGAAGATCAATGACAAAGAGAAAATGATAAAGGCATCTGGGGGAAAAAATGCACATGACCTTCAATGAACAACAGTAAAACTGATGATTGACTTTTTCAACAGAAACTGTGAAAGCCACACGACAATGGAATGATATATTTAAAGCACCAGAAGAAGAAAAGAAAAAACAACCATCAAACTAGGATTCGGTATCCAGCAAGAGTCCTTCAGATAGGAAGACAAAACAAAAAATTTTTGAGACATTAAAAAAAAAAACAAACCTGAAATAATCCATCCCTGTGGAGAAGCACTACATGAAATACTAACGGACATTTTTTTGAGTAAAGGAAAAATGTTCCCAGATGGAAGCACAGAACTTCAGGAAGGAACAAAGCACAGTGGAAACAATAAATACATGGGAAAAGAGAAAAGAATATTTTCTGTTCGAAGCCAAAGTAATAATAAGGATGTCTTGTGAGCTTTATAACATATGTAGAGGTAAAATTATACAATATCCCAATACCTTTGACCTTAATACCTTTAAGAGTCAAAGGTAATGAGTCAGAGATGCATGATGAAATCTTTAGGGCAATCACCCCCTGAGAAAATATAATTAAAAAGCTAATGGATAACAGGGCGCCTGGCTGGCTCTGTTGGAAGAACATGAGACTCTTGATCTGGGGGTCACGAGTTCAAGCCCCACAGGGGGAAAGAGATTACTTAAATGAATAAATAAATAAAAACTGAAAGTAAAAAGCTAATGCATAAGAAAATGGAATAGGAAAATACATGATTAATTCTTAGCTCTGGTTGTTGATGTATTTCTTCTGTTCATTTCTATTCTGAAATCGTGTTATTGAGAACACACAAATTCTAGCTTCTTGGGTTTTCTTATTGAATTGACCTTTTTATCATAACAAAACATCTCCTTTTCTTTCTGGTAATAGTTCTTGCCTTAAAGTGTAGTTAGTCTGGGGGCGCCTGGGTGGCGCGGTCGGTTAAGCGACCGACTTCAGCCAGGTCACGATCTCGCGGTCCGGGAGTTTGAGCCCCGCGTCGGGCTCTGGGCTGATGGCTCAGAGCCTGGAGCCTGTTTCCGATTCTGTGTCTCCCTCTCTCTCTGCCCCTCCCCCGCTCATGCTCTGTCTCTCTCTGTCCCAAAAATAAATAAACGTTGAAAAAAAAAATTAAAAAAAAAAAGTGTAGTTAGTCTGTTACTGAGTCAGCCAACCAAATTTCTTCTTTGCTAGTATTGAGGGGTCTAACCTTTTTCATCCTCTAACCTTGCCCTTATATTTGATGTGCGCTCACTGTAAATAGTTAGTATACACCCAGGTCTCAACGCTTTTTATTTAGTCTGACTGCTTTATTCTTTTAATTGGAGTGTTTTACATTTACATTTCAAGTAATTACCAACATAGTCACATTAAATCCTACCATGTTGCTATTTGTTTTTCATTTGTTCCATCTGTTCTATTCCTTTGTTCCTCATTTTCTGCCTTTTTGAGGATTAATCGTGTATTTTTTCTATTCCATCTTTCTCATCTATTAGCTTTTTATACGTTTTATGTGCAGATTCTCATGTATATATTGCATATACACATATATACACACATACACATACCCATGCACAAATTCACCTATTTCTACACCTAAGTTTTGTGCACTTTCACTATCAGTAAAAAAAGTTAACCAACACACCATCAAACAGAATTCACCAGCAAGTGAAGATAATAACGCACAGCATGACCAAATGGGGCTCATTCAGTAGGAGGAAATCCACCTAATTCTAAGGACAAAATTACATAGTCACCTTCATACATGTTCAAATGCAATTTGACAAAATTTAACAACTGATTCTTTCTTATTTTTCAAAGGCAGTAACGTAGGAATCAATAGGTACCTTCAAAATGTATATCTGAACCTCAAAACCAAAAGCACACTGAATCATGAAATACTAGCTTTTACCCGTAAATCAGGAATCAGATGAGTCTTTGCTCACTATCACACTATTAATTAATTTTGTACTAGAAGTACTAGCTGAAACAACTAGAGAAAGAACAGAATTGAAAGTATAAAAATTGAACCAAAGAAGAGAAAACTATCACTATTTGCAGGGGACTGGTTTTATCCTTTGAAACCCCAAGAGAAATGAATGAAAATTACTACAATCACTAAGAGGGTATGGTAGGACAGTAGGGTAGCAGGAGATGCAAAATTAAAATACAGAAATCAATAGCTTTTGTTTATACAAACAACTCTGTTAGGCAATGTGATATAAGGAAATACCTCACTTACAATAAAAATGTTAAATAAGCTTAAGTATGTGCAATGTAAGGCAATGTAATGTAAGAAAATACCTCATTTACAATAAAAATGATAAAGTAAGCTTAAGATATGTGCAAGGCCTACATAATCTTTTGAACACTCATAAGTGAACAAAGAGAGAGAGAAAAAGAAAAGTAAAAAGCTCGAATAAAGTAAAAGACATACAGTGTCCTTAGATAAGATGATTTTTTGCCTTAGGTCAGTTTCCCTCAACTTGTACGTGTTTATTGATAAATATTATCCCAATAAAAATATAAAAAGAAATTTCTATCTATACAAGGTGATTGATTCTTTCACACAGAAAAATAAACAAGAATAATCCAGGTAATTTTGATGGAGAAAATAAGTGAGAAAGAATAGTTATATCATATATTAAGATATATTTAAAACCTTCAATAATTAAGACATTGTAATAGTAGCATCTGATTAATCAGACTGACGTCTGGCAAGAATTGAAAATTCTGAAAAACATCCAAATATATACAGAAATTTTAAGATAAAGGTGACATCTCAAGTACACGGGAGAAAGATGGCCCAGTCAATAATGTGTGTTGATAACAAACATTTTGTATATAGACTTCAAATTCCAACTGTACTAAAGATTTAAATCTTTAAACTTTAAAACTTTTTTAAATCTTTGAACTTTAAAAGTTCAAAAACATAAAAAAAAAAACCTAAAACAAAAATGGGAGATGAGCAAAGTCTTGCCACTCTGACTCAAAAATCTAGAAGTCACACAACAAAAATTTTAAAAGGGACACCTAGGTGGCTCAGTTGGTTAAGTGTCTGACTTATGATTTCAGCTCAGGACATAATCCCAGGGTCATGGGATGGAGTCCCGTGAAGGGCTTTGCACTGGACATGAAGCCTGCTGAAGTCTCTCTCTCTCTCTCTCTCTCTCTCTCTCTCTCTCTCTCTCTGCCTCTCTCCCCTGCTCTCACTCTCTCTCTCTCAAAAAACAAAAAAAAAATTTTAAGTATCTAGAAGCCACAAAACGAATGGTTGACTATTTCAATTTCAACTGCATGAAAATAAAAAACTTCCACATGGCAGAAAGCAAACAAATTTTTAAAAACGCCCAAAGCAAAGTCAATAAATAGATGACAAAATGAGAAATGTGTGTAACTCATATCACAGAGGGTTTACTGCCCCAGTGCATGAAGTGCTCCTACAGATTGATGAGACAGAGACCAAAAAACCAATAGGAAAATGGGCATGTACATGAACAATTTGCAGGAAATACACTTGGTTCCTAAACATATGAAAATATGCTCCGTGTCAATCATAACAAGAATTACACACATGGAAACCATACTGATTTTTTAAAAAATTGATCAGAAATGGCCCAAATCCAAGAGTTTGAAAATAAACTCTGTTGGTGAGCTCTAGAGACACAGGAGCTCTCTCTCCTGCGTTGTTACTATGAGGAGACATTGGCATACCCCCTGCCGTGGGTAATTCGGCAACATCTGTCCACATTAGAGATGCATTTACCCTTTGACTCAGCCACTTTACTTCTACGAATTTACCTTCTGCATAAACTGTGTGCTACATGAATCACCAAGTTATCCATGGCGGCACTGTTGGAAAGCAAAAGATTTCAAACAACTTAAATGCCCATATATAGGAGATTGTTTAGGAACATTCTGCATAGTAAGTGAGCATCAATAAAGAAGAAAAACGACATGCTTTTTGTGTCATGATGGAAAGATCTCTAACACACAGTTCACAGAGAAGAACAAGGCACAAAACAGCAGGTTCTATACAATGGAGCTAATAGAAAGAATTGGAAGTGGGGAAGGAATATATATTCAATTTGCTTGTATGTGCAAAAGAAAGAAAGAAAGAAAGAAAAGAAAGAAAGAAAGAAAGAAAGAAAGAAAGAAAGAAAGAAAGAAAGAAAGAAAAAGAAAGAAGGAAGGAAGGAAGGAAGAAAGAAAAGAAAGAAAGAAAGAAAGAAAGAAAGAAAGAAAAGAAAAGAAAGAAAAAGGAAGGAAGGAAGGAAGGAAGGAAGGAAGAGATCTAGAGATAAATTAATAACAGTGGCTACCTTTTTGAGAGAAGGGATAAGAACTGAGCTGATAGGAAAGGGTACTTTCCACTGTGCAATGTTTTATAACTGTTGGGTTTTTTTTCGAACCCTATAATATATTACTTATTCAAAATGTTAAATCAATAAACATTTAGCTATGAGAAGGAAGCATAGGACAATGCCCCACCCTCCCCCCTTCTCTCTCTTTCTTGTCCCCAGAGCAGCATGGCTCCCGCTGGGCTGAGTGGAGGAAGGTGTGGCCAAATTGGTTTCACAAAGTAGCTGAGTCCCTGAAGGTTTTAGGACTTGCTCAGGCCTGTCCAGGGAGATCAAGGGTGATTCTAGAGCTGGA
Organism: Prionailurus bengalensis; assembly: GCF_016509475.1. Lineage (NCBI taxonomy): Eukaryota > Metazoa > Chordata > Mammalia > Carnivora > Felidae > Prionailurus > Prionailurus bengalensis. The sequence goes on from NC_057350.1 coordinate 11,207,068, forward strand.
AGCCCCAGGCTGGGAGACTCTGCCTTGATGCGTCCTATGATTTCAGAATGGAGCCCTTGGCCCCCAGGGGAGGAGGCAGGTGCCCAGGGGGCCTCCGAGGGGCCACCACTGCTGCATTCTAGAGCTGCCCTGGGCCAGCTGGCCAGTTCTGCAAAGGGTTCCGAGTGGCACAGCATTGTGGGCTTTTCTGAACCAACTTCATCGAACTTCTCTGTCCCTAATCACCCTCCTTGCCTGGTGAGAGGCCTCAGACAGGATTACAAAAGCAAAGAGGAGTCAGAGACCTGGAAAGGAGACTGACCTATCAGAGGAAGCAGCCTCCCCCAGGCGCTGGCCCCAGGACCTTGGACTGGCCGGTAAAGGAGAGAGGCTGAGGCCTGGACACCTGATTCATTTTTGTGATTTCCCCTGGGGAAACATTCCATCCAGCCACCAGCATGGTCATTTCCTTCTTCTCGAGGCCTTTTAGCACCGTGTGGCTAGAGGGCCATTCACAGCCGCCCCAGCGGTGGTCTGGCAACACTGGCCCGTGTGCAAGTGAGCGGCTGCCAGAGGCTCCAGGCCACCCCAACCCGAGAGGAGACAATTAGCCACCAGGCTCTCTCTGCCTTGGTCCACAATCGGTCACTGAGCACCTCCTATGATCCCGTCACAATCCCAGGGTACCTCTGGGGTTCCCAAAGCTCCCAGTTTCTTCCTCCTTTCAGGGCCCATCTGCACCATTCAACACATGTTAGAAACTTGCTTTGTATTGGTCACCAATTGTTTTTTGCAGCTCAGCTTTATTCTGGACCAGACTGTTGGGGGGTGGGGGGCTCAGAGCAAGGGTCTGTGTCATACTTCCTTGTGTTTTCCAGAGCCCGTACCGCACCCCCCCCCCCCCCACTCCCCCTTGCCGCAGGAGCTCAAACACAGCAAGGCTTTCAATAAATGCTTGCTGGTCGCTTGCCAGTCTCCAAGCTTGAAATGGAGTTGCATTACAGGCAGTGAAAACCCAAGAGGGATCTTCAGCAGTGACCCCCTCTGGTTGTCCAGAACCCTGGCCCCATCCCCATCATCCACTCTCCTTCCAGGGACAAGTGTCTGCCTTCTGGTTCCTCCAGCTGGGAGAGCCACAGTCCCACCTCAGGTCCGTGGCACTTGCTGGCACTCCCTCTCCCCGGCATTCCCCCATCTGGAAAGTTCTTCCCCCAGAAACCCACAGGGCTTACTCCCTCTCCTCTTTGTTAGGTTTCTGCTCAAAGATGACCTTGTCAATGAGCCCTTCCCTACTCACCCTATTCAAAATCACTCCCCTGCCTCCCATTCCCCTGCCCCTCTTTCCGGCTAGCCACTTTCAAATACCCTATAGGGTCATCTGTTTTATGCCCTGTCTTCCCCGTGCCAATCTGAGCTTCCCAAGAGCAGTGGTTGCTGTTTGGGTTCAGTGCTGTCTCCCCAGGCACAGAACAATGCCTGGAACATATTAGGTGCTCAGTAAATATTTACTGAATACGTTAATTTATGTACTGATCCATTAATTCAGCAGCGGCTCTTCGTCAAAGTTAATTCAACCGAAAAGACATACCTTATCGTTTGCACGTGTGGGCAAAAAAAAACACCCCACGTCCATATATTTCTTTACAAACCGTTTCAGAGAAATCTCATTTTTCTTTTAGGTACAGGAATTGTTTTCGCCATGCTTTTACAGAGGTGAAAACTAAGACCCAGGAAAGTTCGCTTTTCCAGGTCCTTACTGGCTCCTAGCAGAACTGGGGCATCCCGCTTTTCTGTCTCCCTGTGCTTGGCTTTGTTCACCCACCTCGGGGTTTGGGACCGGCGATGGCCCCTTCCTTCTGTTTCTTGGTTCTTCCTGAAGCTTCATACTCTCCTTTAAGAAGAAAACCCTGCATCTTCCCCTTTCCTTCTCTTTCCTTCCTCCCAGATAGCTCAGGGCCCATTGTCCCCCTCCCCCACCTCTCAATCCCCCGAAGAAGCCATCGTGATGGTCGTTTGGCAGAACTGGCTCTTGGGCAAGATGGCATTCTCATTTTTGGACTCTGTTCACTAGGTTCTTTCACATGGCAAGGGGCAGAAACAAGCCTGGATCCCCCTGCGGAAGGTGGATTTATTGCAATAATGCCCGCGGAGTTAGGAAAGATAGGGATCCGGTGACACAGCCCAGCTTCATGGAAGGGCAGCGGCCGGCCCAGCAGCCTCCCCTCCTCCGCGGCGGGAACACCGGCTCCCCGGCGCCTCCCCCTTCGCTGTCTGGCTAACTCCTATCCTTGTGTACCGCCTCTGCATCCCCTCCTCCCCCGCCCTGGCGGACTGAGCAAGAGGTCCCTCCTTTGTGGCCCTGGAATTTTCTGTGCGTCCCCGGGTTATGGCGCTGATACTATTGCGTGAGGTTCGGGCACAGCTCTGGATCTCCCCTCCCCCACTCCCCCTCGCTAGCAATTTTGTACCTTTGCTAACTCCTAATCTTTCGCTCTCTAGGACCCACAGGCCACCTCTGAAAGGTCACCGTAGTCCTTGGGCGGGTAGATCTAGAAAGGTGCCCCGTTCATTCATTCTCCGCACGTACTGAGTTGCAAAGCCGGGCCGAGGAACTTGGGGGACGATTCCAGACGGGGCTTAGAGATGGGGGCTGAGGACGGTGCTTTCTGTCTCCATCACACACACGTAACCCCCCCCCCTCAACACACACACACACACACACACACAATGATACAAGCATCGCCAGCTTGTCTTGGCTTTGCTGAAAGCTTTTCTCGCAGAGAGGTGGGGGGAGCAAGAAAATGCTAGGTTCTCGAACGGTGACGCGGGGAAAAGCGCCTGGAAGCCTGGCGGAGCGGCTGGGGGACCGGCTCGGGGACCCGCTGGGGGACCGGCTCGGGGACGGCTGCGGAATGCGGAGCGCGCGACGCCACCAGGGGCCGCCGCAGCCGCCGGCGCATGGAATTTTCCACCGCCCGGCCGAGCTTGCACAATCGCCTCTCATTGGCCGAGCGGGGGTGTCTGTCCCGCGCGGGGACGCAGATTAGATTAGCCAGGGAGCCCTCCTCAGTGGGCTTGGCAGGGTTCTGATTAATCAGGCCAGCGGGGCCAGGGACGCGAGGCCAGGGAGGATGGGAGCCAGGAGGAGCCCAAGCCTGTTATCAAAGCCAGCTCAGCTGAAGCCTTTGGATGTCACCTATCTACACAGAAAATGCTCCAGTGAGCCGGGAACAGTCGGGGGTTGACATTAGAATTTGCCTCTTCATAGTAAAAATTCCCCTAGAAACCACAGGAAAATAAGATTCCCAATGCTCAATCCTGCCGCCTCCCCACCCTCCACCCCCCTTCCCTTTAAAGTCTCTCTTCCGGCCCCCGGTATTTAACCCTTTGGAGCACGCAGTGGCCCATCCCCAGGGGCAATCCAGAAATGCAGACAGTGAAAGACCATTAGAAATGGAGAGAGCGGACCTTTCAGGTGGGCCGGAGAATCAGCACGAACTCCCCACAGTGACATTAAAAGATGCAGCAAGGTGTGCGAGAACCTCCCTGTGCTCAAATAGATTGTGGGCTTAATGGTGTCTATGCGTGAGCAGGTCACGTTGATTTACGATGAAAAATACTCCCCTTGTGTTTGCGCCTGAAGTTTCAGGCATTAGGAGGCTCCTTTCTGGGACTTATTGTTAAATCTGCCACAAAGCCTCGCTCTGGCTCTAGATGAATGTTTGGTGAGTGAATGAATGATGACCCCTGCAGTCTGCAGGTCTGTCCTCAGAATGACAGCAGTGTGGGCTCCTGGGTCCTAGTGCTGGTTCTGTCCATTTCTAATCACATGACCTTGGACAACTCATAATCTCCTTCAGCCTCGGACTCCTTGCTTTTAAAATGGCACTAATAGGGGCACCTGAGGGGGCTCAGTTGTTTGAGCATCCGACTCTTGATTTCGGCTCAGGTCATGATCTTGCAGTTGGTGAATTCAAGCCCCATGTCCGGCTCTGCCTGACAGCGCAGAGCCTGCTTGGGATTCTCTCTCTCCCTCCCTCTCTCTCTCTCTCTCTGCCCCTCTCCTGCATTCGTTCTCTCTCACAACATAAAGACACTTAAAAAAAAAATAAACATAAGGTGGCACCAATAGTTAAATTAAAACATTACCCCTATGACCCAGCTATGCCCCTCCCAGGTATACACCAACAGGAATTGAAAACAAGTACTGCACACAGATACTTGTACACAAATGTGCACAGCAGCACTCTTCACAATAGCCGAAAGGTGAAATAACCCCAAGCATCCACCGACGGGTGAATGCATAAACAACATGTAGGCATGCAGGCAATGGAATATTACTGTGCCATAGAAACGAGCCCAGCACTGGTACATCCTACAATATGGATGACCCTTGAAAACATGCTGCTAAAGGGAAGGAAGACAGGCACCAAGGCCACATGCTGCGTGATTCCGTTTCGGTGGCATATCCCATATAGGTGAATCCACAGAGACAGGAAGTCGTTGGTGGTTGCCAGGGGCTGGAGGAGGGAGGGCTAGGGTGTAACTTGCTGAACTGAGTACGGGTTTTCTCTTGGGAGTGATGAAAACGTTTTGGAAAGAAATGGAGATGGCCATTGCACAACATTGTGAATGTACCACGTGCCCCCGAAAGGTTCGTTTTCAAGTGGTTAATTTTATGTTCGACGAATTTCACTTCAATGGAAAACATATACCGGGACTTAATAAGACAATCACATTGGATGTGACCTCTATGCAGAAATGTCCGAGCAAGTGAAACACCTTATTCTTTGATGCCTTCCATGTTAATGTTGGGTCATGTGTTGGTGAGAACAGGGGGCTGTGTGATGTGGATCTAAGCTCTGGCCCCAGGGAGCTCCATAATGGTCTGTCCTATAGGCAGAAGGGCCTTGAGGGATGGTCAAAGCCACCAAAACTGCTGAAGAGTAGGATTGGAATTTTTAAAAATTTTGATGCAGGTTCCTCGGAGGACACAACCACGACACTGGCATTGCGACTCATCACTCAGACTGGGAGCCGGGCAGCCTGGGTTGCTGGCTCTTGACCTTCCACCCGCGGGACCCCGGGCTTAAGGCTCTTGGTGGGAGTCAATTTTCTCAACTCAACAATTGGGTTTATTGCAAGACCTCCTGCCTGGGGCTGCTGTCAGAAATAAGCAAAGTAGTGCACGTGCTGGAAACAGAGTATGAGCTCAAAAATGTTAGCTGGTGTAATTAAGCAAAAGGTACATGATGAATAAAAAACCTTGGGTGGGGGCGCCTGGGTGGCTCAGCCAGTTAAGCATCCGACTTCGGCTCAGGTCATGATCTCGCGGTTCGTGGTTCGAGCCCCGCGTCGGGCTCTGTGCTGACAGCTCAGAGCCTGGAGCCTGCTTCGGATTTTTGTCCCCTGCAGCAGGGCACTTGGAAAGTCCAGCGCTCAAAGCAGGATCCACTGTGCCTGGTGACTCCCGTAGAGGAAAACCACTAATGAACTAAAGTCAGTGGAGACCCACCGTGCAGGCACCCTTGAACCCCTCGTCTTGTTCCCACCTGAGTTGAAAGCCCCATCGGAAGAGGAACCTTTGTGCGAATCATCCTGGAGTCCACAGCCTTTGGCAGCAAAAAGGAGGGCTGCATTTAATGGGACCCAGGACGTTTTATGGTTTCCCATGGTGACCTGACTCGGCTTCCGTAATAACCATCGTCCTAAAGGTCCCCCTTCCCTCCTGGTAACTGGAGACACCCCACCCGCTCCCTAGCCACGCATCAGGGTAAACTCCAGGGGCACCCCAAATGAAGCGTTGGCCTCGGGTACACTCCTGCTTTGTCAGCCTGTGTCCCCAAAGCCCAGCTCCCCCTGGCTGCAGGGCTGCAGGGCAGGGAGCCCAGGGAACTGGCCCTCGGGGAAAGAGTAGCTCACCACCCCCAGAAGTGTGGGATGTTGGGGCTTTGCTAGAATGTGGTGTCTTCAGATCTATCTATTCAAAGAGAGAGACAGAGGTAAAAAGTGTACAAATCAATATCCTGTACATCTTAAACTTATTCAGTGTTATATTTGAATTATGTCCCAGAAAGCTGGGGGGAAAAAAGATACGGATTCAGGGCAAACTATTAGCAGTATATATAGATACTGAGATTTTATGAAAACTTGCATATAAAAAAGGGGCGGTGTCTTCTACTAGAAATAATTTGAAACCACAAAGCTACATGATTTTTATGCCTGTGGTGTATCTCCCCCTCCCGCTACCCTTCTTCCCTCCCTTCCACGCCTCCCTCCACCCCTCTAACATTGACATAGGTAAAACACTCTGCCTTGGATGGCAGGAAACTCACAGTGAAACGTACTAGGCAATTATGTTGAGTGTATTCAGTGATTACAGTCATGGCTGATTTCAAGTGCATCTTAATTTTGTTAATACAAGTAACACATGTTTATTGTAGAAATTTTAAAAACACAAGTAAGCAAGAAAAAAAATTAGAACATTTAGGCACCCCAATCTTGCCATTCAGAAATTACTACTATTAACATTTTTAATTCCTATTTCCATTGCTTTAATAATACTCACGTGTACACATGCACACACACACACACACACACACAGGGAACCAGCTCAGGCTGATGAACACGGGGTCCCCCCCTTGAGCTCATCTGGGGGCAGGGAGAACTGGGAGGTGCTAAATACTTGGAGGCAAGGGGTCAGCTAGAAAATGAGGCGGTCAGCATGACTGCTGACATGGCCTCTGGTTCCCAGCCGGCCCCTGAGCCATAGCTCAGTCCCGTGGAACAGCCCCGGTTCATCTTCCTTATTCTTTGCGGCATGACCCCACCCAGCATGTGACCAAGGCAGACATTTGCAGCAAAGTGGGTGGGAGATGGGCATCTAGAGCAGACCCCCCCGAGGCACCAGCAGCAAAAGCGGGACTGTCCCCATGCGCTTCTGCAGGTGATGGAAACCAAGGCGCCAGACAGAAAGTTGTCATCCTCACAGGTGGGGAACACCCCTAAGGCTCCTCAGAGATAACTGGGGGACGCTGAGCAGGAAGGAGCTACCTTTTCGAGAAAGAGGGCCACTAGCTAGGGGGATTTGAGTAATTGTGACGCATGTGACTTCATTCTTTCTAAAAACTGGTGACGCCTGGAGAATTAGTAATCGATCTATCACTGTAAGATATCTTTTATCTTCTTAATATAAAACTGGATCATACCATAATTTGATTAGTAAACCGTTTGCTTTGCTTGACAAGATCTCACGAGGTTATCTGTCAAGTGGGCAAAGAGAAAACTACAACCATCGTTTTCAAACCGTGCTCGGTAGTTCTACGGAATTCTCGAGACCACTGAGGGTGTTTCAAGATCCCCAAGAGAGGAGGGCAGATTATGCGAGGGGAAGAAGATTATGAGTTCCTATCCTCGGCTCACTCAGGATTATCTACTCGGAACAATTCCATATACTAGGATTCTCTGAAAGACTGAGTACTAATAAACGGAGGTACCCACTACTAGAAATAATCTGAAGCTAAAGTTTTACACAATCTGTTACATGCCTCTTAGCATTTCATTGTGTGGGTAAATGATAATGTGTTAATCAGGCTTCCATTTGTGGACGCTTAGGTTGCTTGGGAGGTAGGAGTTGTGTTCGAAAGCAAAGATCACACTCCTGAGACACGGTGACTTCAGTGAGGATTTTTTTCTCAATATAATGAAAAGTCCGGAAGGAGGCGGTGCCACCATCAGTTTTTGTGAGTCACGGATCTCCAACACCCTACCGGCGTTCCAGGCCGAATAAAGGGGTGGGAGGGGGGCAGAGGTCATAGGTCAGAACATAATTTTTTTTTTTTTATTTGAGAGAGAGAACAGGGGAGAGTGAGAGAGAGAGGGAGGGGGCACCTGCTCAAGCACACTCCATGCTCAGCACAGAGCCTGACGTGGGGCTCGTTCTCACAAACGGTGAGATGACGGCCTGAGCCGAAATCAAGAATTGGACGCTCAACCCGCTGAGCCACCCGGGGGCCCGCAACCTAAATTTTAACTGAAGATCATAGAAAGGAAATTGTTCCACAGCTAGCTGTGTCAGTGGACTAATTTACTAATTCCCACCAGCAGTATCAAACAGAAGAGTGTCTCTCTAACAAAAATATTGGCGTAATCTCTTTTATTTTTACTCTTTGTTACTTATTCTGAGGCCACAGGTCTGGGGTCAGCTGAGAACCTGCATTTCTAAGAAGCTCCCAAATGCCGAAGGTGCTGCATGCACAGACCTATTTCGTTTTTGTTCAATTTTATTTTATTTCATTTTTTTTCAATATATGAAATTTATTGTCAAATTGGTTTCCATACAACACCCAGTGCTCATCCCAAAAGGTGTGTTTTTGTTCAATTTTAATGTTTATTTTTAAAAGAGAGAGAGAGACAGAGCACCAGAAAGGGGGGGGGGCAGAGAGAGGGGGAGACACAGGATCTGAAGCAGGCTCCAGGCTCCGAGGTGTCAGCACAGAGCCAGAACTGGGGCTCGAACCCACGAACCGTGAGGTCATGACCTGAGCCGAAGTCGGACGCTCAACCGACTGAGCCACCCAGGCGCCCCTGCACAGACCTACTTTGAGACGTGAGCTCCTAGGCACCCTACCGGTGCAATTTCACGATGAGACAGAATACACCAGGATCTGTGGTGAGAACTGCCCTCTTCCTGAAGGGGACCTCGGCACACAGAGCAGGGTCAGACCAGCAAACATCCCCGGTGAGGATTTGGCCCGAGAGCCAAATCTCTCGTCCACGTGTTCTTGCACAGGGAATAAGACTTAGTGATGCTCAATTCAACACACGGTTTCTGAGTGAGCTGAGAGGCCCCTGCGGAGAATAAGGGTTGCTTTACACAGGTTAAAGTCGGGGGTCTGGAGGGGAGAAGACAAGAAAGTCAAGCACGTCTGCAGCTATTGTCCAGACAAGAGAACCAAGAGACTGGAGCGGCCTGGGAGCCCCTGGGAAAAGTGGCAGGGCGTTATGGCAAGATCAACTGCGAAAGTTACTAATTCGGGATTGGCTCCCTTATTCCCCCCCCACAGCAATTTCCACCGGGCAGCCAAGCTTCACACTTTCTTGCCTTAGGGATTTGGGCCAGCTGAAAGGATTCCTGCTTTTGTAAACGCTAAATCCCTGGATGAGATTATGCCAAGGGCCTGGAAGATGGGAGGAGAAAGGAGAAAAGGGGGGAGGCAGTAGGACCCCAGAGTCATGCCCAGAGAGGCGGCCTCCATGCACCCCTACCCAGATTCCCGTTCCCACGGACGCAGCTGAACCGCAGGGTCTGAGGGCCGGGTGCCAAGACAGCGGGAGGGTAGGGAGAAGGGGGACCACCTTGTGGGGTTTGGGGGATTCCCTCTGTGATAACTCCTGATCTCAAAGCCTACTTTGTCTGATCTTAAGGTCACCACACCAGCTCTTGATGCTTTGAGCTGGCACAGGACATCTTTCCCATCCTTTTCCTTCTGGCCTGTCTCTGCCCTTACACACTTAAAGTCTGTCTCCTGTGAACGTTTCTGTCCTGATTGGGTAGGGCTGTGGCCTACACACAACTAGGGAGCGCGGCGTTGACACGGCTTAGAAAGTCCCCAAGGGTTCCTAAGAAGAAAACGTTTCTAACACCACTGGCAGAAATTAGGTATCTTTTTAATCAATGGGAAAGCAGAATACAGGTGAGTACAGATTAGACGTGGAGGTCATGGGACTGTAGCTCCCATGGTTACTGGATACCCTGCAGGCCCGGCCAGGTGACCAGTGTGAGGGCCTCTCAACCTGGGAAAAGGGTCTGAGTGTGTGTGTGTGTGTGTGTGTGTGTGTGTGTGTGTGTGTATGTGTGTGTGTCCAACAGCCAGGTGCGCTAAGCCCGTGCAACGCCCGTTTCCCTACCAACAGGGCCCACAAGGATGCAACAGTCCCCAAACCCAGGAACACGAGCGTGCTCTGCTGGCCCTCAGCCCACACCCCCCAAACAGCCAGCACCACCTGCGGAGACAGGGACCCAGAAGTCCTTGGAAAACATGGCCAAGAGACAGCTTTCCTTCCTCTGGTTCAGGAGATCCAGTCCTGGCCGTACCTTAGAAGCACCCACCTGAGAAGATATTTTGAAATGCTATTCGGTGGGGCTAGACTCTACCTTTTTTTTTTTTTTTTTTTTTAGGAGATTGCAATTTGAATCAATATTTGTAAAGGCTACTTAAGTAAATCTCATGTGCAATCGGATCCCTTTGCAGGCTGGAAATATTTCAGAGAAAGCCACCAGTATCATACGGACAGGTATATATTATTCTGGGGCATTACCAGTGCCACCGGGCTGGCTGGCTGCTAGGGACAGGTCTGCCGAGATGGAACGTGACCAGGCAGTGGCAGGACCCATCAAAAGCACCCGGCCTGCGTGGGAGTGGCATCCGATACCGAGGCTCCCCACGGGGCAGGACCACAGCTACGAAACGCGGAACAGGAGACCGGCTTGCTCCTCAGCAAATAATTAGGCCTGAACTGCAGCATTACTTGATATCTATCTCCAAGGTCAATGCGAATGAATAGATCTCTTTGCTTGGCTTCTTCCCTCAAAGCGAATGTTTCAACCATCTCCATTTCCCTCCTCAATTCAGAGGACATTGTCCAGCATGTCTGAGCCGCTCTGAAAACAAGCCTGTGTGGGTATAATGGAAATTAAGCCATTTCCATGAGAAATGGCGTTTCTTGTTTAACCCCACTTGCAAGAGCTTACTCGACCGGAGAGAAAAAAGCAGTGCTTTTCAAAGTATGAAAAACTACCCATTATCCATTCGAGAGAAGCCAGTGGAAGTCAGGAGCTTTTGGCTGGCTTCAGGAAGAACTAGTGAATTTGAGGCTCGTTTTTTAAATGGAAAATGCTCTTTTTTTTTTTATTTTTTCTTTGCCGTTCACAGCAACTCGTGCACGGTATGAAGCCCAAACCAGACCTTTTGAAAACAGTATTGTTCTAGGCCTAGGGGGTTGGGAGAGACAGCGAAGGTTTTCAGTGAAAGCATGAGAGTTTGCCATTCTCCAACACTCCCCCGCCCCCCCCCCCTGCCTTGGCCAAACTGAACCCATCCACTTGCTCAGCCCAAGGATCCCATCCCTGTGCCTGCTGTCCCCAGGTGGCAACTTGCTGGATTTCATCAATTATAACCAAAGCTCCCTGCTTACAAGCACCAGGCCCCGCCTGCTACCACATCTTTGCAGGATCAGCCCCAGCCCTTTCCTCCTGGCCAACCTCCTCTGCCCCCAGCCTCCCTGCTGCTGCGGAGACACAGGGAGGTGTGCCTGGGGGGGGGGGGGGGAGTTGCATGCCTCAAGTGGATGCACCAGTCCCCTCACCCACTTCCTGCAGACATTTCAACAGAAAACAGGCTGGGAGGTTGAGAGGATGCTGCAGGGCAGCTGCTGAAGCCCAGGCTAGAATTCCCCTCTCCTGCTTAGACACAGCAGTAGAAAGCCAAAGTCACCACGAGGCGCGTGGGTGGCTCAGTGGGTTAAGCATCCGAGTCTTGATTTCAGCTCAAGTCAGGATCTTGTGGTTCGTGAGATCAAGCCCCACGTCAGGCTCTGTGCTGACAGCGGGGAACCTGCTTGGAATTCTCTCTCTCTCTCTCTCTCTCTCTCTGTCCCCACCCCTCAAAAATAAATAAATATACATTAAAAAAACAAAACAAAAGCCACAGCCACCGCCTCCTGAGCTTCTGACCACTTGGTAAGAGGAGTTAAAGATGAAAGCATGAGCAGGACTTCACCAATCTCCCTTGGCTTTCAGTGGACAGTCAGGACATCCCTTCAGTATTTAATAGCTTCACTGTGGCCCTGGACAGCCACCGCAGACATTGTAAAGGCAAGAGGCTGGGGTCGGGGTAGAAGACGTTAACCCCGGGGCTGGGGTGGCTTTATAAAAGAGGAAGCCCTGAAAAGTAATCACCTAGGTTAAGTGTCAATAGCCTTGACACACTGAACGGCCTTGGAGTTGACCCACGCTAACGAAGATCATAAGATTTTTGCCCTTGCTTGCACAAAAATTCTGCTAGCCAGATCTCCTTGACCCGCTCAGCACGCAGTTGTTCAGAGGGTAATTCTACCCTCCAGGATCCATTCCCTATAGTCACTGCTTCCACGTGGGAACTTGCAAGCTTGAGTCCTTCCTTACTGCACTGTTTTTTCTTGTCACTGGAATTTACAATAAGGAATTTAAAGAACAAACAAATAGCAGTGGCTCCTCTGTCACCTGATACTCAGAGAGGGATTCTTCTGAGAGAACGTGTGGAGATAAAGGACTCTTTCAAAGTAACCTAACATTGCCATCTGTGGCTGCTCTGTAGATGCCTTGCGGAAGAAGGGCTGAGTAAGAAACAAGGGGGTCTGGAGTCTGCTCTTAGTCCTGAGCTCAGGTGTGCCTATGTGTGTGCATGTATGCGTGCAGGTATATGTGCATGTATAAAATGAACATGTTCTAGGTTTTTCCTAACCTGGCAAACAGCAATGATCCATCAACGTCACAGGATTGCCAGGTAGATTAAATAAGGAATGCTAGTACTAGGGTTCTCCAGGGAAACAGAACCAATAGGGTAAGTAGAGATAGTGAGATAGACAGACAGAGATAGAGGTATTATAAGGAACTGGCTCATGCTACCACAAGAGCTGACAAGTCCCCAGATCTGCAGGGTGAGTTGGCAAGCTGGACACCCAGGGGGAGCCGATGGTATATCCGCAGCCCAACTCCAGAGGTCTGAGAACCAGGGAAGCCAGTTGTGAAGTTCTAACCCAAGGCCAGTGGGCTCAACACCCCGAAGAGCTGATATTTCAGTTCAAGTGCAAGCAGGAGAAAGCCAGTGTTCCAGCTCAATAGGTCAGGCAGGAGAAATAATCTCTTACTCAAGAGAGAGTCCATGTTTTTTGTTCTATTCAGGCTTTCAAGTGATTGGATGAGGTCCACACACACTAGGGAATGGTGATAGGTTCACCCAGTCTACCAGTTTCAATGTTAATCTCATCCCCAAACACCCCAATGAAATACTCAGAATAATGTTTGACCACATATCTGGGCACCTCGTGGGCCAGTGATATTGACACATAAAATGAACCATCACAATGGAGTGGGAGGCAGCATTCTGTACTGGAAAGAACACCATTTCTGGGGGCCAGTGGCCCAAGGTCAAGGCCCAGCTATTTACTTACTGTTTGTGGGGTGTGTAGGTTACTCTTTCTCTCTGGGGCTGCCTCAGTTGCCTCCTCGGGAGGATGGAGATAACAAAAGAATGGGCACCAATGCATTAGTTGTTGTGGATGTGAAAGAATACCTTTTTAAGGTTCAGTTTGCCCTTTGCATTTAATGTATGTTGTTATTTGAGGCAAAAGAGACACCGATCATAGAAAATAAAGGAGGGAAAAAGGAAGCGTTACTATCAAGAAAGAAAAATAATGGACCAGAGGAAGACACGAGTGGTACATCCTTACTCTTCAGTCAGAGTAGACCAGGTGCTGGGGGCTTCAGAGAGGCGACACAACCATCGGACCGTGTGGTTCTTTTCCTTTAAGGAAACTTCTTCTCTATCTCCCCAGGAGATCTGTGGGCCCATATTTCCTTTGGAGCCTAATGGTGGGGTGGCTGTGGTCTCTGCAGGGTATGGACCTGTTTCACATTATATGCATGAGTGTTGGATGGTCGTGAAACCTAATATATTTGGGGCCTGATACCATCAACCACCATAAAAGCAAAATATTTTCCCATCTAGAAGTCAAGTTGGAAAAACCTCTCTCACAGTTGGTTTGGGTTTTAAAGACACAGTAATGGCTGCAAAGATGGCCTGTTCGTCCAGATAAGACTGGAGCCAAGCTGACACCTCATTGCAGTCTGGTCTCTCTTCCAAAGTTCTGTTGAGCATGTGGGTGGTGTTAACGGCGTCCTTCTGGCAGCTAAAATGGACCAAGAGAACAGCCTAATGGTTAGAGAAAACCTCATTGGTACAGCAAAAAATGCGGTGGCTGGACTGGCCAGATAAGACTGCTGGGGGCCAGCAGGACAGTTCTTACAGAGTGTGAGATATTTGGGGTTTGGCAAACCCTAAGAAGCTGGTTGCCAAGCCCTGTTGCCCCTTGTTCCCCTGGTGTATTTCAAAGGAAATTAAATCCACATGTTTCTGATTTGCTGACACTTAAAGCTCATCCAAAGGTGGTTTTGCAAGAGTGGTTTGGACACAAGAGGCCTAGAGAAACTTTAATTGTTATTGTTATTTTTCATTTTGAAACGCAGACCTGTATGCTTACATAATAAATGCAATGCCTACAAAATCAGAGCCCAGTTTTGCCTTACCAAAACGTTTTGTCCTGGGCCCACCAGAGACAGATAATTGAAGTCAATTCAAGAAGACAAACATCCGACCTAGAAATCCATCTTGCAAATGGCACTGTTAAAAGCCCTTTTGACTGGGTTGCATCTAAGAACCCCCAAAGCTAAAGTTCAAAACCATATGCACAGTATGGACTGAGTCCGTTGATTTCATTATTTCCTCGGACTCTGGCCAAGGAGATAGAAACCTAAATCCAAGATGGCATCCATCTTGGTAGGTCCTGGGAACCAAGGTCCAAAGATGTGGGCATGGCACCTCAAGGGCAAGAGGCCATCACAAAAGCTTTCTGTAGAAGGTTCTGGAATGTCATGCCATGTATGTCCCTAGATGAAACCTAAACAAGCAGCAACACAAATTCTACTTCAGGGAAAGAGATTCGCATTAGACACTTAGAGAGAATTAGTGCTTCTGGACAGGACATGTGACCTCAACAAGTCCAGTCACTTGAAAACTACTGGCCAAAGAGCTCAGGGACCAAAGGCTCCCCTTCTTCTGAGCTAGGGATTAACATTTTTGTTTCTCCCATCTCTTCCTATGGCCACTGCATATGGCTTTTCCTCAAGATTCACCTCAGAGGAATTCTCCTGACAAGAGTGGTCGCTTTGTTCTCTCTGGTGGCTCCCACTTCTTCTTCTAGCCCTGGGCCATCAACTGCTTGATTGGCAGTTTACTTCTCAGTCTCCAGCACTGGAATCCCCCAGCCACTAGCTCGGGATCTGGAAAGTTCTGTGTCTTTTTTTTTCTTTTTAAGTTTTATTTATTTATCTGAGAGAGATAGAGACAGCATGAGCAGAGGAAGGGGACAGAGAGAGGGAGAGAGAATCTCAACCAGACTCCATGCTGCCAGAGCAGAGCCCAACGCAGGGCTCAAACTCATGAAACCGTGAGATCATGACCTAAGCCGAAATCAAGAGTTAGACACTTAACCGACTGAGCCACCGGGGCGCCCTGAAAGTTCTGTGTCTTTAAACCTCTGATTAATGAGGTGATGGAGGCTGAGACGAAGAACTGGGGCTTCATTTGGAACTCAGCCCTGTCCAGTTTCAGTCTCTGCTCCTGCAGTTGGATTTCTCTGGGTTACACTATACACTTCCTTCTCCCTCTTGCCCTAGAGCCTTCACACATGCTCCCTGTATCCCCCATTTCTTTTGATCCAGGTAACCCTTGCTTATCAGGTCAGCTCAGATGTCCCTTTCTGGAGGAGACATTTTCCTTCCAGCCCAGGGATATGCTTCCTTATCCTCTGCAGAGTCGATACATATTCATACCTAACCGATGAAGTACAAGGTCATCTGCACTGCCTCCCTTCCCATCAAACTGCTGGCTCCTGGAGACCAGGAACCACGTCTGTCTCCCTCGCTCTGCCCCCAGCACCCGGCACGGACAAATCAGTGTCGGCTCACTGGCTGACTTCTCACACCGGCTTTGAAGCCGACTTTGCCACCAACACGGCTCACTCCTGTAAACTGTACAAACTAGGGCCAATGGGAATGTTTTCAGACACTTGGAAACCAGCACCCGCTTGAATTAGTCTGCTAGGGCTGCCATAACAAAATGCCACCAATGGGTGGCTTAACACAACAGAAATGTCCTTGTTCGCAGTTCTGCAAAGACCCTAATTTCTAAATAAGCTCACTTTCACAAGTATTGAGGGTTAGGACTTGGACACTTTTGCCGGGAACATCATTCAACCTATAATACCACTATTCTGGCAAAGAAAAAAAGAAAGTAGCCCCAAACTGACATTGAAACACAGTAACCATTTAAGTTACTGCCCAAGCAGGGACTTTTTTTTTTTTTTTGAGAATGAAAGGGGACACGGTTCATAATTTTTGCGGGAACACCAGGCATAAACCAGCACCGTCCAGGGCAGGCAGTCCGGGATGTATGGCCACCCTCTGTGGCTAGGCTCACTGCCCAGGCTTTCCCGTGCAAGGATGCGTCGTACCTTCCCTTCAAATCCCTCTGTGTTTGTGTTCCCAGCAAGTCCAGTCTGTTGTATACACAGGCGCAGCGAGACCAAGGGATTAGCTATATTCCGGTGATGGTTAATTCACTGTTTCCAGTTACCAAATGCAAGCCCAATGTCCGCAATTAATTTGGCCAGATCAACTTGGGCCTCTTACACCTGTTCCCCTGTTTAATTAGGCTCCAATCTCCCTGGGGGAGTTGGAAGCACCGAGCACCATTACCTAAGCCTTAGATTAGGAGGGCAGTGTCAGATACCCTTCGTCGCCGTAATGCACAGCACCGTGCCCGAAACAGCTCCCGTCCTTCGGTCTAGAAATTCGCCTTGACAACTGTGATCCCCCCAGCATGGCTGGGGAAACGATCCCTTTTTTTGTTACAGATTTCCTTTCATCTCCTCCCAAGGGAAGGCAATGTTCCCAGTGGTGCTTCTTTCTGAGGTAATTGTTGGACAGGAGTCAGCCAGTTAAGGCTGCCCATCTAATTAACAGAGTCTGTTATGATTTATCAGGATAATGAGGTGGGGAACAAAGACATCGATTTTTTTTTCTTCCCCTTCCTGCTATTTTGGCCTCTTTTCTTCCTTTTGGAAAATGACCCAATGTTAATGAGAAACGAGTCACTTATTGTTGGGGTGCAAATAGAGAGATAAATGACATCAGTAATTAAGTCTCAAGCCCTCTTTGGTATACAGAGCCATTTTTCAGGCAATATTATTCAATTAATTAATTCCATTAGGGCTACCACGTTTCTCTAAATCCAGCCATTCAGCCATCAGTGATGATAATTCATATGATACAAAAATAGAACGGTTAATAACTGCATAGTGAATCCAGGAAGAAAGTATTTTAGCCACCACAGAAAGCCCAGCTAGGAGCACTTGATTTGAAAACATGTAAAGTGATCGAAGCTGGCCATGTACCTCTTCCCACCGTTGCCTGAACAAATGCTCTGGGCATTCCTTACTGCAAATGCCTACAAGGACAAAAGGGGACATCAGAGTGGTCCAGATCATCCTCTTATGCCATACGAGTGGACACAGTCAAGGCCTCTGGTCAGTTGCCCATCTGTGGCAGGAGAGGGGGCAAGTGACATGAAATGTGATTGAAAGGCAATACAATGAGAGAGAAGGTTTCCAGAACAGCAGCTCCCAAACCACGCCGCTTTTGTTCACATAAAACTGTATATTCATAAATATTTATCAAAATGAAAATCGGCTGACCAACCGCGAGGGCAGTTTTTGTCTGCTTTCTTTCCTCTGTTGTCAGGGGAGAATCCTGACCCGTCCATCTCTCACTGCGCACGACTCAAGTTAATTCTGTCTCTGTTGATGGTCGTGTTAACAGAAAACGCACCCACATTCTCTTTAATCCCCGAACTCTTTCCACTCTCCTTTTCAACGCTTGCCAACTTTCCTAGAATTCTTTACATCCCTCCTAGGACGAAACTTATCTTCACAAAAAGGGAACAGTCCAGAACCACATTTAAGAAATCCTGAACTAAAGGAATTAGTATCATGACATACTGAAGAGAAAGGCCAGCAACTCCTTCATAGTCAGGACAAATCCCCACGAACCTCTTCCTCTGCCTCCAAATCCACCTTTCCTTAACCCAGCAATATTAGCATAAATAAAATACCATCTCTGTGTTTCGTTTATCACTTTATTACTCTGCCTTGAGTGGTTGCTAATACTACGGGAGCGTTGTGATCTGCTCTTTTTCATTGTGACGCAGCAGTATTTCAGCTAGATTCAGGATTAAATATGCCCTGTGTGCTGGCGTGGGAACCTTTCTACCATTCCTAGGAAAACAGCTCACATTCCAAACAGCTGACTTCCAAAGTCCAGAATATGATCTGCTTAGAAGCTGGGTGGCTGCCTACACGGTTCTAGCCTCTTTTCTCCTCCTCACTAATCAAGGCATCTTTTGTTTCTGGAGCTCATTCTCTGGGCAGGAGTGTGAAATCCACATTGAAGGCCCCCAAAGCACATAAGCCTGGCTGAGAAGGGAAAAGGTTAGGGAAGTGGTTCTCAAACTTAAGCCAGCATCAGAATCACCTGGAAGGCTGCTGAAGATCTGGGGAGGGACCCTAGAATTGGCATTTCTAACCTCCCCCCAGTGGAAAATTTGCCTTCAGAAGAAATGATCTTGCCCAGGGATCACACGTTGAGAGCCGCTGGCCTAGATACTACAGGTAGAGAAAGGCTACGGGGAGGTAACTAGCTTTTCAGAATCCTGAGCATCCCGTCAATAACCTGGCCGAGGCAAAGGCCACCCTTCCCTGAGATGGATCATGACAAAAGCAAAGAGGCCCCCCTGGGTCTCCTCCGCCTTTACTTGAAGGCAGAGGCCATGCCCCAGAGTCAGGTCAGCAATTTCCTTGGAAGAGGCCAGCACCACTCGCCGTTTCATAACCAGATCCAGAAATTGTGCAGAGGGCTCCCAGGGCTGTGGGATTTCTGAATGTTTGTGAAGAGTGCTTTGTTTTGCGCTCTGCTTCCCCTGGATGTCATGTGTACTCACAGGTGTTGAGCAGGCTTGACAAAGCTTGGGGATCTTCTAGCGTTCATCACGGAAGATTCAGAGAGCCACAAACCTGTTAGAGCTGGACAAGGACCTGACAATTCTCATCTTACGTGCTGTGATCCCCAGAGGCATCTGATCCGGCGGTTCCCAAACTTCTCTTTGAGCCCCACTCATAGAGATACACCCAACCAATCCCTTAGCAATCCATATCCATGTCTTAGTTCTGGTGCATGACTCTAGCGTCTAGCCTGGATTCCTCAGAGGAAGCAGAGCCCGTGACAAGGGCTTATTCTGGAGAGCGATCCCAGCAAACAGGAGTCAAGGACAGGAGGCAGTGAAGCAAGGAAGGAAGGAGAGAAGGTGGCCTCGTGATCCATCTCGTCTCCCGTGACGATGCTCTAAGAAGCCGCAGAGGATGCACATGAGAATTTTCAGTCCAAGGGAAGAAAAAGGAAAGCGCTAACCCACGGACTCCCAGTCCCTTTGGAGGCTTGTCTCATGGGGTGTTGACTCCCTTGCAACTTCTAGCTCGCGCGGGCATGTCTATCAGGATACGGATGCCAGACAGAGGCATATGGTATGGCTGAAACAAGGCACTGGTCCACCTGCACAGAGGTGGTTGCTCCAATAATGGCTGGCATCAAAGGTGGTCCAGAAGATGAGAGACACACACACACAAGATGTCTAGCTCGCGTGGGCATGTCTATCAGGATACAGGATGCCAGACAGAGGCATATGGTATGGCTGAAACAAGGCACTGGTCCACCTGCACAGAGGTGGTTGCTCCAATAATGGCTGGCATCAAAGGTGGTCCAGAAGATGAGAGACACACACACACAAGATGTCCAATACGATGCATTATAAAAAGAGACCGGGAGCAAAAAAAAATCTTTTCTATTTTATCCGCATATATGATAAATCTCATACTAGTATAATCTTTATATTCAATATATTTAAAAAGTTTAATTGAATGGGAGGATTAACACAGAATTTCAGGGGCGTGTGTCTAAAACCCATAAACCTTAAAAGATGCGCCCCTGCCCTATTTCTAGAAGAGTCTACCATTTCTGTGCCCAAAAGTCACTCGGAAACAGTGATGAAACAATAAATTTCATGATAACAATTGCAAGGTCATCAGATACAGGGAGGAAGTCCGTAAAAGAGTTATTTTGTGTTGGCCGTGTGGTGCTCACAGTAAAATACGGGTTGAAATTAATTAACTAGGAGTTGGGGCATGAAAAACTACTTTCGTGACCTCCTGTCTGAAATTCCTATATTTTGAGCTTAGAAAATCAACTTGCTGCTATTTATAAACAATCGTTGCTTCTTTATAAATGAAAACTAAAATTAGACATAATTGTCACTGTCTCTCTCTCTCTTTTTTTTTTTTTCCTCTCCCTGTAACACTTAGTTTCGGAAGTCCAGGGGCATCTTCGGAGGGATAGATTTTGATGAGAAAAAGATCATCTTCAGATGAAGAGAAGATTACCATCAGGCAATTTACTGAATTAATAACACAAGTTTCAGGAGCTGCGTTGCTAACGCTTCTAGTCTTTAACAAATGATCCATTCAGGATACGGACCAAAGAACATATGGCTAGGAATAAATGCTATTTGAAACTGTACAACGGGTTAGAAGTTTTGGGGGTTCAGCTCAGTTAAACGGACTGAGGCCAACTCACGAGCATGCCCAGTGACGCCACCCCTCCCTGCCATGAATGCGTGCATGGTACCCACTGAGGGGCTCTGGAATCATTCTGGGATGAGAGATAGAAGTATTTAAATACTTTCTAAAAAAAGCTTTCTTTCATTAAAATGTTCACAAATATGCTAAAGTACAGAAACAAGAAGAATGAGCCCTCAAATACTTCTCCCAGCTCAATTATAATGGCCAATCTTAAATACGTTAAAAAAGATTTTTGAACAATCTAAATAGGCATCAATTTTGCTCTCAAAACGCAGAAACCAGGGAAGATTTTCATGACCCCCTGAGGGTTTGTGACCTGCTGGTTCTTTGGTTCACTGACCTTGTTCAATCCTCCCTTTATACAAGGGAATGCTATGCTCTCCCATTTTCTCTGGCTGTCTCTCACGCTTGCAGCAAATTAAGTGAACTCTGTCTATCATTTCAGCAGTGGTGACATATAATCCCAGTGTGAAAGGATGGAATTTTCCAATGCAAGAAGCAGCAGAAAGCGAACGGAGGAAACGTTGCCATGAGCTAAGGCTCCTTCACACAGTATCTCCAACTGTGCTACCAAGCAGCCCAGCGTTTGGATGAAAAGTAAGAAAAAAAAAAATCTGACAATACAGTGATTGTTCGCCCTCCACAAGCAATGCTACTATTTCTAACCCCTCGATGGGCTGTGCCGGCACCGGGCAGCCATCGTCTGGGTCTTCCTCCAGTGGCGGGCAAGCCTAAAGGCAAAGGGGGAAAGGTCCCGATGTTTTCCAGAAAACCCAGATCCACACCAGGACCGCGGCCGCCAGAACCTTTCCTCCTGGGACAGAGGGGGATGAGCAGGGCAGCTACTCACCTTGTCTCATTTGTTCACGAAGAACCCAAAGCCAGCAACATGGATCGGCTCCTTGCTTTTTGTCCAACTACTTGCCTACTGCTCTAGAAAAACAACCAAGGTCTGCCAAGAATCTGCAATCTCCTAAATCTTAAAATAATGACTAGCCTATCCAGAGTTTCCATCCAAGGCATTGTTGGTTCCTATACAAGAAAACCCTCTGGGGTGAGAGTCGGGAGGCCAAGAAAGGCATGTGGTTATTTTTGCCACACTTTGGAAAGAATGGGAAGTCTATTTTTGACATCAGCTGTTCAGCTTTCAAATAACACCAGGCCGTAAAACATACCTACTTTAAAAATTGATTACAAATTTTACTTAACTTTAATTGATAAGACTTTTTGGTTTCATGCTGCTTCAAAGACATGCACCTGTGCACACGTGAGCCGGCACACACACTCTCTCTCTCACACCTACATTCTATTTCCTGGCCGGATATGAGATAAATAAAGTTTTGGAATAGGTTAAGGCATCGATGCCCCCATTTCCATATGACAATTTCCATCTTTTAAAAAAAAAATAGTAAACCACCATTTATTGTTGGAGAGTTGATTGCTTTCTTCAGATTATAATGCTTCTAAGACTGATCACGGCGTTCAGTGCAAGGAGTCATTAAAGAAGGAACTAGGTGCTCAGGAGATATGAGGGGATATGAAGTGGACAAGGGAAAGGGGAAAGAAAAGAAATCACGGGAGAGTTATGGAATATTGCAGTGGATGTGTGAGTTCTCACACATCAATCCTGAGCCGAAGGCAGAGATCCAACACGAAGCTCACCGAGGGCTGGCAAACACTAATAAGTACTAAGGACCGTGGGGTCACTGACAACCACCCCACCATATTGGCACACAGACGTGAACAGGGCTTCTTCATGTGGGGAGCCCTTGCTTGAAGGGAAAGCCAAGGGTACGTGTTTCATTGTTTCAAAGAGAGAAAAGTATACAGTTTGAATAGTCGTGAAAGCATTTGCTGTCCAGAGGCCAGCAAGTCATTGCATTAAGAAGCCGAAAGCCACACCATTTTGCAGAAACGATCCTTAATGGAAAAGAATGGTTCTGTGTTTGCCCTCGACTCATTTCAAAGGCAAAGAAGATGGCTGTTCTCTGAAGCCTTTGGTTTGTATTATTTATCTCAAGTAAAATAAAATCACAAACAGGGGGCAGCCTCCCCTGCCCCCCTCGCCTCTGCATCATCCGACACCTGCCTCTAACTCCTGGAGACCCCGGTGTCCCCCCCACCCCCAGCCCACCCCATCCTCTTCCAGCATCTGAACCCAGGCGCTGTCACCTCTGGCGGCCACGTCGCCCCGTCCCTGCAGCCCCCACGGCATCTGAGGTAAGAACTTCATCAGTGCTGTCGAATGACTGAGTGCGTTCGGTAATTACAAGATTGTAGTCATATTTATCAAATTAACCTTTTTTGAAATGAAAATAGAAGAGGTGGAAATGGAAGTCACGGTTGTCAAGTTTCAATGAAACTTCACTAGGCATGGAGACAGTAACGCGAATATTAAACCAAAAGGGAGCTGAGTTAGAGCCCTGCTGGAGGGCGACCAACTGTGCCCACGTCGGTGTGGCTGGGACTGCCACTCCCACATCCCAGGAAACCCCAGTTGGCGGCAAACCTTGGCAGGCGGCCGCCCTGCAGGCCGTCAGTGACTCTCAGAGACCAAAACCCAAACGTCAACTCAGTTGGAAATCAGCAAGATTTGAAGGACTCATCACAAGTACCCGACACACACCCTGAGCCCCCCTCACCACGAGGCTCTCTCAGCCCGGTCTGTTTCCTTCACGGCACTTAAAACGCTGTGATTACTGTTCTGGGTACTCACTTATTGCGTATTCTCCCTACTCAGTGTGAGCTCCACGGGGTCCAGGAGATCACCTCGTTGGCTTCCCACCATGGGCCCTAGAACATTACCCGGCAAACGGAGGACGTTCAAGAAACAGGTCTTGGATGCGGCACTCTCTCCCAAATCGCGGAATCTGACAGAATCATTGCATCCCACCAATTCGAAAGTGTACACTTCTTCACAGTTTCACCTCTCTGGAATCCAGATGCGTCCGTCAACAGTGCCTTTCAAAAGCCATCGATTGGCCTCAGTGGCACGGATGTGCCACAGTTTATTTACAGATTCACTCATTGAAAGACATTTGGATTGCTTCCAGATATTGAGGATTATGAACAGAGCTGCTGTAAGCATTCAGGTACAGATTTTTGTGTGAACGTACATTCTCAGTTCACTTAGGTAAACATCCAGGAGTAGGATTGCTGGATCATAGGTCAAATCTTTGTTTGGCTCTATAAGAAACCACCAAGTGGTTTTCCAGAGTGGCTGTGCAATGTGGCATTGCCCCTGGGAATGTAGGAGAGTGCCAGTTACTTTGCACTGCCATGAGCACTTGGCATTGTCAGGATTTTTTATTTTGCACCATTCTGTTTTGTCATTCTGGGCATGTAGTTATAGCTCATCGGAGTTTAACTTGTATTTCTTTAATGGTTAATGATGTTGAACATCTCTTCGTGTGCTTATGTATGCTGGATATTTGCCAATAGTTTGTTGAGCATTTTTGCATCTGTGTTCATGAAGGATAGTGCTCTGTACTTCTCTTTTACTGAGCCATCTTTGTCTTGTTTTGGTATCAGGGTAATGCTGGCCTTATAAAATTATTTGAGAAGTGTTACCACTTATTCTATGTTCTGGAAAAGGCTATGTAGAATATGTTGTATTCTTCTTTAAATATTTAGTAGAATTTGCTAGTGAACCGTCACTGGCAATATTTGGTAGAATTTGCTAGAACCATCTGAGCCTGAAGATTTCAGAAACAGAAGGTTTCTAATTACAAATCATTTTTTAAAAGTTAAAGGGCTACTCAGCTTATCTATATTTCATCTTGGGTAAATGTTGGTAGTTTGTGTTTCTTGCAGAATTTTTCCATTTTATCTAAACAGTTGAATTTGTGAACAGAGTCTATAGTGATAACTCCTTTTTCATCCTTGATATTGAGCATTTGTGTTCTCTCTCTCTCTCTCCAAATCTCATTAGAGATCTATCAGTTTTATTGATCTCAAAGAACCAAATTTTGGTTTCATTGATTTTCTCTATTGGTTTTGAAATTGTTCTCAATTTGATTAAGTTGTGTTCTTATTTCTATCATTCCATTTGTTTTGCTTGTTTTGGATTTGGCTGTTAAGATAACACTTAGATTATTGGTTTGATAGCTTTCTCATTTAAAAAAATTTTTTTAATGTTTATTTATTTTTGAGACAGAGAGATAGCACGAGTGGGGAAAGGACAGAGGGAAGGAGACACAGAACCCAAAGCAGGCTCCAGGCTCTGAGCTGTCAGCACAGAGCTCGATGCAGGGCTCGAACCCATGAACCACGAGATCATGACCTGAGCCGAAGTCAGCTGCTTAACCAACTGAGCCACACAGGTGCCCCAATAGTTTTCTCATTTCTAATATGAGCATTTTAATTGTATAAACTTCCCTCTAAGCCCTGCTTTACCTGCATTCCACAAGTTGGGATACATATTTTCAAATTCATTTCAATTCAAAATATTTTCTAATTTCCCTGAGACTTCCTTTTGGACTCAAGGACTATTTAGAAGTGTACTGTTTAATTTCCAAGGGTCTGGAATTTTTCCTGCTATCATCCTGTTATTGCTTTCCAATCTAATTTCATTATAGTCAGAGAACATACCTCGCATGATTTCAATTCTCTATATTTGTTAAAAATTTTTAGAATGCCCAGGGATGTGATTTATCTTGGTGACGGTTCCAAGTATACTTGAGAATATGTATTGTGTTGCTTTGGGGTACAGTGTTCTATAAATGTCATTTCAAACCAGTAACTTACAGTATGTACCCTTGTTGGCTTTCTGTCTGCTAGTTCTACTGATTACCAAGAGAGGAACATTGAAGTCTCCAGCTGTTATTGTGGACGTATCTATTTCTTATTTCAGTTGTGAGTTTTTGCTTCAGGTATTTTCAAGCTCTTTTATTCGGTATCTACAAATTAGGATTATGTGTTTTCTTGATAAGTTAATCCTTTTATCATTATGTATTGTCCCTTTTTACCCTTTTTATTCTTTGCTCTGAAGTCTGCTTTGTCTGGTATTACTGCAGCCACTCCAGCTTTCTTCTGATTAGTGTTATATATTTTCCATCTTTTACTTTTACACTATCTAGATCATTATATTTGAAGTTTTTTCTAAATATAATTTATTGTCAAGTTAGCTAACATACAGTGTATACAGTGTGCTCTTGGCTTTGAGAGTAAATTCCCATGATTCATCACTTACATACAACACTCAGTGCTCATCCCAACAAGTGCCCTCTTCAATGCCCATCACCCATATTCCCCGCCGTCCTGCCTCACCACCCCCACCACCCCCCCCACCGCCACCATCAACCCAATACAATTTGTTCTCTGTATTTAAGAGTCTCTTATGGTTTGCTTCCCTCTCTGTTTGAAACTATTTTTTTCTCTTTCTCTTCCCCCATGGTCTTCTGTTAAGTTTCCCAAGATCCACATATGAGTGAAAACATAGGATATCTTTCTCTGACTTATTTCACTTAGCATAATACCCTCCAGTTCCATCCATGTCGTTGCAAATGGCAAGATTTCATTATTTCTCATTGCCAAGTAGTATTTCATTGTATATATATATATACCATATCTTCTTTATCTATTCATCAGTTGATGGACATTTGGGCTCTTTCCATAATTTGGCTATTGTTGATAGCGCTGCTAAAAACATTGGGGTACATGTGCCCCTATGAATCAGCACTCCTGTATCCTTTGGATAAATTCCTAGTAGTGCTATTGCTGGGTCATAGGGTAATTCTATTTTTAATTTTTTGAGAAACCTCCACACTGTTTTCCAGAGTGGCTGCACCAGATTGCATTCCCACCAACAGTGCAAGAGGGTTCCCTTTTCTCCACATCCTCGCCAACATCTGTTGTCTCCTGAGTTGTTAATTTTAGCCACTCTGACTGGTGTGAGGTGATACCTCAATGTGGTTTTGATTTGTATTTCCCTGATGATGAGCAATGTTGAGCATCTTTTCCTATGTCTGTTGGCCATCTGGATGTTGAGGTGAGTTTCCTATAAACAATATATAATTGAGTCTTTATTTTGAAGGGGGGAGGAGCAAAGGGAGTGGGAGAGAGAGACTCTTAAGAAGACTCCATGCTCACTGCTTCCGATTCTGTGTCTGCCTCTCTCTGCCCCTCCCCCCTTGCACTCTGTCTGTCTGTCTCTCTCTCTCAAAAATAAATAAACCTCAAAAAAATTTAAAAAACAAAAAAGAAGAAAAAGAAGAAGAAGAAGAAGAAGAAGAAGAAGAAGAAGACGACGACTCCATGCTCAGTGTGGAGCCCATTGTGGGGCTTGATCTCACGATGGTGAGATCATGACCTGAGCTGAAATTGAGTGTCAGATGCTTAACCAACTGAGCCACCCAGGCAGCCCACTAACGGAGTCATTAAAAAAAAATCTGTTCTGACCACCTGTGTTTTAATTACTGTGTTTAATCTATTTACATTTAATGTAATTACTGATATTTTTGGCTTTAAGTCTACTATTGTTTTCTATTTGTCTATTTTCAGTGTCTAGGTTTTCTCTTTTCTCAGTCTCTTAGTTTAAACATTTTTTAGTTTCCTATTTATCGCATTTTTACTAAGTATCTCTTTGTGTAATGTTTAAGTGTTTGTTCTAGGGATTAAAATATACATATTTAACTTTTCATAGTCTATATAGAATCAGTATTTACAACTTCAAGTGGTATATTAACACCACATACATTCCCTTACCCTCCCTTCCTCATGCTGGGTTGTTGTACTTGTTACCTCAACATACACTGAAAATCTCGAGACAATGTTATAATTTTTGTTTTAAACCAAAACATATCTTAAAGAACTTAAGAGGCAAAGAACAGTCTATTATATTTACCCAGGTATTTACCATTTCTTTTGTTTTTCCTTCATTTTGGTTGTTTCAACTTTCCTTCTGGTGTCATTTACCATCTGTCTGAAGAATTTCCTTTAGTAATAGAGTTGGTTACACTAAAATCTCTTAGTTTCCCTTCATCTGAGAATGTCTTTATTTCATCTTCATTCCTGAAGGGAAATTTTTATGGGACTTAGAATTATGGGTTGACAATTCTTTTAAAATGTTCTTCAAAAATGTTCCATTTCTTTCTGGAGAAATCTGTGGCTATTTAAATCAAGTTCCCCTATAACTAATGTGTAGTTTTTCTCTGGCTGCTTTAAATATATTTTTTCTTTAGTTTTCAGCAGTTTGATAATGATGTGTCTGGGCATGGATTTCTTTGATTTATCTCATTTGGATATAGGAGTGCTGATATAGGGGCACAGGTACAAATGTTTATGGCAGTGCTAGCAACAAGAGAATGGGTTTCCTAGACTTCTTGAGTGTGTAGGTTTACGTCTTTCTCCAAATTTGGCAAGTTTTCAGCCATTGTTCCTTCAAACATTTTCTGTGCACCACATCTTTTCTTCCTAGGACTCCTATGAAAAGACAAATGTTTTGGTGTTTTCGCACAGGTTGATGAAACTCTGTTCTTTTTTATTTTAAATGTTTCATTCTCTGTATTGTTCATATTTTATAATTCTTATTGATCTATATTGAAATTTGCTGACTCTTTCCTCTGTCATCCTCATTCTCCTGATGACCCCATCCAGTGAGATTTTTATTTCAGCTATGGTATTTTTCCATTCTAAAGTCTCCTTTTGGTTCTTCTTCATATCTTACATTTCTTTTTGTGATTTTATCTTTTAATTCATTTTAAGAATGTTTGCTCTTATACGTTGGAGTATTTTTATAACAGCTGCTTTAAATTCTGTGTCATCTATGCATTGGCTTCTGTTGACCATCTTTTCCCATACCAGCTGAGATTCTCCCAATTCTTCATACGCACTGAGTAATTTTTAACTGGTTCCTGGATATTTGATGATAATTTTACAAGACTCTAAGACTCTAGATTGTGACCAAATCCTATGGAAAATGTTGATATATATTTTTTTTTAACAGAGAATCTACCAGGTTCAATTCAGGTCACAAACTCCAACCAGTTTTCTATGGGTTGTAGTTCTAATATAAGTTCTGTTTTCCATGACTTCAGATCTGTCCCTGTGCACAGTAGTAGGTGACCAGTCTGAAACCTGGGATAGTGTATTTTGTAGTTCAGTTCCCAAAAACAATGGTGTGCTATTTAGGTCTATTCTTGTGAATCTGAGGGATAAGCCCAGAAGTTCATAGACAAATTCATGAGGTTGCTTTCTCTAGCTCTTCCCTCTGTCTGGTACTTTCCAGTTCCCAGGGGCTCAACTTTTTGGTCCTCTGGCCAGAAATCTAGGGCTTTACTTAGCCTGCCCCTCTAAGTACTTCCCATAAACTGTATCTGCACCCAGCGACAAGTGGTGAGAGGACACAGAGAAAAAAGCACTGGGAGTCTGCCCCTCATTCTTGGGACCACAGTTCCTCTGATCAGAAGGAAGACTCTCCTGCCTTCAGTTTTAGGCTTCTGAGACTTCTGCCTCTGACACCACGGATTGTTTGGGGGGCTGAGTCTCAAGCGAATGGAGAGAAGAAAAAACAAAACTCTATAGGGGATTTCTCGACTCCTTCTAAATATTAGGAGACCTCCTTTCTGCTCTCTGTAGGACTTCTCCTGGGGCACTCTCTATTGGCACCAGTGCCTACTTCTGGGTTTTGGGCCATGCTGAATCCAGGCTATGTGGCTCTGGAAAGGAAAAATGGTATCTCAATACCAGTTCAGGGGTACTTCAGATTCTGTCTTTTTCACCATTCTGCCAACTCCTACAGCAGCATTTGCTTGGAGACAGAGTGGAATGTGCTTACTCCATCTTGCCCTGAACCAGAACCCAATGTGTCTTATTTTATACATTTAAAAAACGATTCTAAGATATGATTCACAGGCCTCATTAGGTTCCAAAGACATCCATGGCACGGAAAGGACCTTTAGCCAAAACGGAGGGGCAGGCATATGAAAAGTCATTTGCAAATCAGCATACACATGCTCAGGAGAAGCAGCTAGGATCTTTGGAAGCCTGTAGAGAGCACCTAGGCTAGTTTGGGATCAGGGATGGCTTCCCAGTGGGCAGGAGAGGAAGAGTGTTCTCAGCAGATGGAAAGTTGTGCTCATGAGCCAGAAAAGAACCAGTGTGGAAAGTGTGGGTCATGGCAAGCAGTTCAGAGTGGCCAAGACATGAACTTCTCTTGGCTCTTGAGACCATGCACAGAAGAGAATCGCATTGTTTTATCAGACAGCATTGGTGGACTATTCAATTCAATGAAATCCTAAGTACACTGGAAGCTGTCATCCTGATGATATCCATTGTAGAATCCAATTCCAGATCTCGATCTCAGTTCTATACATAGAATCTGTATGTAGGCATTTAACATTTGAATAAGGAACCCATTCATTTTGTATGCTTGGCAACACACTCTGCTGTGGATACATATACCATTGGATAGCTATTTTAAATTGCTATTTCCAAGAAATAGCAAAAATTCAATAAGAAGACTGAAATCAAAATATAAAAATGAAGAATGCAAAAGAATAAAATAGCCAAAGGAAAAACTTTAATTCCATCTTTTCATTATTATAAACTAGAAGAATAACCACAAATAACTGACATAATCAGTATAATGCATTTCTCTGTGCTTTCTGAAAAATTCAAATTTGCCAGAGCTTGGGGCAGAGCACTGAAATAAATATGATGAAACAGAGAAAGTGTGCTAAGAAATAAAAAAGAACTAAATTCCCAAGGCAGGTAAATCCGGCATGTAATAACACAGATTCAAATCCCCACAAACACACATAGGCCTGTTGCGAGAAATCCAGTGACTATGCCACAGAGACTATGGATTGGACCTGCCCTAAGGCAGAGAACTTATTTCCTTACCATGCAATAGAAGGCTATTTTGGAGCGGGGGTCGGGGAAGTATTCATACTACCATAGAGTTCCTTATACAAAATATGACTGGCTAAGGATAAAGAAGACAATAAAGAGACAGTTCATTTAATTTATCTTTAAAGAGCATTCGGCACCATCCCATGCAACACAACTTGCTTGAAAATCAACATGATTAAAGAACAAATTGGGGAGCTTTCATCCAGACATTCAACTAACCTTTATCTGTCAATCTACTATCGACAAACCCTGCACTAAGCTCTAGTGGTGTGTTATGGACTGAATCATGTCCCCCAAATTCATATGTTGAAGCCTTAATCTCCAGTAGCTCAGAATGTGACTATACTTGAAAACAAGGCCTTTAAAAAGTTAATTAAAGTTAAATGAGATCATTAGGGTGGGCCCTAAGCCAATCTGATGGGTGTCCTTAGAAGAAGAGAAAATTTGGACACACAGACACATGAGGAATATGCACACACCAAAGAAAGACCATGTGGGGACACAACCAAAAGACGGCCATCTTCCAAGCCAAGGAGAGAGCTGTCAAAAGAAACCAAACCTGATGACACCTTGATCTTGGACTTCCAGCCTCCAGAACTGAGACATAAATTTCCACTGTTTAAGCACCCCAGGCTGTGGTACTCTGTTATAGTGGCAGGAAGGTAAATGGAACTCACAGGCTCAGAAGGAAGCTGACCCAGGGACAAACGGTAACAACATCCAGGACCCATGTCAGGGTGATAAGAGCAAGAGTGTGGGGCTATAAACAGGGTACAAAGGGGAAAAAAGACATGATTACAGGAAATAACCAATTGGGTCAAAGGACAAACTCAACTTCAAAAACCATCAGCACTGCTACTTCCTCTAGAAACTGGATTCATCCTGGGATGTGTCAGACTGAAATGTGATCTGGGGTCAGCCTGGGAATCTGAAGTTTCCCCCTTCCTGAAGTAGCTCCCCCATCAAGGGGTTTGGGGACCCTGTTTCTTTCCAGGTGTAAACTATCTCCAAGTAGCTAGCACAAAAAGCACAGCGTGCTAACAATGTACATTCATCCCTCAGTCCTGAACTTCCTCATGATGATGCGGAACATTGGTTCTGCATGACCAATGACCTGATTGATCTCAGAGCATAGCTCAAAAATTCAATGAAATGAAAAGCATTAATAAAACAGAAGAGCTAGGGAGTACAGATTCAAGAATATTGCATTCTGGGGAGGGGGGCGGTGCCTGGGTGGCTCAGTCGGTTAAGTGGCAGACTCTTGATTTCAGCTCAGGTCGTGATCTCACGGTTGTGAAGTTTGAGCCCCGCATCGGGCTCTGTGCTCATAGCACAGCCTTCTTTGGATCATATGTCTCCCTCTCTCTGCCCCTCCCCACCCTCTCAAAAATAAACAAACACTAAAAAAAAAAAAAAAGAATTTGTATACTGGAGAATACTGGCTATTGAATATTAGGAGCTCGAGAAAAATGACATGGAGAAGCACACTTGAAAAAAAAAAAAAGCAGAATACTCCTTACTTGAATACAGAACAATTTTGGGGCCAGAAGTAAACTCAAGTACCAAGCAAGATTAATTAACAATAATTTGAAGAGCAAAAAAAAAAAAAAAAAGAATCACGTCTGGACATAATCTGGAGAATTCCCTAATCCTAGCTACCAGAGAATGAAGACAAATTATTTACAGAGGCACCAGATTTACACTGCAAATTATTTATAAACGGCACCACATTCTTCACTGGGAACACCTGGAACACTGAGGCAGTGGAGCCAGGCTTAATAAGGCTTTTGAGAGATAAGGCTCTGATCCAAGACCCCTCTGCCTAGCCAATATCATGCATATGGGAGGCCAAGGAAAGACACCTGGGGACTTACGTAAGTGTACTTGCCCATGTTCCATTTGGAGAAAAGACCTAGGAGTACTCTGGATTTAAAAAAAAATCAATTAAGGGGCACCTACGTGGCTCAGTCAGTTAAGTGTCTGACTATTGATTTTGGCTCGGGTCATGATCTTATGGTTTGTCAGATCAAGCCCCACGTTGAGCTCTGAGCTGACAGCACAGAGCCTGCTTGGGATTCTCTCTCTCCCTCCCTATCTGCCCCTCCCCCTGCTTGTGTTCTCTTTCTCTCTCTCTCAAAATACATAAGAAACATTAAAAAAATTTTTAGGGCGCCTGGGTGGCGCAATCGGTTAAGCGTTCGACTTCAGCCAGGTCACGATCTCGCGGTCCATGAGTTCGAGCCCCGCATCGGGCTCTGGGCTGATGGCTCAGAGCCTGGAGCCTGCTTCTGATTCTGTGTCTCCCTCTCTCTCTGCCCCTCCCCCGTTCATGTTCTGTCTCTCTCTGTCCCAAAAAAAAAATAAACGTTGAAAAAAAAAATTTAAAAAAATTTTTAAAGAGATACACAGGTGAACTTCCAATTACCAGTGAGGATGGGGACAAGATGTGTAGGAAGAATTAAAAAAAACAAAAAACAAAAAAAAACACAAAGGAGAGGGAAGGGAGGAGGGGTAGGAGAAAAAAACAAGAAGAAAATGTAAAACATAGTGAAAAAAACGAAAAAGAAAAAAAAAAGACCAAAGATATCAGGCATCTCAATAAATAGGACTCGATTAAATTCCTCCATTGAATGACACGTAATTGAAAATAGAGTTTTAAAGAACTGTTTGTTATGTGCTATTTATGGGAAACAGCCAAATGAAATCACAAAGAAAGCTGGGAAAGAAAGAGATGGGAAACTAGATCAGGCACGAGTAAACAAAATGAGAGTGGAGGCAACATGAAGATCGGATAAAGTGGAATTTAAGACCAACAGCTTTTAAATAGGGCCAAGGAGATGAGGAGAGGGCTCTACCCTGATCCCAGCCCAACGCCCTACCTCCTCACGCCACCGCATCGGGGATGAGGGCTCCAACAGACGTATTTGGGAGGACGCAAACGTTCAGTCCATAACACTTAGGCCACAAAAGAAACGGAAAAAATGTAGACATTCTGATCAATGTGGAAGACCCAGATGATGAGAAAGGATGTCCTGCTCCCAATGAATGGAAATACTGAATAAAATACAACAACGGAATTTTTAAAAAAAAATTTTTTTTTTTCAACTTTTATTTATTTTTGGGACAGAGAGAGAGAGAGAGACCATGAACGGGGGAGGGGCAGAGAGAGAGGGAGACACAGAATCGGAAGCAGGCTCCAGGCTCCGAGCCATCAGCCCAGAGCCTGACGCGGGGCTCGAACTCACGGAGCGCGAGATCGTGACCTGGCTGAAGTCGGACGCTTAACCGACTGCGCCACCCAGGCGCCCCAACAACGGAATTTTATTACAGAGCTGAGCTCAAAAACCAGAGACCAGAAAAAAAGGCAGCAGGCACAAAGCACGTGAGTACTGCTAAAGTGCCAATAACTGTGCAAAGCCTGGCAGCGTCGCACGGGTCTGGGACATTGGGGCTAGGACCGGGGTCCGTACTGGCAGAGGAGCTCAGGCTGTGGGGCTGGGAGAGGCTGGGAGCTGAAAGGAGCCACGGGCACGAAACCAGGACCTGCCCGGGGCGACCGGGCTCCTGAATCTCAACTAGAAGAACTCTACCCGTGGACCCAAGAAGCTTGCTTCAAACCTAGACCACGCCACAGACGGGCAAAGAATTACCCCTGAGTAGTTGGAATGACTGAATAGATTGTAATGTCTCCTCTTAGCCCTGAATTCAGTACTGCCCTCCCATTGATTATTGGGGTACAGGTGCAAAACTACCTCCTGGTGCCTGAATCTTTTATCTAATTACCAACTAGAACTCTACTATTAAGAACTAAGACCACTGCATGTGATGGGCAGCCTGCTTCTTCACCCCAAGAAATAGTTGTCGGAAAACACAAAACCACACTGCAGC
Organism: Prionailurus bengalensis; assembly: GCF_016509475.1. NCBI lineage: Eukaryota > Metazoa > Chordata > Mammalia > Carnivora > Felidae > Prionailurus > Prionailurus bengalensis. The sequence continues at coordinate 11,241,352 of NC_057350.1, forward strand.
TGGTTCTTTTCACCACTACCCCCAACTTCCTCTGTCAGCCTGAGGCCAAGGGCATCACACATTTCAGAAACCATGAGAAGGCCAGGCTTTGGGAACAGGACAACTAGAAGACTTCAGAAAGTATCGTATCTCTTTGAACTTCCGTTTGCTTGTCTGAAAACAGGAATGATCACAACTACTTTTGAGGGTTATCATGAGAATCAAACGAGATATGTAGAATGGTAACTATAATAAACAAATGAGCATTATTATTACTATTACATGTTTAGATATAAAGCCTTCCTTGATTTGAAGAAATTGCCCCAAAGATTTATTTTTATTTTTGATTTAAATATCTTGCTAGAATTCTTTTTTGCAGCCAAATAATATTCCACTGTATGAGTAGACCATGCTGTTTATCCATTTATCAGCTAACGGACATTTGGGTTGCTTCTACTTTTTGACTATTATGAATAATGCTACTATGGACATTTGTGTACAAATTCCATGTGGACAAATGTTTCTCAATTTTCCTGGGCATATACATACATAGGAGCGGGGCTGCTGGGTTACATGGTTAATTCTCTGTCTAACTTTTTGAGGATGAACTGCCACACTGTTTTCCACAGCAGATGCACCATTTTACCTTCCCCCAAGCAGTGTATGAGGGTTCTGGTTTCTCCTTATCAGTAGGATGCTTTTTAAAGCAACTGATGGGCCACTGGACAACAGAAAATTGAGATATTCAGCACCCTCACGTCTTTCCTGGAGACCGTCACAAATTGGTAAAAACCTGCTTCCCTTTCATTTGTACAAATTGAGACAGAAGCAATAGGGTTTGATCAGTCTTTCTTCCCATTTGTGGGGATTTCAGTCATGGCAAACATCCTCCTCTCTGATTCCATTTTCTCTCCTAGAAACAAAGAGGCAGAAGCGTCTCATTAAAGTGCCTACTTGGTCCAACATGATAGAAAACAAGGTTAGAACACATACTGAAAAATGGTAAAAAATGTGGATTCAAACCAAAGAATTTAGAACACGTAAAAAAAAAAACAAAACCCTGCATGTGAAATACAACCATACCTTTTGTAAGCATATTCGAACAATTAAGGAACCTCCTTGGTGCCAAAGAGAGAGATTTTCCTTGTCCTTTTTCCTGGCCTAAGAAGGCAAAGACGAGAGTGATAGAGAAATGAGCCAAGGAGCCAAGGTGGCTGTAAACCGAAGGCTGTCCCAAATTACCTAGTTAAGTGATGTTTTCAAGTGGTTTCGATAGAAAGACCGAAGAACAAAATAAACAGCGTGCTCCAACTTCTCATCAGAAGCCCACACCATCGTGCTCTGCAGCATATTGCATTCATGGAATCACCAACCATGGACGAAATGGACTTGGGATGTGATGCATGGGGTTGGCCATACTTTGAATCTTATGCCCACATAGGTTGAATTGAAAGGGTTCATTCGGAGAGTTCTTTCGAGTGTAAAATGTAATTCTGTTGGTCACAGGCAAAAAAAAAATCACCGTGGTACAGAATGACTAATAGGATGCTACATCCTCTTTTCCACAATCGACTACAAAAGGTGGGTGGGAGGGGGGGAAACCAACGGAATATTCTTTTATGCATTGCTTCCCCTGTGCAATTCAAAGAACAAGGCAGTAGAGTAATAAAACTAAATCTGCCATAATGGAAAAAAACAATTCCACTACAAATAAGCTTTATTACTCCATCTGAGAAAGGAAACAGGGAGCTAGATTGTGTGTGACTCTTCCCTTTCAAAATCAAACCACAATCAAAAGCAAACAGGTTCAAAAACACGACAGAGAGAAAACTGGAATTTGCAGCTGAAAGACCCATGGAGTGGAACAGCCCCACACAATGAGTGCACAGAAGTGTGGTGTTGGTTTTGTTTGGGAGATGGCTACGTGGGGCTCTGACCTCATGAGTGGGGGCCCCAACACTCCCTAGTTTGGACCAGCACCCAGGGGTCAGCAGCGTGAGGTGGCATTTGAACCTCGAACCGGAGCAGAATAGCAGCCCCAGGGGAGGAGGTAGGGAGTAAGTTTAACAATCTGCAGACTGCTAGGAGCGCCTACAGTGGCTCAGTTGGTTGAGCGTCCGACTCTTGATTTCGACTCAGGTCATGATCTCACAGGTGGGGAGTTTGAGCCCCACATCGGGGTCAGCACTCGCAATGTGGAGCCTGCTTGGGATTCTCTCTCTCCCTCTGTGTGCTCCCCCGCCCCCCGCCCTGACCCTGGTGCTCTAATCCTCTCTCTCAAAAAAAATTAAATAAACTTAAAAAAAAGATGGAAGAGAATTTCTTATTTTTTACCTCGAGGACAAGAATATATCCAGAAGGAATAACCAGTAGGGTCTATTATACATTGTTCTTTTCCTTTTTATATTTTCTTCCCAGGATCCTGGCATCTTAAAAGCGTCATCACTTTTTTTAGTAGTCCTGAGTAAAGTGGCAAATTATGCCCAACAGAGAGTAGGGAGCTGAGCCAATATACAACACTGAGGCTTCTTTCGTGTACAGTCTAAACAGCTCATGAGTTCGAGCCCAGCATCAGGCTCTGTGCTGATAGCTCAGAGCCTGGAGCCTGCTTCGGATTCTGTGTCTTTCTCTCTCTGTCCCTCCCCCACTCGCACTCTGTCTCTCTCTCAAAAATCAATAAACATTAAAAAAATTTTCTTTTAAAAAAGAATCTGCAGACCGCTAACCAAGAGTGACATATAGCCCTGCAGGTCCAAAGGCTTCCAGGCTGTGTGTAGCTTTCTGTGGCGCGGGAAGATAGCCTCAGCTTTCCCCATCTGTGGACCCTCATGAGACAGAGGAGGCTGTTTTCTGAGAAAGGCTTGGAATGAGATGTCAACACCATAGAGGCTGGCATCTGAGGCTTACCTGTGTCTCTGTGTCTTGGGGCAGGACAGGCAGCAACCTCATATAGATGCCCATATGTCACCCAAATAATTTTAATGATTGGGTCTCTCATGGCCAACTTCTCCACTCGTGCCTCTCATCCCAGGAATGGTCTCAAATGTCGACTCCTTTGCTCATCAGACATCATCAGGCAAGGTAGCCCTGTTGCCACCACTAGTCTGTCACCACGAGGGAGGGGTTCAACATCCCCACACGTGGCTCCTTTGGTTCTCGGAAGCTGCTCTCTGCCTTAACTCCTGTACACCAGTGAGCTTTAGCCACCTTCTCCCACGATGGTGCCATAGCCTTGACTTCCCCCAAATCACTCTGCCTCTGAAATTTTGCTCTTCAATGTGACATGTACACCCATCAGGATCCTAATCGTTCTATCACTCAGAATCCCTTCCTTTCCATTCTGGTAGCGTGGGCTTCACCCACAACCAACCCCAAAGGAAAACAAAGCAAACAACCAACCAAAAAACAAAAAAAAACCAACACCTCTGTTAGGTTTGAAAAAAATCCAATCACCTCTTGCTCATCAAGGGGCTAGCTTAATCATCAATTATTACATGAGAAGTAATGAATCTTCTTTCAAAGAATGATCATATAAACATCTATACAGATGAGAATCAATGTCATGCTCTTTAAAGCTATTGTCCTAATGTGACCTCATCTCCTTCCTGTCAAAGTATAATTTTCAAAAAGTTCAACTCATGACTTGCATACAAATATAAAATGAACATGTGTCCATAACATATTTAACTAACGAGCAAACCAGTAGGACAGGAATGATGGTTCAAAGAGCATTTGCAGAATCTACTGGCCTTAATTATTTTTAAAAAATTCTTTTATTTTTTGAGAGACAGAGCATGAGCAGGGGAGGGGCAGAGAGAGAGAGGGCAGAGGATCCAAGGCAAGCTCTGTGCTGACAGCAGTGAGCCCAATGTGGGTATCGAACTCACAAACTGTGACATCATGACCTGAGTGAAAGTCAGACGCTCAAACAACTGAGCCCCTCAGGTGTCCCAGAATCTACTAGCCTTTATACACAAAAGAGACTGTTAGAATCACTGCTTTGTTAGGTACAAAACTGGTTAATGCTCTACATGGTAATAAAACCATAACCTTTGTGGTTATTTTTTCTAAGCAACAGAAATCGACAAGTTAACATGTAACTTTACTGTGTCTGGACTTATCAACCAGTAAATAGTAAAGTCAAACACAGGTATATTCTCCTCGAGAATTAAATAATCCCTAGGTTAGCCTGTCAAACAGTGCCTCAGTCTGACATTGAGAGGACATGGCCCTTTGCCTTACGTCTAAAGTTTGGATCGCTTTTCTTAACAATCCCTAAAGAGAGAAAATTCTAAACGAGTTCTCTCAAAATCTCTATACTTATTCCCTCATGAACTTGAGAAAAGAAAGAAAAAAGAAAACCATAAGGGCATCGCTCACACTCCATTGCGCTCTTGATGACCAAAGAATGATTGTCACCTGGTAGAATTTCAGACAGCATGACTCAGCGGTAGGAATGGTATTTTGGCAGCCAGCCTTCCCATCACACAGATGGCCACCACCTCTCCCAAGACCAGTCCTGGCCAAGAATACAGACACTTCAAGTTCCATGATAGGTCATTCAGGAATGGGTTAGGTGAGTTTATACCTTCATCGAGACATCATAGGATTGGAACTTCAAGGAACCTTCTGGAAAGTCTCCCTGGATCTTCTAGGACAGATGGTGTTTCTTATATTCAGTCCTCCCAGGACTGAGCAAGCCCACTATCAGCCCATGCCAGGCTCTCATCAGCCTCCCTGGCAAGGATCTCTTCTTCAACCTCTCTTAATCAACTTAAGGCCATTTCTTCTTCTTCTATCCTCTGCGCAAATGGTTTGCAATTGATCAGTGTTTTCATCTAAAACCTCTTTCCTTAAGACAATTTTTAAACCATAATTTCTTTTAGGCTAAATAATCCGAAAGGCTATTTTCTTAATTCTATTATTAGTTGTGCTTGGCTGAGCCCTCATGGGTCTCTCCTAAGGCCAGGGAGAGCATTAACAAAGCCCCCAGGGATGATGACTTCACAAGCCAGGTCTGCTGTCTTCCGCACCACATGAGCTTTCTCCAAACAAAAGCCTGGCTTCCCTCACACACGTTTGCTATGATAATCCGTTAGGTCGTTTTGCTTGCTCTGTCCTCTCTTCCTTCCCGCCCCTCTTTTTCTCTTTTTCTTTTCTTGTCTTTTCTTTTCTTTCTTTCCTTCTTTCCCTCTTTCTTTCCTCCCTTCCTCCCTCCTTTCAATCTTTCCTTCCTTCTTTCTTTTCTTTTTTCTTCCTTTTTTCCAGTATAATGCTTTAGCTTTTAGGCTTTTTTTTTTTTAATTTTTATAACAGAAATACCATTAACATACGGTGTTATATTAGTTTCAGGTGTGCTCGGTCTCTTCGTTGTTATTAGAAATATTTGTACTATGTTCTTCACCACACGGTCATTGTTTAAAAAAATAAGCAACTATAGTCAACAAAAAAAGGAAAAATGATCCATCATCGCACTTCTCAGAGACAACTACTGCTCATATGTTGGTGCCTAACATTTTGGGGTTTTTTCCTGATATATACATTTTTAAGAAGCTATCAGACTGTATTGCAGTGTTCTTCAACTTTTTTTTTTTTTTTTGCCCAGTTACGATGTGGGGGTCCCACACTGCCTCCCTGCTCAGTGCTGCCTCTCACCCTCCGGCTGCTGGGTCACCGCCTTAGACTGTCACCATTGCTACAGCCGAATTCAACACAAAAGCAGCTCCTGGTCTCAGAAGCAGCCCAAGCAGCAGGTCAGATCAGTTAAGGAGACAAAATAAAATGAATCTATCAACGCTGATTCATTTAACCAGAGAGAAAGCAGCCCCATAGGTGGGAGAACACACTGGCAAGTCAGAAAGGCGAAGTGGAGATATTTACTCGAGCCCAAACCTCTCCTTTGTTCTGTCTTCTGCGTCTACTCAGGTTTACTCCAGGGACCTTTCCGGGCCTCCACAGTGGGTCTATCAGGCCTACAGAAAGGCCCTAAGGTGAGCACCAGCTAACATCACTGCAGCTGCAGGAGTGGTTTTCGTCCTCATCAAGCTTGCTTGGTGTCTACCCGGTCGGTCCCTTGCGATGCCCCTCATGCTTAGATGGTTCTCTTCCAAATTGGTGCCAACCTAATGACATTTCTGTGTTCAAGATTATGCCAACATCCAATCACTGATTTTCTAGTATATTTTATGAACTCCCATTGACACGACTAATCTGACTCATCTATATGTATTTTACTGTCTTTGTAGTTCTTGTTTTGATGCAAATCTGTTTATTTCCATATTAAGTTTATGTATCTAAAATGCCATTAGGCGCTGTTTAAATTTCATTTTACTCCCAATGATAGGTCATATTTTCTCATGCTATTGAGAAAATAAAAATCAATAAAAATCAATTTTTTATTGATTTTTAATGTAACATAGTAAATCCATACTCAATTTATTTCAATAGTCAACTATAGAACATTTCGGTAATTTTCAGCTTTTTGGTTTTATTAAAGAATAATTTGGTGAACATCCTGGTACCTTAGCTCTGTGTGCCATCGTGATTCAAGGTAAATGCCTACAAGTGGAACTTCTGGGCCATGGGATGCAGGCCTTTTTTTTTTTTTTTTTTTTTTTTTTTTTTTTTAATGGCTTTTGCTACCTCCTGGCAACTCAGCCTTGGTAGTTTGTCTTTTACACCTACAGGTATTTTTGCTGTACTTTCCCTTACTAATCTTCACCCAGTTTTTGACCAATCAATTCTCCACCTAGGATGTATGGCAGGGCTACTGGAGCCGGCTCTCTTAGAACCAGAGGTTTCACAGCCCAGGACACTTTAATTTCAGATACACCATTTCATCTTGGAAAATTCCTCTTCGTTCATCCAGCTGCAATGCGTCAGGCACCATTATAGGCAAAATAAAGTGCAGTGGTAAAAAATATAGCAGGGTAAGGAAGTGACAAAGCAGGGGTGTGGGCCTCACATACAATAAATGTTAGATGTGTGTCTGTTAAACACGAAGTTTCAAGGAAGCGTTCAGGTAGAGGGCACTGCCCGAACCAAAGGTGTGGGGAGCCACTGTCAGGGGAGGGGCTGGGGCGGGAGAGAAGATGGGAGGTAATTGGGTGACCAGATTGAGCCAGGTTCCATAGGCCATTAGGACTTTGGCCTTTACTCTGGGCAGAACAGGAGCCTTCACAGAGTTTCAGCAGAGGACTGATGTGCTCAAGCTGCTGGGCCAGACCAGAAGATGCCAAAAGCAAAGCAGGGAGCCTTGTGAAGAGACAGAGTGGGTTGCATAGTGTCCCCAAAACGCATGTCCCCCTAGGACCTCAGAATGTGACGTTGTTTGGAAACAGAGTCTTTGCAGATGTAATTAGTTAAGGATCTTGAGGTGAGGTGAAATCACCCTGGACTTAACATGGACTCTAAATTGAAACCCGATAATCTAAGGAGAGGAGAGGGGAGGGGAGGGGAGGGGAGGGGAGGGGAGGGGAGAGGAGAGGAGAGGAGAGGAGAGGAGAGGAAAGGAGAGGAGAGGAGAGAGAGAGAGACACGGAGAAGCCATGTGAAGGCAGAAGCAGAGATTGCAAAGGAAATGTCAGGACCTCCCTTCCCACCCTCACCCCCCCCCCCCCCAAAGCTGGAAGAGACAAGGATCTTGCTCGAGAGCCTTGGGAAGGAACACAGCCTCGCTGACACCTGTTTTAAGTCCCCGAGTTGGTGGTACTTTATTATGAGAGCCCGAGGAAACTAACCCAGGAGGTTCTTGTGGTCTAGATGATGTGGCTTGAACCCTGGTGGTGGCAGTGCAGGAGGTGAGCATCAGTTGGATTCCAGGTACATTTTGAAGGTGAGAAAACAGGACCTGCTGAGGGGACAGGATGGGGGGTGTGAAGGGAAGTGAGTGAGGAGTCCAGGATGATTCTAAGATTTTGGGCTCCAGACAGTAGAAGGCGAGAAAGACTCAGAAGATTGTGCTTGGGCGGGGGGAGGGGTGAGAAGGAGGAGCTCAGTGTTGATGTGTGAAGTCTGAGGGGTACCCATCAGGCTTTCAGGGAAGATGGCGTCTAGGCCACTGGAGATACCTGGTGGTGCCCAGGACAGAAATCCACGCTAGAGACAAAAACGAGGGGTCTTAAGTTGTATGTATATGCAAAACCAGAAGAGTGGATGTGAGAGTAGACAAGAGGAGGGGCAGTCTGGAGTGCCCCAACACTAGGAGGCAGGGAAGTGAAAAGGAAGCAGCCCAGGAGCCCACAATAGACACTGGCAGGAAGAGCAGAGCCGTGATGCCCTAGAAACTGAGTGAAGGTGGCATTTTCAGCAACTGCGGCTGGGCTGGCAGGAGAGTGACATGAGAACCAAGCAGGCAGTGGGCTTGGGGACTTTGACCCAAGTGATGTGAGCCTGACAGGAGCTAGCCAAGGAGGCGAGGAGAAAAGTACCTCAACACAATAGGTGCTCTTCTTTCATTTCTTTCATGAATGTGGGCAGTACCCTCCAGGAGGGAAGGTGGGATGCGGCTACAGACACAAGGAGTACAGTAGGTGTGGTCTGAGCATTTGTGGAACTTTTCTGATTGCCTTAATTTTTTCAGCAAAATAGGGAGCAGATCATCCATCAGCTGAGAGGGAAATGGGGGCAAAAAGGTACTAGAAGATGGAGGGGAAGGGAAGGAAGGAAAGATTTGCCTGGGAAGGATGGGAGTCAAGGGACTGGGGAAGCACCGCTGTGCCAGCAAGCACCCAAGGCCCACACGTGGTCTCTTGAAGAGACCAGTCAGCAGAAACGTGTTCTCCTGGAGAAACACATGCAGGACAATGAAATTGGACCCCTACCTCACACCATTCACAAAAATTAACTTGAAATGGATCAAAGACTTAAACACAAAACCTGATACCATCAAACTCCTTGAAAAAAATATAGGGAAGAAACATCAATATTGATCTTGGCAATAAATTTTGGGGACATGATGCCCAAAGCGCAAACAACAAAAGAAAAAAAAATCAACAAATGGACTACATCAAATTCAAAAGCTTTGGCACAGAAAAAGAAACAATTAAAAAAAAAAGACAATCACAGGATAGGAGACAATTTTTGCAAACCATTTATCAGATAAGGGGTCAATATCCAGAATATATAAAGAACTCAGTCAACTCAGTAACACAAAAAATAAACAACTTGATTAAAAAATGGGCAGAAGAACTAAATAGACATTTCTCCAAAGACATTAAAATGGCCAAGAGGTACAAGAAAAGATGCTCAACATTGCTAACCAGCAGAGAAATGCAAATCAAAACCACAATGAGCGCTCAACTCACACCTGTTAGAATGGTTATCATCAAGAAGACAAGAGACAACAGGTGCTGCTGAGGATATGGTGAAAAGGAAATCCTTATACATCTTCCATCTTTATTGATGGAAACTGGCCCAACCACTAAGGAAAACTACACGGACGTTTCTCAAAAAAATAAAAACAGATCTACCATACAATCCAGCAATTCCAAGGGCAATCCCAATTTCAGTTGGGGCAACAAGAGGAAGGAACCATTTTAGAAGAGATTGAGGGGATTGGAGAGGTGGCTGATGCCTGTGAGTTCCAGAGGCACAGGAAACAGGTTTCAGGATTAGAGAGGGAGATGGGTCAAAAGATGGACTGACTGAGAAAAATGGGGATTGGGTTGCCAAGGGTGAGGGATGACCTGGATGGAAATGTTGGCCTTCTCGTGGTGACTCTCATAAACAAGAATAAAGGGCATCGCTATATTGGTCCAGAAGTTCTCAAGGGAGACAGCAGAGCCAGACTCTATGTGTGTGTGCATGTGCGTGTGTGTGTGTGCGTGCACACGCACACATTGAGAGGATGTCGAGTGGGGTGGGGAGGCAAAAATGAAAGGGGGCGTTGCCAGAAACACATGGAATCTGGGGCCCCCTCTTCACTCCTGCCAGTGGCAGGGCAAGACCAAGGTGGTGGTCTTAGACCCTCTTGAACTACACTTGTATAGAAAGCTTTGCTAATTCTGTTTTCTTAGGTCAGAAAAATGACAACTCAGGAAGGAAATTAGCAGAGAATATAAAAAGACAACTAACAGAAAAACACCAAAATGACCATTACCACAAAAATAAGCTCATGCCTATTAATAATAGAGAAAATGTACGTTTAAAAAAGAGACAGCTCTTGACGCTCATTAGACTGGCGAAGTCTGGGGACTTTTTTTTTTTTCTTTTTAATATACGCCCATGTATTGGGAGGTGTCTGAAAACAGGAACTCTCAAAACTTGCCATTGGGTGTGTAAGTTGGCCTGATGACTTTGAGAGAAATTTGTCAATAACTAGTAAAAGCGAAAATGAAAATGCCTGATGAGCCAGCAATTCGGTGTCTAGTGAAATACACACATGCTCCAGGAGTCATCCCCAGGAAGTGAACGGCAGCATTGCTTGAAACACTGTAAACTTGGACGTGCCCATTAAGACGTGGCCAAAGTGTGATGCAGTCACACACAGAACCCTTTAGGACAGTGGAGATCAATGAACGAACTAGATCTACAAAACAGATCTCAAAATGATAGTGTTGAATGAAAAAAAAAAAAGCACATTGCTGAAGCCTCCACCACGAATCCATTTAGCTCATTCAAAATCCACAAAGCAGTGGGGTGCCTGGGTGGCTCAGTTGGTTAAGTGCTGGAGTCTTAGGATCATGAGTTCAAGTCCCATGTTGGCCTCTGCGCTGGGGGTGAAGGACACTTAAAAAAAAAAAACAATCCACAAAGCAGTATTATAAATTGTAACCCAATGTATATGGAGTGGGACATACATATAAATAAGATAAATAATGCGCACTGACTTTGACGTGATGGTAACCTCCTGGAAGAACAGGCGAGATAAAAAAAGGACTTCAACTAGGTCTAACATTTTATGTCTTTAAAAGACCTGAAATAGGGGTGCCTGGGTGGCGCGGTCGGTTAAGCGTCCGACTTCAGCCAGGTCACGATCTCGTGGCCCGTGGGTTCGAGCCCCGAGTCAGGCTCTGGGCTGATGGCTCAGAGCCTGGAGCCTGTTTCCGATTCTCTGTCTCCCTCTCTCTCTGCCCCTCCCCCGTTCATGCTCTGTCTCTCTCTGTCCCAAAAATAAAAAAACGTTGAAAAAAAAAATTAAAAGACCTGAAATACAGCAAAAATACAGTATCAGTCTAATCTAAGTGGTAAGTGCCTCAAGTTTGTTACGGTATCTTCTGTGTACTTTTATGTATGTTTGAATTTTTTTTTAAAGGAGAATGTTTCTAGTTTATCAATACACATACGAGTTTGAAGAAAGAAAGCAGAGTACGAACAGTACTGTAGGTGAGGGCAGTCTTTGTAATGCCATCACATTTGACCAGAATAGAGATTTAACCCAACCATTTCATTATGATGAGGAGGGATGAGAGTAATGACCAGACAGAAATTTCCTCAATATTTGACTGAATCACATTAAATATCTTATGCCATATTTAGATGCTGTATTTAGATCTGGTAAGAAGTATATGGAAGAGGAATAAGCTTCCAAAGCATTGTTTATAACTATTAACTATAAAATCAACGCCTTTAAAATTCCTTGTGATTTTGCCTTGTGACCAAAGTTTTGCTCTTGTTTTCAAGGTCATTAAAATGCATTTGACTTGGAGGATGCTACGAAAAGCGTCGCAATACCCTGGGAGCCTTGCAGGGGGTGGGGGTGGGGGGTTGCTACACTACTTATCTAATTACCCCTTTCCAGGGCCTTAATTAAAGCCCACAGAATCTGCCTGCTTCTATGGCTAGGATTTACATGGAGCACCGTGTCCAGGCTCTTCTCTTCCGGTCTGGCTCTTTCTGGCCACGTCACCAAACGCTTCTGCCAAGGTACGTCTTAAGAGAAGGGGCCTGGCTTGTGTAGACAGAGAGCTAGCTCTCTAGTGGACGGTACTCTAGATAACGAAAGTAAGTGTGGATGAGAGGAGGCAGGACGGCAGAAGACAACCAGACGTGCAATCTTAAGAACAACGGTGGGAATAAAAATCACCCTAACGCAGACAAAAATCAGAGAATTATAGAAATCTGTCAAAGAAGTCCTCAGCAGAAAAACAAATTACACACACCAGAGTCAAGGAGGAGCTGATTCTTGTTATTTGAGACAGTATGTCCTATAAAGTTGGGGCTGCAAATACTCGTTTGGAGAATACTAACCCAATGCTCCTAGGAGAGGTTCCTGTGAGCCTCTGACTGTGTTTATGTCAACCTGTCAATATACAGTCTTGGTGATATATGTTTCTTTTTAAAGACACCTTATTTAATTTATACTGATTCATTAACATTGAACGAGGCCAACAACCCAGTAACTCGTGCCTCGGGGAAGCCAATCTAACACATGTATTTTCTCTGTAAGGCACAGCACAGCCTTCTCTGCTTAGGAACACCGGACGGCACTTCAGCACTATGCTTGGGGCCATTTTAAACAGTAAGATCACCAACAAAAAGCACACTGATGCAAACAACACTGATGCAAACTGAATAGATCACAACAAAGACACTTGTTCACAGTAGGAGAGCTGAAACAAGGCAGAAGGTCACTTTGTACAACCTCATCTGGAAAAGGACTCGACAGGAGGCTCAAATTTTTGCCTCCCCATCTGTGAATGACTGTGAAAATACTGTATTGATTTGGGGGAGGGGGTACAAATAAACGTTTGCAAGTAGGCAAATTGACAAATACAGATTCTTCAAATAATGAGAACTGACAGTTAACAGGGTTTGACATCTATAAAAAAAAAAAAGCAGTATCTAGTCCTCCACAAAGAGGTACTCACATTTTGGGATTCATTTGGACAACGAACTTTATAGTCAAGTCATTAGCTCAATAGGAGCTTTATGGAAACAATGGTCTCCTACTGACTTGGAATGGCGAGATCAGGTCCGTTTTGCATATTCCTTACTTCTGGCATTGTCCACCGAACAATGCATCCTTGTCTTTTCCACTCACGATGGAAGCATCTCAGGCAAACCTTCTCTGGGAAATGGGATGAAATCCCATTTCCTTCCCCAGAGGACGCACAGCTTAGCTTGCTCTGGGGGAAAAGATGCAGATACAACACACAGACACCAATTCCACAGTACCAGACAACACTTGCAGCAACCCAAATGTTCTCGAACATTGTGGAGACTCCATCTGGTTTCAGGAATCTTTTGTTAATTGCCCCACCGGGCTTGGGGGATCTGGGACTGCGCAGGGTCATCTAGGTCTTGCTGCTGTCACTACAGACTTAGGGGTTGATTTTTAGGGTCGTGGTGTGCCGCTCCAAAAACAAGACTTTGCCACCGCCCAGAAACTTCTTGGCCACCACACTGTTTTCCTCCTGTGGAATAAGAGTGCCTTGTGCCTGTGTTTGGTTTTAAGTCCATGTGCCTTAAAGCTGTGTTCTCAAAGCAAAAAGTATGTTGGCAATTTGAGCCCAGCAAATGCTCGTGCTGGCCTCTGGGGCTCCCTTTGCTGTTTTCTTGTGGTCGGGTACAGAGCCTATTCTGTTTCGAGTAATAGCCCCACAGAACCCACTGGCAAGGCATGAAAACAACAGCTATGCTTATCAGAAGATGAAGAGAAGTGGGCAAAGAAGCCCCCGAGAAATTATTTTAAGCCCTCCCCCTCTCCCTACCAGGTTCCCGAATCACTAATGGAATAACCCTTCAGCAAACCAGGCAGTGGGACCTGATCCAGGGCCTTGCAGACTTGGAAGGCTCTTTAAGACCGGCTGGTTCACTGGCCACACTTTTTCAAAGACTCTGAAGCCTGAGGCTGAGGGAAGACAAGAAAGTGTGTGAGATCCTGTGGCTGGAGGGTGGCAACGCAGGGCCATTGAGGAGGTCTCTGACCCAAAGTTCTATGCTCCTAACACTTTTTTCAAGGTGACCAAGAATCCCACAAATTGCTCTGGGATCTTCCCACCGTCAACACGATCCTGGCCTGCCAGGAGACAGGGCAGGTCCTGGCAGGTGGCATTCCAGGTCAAGCTCAGGTGCAGTCATCTATCACCGAGCCCTCTGAACAACAAATGGCAACAGCCCAGACCACAAAAGGAGAGGATGCTGTATACTCTCACAGTGCTCCCACACACAACATTTCAGGGCACACCCAGTTCAGCTGGGGGTCACTGGGCAAGCACACGGTCCAGTGCACTGTCCACCTGCTGGTGGACATCTGACAACCTCGCCCCAACCCCCTTCGTACTTCTCCATGATGAGTTTATATAATAGTTTCTTTCTTACAAATATGTGGGTAGGGTAGAGCATTGGTCAATTAGGACGCACATTTTATAGGAAATTAGTATGCATACTGCGCGTTCCTGGCTCTTCAAAATGATCCTTTCAGTTCAAGAAAACTTCAATCACGAAATGCCTTCTCACCAGCAGTCAGGGACTTGGACCCTCCCTGAATTCCCAACCTGTCGTGTGCCAGACCATACCTGCCTGGCCCCCAGGTGTACTGAAAACACTATAGTTTTGCCACCTCCCATCTGCTACCCCCCCCCCCCCCCATGCTCCACACTAGTCCCTATGCCTGCTGAAACACGATCTCTGCTGGAAACCGCACCCTCCTCCCCAGCTCCAAGTGCTAATGAATCCAGTTCTGTGTTTTCCATTGCACTTAGTTTAAATCTTAATTACCATTTTTATTATGGCCTGTTTTCAGATAGCGGAGTATTTCCACCTCCCCTGTCTATGACTTTGAGGTCAGGGTCATTGCCCACTCATCTTTGTATCCTGCCCAGGGCACCACCTGCCATGTGTGCGATTCATACACATACCCCTGGAGTATGGAGGGGAAAAAAAGAAAAGAAAAGAAAAGAAAAACTACGGGAAATTACAGAGAAAAAAAATGTGCAGAAAGGAGGCCTGGTCTCCAGGGCATGCTAACGTTTTTATTCTGTCATTCTCATGACTTCTCTTCGAAGACCTGAGATAAAAACACTCCCAAGAAGTCCCAGATCCACCCTCTCCCCTCTTAAAATGATAAAGCCTGGGTCCTTGGTCTAGGTGTGGGGTAGGAAGGGACCAGGGCATCAAATCCTGGAACCAGCCCCCCGGAGCATGGCTGATTCAGCAAGGATTGCTGGTGTCCACCTCCAGAAGGATGCAGTGAGCCAAAATTGGACTTTCAAATCCCAATCCAAATCCTCCCGTTGCCGCCTTGGACGAGTCACTTATTTTCTCTGAGCTTTGGGTGCCCCATCTGTAGAATGTTAAGGGAGCATAAAAGATTACTGTTAACATGAGCACTTGCTGAAAGTGTCCCTCAGATGTGCTGTCATGCATCCCCTGGCTGTGTGGGGTAGACCATGACTCTTCTGGACTCGACTACAAGGAGGGAAGCACAGCTCATGCTTTCAATCCTCCTAATCCTTCAAACAAATATTTCATCTCAATCAAGAAAAATGTTACCTTTCAGCAAAAATCTAAGGGGCTCACCTGTGCTTAACGGTCCTTCCTTGACATTCCATAGCACAGGACCTAGTCATCCGACTCAAGATGCCTGCTGAATACCTCCATCACTTACAAACGTCTCCAGGAAGCAGTTTCTGAGACACATCTGAAACTAGCTTCTTGGGCCCACAGCCTCCATCGCACTCTCTACCTGTCTCCTGAGCCCAACCCATGTGAAAAAGTACTTCCAGAAGCTTGTTCCTGTCCAAAGTGAACCACAAGTATAGTCAAGGTAACAAAACTGAGGAAGATGCATCATTTCAAGAAGTGAGCCCAAAGGGAACGCTCTGGAATCACTGCTTCAACCTTCAGCCCTGGCCTCCTGTGCTTCTGAGGCTCAGTGCATTTTGGCAGACTCCAGTCCTCCAAATTTATCCCTGTGGGTCCCCCAGATCTGATGGGATTCTTTGTCAGGGACCTCTCTTCCCCTCCACAGGGGCCGCTCTGCTCTCTAGCTCAGGGTCCCAGGGCGGCTGCATGCACAGGGCTGGCTCACCCCCCAGACCTCAGCCTGTCACTTCTGCAGCCCTCCCCATGCTGGGCGCCACACTCACTTTCCTGCCTTCTCTGCTAGGAGCCCATGAGGACAGGGGCTGTCTTTTGACTGCTTTACTTCCAGAACCCTGCTCCTAATCACCCCCTGAAGGAGCACACCACCGCCAACCTAGGCAGGAGGACCAGACACTCTTGGCTCTGATGGCAAACACGCAGCCTGGAAAGGACCCCCACACAGGCCCTGCTCAGACACCAGGTATTTTGCAAGGGGACAAGGGCCCCTTAGTGGCTGACGGTCTAGCTATGAATCAGCAGCTCAGAGAGGAGAGACTGTGCCTTCATTCTGGAGCTTCCAAGGAGGGCAAGTGGCACACTGCATGGCTGCCCTACTTAGCCAGCCTCCTTCCTCTCTCTAAACTGTGCTACAGGATTCTGAACACTGGCATGACCTGGAATGCTCAAGAACGTCAATCAACTTCCCAGGGACTAGCAAGCGCAGGAAAACAATGTGCCAGCACCACTCTCAGGCCATGAGGACCACTACTACTCATCTGAGCAGTCATCATTCGCCCCAGACATCCAGGTGCCTAGTTTAACCGGAGAGAATAAAGACAAGTTCGCTGTGACTGAAGGGAAAAGACTGGATGGCCTCAGGGTCCCCAGTTCAAGATTCCAGCTGTCAGTTGGTAGTTGTAGGGTCAAGGTCAAATCGCTCTGAGCCTGTTTCCTCATCCAAACACCAGGGATGACAATGCTTCCTTGTAACGCTGCCGAAAGGACTAAGATGAGGTTCTAGAGAAGACGTGTGTGGCCCCAAATATGGCACGCAGTGTGCACATACTGAACTTTAGGAGAAGCGAAAAGGCGTCAGACGGCACCTGAGCGAAAGTACACACACTTGCAAGCCATTCGGAAGAAGAGTTAGTGCTCTCACGCGCCCTGGCTGAAAGCCCAAACTTTCAGGAAATTCCTAATGAAACAGGAAGTAGCATATTTTCCCAGATAACCTCCACTTTATCCCTTTTATTTCCAGGCTACAGTTTTTAATGACCCTCTTTGCCGAACTACTGCTCTTCAAAGAGACTTATTTTACAGTGGGGAAGTTGAAGCTCGGTGCTGTCTGAGCTCTTAAGGAAAAGGGTGAAATCTCGCCATCTGCAACAACCTGGATGGGCCTAGAGGGTATTATGCTAAGTGAAGTAACTCACACAGGGAAAGACCATCACTGAACGATTTCACTTCTTTGCGGACTCCAAAGAATAAAACAAACAAAACAGAAACAGACTCATAAATACAGAGCGCTGCTGGTTGCCAGAAGGGAGGAAGGGTGGGAGGGGGGTGGGCAAAATAGGGGAAGGGGATGAAGAAGTACAGCCTTCCAGTTATACAATCAGTCATGGGGATGTCATTTACAGCATGGGGAATACAGTCAACAATACAGTAATAACTCCATATGGTGACAGAGTAACCAGGCCTCTCTGAGCAATCATTTTGTACATCTGTAATGTATAAAAATACCAAAACACTACGTTGGCTACCTGAAACTAATATAATACTGTAGTGGGTCAATTATACATCAACTGAAGACAAAGAAAGAATTAAGCAAAGGGACAAGGCAGAGACGGGCAGCGTTACAGAGGGAGGAAGCCCGGGCTTAGTTAGCAGCTGGGCTCCTCCTGATTCTTGGGGACACCGGGCTTGCACATCTGTGTCTCCGTCTCGTGATTTAAAAGAGGCAGAGGCCTAATCTCTGGGCCCCTTCCTGCTTTAACATGATCTGACTGTACAAGCTACAACGACCAGAGATTGTACTCAGGAGCTGGCGCTCCCCCCAACAATTAACGCACAGAAGCTCTGTCACTACGGACACCCTGTGCAGGGCACCCCTTTGGGAAGGTGGACAGGCTGGTTAATTTCTCCCGGTTCACGGGATCTGAGGAGACCGAGGAGGAGACGCCAGTGACCGTTCCGGGAAGAAGCCGCCTCCTCACCCGCCACAGAAGCCACCCGGCTGCCAGAGACACCGGGTCCTCCGCTTGCTAGGCCTCGGACAGAGCCCGCAGATGGACTTTCCTTAAAGGAGAATTTGTTTCTTGCTAAAGGCTGGTGGCACTTACTGATTCTAAGACTGCAGTGTGACTTAAGGCTCACAGAACAGATGATCTGGAACTGACCAGGGATGAAATTTTAGTTTCTAGATGGGTTTTCTGGCGGGCTGAGGGAATCAGAGTTGGAGGCAAACGAGCATGCCAGCTGCGTTCTCTTCTGTTAGCTCCTGATGCTCTTCAAACTCGCCTCGGTGCGACGCCACCAGCTGCAAAGCCAGGCTGCCCGAGGCCGGCTTCCGCTCCCCAAAGCTCGGCGAGGCAGAGCACACCCCGTCTCTGGGCAGGCGTCATAGCAACGTTGCCTGCCACGTAAAATACAGAACACCCAGGTAAATCTGAATTTCAAACAAACGGCACATCGCTTTTTGCTCTAAGTATGTTCCATGCAACATTGGGGCATGCTTACGAGGAAAAAAAGATTCGTTGTTTATCTGCAATTCCAATTTAACTGGACACCCTGCATTTCTATTTGCTAAATATGGTAACCTTAATTGCACTCAGTTCAAGCAAAGACCGGTTGGTTCTTAGTCTCAAAAGCGTAACAACATCCTACAACCAGCCTCTCCCCTGCCAAAACAAAAAAACGCTCAATACAAAACTTGTCTTTTTATTTCAAGATGTGGTTTTAAAAAGCAGGTCCGTTAAGTATCAAATAAAAAACAGAAAAAAAGAGATGTAGCTCCTTGGAAGTCTCCCTAAGTTAAGAGCTCAGAGTGCCACTGGCCACAGGCACTGGTGCCAGCCAGCTCTTTGGGCAACCCCACCGGCTTCCAACTGGTCAGGGTAGGGGGAGAGGAGAGGAGGCAGGTGTGGGCGGGGGCGGGGGCGGGGGGAGGGTAGAAGAATGAGAGGAAGCAGCGCGAGAGCTCAAGCCACAGCACTTCACGTCCCCCTACAGACAGCAACACCCACCTATGGTCAAGTTAACTGTGAGATAAAAGAAAAAGTCACTGATTTTATAGAATGCCCGGTAGTGGAGGGACACACACATCCCTGCCCCACCCTCGCCCCTGACTTCTCCCAGTCTCTGCCCTTGGGCTGGTAACCAGGTTACCCTCCCACGCACCGCGGGCATTCCGGGCTTCTGGGCGGACGGCGCTCAGGGCCTCCGGCGGTTCACTGTGCTGGGGCAGGTGAAGAGACAAAAGACCTCCCCGAGTTTTTCTGAAATTATGTTTATTATTCTGGTCAAAAGTTACTCATATAAATGCAGTGGTCTTAAATTTTTATTTTGCATGGCTGACTAGCCTGAATAACGAGCTTGCAGTCTGAGGCAGTTTTCAGAAGCTTTGCTCTTCAAAATGGTGTTAGCGTTGTTGTAGGGCAAAGTCCTCACCAACAAAAAAATCACACGAATGAAATGAAGTCAAGAACAACGTGCTGGTACCACAGATTACAGAGTGGCTCTAAGCCGAGCCCTTCCCCAACCTCTTAGGGCAAGGGAGATCAAGAGCTAAAAAATACCTTCGAAAAATCAAATGGCACCTGTAACACACTCTTATAGAAGGGTCAAGTCTGTAAATTATTAATCCATGGTACTCAAAAGTGATAGAATTAAATATAAAGCTATAATCTGGTAAATCTTCTCACTTCCTCTTCTTCGTGGAATATAGTTTTTCTTCAAGTGGGACTGGGACAATCCCTTCACAAGCTTTTACTTCCTGGGTCAGAGGGTGTTTTACAACATTCGGTCTAATCACATCAATGTCTCGAGACAAATGTTCCATTATGCTTTCCACAGCGGTTGTTGGTGCATAAAAATCCACCAAGAAATACCTGCAATAAAATAAAAATGTGTGAATTCCTGCATTCTGAAATATAACACTTCCACTATTTTGGACAATGTTTTCTACTCCTGCCCAGATAAAGATCAACTACACAAAAACACATACACACCTTTGTCAAAATAGAAAGTACCAGCTGACCAGCTAAACAGAAGTGTTTGCCCACCCCCCACCCTTCCTATGGCTCTTCTCATTAACACTCTCAGGAAAATCCGAATCCAAACTCTGTGGTAGCAAAAAGTGCCGTGACTTTACATAGAGAGGGAAATAGAGACAATATGGTAAAATGATGGGTTTAAGAACAGAATTTACTATTTAACAAGGCTGGATTTTGCAAACTATTTTTGAGAAAACATCTTATTAGGGAAGGCCTTATAGTTTTCCAAAGGGTTACACAAGTAACTCAGTGCACCAGGGAGAGTGCAGACCACCAGCCACACTTCACAAATAAGGAAAAACATTCTGAAAGGCCTGGGACTTGTCTAAGACTACCCTCCATGTTCAAGAGCTGACAAAGACCAGAAAGAAAATTCTGTGAATCCTGAGTAAGAGAAAGAATTTAACGTTCCTCCACTCACAGCAGAATAACGCAGAAGGGCATCTCCTACAGCTCACTGGCTTCACCACATCAACGACTGGATCGGCTCAACTGGTTGATGTCACAAAAGCAGCAGCAGCCCTTCCTTCTCCCTGCCCACGCCCTCCGCTCAGTTCTAAAAGTTTAAGCCTCCCTTGTACCGTTTGGTTTGAACCACAGTGCTGCAAAAGGCCAGTTTTCAGTGCAGTCATTCAGAATTCTGCAGTGTTCCATCTGGCTAAGGCGACCTTTGACATCACTTACTTTGTTCCAGCCCACTCTCCTCCCCAAACATATTCCCATCCTAGGTCTTCATTCTCACTGTTCCTTCTGCCAGAAATGTTCTTCGCTCGAGTTCCCCATAGCTCACCCCTCACCTCAGTCATGTCTCTGTCCAAATGTCACCTTGTAGAGAGGACCTCTTTGATCACTTCTCCTAATGCAACATCCTCCTTGCTCCACGTACCAAGCCTCATTACTCTCTCTTACTCTCTATTTTTTCCCACAGAGCTTATCACCACCAATACAGCATATAGTTGTTTACTGTCTATCTCACTCCACCAAAACGTAGTTGCCGTAAGAAGGACTTTGTTAATCTCTCCCCAGCACCCTGAACAGAGACTAACACACAACAGGTCCACAGTAAATATCTGACAGCGGTAGTGTCATGTTAGCATGAAAGGTGGATTTCTCACGGAAAGCAGGAGAGACCAAACTGAAAATGGACAAATTCAACAAGGAAGGAAGTTACAGGAAAAAGGATGACGTTTTGTGTCATTCCATACAAAGAGGGTTCAAACTCACAAAACAACTTGCCAGGTGATCGTTCACCCTTAGCCAAGCCTAGTGGGAAAGTTTTTCAAGTAAATAATTATTCAAAGTGGAATGGAAGAAAAACATATACTATGCAAAAACACTAATCAAAAGAAAGCTCCAGTGGGTACAATAATATTAAAGTAGATCTCAGAGCAAAGAAAATGACGAGGGATAGAAAAAGATAGTATGTAACAATCAGTTCACCAAGAAGACACAGCAATCCTAAATGTGTATGTATCAAACAACAGAATTTCCTCATACAGGACGAAAACTAACAGAACTGACAAGAGAAATCCACAACTATAGTTGGTGACTTTTAATATTCCTCTCAGTAATCAATAAAACTAGTATACAGAAAACCAGCAAGGATATACAAAAATGAGCACCACTATCAACCAACTAGGTCTGATCTTTATAGACCCTCCAAACAAAAAGAGCAGAATACACATTGTTCTCAACTGCTAACAGCACATTTACCAAGGTCAACCATATTCTGGGCCATAAAACAAGTCTCAATAAATCTAAAGGGACTTGAATCACACAGAAAAAACTCGGGAAACTCTCCAAATACTTGAAAACTAAACATACATCTAAATAGCCTACAGGTCAAATAAGAAGTCAAAAGGAAATGTGAATTGAATGAAGATGAAAGCAACATATCAGAATGCCACTAAAGCAGGAAATTTATAGCACTAAACACTTATGCAAGAAAAGAGGAAAAGCCTCAAAATTTCTACCTTAAAAAAAAACAGAAAAAGAAGAGCAAATTAAGCACAAACTAAGACAAAAAAAAAAAAAAAAGAGAAGAGAAGAGAAGAGAGAAGAAAAGAAAATGAAGGAAGGAAGGAAGGAAGGAAGGAAGGAAGGAAGGAAGGAAGAAAAAATAAAGATCAGAGCAGAAATCTCTGAAGCAGAAAACAGAAAAACAAGAAAACATCAACAAAACCAAATAAATACTAGTTCACCGAGATCAGTAAAATTGATACATCTCTAGTCAGACTGATCAGTAGAAAAAATAAAGAGACAAATTACTAATATTCAGGAATGGGAGAGGTGAAATGATAACAGGATGTGACAGACTATTATTATAAACAAATTTTGCAATAAATTTGACAACTTAGATGAAATTCCTTGAAAAAATACAAACTACCAAAACTCACTCCAAAAGAAATAGATAACCTGGATAGTCCTATATCTATTAAAGAAATTAAATTTGTAGTTATAAGCGTTTCCACAAAGAAAACCAAAGACCCACATGGTTTCACCAATGAATTCCACCAAACGTCTGAGGGGGAAATTTTGTGCCAGTTTTGGCACAAAACTGGTCCAGAAAATAAGAAAACACTTCTCAATGTGTTCTATGAAGCCAGCATTACCCTTATGGCAAAACAAGGCAAAGACATTACAAGAAAAGAAAAAACTGATCAATATCTCTCATGAACATAAATGAAAAAAAATTTTAGCAAACTGACTACTAAAATATATGAAAAGAATAATATATCATGATCAGGCAGAGTTTATCACAGAAAGCAAGACTGGTTTAACATTTTAAATCAATGTAAATCCTATTAGCAAACTAAAAAAGAAAAATCACATGATCATTCCATATTATTGCAAAAAAAAAAAGCGGCAGCATTTAACAAAATTTCATATCCATTTCTTTTTAAAAAATTTTTTTTCAACGTTTATTCATTTCTGCGACAGAGAGAGACAGAGCATGAACGGGGGAGGGGCAGAGAGAGAGGGAGACACAGAATCAGAAACAGGCTCCAGGCTCTGAGCCATCAGCCCAGAGCCCGACGCGGGGCTCGAACTCCCGGACCGCGAGATCGTGACCTGGCTGAAGTCGGACGCCCAACCGACTGCACCACCCAGGCGCCCCATATCCATTTCTGATAAACCCTCCGCAAAGTAAGACTACAAAGGAACTTCTTCAACCTTACAAAAGGCATCTCTGCAAAACCTAGAACTAACTAACATCATATCAACTGGTGAAAGTCTGAATCTTTTTTCCTGAGACTGGGAATAAACAAGGGTGTCTGTTCTCACCATTTCTATTCAATATTTTACTAGAGACTCTTGCCAGTGCAACAAGGCAAGAAAAAAAAGAAAAGGTATCCAGATTGATAAGTAGTAAACTTGTCTATATTTACACATGAAATGACTGTGTATACAAGAGAATCTAAAGAAATTTATAAAAAAGATACTAGAATATGTGAGTTTAGCAAGGTTGCAAGATACAAGATCAGTATACAAAAGTCAACTAAATTTCTATGTATTAGCAACAAATAATAACACCTTGAAATGAAATATGAAGTACTTAAGGATAAATCTGACAAAAGGTATGCAAGACCTCTACACCAAAAACCATAAAACATTACTGAAAGAAATTAAAGAAAACCCACCTAAATGGAGGTTTATGTAGATGTCAATTCTCTAAAACTGATGAATAAATTCAAAAGGATCCCAATCAAAATCCCTAAAAGACACTTTTATTAGATATTGATGAACTGATTTTAAGGTACACAGAGAAATTCAAAGGATCTAGAACAGCCAAAACAACTCTGATAAAGAATAAAGTTGAAGAACTAACACTGATTTCAAGACTCATTATAAAACTATGGTAATCAAGGCACTATGGTATTTGTATAAAGATACACAAACAGATCAGTAGAACAGAGTCCAGAAACAGATCCATATACGCACAGCTGATTTTTGACCAAAGGCAATTCAGTAAAGTGTCTTTTCAACAAATGGTGGCCAACAATTCTATATATGTATGCAAAAAAGGAACTTCGATCCATACTTGTATCATATACAAAAATTAACTCAAATGGGACACGGATCTGAAATATAAAACACAAAACTATAAAACTGGAAGAAAACACAAGAGAAAACCTCTGTGGCCTTGAGTTAAGCAAAGATTCTTTAGACATGACACTAAAAGCAAAATCCATAAAGAAAAATGTGATAAACTAGACTTCATCAAAATAAAAAATTGCTCTTTCAAAGATACTGCTAATAAAAAAGACAAGTGACAGGCTGGGATTTGCAAATCCCATGTCTGATAAAGGACTTGCTTCTAGAATATAAAGAACTCTCAAAATTTAATTAAAAAAATTTTTTTTAATGGGGCATAAAATGTGAATGGCCTTTTCACCAAAGATATATTCTGGCAAAAAAGCACATGAGAAAGATGCTTAATAGGACTAGTCATTAGAGAAATGCAAATTAAAGCCACAAAGAGATACCTACTATATAAGCTAAAATTAAGAAGACTGAACAATACCAAGTGTTGGTGAGGAAAGACAGGAACTGGCATTCTCACACACTGCTGGTGGGATTGCAAAATGATACAACTTTTTTGACATTTTCTTAAAAGTTAAACATACACACTTGGCATTATGATCAAGCCATTCTACTCCCAGGTATTTATCCAAGAAAATTAAAACATTAGTCCTTACAACAATTTGTACAGGAGTGCTCACAGCAGCAACACTTACAATCCCAAACTGGAAACAGAAAATATCCAACAACATGTAAACCAATAAACAAACTATGGTATACGATGGACTAGTACTCAGCTATAAAAAGGAATAAGCTATTGATACACACTATTGATGAATCTCAGAATAATTTGGCTGATTGAAAGAAACTATGGTTAAAAAAAAAGGCGGGGGGGGGGTACATGCTGTCTGATCGTATCTAAGTAAGATTCTAGAAAATAGAAACTAATCTATAGTGAAAGAAAGCAGACCAATGGTTGTCATAGATGGGAAACAAGTGGAGGGAAGGATCACAAGATGCAGGAGGGAACTTCTGGGGTGACCAGTCTGCTTATTGTCTTGCTTGTAGTGATTTCATGGGTATATATACATATGTCAAACATATATTGTGGGTACATATACATATGATACATATGTGAATACATTATGTAATATGTATTAATAAAAGCATGTAGTTTACTGTGTTGTCAATTATATCTCTGTAAGGCTGTTGACTTAATCATGGTA
This sequence comes from Prionailurus bengalensis, assembly GCF_016509475.1. Taxonomy (NCBI): domain Eukaryota; kingdom Metazoa; phylum Chordata; class Mammalia; order Carnivora; family Felidae; genus Prionailurus; species Prionailurus bengalensis. Next base: position 11,266,601 of record NC_057350.1, read on the forward strand.
CATAGAAAGCTGAAAGGGCAGGACTTGGTGAATGATTTGATATGGGTGGCAGCGATGAGGGAGCAATTACAGATAATGAAGCCGCCCAGAATTTCTCAAGAAATGAAACAGGAGCGCCTGGGTGGCTCAGTAAGTCGAGCATCTGATTTTGGCTCAGGTCATGATCTCACGTTCATGGTTTTGAGGCCCCCCACCCCCCACCCCATTGGGCTCTGTGCTGACAGCTCACATCCTGGAACCTGCTTTGGATTCTGTGTCTCCCTCTCTCTCTGCCCTTCCCTTGCTTGCGCTCTGTCTCTCAAAACATAAAATAAAACGTTAAAAAAAAATCAAAAAAGAAAAAAAAAAAAGAAATGAAATAAAAATGGTGTAAAGTCCTCTATCATCAGGCAAACTTCTAGGAAGTGACTTTTACCTCTGCTCACTGATGATATTACCATTTGTACTTACCATGAAAATCACACACCAACCTGGCCAAATTCTCCAAGGTGTAATTCCACTGGTTTATTTCTGCACCACATGGAAGGCACGAGGTTTGCAAATCATGAAACTTAAGAACTGCTCATTTGTTCGATATTTAATTATTGATTACTTACCTTGAGTAAGGCTCTAATATAGAACCTAAAAAGTTACTGTGATCAGTCATAAATTACCTTCTCTTTGCCAATCCCCAGCCCTTTATCCAACTCCCCCAAGCCCCAGTAACTATGGTGGCCGGGTGGGCAGGGCAGGGAACTCTCTCACTCAACACTGCCCCAGCATTTCTTTCTTCCTATTTCATTCATTTGTTCTTTCATTCTGTATTCATCAAAATGTCCCTCCAAACTACCACAGACAACTTAGGACCTCACCCTCTGTTTGCCAACATTCCCACCATACTTAATTCTACAGTTCCTTCCTCTTCCCTTGCTTTTCATCTAGTTTCCCTAGACTAGTCTTCCTCTTTTGCTTTATTACACTTAAAGCCCCGTGCTGAAAGCCTGACGCAGTGTGCTGGTGAAATGCCACATATCACACATAGGGTAATATGGAAGAACGTGCTAAAGCAAGGGCTGGACATGCTCTGGGCACTCAATAACCCAGGCAATCACTACTGGCAGCCCTTGAAGTATTCCAAGTGCCCACTACCTCCAGAAGGTCCACAGACATCTCCTGCTCTAGAGTCAAGCCTGGCTTTCTTTACAGTCCAGTATTCGAGTTATTCAAATACCGCATCTGGGCTTCAGCAACCAATGTTTTCTTCCATTTTCCATTCAAGTGTACCAGAGGCATTTTTGTGGGCTAGCCTCAGTGTCTACTAAACATGTTTCTAAAAGAAAGCGGGTGTACAGTTGCCAACGACCAACTCAACTGCCCACAGCTCAACTCTCGTGCAGTCTTCCTGAACAACATTCTCCATACACTCGCACTCACCAAATAATCCTAAGACATCCAAAGCTTCTGGATACCATTTTGTGATAAGGATAAAAATACCCAAGGATAGAAGGAAGCTAGATGCCAGATATTATCAGAAACCTCCTATTCCAGAAATTAAAAGGAAAGGGTCTTACATAGAACTTTATAATTTTCAAAGTGCTTTCACATCTTTCAGATAGCTTCTGAGTAAGAGGATAAGCAGGAAGTAGAAGCTCCACCTCACGTGGCCCATTCAGAAAACGCAAGAGGAAGTTCCTCTGGGTGTTATTCTGGTCCAGGAGCCCTCTCTTAGCAACACTACTGCTTTAGCAGTTTTCAGAGTGGGCCTCCTAGAGATGGCCTCCTTTGAGTTTCAGAATGATTAAGTCACTAGTTCAAGGTCACTCAGCTACTGAGTGGCCACAGCCAGGTTTCTAACAGAGCAGATCTTTTGACTCCAGGATACAAGAAGCCACACACTGCTCTGGGACCAGTGGGTTACAGAATCACAGAACGTAAGTGCTGGAGGGGACCATGAAGACAATGCAGTTCAACCCCTTCATGTCACTTATGAGGGAACTGGGGAACTGATCTGCTCCAGGTCACAGGGTAAAAAGCAAGTTCCAGACTTCAGGTCCCATAGTTCCTCACTCTATCAACCACCTCTCTTGGTTCCTGCAGCCAGAATTCTGGAGGTTTCTCAAGGATAAGGAGAAGTGCTAGAAAAGCCTGGAAGTCCTAAGACTGGGCTGCAACTTGGCTTCTGGAAGATCGCTGTTACTATAAAAACGCTTACAGCCTTTACCTTTTACCTACTCTGCCTTCCCCCTACCAGTCCTGACACTCCTCTAGCAACCAAACCTAAACAAGAGAACTGGCCAAAATGCAAATGCGTTTGTGCCCACCACCACAGCTGTGACAGTCATTTCATGCTCATCACCCTGCTGGTCTGTGCCTAGGGTTCGTGTGGGCAAAGACTGCTTCTACTCCCATGCTCCTTATTACACTGTGGAAATTTCCACAAAAATGAAACACCACCAAAACGGAAAAGAGGGGAAGTGGCTCAGAGAGGGGCAGATGTTACTGTGTTCACCAGTCCTGGGTGAAAGCTGAACCTCCCTACCTCCCCTGCTCCCTCCTAGGGCATTAAGTGGTCTCACCCCACCATGAGGGAACCAGGCATAAGTCCAGGACAAACTCAATCTCCATCTACCTCAGTGGCCCAAGCCCACGGGTCAATGGTCCGTTATGGCTTCCCCACACAGAAAAGACTATGACCAATTCCTGGTTGTTGCCAGTATATATTCTTTGTTCATGTGAGTGGACAAACTGAACTGGTCAGTGAACATCTGCTGTGGGCACACCTCAGAGGGAGGCTAAAAAGGAGGAACATAATGGCCTGGACCACCCAGAACATGTAGTCCAGGCAGGGAGAGAGGTCACAGGGCTACTGGGCTGGCAGAAACCTGGGCTCCCACTATTTACACCGGTCTGCCAGTTCTGGAGGAGACTGTGGCGATGATGAGGTGGTCGTGGACATCCGCCTCCTGGCGGCTGGGCTTTTCTTACTACAGAAGGATGACCCGAGGAATGACAGGGGCAGGAGAGAGTACCAAGCGCAGCCCTGCATTTCCAGTTTTGCACACAAACAAAGTGAAGCCTAGAAACAGCCTACTTAGAATAGGGGGTTGGGCAGCTCCTGATGCCTGCAAGGATCCCTTTCCTGTGACCACACAGGTCCGTAACAGAACTGAAAAAGTGGGAGTTAGGCTAAAAAAAAAAAAATGACCTTGAACTCCCCTGATACCCACTCCTTACATCCCAAAGGCTACCCGGGAGAAACCATTCTGAAACCCAGATAAGTTGCTGTTCAAGGCAAGGGAGCCAAAAGAGGAATGTCTCAGTGTCTCCAGAGGAATCCGAGAGGCCCTGCCCTCCCCTGCAGCCTGGCCCTCGGGGAGGGGAGGATCAAGAGGATTCAGTCACCACAATTAAATACCAATTTTTCCTTCTTCCCCTAACCAAGCAAGCCAGAACCAAAATACAAGACCAAAGTCACGACACATGTGGACTCTCTCTTACCGCCATCCTCACGATTTGAGCTTGAAAAGAGCAGAGAAGTAGGACTACAACTGCCACTGCCTAGACATCCCCCAAAGCTGGCATTCCAAGAAGGAAAAATAGTTCTTCAGTTAGCCCTCCATTCCCCAAACAATGTTTAAGTCAGCGAATGGACAGATCATTTTGGAGAACCCAGCTTAGTGATCTAAAGTCTAATTACATTATACACTCCCAGCACCTTCAACCCTGTGCTGCTCGGTGGCACCGGCGAGCTGGTTCTGCGCACCAGGCGGCCAGGGCTGATGGAAGCATCGCCACTGCCTGAAACACGAAGCCCAGCAGTGTTTACACTTAAGTGGGGGTTTTCCCACGTGTGGTTCTAATGAATCACTTCACCTACAAGGCAGAAATCAGCTTTACTCAGGCATCTCTCTTTCCTACAGAAAAGCACTGACCTTCTAGGCAGCACCAACTCTGCAGAAGCACAAGTGAAGTGGTGACTGACACCAGGCGAGGAGAGAAAGGACAGAAAGAGGTTCAATACACAAATGCAATTCTCACTGCAGGTTCCAGTGTTCAAAAGCTGGAGGGAACTATTTCATGGCTAGAACCTGCCCCCATATTCAAGGTGGTAATTCACCTTCCTCGGTATTTCTTAAGACACTCTCAACACTACAAATCCCTCCACTACTGTGACTGAAAACCCCAGGGATCTGAGAAGATGCAGAGAAATGGGTTCCCCAGGACAGACTGAGCCCGATAATGGAAAACGATGCCACTAGGAACACTCCAACCACAGCAGCGTCTTCATGGGGCGCGGAGGGGAGGCAGCAGCGGCATCTCTTCTCACTATCCTTTCCCCCCTCCTCTCTGGGGTCCTACCCCTTGTCTCCCTCAGTCACCTTGTGCCCAAGCTGTCACCAGCCCCCTCCCTGCCCCAGGTTGTTGAGGGAAGATAGGCTTCTTCTGGCAACGCTCCTACGTTTAAAGGTCGTATTTGTTTTTTATTTCACTTTTGTTTTAACCCTGTTATTTACAAGTTTACCGTAAAAGCACAAGCTTGAATTTGAGTTATGTTCTTTGTCTCTGTTTCTCTCAGACACAGTCACACACTCACAGCCTCCCCTTCCCCCTGGCAGACAAGTGGAAATTTCCACCGAAGCGCTGAGTGGCTCACGGTGGGTGGGGGGTGGAGAAGGGGGATGGGAGGGATTTGAAACCATGGAGCATCTTCGAGCCTTTTTGAGAATAGGAAACAGATCATCTGAATGCCAGTTTCTAGACTGTATCAGCTAAACCTTGCTGGCTTCAGGCTTCGCTGAGACAGTGAATTCTTCACCTTAAAACCAAGGAACACTCTGCGTGGAAAAGCCCTATTTCCTTTTATAGCTGTTGGGTCTCATACATTTTTAAAACCACTAAACCTACAGCAGAATCCTTACAAATCTTGGGGCGCTGCCACTAAAAAAGAAACCTCCAAGGCCACAGCAGCCCTGCCTTGAAACCCAGTTGTGGAGCACCTTCACACAAGAATGGGGTCAGGATGCTGGCCTGGACTTAATGCTGGCAGGAAAGCACGAGAACATGGAAATGTTAGCTAACAGGAAAACTACAGAGAAGAATCAATCTCCTCTAGAGAGGGTGCCAGCTCTCTTGGAGTAAGCTGCAGACACATTTGGGGAGCGAGTCAGTAAAATTCCACTGATTCACCATAGTGCCGGTTATTTTTATCATTCTGCTTACCCGTAAATAGAAGGGCATCTTATATGTAGGCCAGCAGACCTTATAAGCACTTATTCACATTTTAATGCAAATGAGAATGGAGAAAGAAGGGAAGAAACAGGCAAGAAAAATCTCCTTCACTACTTCAGAGTGTCTTTACACACGCCTTCTGGAATAAGTCCTATCTCAACGCAGTAAAATCAGACCTGGTAGAAATGGTCAGAGCCAACCGGGGGCACCCTCTTAAAAACAAGCACACTGAAATATGGACCACAGTCTCTTCTACAGTTCTCTCTCCTCCACCAGAAAGCCTGCTCCGTCTCCGTCCAGCCCCATCTAGTGGAAAGAGAGCCTTCAACTAGTATGTGCAGTCCTGGAGTCTGACACTGGAGTGGTTCTGGCCGAGAGTGACAGACACCAGGACTCAGAAAATGCCTGTCCTTTTTAGCAAGGGTCTAAAGGAACATCTACTCCCACCGCTCCCCTCTGCATATGTGACATCGTCCCCATTTAGACTCTGAGGAATGCAGTTAAGAATCTTTTACAACACCCACCTTCCCTTTCTGAGTTGATGAAGGTACCAAGGTGAACATCTGAAGGTACAAAGCAGAGAAAATCTAGCAGCCCCCGGGAGACCAAAGCAAATCCAGAGCTGAGAATAAATCTCAAGACTTGTAAGACCTGCCACCCCCCATGCCTTCCACAACTCTGAGTCCTGCTCCAATTGTTTCTAGACACTGCCTGGACACAACAGGTGGTGAGGCCAGAAGCCTCTATCTATCTGGAAAGCTGGTCCAGAAGACCCAAACTTCCCAACCACCCCAACCTGGCCCAAAGAGCAACAGAGCATCTGGCTAGCTCCTTCCTTGTCTAAGTCACGTCACCTGGGGGACAACTTAACTAGTAGGTGGAATCCATACATCCATACGTCTGTACATCTGTACTTTCTTTCTGGCATACACTGGTATAATAATGAACACCAGGCACTGTCTCCTTCTCTGGGGAGACTCCCCAGATAACCCTGAGGCAGCGGTATCTCCCCTACCTACGCACTCTTCTACCCACACATCCTTCTTTTGGGCCGAGGTGGCACGTGTGTAGCAGTGGTATACAGCAGTCTGTAGCCAGTGCCTAGGTCAGCAATATGCTGGCAAGTCCCGAACTAGACTGACAACTCTTTGTGACCAGGAACCACAACAACCACAAGAACCATCCTAAGACCTAGGAATACCACCAGCACATATATTTCCTCCCATAAAATGCAAAAGCAACAAACACAAAATACCAACAGCACCACAATGTGATGTGGATTCTTGGAGGGCATCTAGGCTCACTCATTAGCCTGCTAAAAAACTAGCTCTCACATACCAACCTCAGGATTCAAATCAGTGCCTCACCAAAAATTGATATGTGCCATGGCCTCCAGGGTTGTTCAAAGAGTTAAAAGCTTTTGAATGCTAGGGGCGCCTGGATGGTTCAGTCAGTGAAGCATCCTACTCTTGATTTCAGCTCAGGTCATGATCTCACAGTTCATGGGTTCGAGCCCCTCTTCCGGCTCTGTGCTGACGGCTCGGAGCCTGCTTGGGATTCTCTGTCTCCCCCTCTCTCTGCCCCTCCCCCACTCATGCCTGCTTTCTCTCTCAACAATAAATAAAGTTAAAAAAAAACAAAAACAAAAACTGGGGCACCTGGGTGGCTCAGTCAGTCGAGCATCCGACTTTGGCTCAGGTTATGATCTCATGGTTCGTGAATGCAGACCCCGCGTCAGGCTCTGTGCTGACGGCACAGAGCCTGGAGCCTGCTTCAGATTCTGTGTCTCCCTCTCTGTCTGTCCTTTCCCCCTGCTCATGCTCTGTCTCTCTCTCAAAAATAAACATTAAAGGGGCGCCTGGGTGGCGCAGTCGGTTAAGCGTCCGACTTCAGCCAGGTCACGATCTCGCGGTCCGGGAGTTCGAGCCCCGCGTCGGGCTCTGGGCTGATGGCTCAGAGCCTGGAGCCTGTTTCCGATTCTGTGTCTCCCTCTCTCTCTGCCCCTCGTCCGTTCATGCTCTGTCTCTCTCTGTCCCAAAAATAAAATTAAAAAAAAAAACAAAAAACGTTGAAAAAAAAATAAACATTAAAAAAAATGTTTTAAAAAAACATTATTAAAAAAAAAAACTTTTGAATGCTGAATTCGTAACAAACAAGTCCACTGTTTCTTCTTAATCACCTCAAAAAAGTGAGCCTTCCCAGCACCTGGTACCTAATCCTGACACATAATCCACTAAATACATGTTTGTAACACTTTATGTGGCTACGTGCAGTGCACACACAGAACTTAGCAGATGAACGAAATGCCTGGTACAAACATCACTAGGGGTGGTGACCCTAGGGGAGGACCGGCTGAAGTCAACAGGACATCAGACCACCCTCAAGCTCCACGCTGCCCACATCTGACACACCACTCGATTTAAATCTTTATCCAGGTAACTCCAAAATATATTAGCCCCTCATCTCCTCTCTTACCAAAAATCACTGTGAAGGGTATTAATGAGTGTTACAAAATAAAAGATAATGGTCAAATAAAGGTGACAAATGAAGGGATCTAACTGAAGGGCCTCTCACCATCAGTACACTGATGTATGCTACACAGCTCTAGAAGGGATCAGACCACATCTAAATGCTCTCTCTCTCTCGCTCTCTCTCTCTCTCTCTCTCTCACACACACACACACACACACACAATTTTTTGGTGGAGCATATCTAGTATTTCAGAGACCACACTTTGGGAAACATCACCTTAAACAAACACATACCAGACATTGATTAATCCCAGAAAAACAAGCTTAAAACATGAACCTCCCCAACTGGGAGGTTCTGTGTCTACATAGAGCACACACATACATTACACTTTAAGAATGCTGCTCCTCCTTCGCTGAGGAGTCTGGAAGTACAAGAACCAAAAATAAAACTGCTAAATGTAAATGAACCAAGAGATGCCACAGAGTCCTTGGTGGGGCACGTGCACCTCGTCAGGAATCCGGAACATAGGGCTAGACATCGTCAGCAGTTCTGGCTTAGTTCCAGGGAAGTTCTTCCAGGGTCTGAACTTATTCCGTCCACAAAAGAGGAACAGCAGCACCCAACCCCAGCACGGCACACAGAAGGCGGATCTCAAAGTGTGGTCCTCGGACAGAGGCGTCAGCGCCACCCAAGTACTTGCGAGAAGTGCAAAATCTACAATGCTGGTCACACCAACCCTCAACAAAGTCAAATCCGCTACTTGGGAAAGGGGCAGAAGAAAACAATCCTAGCGTCCATCCCCGAGAGCACCTGAATGAGGGAACGGGCTTCTGTCCCCGCTCAGTGCCTTCCATCAGAGAACCTGACTAGTCATTCTTAGCTCAATTTTATATGTTCCTCTCTAAGCAAAAGGCAAAATGATTCACGGCCTTGCTGTTAAAATGAAGCCCCTTTGTGGTTAAAAAAAAATGTTACATACACAATCTCCATCCCTCACTGTTATGATTGTGGGAGAGGAAAATCGCCACTGTGCATTTCATGTTGCCTAGCAACACCTCAGGCGCTCTTCAGAGGTGTTCTCGAGAAGCCGAACACTAGCACAAAACAAGGTGAAGCGATCCAAAGATGAAATCCGCAGGACGTGCTACACCCTGGCAGCAGGTTTAAAGGTGGCAGGAAAGCCTCAGCGTGCAGCGTGACTGCACGCAGGCCTCTCCCGTGCACGGCGCTTGCGCGGGCCCACCAGCTCTACGTGGATAACACTCCGTGCTGTCCACAGAGACATCCAGAGATGGCATCACTCGATCCCCACGACAACGTGGATGGGAGAACGACCACCTGAGTTCAAGTATCCAAGGAAGCAAGAACCAGAGAAGCTAAAGACTCGCTCAAGGCCACACGGCTGGCAAGTATCAGAGGGAGAATCAAGTCTTCAACTCCCGCACTTTTCCACGACAATGAAAACCGATTCCCATCTTCTCTATCACTACTTTTGGGAAACTCAACAATATGAGAAAATTAATTCCTCATCCGCACCAGAAATCACAAGTGTAAAAATAACACCATCAGGGCTCAGAGAGGCTTCGAACCAACTCACCAAGCAAACTGGTATCAAAGAATTTCTACAAGGATAGTTATTACTACAGAGTCAGACCTTTGACATGTTTGAGGAAGCTGCTATGAGAAAAAATTTCGTAACAGAAAATTGTGATTATTGTCTGGAGTACATAAACAACCATTTCTCTATTGTGGGTTAGGCACTGGTCAGAAGGAGTACCCTTCTGCTTCTTACCCGCAAGCCACATATTTACAAAGGATGCACTGAGTGTGTGCCCAGCACATTGCTCACTGAGGTGTTTTAAAGGCAAAACTTAAGAAATGTTAACAGAAAACCGTGCTTAGGTTGACAAGAAAAGTTTCCCATAATCAAAAGCTTATATACCTGTTGCTCCCAGCATGACTTGCTTTTGTACTCTGATTATGGTTTATTACGGGCCAGCTTTACCCCAGCCCCATTTGACACACAACATGGCTGGAGTGTGGACCCGCACACCACCTGGCACAAAGGCGATCTACGGAGAAATTATAATAATTTCTAAGATGAACTAACCAGTATTCTTTACAGCCTATCAAAGACATTTTTCAAGATGCATGTAGACACTTACCCTCCTCTACTGTGCCGCTGACTGTGGGCAGAAATCTTATAAGGCAGTGCTCGGTCACCCAGATTTTCCAAGCTCCTCACTACCGCCCCTCTGTCCATCAGGGCTTCTATTGTACGTTTCAAAGCAGCAGCGGTCTCTGGCTGTTTTTTTGTTTTCATTTTTAAAGAAAAGAAAAAAAACATATCAGAATCAATAGAAGAAGTAGAATGATAAAGTCTGGTCAGTTCCAATCATAACAGCTCTACTGGCAGGGAAAAAAGCAACAGAAATTGTCTTGCTAACATAAAATTTAAAGAGAGAGACATTTAGTGTAAGGATAGGAGATAGCTCACAGATAACGAAGGAAAAGCTGAAGAACCAGGCCTCGGAGAGTTCGGGAACCAGAGCAGCTCCAGGGATCTGGGAGGCAGGAACTAATAAATGGCTTCTTCAGAGCACCTTGGCCAGGATGAATCCACGCCAATCATGATCAGTCCTCGTATCCCATGACTGAAAATCTAAATTCCAGGGGAAGAGCGTCCCATCCTCTTGGCAGGACACTCTGATTGGCCGTCCCACCAGAACCATAGCCAGGGGGAAAAGGGTCGTCCCCAAAGAAAAACAGGCAGATTATAACCAAAAGGGGGGAAAAGGATGATTAAGAGCCAATCTCTGCTCTCGTGGAGCTTACAATCTAATAAAGGGATTAACACAAAAAACCCAGGTAAGAAGACACGAGGGCAGAACACAGGACGTGACACAGGGGCTGGAGAGCTCCTGAAAGAAGGCACATTCAGTTGTGAGAACGACTGCATTAAAGAAAAGCTCATTTGCGAGGAGCCCCGAAAAATGACAACGGGAGATGCAAAGAACAAATGAAACCGGTGCTGAGTGAAGGAGCAAAGGCAAAGAAGTCCGAGCGCACTGAGGAAATAACTAGGAGTTCCACTGGATGAAGACCAGGACCCGGGAGGGCTGGGAGGTGACAGGCTGGATACAAGCATACAAATACTAAACACCTGTTAGAAAAACAAAATTCAAACAATGTAAAATCTCACCACCCAGAGATTAAAAAAAACTTTAAACATTCTGGTGAATTTCTTTCCAGATCTCTCTCTTTACATATGTATACACAAAAGAATTCTGGAAGCAAAGATACTCTACAGGGTAAACCTGAGATGTAGCTAATGTAATGTGGAGAATGAGGCAGAGATGTGGCAAAAGAGGGGTGCCAAAATACGGTGGCTGGGAAAACGGTACTGTTGCTAACACCTAACGGAAAATCTGGAGGAGCTGGTTGGGGACAAGAAAAGATGGATTCGGTTTAAGACATGCTGAGTTTGAGATGCCTACAGCTCCTCAAAGTTGACCTCTCAAAATGTTAACTTAAGCTCAAAACAACAGGGAGGGTTAGAATTACCCATTTAATAATCATCCGCACAGGAGGGCTGTCTGAAGCCCTAGGAATAGCGGAGACGAGGAGAGAGGGTGGGGGAGGGGGCAAAGAGATCAACCAACAGAACCTTGGGGAACACAACCATCTGGGGGCTGACCAGGGAACTTGAAGTCAGAAAAGCAAACGGAAAAGGTAGTCAGACAATATGAGGAAAATCAGGCCCACCTGGTCAGAGAAACTAAAAGCAAAGAGGCAGACTCCAGAACAAGAGGGTAGAGGACGCAAATGAAGGCAAGGCCAGCATGTGCCGGCTGCACGGTCACACTGCGGGATGGGGCTAGAAGCTGGATGGCAAGTTTCCGCGGTACAGGTGTGACAGCAAGGAAGAGAGAGAAACAGAGCCAGGGCCTGAGGGGCATCAAGTCTGAGCAGAGTGTCTTAGGGGGCAGAACACATGAGCAAGTTAGTAAAGGGGAACGAAGCAAGTGGAGAGGATGGAACGTACGCTGTTTTCAACGACAACGGTGGCAGTGGCAGTGGCCAGTATGATTGTGTAATTGCTGCAAGCCCAGCACTGGCCTGGTACGTACTACATACTGTTACGCAGTTCATGTTCACCGAATAAAAAAGACAAAAGGTTTACAGATTTGGAAACGGGGCCTCTGAGGGATGCCAGGACTCTGAGATGCCATGGCCGCGAGTAAGTGGATGAGCCTGATGCAAGGGAAGGAACGCCGGCGAAGTAAAATCGGGGGGCGGGCAGAGGGTGGCCGAGGACACCTCGGCAAGGAAAAGGGACACTTCTCCTCAAAGGCATTAACTGAAGGGATGAAGGTAAAGGGATCGCGAAGTGCAGGAATGAACTTCAGAAAAGGCTACCTTCCAGTGGCTCATTTCAGATCAAATGAAAAGAATATAATGCAGAATCATTTTAAGTGAGCACTTTAGGAACCAAAGAAAATCCACCATTCCTATCAATTTTCCTTTCGGACGAATTCTGTTAAAATGCTGTGAATGCGCTAAGTATTAGTTTAAGGTTTACCAACAAAATTTTTACTTTCATTTCACATTGTAGCCCACTGGGGTTTTTTTTTTAATTCCTGCTGAAAATTATATTTATGTATTTAACTTTTTGATAAAACAGAAATTTCCTGCAAACAATAAAAATAGGAGCCCAAATTCCTTCACAGGAACACTAGGTAGGTGAAAAATCTATGGCAATCTCTCCTTATGATTGTACACAAACATATTTTTATACAGTTCTAATCAACACGTAGACTAAATTCTTCTCACATTTCATGAGTTCACAGACATTTCCGTATTTCTGCAGAAGCCTCATTACTAACAGCAGGGTAATAATTCATTTCATTAACAATGCCATTTCTTGACCTGGTATTGCACCAATTAACTTATGATAATTGGCAGACAAACAGTCCTTCCAAATAAAGAAATGGGTAAGGTTAAAAAAAAAAAAAAAATTGATGGATTGCAGTCTTCTGATTAGCTACCCAAATCATAAATTTTAATTTCAGTTTTGCCTGATTAAAAAAGAATATATCTCAATAACTCTTGTCTTGTTTAAATTCCAACTGCAATGTTTACAGTATGAAACATGGAGCACCCTCCTCTGAAATAAAAAAATTTTCTTCTATCCAAAAATAGAGTAAAGCTACTTAAAAAGAATGTAACTCAGGAAAATATCAAAACCTATTTTGTTTGACTTAGGTATGTCAAGTCAAATTGTAAACTGCTGGAATAGCCACATTCACTTCATGGTAATTTCATAGGTAATTTCAAAAGTTTTAAAAGAAAGATGAAGAAGCAAAAATAATTCTGGTTTATTAGGGGAGCTCCACTCGTCCCATATCCCTTACCTCATCACTCTATATATAGCAGGGGTCAAGCAAACGAGGGCCTGTGAGCCATCTGCCTCAGTACCTGTTCCTGCAAATAAAGTTTTATTGGAACAGAGCAGCTCATACATTTAAATAGTGTCCATGCTGCTTTTATGCTAAAGGCAGATCTCTAATTACATCTGAGACTGCATGGCCTGCAAAGCTTAAATTATTTACTCCCTGGCCCACCTCTGCTCTACACTGTAATGCATTGACAGATGCCAGCAAGGCCTCAATCCACTAACCCTAAGATGCGCCACAAATGAAAACCATGAGCCTGGCCCAGAGGTATGCAGACAGAGAATTCCCCATGGGATGGGTAATCAGGTAGACAGACGTGGCACCAACCTAACTGAACAACATTAGCCTGGCCGTTCAAATCACCCCACAGGATTCACAGAAGTGACTCTACAATATTCACCATTCCAACCTCCAAGCTCCTAACTTCCTAATCAACCCAGAGTGCCAACTGCAGCTTTCCTCATCTGGTGAAACCTACAGCTCTATTAAAATAAAATTCTTAGGTTTCAAAAGAAACCCAAAGTTCTCCTTAATCCAATCCAGCACAATTTTCAATCTGTAAGAACATATGGTCTACAGGAAGTAAATGATCTTAGTGTCATAATTCTCATTCACAAGGTCTCTGAACCACTGAATTTCAACTATTCTAAGAAAGGTTGTGTGTGCTTCTCATGGGCTTCTCCCACCCCATCTGAAAGCAACTCCTTAAAACTCTCCTTCAATCCACCATATGGCAATGAAACACAATTTTGGCAAGGCACAGACTGAGGGGCTAAAAACATTCAGTTGAAAAAAACTATGGAAAAGAAACAATGAATGAATGTGAATGGGAACTAGGAAAACTGGATTCCGGTCCCAGCTCATTCACAAATGAGTTACAACCCTGGGTGAATTGTTAAAATCTGCCCATTTTTAAACTTGTGCCTCAGTTTTCTCCTGTGCAAAATCAACGGTTCCCAACAAATTTTCTGCCTCTACAACCTTTGCACAAGCAACTTTTATATTTTAATTCTCAAAATATCCTAGGGGCATACAAAAAAAAGTCTCCCCCTCTTTTCTTCTGTGCTCATCCTGATGTCCTCATCATCCAAAAGTGCCCCCTGCCTTACTCTGTGTCGTTCCCGTTTATCTCTATACAGCACTTGTGGCAATCCGTAAATATTCTTTCATCTCTAGAATGTAAGTTGCAAGAGAGCAAGGACCGTAGTCCATCATGGACTCAGCTGTATTCCCAAAGTCTAAACCAGTCCACATATCAGGGAGCAGGCACTAGAAATAGTGTTTAAATAAGTAAATTAATGTATCAATTCTACCTCCCTTACTTGCTTTCTCCCTTTTTTTCTTGAGGAACCCCAAGCTTCCTCCAATCTATACTACAATTTGAAGCCACTTTTCAATGTAGCTCACCATCGGTTAGTAATTGCAATATTGAAGCAAAATGACAATAGTGTTTTTCTATTTATTTCATGTAATGCCAAAATGTTAATACTAATATTGTAGTCTTAAAGAATCCAGAACTCATCTAATGGAAGTGAAACTAAATAGTCATGTATTTCAGAGACCAAGTTCAAATATATATACAAATATAAATTAAACTTGGATTGCTCTAATTATTTGCTGAAAAGATAAAGTACTAAAAAAATTTACACTAAACAATCCTTTAAAAAATTCACACTGTGGGGGCGCCTGGTGGCTCAGTTGGTTAAGCTTCTTACTTCAGCTCAGGTCACGATCTCACAGCTCATGAGTTTGAGGCCCACATCAGGCTCTGTGCGGACAGCTCGGAGCCTGGAGCCTGCTTCGGATTCCGTGACTCCCTCTCTCTGTCCCTCCCCTGCTCGCACGCTGTCTCTCTCTCAAAAATAAACAAACATTTTAAAAAAGTAAAAAAATAAATTAATTTTAAAAAATCACACTAGACAAAATTACCAAATTTGGTCTCATTATTATTAATTACTAAAACTACCGGTATTCAGGCTACAAAAGACGACTCAGGGAAAATCTAACAGCGAACTTCATATATTTGCAGGGCTACTCTGAAAAAACATAGGTATGTCATATTTTGATCACTGAGGTTTAGCACTTGTGGTGATCTATAAAAATCTCTGAAATCAGAGGGTAAAAATTCTAGAGAAAGAGAGCCTCAACGTGTAAACAACACATTTCTGAAATTACAGCTGTATAAAAGTGGAATGGGCTGGCATGACCCTCTCATCACTAGAAGTGCACAGGTAGAGGATGACCACTGAATCAATCTTTGCATTAGGTGGGAAGCTGGTCTTGCTAACCTCTAAAGCCGCAGCCAAGATTAAATTCCAATACTATTGTGGCACCACTCATCATCCTGAAGGACACTGTGAAGTGAAAGTGGGTTTTTAAAAAAACTACAACTGGGGGGCACCAGTGGGTGGCTTAGTCAGTTAAGTGTCCAGCTTCGGCTCAGGTCATGATCTCGCCGTTCGTGGGTTTGAGCCCCGCATCAGGCTCTGTGCTGACAGCTTGGAGCCTGGAACCTACTTCAGATGCCGTGTCTCCCTCTCTTTGCCCCTCCCCTGCTCATGCTCTGTCTCTCTGTCTCTCTCAAAAATAAAGAAACATTAAAAAAAACTATAACTGCATGGTGGTGAAGAATACAATGACTACTAGTCAGGTTTGGTGCTGTTGCCTGGATTTATATTAAGGCAACAGCTTTTACCCACTACTGCTTCTACTGCTTTTGTAACGATTCCCTGAGAGGGTCCCTAGGAAGCCCAGGCTCCTTAGGCTACATTTTGAAAACCCCAGTTCTAGAGATTCTAACGGTCGAAGTTTCTACAATACAGATGAGAGCAAACAAATGGGAAAAATAAAAGGAAGGACATCTCTACTTGCCCACAAAATAAAATCTCCATTCAGTAAGGTGACTTAAGCTAAGAATTCATGGGAGTACTCTACCACCACCATTGGTCAATACCAACATTTTATCTAATTAAACATATGTTCGTCCTAGTAAGAGTAGCTTGTGAACAAAATTATCTTGTCAATTAGACTCTCTGCCAACCATTAAGTTTTTGAAGCCAGTGGCCCTCAGATGCACTCAGCTATCGCTACAACAGCCTCACAGTCCACCAGGAAATAAAAATCACACAGAATACACAACATCTAACGGCGTGCAGCACCCACGTACCCCTCACCTTTCTCACATAACAAAGAGGTGTGCAACTCCCAGGAGCAGGTAGGATTTAAGGAAGGCGGAGCCAGGCCAGAAAACTGTCAACACCTGTGAAAATGCAAGAGTGAAAGCCTTTCTCGTTCTCTGCCACATCTTAATTCTGGAATTTATGTCCTTAAAAAAAATTCCCTTGAAACCTGCATTTTCAGAGAGAATGTCCCTGGAAATTCTGCATGGAGATTCTCACAGCAATTTGAAAAAAGAAAATCTGTGAGCACCTTTCAACAGTAGAACAGGATTTAAAGGAGGTTTCTGTCACTAGCAGACCTCAGAAGAACAGAATGGACAACCATCTAGAACAAAATGTGTAAAGTGCCAGCACTGCCTAACAACATCTACAAAGCCCAACTCTGAAAATGATTCCATGGGAACTGTTTCATGAAATATTTTTATGATCAGAGAACCCCTGTTACCCCACAATCTGAATCAAGAGTTGCAGTCTTTAAAGATTAAAAATTATTAAGCACAGAAGCAATTTTAAAAATCAGCCTAAGATTCAGTAAAGAGAAGTACAGAAAACTAAAAAAATAAAACTTCATAAATACATGCCCAAACGTGATTACATAGTATGTACACTGTATAACTTGTGGGTAAGTGACCAGCATAGTAACTTTCAAAGGCTTTTCAAAGGTCAAAGACAGAAAATGCTTCTAGAAGTAGAACTGCACTGCTCTACTACTTTGCCTACGAATCTTATTTAAAAGACCATTTGTAACAAATATGGACGAGCTACTGAAGAAAGACTTAACAGGCTTTCAAAAGTGGGGGAGAGGACAGGAGACAGTAAGAGAACCAGCATCTATAAAGTGTACTAGGAAAATAACAAATAATTAGAATTCAGTGAAACCCTTTTGGTAAGCAACTATCATGCGCTCTGCAAAAAGAAAAGTACCTCAAATATTAAAAACAATTTTAGATTAAAAACTGTACATTCACAGTTCAGACATATCAAGTGATCATTTAACAAAGTTACGAGCCCTAAGAGCTGCTAAAATGTATAACAAGTGAAAAGAACCCATGAATACGAGATTTAATTTACACGATCATCTTTACGAGAAACAGTTGTAAGAGGAGACCACCTAGAAATCTTTATTGGGGAACAACTTTAAAATAATTTTAATGACACAAATCAATTATAAAAGAGGAAGCATATTCCTGACATCTGGAAAAGGAAAGAAAACTGAACAAGCATACCAAATTCTGTGAGTTCAGAAATACAGGTTGAGATTGCCATTGGGGGAGATTAAGTATAGTCAGCTAGTGACCATTTCTTAAGGCTCCACCTAATATTAATCTGGAAACATTCCTCTCAAAGGCCTCTTCAAGCCAAGCATTTCTAGGTTGCTTACTGTGAAATCCACCTCCAAAAGGGTAGCCACGAGGATGTGAAACACAAAGTCCCAGCCCTTTCAAAGTTTGTGATACAGACATGAAGACAGACACATGTAAGTAAACTAATTAAAACAGAAGTTAAACCTAAACAAGACTGAATCAAAAAGCATCAATGTGACAAGAACTCCAAAGGAGCTGCTACTTCTGACTGCTGGGTTAGAGACAGCGGACTGCAACTGGTCCAGGGCAGCCGAACACCTCTCCTAGAGGTGGAGAGAGGGTCCGTTAGGGTGCTCTCAGAGCAGGTCTGGACTAACAGCAGGAAAGAAGGACAGAAAGAGTCAGATGGCATTTATTTTTGGATAGAATCAACATGGGCACTGTGTTTGGCACACGCAGAAGCCATCACTTTTGTCCATTCTAAGCAATTTTTTGCTTAGCACATTAAGAGTTCTGTTCAAACACTCACTTATACTGCTGGTAAAAATGTAAACTTTCTGGAGGGCAAATGGCAATCTAGATTAGTCTCAAATGTGTATACCTTCAATACTACAGCCACTTCTAAGAATTCACTCTGAGAAAACTGCCATACCCATGCACAAGGACTTAGCTCGGAAAAACTTCACCATAAAGTTATTAGGATGGTGCATAAATAGAAATGTAGTTGTCCATCACAGACCACTGGTTCAATAAATTATTTTCACTGAATAGTAACACAGCCATTTAAAAAAAGGACGTTGATCCTTACGTAAGACACAAAAATATTTTAACAAAACTAAAAATCAGCCGGTAGGGTCAATCCATATTTCTTTCTAAAAGAAAAAAGTACTTATGTACACATACATTGGAAGAAAGTCTGGATGAATACACAACAAAATGTTACTACTTTTCCCTAGGTAGTAAGATGACAGGAATATTCTGTTGTGTTTTCTTTTCATGTTGCTTTATTACCTGACTTTTTACAGTGAGCAATAAAAAGTTGTTTTAGAAACAAACTGCTTTTGGGGAAAATTCAGTTTTGTTTTGATTTAAAGAGGATTTCTTCCCCTAAGTCTATGCCAGAGACTTGCTTGCTATCTTACTATGGATGCCATAATTTGCAAATTTTGTACTGAAGTCCTAAACCTAAGCCTCAAACATTTAGAACTCATTCACAGACTCCACATCCATATACATTTTTAATACTAATCAGAGCGGTATTGATAGATTAGCTTTCAGTGGTTACTGAGAGAGTCTTGCAAGCTGTACTTCTAAAATCATGAGCTATGCTGACATTGGCTGCTCAGATTCTTGACAATCAGAGAAAAACCAGAAATCTAGAAGTCAGGAGCCTAGAGATCACTGGTCCTAAAATCAGAGCCGACTAAGGACATGTGACAGGACAAGACCAAGTCTGGCCCTGAGAACACAGTGGTCAATGATATCAAGGTAATGAGTGGTGGGTTAAGCATCCTACTCTTAGTTTCGACTCATGTCACGATCTCATGGTTCATGGGATTAAGACCCAAATAAGGCTCTGCGCTAACAGTGTGGAGCCTACTTAGGATTCTCTCTCCCTCTCTCTCTCTCTCTCTCTCTGTCCTTCCCACCATGTGCATACATGCTCTCGCTCTCTCTCAAAATAAACATTAAAAAGAAGAAGAAGAAGAAGAAGAAGAAGAAGAAGAAGAAGAAGAAGAAATCAAGGTGATGAGAAAAGAGGAACTTGACCATATTCTATGGCCATGCACCAGGACTGAGATTCTTGAGACCTGGGAAATCAAACATAAAAATTTATTCTTTGGGGCATGTGATAAAAATAAAAAGAACCCAGGGAAGAATGGAAGAAAAAAAAAATCAGAGGAGCAAGAGTCCAATAACTGCTGAGTCCAGCACAGATTAATGTGTGCCAATAACAAACTGAAAATAATAAAGCAGTCACACTTCATAGCATGGCTGAGTTTGCAAATGTAAAGGTAGTTAGTAGGATGATCAGTAACTTCAGCTGCAAGGTTGGCAAGACTGCCTCTAAATCATAAACTGGACTTACTAAGGGACCCTGCAGCTAGCCCACAGTGAGTCACCAATACCAGCTTTGGTGTCAAAAGATTATAAATGAATGAATTTCAAGACCTCACAGAACAAGAAGAAAGTCATGATTACATGAGATCCAACTCTGTATGAATTTATGACTTGTCAGTTACTTACGGGCCCAGGTTAACAGTAAATCTGTGTAGTTCGACTATAATGCAGTTTTGTTCCTTAATTAATCCACTTGTTTCCCAGGTCTCAAGTCAAAGAATAGCAATCAAATAGATGCCATTTCAGGCCAAATTTGGAGGTTCAATTGTATACAACCAGCAGTTCCTTTCATGATTTGGGTATATCAAAAGAAAAGGGCAGAATCACCAAGGCATCCTCTAGAGCACAGTGGAATCATCTGAGGAACTTTGTTGTTTTGGGTTTTTTTTTTTTTTTTTTTTTTTTTTTTTTTTTTTGTGAGAGAGAGAACGAGCGACAGAGGGAGAGGGGCAGAGAAGAGAATTATCTCAAGCAGGCTCCACACCCAGCACGGAGCCCGATGCGGGGCTCAATCCCATGACCCTGGGATCACGACCTGAGCCAAAATCAAGAGTCAGATGCTCAATCAACTGAGTCATCCAGGCACCCCTAACCTAGGAACTTTAAAAAATGAGACGCTTATGTGTCACCTCAGATATTTTGATTCAATTGGCCTAGGAATTTAAGAATCCTAGGCACTAGCATTTTTGAAACTCTCCAGGTACAGACAAAGCTGAGAACCACATTCTACTATGAAGTTGGCTGGCTTCTCATCAGCCAAAAAATGAGTGGTTCCGGCCGAACTGTAGTTTATCAAGGATTTTCAGCAATGATCTCCTACAAGTCTAATTTAATAAACATAAAAGCTCCACTTCTTTTTTCACAATAACAGAGCTCTCCCTGACATGAAATAGAGAAATAACAACCCCAATAGGTGACTACTTGTGGTTAATAGTACTTCAACAGCTGGAAACAATGCCAAAATTAAGATGTCCATCTTTGCTATTCTGAGGACATTCTGAAATCCACACCCTTTTACTGGGAGATTTCCACTTCTATCTTCCCCATCCCCACTCCAGATGCCTGTACAGATGAATAAAAGATGGGAAAGAGGAAGACTGGCAGGAATCCTGGTTACTATGGCAGCAAGTAAATGAAATGCCAAAGCTCATGAAACGGATAGTGAGAGCAGGAATCAGGTATACATCACTGAGCTACCGGTCTTGTGGACTGCTCTCCTTCACGCACAATTCAGTTCCCTGCCTTCATCTTACAGTTCGGCCTCTGCAGGGAGTAGGAGGACAGCACTGGAATGACAGGGAGACCAAGGGAGGTAAGAACCCGCAGAAGATTTAGTGACTGGAGACAACAGGGTTATTAAAGAAAGAATCCTATTTTATATCCTGTGAATCTTCTAAACATCAGTGTATGAGTTTAGCAAAAAATGTGTTCGTCGACTGGGTTAAGAGAAGTATTTTTTTTAAATATGCACTGATGGAGAAACTTGGGCCTTGGCAAGAGTCAGATCTGCATTACCCTACAGACCAACTGTGTCCACCAACCAGGCCACTGCAGGGGTGCTTAACTTAGGAGGTGAGAGGAAGGCATTTGAGGGATTGCACTACTCTGAAGAGCAGGAGGAGCAGGGTATAAAGGCACAGTGGAATTAAAGGAATAAAAACATCCTTCCAGATTCAGTTACTTCCTAGAAGTGTGCTTCTCCTCTGCGATCCTACACGGACCGCTCCCATTCCACCCACATCTTGCAAGTACAATTACGTCGAGTACCATCCCCTTCCTTAACTAAGCTTCTTCAAGGTTGCATCTATTCATCTTTACTACATGCTGGAGATGCAACGCAACTGGCACACAGAATGTGTTTGCTAAGCATTTGATGAATGCATAAGTCAAAGAATAAATGGAAAAATGAAGGGATGGAAGTTGCTAACTGCACTTTAATTCACTGAAGAGAAAGAAAATGCTAAGCCAAGTCAGAAAATTCAAGGAGAAATAAGATATTCAACTGCAAAGAGGAAAACAGCACCATTTGTTTTCAAAAGACAGATATGCATAATAAAGCTAAAGCACATCCTGTTAGTCAAAAACAGATGCACAGTCAAGGAAGAAGGAATAAACAGGTAAGAGACTGATACAAAACAAAGACACAGCCAGACTCATAAAGGTGCTTCCAGACTTCTAAGGATTCTTGGCACATAATCAAGAATCATGGCCATTCTACTCCTAGAGTGTACAGGAAATATTACGCATCCAACTTCAGGACTCTGAAAAGCTAGGACAACTTCTGGAAACCAAGTCAGCAGGTCGTGCTGTCTCTACATACCAAGTAGAGACAATAGCATTGTACAGTGTCTTCCAGAGGGTGTGACAATGAAATTTCCTATCACAACCGGAAGGACAGTGAAACCAAGGGAATGGTAGTCTTCACTGTCGTGTTTACTTCCCACCCCTACAGTCTAATGTCAGTAGTGTGTACCCTGGAGACTGTATTTGCGGATTTAAACATATAAAAAGGGACGTCAAAGTGCCTCAAAGTTGTCTGGAAAAAAAAAAAAAAAGACAGGTAAAGACTCTCTTGCACACCCAAGAGAATGAAAAAGATAAAGCTGGATTTTGAGACTTAAGAGTACCTTTATCTTGAATATTTGTCTTCAAATACTCAAAGGGAAAAAAGGTAACACTTCAGAGGCAGAACTTGAGCTTGCAAATTAAAGAGGCAGACTGGAGGTAAGAAACCCCTTTAAAATCAGAACTTCCCGTAATTGAAGTGCACCTTCTGGGAGAGCCGCTGACAAAGTTCTAGTTCTTGCGGGTGGTGGTTACACGGGTGTTTGCTTCGCAGGTACAGTGGATCCTCATTACGTGCGGAATCCATACGTGCCAATTCGTCTACTAGTGAAAACCTATTTGTGCCGCCCAGGTGGACACTCCCACCAACTTCTGCAGTCATCTGCAGACACGCGCATGTGGACACTGGTGGAAAATGTGCCACCTGACATGCACATTCCCGGCTGAGGCCCAACAACCGAGGCTCTGCCTTCTTGCTTCAGGTCTCCCATGGTAATAAGCAGGTGTCTTTTCTGCAGTCCACGTAGTGCCATGTTTTCCTGCATTCTGGTGCTTTTTGTCAATGCTATTTAAAATGGTCCCCTGAGTGTAGTGACATGCTGTCCTAAATGTTCCTCGGTGTAAGAAGGATGCGATGTGCCTTACAGGAAAAATGCATTAGGTAAACCTTCATTCGTGGCATGGGTTAGGATGCTGTTGGCTTTGAGCTCAATGATTATGAATCAAATGTATTAAATATAATGTCTTTATCAGAAACACACATAAAATGAGGTTATGTATCGGTCAGTTAATTAAAATGTGACCAGCCAGAGGCTCACAGGAACCCAACCCTGCATCTCCTCAAGGGGCAATGACTTGTATTCACGAATTCAGCGTTAGAGGCCACTTTACAGAAAGTAACTGCCACAGATAACAAGTAGCAACCATACTCACTGTGCTGTATACCAGTTAATTTTCATGGGACGGAGTATGTATGTTAAACTCCACACACAAAATGTGTTTTCGTAGGTGGGCTTCGTGCATCGTACAGAAGAATCAGACACACAATTCCTAAGGCCCCTTTTGAAATGTGAACCATCATTAGCTCCGCGCTTTCAGAGACCAACAGAATTTTAAAACTCCAACTGTGCTTCTGGTTGTCAACATGTTCTTTTTGGGAAGGACCGAAATGGGCTATAGACTCAGAAATGTCAACTTTCAAATACTAAGCAAAGAGCAGATACCAAAACTTCCCAGTAAGTTGGAAGTTGCAACACAAGCATCTAATTATGCTCCTTCTGAAAAACCTACTAGAACTACAGTAAAGAGCTTTTTAGTGTGTGTGTGTGTGTGTGTGTGTTTTAAGGTACAACTCTGAAAGAATGAGGAAGACGAGACGGAAACATAGCAATTCAATCTGGAGAAGAAAGAAAATATATGAAAGAAAGCAGCAATGGGGAAAACCAAGAATCAACCGTACTTAACAACTGGCAACACGGTGTATGCCTGTGAAAGTGGGGGTGAAGTAAGAGGCTAAAATAAAGTCTGTCAAAAGCGTAAGGAGAAACTGGATCCTTAGATGCGTGTCTGGAGGTTTATTCTCTGGAGTGGACAAAACAGAGAGAAACCTCTGGACTACGAGACACACGCACAGCTCTAAGTGGGGGCACCACACCAAAAAGAGACTGAGGAAAAAAATGCATACTGAATGATGGGACCCCTGGGCTCTTTCCCCACTTAGCTCCCAGAATAATGGCCCAAAGCCTTTCATCCTTCAGTCAAAAACTCTTAAGACTATTCTTTGGGCAATCTGACCTGTTCAAAAGATACCACAGGAGTCATGCAACAAACAGCCAGGCCACGAAGGCCAGACAATGAAGCAGACAAGCTCCACCCACGCATTCAGAAGTCCGTTCTGTTAAA
The DNA here is from genome assembly GCF_016509475.1 of Prionailurus bengalensis. Lineage (NCBI taxonomy): Eukaryota > Metazoa > Chordata > Mammalia > Carnivora > Felidae > Prionailurus > Prionailurus bengalensis. The sequence goes on from NC_057350.1 coordinate 11,290,807, forward strand.
CCAAAGACTGCATACATTTGAGAAAAGCCTTTAACATGAGAGCTCAACACAGAAAAAACTGAAGTAAACAAACACTGCAGGAAGAGAAAACACTATCTTCAGAGATGAAAAGATACAGCAACCATGAAACAAGAGACTAGAAAAAAGGAAGATTCGGGGAACAAAGCAGCACTGATAAAGTAAATATCTGAGAAATTTTTTCAACAGAAGGGTTGGAAGATAAAGTTAGAAACACCCTTAGAAAGAGCAAAAAGACAAAGACAATTAAGAAAATTAAAAAACAAGAGACTGTATGAAACTGGACCAGTCCACACGATCCAAAGAGTTGAACAAAATTCAAAGTTGAAAAAACTCCTTTTTTCCAAAAAGGAGAAAACAGAGAGTAATCATCCTAGAAATAAAAGACACTCGGTTGCCAAACTGAAAAGAGCCCACCGAGGGCCAGCACAATGGAAGAAAAACTTTCAAGGCATGTAATGATGAAATTTCAGAACACTGAGACTAGAAGCTAGGGAAAAAAAAAAAAGTCTTATGCTTACAAAAACTGAAGAAAAATACTTCCCAATCTACAATTCCATATTCAGCAAAACTCTTAAAAACATCTATACACCTGCAAAAACTTTAATTCTAAAGAGCTGTAAGATTGAAAAATGAGTTAATGTGTCAATATTATCTGATTTCTTGCAGCTGGAAAAGGGAGTAATGGGGAAAGCTACGAGAACCTTCTAGCGCTGGTGTAGAATTAGGAGGCATCAGATGTATATGAATACCCTACTTCTGTATACTGAAAAGGGCCCAGAAGAAAGGCCATGTTCACCCCTGTAAAGAATGGGCACACCCAGACCCTGATTTCTAAATTCCATTCCCTAACTAAATGCCTGGTCCCAATGGGGAAAGGAAAGTACAAGATAAGCCTGCAACCCCTTGCTGTGTTGGGAAATCAGGAAGCACTGAAAAAATGATACAAATGGGCATCAAGGACACAGAAACTAGCCTGAAGAGAGTATCAATGGCTAAATCTGGAAACATTTGAGCAAAATGATGACAGTAATGGAGTATAACCCACTAAATGAGTTCATACAAATAAATGGGAAGAGGAGGAAGCTCTTCATTTGAGTATAGCAAACAACAAAAAAATTACCAAAAAAAAATCACTGTTTTGCATCATCATTGTAGTAACTTTGCTCAGGCAAAAATTACCTATGGACACTGAATTCAGGGGTTCGAGCTTGATGAGGAGTAAGTTATTTACGTAATCTCTTATTATTTTCCCACAAAGTATTTATTGGCTAAAGGAAAAACAGTAAGTTGACGGTGGAGAAACCTGACAGACACCGTCTTAACCAAGCATCAAAGTTAATGTCAACATTAAGGGAACAACATCACGTACCTCCCAACATGAAGCTTTGAGGACATTATCATTGCTTCACTTATGTCATACTCCTGCCAAAAATGCATAGTGTGAATCTAACCATGAGGAAATGAGGGGCATTCACAAATGGCCTCTAAATTTCAAAACTATCAATACCATGGAAGACAAAGGAAAACTGAGGAATTACTAGTTAAAGGAGAGAGACATAAAAGCTAAACACAACGGACTGGCTTCTAAACTTAAAAAAAAAAAAAAAGCTACAAAAGGACATTATTGGAACAGCAACATTTGAATAAAGACGTCAGATTAAAATACTGCATCACTGTCATGTTCCAGATATTGATAATTACATTCTGATTAGATGACTGTCCTGGTCTCAAATATACTACAACTACTGAAGGAGTAGAGGGGAATGTCTGCAACTTAACACTCAAATGGTTCAGAAAAGTGTGTATGCTAAAAGAATGACAAAGCAAATGTGGCAAAAATGTGTACTACTGGTGAATCTGGATGAAAATGATCCCGGAGTTCTTCACACTGTTCTCACAACTTTCCTGTGATCTGAAGTTATTTCAAAATAGAAGTGGTAAACTAAGAGAATTTTTATTTACTCGGTGATTGCCATGTCACTCAATTCTGAATCAACATCTGTAAGCCCTGGTTTACACTGGTAAAGAACAGCATTAACTGGCAGGGAAAACCTGTGGTGAGCCAAGAGAAAAGGCACTGAGGTACAACCTCTTCAACTCTAGACACAGAACCTCGTCAAGTTTTGAGGGCAGATGTGTTCATACTGAAAATACTCAGTCACAGAAATGTAAATTTTTCCTTTTATTCAAAGTTGGTACAGAAGTGCTAATAACATTTCCATAAAATAATTACTATACTTCAGTTACAGGACAAGATACCACAGAAAGGAATATACTTTTCAAGAAATGTAGTTCATCTGAAGTTTCCAAATACTTTTGAAGGCTAATGCAGCAGCTGGCAAAATAACACACAGTACACAAAGAACAGTGTATTTTACAGAGTCAGTAATGAAAACTGACAGCTCTTTAGCAGATTTGCTTCATTGTTTTTCCATTTTTTCAACAATAACACTTTTAAAAACACATTAAACCAAGATCATACATGTCTACAATTTTAAAAATCAGATTGTATACAGTAGGTTAGAATAATAGTCAAGTTAGACTTGTCATGTATGGTTAACAATCCTAAATCTACAATTTCAATGGTATTCCTTTCAATACAGAAATAACCTGGTTTATACCAAATTCTACTTTCTGCTCGCAACTAAAACATTGTACAATGTGAAGATGGACCCCGATCAAACCTGAAGACAAAACAAAACAAACAAAAAAACCTGTGGACAACAAACGGTCACTGGAAATCAGTTTACAATTCAAAAAACTCACCAATGACTCAACAGCTTCATTTATAATCACATTTGGTCTACAATGCATAACTGACGAAATGGTACATTTACACAATACACACCCCCAGTGCACAGACTGGTCTCTTACAGAAAATAGGAACAGAGTATAATAGGGAGGACACTGGGAAAAACAGCTTTCAATGTAGACATCTTTTTAAAATGCAATACTTACATATCAAAAGTACTAGATAAAAGCAGCAGTACTCTGCTGACATTTGGCTTAAAAATAAAGAAATGAATGAAGCAATTTCACAGGATATTAGAAAAGGAATCGGTTTTCTTCTTGAAGAAGACTACTAACTTTTGCACAGCAACTATTTTTGATATCCACCTTATCAAAAAAAAATAATAAGTACTGAGAAGCATAACATAGTTCATACATGATTGCCAACACAGGTCTGGGCAACAGAAAATGGGATGTCCAAGCAAAGAATGGGTAGATCCCTGCTCCATTTCTCAACTCTGCTGGCAATCTATAAACCAAAGCAGTACCGGTGGGGAAAGGCAGGGAACAGATGCCGTATCATCATCTGACACTAACGTAACATGTCATTATTAACAAAAATAAAGCTTTTGCATTTTAACAACGCCACAGAAAAGTCCATGAGCAAAAGACTTGTTGATCTGTTTTTGCCACTCAAAAGTTAGAGATCTCAAAGTGAAATTAGAAAATTCTAATTATACATATTTACACTGCTAGGACTACTTTCACCTAGACGAATAATTAAAGCAACTTTCCATGGAATTTTAAATGAAAGAAATTCTGCCAAAGGAATCTTCAAAAGCATGAAGTTCTTGCAAATGATTTTAAATTTAAAAACATTTAAAGGTACAGACGCATACTATATAGGATTAACAGATTATAACTGTTTTGCCTTATCACACATCGCTAAGCCAAAGATACTCCTCAAGCCTCTTTTTTTTCCTGTATTTCTGGCACCCCTCTGCCCTCACCACACACACCCCCACCCCAAGCCTGAGGTTTTACATTCTAATACTGAGGGAACACACCTGACTGCTTTTTGCTGGAGGGGGAATGAATCTCTCCCTTCAGGCGCTCTGGTTAACCCCTCTAAAACATGTGATACCAGTCTACACCAGCTTTAATCTTCATTCCATGTATTATCCGAGTTGACCAAGTCTTTCCCTAAGAAGATAAATACACAAAATAGAGGAGAGCGGGAACAAAGGTAGTCACTTGTCTCCCATTCTGAGAGTTACAGCTTTTGACATATGGGCAAAATTCAAGACAGGGATTATTGATGCATTCTGGATAGACTGGGACTATGCAGGTAAAGAAAACAAGGGCAAAACCGAGTGCAAGAAAAACACATTTTCTTCTGCTGCACCCACAGATTTCACCTCATCTGGTCATGAAGCGGGGGGAATGGTACAGGTAAAAGAATCCTTTAGACTCTTACAACCACTGTGAAAAGCAAAGTAGCTCGTTTGGCAGAGCTGTCTCAGACTTAGTTTGATGCTCAGAATACTTGGACCAAATTCCGCTCTATTAAAATGAAGTGCAGTAAAGCACGCGAAAAAATAAAGATAAGTTTACCTCTTACAAACCTACACAAAGATGAAAGACAAGTATTTGCCCTGTCAAAATGTGAAATTTCTCCATGTTTTCAGGAACCTACTGATGGCAGGTAAAACTTCCTCAAGACTTAAGATAAAAAACCAACTCAAATGGGTCTACAACTTAAAGCAGAAGTTTATCAAACTGTCCCACCCACCAAAAGCTTAAAAGTCTGTCCCAGTTAGTTCCAGATTATAGGAAAGAACCCATAAACCCCATTTTCACTTGTAACCCCAAGTATAATTGCAACATTCTTGACATTGGCCTTCTCTCCCTCTACCACAGCAGTACAAACTTATTCAGATTATTACATTTGAATCCCTTCTCATTTAGGACCACAATTTAGATGACCTCATTGTCTAGGGCTTTCAAAACGGTGGTCCTCCATAACTCCCAAGACAGACGCCTGGTGGGCTTTATGACTGGCACTTGCGGGACACTGAGAAACACTGTGAGTCTTGTGCTTTCTGCGTGTGGAGATACACACCTGCGTGAACAGGATTTGTGCTTTCTACGGACCTCTACTTTAAGCTCTTTATCTAACATGGAATGTGAAACTGTTGCCACATGTATGTTCTCAGATATGCCTATTAAACCTACACTGGAAACACAATAGTTAAAATACACTCACAGAATAAGTAACTTTATAGTTTTAATGAAGGATACAAAACAAATACAGATGAATAAATAACATTTAAACTGCAACAGGAATTAGAGCTAGTTGGTTTCCTTGAACCTAAACAAACGCTGCATATAAAGTATGTAAATATAAATGCATTTTTTGTATTTCCTTGACTAGTTATAACAAAATTTAAAAAGAGGAATTGTAACAAATAAATATATTCTATCAAGAAAGGGAAATGTGTAAACTAGCAGAGTCAATATTGGCAACCAGAAGGCACTAATCAAAACAGAAATTTCAGAAGCTGATTATATTATGAAATACCCTATATACTGGCCTTTGCCAATTTGGGATTTCAATAATAGCAATAAGCTTAATTTCAGTTTCCAACTATTATTACCAAAAAGCGAGTTATTAAGGAAAATTCCACTTACAGAAGTCTAGGCTACAATTAAATACTGAAAAATTATCCAGACTAGTTTGTCCAAAGGCGATAAACAAAGTAAACACTCCTTCCTCCAGCAGCACTGGGGTACAAGGTGAATTTACCAAGATAAATAGAAGTCTCCAATAAGGTTGTGGTTATCTACTGTCAACTTGTGCTGTTACGGAAATCACTGAAATATGTATTTCCCCTATCGATAGAGTTCACGGACTGTAAACTATTTTTAACTGGGGGTAGGGGTAGGAAAGGATTGGAGGGGCTTTAGGATCATGGGCAACAATTATCATCTAGTGCTTTTCTGCGAGTAAAGCCATTGCTCCTACACTAAGAAAAATCTGAGACCGCTGTGCTTTTTGTCTTGACTTGCTCTTCATTTGCTTATTTGTTCTAGCATCCCTCTCTTCACACATAGTATGAATCCAGGTAACCAAACCACACTGAAAAATTATTACATAAAGTAAGGTTATTTGGTTTAAACCAACAGCTTCCAATTATGGTCCTCCCCTTAAAAGTAAAGTACATGAAATGAGTAACGATACAAATACATCAAATCTTTCTCGTCTATTTCTGAATAAAAGGCAATATATCAATGGTTAAGGCTGTTAGTTACCAGAGAAACAAGAGTGCTTAAGCCAAAGTCCTATCTTTTCTAAAGGATTTGAGATGGAAACAGAAACATAAATTATATCCATTCTCATAACATTCCTTTAAAGGTGAATCAGTAGTTGAAAGCCTTATTCCCGGCATTGGAGAGAGAAGTTTAAATAAAAACATTTATATGACTATGTGAATGATGGTGTGGGACTCAGCACTGGCAAAGCCTATTATATAGTTTGAACCTTAGCTAAATCCAATTCTAGGAGTCAGAGTAGCTGAATACCAAGTCTTCCAACAGAGGAGAGAGTCTGATAAAAAGGATACCAAATGAAGAGAAGTGACCTTAATGGAGGAAAAGGGGTTTGCCGCCCTGAGTTAATAAGCTAACCGAATGTAGTAATCAAAAGATCACTTCTTATATAATCCAGCTTCACACCTTACTAGTACAAAAGGGTTTCTCTATATGCCAACTGACTAGTTCCAACTTTTCACCTTTAAAGTACTGAAAGAACAAGGCTTTTTGGCATCAAAACAAACTCCATTCCTCTCTGCATTGTGATACCACCATTTCAAAGGGATCGGTATGAAGTTTAACTATTGTTGTCTCCCTAATTTTTGAAGAAAAGAGTTTTCAGAATAAAATACTGATGGATTATTAGGGCATTTATTAGTGAACCCTAGTGAACATTAGCCTGAGAAGATCATTCTGGAGAATTAACAGTTTAAGCTTATAGAAATTTCGTGTATTTAAACACGACTATACTTAATGAATCATTATTTGGATCCAAGTATTCAAAACTGGGGCAAAGCAGCACTTTTGCACATCACAGCAATAAACCTGAAAGTGAATTAAGCTGATAAGAGATCAAAACAGGAATCTGAGAAATGTTAAAAGAAAGAATAGGTGAAAAATTAAAGCATGTGAGGGAAGACAAAGGGAAAGACCAGTCTCTCTGAATGGTAGGTGAGTATACACACAAATAGGAGTATACCCTATTTGTAAAGTCTGTTCAAGCTAACATCAGAATGACTTATGCAATGTAACATTTTGCTAATGAGAAATCTTATGAATACAAGCCTAAAAGCATTTTTTTCTACTAAAGCGTCACTATCAAATATCAGTCATTTAACCTCAAATAGGCTTAAAAACTCCTACTTCACAATATTTAACATCAAACCAGGGTTTTTAACAGGCTGGATCTTATTCGTTGATATACGAATCTATATGAGGAAAGGCTTAAATAAGCTGATAGCCAAGATGCTTCAAGTTCTGGAATTCACTGAATAGAATTCTACGTCTGCACATTTTAACCTAATGTTTGTCTGTTACCTAATTTGTTAAGTTTGTGTTTTTATCACCCAGGTATTTCTTCTCAGCATCTCATTTATAGTTTTTCTGACTTCTTAGAACAATTGTCCTGGCATGTCTCCGTGGTCACATAATGTAACAGGAATGGTCTATGTACATCTCTCAATCTAAACCTGGGGAATGGTAAGGTGTAACTACTCCATACCCACATGGTCCTTTCCAGCCATCATACCTCAGATGAAAATGACAGAGCAGAGTAAAAAGTATAAGCAAAGTAAGTAAGCCAAATACTGCCAAGTGGGAACATTGACGGGTCTAATAATACGGCCAGTCTTCAGGACGGTAAAGAATGAGAATAGCCCACGGGCTACACTAAATGATATTCGAAGACAGAGGAGAAGATCCACTCACCCTGTAAGTATAGGGAAGAAAACAGCGGACTGAGAAACGGAGACACTTATAGACTCTAAGCGCCCTGGACAAGACTTCAGTCCCCCACTCCCAATTAGCCTCAGGTTACAGAACTGAGTGACAACCTCCCAATCAATTCTTAAAATGTGAAGTTTCACATATGATAGGTCTCTGCTAATTACCTGACATGCTAAGAACTATGACCCTGGCCAGCCTCTTTGTACAAAAAGACAATGGATCCTTTGAGCCAAGGGAAACGGAAGCCTTGGGAGAGCAGATCTGCTGAATTTAGGCTAAAGGACACAGTACCACCACTATTGCTTGATGCTTCTCTAACCTAAAGATGTGAGTGATAACCTCACCAGGAAAAGAATGGCTGCAGAAAAAGCTCGGCTCAGCTATTTCTAAAGCCACATACTATCTCGGGGCAAAAGGATATAGTTATTTTTGGAGCCAATAATTATTCTGCATGCCCGAATAATAAGCTCTTCTCATTAGATCTTAAGACTGAGATTGTGTGGAAAGACAAAAATCTAAGAACTGGGGATACCATTAAGAACAGATAAGACAATATTTGTCTCTACTTTTTGAAGACCAGTGTTCTCACTTTTCATTTGGACTCTTAGGTAACTATTCTAGTCAATATCACTCTTACTCAATTCTGAACCTTAGCTTGAGCCAATATAAAAATATATACATATGTCTACAGAGCAAATGTCATCATTTAGGACCCATTTAGTGTAAAGTATGAACATTTTGCTAGCTTAAAACAGACCATGTATCATTCCATGAACAATCATTCTAATGAAATCTAGACTGAACAATGGTCCCCTGAATGAAGTTGCAATCGGCAATCCACATACTTATTCAAGCACATTATCTATTACTGGAAAGCAATACGAAGGGCAAGCTTCAGGGACTTCAGTCTCAACACAGTGATGTTTATACTGACAAGAATAAACATCCTAATGGATATGCTAATAGTCATTCCTTATTTACAGACATTAGTACTCTAAACTTGACCTACTGCTATATACACACAAATAGACACAAGATGATGTATTTCACGTATCGTACTAAGACAGCAGCAAAGAGAAAATAGGGGGATCCTAATACTCCAAACTATTAGGACTCAACATTAAACAAAGAGGAAAAAACCTACATAAACACCACCTATTAATTTATGCCGTAAAAAGAAGGGTTAAGAAGGCTGCCCAGCCAATGTGTCAATCCTCTTTGTGGAGAGTTACACAGCAATGTGTTCAAAGAAAATTTTTAATCCCTATGACTTAAAAGCCAATTTGAAAAATCTAAGGTCCTATTATTTTCCCAAATACCAAAAAGGTTGTCTCAAAGGAAAATAGTTCCTTTGAGAAAAGGACTAACCATGAGTCCAGCTTTGGATACATGGTTCTCTGTTCTCCCCAACAGACTTTTTGTAACCTTAGATATGTCACAGCCACAGCCTCCTCCATACAAGAAAAGGATGGTCCCTATTGATTTGGCCCCCAACTTCTAAATCTTAAGAATGAAATTGGGAAAAAAAATTCTACAAGGCACTCTAAGCTCTCAGAAATCATGCTATTCATACATAAATTACTTTTTCATCTACAGACTCAGTCCATCAGAAAGCCTCCTGGAGATGGGAAGACATTATGCTACCTGATAATTTCTAAAATCAACTTTGGACTAATCAAGTCCATCATAATGAAACTAGTTTACAGAATACAAAAAATTGAAAGTTATTAGGACTGAGTTTTGATTCAAAATCTACAAAAGTATCTAAAAAAGTAATACTTTTCCCTAAAGAATACAAGCTTAATAAAATCATGCAATTTAAAAAGTATCAGAGATTACAGGAAAGTCAAAGAAAGTAGATACACAATTAGTTTCCTTCATATGTCACAAAGGAAAAAGGACCATGTTGAGCACACAGACACGTAACTACATGATCTATAGAGCTTTCCTCCAACATCTTTTGTACCCTGCCCTCACGAAGGGGAATCAGACTGTGAAAAAGATTCCCATCCATGAAGGTTACAACGGAGTGCCATGCCATGTGAAGATCGAGGGTCCTATAATTTACACAAGTCCTACAATATCCTCCACAAGACATACTATTAAGCCCAGAAGTTCTTATTCTTGACACCTCTTTAACATGCTGTTCCACAGAAAGACAATACTGACAATCTACCAATGGCAAAGCATGCACTCTGACTTTTCTGTTACTGATGCCCAGTTTGCATTGAAACCTCCTCATGCTCTAGGTCAATATAACTTTTTAAACAAAAATGTAGAGGCTGTGTACAGATGGCGAGTCTTTCGAAAAAAAGTAAATCGGGGGGCGGGGGGAACTTCTCGAGGACACAGTATGATCTCAGAATTAAATTTTCCCTCCAAAAGCTCAACTTCAATATATCATGGGGCAGGCAACCCAGCACAAAGGCAGTGACAATTTTCTTTTTTTTTTTCAAATTTCTGGACATATCTTCTGACTGAATCCACTTGGAAAGATATGTGGCTAATAAAAAATGTTACCAAATGACAAGAACAAAGAACAAAGCTAGAGAATTAGTGGAGTACGAGTAGTCACCTGTTTAGCATAAGCTGACCAAACACTGCTTGAGGACTGCTAATTCCCAAACTGTATAAACAACCTGAACTTGGTCAATAAATCTGGGGATCATCAGCAATGTTTACTTCATTTTCTCCCCTAATCATCTGACAATACAGTCATGACATAAATGTATCAAGATAGACTTGACGGTCATTTGAGTATGGTTCACTTAAACTTCAGTCAAAGCAGGAAAAAAAGAAAAAAAAAAAGGAACTGGAACAACTTTTGCTCAACATTCCATATATTGGTGGTACAAGAACAGCTACAGGAAAACATTCTTCTTCCTTTCTTTTGGCATTCAGAATCCATAGGCTCATGCTAGCAAAATGAGCCTGGTAAATGAACTAACTTGTCCTGACACAAGTACCCCACAAGAACATGAGTTAGGTTTTCAGTACACAACTGATTATACAATGTCTACAAATTCAGTTTTAAATGGTAGTAGGGATTACAAAGACAGAAAAAACTTTGAAATGAGCAAGTCTTCTACTTCAGGTTAAGAAGGCCTACCAAGATTTGGCAGTGCAGACAGTATACCTTATTTGTAATAGCATATATTCTGCTCTACATGTTCTATGAGAATAATTGGTCTCTCCTTACTTTGGTATGGAAAATTTTAAACCACATTTGCACAATTCAGTCTGTTAAACAAGTTTTACTTCATTTAGGTTGAAAATTTGCTTTCATCCATCTCTGGGAAAATAAAGTCTTGCAAATAGATGATTTTCTGCTAAGTAAAATTTGGCTAAAACCTACAGCGTAAACAATGCCTGAGAGATGCAACAGTTACATGTTTTCTTTTTTTTTTTTCTTTCCAAAGACCAGTATTTTCTTAAGTTAGTGTCTCATCATATCCTTAAAAGTTCATAAGGAAAAATAAACAAACATGAAAATTCCAAGTGAACACACAGCAAAAAGTCCAATATTTAGTATTAGTTTAACTTGTGGAGGCTCTTCCAACATTTGTAAACAAACAGCCTCCTCCTCCATCAGGTCTCTGAGACTCCTCTTGCTGAGGCTCTTACTTTTAAAGCCACAGAACCAATCTATGAACTTCCAGTACCGGCCTCCATCCTCTGTTTCTTTCTTTCTCTCTTTCTCACCCATGAGAGCTGCTTGCCCATTGGAATAAGCATCTACTGGTGTTTCTGCCTCTGAATGACCTAATGAAGCCACTGGATTGCCTTCTTCTCTGCAGGTCACCAAAAGATTAACATCTTCAGGCTGAAGGCCCTTGATGCTATCTTCGGATTTCCCATTGGGAATGATGTGGTTGATGGCCTCACTATTCTCATTGCATCTCAGAATGCTCTTCTCTTGCATTTTGTATGGTTCATCTTTCGGGGAGCAGCTCTCCTTCACCACCAAGCTCTTCTTAGACCAAAAGGTGGTGGTACGAATCTGTTCCTTTGTGGGAGGTGGTGTGAGAAGGCTAACAATGACAGTAATAAGTCCTGTGACCCAAAACAATGCTGTGGCCACATACATGTAATGGATGTCTTTGATGAAGCCTGGCCTGTTATCAGGTTGGTCACATTCTGGGGCACGGTACGCAAAGGCCAGTGTCAAACGGACTGCTCCAAGAACAAAGCCAGCCATTCCACCATAGAAAGCCCCTTGTTCATTGCAGCGCTTCCAGAAAATTGCCAGAAGGAATAGGGCCGCAACTGGGGGTGTCAGGTAATCTGCTACCTCCTGAATGTAAAGGTACATCTGGCCTCCTTGCATCTCCACGATGATTGGCACCCATGCAATGCTGATCACCACCATAAAAGCCACAAATATCCTCCCCACAATCATTAGTTCTCGGGAGCTTGCGCTCCTGCGGATGAGTTTATACACATCGAGGGTGAATATGGTACTGGCACTGTTAAAGATAGAGTCCAAGTCGCTCATCAAAGCCGCAATCATCACTGCCATCATTAAGCCCCGGAGGCCCACAGGAACCAGCTTCATCACCAGGCGTGGGTAAGCAATATTAGAGCACCCAGCTCTGCTTCCACATACTTGCATGCAGTGCTCTGGGTTGATGCAAGCTATATCATCAGCAAACAGTATCCTGGAAATCATTCCTGGGACAACTATGATAAACATTGGCAGAAGCTTCAAAAAGCCAGCCATAAGAGTAGAGCCTTTGGCATGAGCAATGTTTTTAGCTGCTAAGACTCTCTGCACGATGACTTGGTCAGCACACCAGTACCATACTGAAGCTGGGGTCTGCCCAAGAACGAATCCAGGCCAAGGAACATCTTCATCTGTCGGATTCCGTAACATTTTCAGTGCATCTTTCTTAGGGTGGACATTACAAGAATTTGTGTTGGAAAGGTTGTATGTCAACAAGATGGAAGTAACATTGGGCGAGGCCAACATGTACCTTCTCTTAACTTCCTCAAACCCGCCAATCTCCATCATGCTAATAATCATAAGTGTGAGTGCCCCAACGATCATAAGCAGAGCCTGTAGAGTGTCTGTGTAGATCACTGCAACAAGGCCTCCGGTGACAGTCAGCAAAGCAGTCATGCCAATGAGCAGGATGACAGACACATAGAGGTTCCAACCCAAAGACTCCTGGATAAAGAGGGCACCCGAATACAGATCCACTGAGAGCTTGGTGAAGATATAAAGAATCAGAGACAAGGCTGCGAAATAGACCTGAATCCTATGGCCACCAAATCGCTTGGACAAGTATTCAGGCATGGTGTATACCCCTGACCGGATGTAAATCGGGATGAAAACCCATCCCAGAAGTTGCAAAAGCAGTAAGGCATTGAATTCCCATGCGCCCACTGCAAATCCACTTGCAGCTCCAGATCCTGCCAGCCCAATGAAGTGCTCACTCCCAATATTGCTCACAAACAGAGAGGCACCAATTGCTACCCAGGTCATAGAGCGCCCCGCCAGGAAGTATCCACTCACGGTGCTTCTATTAGATTTCCACATGGCAAAAAAAACCAATGCACATGACCAGGATAAAATACAGGGCCACTATGGCAATGTCTGCTGTCTCCAGTACAGCCCTCATTTTGGTAACTTTGTGAATAAGTGTCCAACGACAGGAAGTGTCCAACTTTTTATTTACTCATTAGTAACCCCAGCCAAGTCTGTAAACCATACGTGAACTGGACTACACAGAGCAACACAGCAGGTCAAAGTCTTTGTCCTTTGGTTTGCTGTCTTGATGGTGGTGGTTGTGATAAACTTTGAAGGAGACAGTTTAAATTTTCCTCCGCTTCTTAATTGGGATTGAGAACTTAGCTCGTACTCTTAATCCACTCTCCACAAGACCATCAGCATTTACTCAGGTGCTGGAGGAGAAATTCTGAGTTGCAGCTAAGTTAGTGAAGCCTACTGTACCAACCCTGCAAGGCAGCAAAGACAAAAGACAAAGATTGAATTAGAGGAGGGTCTCACCAAGTGATGAGGAAACTTTCAGTCTAGCAAAACGGCGCAACAAGACATTCTTTATAAAAAGAAAAACTTTTAAAATATACTTCAGTTCCAGAGGAAAGAACTATACTAGCACATCTGATACTTAAAAGTCATGAGAATATTTATCATTTTGAACTAAGAACAAAAATTCATCAACCTGATAACTAAGTGGCCTAACTTCTCTAGCAACTAAGAACTGCCTACCATGACATTGCCTTTTCTTGTCTTACTGTGATCGTCTCAGACTGGAAGAGACACCAAGATCTTAATTAAAGCACCTTAAAGGAGCAAGGGAGAAAAACACTAATTATTCATAAGGGCACCAGAATAAATCTTCAAATGCTATAAATCCTGAACAATGCACTTCTTATAGCCAGTTACGGTCCAGGATGGAACAGGCAGGTAGAGTTTACTGGATGTTATCATCTACCCCCAAATTAAGGATCACTTAGTCTATGCAAATTTATTATAATAAAATTTTCCTAAATCCCCACAAATGTCTATCTGTGGTAGTTATACAGCAATGTAGAAACTGTGAGAGGACTCCTGCCCTAAAGGAAAACAAAACATTCCACGCAAAAAAATTAGGAACATACAACTTAAAAACCCTAAAATTTTATTATTTTTGCTAGCTAAAAGGAGGACATCAGAAGATTTTTGAAAAATGTTCAAAAAGGTAATTTCCTTGCCTTCTTTTTCATCAGGCATTATTTCCAAGAGAATCTGAGAGGATAAAGGCACACAGACATAAGGTTTGATTTTGTTCAGTACTTTTTTTCCTTTTAATAATGCTTTCTTGTTAAAGGGTATAGAAAGCTAGGAGAGTAGAGAGGGGAAGAAAAAATTTCTGAAAGTCCAAAAAATAAAGTATTATTTTATCTTCCAAACCTCAATAAAACAAACATTTATCAACCATTAGATAATATATTATCTTCAATTAAGTCAATCAGATAACTTTTCAGTCCTGGATTAAGAAAAAAAAAATCACTCTGGAAAACAGACATTTAAATCCACCTAAAATCAAGTTCATGACTCTGACGGTTTTTCTCCTGGAAAAAGAGACAAATTCTAAATCTACAAAGTTAATTATAACTGTAGCTGAAAGATCAATATAAAGAACAATTTGTTATTCAACCTAATGCCTTCCACACATCAACTTCTAATGTGATTTCTCCTTTTGTGATAAAGCAACCGCAAAGTGAAATGTTTTCCTATACTCAACAAAGTAGGTTGCTTTTTGATGAATCTAGGCAACTTCCTTTAAAGATCAATAGTAAACTTAAACCCTATTAATGATACTAAAGCCACTTCTTTCCAAAACTATTCAAAACAGACCACAATATTAAAAACTTTTTTTTCCTTTTAATGTTTATTTTTGTGAGAGAGAGAGCGCGCATGCGCGCATGGGCAGGGGGAGGAGCAGAGAGAGAGGGAGACACAGAATCCAAAGCAGGCTCCAGGCTCTGAGCTGTCAGCACAGAGCCCAACGTGGGGCTCGAACTCATGAACCGTGAGATCATGACCCGAGCTGAAGTCGGACACCTAACTGACTGAGCCACCCAGGCGCCCCTTTAAAAACTTTTAAAAACACACCTCTCACTGGCAAGGAAAGGAGCTGGCATCAATGCCTAAACAGAAATGTCCTACCAAGTTAGGTTATTAGGCCTTACTCATAATGCTGCCTAGACAGACATGTCTTACTTAAACCCATCTTTATGCCTTTTTAAGCGTGAAGCACTATAATAATTATACTTAGAAAACTGATTAAAATCCTTCCTCCTCAAAGCCAGTGTCAATAATGACTGAATAAAACTCCCACATACAAAAGCATAAAATACACTAACAGTTAGGATTTGTATCACTTCATACTTGCCAAATCTTGAAGCTGGTCATTAGTTCTGTGACCTCCAAAACTTTCTAAAGGAACCCTTGGACATTATGTAAGAAGAATGACCTAAATTTTTTGTAAAATATAATCAGATGACTAATAAGCATTAACTATTTAAAAGAGCACCTTTAGGGGCGCCTCGGTGGCTCAGTCGGTTAAGCGTCTGACTCTTGATTTTGGCTCAGGTCATGATCCCAAGGTCAATAAGATTCTCTCCACACACACACCACCCCGCCACCTCCCTCCACCCCTCTCTCATGCTCACGCAGGCTCTCTCTCTAAAAGGGCGGGGGGCACCTTTAAGGTTTCAGTATAAGGGGCAGGTCCTTAATTACAAAGAAAATAGTTGCTGGTAGCTATGAAATCCTGCCTTCAACAAAGCTCTCCCCACCATTCAACTACTAAGCCGCCTGTTTCAACTTACACAGAAAAGCCTAACTCACAAATCAGAACAGCCCTTTCAGGTGTTGCTCTTCTCAGTGGCGGTAGCTGACCAACCAACCATGTTGTTTCCCCCAAGAAGGGACAAACAAAACATCCAGGGGTTTTGCTGGGAGGGGAGGGGAGAGTACATCCTGTAGCAGCCCCTACCAGTAGCTTATTTGCTCAGAGAACCAAGTGCTCAGAAACAGAACAATCACTAAATCACTAGTAAGCACTGCTAATATCAGTATCCTTGTTCTTCTTGTCAAATACAATCTATGCAAGTCAGATATCCGAACCACATTCTGCTCCCTGATGAATGAAATGTTCACCCTGGTCTAACCCCTAACTTCTCTACAACAGCAAGTAAGCTACAGAAAAGATGTTCTGCCCACAGGAGAGGTAGCAGAGAATGGCCAAACCCTAGCTCAACTCTGTCTGCCTATGCCTCCTCAGACCATTCAAAGGCCATTGCCAACAAGTCCCCATCTCACTGGATACCATGCCAGTCTGTGGGCAGGCTTAAGATTTTTCCAATTTAAACAAAAAACATCCAGAGACCAGTACCCGGTAGACTGGAAAAGGAAAAACAAACAAAACCAAAAATAGGTCAACTTAGTTTGTAGAACGATATAAAATACTATAATGCAATGCAGCTAAATTTTACAGTCCAGTCATGAATACAGATGGTCACAGCCTTGAACTTCACTCTGTTAGGAAATAAACTGTGCATTCCTTAAAAATGGTTCCAAATAGAATATACAATATAAGTTCTTCGTATTTTTCTCTTTCCTTTGAAGTAAATATTTCTGTGACAAAAACACAATGAACACTAACCAGAATTCCTTTATTTTCAGAAAAAATATACATGCAGAAATTTTTTCATCGGCCAAAAAGAAGCTTTTTATGTTTTTATATTATTAGAACAAAGCTGCTACTTGGTTCAGGTAAATCCCATCGAGTGAGACAAGTAATAAAAGAGGTACATGAATGATAAATATATGGGTTGGTTCCCTGGTAGTAAATTTTTAAGGAAACAAGTATTTCTATCATAGGAGTATTATTTGTAGAATGTATAAAGTGGTCCCCTAGTGGTGATGGGCAGTATAATGAATTTAGCCAAATCTCAAAACACAAGGGGAGTCAGTGTAAAACAGAGCAGAAGCCCCCACAGAGGAAAGAGCTTCTTTCTCAGAAAGTGTTTTGGTGATAGTTTTGCACAAAATTAGAATACAATTTTGGTACTGTTTAGATGAATTAAATTACAACCGAAGAATTAATCTAAATACAGAAGCATACCTAAATATTTGCTGTGTTTGAACTAAAAAGGGAAAACAGGTAACACCAAATTAAATCAAATCAGCTATTAACCTCCCATTAGGTAACAGAATAAAAATATAATTATTATAATAAGCAAATCCAACATCTCTTTCCTAGTATCTAGGGTGACCAGGTAATTTATCTTCCAAACTAGGAAATTATTCTGGGACAATCTATAAAATCCAGGACATAGAGTCACTCTAGAAATAAAGTCACCAACAGAGAACAAGAAAAACAATTCCTAAAGCTATCAGGGCTCCACATCATAACAAATTCAATGAAGCAAAGGGACTAACAAAGGGTAGAATACAGTGACAATAAAAGTGACCAAACAACAATCATTTTAGCTTTGGAGTCACTTTAAAAACCACACAAAGGACCACCTGAACAGGCCAGTCCAGCACTACTAATAGTACTCTTGCCGGGTCTTGCTTACATTCTGATCCAAGGAAAAATGCTCACTGTAACAGCTAGTAATTTCAGGGTTATAGAACACAGACACTTCTGAAAACTAACATGTATATAAGCGGCGTAATCAAGAAAGCAGACAAACTGAAGGGCTGGAGCCCAAGCTGTTTCTTCCTAAATGCAGGATGGAGGCAAGTAATCTCTATCAGCCTCAAGTGTCTCCTCTGTAAAATCAAATCACCAACTAGCTCCTAATGATTTGATAAGGAATAATTAACACAGAAAGAACAGAATATTGACGCTACAACAAACAGGCACTCAGTAAGTGTCTCTTTACCTTCTATAACTTGTGTGGACTAAAAATGGTATCAACTCCTTTTAAATTGTCAACTATAATACAGGCATATTAGGTTCTTCACAAAAGTTATTTACAAAGAAAAGAACTAGGTAAAGTAATATATTAAATATGCAGTTCTCCCACAAATATTTCAAAGAGGCTCTCAACCATATCATGAATAATTAGTTCCTATTTACGTCACTTCAAGTAAAACACAAACTAAATTTATACAAAATTCTTAGGGACTTTTCATAACTCATTCTCACTTTTGTCACCTTGACTCAAGGTTCAGTAAAGCAAACTCCACTAGCACAGTAGACTAATGGTGCGTGGTACAGAGTATGTGAGTACTCATACAGGACCTTCTTCAACCCACACTTATTCTAAAAACGTAGAAATGAGTATTGGTAGCAGTTTATCAGTGACACTTGAAAAGCGAAAGAAGTGTTCCTAATACAACTGATATGAATTCCAGCCAATTTCAAATTACAAGTGGAGCTAAAGATAACACTACATGTAATCATATGATAGAACAGTCCCTAAAACATGTCAGGAGTTTGCCCTTAAAATCTCTCCGCAAAACATTTCTATTATACCTACAACCTTACCTATTCAAATTTTTAAAAGTACATAAGAAATGCATGAAATTCTGAATTCAAATGGCATTTCAAGTGTATTCTAGGGATTTCTAGTCCCAGTGTATCATCACAGGGGTGGAAGGAGAGGCAGAGTGGGCAGGGATCTGAGCCCCACTCGAGCAACCCCCTACCGATGGGAACAGCTCCACTTTTAGCCAAGTATGGGGGAGAGAAGGGGTTTAGGAGGACGGTTTCCCATGTAAGTAAACCATTTCTTCAAATAAAATCTTATTCACCTAAGAAAAACCATAAACTACCAGATTTATCATTTTATCCATATACACACATTCCCCAAGATACACTCATTGTAACCTGGTTCTATCAGTACAGAAGTCTGGCTCACAATGTTTTGTACTGTTGTTGTTGTCGTTGTTGGTTTAAAAGTCTCAAGAGAATGAAAACCTTTCGGGAATGGGGACAACTTTCAAATTACCACCAATCTCAACGTTTATGTGGGTGATACCACATCACGTATATGGAACAAACTCCAATAATCTTCTTGAGAGAAATGAGAATACGAAGTAAGACAGCAGCAGCGCCTATGTTTGCTTGTAAGAGGTGACGGTCAAAGACAAGTGAGTGATAAATGACACTAACTGACCTAAGTCCTAACACCTTATATAGACACTGTACCCAGAGTGCTGTGTGCATGACTGTGCTCCTTACAACAATCACGGGACGAGTAGTTATTAATGACCGTTTCACAGATGAGAAACCTGAATCCAAAAAGTAGCATAACTTGCCCCACTTATTATCAGTTATTATTTGTATTTACATCAAGATCTGCACTCACATTCATTTGTCTAAATAGTTTCCGCCCTTGTCATCACTAGGCAATACCAACTTTAATGACAAGAACATTTCTTTACTCATAGGAAGAAACATAAACCGTATCAATTAATAAAAGATCATTCCATATCAACCATGTTTAAAAATCTGTGCTTGCAGAGAAAATACCTGAGATGTATATATGTACATACAACAAATGTTTACAAAATGGACAACAACAACACAGGATAAAAATTCAACTGAAGTATTTATGTACGATCACATATAAATGGATACATGTAAGGAGAAACTGAGGTAAGTAAACAATTAGAGCAGATGGAGTCAGCTGTAAGACCAGGGCTCATCCTCCTTCTCACCATCCAAAGCCAAGGCTTCTGCCTTCATTCTCTCTGCACTGTTAATCAGTCCTTTCACCAGAGAATAAAAAATTAAATCTAGTCCCGTCTCCACCTGACTTTGTTACCGTGGGCTCTATCAATCTACTACCCAAGCCAGGCGTCCTTCACCTGCCAAATCCTCCATCCTTAAGACATTAGGTTAAAAGAACTGGCAATACCTGATCGTCCCTCGGACGAAAGAGTTCTCGTAGTAAAATCTGTGGGGCACAGTTCTGACTGAAGTTTGGAGACCACCTATCCTTGTCTGGGAGTGTGAATAACTTGGCTCATATCCCTTAGACCCGTCTTCCTGTCAGTCCTCCCCATCTCAAGGAATGGGAACCCATCCTCACTACTGCCCCAAGTCCTATGATGTCAGTAACAGTCATCCTTGACTGACTGCTGCTGCACGGTCTCTCTCAAGCCACACACAATCAGTCCACTGGTCTGTTGGGTCTACCTCAAAAAATGTATCTAAAATCAATCCACTTACAATTTCAAATGCTAGAACTCTGATCCGATTCACCATTTAATCTCGTCTAGTTAACGAAATGCCCTCACCTCTTCACCTACCTCCAAATTTTGGCCCTTGGCCCACCGCACGGTATCAACAAACACAGGAAGCAGTCACCCCTTTATTCACAATGCACCAAACACACCTATGGGCCCTGACATTTGCTGTTCCCTCTGCAGGGTACACTCAGCACTCCCAGATTTTCACAAAACTTGCTTTTTTCTCATTCACATCTTTGCTCAAAAGTAACTGCCCTAGCCATCTCAGTCTCTCATCCTGCTTTATTTATTTTTAAAAGTAATTTCTAGACCCACCGTGGGGCTTGAACTCACGACCCTCAGACCAAGAGTCTGATGCTCTACTGACTAAGCTAGCCAGGCACCCTATCCTGCTTTATTTCTTTCCACAGCACTCGATACCTTCTAACGTACTGTAAACTTGTTTATGTTTGCTGTCTCCTCACTACCAGAATGTAAACTCCATCAGGGTAGAGATTCTTGTCTGTGCTGTTCAGTGATGCAATCTATGTCTAGAACAGTCTGGCACACAGCAGGCAGGCCAAGTGTTTGTTAAGTAAAAGAATCAAATATTAATGATCAAGTACCCAACCGAGATACCCGATACTTTCAATATCCTACACAATCATCAATGGTGGGTCTTTTCAGGCAATAAATGATGGCAGATTATTAAAAGGCCAAAAGGGAGTATAGCATTTCCTCCCATAACAAAAACATCAGCTATCACAAAGTTTGGAAGGTGTGTGGAATGACCAGGCACATCCAACTAGGCAAGAAGCCTTTTGCTCAGATAAAAATCTCAATTGGGGGGAAAATCTCAATGGGCCATGAGGTAGTAAAAATCTGTGTCCGGAGACACGATCTCATCCTACCTGCCCACCGTAAGAGTGGTCTACATACTTCACTGTGCTCACTCCACTTCAGAACGTGCTCCAGGTATTAGCAACATCCACCTCGTCGTGCGCAGCGATAGCCAAGTGCTTCTTGTACTGCAGTCATTTCCAAGCAAAAGGCACGTCAGTGTGGGCAAGCAGCACCTTCCTTTAGCCCACTCGATACAAGCCCAAGCCTCTCGCTAACGTCAGCTTGTGAAGACTCTCCCTTCTCCGCCCCTTCATTACACCTGACGGTTTAAATGTTTCCAAAGAACTGAGAGTTACTTTGTTAACTACACTTACCAACACTAGTGCCAGGCACCATTTCTACACTACATGTACCAGCTCATCCAATCTTCACAAAAACCCCAAGAGGAAGGCATGATAATTATCCTCAATCTACAGATGAGAAAATTGAGGACGTATCATGAAGGAAGTCCAAGAACATCCTCAGCGAAACGAAGATGAAGAATGTATCCTTTTATAACGTTCCCTAGGATGATACACATTAACAGGAATAAACACAAGTCAGAAAAAAACCTCACTGATACAAAAGGAAAAATGCAATTAGACAGTCACCCTTTATAGTCCCTAATGAATCAAAGTCTAACCTTATCTCTAATCATGAGAAAGCAACTATATAAATCCTACGCAATGGTTACAATGGATGCTAGAATCCTTAGGTGAAAGGTTGATGGGGAACTTTAAACTGGATGGATGAGGCTGACAGTATCAAGAATCAATCTTCTCTAAAAGGCAGACATATAATGCCACACCCAGAATACTTATGTCCTCTTGCAAAACGAAACAATCAAATTTCTACCTGCCAGTTTACCGAAAATGCCCGGAATAGATGAACACATAAAACACCAGGAAATTATCAAATTCAGGAAAGAAGGGTGGAGAATCTGTTAGAGTAAAAGACTCAACAGGCCATCTGGTAAATGTAGCCTGTGGACCTTGTTTGGACTCAGATTCAAGCAAACCAACTGGGGAAAAACATTTGAGACAATTCGGAGAATTTGAACATGGAGCTGTTATGGAATTCACTTGATGTCATAAAAGCACTGTGGTTGGCTTTTGTTTTTCTTTAAAGCCCTTAACTTTTGGATGCATACGAAACACTTACAGGTGAAATCTCGTATCTGTACTTTGCTTTAACGTAGTCCAGCAACAAATGATTCAGAATCATCAACAGATGCTAACCCCAGTGGAAGACTGAAGAGAATACTCAGTCTCAAGTTTGTCACCCTAGAGGTCACAGACTACAAAAGGAAGATACATTTACATTAGGGCAATCTAATGGCTATCACCTACACCAACTGAATGCTTAACATCAATAGTGAGACAAACTGACATGCCTCTTGATACAATACACTGACATCCCTCTTTAATAATTATGCCAACAACGTTTAACCTATCTCTAGTCATGAGAAAACCAACTAGACAAATCCAAATTGAGGGATTCTGAAGACCAGTGGGCCTGGACTCTTCAAAGTGCTACTGCCATTAACGACAAGGACCAGAGAATTGTTCTAGATCAAGGAGACTAAACAACTAAATCCTTGATTGATTCTCGATTAAATACTGGATTAAAAAGTTAAAAGATATTAATGGAATAAATGTGAACGTGTATTGAACATTTTATAATACAGCAGCAATGTCAGAATTGTGCAATGGTTATGTTGTAGTTAGGAAGTAAAGCCCTTATTCCTTAAGAAAAAAAAAGGGCCACGTCAAGATGTCTGCATCTCTCCAACAGTGCAGATTAAAACAAAAACAAAACAAAACGGCAAATATGGCAAATTCTAACAACCAGTGATCTAGGTGAAAAGCCTGCAGGTGTTAACTGAACTGGTCTTTTTTTTTTTTTAATGTTTATTCATTGGGGGGTGGGGGGCAGTGGGGAGCAGAGAAAGAATCCCAAGCACGTTCCGCCCTGTCAGTGCAGAGCCCAAAGCAGGGCTCAATCTCACAAACCGTGAGATCAACCTGAGCCAAAATCGAGTCAAGACGCTTAACTGACTGAGCCACCCAAGCATCCCTGGTCTTGTAACTCTTCCGAAGATTTAAAATTTTAAGATAAAGTTAAAATAAGATAAAATACTTCCGAAAACAAAACCAAAGGGGCAGAGTGTAGATGAAGCAAGATTGGTAAGCGCTGATTGGTTGCTGAAGCTGGGTGATGGGCATAGTATGGAGATTCACTACACTATGTCCTTTTATGTGTGCTCAATTCTGGATCTTAATTTTCACTTCTATAAAATGGGGAAAAAGATGTACCTTAAGGCAACGTCTAGATTGCTAAATGAAAAGGCCCTGTGGACAAAAAATAAGCAATAAACAATTGTTATGCACTGTCAATTCTTTCAGGAAAGGTTTGAAGGCAACTGACAAAACAAAAGCCTGCTGAACTGAATGCAAAGCTAACACAGAACTCCGACATATCTGCACTTGTTCATCTCTTCTGCCCCCAGTTACCGGCAGCAGTGTACTTAAGACTCCTCACTTAAGTTTCCGCCTTGCCTGAGCACTCTAACAAAAATGCAATTTGCCACATTTGTCTCTCATCACGCTTTCTCTAGCATCTGCTGGTTTGTCTCCCTTACTAGAACGTAAGCTCCAAGAACGCTGGAACTTTGTCTTCCAGTTTACCACTATATTCCCCCAAAACATGGTACTGCCAGTCCTCTCTGCAGGCACTCAAAATAGATGTGAACTACTTCTTTCAATCTAAAGGGACTTTAACTGTACCACCATGATGTTGTAAACTCCTTTTACAGATACAGTGATGAAAAGCAGAGCTTGCTTCTAGGTTGAGACTGCTCGTGAGATGCTGGCCCAGCCACTCACTGAGCTGTGTGACCCTGGGCACCTTTCTGCTTCAGGTTTTTCACCTGGAAAATGGAGATCACACCACCTCGCCCTTAAGATGGCCGAGTACTGAAGGAGAAAATACACACACACACACCCTGCTTGAACTACCCACTAAGGACTAGGAGTATCAAACAGAAGGTTCAGAAGGAGAACATCCACCATGTCAACTCTGTGGTTCACCTTCATGTTTTCTGCGCTCATCCAACTTGATGTCTTATATTCCTGGAAAAAAGATTCCTAGAAGGAACACATGCCAAAATTTTCTTTTTCCATGTAACAAGGGCCAGAAAATATAAACACAAGCCTTCTTGTAGACCAGATTCTAATTCTCCCAGGAGGCCAAGGCATAAATAGAAGATCCTGAAACTGGGATGTTTCCTCAAGCAGAGACACATTTGGTTGGAAAACTTTTAAACTTTCTAATTTTCTTCAAAGGTTGGGGAATAGAAGATTTTCAAGAAGTAAAAAGTAAGACCACAAAACAGGATAACTTTACTTCTATTTGGAAGGATTGGTAGAAATCATGGCTCAAATTGAATGTAAAAAGTGAACATAAAACTGGGGTATGGTGTTACAGACTACGAATGCAGCTAGATTTTCCCCTTGTATTTCAAAGATAGGAAAGGAGACTGGTCTAAAAAATCCGGAAAAATAGGATCACAACTGCTTTCCATGAATGTCAGAAATTTGAAGATGCTTAAGTTACAGCTTCCAATTATTTCAGCCTAATCAGATAAAATATTTAATTTAAAAAACTTTATCAGGAGGACTTTTTCTTCACCTTGGTTTTCTTAAACTGACCTGGCAAGCACTCCTGGCCCTTAGCCCATACGAGAATGGTTCCTGAGACCGACACTGCTACTACAGCTACTACGGACTTAAGCTCATCCTAATGGAAATGTGGTGTCTAAGGTTTTCAAAACCGCAATTACTGTGTATGAGAAAGCAACTGTGTGAAGTATGCTAACAAAACAGAAGGCAAATAGCATACCAGCAAAAGAATGAGAATCAAAACAACGTATCACTGGATCATGCATTTACTTAACAGGTTCAACCGATTTTTTTAAAAGTACATCTTTTCTATATGTAACATACACCTGGCATAGACCCTACTCTCAAATTTAGCCTTTCATTCACCAACACTCACCTTCACACTGAATCAAAACCAGAACTGAACGGTATTTTATATTCATAATGTACCCATCTAACTAAAGCAAAGGCTACACATGGGTTCCAAGTCAAGGACCTTCTCAGGACCTGAAATCCAAGTGCAGCTAAGGTCTTGATCACCGCCCTGAGAATGTTCCCACACTGGACTACTCCACAGCAGTCTGGCTATATGATAGCTGCACTTGGATTTCTTGACGAAAACTCCAGCATTTTAACAGTAAGGGTGGGTGTCAACAAAGAACATTTAAAAACTGAAGTCCAAATGAAGACAACACCAGCACTTCTGGATTCTGGGGCAGAAGCAACCGAAGCCAGTTTTCAAGCACTGAGGGCTCCAGGTTGAGGAGGTTCAGATTAAGGTTTTGTTAAATCCGCACTCTTCACTTGCAATTGTTTTTAAGCTCTCACCCACACCAACCACTCCTGAAATGTCCCCCAAAGTGGGTAGGGATTGCCTTAACCAGGACACTGCAATCATGGTAAAAATGAATTGGGGGGGGGGGGGAGGGGAAGGGGAGAAGCAGGACTAGAAAGGCAGGAAAGAACCTGAGATGGACCTGAGATTTTTAATTTGCTATTATGTATATGAAGTGAGAGTGGGGAAGTAACAAAGACAAAAAATGTCAGTCAAGATAATAACTTGGCTTCCAATCTACAGAAACATGAAGCCTGGTCAAAAATAAAAATACTAGCTGGGGCTCCTGGGTGGCTCAGTTGGTTGGGTGTCCGACTTCGGCTCAGGTCATGATCTCACAGTTCATGGGTTCAAGCCCCGCACTGGGCTCTGTGTGGACAGCT
Source organism: Prionailurus bengalensis (assembly GCF_016509475.1). Lineage (NCBI taxonomy): Eukaryota > Metazoa > Chordata > Mammalia > Carnivora > Felidae > Prionailurus > Prionailurus bengalensis. Next base: position 11,317,054 of record NC_057350.1, read on the forward strand.
CAAAGCCTGGAGCCTGTTTCGGATTCTATGTCTCCCTCTCTCTCTGCCCCTCCCCTGTTCATGCTCTGTCTCTGTCTCAAGAATAAATACACATTAAAAAAATAAAAATACTAGGGGCGCCTGGGTAGCTCAGTCAGTTCAGCATCCGACTTCAGCTGAGGTGGTGACCTCACGGTTCTTGAGTTCCAGCCCCACGTCAGGCTCTGTGCTGACAGCTCAGAGCGTGGACCCTGCTTTGGATTCTGTGTCTCCCTCTCTCTCTCTGCCCCTCACCCACTTATGCTTGCCCACTCGCGCTCTCTGCTCCCTCAAAAATAAAAAAAAAATTTTTTAATACAATAAAAAAACGCTATATCATCCCCTTGTTTTAAACTGTGAATGGAAGAGCACCTACATTTTTTCAGGGCAATATTATATTCCAAGGCTCATGGGTCATATAAGCTAATGCAAACTTCAAAAAATTCCATTTTCTCGAAAAGCTGTCTGCTCAAAATAGTACTGCAAACCCCAAACAGCTTAGTACAATAGGTATAAACCAAACTGCACTAATGCATGCTTAAAATACAAAATACAAAAAAAAAGTGTAGTACTAAAAATACTAATTTCTGACAATTTACATTAAGTCATACTGCAGTTCTTGTGCAAGTCTCTGAAGTCTATACGTACACTTTAGCCTAAATGGGCATACCTAACACAGTAGCCCCAACTAGAAACCAATACTACTTTTAAGAATTAAACATGTTTGCCATTTATAGTAATTAACTGTTAGTCCTATCGTAAACCAATGACCAGTTAAAAAGTGAGTTTATCAACACGTGAGCAGCAATTTCTGAAACCTAAATTCTAAAAGAAGTCTAAAGACCATCAGGGACACCTTTAAAAAAATGTCTAAAGCCAATGATCTCAATCATAAATTCTAAGATGGTAGCATATCTGACCAACAGATAGATTTCATTTGGTTCATCGTGTTTAAATATTTTTGAGTTAATTGCCAACATCTTAAACATCAAATTTTCTATAAAATCTGGATTTCTGGCTGCGAACACTAGGGCAGAAAAGGACAAGCTGGCAAAAGCAGACCCACGTTCCCAGGCAACAGACTTGGTTAATAAGCACCGTCCCTACCAGGACACACAATCTCCTCCACCCAGCAGCCCTTCCATTTTGCCACAGGCCCTCCCAACCCTTTGCAGTCTTGAGTTGAGACACTCCGAACTAGGACAAAATATAATCTAAACCGAGGACGACAGTTCATACTTACCCGGTTTTAAAACACAATAGTTAAAAGAATCCAACACACATCCTGGCTATTCCTCAGGCAACTTTGTTAAGTAGCTTTTATTAACTCACGAATACATTTACATTCACATTGCCGGCTCCCAAACAGAATGAAAAGGACTTAAGTTACCAGCATTGCTACTCCTCTTGGTCACAGTCTGGTTTCTTCCGTTATAGACTCACATATACACATTTCTCAAGTGTGCTTCAAATGGTGCCCAGTACCTCATACCATCCCCAATCCCATTATGCAACTTCAGCAAAATAAAATAATCAGGTACAAAGTCACAAATTAAGTCTGAAATGAAGTTGGATTTAAAAGATTGACAGTTAAGTAAACATCAAAAAAAATGCACATTCTCTTGTAGAAGATCTTATCTTGGACTCGTTAGATCACGAGTATTCCTGGCTTACAAAACAATTACTAAAAAAAATAAATAAAAGCGTATTAATAAAATAAATATATACATTCCAGCAACATGTGCTGTAAAATAGTTTCAATTCTTTCATAAAAGTAAAATCTGTACCAACAGGAATGGAACAAATCTCTTAAAATCACCAATTAAAATGAAATATTTAGTTTTATAATACAATGCTGCATCAGAAATGAAAAATAGAATACTAACTGAAAATACCATGGAGTGTGAGAAATCAACTGGGCTATCATCTATCTGCTCCATCTGTTTTTCGTACCGAAGAGTTCACCCTTACAGCTTTAGCAATTTGGTCACATTAGCAATCGAATACTCACTGAATAAATCAAAATACTGTTTCCCCCTACACTTGCCTCAAGTCACCTTAATAATTAAGAGCGTATCCAAAGGAATTCTTCTGTTTAGATTTTCCCTATTTGTCACTTTTCCCAACTTCTCACCTAAAATACTAAGTCTTACTAAGCACTAGTTATAATAAAGTTGGATGGGAATGATAACACAAAGACCAGATGCAAATAGTGTAGCTCTTTATGAGGAGTCCCAGTGCACAGTGCCTGGCAAAAGCCAGCAGTTGTTAATATAAACGATGGACCTCAGTCTGACAGATTGTTCTAAGCTGGTGGAGTTCGTGGGAACCCTCATACTCACACGCTACATCTCCTAGAATCAAAAGCTTGCCCTTGCTTAATTAGTATGCAAGCTATTATGCAGTATGACTCATGTTATAAATTCAAATACTTACTGAGCGACTACCATATTCCAGGTCTGACTAACTGTCAGATTCTGATAAAACAACTTACATATAAAAAAATTTACCTTTTGGAGTCTTCTCATCAATAAAGCGGCCAAAATGAAAAACTACATAATAAAAGTTCAATAACTTGCCTGATATCACAAAGCTACTTCAGTGACATACTGAACACCTATTACCTCCAAGGTCATGTTACCACTTTATCTTCAGACTCTCCAACTTAGAGATTACTCCCATTTTACAGCGAGGAAATGAAGATCCAGAAAGGTTAAGATCCCTAGGAGATAGGTGCCAGGAACCAAAACCAGGTCGATCTGTCTCTAGCTCTTTCTAGTATCCCCGTGCCAGTTCTTTGTTTACTTCGACATAATACAACCAGTATCTTCATTGAGGGTCTTATGTTCTTCTCATCATTTAGAAAACAAAAATCAGAACACTTACTGAAGCAGAAGCTTTCATATCCCAATCATATCCAAACGTAACAGGTTAAAAAAAAAAGGGGGGGGGATTAACGCTAAAGCAGGAAGTCAAAATATCATACATACGTACCTTAAACATTTTATTTAAGTTTAACACATAAATGTACATTCATTTGCCAATCTTAATATGGGGTCAAAGCACTTGGAGAATGGGATCGATGAGGAGGAGCGCCTTGCTGATTGAAGTTCCTTCTGCTTGATCTAAACCACACCTATTAATGCATCATCTACAATTTCCATTTGCAGTTTCATTAAAGTGGAAAGCACACAGAATCCTTTGGGACTAATGTTCTTCCTCCCAAACTTTTAGTTACTACGGCCATATCTAATTCTACAGCCATTATTTTAGGAACTCACCTTTATCAAGTCTTTCCAAAGAATCCAACTTGGTTTTCAGGGAAAAAAAAAGTTTTGCACTCATTTTATCAGTTTACATGATATTTAATTATTATAAAAACAAGATTACCTGCCATCAAATAGTCTGGAAAACGAACACCACTTCTGGTAGGCATATATCTTGCCCAGTGCAAGCCAAGTGCACTGACTTGAAAGCAATTCACTAACACAAGAGGTCAGCATGCTATCACCCAAAACTGTTTCAGAGATGAGAGTAGGAATCCCATAAGGTAGCTAAGTGAACACAGACATGTGCAGGGCAGAGGAGCGGAGAGGATAGAAATGAAACAGGCTGGACTCTCAAGAATTTGTAATCTAGCAAAGAAGATAAACATTCACCAATTAACTACAATATGCAGTAGAAAGTGATCCGTGTGATAAGACACAGGAAAACACCATGCAAATCCAAAGGAAAAATTACAGTCTATACTCCCCCAACAGTGCAGGCCCTCAATATTTTTTTAATGTACTAACGGAGTGAAAATGAATTTGAGGCAAGTTTTCATGTATATCATGGGTAATATGGAAAGGGAGGGCATTCCAAGAAAAGCAGGATGACACAGGCACCAAAGAAAATGAAATGTAATGGTATTTATGGAGATCTACAACAGGTCTGTGTACTTAATATATGGAAAGGGGAATGAAAGAAATTGATATGAAGTCTAAAAACAAAAAAGTTGGGCATTCTATCACAGGTGGCCTTAGATGCCAGACTTCATTCTGAATGTCTCTGAAAAAGAGAGGTGTGCTGGAATTTGGCAAGTGTTGACACAATCAACTATTACAGAAAGACAATGAAGTAGTCAGAAAGCCACCACTATACAATGCTTTGTATTATCTCCTAGTTAAAAATGAATCTCAACTGAATCTGAATTTGACTGTCTTACAGCATCTCAAGAACTATTTTTGTACTCCAAGAAACATATTTACTACAGGCATTAATTATCCTCCCCTCAGCAGTGTGTTAGAGACCAGCTAAGAAACTGCAAGAATCAAGATAGAAATATTAGTGGTTCAACCTGAGCAGAGAAGACACTACATGGGATTGGGACTGCAGGAATATAAGGAGTTGCATTTGCTCAGCCACAGGTGACAGAAGACAGAGAAGCCACAGAGTAAGTTAGACCAGTTTTTAGGGTAGGCGACTCAAGTCTGAACCATATTGAGTTTGCAGTGCCAAGGGGACATCCAGGAGGCTATATAACCAGCACACAGAAGAGCACAAAACGCCAGGGTTCTGGGCTTGTTACCAAAAAAAGGCAAATCATCCATATGAAAGTAAAAGGTATAAATATGAGGAGGAAAATGGAAGGCATTGATGCAGAAATGTCAGAAAACAGCACCGTAAAGCTAATACTGAACCTAGGAAATTTTGTTTGTATACTCTAAACCAAGGGTCAGCAAACTTCTGTAAAGGGTGAGAACAAATATAAAAAAATAAACAGGGTTATGTTCCAATACACCTACATTTATGGACACTGAAATTTGAATTTCATAAAATTTTCACATCATAAGTTATCCTTCTTTTGATTTTTTTCCCCAACTACTTAAAAATGTAAAATTCTTTCCACGCTCACAAACCATACAATACAGGCGGCAGCTAAACTGGCCTGTGAGCCACAGTTTGCGGACTCCCTGCTGTAGCATAGAACAAAGATAAGAGAATTGGATTAACTGTCCTTTTCCAAACTCCTAAGGGCAGTTTTTCCTTTAAATATATTAATACCTTACCAGACATTCCTTAAATTTGGTTGATTTCCTTAAATTTGGTTCCACTAAGAGAGAACATGTGTTGACATCCCTGTTGGGTAAGAACATTGCCTTTCACTAAGAAGAAGTATTCTTTATAAGGAACAGAAAAATTATGCTTGTACTACAAATACAGCAAAGGCAACTGAATGAAAATTATTACCTTAGAATTTGTCCCTCATTGCTTTCAAACTCTTTGTTTCCTTTAAAGTGATTTTGTGATCTAAAGGTGAGAAGATTCAATAGCAGTCTGCACATACATTCCCAGATTTTTAAAAACCTATAAACATGAGTAACGAATGTGCGGGTCATGAGTAACAATTAAGAAAATAAAAATTAGTGCAGAAATGTCAACTTCCGACAAGCAGTCTTAACAAATACAAACCACATCTGGTGAGGAAGGATTCCTTACCCCCAAGCCACTCCTTGTACCTTAGCTGTAGCTCAGGGGCAGGAACAGGACTCCTTCTTCAATCACTTGCTGCGGCAATGAGCTGTAACCCAAGAAAACTTTAATACCAAATGAGAGTATAACATTGCCCACAAGGCTCAAGTCTTTCATTACTGGAGAACTATTTTCAGTTGTCTGGTTTCAAGCAGACAAAACACAAAGGGTGATTATTAAAGATACAAGCTAAGCTGTTCAAGGAGGGCCCAAAAGAAAAAGACTAACTTCTCCAGCTGACAGCTAGAACAAAGAGGTTTCCTTTTGAATTTTTGTCTGCCACCACCTGAGAGCAGAAATGTCACTATTTCCTCATCATCAAATGTTGCCAACAAGCCAAGCTGCAATGACCTAGGTTTGGCCAGTCCCACACTTGAATTCATTATCATTAGCACTTTATGTCTCCAAAAGGGATCTCAAATGCAAACATTCTGTAGATATTACTTTCAGAGGATTCTATGGTGGAAACAACTCTAGAACAAACACGAAACTGTTGCCAGTTTTTCTCATCAAAAAGGCTTTAGTAAAGAAAAATAGAAGACTCTTCACCGCACAATCAGAAAGCCTACTGCTTTCTATAGGAATTACAGAAATTGTAGAAATATTCAAGGATTGGAATATCACTACACTTCTATTTCTAAACTTGTAAAACCCAGGTTGTAAGTTAAACTCAGATTACAACATAAAACTCTTCGCAAAGAACTATTTCAATGACTGATTTTAAAATTTAAAATATAATCTGCTTTCCAATGAAATTTAAAATGAGAGTATTAAACATAAAATGACCAGTGAAATCTGTTTTAATGGAAAAGAACTCAAGATTTCCAAAGTAGCTCTCTGCTATTTTATTCCTATTAGAAAAGTATATACGAGATAAACAAACACTATTTTGTTGTACACATGTGCATTCATTTAGCAATTAAACTAGTTATTATTTAAACCACTAATCTTTAATTCTTCATGTAAAAATTCCTGAGTAGCCATGGGAAAACTTCAGGAAAAGATATTTGCTCAGGGTTTTCACAACTTTAAACATGCCAACTCTGAGAAACATACTAACACATGACAATTAAAATGTTCCTAAACTTAAAAAAAAAAAAACTTCCTAAGCAAAGCAACCACAGAATATAAATGTTCTGCATAGATTTTTTCATCTCAAAATTCTTCAAAGTAAAAATTTTATACAATTTACACAGCTTTTCCTAGGCTTTTCTTACACAGCACGTGGCTTTATCATTCACATATTGGCAGCTGGCTTCCGCCTAACTGAAATTAAATACCAATCTTTAAAATCTAATTTCAAGGTGAAATGAAAGGACATCAGCCATTTTCTCAAACTCGCCAGAGAAAGGTCCTCAGGAGTCAGTGTCAGACCTCACCCGAAATGCATCACCCCTCCTCTCTCTACTTGAGTGTTCCCACTGCACGAGGACAAGGTGGAGGTGAAGAACGAACTCTCCATCTCACAGGTAGGTAGTTTCTCAGTCGTCAGAAAACTCCGATGCTACCTGATAGAGGTATATCAAGATTCCAATCTTTTTATTCTGGAAACCCTTCTATAAATATAATCTAAGAATGATCTAAGCAACGAACCATCTTTTCAAATGGCTTTAGTCATCACCTTTAAAGGCCTGGTTTCACAACATCCATTACTTTACCATTTCTAATTTCAGAATTTAGCCACACTTTCACCTACTTTTCATGCTAAATTAAAAGTCGGGGAGAAACAAAAATATGACCACTTTTTTTTATATACACACATTAAAACAAACTTCAAGCTAAATGGCACCTGCCAAGTAAATTTGGTCTTGGAAGGACTGGTAACTGACTACATTCATGAATGTATAAACTGGGAAATGCAACAAAAACAGACTCCTTTAACTTCCAGTTGCAAACTGAGAAAGAACACAGCACTGGACATTCTAAGGGACTGATCAACACAAAATTGTATAGCTGAATAAGGACTCGTGCTGTATGCTACACCCTGAAATCTGTCAACGGAAACTCCCACAAGTGACTGTACTACAGTGCACTGGGTCTCCGCTCCACGAGATGCTGAGCCTCAACACGGTATCGTGTGTTTTAATTTTAAAAGTTCTTGTTTGCTCATTTTTAAGGAGCCCAGCTAGGAGTCAAAAGAAATAAAATAGGGGAGGGGAGAGTAACATACTCCAAAGAGACTAGGAATGCTCTTCAGGCTTCCAGAGTACCACAAAAAAGAAACAAAGAGGAAGACCTCTCTGGGAATCCAAAAAACAAAACGCTGGAAAAAACACAGTCTCAACTTCCATGTCTCCTGTTAAGAACTGTCAACATAAACCCATTTCCTCAATTCCAAGACACACATAAATGGTTGGTTGTGGGAGACCGGGGCGGGGGGGGGGGGGGGGGGGGGGGGGGATAAACCATCACCATTAGAGGGGGTTTCAGAATCTAAAAATATGAAAAACATGCAACTTGGAATTGAGAAGTTACAAGAGGCTTCCTGCAGCAGAAACAAACTGCCACAGACTGGAACGGAGGTTTCCCAGGCCTGCCAAAGGTGTTCAAGCTCACAAATGGCATTTTGCATTACATACCTAACGTTCACTTTCTCATTCATTTTCCCAAGCATCGATGCTATTTTAGAATCCAATTCCTAAACTGAAAACAAAACTGTTCAAAACCAGAAGTCTGTTTGTTACACATTCACAACCTCCTCCAAAACTAGTTTTATGGGGGGGGGGGGGGAAGGTGTTTTTGCTGTTGTTTAATCTTACTTTTATTCAGGTCAAGGAATTCAATACAACTTCACCACTGTTACAATGTCCTATCAGAGGCCACGGAGGCCTCCTCCTCCAGGGAGGAGCTCACCTTGATTATCTGCTAGTGGGTCGCCCCACCCCCTTGAATGTCAAAGAAACTATTGAATTATTTTCCCCAAACTAGCACTAAAGTAAAAAATGTTTGCGCCACATACAGGAGCATACAAAAAACAGAACACAAAAAAATACATAGAACATGGCAAAGGCAAAACGTTTAATCTACTTGGAGCCATGTGAACTACCCAATGTACTTGGCAGCTATGCTAAAGACAAAGTGCAGCGTTTTCATCTCAAAGGTTTATGGAATGAACAAACATTAGGTCTATACTCGGACTCTTTAGCGATCACCTGTTTGGTCCCAAAACGAGGTAAAATAAATGTCAATAAAACACGTTTCCCAAGCTCTATGGTATCGCCTCAGAAGCACAGATTAAAGGGCAGGGCCTAACCAATTTCTACATAATTAAAAACGTTTCCTTTTAAAAAATGTGCTTTTTGTCATCCCTCGTTCCTCGTCTCTTTAGGCATAATGTCTCAGCATGGAGACAGAAGACCCGGGGTCGGGGGGAGATACTCCAGAGGTTCAACAACACAATCCTATCTTCTTCCAAATTCTGATAGAACGAAGTTGGGGACACAACGGCATGCCTGACCAGACTCTCCGGACCTGATCAAGAGGCACTGGTGTCCTCTCCCACTTTATAGTGTGCCAAGACTGTAACAACTTCCTACCGCTCCCTGACTGCCAGTTTTTCTACAGAGGTTGGACCATGATCCCAGCCTTAAATAAGCTGAACCAAACTTCATTGAATAGCTACTCCTCAAAATTGACCCAGAGCGTGATTATCTAGCTGTAGACAGCTCTGCTTCCCAAGTTCAGACGTGGTACAGGTTTTATTATTTTTTTTTTTTTTATTATACCTGGGCTTGGGGGTGGGGGTGGGGGGCACACACCACACTCTACGTTACCGAATTCACGGGAAGAATGGGGATTTCGGCGAAGGCCGGTGGAGTACCTGACCCAGCACAGAGGACGAAGAGCTGCCTTCCGGCCGCGGGGCCCTGTCCTCGGCCACACCATCACTTGCAATGAACGGGCTGCAGGTTCGCTTAGCATCCCTCCAGACCTGAAATTCCCTACCTCAAGAGCAATCAAAAGCAGGGGGAGAAAAAATTTCTTCCGGAAGGCGCAAAAAAGGCCACAACTTGGATGAATGAAACCGGGCTAAGGGCACCCGGAGCAGGATTTTCGCTGAAGTCAGAAAAAGAAAAGTCAAAGATTTGTTTAACGTGAGACCGGTTACAAACGCCCGTGGTCCAGATAACTGCACAAACACGCTGTGGAGGACGTTTTATTGAGCGCGGACGGCTCCGGGGCGGCCGGCGGGCGCTAGTGTGGAGGCGGGCGGCGGAGCGGGCGGCGGCGGCGGCGGCGGCGGCGGCGGGACCGGCGACGAGGCAGCTTCGCGACGACGGGAGCGGGGCCGGACGCTCGCGCGTGTCCTCCCGCGGACCTTCCAGGGACTCCCGCGGCCGCCCCGCCCCCCGCCCGCCCCGCCGGCCGGCCGCGTGCGAGGCACACCCTCCCGCGGCCGCGCTCCCGCGCGGGCACACCCCCGCCTCCCGCGCGCACGGGGCCTCGCCGCGCCGGCCGGCCCACGCGCGCCCCCTCAGCGCGGACGCCCGCCGCCCGCAGCCCGCCCGCGGCCCCGGCCTCCCCCCGGCCGCGCGGGGAGGGCGGGGGGCGACGGCCTAGCGGCTGGGGGTGGGGGAGGCGCCCGCGCGGGAAGGCGGGCTCTGGGGAGGGGGGGGAAGGTCACTTACCCGCTGCATGGCTTTCAGGATCAAAGCCAGCTCGTAGCGGGGCATGCCCGAACGCTCCGCGCGCGGCTCCGGACCGAGCCGGTTCACGGGACGCAGGAGGGGAGGGAACCGCGGGGGCCTGACGGACTGCTGGGCCGGAAGGCTCCCGGGCGGCGAAAGCACGCTCCGGCCGCGCGAGCCCGGGCTTTAAGGCTCTGGCAGCTGCGCAGACGGCCCGCCACGCCCCCTCGGCGCGCCCCGCCCCCCCTCGCACGCCCGCCCCGCCCCCTCCTTAAGGCGGCCGCGCCGCGCCCCCTCGACAGTCTCTTTCCCCCCCAGGCTCGCCATCCCCGCCGGGACACCCCCGGCCCCGTAGCCCCCGCGTGGGGGCGGCTCCGCGAGCCCAGCCAGGAGGGGCCAGTACGGGCCGCACTCCGCCTCCGACCCTGCCGCCGCCGTTCCAGCTACCTACGGTTCTCGAACCAGCTGGAACTTTCCATGCCTTCCGTCTCATCCTGGGCGGCGGGCGAGCGTGCGCCCTCGTGTGCGCGTGCGCTAAACAGTGCGGTCTCGTCCGTGCGCGCGCCCCTCTCCCGCGACTTCTCGGCGCGGGGGACCTTTTAGGCGTCCACGCTGCTCCGGGCGGGGTCGCGGCTGGACCTGGGCTCTCCCCGCCTCTGGTTGCGCAGGGGAGTTCCAGAACGTTCCGGCCAAGGACTACGGTTCTGCGCGCAGGGAATGCTTGGTGCATGCACCCTGCCCCTCGCGCCCCCTGCCCACACCCGACCTCACGCGGCTGCAGGCGCGGATTCCCGGGTCCCTTCCCCTGCGAGGTGGGCGCAAGGCGCAGACCGTGAGCCGCTGCGCGCGGGGTCGGGTCAGGCCCATTCCTCGCCGGCAGCCTGACCTTGGCAGGCTGCTGCGGAAAGGGGATGTGAAGGGCACCTACTTCCCAGGACCGCGATGCCTTTGAGTGAGCTGATGCACGTAAACCGCTGACAACGATGCCTGCACAGACAAAGTGAGGCGCGACACAGGCATCTGTTGTTGTGTGAGCCCGGTCTGACCCACGTGTTGTTGCCAAGGGCAGACTAATACTTTGGCTCAAACCGATATTCTTTAAATGTTTGCTCAGTGTTCATTTAGAGGACCAGCTGAGAACTTGGAAAGCCGTTTAGTAACCGTCTGGGAGCCTGAGCGTGCTCTGGAGGGAGGAGAGTCTCGTGGTGCATTCCCTTTACCCCCAAAACAGGCACGCAGGGCTCACCTTTCCCTCCAACCATTGGCTGTACTTTCCCTGGCAGGCATTGTATAAAGTGCGTTTTCTCCAGCGCCACTCCTTAGAGACTGAGCGTGCGGCCATTGTCACCCCTGCCCATGCTTGTCCCATTAAAAGGGCCTGTAGGTGAAATGTTTGCCTTCAAAGTGCTTTAATGATACGAGGTAAAACTTACTGAGCACTTACTGTGTGTCAGGCACCACGCTAAGGTTTTTACATGCCTCTCCAAAAATTCTTGCTTTATGAGGCACGTACTATTATTAACTCCCACTTTAGGGATTCAAAGATACAGGCACGCAAAGGTTATGTAACTAGGCCCAGGTCAAACAGTAATAGAGAAAATTTGGATCCACATAGGAAGGCTGAGCCCATACTTAGTCCAGCCTCTGCCTGTCTCCTACCACACAGACTAAGGTGTTAATAATAATATTATTTACCAGGTATTCCCATGTAAACTTAGAGTCCCTTTGTCACTTTATCCAGAGACCTTAGTATTTCCCGTAGCTTACCTCCCAGCTCCCACCAAAGATAAAGATGATTTGAACACGCCTACTCTGTGATATTTGGGTTTTAACATTTTCTATTCTTGCGCTTCTCCACAATCTGTATTCTTCCAAAGAAAAACTACACAGGCATTAATACAAATTACCTGGTTAGCGCTGACTAATTTCACTGTTGGTTAAAAAAAAAAAAAAAAAAAGAATATTATAAATAAATTACAGAAGAAAGCAAAGAATTTTTGAACCTCTAGAAGTGAGATACAGGTGTTCCAAGATGGTCCCTACTTCAGGTGTCCCTCCTGTTATCAGCCACATATCCCATTTTGGGAATGAGAAAACACAGACCCCAAAGTAATATGCCAAGCCAAAGGCCAGGGCACTACCACCAGTTGACTTCAACTTTCAGTATTTCCTCTTGGAAGCTCCATAGTTTTTCCTAGCTAATACCCAGGGATGAGTGAGGAGGGTCAATTGGCATAAGGAAATTAGCCTGATTACATAATGCCTCAACACAGCATCCCCAGCCTTCCCGATCTGGTGGCTGCCCACAGGCTCACTCCATTTCTTCTGAGAAGAAGAGGAAAGGCAAGCTGCCCTGATTTGCCCCCTTCAACTTCTTCTTTTTTAAAGCACAGCACCAGAATGCTCATGGGTTCATTATAAAATGATAAAATCCCAAGGAAAGCTGATGCAAATTTAGTGTCTTCCTGTTATAAGTACAAATTTAAATTCACCAAAAGATTCTTTGAGTTTTGTACTATGTATGTAAGGCAGCATTTAGAGTTATAAAATATCACTGTAGTAGTTAATGTATTAAAATTACTCTGGTACTTAGGAATAAGCTTAACCAAAAAGACAAAAAATCTGTACGCTAAAACTATAAAACACTGATGAAAGAAATTGAAGCAGTCACAGATGAAAAGATATCCATGTTCATGGATTAGAAGAAGTAATGTTAAAAAGCCCAGACTACCCAAAGTGATTTACAGATTTAGTGCAATCCCTAGCAAAGCCCAATGACAATTTTTAGAGAAATGGGGAAAAAATTTTAAATTCATATGGAACCACAAGAGAATAGTGAAAGCAAATCTGAACAAGAAGAACAAAGGTGGAAGGCATCATACATCCTAATTTCAAACTATGTTACAAAGCTATAGTAATTAAAACAGTAGGGTACTGGCATAAAAACAGACATATAGACCAAACAATAGAGAACCCAGAAATAAACACACATGTATGGTCAACCAATGGTCATCTGATTTTGACAAGGACCTAAGAATACACAATGGAAAAAAGACAGTCTTTTTATTTTATTTTATTTTTAAGTTTATTTATCTTGAGACAGAGAGCATGAGAGGGGGACAGGCAGAGAGAGAGAGAGAGAATGAGAGAATCCCAAGCAGGCTCCACACTGTCAGCACAGAGCCCAACACGAGACTCGATCCCATGAACCCGTGAGATCATGACCTGAGCTGTAATCCGAAGTCGGACACTTAACTGACTGAGCCATCCAGGCGCCCCAAGACAGTCTTTTTAATATATGGCTTTGGGAAAATTGGATATCTACATGCAAAAGAATGAAATCAGACCCTTATCTTACACCACACTCAAAAATCAACTCAAGATAGACTAAAGTCTTAAATATGAGACCTGCAACCATAAAACTCCTTGAAAAAAACTTCTTGATGTTGGCCCTGGTAATGATATTTTGCATGACACCAAGAGCACGGGCAACACATGCAAAATAGACAAATGGGACTACATGATATTGTAAAGCTTCTGCACAGCGAAGGAAATAATCAACAGAATGATAAGGCAACCTACAGATTGGGAGAAAATATTTGCAAACTATATGTCTGATAAGGGGTTAATATCCAAAACATATAAGGAGCTCATACAAGTCAATAACAAAAACAGCAACAAACAAAAATAATTACCTGGTTTAAAAATGGACGAAGAAAGGAGGACCACCAGGTATGTGAAAATGTGCTCAATATCACTAATCATCTGGGAAATGCAGATCAAAACTACAATGACCTAGCACCTCACACCTGTTAGAATGGTGTCAGGAGTTATCAGGTGTTGGCGAGGATGTGGAAAAAAGGAAACCCTTCTACGTTGTTGGTGGGGATATAAATTGGTGCAGCCACTATGGAAAACAGTATGGAGACTCCTCAAGAAATCAAAGACAGAACTCCCATATGATCCATCAATCCCTCTTCTGGTTTTGTATATAAAGGAATGGAGAGCCGCCTGGGTGGCTCAGTCGGATAAATGTCCAACTTTGGCTCAGGTCATGATCTCACAGTCCAGTCCGTGGATTCGAGCCCTGCGTTGGGCTCTGTGCTGACAGCTCAGAGCCTGGAACCTGCTTCAAATTCTGTCTCCCTCTCTCTCTGTCCCTCCCCCCATTTGCGCTCTCTGTCTCTCTTTCAAAAATAAATAAACATTAAAAAAATTTTTTTAATAAATAAAGGAATTGAAATCAGACCTTGAAGAGATACCTGTACTCCTATGTTCATAGCAGCATTATTCGCATTAACTGAGCCATCAAAGTAACCTAAATGTCTGTGAGCAGATAAAGAAAATGGGGTACAATGGAATAGTAGTCAGACTTAAAAAAGAAGGAAATCTTGCCACTTGAGATAACGCGGGTGAAACTGAAGCACAAATACGGACCCAAAAAGGCAAATGCTACGTATCACTTACATGAGGCATCTGAAATAGTCGAACTCGTAGAAGCAGAGGTTCTCATAGCCAGGAGCTGGGAGAAAGGGGCAATGAGGTGAGTGAAATTAGTGAAAGAATCCAAAACTTCAGTTATACAAGAAAAAAATTATTCCGCCACATAGCGTCTCCCAAACATTTTATATGGTATGGATTTAAGGTTTGGTTAACCAGACATCTTGATTCATCTTCAAGTAAGGCTTTATGAGAGACAATAGAAAAGAAGAAATAAGGACAGAAGTTGAAATCCAACCCTATTTCTACAAGGTAACTTCAGCATATGCCCTGGGGCAGTTTAATCATTTTTTTTTTTTACCTTCTTATTTTATATTACTGTATAATAAGGCTTTACCTTGAGCTCACACAAGGTCGTTAATTCTCAAAGATATGTCAAAGACAGGCCTCCTTCACCTAAAGACAACTCTCAAAAAGTGAAGAAATGTGCATGTGTTCAATTAATGGAGAAAATGATCCCACAGTCATATTTTAAGCTGTCAGTCATCACTCTCCTCAGCCTATCATCTTCTCCCTGAGGAAAGGACGCCGCCATTTCTCTGCCTGACGGCTCAGCGTCTTTGTTCCTCAGCTGATGGCCCAGACCCAAGCCACATTTCAAACTTATTTTGTGTTTAATGTCTTACTAGTGAACTCACGTTTCTTTAAAAAGAAACAAATGTTTATTTTTGAGAGACAGAAAGCAAACAAGGAGGGGGAGGAGCAGAGAGAGGGAGACACAGGATCCAAAGCAGGCTCCAGGTTCTGAGCTGTCAGCACAGAGCCCCATGCGGGGCTCGAACTCACAAGGCACAAGATCATGACCTGAACCCAAGTGGGTCGCCCAACAGACTGAGCCACCCAGGCGCTCCTGAACTCTGGTAGTTCCAAACCCCCTTGCACACACCGTCACCCACCCTTGTAGACTGTTATAGGGTCATCTCCCACATGACATTGGCAGAGTGCCCTCCGGCGTGAAACACTTTGCGCAACGTACATATGTTGTTAGGTCAGGCATTTTTGGAGCTCTTTTGATCCACTAATTTCCTAATCATTTTTCTAATTTTGATCAAGAAAGTTTTTAGGTGGGGGAGATGGCTCAGATTTGGGCTCCACTTTATAAGAAAAAAAAAGTGAAGCAAAGGTTGCCTCAATGGAATGTCTCCTCACTTTCTCCTCTGCCTCCCCTCCCTTGCAAAAAAAAAAAAAAAGTGAGATCTTTTTTAGGAAAAAATACTATATTTTTGAACTTTAAAAAAACAAAACCCTTGCTGCATCTTCACTTAGGGAAGAGCTTAGTTTTTCTTCTGACGTTGTTACAACGTCTTCAACAGCCGACGTTGGGGGACGTTAATGTTAAATGTCAATAATGTCGGAGGTGTGAAACAGCTCTATGTTCTTGCTCCGCAAGTGCAAAATCCGGAACGCACCTGGAAGGAGTTTAGATTCAGTAAAAGGAACAAAGGCTGTGAGCTGAAGACGTGCAGGGAGACGAGGAAGCATCTGAAGGGGTCTTCAGGGGACGAGGCTTCCCCAGGGGAGGTGCTGTATAAAGCGAGCGGGAGCACCCAGCAAAATAAACTAGGGGGCCGTCGCTCAGGGTGGGGCCCAAGACATGTGCAAGCCAGGCCTGCTCAGCAAAGAGCAGTTTTAAGGCTGGGCATGAACAGGCAGAAGGTAATCAGACCCTAACGGATTCAAAGGGGCAAGTGCAGGGGCTGTGTCAAGCTCAGAGGGCGTGGCACAGGCCGAAGAGGGGATGGGGGCTGGCAGAAGTTGAGGGAAGGGGTGTGAGGGGATAGAATCTGTAGGAGTTGGTGACTGATTGGATACTTGCCCGGCAGCTGGTGAGGCAACAATGGATCCCAGGTTTCTCTTCAATAGACATTCTGGACTGACTTTCCTTGGTTCTGGTCCCGCCTACATGTGGTATTTCCTCAGCTCCTAATTCATGAAACTTCTATGACAATTCAACGTATTAGCATTTTTTTCTCAGGGTGTCTTAGCTTCATAAATCTTCACAGCGAGATTATAATCTTCTGAAAAACTGACAGGGTATCTTTCATTGCTCTAAATAGTCTCCCTATTCAGGGCTTTAACCCAAAGAAAGAAAGCGATAGTCCTAAAGCCTGTGAGGATCCACCACCTGAATGATCTGGCCACCCAAGGAATGTTGAAAATTGGGTGTCATGACACCGCTAGTCAACACTTCCTGGTAAGAAGATCAATATACAAGTATCATCTCAAAGTCCAGCCCTCTGTGAGGATCATCTCGTCTGTGTTGCTAGGGTTCTGTTGATTCGTGTGGGGGCGAATGCCCTAATTATAAGAAGAAAGGCTTGCACAGATTTGATAAAAGGAGCAAAGCCCATCGGCATTAAATTATATCCAAGAGTTATTAACGCAGCCCTCCCATTGACTCAGGGTCAAAACAGAATTGTGTCCTTGATCTGATCCGAACTTCTTTGGACTTTCCTTTTACTGAGGCAGATGACAGGCGGGTATGAGCATGTGGGAGGCAGAGGGGATTCCAAAAGACAATATATTTGGGAAGGAAATGATCTTTTGCAATGGAGACATTGTCTGGGAGGAAGTCAAACCCCTCAAAAGCAGCTATCAGGAAGATTTCATACTTTAGAGCCTACCAAGTCAGGATGTAATATTTTAGTATTAGATAATCTCTATTTTTTTTTCAAATTGCCCATATTAAAAAAAAAACAAACTTAATGGCAACAATAACAGCAGCTATCTATGCTGCCAAAAGGAAAAAAAATCCTACGCGCAATTAAAATTACAAGGTAGTTGGGAGCTATCCGATGATACCTCCTACAATAAATCATCTTGAACTTTCAGCCTAGGGTTACCAAGACCTGAAGAGAATACGCAGGAAATATCTTGGGAATTTAGCTCCCAACTTGAATAAAGAAGTCCACAACTTAATACTAAATACATAATTACTAAGAAAATATTAAACAACCATGTTAACCCAGTGCTCCTCTATAATATAGCAAATGGAACAAGTCGTTTTAGTAATTAAAGAATCATTACATATAGTGCTATCATTAAATGATTCCTGAAAGGGAATTCCTAAGGGGTTAGCTTTTGCAGTGATCAGTTATTTACAAATTCTTTTTTTTTTTTCTTTCTTCCTCTGCCCCCAAAATGTTCAGCATCTAAATGAGAGGGCCTTTGGGACCAAGGATGACACTTTATCTTCAATCCATAATATGCCTGGTTGACAGTAGAGAGCAGCCAGATAGGAGAATCTCCTCCTATTGTTAATGATTCGGTGATTAAGAAACGGCAAAGGCTCTACATGCAGAAAAGAGGGCCTTTGGTCTGACAGGAAGATCACCTTCAGGCCTGGGAATTGGTGCTATTAAATTTGACTCCAGCTGGAGGCCAACAGCTGCAAGCCCTGGACAAGTGCCACAGGCAACACTCTAGAACCAGGAACCCTTTCTTTGCCCACCTCACTGCCACCCATCTGGGTACTGTGAGGTATATCCCCACACTGAGGCCGTAGGATCTTTCTGAAAACGTACATCTGATCCAGTTTCTCCGCAGCTTAAATACTTCAGTGGCTTTTCCTTTGCACTGAAGGTAAAGTCCAAACTCTCAACAGGGAGCTGGTTACAAGGCCCTTCCTTCTGCAGTAGCCCCCCCACCCCCCCACCCCGACCTACACACGCCTACCTCCATCCCTCTCGCCACTCCTCAGTGTCACTCCTTGGTGTTCGCAACCCCTGAGCCCTGTGCACACTTCCCCTTCTGTCCTTTGTCTTCTGCCTGGAACACACTCCAGGCCCTTCCCCAAGTTACGGAGTGTAGTTGTGGCTCATTTATTTTCATCGCTGAAGCTACTCTATTGTCCAGCTAAACCGCTGTGTATCCGTTGGGATGGCAGACATGGTTGTTTCCTTCGTGGGTGGCTTTAACCAATAATAACGCTGGGAACATCTTGTCCGCATAGACGGGTGCATATAGGTACATGTGCAGAGTGGAATGCTACTCTAAACTTGAAAGTCTGGATCAGGTGCCCCTCATCTGTGTTCTTTTTAGCACCTATGCTTACTCCATCATCACATGAACCACACCGTGTTACGGCATGCACAGGACAGAAGCGAAAAGATACAGCTGAGATCCCCAGCTGCTGTCCCTCTGGATCCATTGCTCTATTAGTTCTGAGGCCACATGTCCCTCCGGCTGCTCCCAGGTTCCTTTCTCTTATACACAGTACTCCTCTGATAGGTGACTTGGGCTCAAAGACTTCGCAGTGACCTGAACAAACCCTTCTTGGAATTGTACGACAGTCCTCTCCCCTCTGGCCTTCCCCCTTTCCTGCACAGATGTCAGACCTGCAATGTCTTCCCCCAGCCTTCTCTGCTTCCCTCCCTTTGTCCTTCACAGGCATTTCCTCCAAGAAATCTCTTACCTGTCTAATCCTGTCTTGGTGTCTGCTTCTTAGAGAGCCCGATCTAACAGCGTGTCTATCTCTTCATTACCCTGTGGCCTTAACAATTAATACGTAAATTCTCAAAAAAGAAACTCTTGTGCCCGCAGTGCCAACCGGAGGGACTGATATGTGATAGATGCTGAGTAAATATTGGAGAATAAGTGAATATAAATAAATAAATAAATGCCTACTCCATATGAACATGTTTCTGGCATCATCTTGAAGGCAGAAGAAAACTGCTTGGCCCAACTCTAGTATCTTCCTTCTTTCTTTCTTTCTTTCTTTCTTTCTTTCTTTCTTTCTTTCTTTCTTTCTTTCTTTCTTTCTCTCTTTCTTCCTTCCTACCCTCCTTGAGAGAGACAGAGAGAGCGAGCATGAGCGGGGGCGGGGGGCAGAGAGAGAGGGAGAGAGAAATCCCAAGCAGGCTCCGCACTGTCAGCACAGAGCCCGATGATGCAGGGCTTAAACTCACAAACCAAGAGTCAAAAGCTTAAGACAGCCACCCAGGCACCCCACCTCCCTTCTTTCCGTGGGCCTACTCACAGACTGTGCTTTCTACTTAAAAGGTGCTGCCAGTGTGCAATGACAGACAAAGGAACTAAGATCTCACTTTCTCTCCATGAGGGAAGGGCAAAGTCTCCCATTAGGTCATTGGCTTGGGAACATCTCTTTGGCACCTCATTCCATATTTCAGAAGCTTCTGATCACAACCCCAACCAACCAGACTTGTGTCACTGCCACGTGGCAAAGAGAAGGGGCCTATGGTAAGTGGCCTTTAGGATGGTCTCCTATGATCTCTGCCTACTGGTATTACACTTTATATAATTCCCTGTCCTTGACTGTGATCCACATTTAAAAACCCTGAGGAATTGTATACAGCGGAAGTGATAGGATCTGCCTTCTGAGTTTACATTATAAAAAGACTGGAGCTTCCATGGGTTGAGAGTCAGAAGACCTAAGTGTAACCTTTCTCTTTACAGGGCCCTGGCCAAGTTATTTTCTTTTTTAAACTCTTTTTTTAAGTTTACTTATTTTGAGAGAAAGAGAGCATGCTCACACGCTCACAAGTGGGGGAGGGGCAGAGAGAGAATCCCAAACAGACTCAGCACTGTCCATGCGGAGTCTGATGCAGGCAGGGCTCGAACCCCACAAACCCTGGGAGCGTGATCTGAGCTGAAATCAAGAGTTGGGTGCTTAACCTACTGAGCTACCCAGGCACCCCCTGGCCAAGTCATTTTCATCTCTTTATGTCTTAGGTTCTTTATCCGTTGAATGGATTAAGTAATACCTAACTAATTATGATTAGTTTATGTGGGAAATTATATAAAAGCCAACTTTTATATAAGTTGACTTTTATATATATATAAATATATATATGTAATATATGTATGTAATATATATATGTAATATATGTAATATATATATTTATATATATGTAATATACATATACATATGCATATACATATATGTATATATATGTAATATATATATTTATATATATATTTATATATATATGTAATATATGTAATATATGTAATATATGTAATATATATATTTATATATATATAAACTTCCATGGGTGAGTACTGTTATCATCCTCATTTCTTTTTTTTTCTATTCATACATTAGACATTTATCCATACATTACAATTTTATTTTTGTGGAAAAAGTTGTTTAACAATCACTGAATTTCTAGGCCAGGTTCAGGTACCTGAAGAGCCTTTATAACTAATTTATATTGTCTAGATCCAAGGTATGCTGCAAACACGGTCTGGAGCAAAATGGGAAATAACATCTTTCTAAAGGCAGGCTGAGAAGTTCTAGTCCAGCCAGTTAAGATGTTTCCTTTTTCTGGTAGCAAGGCTGACTCATAACTGGCCACCATTCACAGGTATAGCCAAGAAAACAGGGTATAGACCACCAAAAACAAGACCAACCAGTCCACCCTGTGTTATGGTACAGGTTTCACAATTCAAATCACCTGTATTCAAAGGTAGATTTACAAAACCTTTGTAAGGTGCATGCGCAGTCAAAAATGGGATCACTGCCATTGGTAAGCCAGCAGCTGTACGAGCCTGTATCACATTGAAGATGCGTCAAAAAAGACTATTTGCTATTAGACCATAGAGAGCAGCATTAAGTGCAATATATACTGATCCATGTTCAAATAGATTCCTTTCTGCTTCTGGGAGGTGGTTAATTTTTCTGGTTATGATACTGAAAATTAAGTCTTCCTTGACAGTATCATCTGGTTCATGACATTTCAGCTTGAGCCCTGTGCTCTGCTCACAACCCTCCTTGGCACGCTGGGGTTCACGCCAACCTTTGCTCGACTAGCCTGAACGCAGCCATCTTTTCATACAACTCAGCAGTAAAAAGAAGAGAGCTAGTCACACGTTCAGCAACCTGGACGAACCTCAGTTAGGCCAAATGAAAGAAGCCAGACCCCTCCCCCGCAAAAGAACCCATACCAAGTGATTCCTTTTAGATAACATTCTAGAAAATTCAAACTACAGTGGCACAAAACAAATCAGTGGCTGCTTGAGGCAGAAGTGAAGAAGAGGGATTATAAAGGTGAATGAGGAAATGTTTAGGGATGATGGATATTTTTATTGTCTTGATTAGAGCAATATTATCGTGCATGTATACCTAGGTCAAAACTTACCAAATTATATACTTCAAATATGTGTGATTTATTATGTATCAATTAAACCTCAAAAAACCTACAAAAATCTAAATCATTCACATCATTATTATACTCAGGAAAGCCATTCTAGATCATTGTTCTGATATATCTCTACTCTCTTCTTACCCTGCTTCCCCTTCCCCAAATTCCTGAATAAGAGGTGAAGACCACACTCACCTCTGGCATTCCCGTCAATTAAGAAAAAAAAAAAAAAATAGGTCCATATGGAAAGAATTTTAAGTTTTACAGGACATGCAAAGAAGGGTAAGAAATACTCCATGTCTTTAAGAAATTGTAATCTACGCAGAGAGAGAAGCTATAAGTATGTTTAAAGCTAAATTGTCTAACGGGGTTTAAGTGTCAATTCTAAGAAATAGAAAACATCTAAAAGGGGAGTGATAGGGGCGCCTGGGTGGCGCAGTCGGTTGGGCGTCCGACTTCAGCCAGGTCACGATCTCGCGGTCCGGGAGTTCGAGCCCCGCGTCGGGCTCTGGGCTGATGGCTCAGAGCCTGAAGCCTGTTTCCGATTCTGTGTCTCCCTCTCTCTCTGCCCCTCCCCCGTTCATGCTCTGTCTCTCTCTGTCCCAAAAATAAATAAACGTTGAAAAAATAAATAAATAAAATAAAATAAAATAAAATAAAAATAAAAGGGGAGTGATTAACTGCCTAATGAAGAGTCGAGGCAAAAATTTCCAAAGACACATGACTTCGGGCTGGGATGGCTTGGGAATGTTTCATGTAGGATGTGGGATTTGAGCTGGAATGTGAAGAATGGATAACATTTGGATAGATGGGAGGAGAAAAGAGAATAAACACAAGATGCTTTGGTGGGGTCAGAAAATGGTGACATTGAGTGAATAAGTCTGACAGGAGGAAAGGTGTCACAGGACTTAGCTCTACAAAAGTGAGACCAGAGTTGGAGGGTCTTGAGTACCAGGTAGAGAGTCTAAACTCTCAGCCTATATTTCATCTTAACAACAAGAAGGAAGAGAGCTTTTCGTTGTCAGAATCATTCAGCAAAGAGCGTATGAGCATATATGAGGAAGGTGGAAAGGAGATAACTTGTCTGAATGGACTAGTCCCTCCCAATCCTGAGACACTGGTCACAGATTCATCGGCTTTGAAAGCGTCCAAGAGGTAGCACTGGATATTTGTTCGATCATATCTGGGTTCCTCTTGGAGGTGGTGCCTAACTTCCATGCCAGGGTCAACAGGGACAGATTTTCCCCTATTCCACCAAGTTCAGCCAGCAAATGGAAAGTGATCCATGTACAACCATCAGACTCTCTCTCATGATTTTGAGTCCTGAGTAAATGACTCAGTGACATGAGGAACAGTTAGAGGTCACTCGTCATGCTCACCAGACCCTTCCTTCTCAATGGCTGTGGTTATACTTCTTGCTAACCAGCACTCCAAAGTTCTCTTGGTTCCTAACCAGTTCTCTAGTCTCTGGTCAATTCTGAGATTCCCCCAAATATTATTCCTATAAATTTCACTTTTGCCTAAGACTGTAGAGTCTGTTTATGTTACTTGAAGCCAACAACTGGGTCAACGTAGAACTCTTTACATCTTAGCACTTCAGGCCCTGCATAAACCTGTTGGCCTTAGTTCACCCCCTTAGGTCCATACAGAACAAGTCTGTCCCCTCTTTCACATGAATTCTTCTTATGTCCGAAGACAGCTCTCTGGCCTATCCTGAACCTTTCTTTCCCTGGGCTGTATGCCCTGTGTTCCATTGGGCACGCATCAACTCACATGGGCTGGATTGCTTCACCAGCCTGAACAGTTTTTCCAAGGGTGCTCAGCTGTTCACATTCAGACCTTGGTGACTTGATAAACATTTGTTGAATGATGGCTACAATTCCTCTTGTAGGAAACAGTCATTCGTTTTTGGTTTTCCATGCAAAGGCTATGTTATAGTTGGGGTATTGGTTCAACGACTGAAATAAATATAAAAGTAACATTGACTTATATAAGATGGTTTATTACACGGAAAGATCTAAATTTAAGTAGGGCTGGGGATCCAGGCTTTTTCCAGCTTGTTACTATCCATTTATACCCATTTATATTCATTTATAACACATGGCTTCATCTTGCGGTCTAGCATGGCCATTCCTGCATCTAGCACCATGTTCACATTCCAGAAACAGGAAAGAAAGGGAGAAGAAAAGTCTTGCGGCATTCCTTTTAAGGAATGTTCCAGAAGCCATCACCTCTACTTATCTTCCATGAGTTGGAACTTAATCCTAGAGCTTTGCCTTGCCTTCTTTTTAAAAAAAATTTTTTTTAAACATTTTATTTATTTTTGAGACAGGGAGAGACAGAGCATGAACAGGGGAGGGTCAGAGAGAGGGAGACACAGAGTCTGAAACGGGCTCCAGGCTCTGAGCTGTCAGCACAGAGCCCGACGCGGGGCTCGAACTCACGGACCGTGAGATCATGACCTGAGCCGAAGTCGGCCGCCCAACCGACTGAACCACCCAGGCACCCCTGCCTTGCCTTCTAAGAAGGGCTGGGAAATGTAGGTTTAGCTGAAAGAGGATGGTAAACTAGCAGTTTCTACCATAGACCATACAATGCAATTTAGATATCTTCCAATAAAACACTCCCAAGTATAAGGAGATGCTACACAAGTCACAAGTAGCTTATTGGCTGTAACTTTCTTATATTCAATGTTGGGTATTTTGCAAGTGGCTATCAGGCTAGAGTTATGCTAAGAATTGAGCTTTAGGTAAATTGGATTCATGGATTTACCAGCACACATGCCTTGGACTAGTCCGTGTACTTATAACACAAAGGTCAGGTCTACACTGTAAAGTTCCTCCAACTGAGACAATCAAACAGCTATTTCTTTTGAAAACAAAACCCACAAATTTGCTTCACACAATGAGTTTAATATGTGTTCACACAGATAGTATTCTTTTGCTTACAAGTAATACAAACTGACTGTAGTTTGTTTAGAAGGGAGGGATGAATTATTATAAGCGCACCAGATGTATCACAGTACTCAAGGCAATGCGCAGCTGACTGGGCCTCTGGAACAGACTATAATTAAAATGCTCTCCATCTTTTATTTCCGTCCTTCTGCCCAGAAGCTTTATTCTTCTTTGTCTTAAAAGACCCCTTTTCTCCACTCTCCAGTCTGCACAGTAGACAATGGCTATTCCTAGCTTCTTGGTCTACATGTAATCCCTCAACCCACCCAGAGATATCTGAGGCTGTCCTTCAATTGCCATGTTTATTAGCCTTGGTTGGGTTAGTGGTCCACCTTGGGCCAATCAGCCAGGTCTAAAGAGTAGGCCAAGAGGCTCCTAAGTAGCTCAGTGAGTTAGGCATCCGGCTCTTGAATTAGGCTCAGGTCATGATGCCTGGGTTGTGGGATCAAGCCCTGCCTGGGGCCCTGCACTGAGAATGGAACCTGCTTGTAATTCTCTCTCTCTCTCTCTCTCTCTCTCGCTCTCTCTCTCTCTCTCTCTCTCTCTGCCCCTCTCCCCTGCTCTCTCTAAAATAAATATTTTTTTTAATTTTTTTAAAAAAGAATAGGTCAAATCTTATCTTTATGACAGCCAGCAGCTACCTCTGAGCCCTGTAGGTTTAGAGAGTTACAGGCAGGGAAAAGTAGTTTCCAGCGAAGGGAAGGCTAGACAGGCATCTCAACAGGCATATCCTCCACCCATTCATACGTGGAGGATTGTCATGAGCGAAATGAAGTTTAAAAATGTAGCTATGAGGTCGGTGACACTCAAGTTAGCAGCATGATGCAATGCGGCTGGGGAAGAAACTATGTCGGCCTCAAGACTGTTTTGGTTGTAACCGAAACCCATCCAAAGGCTCTTAAGCATATCACTCGAGATATTTAATACCTGAAGAAGGCTTTGATGTACGGAGGGTCACCTCTAGTTACTTGTTTTAACTATTACTCAAGTTGTCAAAGGTGTATTATTTTTTAAAATACTTTATTTTTTAGAGTAGTTTCAGGTTCACAGCAAAATTAAGCAGAAGGTAGTGAGGTTGCCCATAAACCCTCCTACCCCCACATTTGCATGGCCTCCCCCATTATCAAAGTCCCACACCAGAGTAGTACGTTTGTTACCGTTGATGAACCCACATTGACACATCATCACCCCAAGTCCGTAGTTTTCATGGATATAGTTCACTCCTGGGGTTGTATATTCTGTGGGTTTGGACATATGTATAATGACAGTTATTACCTGTTACAGTATCGTACAGAGTATTTTCACTTCCCTAAACATCTTTTGTTCTCTACTTATTCATCCTTCTGTCCTCGCTAAGTTTTGGCAATCACTGGTCTTTTAACTACCTTCATGATTGTGCCTTTTCCAGAATGTAATATAAGTGGAATAATACAGGATGTAGCCTTTGTAGTTACAACCCGAAAAGCACAATCCATGAAAGAAAGAACAACCTGATTTAAAAATAGGCCAAAATCTTTTTCGCAAGAACACAGGTGTCGTGAAAACCACCACTAAACCTGAACCAAAGTGGGAAAGGAAAAGACTCATATCAACGTCATTGTCATTGGACACGTGGATTTAAGGCTGCCACTGCCAGTCATCTGATCTACAAATGTGGTGGGACTGACAAAAGAACTCTCGAAAAGTTTGAGATGGAGCCTGCTGAGATGGGAAAGGGCTCCTTCACGTATGCCTGGGTCTTGGAGAAACTGAAAGCTGAACATGAACGTGGTATCACCGTTCACAGCTCCCTGTGGAAATTCGAGACCAGCAAGTATTATGTGTGCATCACTGGTGTCTCAGCACACAGAGACTTTATAAAATACATGTATAAAAAATGTGATTATAGGCACATCTCAGGCTGACTGTGCTGTCCTGATTGTTGCTGCTGGTGTTGGTGAATTTGAAGCAGGTGTCTCCAAGAAAGGGCAAACCTGTGAGTATGCCCTTCTGGCTTACACATAGGTGTGAAACAACTAATTGTTGATGTTAGCGAAGTGGATTCCGCTGAGCCACCCTATAGCCAGAAGAGATACGAGGAAATCATTAAGGAAGTCAGCACCTACATTAATATAACTGGCGGGGGCGCCCGGGCGGCTCAGTCGGTTGAGCGTCCGACTTCTGCTCAGGTCACGATCTCACAGTTTGTGGGTTCAAGCCCCGCGTCGGGCTCTGTGCTGACAGCTTGCTCAGAGCCTGCAGCCTGCTTCAGATTCTGTGTCTCCTTCTCTCTCTCTGTCCTTCCCCGATCCATGCTCTGTCTCTCAAAAATAAATAGATGTTAAAAAAAAATTTTTTTTAATTGGCTACAAACCCAACACAGTAGCATTTGTGTCAGCTTCTGGTTGGAATGGTGACAATGTGCTGGAGTCATGTGCTAACATGCCTTGGTTCAAGGGATGGTAAGTCACCCGTAAAGATGACACTGCCAGTGGAACCACACTGCTTGAAGTTCTGGACTGCATTCTGCCATCAATTCATCTGACAAGCCCTTGCATCTGCCTCTCTAGGATATATACAAAATTGGTGGTATTGGTACTGTCCATGTGGGCCAAGTGGAAACTGGTGCTCTTAAACCCGGCATGGTGGTCACCTTGGATCCAGTCAATATTACAACTGAAGTAAAGCCTGTTGAAATGTACCACGAAGCTTTGAGTGAGGCTCTTCCTGGGAACATTGTGGGTTTCAACGCCCAGAACGTATCTGCCAGAGATGTTTGTCATGGCAATGTAGCTGGAGTCAGTAAAAATGACCCACCAATGGAAGCAGCTGTCTTCACGGCTCAGGTGATTATCCTGAACCATCCAGGCCAAATCATTTCTAGATACGCACCTGTGCTGGATGGTCACACGGCTCACGTTGCCTACAAGTTTGCTGTGCTGAAGGAGAAGATTGATCGTTGTTCTGGAAAAAGGCTGGAAGATGGCTCCATGTCCTTGAAATCTGGTGATGCTGGCATCGTTGATATGGTTGCTGGCAAGCCTAGTGTGTTGGGAGCTTCTCTGGTTAGCCTCTTTGGGGCCATTTTGCTGTTCCTGACAGGAGACAGACGGTTGCTGTGGGTGTCATCAAAGCAGTGGACAAGAAGGCAGCTGGAACTGGCAAGGTCACCACGTCTGCCCAGAAAGCTCAGAGGCCTGAATGAATATCATTCTCAATACCTGCCACCCCAGTCTTAATCAGTGGTGAAAGAATGGTCTCAGAACCCTTTATGTCAATTAGCCATTTAATTTTATTTATTTTTTTTTAATTTTTTTCAACGTTTTTTATTTATTTTTGGGACAGAGAGAGACAGAGCATGAACGGGGGAGGAGCAGAGAGAGAGGGAGACACAGAATCGGAAACAGGCTCCAGGCTCCGAGCCATCAGCCCAGAGCCCGATGCGGGGCTCGAACTCACGGACCGCGAGATCGTGACCTGGCTGAAGTCAGACGCTTAACCGACTGCGCCACCCAGGCGCCCCATCCATTTAATTTTAATAGTAAAAGACTGGTTAATGATAACAATGCATCGTAAAACCTTCAGAAGGAAAGGAAAATGTTCTGCGGACCATTTGTTTTGTGTGTAAATGTGGCAGTTTTCAGTTATTAGTTTTTTTTTTTTTAATGAGTACTTTTTAATGGAAACAACTTGATCAAAAATCTGTCACTGAATTTCAAGACCCATTAAACCAAAGGTTTAATGAGAAAACTGTATCTTCTTTTGGTCAACACTGTAACTTCATGTAGTACTATTCAGGTAAAAGATTATGAGTTGCCCATAACCTATTTCTGGTGTTATCTTATGTCAAAACTCAGAATTTGGGTTAACATTTTTTTCTGGATGGGAATTTTTTTCACCTTGTCTGAGGGAGAGAAGTCATCTATTTAAGAACATAGTAAAAAGCTATGGGGAAAGGGGATCTGTTGGTGCAACATATCATAGCTTAGAACAGATAAGCAAAGAGTAACAGTATAAGATAGCTTATAAAAAGGTTAAATTCTGTAATACTAAAATCAGTGTGTCTCATATAATTTGTATTCTATCAATATTGGGTAAACTTGGTGATACCAAAAAAAAAAAAGGGGGGGGTGGGTGAGGGTAAAGATTTTAACAGATACCTCACCAAAGAAGATATACACATGGCAAATAAGCATATGAAAAGATTTTCCACATCATACATCATCAGGGAAATGCAAATTGAAACAACAATGAAGTAATGCTACACATTTATTAGAATGGTCAAAATCCAGAACACTGACAGCACACAATGCTGGTGAGGATTTAGAACAACCGGAACTCTCATTTAGTGCTATAGGAATGCAAAATGGTACAGTCATTTTGAAGGACAGTTTGGCAATTTCTTACACAACTCAACATACTTGTACTGTATGATCCAGCAATCATGCTCTTTGGTATTTACCCAAAGGAGTTAAAGACTTATGTCCACACACATATACCTGCATGTGGATGTTCGTAGCAGTTTTACTCATAATGGCCAAACCTTGGGCACAACCAAGATGTTCTTCAGCAGGTGAGTGGATAAAGAAAGTATAGTATATCCAAAGACTGGAATATTATTCAGCAATGAAAAGAAATGAGCTATCAAGGCATGAAAAGACATGAAAGAAATTTGAATGCATATTACTAAGTAAAAGAGGCCAATCAGAAAAGTTGTAACATTTTAAAACCTAGGTTCTTCCAAAGGCTTTATGTTTAATTCACAACTCCTACCCTTATTTATGTCTAGTAATTTTTATATAGAAATAATATTAATCACTTTCATTTTTTCTCTGGTTAATGTTGAATTAACTAAATTTAAGTAGTAAGTTGTCCTAAGTAATTAACCCTATTTATAAGCTTATGATTTAATTCTCTGAAACATTTTAAGTGCATTTAAAATTAAAATATAAGGTTTTCTAAAACACTTCAAACATCTGATGTGGCAAACTTATAAAACTAACAAGCACAATTTTTCTAGGCCTTTAAGTAATTATTAAAATTTCATAAACCTAGTGAATGGAGTTTCTTAAGATTCACGGTGGATGACTATCAAATGTTTTCTAGTATTAATGCTCCCCTCTTTGCCTTTAGTTAAAACCTCTGAGCTTTAGCTGGACATATGTCCACCCAACAATAGACTACATTTTGCAGACAGCCGTGGCCATGTGACTAAGTTTGGACCAATGGGATGCAAGTAGATATGATATATGCTACAACTAGATCATCTCCCTTAAGACACTTGCTGTGGACCCACCTCTTTCCCACTTCCCTGGGATGTGGTGGTGAGCAAACATCAACCATGCTGATGAAGATAACACAGGCAATGGCAGAGCCAAAGGAGAAAAGGAATCCATTCCCCAGACCTCACACAGCAAAGCTGCTTGGCTTACAGCTTTGGACCCCTTACTACTTGACTGTTACATGAGAGTGAACAAACTTCTATCATCTCTGAGCAATTGTACTTTGGGGTTAGATTGTTCCCCAATAATACAACATTCAAAGACTTCCTATAAACTCAATTAGTTATAATTTCTTAAATGTTTCAAATTCAAATTGCAAGTCCAAAAGCTCAGTTTTCTCATATGTTAGATTTTCTTCAATGTTTCAAGTTCTTTAAGTAACACATAGATTATAATGATGATTAAACACTTGTTTCTGCTGTTACCACGAAAGGGATGCCATATTTCATGGGATCTAAGATGTCTTCGATTTGTAATAATGTCACCATTTATAATTGATGCCACAGATTGCAGAATGCATTCCAAATTCCAAGATGTTAAAACAGAAAATGTAGCAATACTCTGGTTCTAATTCAGCTCACCATCTATACTGATCTGTGCATTTTCTTCAGGTTACAAATTCACTTACCCAACCAAGAGAAGAAGATTTGCTGCCGTAGGCCATCTGAATCTAGTAGTGGAAGATTCAGGATTTTGAAGTAGTTACGGATTCAAGTTCTTGGTAGAGAAGTGAAGGCAGGACCTGGATGTGGGTGCTTGGTACGTCCAGAATGACTCTACCTGAGAAGTGTATATACCAGTTGGGATACTGGAGTTTGACTTTGTCCTGTCAAAAGGAAGCTCAGTGCCCACACCTTTAACCCAGAATCTAATTTCATAACACGGTCTTCTGTGTTTTCTGGGTGGCTTTCAAGTTTCTCCTTCAACCTATTTTAATTGCATCTTCTTTCAACTTCTTATCACTTGATTTGAGTAGACATACCCCATACAGACTCACACCCATACATACACATGGCAGATTGCAGCTGTAAGATTAGGGTTATTTGAATGCTTTCTGCAATACTCTATATTTTATAATTTTGCCTATCTCATTGACCACCATTTTGTAATCGTGGCAGTGAACAGGCAAAAACAGGGATTTATTGCAGGATTCCAGACTATATCCTAGATTCTGGGATAGGATCTGGGGCTCCTGAGGAGCCAGATGTGACATTTTTGGTTTCTCTGGGACTACATGTATCTGTCTCTGCTCTGCTCATGAACCATCTGACCCTGCCTCCCCCTTCTCCCCACCCCATCTTGTCTCTCTGGACACAAGTGCTCTCTGGTTCTCCGTGCCCACTTGGAAGATGGCTAGCCCATAGCCAGAATGTCCTGAGGACAAACATGCTGAGTTCAAGTGACCAACAACACTGACACTCATCTTTCATATGAAACCCATCTTGAATCCACAACAGTGTAGCCATGAAATGCAAACACTTAGTCCTCAGGAAAGAGCCATCCTCGGAAGCTGCAGACAGGGCAGGTCTCACCAAATATGGCTGCTTGGGGAGAGTAGAGTTTGGTGGCTAAGGATATGGAGCCCAAGCCAGACTGCCTGGATCCAAACCCAGGTCCTGCTGCTTCATGGCTGTGTGACCTTGACCAAGTAACTGAATGCTCAGAGCCTTAGTTTCCCCATCTGTAACATAATCATACCTGAGGCATAGGGTTGTGGCAAGGGTTTCATGATGTATGTGGAAAACATGGGGAAATCTGCCACGTGGGAAGTATTCAATAACTAGTTTGCCATGTATTCTGATGGCAGAGACAGGAAACAGAAGCAGATTGTGTGAATGTGCTCTCCACCTCAGGTGCTGGAATCTTTGCATTTATGTCTTTGCTTGTTTATTTGTTTATCTAAATCAACTGCTTTGGCTCCCATCTACCAAACCTAACAAGCTATTCCATCTCAGTCATGACTTGCTTCGGGAATGCTCATTCTCCATCCAGACCAAAGAGATGCATCCAGAGGTAGAGGATTGCATCCCCCCAGGCCAACATGAGTGTGAGTTCATTGATTCACTCACTGTGGAGTGGTCATTATATGTGCTGAGGACTGGGGATGCAATGGTGACCAAAAGCACCATGGTGACCTTTCTGCCTCTGGAAGAACAACTTCAAAAGTGTAATTGGCAAGGCTTGGTGATCGGATGGATGTGGAGGGTGAGCGTGAGGAGGGGGTCAACAGCATGCCTGGGCTTTTGTTTTATGTCATTGGATAGATACTGATGACATTTAGGGAGACAGCGTGAGAAGGAAGTCACAATTCTTGTTTGGGGCAAAAGCCAGGATGTTTGGAGTGAGAGTGGGGCACTGAGAATCAGGCTGCCAAGCCCCAGCCCAGCCCCACACTCAGCAGCACTGCAACATCAGGCGAGTCCCTTAACCTCTCTATCGGTTTTCACGTCTGAAAACGAGGAAAGTAATAGCTTTAGGTCACAGGGCTGTTGTGAAGATAAAACATATTTATACAGGCGTATCTCATTTTATTGTGCTTCACTTTATTGTGCTCTGCACATATTGCGTTTCTTACAAATTGAAGGTTTGTGGCAACCTGGCATCGAGCGAGTCTGTTGGCACCATTTTTCCAACGGCAATTGCTCACTTCCTGTCTCTGTGTCACATTTTGGTAATTTCACCATATTTCCAACTTTCTCATGGTATTTGTTACAGTGATGGGCTCGCTGATTACATCTTGCTGAAACCTAAGATGATGGTTAGCATTTTCTAAATGAAAGTATTTTTAAGGAAGGTACATACATCGTTTTTTTTAAGACACAATGCTATTGCTTACTTAAGAGACCCCAGTGTAGTATAAACATAACTTTTGTGTGCGCTGGAAAACCAAAAAATCCATTGACTTGCTTTATTGCAATATTCACTTTATTTTGATGGTCTGGAACCGAAACCACGATATCTACAAGGTGTGCCTGTACACATAAAGTTCTGCAACTGTGCCCGGCTCTCTAAGTGTCACCTTCGGCACATGATGGGTTTGAGGTGCCTTTGAACCATCAGCAGAATGCAAGCTCCCGAGAGCAGGGATGTGGTCAAATTGCTCTTGGATCCTGGCCCCTGGTATAGCGGCTGACACATAGAGAGTACCCAACAAATATTTGTTAGCAGGACAAGGTAAGGATTTTGTCTAGAGGGTGGAATGCGAATATCAACCTATGAGTCCCTGTATGGGTAGGAGCTGAAGTCTTTGGCTAGGTTGAGTCCCTAGGGAGGGAGAATAGAGGGAAAAGGGTCTGAGCTGGAGGGCTTGAGGAGCCTTAGACCTGGGGCCAGGGGGTCCATTTGGGACATGGGCGTCTCCCATTTCTGCCCCCACACCCCTTGCCTTTTCAGCCTCATTCTCCCCAGGGATCCCGAAACATAAACATTCTAGGGAGTATTTGAAGACAGCTTGAACCTTAGGATAAGGATGCTGGCCTTTCCATCCTAGTGTGGAGTGGGAAAACGTGGCATTTTCTACTCCTGGATCCACAGCTGGGCAGAACAATAATATTGCAACACCATTGGAGTTTTTCTTCCTACGAATCTATCCTGTGGAGAGTCAGCTATAACCCATGCCGGCTGTCCTGTTCCTGCAGCCGAAGTCCCGTATGCCACCCCCCACCCCCTCCCTTTCCTCCCTCTGCTCTTGTTGGAAGACCTCGCAGGTGCCAGAGACTGGCCCCTGAACTCTTTCAGGATGGTCACCCTGTCATGGCTCATATGCCTCCCTGGGCCAGCTGTCTGGCAATTTCCCCCTGTCTTTGATGGTGTTATTTCCCCACGGCCTGCAAGTTCACTCTTGGCATGCCAGGGTGGGGCACTCAGCCAGAGGGGCCCGCAGGAGGCTGAGCGCCTACACTTGTGAGCCCACCTCAACGCCTTCATGACCAGTGTCAAGGGCAGGCTGTGGAAATGAGCAGGGAGAGGGTCTGATTCCCAGTGGAGGGCCTGCCAGAAAGCCCCAACCTGCTTCCGTGAACTTCCCCAGCTCAGCAGATAGAGCCCAGGCCACAGAGGACAGAGAGGGGCAGAGGGAGGACCAGGGCAGTCTTGTCCTTGAAAACCTGAGGAAACAAGGTTGCTGTCAAATTAGGTTTCAGGGTTTTAAAAAGCTATTTTTATTATATGCATTTTCCCATTGTAAGATCAATAAAATCTCATTACAGAAAATTTGGGAAACAGGAACAAAAATTCCCCAAATCCCACAGTGCAAACCCAGCCACTGTTGACATTTTAGAGGTTTGTTTCTAAACTTCCTATGTGTGTGTTTTTATTTACATAGTTTTAATCATGCTGTATATATATTTCTGTGTTCTATTTTCTTCTTGGTATGTAATCGTTAGCATTTCCATGTTCTTTTTATTTATTTATTTTTTTTGCATTTTATTTATTTTTGATAGACAGAGAGACAGAGCACAAATGGGGGAGCGTCAGACTCTGAGCTGTCAGCACAGAACCCAGCGTGGGGCTCGAACCCACAAACTGCGAGGTCATGACCTGAGCCGAAGTCGGACGCTTAACCAACTGAGTGACCCAGGCGCCCCTCATTTCCATGTTCTTAACTGACCTTTGTAACTAGTATTAAACACTGTTACATTATATTCTACCCAAGGAAATGCTGTTGTCCACTCAATCATCCCCTTTTGGACATTCTGGTTCACACTTTTTCGCTCTTCGTTCTTATAGCTAATTCCAAGATGAAATCCTTCTGCGTCGGATTTTTCTGCAGTTAGGAATGCTTCCTTTGGTTGGCATCCCAAAGTAGGACGCCTTGAATCATTTATGGCTCCTTAGGTCTATTGCCACTGTTTTTTCCAAAGGGCGTGCCGGCAGTGTGGAGCAGATTAGAATCAGAAGCAGGGGAAACTGAGGTCCAAAGAGCAAGGACCCTCTGCTCTCAGTACCCCAGAAACTGCAACGTGGCTTCCCCAGGGCTCGGGCGAGAGGTCAGAGGTTCTAGGAAGAGGACCTGGGGATGACTGGAAACGCCTGATTTATGTGAAAATCTGTGCCAAAGAATGTGAGTAATAAGTCGATGTGTAATTGCCCGTGTGCGGATGTCGTGTTCCCAGGCCTCCCCAGAGCTGCACCGCCCTGAGCAGCTGATTGCTCGAGTGCTATATAGCAGTGAATTACAGGAGAAGGACAGGTGAAGGCCACAATCCTAGGGGTGTAACATTTAAAGGAGAAGCTCTAATCACCTGGCAGGTGGCATGGAAAGTTACTGAAGGACAGAATGCACCCCACCCCGATGGCTCCTGGAAGCCACCTCGCCCCCACCTCACTTAGAGCATCATATAAAAAGAGAGTTCCAGCACCTGCTCCCTGCTTGGTTCCAGGCTGTCTGCCTCAGCCCATTCCCCCCACCTCAAGCCATCCTGGATTGTATCCTTTCGATGTACAGTCTTACTGGACATTCTTTCATGTTTCAATTATGTCCAGTGGCAAGGTCCTTGTATGTTTGAATTTGGTTCCTTCAAACCATAATTCTGGTTCCAGCACCACCTGCTAGCATCTAGCAGGCTTTGGGGCACCTCTCCGCTTCTTCCTTTCCCATGCCATCAGGACGACCGCACCTCCCTCCCTGAGCTCTCTCCTTGTGCGGTTGGGTTCCACGGCCCAGACCCCGCTGGCATCTGTATCTTCCCCCGGCCCAGACCTTTCTGCTGGGCTCCAGGCCCACATTCCAGTCTGGAATTCCAAATGCAGTTCAGATGCAGGAGTCCAGGTGAACCCAGCATCTCCCCCTTTGGGTTGCACCTGCCCCAGCCCCTCGTCCTGTGAGTGGTACCACGAAACAGCCAGGTCTTAGGCCAGAAAGGCAACCCTCCCAGGCGTGCCCTTACTTCTTCCCTCCCATCCAATCAGTCGCCAAGTAGTTTTCAAATCCACCCCTTCCTTCTGACCCACCTCCCTCCGGGGTCCTCCAAGTGACTCCTGGGATCACTCCTCACTGACCCAAGTCTTCCTTCTTTCACTCTGTGGCTCCCAGAGTGCTCCTTCTCAAATGTCCATCTAATCAGGTCACTTCTCTATTTCAAAGTCTAACTGGCTCCTGGAGCAAGGGATGCTACAAGGTAACATTCCAGATCCTTTGATTCATTTACTCATTCGGCAGATACTTACTGAGGTCCTACTATCTGACGGGCACCGTGCCGGCAGTAGGTATGCATTGAGAAAGAGAACAAACATAGCGATATAATATTCAGTGAAATTCAAGGTCACCTGTGAATGGCTCTTCCATACATATCCAGTTTAATCTCTCAATGCATCCCTGCCTTTTACCATGTAGTCCTATCCATGACCTTGCACGCCCCTGCCTTTGATGAGTTGCTTCCCAGACTTGTATAGGCTTCTCCGTTTCTTTGGATAAATGTGTTCTTCCTAACTCACTTGTGCTCTCAGCTCCTCGAAAGCTTTCCCTAACACCCCACCCCAACTCCTCCGGATTGATCTGCCCTTTCTCTATGCCCCAGCACCTGTGTTTACCTCTGTGATTGTATTTACTATGCAGTGTGGTGACATAATTTACTGGCCTGTATTCTCTTTCCCACACACACACACACACACACACACACACACACACCTGCTCCTTAAGATAAGAATATTTTTTATCACCCAGGCTCAGCAATGTGTGGTACATAGTCAGCATTTGGCAAATATACCATATAAAAGTAACACATCATTCTTGTTGTTGAGTTAGTATCATATTTAATATGATATATAAATTTATATAATTCATAATAAATACAGGTAACCATCTTGGTCACTTTGGATGCAACATTGAATAAGCTATTGAGAGAGTAGCATTAAGTACATCTATTCAGTGCCCATCGAACTAGTTTTTGCTTGGTGCCTACTATGTGCCAGACATCATGTTAACACTAGAGATACGGCAGTGAAAAAGTTAGACAAAACCCCTCTCCTCATGGAGCTTGTATTCTAGTGGGAGCTTCCTTCTAGTGGGGAAGGAAGGAAGGAGCTAATTCTTGAGACTTAGAAGAACAGTGGAAGTAGGAAAAAATGTCTAGAAAATATTCCATATGAAGCCGTTCTAGACCACCTCCGTCAAGATCTTGAGTGGCTTGACTCAAAATTCTCAGCTTGGTCCTCTCTCCATCCTTCCCTCCTTCCCATCCTTCCTTCCTTCCTTCCTTCCTCCCATCCTCCCTTTTTCCCTTCCTCCCTCCCTCCCTTCTTCTTGGTTTGTTTTAGTTATACAAAATCATACCTATAGCTTCTCCCAACAGCACTCAACCCTCTCCCTATAGGCAACCACCATTTTTAGGTATGGATACTTCTGAAATTATTTCTTATGTGTATGTATATATGACCATATATCTAAAAGTATATGGTACTGTCTTGTTTTGATATGAATGTACTATATTGTGTGTATCATCCTGAAACCTGCAAATTGTTTAGTTTTCTCAGAGGTAATAATATGTCTTCAAAAACTCCCCACTGTCACTATGTAAAAATCTATTTTGTTTTTTAAAACTGTTACTTGGCATCTCAACATGCCATAATTTACCTGTATCTTGGTGTATTTAATCATTCTTTTTTGTATTTAGTTACTTGGTTCTATAATGACTCACTGTCCAATAGAGCAAATCCTTCAGTGTTAGTATTCTTCTTATGAGTGCTTTGCTAAGAGAATAAATGTTGTTAAAATGTCCATATCATCCAAAACAACCTACAGATTTCATTCAATCCCTATAAAAATATCAAAAGCATTTATCACAGAATTAGAACAAACAATTCCAAAATTTGTATGGAACCACAAAAGACCCGAATAGCCAAAACAATCTTGAAAAGGCAAAACAAAAGTGGAGATATATCACAATTCCAGATTTCAATTTATATTACAAAGCTGTGGTAATCAAAACAATATGGTACTGGTACAAAAATAGACACATAGATCAATGGAATAGGATAGGAAATCCAGAAATAAACCCACAATTATATGGTCAATTAATCTTTGACAAAGGAGGCAAGAATACACAATGTGAAAAAGACAGTCTCTTCAACAAATGGTGCTGGGAAAACTGGGCAGCAACACGCAAAAGAATGAAAATGGACCACTTTCTTACACCATACACAAACTCAAAATAGATTAAGGACCTAAATGTGAGATCTGAAACAATAAAAATCCTAGAAGACAGCACAGGCAGTAACGTCTCTGACATTGGCTGTAACAACAGTTTTCTAGACGTCTCTTGAGGCAAGGAAAACAAAAAAGCAAAAATAAACTATTGGGACTACAAAATAAAGAGCTCTGCAAGGCAAGGAAATGGTCAACAAAACTAAAGACAACCCACTGAATGGGAGAAGATACTTGCAAATGACACATCTGATAAAGGGTTAGTATCCAAAATACATACAGAACTTATACAACTCCACACCAAAAAAAAAAAAAAAAAAAATCAATAGAAAATTGGCAGAAGACATGAATAGATATTTCTCCAAAGAAGAGATCCAGATGGCCAACAGACACACAAAAAGATGCTCAACATCACTCATCGTTAGGGAAAAATGCAAATCAAAACCACAATGAGATATTACTTCACACCTGTCAGAACGGCTAAAATCAAAAACATAAGAAACGACAGGTGTTAGCGAGGACGTGGAGAAAGGGGAACCCTAGTGCACTGTTGGTGGAAATGTAAACTTGTGCAGCCACCGTGGAAGACAGTATGGTGGTTCCTCAAAAAATTAAAAATATGATCCAGTAATTGCACTACTGGGTATTTACCCAAAGAATTTGAAAACACAAATTCAAAAGGATATATGCAACCCGATGTTTATTGCAGCATTATTTACCATAACCAAATTATGGAAGTTGACCAAGTGCCCACTGGTGGATGAATGGATAAAGAAGATGTGGTAAATATACACAATGGACTATTATATAGCCATAAAAAATGTTACCATTTGCAACAACATAGATGGGTCTAAAGAGTGTAACGATAAGCAAAATAAGCTAGTCAGAGAAAGACAAACGTTACATGATTTCACTCATATGTGGAATGTAAGAAACAAAATAAACGAACATAAGAAACAAAAGAGACAAACCAAGAAACAGACTTTTTTTTAACTTTTGTTTTTTAAAAAATGTGTGTTTATTTATTTTGAGAGAGAGAGAGGCACCGAGAGAGGGAGAGAGAGAGAATCCCAAGCAGCCTCTGTGCTGTCAGCACAGAGCCTGACATGGGGCTCATTCTCAAACTGTGAGACCATGACCTGAGCTGAAGTCAAGAGT
Organism: Prionailurus bengalensis; assembly: GCF_016509475.1. Classification (NCBI taxonomy): domain Eukaryota; kingdom Metazoa; phylum Chordata; class Mammalia; order Carnivora; family Felidae; genus Prionailurus; species Prionailurus bengalensis. The sequence continues at coordinate 11,356,333 of NC_057350.1, forward strand.
TGGACACTTAACCAGCTGAACCACCCAGGCGCCCCAAGAAACTGACTCTTTTTTTTTTTTTAATTTTTTTTTTCAACGTTTATTTATTTTTGGGACAGAGAGAGACAGAGCATGAACGGGGGAGGGGCGGAGAGAGAGGGAGACACAGAATCGGAAACAGGCTCCAGGCTCCGAGCCATCAGCCCAGAGCCCGACGCGGGGCTCGAACTCCCGGACCGCGAGATCGTGACCTGGCTGAAGTCGGACGCTTAACCGACTGCGCCACCCAGGCGCCCCATGATAAGTGTATTTTAAAAGGATAATAAAGGGGACCCTGGGTGGCGCAGTCGGTTAAGCATCCGACTCCAGCTCAGGTTATGATCTCACGGTTCGTGAGCTTGAGCCCCACATCGGGCTCTGTACTGACAGCTTAGAGCTTGGAGCCTGCTTCGGATTCTGTGTCTCCCTCTCTCTCTCTGCCCCTCCCCCACTCATGCTCTGTCTATCAAAAAAATGAATAAACATTAAAAATAATAATAATAAAACAATAAAAGGATGATGAAATGTCTCAAAAGATTTTTCTTCATCTCTGGGATAATCACAGCTTTATTGGTTCTTGTGGTAGCTTCTATTGATTTTCAAATGTTATTCTTGGAGCTGATTTAATTCCATCATGAAATTATCCTCTACTTAATGCTGAATTTGGTTGGCCGGTGTTTGTTTGGGACTTTTGCTTGTGGATTCTGTAGTAAGATTGACCTGAATTTTCCTTCCTTTTCAAGTTTTGGCATCAAGGTTATGCTTTCCTCATATAATGACTGTTAGATTATTTTTTCTTCTTCTAGTTTCTGAGACCATTTGTGTAAGATTGGTGTTATTCTCTAAATGTTTGTGCGGGGCGCCTGGGTGGCTCAGTCGGTTAAGCGGCCGACTTCGGCTCAGGTCACGATCTCAAGGTCCGTGAGTTCGAGCCCCGCGTCGGGCTCTGTGCTGACAGCTCAGAGCCTGGAACCTGTTTCAGATTCTGTGTCTCCCTCTCTCTCTGACCCTCCCCCGTTCATGCTCTGTCTCTCTCTGCCTCAAAAATAAATAAACGTTAAGAAAAAAATTTAAAAAAAAATAAATGTTTGTGCGAATTCACCTTTGAAGACTTCAGCGACGAGAGTTTTCCTTGAGAGGAGGTTTTAAATAATAATTAAATTTCTCTAATAGCTATTCAGGTAATATGTTTTTCTCGAGTCTATTTTGATATGTGGAAATTTTCTAGGAACTTCCTGCTTCCTGTTTTACACACAGTCTTTTCAAACTCCCCTCTTATGAAAAACCTCTTATCTTTTTGAGGCCGATGGGATCTGCAGCGAAGTTCCTCTTTTAATGTTTGCCTCTTTGGTCTACTTTAATGTAGATAATACTATATTATATGCTATATACTATAATCTATATATATATACACTATCTATATATACCATATACTATAATCAAGCCTGGATCTGTACTGTCACACAAACACCATTCCTCCGTTGTTCCTCTCATCTGGAAAGCCAGACTTCACTTCCCTGCCTTTTCAAATGATGCTCATCCATTAAGACTCCACCCAAGTTTCACGTAGAATTTGATGACTATCTCATCCTGCACTCATTTCTTTCTCCTCAGGACATCGATATATTTTTATCTCTAATCTCTATTTTTATCTCCAATTCGGTCCTAATCATACACTTTTTCTGTTTTATTGTGTTGTGCCCTCTAATCAAACTGTCTGTTCAGAAGGTAAGAACAAAGACATTTTCAAATTTCCCATAGCAGTCAGATGGTGATAATTACACAGAAGGGCTCCGTTAAAGAAGAATACAGACTGAGAGACTCATCCTATGGTCCTAGAAACGCAATACTACAGAAATAGCACAAAAAATAATACAGAAATACTGCCAAAAAATCACAATCTCACAGTCTCACTGCGTGATCGATAAAACAGTAGAATAACATACTAAGGATAGGAAAAATAAAAGCACAACTAAAACTGTTCATATGCCAACTCTTCAGTAGGAAAAGAGCATCACCCTTTTACACCAGCCTCCACTGTCTCTATTCGCACAAAACGGTAAAGTCTGAACTTAATAAGCTTACGTGTGAAAGTTAAACAATGAAGTTACAATGTATTTTTTTAAATGTCAAGAAGCAAGTAAGCAAAATAAAACTAGAATGGGGAAGAAAACTACTTCTAACTGGAACTTAAAAAAGCCCTGTTTATTACACACTCTGATTAATCTTATCCAGATATGATACAATGTGGATTAAATGGAAAGACAGCTTTGGGCGTCACTACACAATTCCACAGTGCATTAGTCTAGTACGATGGGACAGGTAAAGCCATTTGGAGAATCATCAGAGAAGGAAAACCACGAAGACATTGGGAAAACTACAAAAACTTGAGGGAACTTTGTAAGAGATTTTAGTCTGTTCTTAAGCTGTTCAGGCTGCCATAACAAAAGTACCGTAGATTGAGTGCAACAGGAATTATTTCTCACAACTCTTGGGAAGTTCAAGATCAGGGTGCCCACAGATTCAGTGCCTAAGGAAGGCACTCTCCCTGGTTCACAAAAAGCTGACTTCTTGCCCGATTGTCACATGGTAAAAAGGCCAAGGAAGTTCTCTGGGGTCTCTCTTCCAAGAACGTTAATCCCATTCACCGGAGCTCCACCCTCGTGATCTAAAAGGCCCCACCTGCAATACAATCACCTGGGGGGATTAGGTTTCAACATATGAATTGTGGGGTGACATGCACGTTTAGTCTATAGCATTCCTTGATACTTGTGAAGAATTGCGATCCATGAGGCAAACTACTATAAAAATAGAGAAGATATTTGGAAGTTAAAAAAGAAACGTACATCAGAATAACCTTACTGGGGGTGCTGAATAGCAAAAACAAACTCAGTGTTTGCACCACTAAAAAAAAATGAAAACCAGGAAATGGACATTTTAAGACTAGGATATGAAATATGGGTAGAAATCTAAGAGAGTCAGCCACTTAAATGGGTTCCAGTGGGCAATAATTCACTTGGGAGGAGAACCATAATCCATTAAATAGTTTTTAAAACCCCTCCCCTAAAGAAAGAGTTGGATTTTTATATCAAAGGAACCCACCAAACACATGTAGCAGGAATATTAAAGAAAACAGTCAACTAACCCTGAGATTTATTTTCCCCATATTTTCCCCATTTATTTCCCCCCATATTTCCCCATATTTTCCCCATTATTTCCCTAATTTTCCCCATATTTCCCCATATTTTCCCCATTATTTTCCCCATATTTATTCCCCAAATAATAAAGAAGAATGTATTTCCCCATATATTTAACGTATAAAACATGATGATTTGATATGTGTACACATCGTGAAGTGATGACCTCAATCAAGCTAATTAACACATCCATCCACTACCTCACACAGTTAACTTTTCCTGTTCACCCGTTTTTGGTGCTTACAACCGAAATTGTGTACCCCTTGGCCAACATCTCCCATTTTCCCCACCTCCCAGCTCCTGTCAACCACCATTCTAGTCTCTCTGCGAATTCAACTTCTAAAAAATTCCACCTGTAAGTGAGATCATACAGTATTTGTCTTTCCGTGTCTGGCTTATTTCACTTAGCATAGCATTCTCCAGTTCCGTCTCTGTTGTCACAAAGCTGAAGATAAAAATCCTACACCCTTCCAAACAAAAACAGAAGACTACTGATGGAAGACTCACGTTGAAATTCTCATCTGCAGTTTTCAAAGGCTGGAAGAGAGAAACCACACTGACGGAATGCAGAGGGAATTCTAGAACTCCGTTCCCAGCCAAACTAGGATTCTTGTATGATCAGAAAGAGAAGACAGGTTTGGACATACAAAGATTCAAATTACATGTCACCCCATAATCTTTCTGATTATATCTTATTTAATTTTCCCACGATAACCGTGGGTATGACTTCTTATTAGCTCCATTATATAGATGAAGAAAACAAGACATACAAATAGTTTGCCCAAGGTTGTGCAGCCTTTTGGCAAAGCTGACCTTTGGACCCGTGAGACTGACTACACGGCCACCGCTCTTACTCATCTTTTTTACTTTGATGATAAACGATAAAACCATCTATTAAGTTATTCTAGGTGCTAAAGATATAGGTGCGAATAAAACAAAGGACCTATCCTTATCATACCTGCACTCTTGTGAGCACAAAGTCAACACACATCCATGTGCTATGAAGAAAAACAATGTAGAATAGAAAGGTGGTCAGAGATGGCATCTCTGAGGAGACACCGGATCAAAGACCAAATGAGGTGAGGAAGGCTGCCGTGAGGATGTGGAGGGGAAGTGTTCCAAGCACCGAAAAGGCAGATGTAGTCTTGGAAAACTCAAGAAACAATAGGAGGCAGGTGTGGCTGGAGTCAAGTGAACGTAAGGAGAATAGTGGGACGTGGAAGGGCGGAGGTACCAAGAAACCAGATATCCTAAGGTCTGTATACAATGGAAAGGACTTTGGATTATATTCTAATGTGATGATAAACAATAGGGGGGAAAAAATCACTCTTTCTTTGGTTTGGAGGCAAGATTGTAGAAAGGCAAAGGGAAAGAATCAGGACAGTTAAGAATCTACTGTGATAACCCAGGAGAGATGTGATGTTGCTTTGGACCAGAATGATATTAGTAGAGGAACTGGAGATTTGCTTTGAAGATAGAACCAACAGAACTTCCTAGGAGATTGAATGTGAGGAGTATGAGAGAAAGCGGATGTTCCAGTTTGATCTGGGCATGTTTGACCTGAGTAAGAGGGTTAATAGGGTGCCATTCACAGAGGTGGAGAATACCTGAGGAAGACCAAATCTGGGGAGAGAACAAAGAGTTTTGTTTCGGACATGTTAGTTTTTGACATCCCTACTGGACATCCAAGGGGGGAGATGTCAAATTGGCGAGTGGAGGTTAGAGGTCAAGATTGGAGGTACAAATGTGAGAATTATCTGTGAAAGATGGTGTATAAAGACATGGGACCAGATGAGATCACCCAAAGTATGCGGTAAGTGAAGACAGAAGAGGTCTGAGGACTCCATGTCGGCATACTCCACTATGTAGAAGCCAGGAAAAAGAGGAGAATCAAGCAAAAGAGAATGAGAGGGAGTCTTCTAGAGATAAGAGAATACTGGGAGTATGTGGTGTCATAGAAGCCACAGAAGGAGAGTAGCTTAAAGAAACCAATGCAGGGGCACCTGGGTGGCTCAGTCGGTTAAGCATCCGACTTTGGCTCAGGTCACATCTCATGGTTTGTGGGTTCCAGCCCCACATCGGGCTCTGTGCTGACAGCTTGGAGCCTGCTTCAGATTCTGTGTCTCCCTCTCTCTCACTGCCCCTCCCCCACTCACACTCTGTCTCTGTCAAAAAATAAATAAATGTTATGCCATTCGCAGCAACGTAGATGGAACTGGAAAGTATTATGCTGAATGAAATAAGTCAGTCAGAGAAAGATAGCATACGTTTTCCCTCCTGTGGATTTTGAGAAACTTAACAGAAGACCATGGGGGAGGGGAAGGGGAAAAAATAGTTACAAATAGAGAGGGGGGAGGCTAATCATAAGAGACTCTTAAATAAAGAGAACAAACTGAGGGTGGATTGGGGGTGGGGGAGAGGGAAAAATGGGTGATGGGCATTGAGGAGGGCACTTGTTGGGATGAGCCCTGGGTGTTGTATATAAGCGATCGACTATGGGAATCTACCCCAAAAACCAAGAGCACACTTTACACACTGCATGTTAGCCAATTTGACAATAAATTATATTAAAATAAATAAACAATAAAGAAATAAATAAATGTTAAAAAAAGAAACCAATGCAAAAAATAATTATAGTGTTCTTATGTCATTTAATTTAAAATTTTGTGAAGGAGATTTAAAATAATGTTACAAAACGTTGGAGGAAAACAATGTTTAAAAAAAAAAAATCCCTAAACAGTCTGAGGGGCGCTTCGAGGTAGTAGTTAAGAGCTTGGGAAAAATGAGACGACGCATATAAAACAAATATGGTACTTGGCACTTAGCACTCAGCACTCAACAAGCAATAATTATATGATTTCCATTATCGTCATCAACAACAAAATCTAGGATGTACAGAGTTGAGTAGGGAGAGCAAGAGTGAAGCAAATTTCTCAGGTTGTGGAGATAATAGAAAGGAAGAGGAGTTATAAATGCTATTTAATTCTTGATTGATAAATGTAGGTTAAAATACATTTGTTGAAAATGTAAGACTATCTAATAGAATGAATTTTTTTCTTGCATCTCTTTTTTAAAAATTACTTTTCTTTTTTAGATTGAGACATAATTTACAAAGCAGCATAAAATTCACCTTTTTAAAGTGTTCATTATATTCTAGCATATTCATAATGTTGAGCAACAATTTCCACAAAAAGAACCTTCGTTTCCATTAACAATCATGCCCCATTTCTCCCTCCCCCAACCCGAGCCCCCGGCAACCACAATTGTGCTTTCTATCTCTACAGATTTGCCTGCTCTGGACATTTCATACTAATGGAATCAAACAATTTGTGGCCTTTGATACCTGACCTCTTTCATTTAGCATGATGTTGTTAAGGTTTATCCATGTGGTACCTCAAATCACTACTTCACTCCATTTAACGGGTGAGTAATAGTCCATTATATGGATATACCACATTTTGTTTCTCAGCTCATCAATTGATAGAATTTGTGCTGTTTTCACTTTTCCGGAAACTATGAATAACGCTGCTATGAACATTCACGTACAAGTTTTTGTGTGAACATATGTTATCATTTCTTGGGTATGTACCTGGGAGAGAAATCTCTGGGTCATATGGAAACGCTGTGTTTAACTTTTTGAGAAACTGTCAAACTTTTTTCCAGAGCAACTGCACGATTTATTTTACATTCCTATCAGTAATGTATGAGGGGTCAGTTTTTCCACATCCCTGTCAACACCTATTACTATCTGTCTCTGATTATAGCCATCCTAGTGAGTGTAAGGTATTTCATTGTGGCTTTGATTTGCATTTCCCTAGTGACTAATGGTATTGAGCATATTTTCATGTGCTTGTTACCCATTTGCATATCTTCATTGGGGAAATGTCTGTTTAATTCTTTGCCCATTTTTAAATTGGGTTGTCCTTTTATTGATGAATTACGATAGTTCTTTATATATTCTGTATACCATATCTTTATCAAATAAATTACCTACAAACATTTTCTCCTCTTCTGTGGCTCTTTTCACTTTCCTGACAGGGTATAAATGGTCCGCAACTTACAATGGTTTGATTTATGAGTTTTGGGCTTTACAACGGTATGAAAGTGATATGCGTCCAATAGAAACCATAACCTCAGATTTCTAATTTTAATCTTTTCCTGGACTAGAAATATGCAGTAGGATAGTCTTTCATACCTATGTTTTCTTCTAAGAGCTTTATAGTTTTAGCTCTTACATTTAGGTCTTTGATCCATTTTGAGTTAAATTTTAAAACTGGTGTGAGCTAAAGCATCCACTTTCATTTTTTACACATGTGGATACCCAGTTGTCCCAGCACCATTTGTTAAAAAGATTACTTTTCCCCATTGAATTGTCTTCACAGTCTTGTTGAAAATAAATGCATGTCCCTAAATGTACGGGTTTATCCTTGGATTTTCAGTTCTGTTCCATCGTCTAGTCTATCCTTATGCCAGCACCACACCATCTTGATTACGCAGCTTTAAGTTTTGAAATCGGAAAATGTGAATCCTCAAACTTTCTTCTTTTCTTTTCTTTCTTTCTTTTTTTTTTTTTCAGAATTGCTTTGGCTTTCACTCATCCCTTGTATTTCTATATGCATTTTAGGATCAACTTGTCAACTTCTGCAAAGAGCAGCAGCTGGAATTTTGACAGGGATTGTGGTGAACCTGAGAATCAATGTAGGTGATATTGCCTTTCTCTGATCCAGAACGCAGGATGCCTTCCCATTTGTGTAGGTCTTCTGTGGGTTCTTCTACTGAGGTTTTACAGTTTTCGGCATGCAAGCCTTGTGCTTTTTTTGTTAAATTTATTCTTAAGTATTTTGTGGGTGCTATTATACCTGGGATTATTTTCTTGATTTCATTTTTGGATTTTCCATTGCTAGTGTGTAGGAATGCAACTGATTTTTTTTATACTGATTTTTTCTTTTTTGTGAATTCCTGAAGATTTTATATATACGACTTTTTTCCCATTTCTTTCTTTTGTCATGGTTCCCTTTAGTCGCATCTTTTTAAACATACTTAACAAAGCTGATTTACTTTGTATAAGAAGTTCAATTTGTGTCTCCTCAGAGACTGTTTCTAGTGACTCTTTTCTTGTTGTGTATGGGACCTACTTTCTTTTCATGTCTCATAATTTTTTGTTGAAGACTGGACATTTTGAATAATATAATGTAGCAACTCTGGAAATCAAATCTCATCCCACGCTTCCTGTTTGTTTTGTGTTTGTTTGTTTATTGAATTTTCTGCACTGATTCTGTAAAATGTATATTCTTTACTGTATGAGGCCACTGAAGTCCCTGATCAGTTAACTTAGTGGTCTGTTAATGATGCAACAGAGACTTCCTTAGATGACTGGAACCAATAAGGCTCCCAGTCCTTGCCAAGACATTTAGCCAAATACCTACAACTCCATCCTAACCAGTGGGGAGAGCTAGGGACTTCTCAGGTCTTTCCTAAACACACATAACAGCCCTGTGCAGGCTCAGAGTCCTACACATTTGCATGGTCTTCTGAGTTCCCAGGGATACTTCGGAGATTTTCAAAGCCCCCTATGGACATCCATTCTTCGGCTTTTCCTTTTAAGCCTTTTGGTTAGCCTATTGTTTGTCCCAACTGTTTTCTGCCACCTCAAGGAGCTGTGATGTTCAATAATTGCCTCTGATTCTTTTCAACACACACCCCTGGGGAAGAGGCTGTTTGTGCTAGATGAGCTCAGAGTCAGATCAAATAAAGACAGCTTTGCAAATGGGGTCTTCCAAGGAACCATCAGACAGGTCAAATAATGACAATTCTCTAAGCATGGGGCTTTCAAGGAGCTCCAGCCCCATTCTGTACCCCCCACTCCCCAGGGGCGACCAGGCTGCCCATTTTCACTGTGACTGCAGCCTCTTGGATTTCCGGGCTGCGGCAGTGCTGGGGAGGGGATATGGAAAGAGGGCAAGTTAAAGTGACACAAAGCTCATTGTTCTTACCAGGATTCAGCTATTTTTCTTGAATAGATGCTCTGCAGATTGCTGCAAGGCTTTGGTTAATTTCCAGAGTTCTGAAAAAGTCAATTCTGAAATTTTTTGCCAAGGTTCTTGTGGCGTTTCTGGAAGAGGGAATTTTTGGAGGTCCTTCATTTTTACTAATGCCCTAGAATATAATTTTGATGGAGATTTTCAAACCTCTAGAAGTGTGCTAGCTACATGTGGTTGTTGAGCCTTTGAAATATGGCTACTGCAAATTGAGATGTGTTGTACCTGTAAAATACATAGTGGAATTCAAAGACAATACAACAACAAAAAATTTAAACATTTTCTAATAATTTTTACTTTGAATATATTGATATGATAACATTTCAGCTATCTTGTATTAAATAACATGTTTATTAAAATTAATTTCACTTTTTTCTTTTACCTTTTTAATGTGTGTGGTTGTCAGAATTCTTAGACGACCCCCAGCATCATGCCTCTGTGGCTGCTAGAAAATTTTAAATTACTTATGTGGCTCTCATTACATTTCTGTCAGACAGTGTTTGTCTAGAAGGAAAAAAAGTACAAAAAACACGTATTAAGCTAGTAAAATAAAATATATTAAAAATTAGAAGCAAGCCGTAAGAATAATGAACAGAAAATATAAACCATGATGAAATAGAATGAGACTAAACTTATGAACACAGTAGGAGGGGACAGAAGAAGTTGAACTGAGATGTGTTTCGAACAGGGGCCCTAGCTGATCCCAAATGAAACTCTGAAGCTGGGAAGGCTTTTCAGAGTAAAGGCTGAGCCTCTGTACCCTGCACCGATGGACCCCTGGATGGGAGCTGCCGCCTGGGAGAAGGTGTCATTTTGATCAAGGGCAAAGCCTAGGCTGTGATCTGTCACAGATCAATTTCCTGACAGCTGGGGAAATGAGTGGGGAAATCCTAAGACAGGATCTGGGGAGCATGCCCTTCCCACCACTAAATTAAGTGGGAACGAAGTGGGTTATAGATAGTATGCTTGATATGCTAAACATTAAAAATACATGTTTATATGCAGGTATTAGAGGGGCGCCTGGGTGGCTCAGTTGGTTAAGCGTCTGACTTCAGCTCAGGTCATGATCTCACCGCTCATGAGTTCCAGCCCTGCGTTGGGCTCCGTGCTGACAGCTCAGAGCCTGGAGCCTGCTTCCAGTTCTGTGACTCCCTCTCTCTCTGCCCATCTCCTGCACACACTCTGTCTCTTTCTCTCAAAAATAAGTAAACGTTAAGAAAAAAAAAAAAAAGAAAGGTTAGGAAAGGTACACATCAAACCATTAAGAGAGGGGCACCTGGGTGGCTCAGTCAGTTAAGGATCCGACTCTTGATTTTGGCTCGGGTCATGATCTCATGGTTCGTGAGATCAAGCCCCGCATTGGGCTCTATGCTCACAGCATGGAGCCTGCTTGGGATTCTCTCTCTCCCCATCTCAATCTCTGCTCCTCCCCCACTCGCTCTGTCTCTTTTTCTCTCAAATAAAAAAAAGTTTAAAAAAAAACATTGAGACTCTTTGTGGGGAGAAGGGAAGGGTTGGCAGTAGCTGGAATGGGGGAAAATATGTACTTTCGAGTATTCTAATTGTTTTTACAACGATTGCATATTACCAGGGAATGGGAGGGATAAATATATGAAAATTAAGGACAGATTTATAGGCTGGGCGTGCCTTATGGTGATCAACTGCAGTACAGGATTCAAATCTCAATTAGAATTGCTTTCTCAATTTTGCCTCCAACGTTTCCCAAGATTCTACACATAGGCAACAACCCCAGGTAGTTCTGACATTAAAGAGAATGAATCCACCTTCATTGAATTGCTACCAGGCCAGATGGCATCTGCCTTGTTGTGTAAACTTCATCTTATTTCAGGCCACATGTCTGCTGTTTTATCTGATTGAATTATTCCCGTGACTTTTTTGGTGCCAAAAAAAGAAAAAAGCAGCAGACATAAATTCAGATCCTTGCATCATGAGGATGGAGTGTCTTCTCTAAATTTGGTTTTCTCAATCACCTAAACAAAAATCTTTTCATCCTGAACAAACCACAGAGACTTTTGCAGACAAGGGAAGGCATGGCACCTTCCACCACCTATGTGGGTGGGAATTTATTTTAATTGCCCTATAAGCGGAAGTGACAGCTATTAAACAATCCATGCAATAACAGGCATCTACCAATTAGACACAGGTCCTTGGGGAGGTTGGGAAGTGTCCAGGTAGTGGTTATGTGGCAACCAGCATGAAAGCAGTTCACTAATTTAACAGATTGAGATGCACCTGCCAAATTGAGATTGCACCTGACCACAGGTGCAAATGCAGGCACAATGGAGGGAAGGCAGGTCACGGAGCTTACGAGGTGAATGAAGAGCTCCTAACCCAAACTGACTTAATGATCCTTCTCACTCAAGCTCCGGAACACGTCGGGTGGATATGAAAGCACACGGCAAAGTCATTCAACTAGGACTCGCCCACTTCCTTCCCATGGTCCAACCTGAGTCACCAGTGTCTGTAGGTTTATCACAGCACTTCGCTTCAGCAAAGATAGAGGTGCACAGAATAAACGACAAACAGCCTCCCCTTGATTGAAAGTCCGTGTGTGTGCTGCTGTCTCCAAAACACTAGGAGTGGGAGACAGGAAAAGGAGGGTGGGTTTTTTATTTCACTTTAAAATGCCACCGGACTTGTGGTAAATTGAAACATTGTTTTAAGGAATTGTAGGTATTTCCAGGCAGGAGAAATATGAGATCAGCTTGATCACAGTAATGTTGACTTTAACTAGTGTTCCTTGGGCAGAAATCTAAAACCATTGTGGACAAATGGACGTTCTAAAACACCTAACTGTGGGCAGAGCACTAAAGGTTTAGGACGTGCTGTTGCTCCTTATTTCGATACAAAAAGAAATAAAGAAATGCACAAGCAGTCTCTTTGCATCTCATCTGACCTTGGCCATCAGGCCCCTTTATAGGCTAAATCAGGTGAGGAGCATCTCCAAGGCCCAAAATCTCCCCTCTGGGTCCCACCTCCCCTTGGGTATCATCCCCCTCTCTGAGTAAGGACCTTCTCAGTACTTGGCCAGTACACCATCCTATCTGAGTACTAACCTCCCCTCCGGGTACTATCCTGATTTCCAGGTGCTAATCTCATTGGGTGCCATTTTCTGCCAAAGACAAGTCCAGACAGTCTCAGAGTTAGATGTTTTGACTTACCGATTTTTTGACTTTATGATGGCACAAAAGCAAAATGCATTCAGTAGACGTCATATGTCAAATTTTGAATTATCCTCTTTTTTCCAGACTAGGAATATGCAGGCCCATCATCTGTCATGACGCTGGCCAACAGCAGCCACATGATCACAATCCCAAGGGTCATCAACTGATACACTGACAACCACTTTTTCACTTTGGGTGCAAGTAGTCAGTAAATTGCATGAGGTAGTCAACACTCTGTTATAAAATAGGCTTTGTGTTAGATGTTTTTGCCAACTTCAGGCTAATGTAAGTATTCTGAGTACATGTAAGGTAGCCAGGCTAAGCTAAAATGTTTGGTAGGTTGGATGTATTAAATGTATTTTCAACTTAGGATTTCAACGTACGATGTGTTTATCAGGATGAAACCTCATTTTAAGTCAAGGAAGATCTGTACTCCCTCATGTTGCCTAAATGAGCCTTCCCTCCCCCACCAAGAACAATAATCACTTACAGGTATGGCCTCAACAGGTGACCAAACATTGTCATTCACAAAGTCTCCTTTGCCCCTCACCACCACACTGGGAAGAGGTGAGAATGGCATCCTCCAGTTTACAGATGAGGACATGAGGACTCAGCAAGAGTATATGATTCCATTCAACCTGAAGAGGACAAGCATGTACCCATAATCCACACTGCTCTCACATTCCAGGACCACAGGGTGCATGTTCTCAGCATGCCTAGCTTGGAAGGAGATGGTGAAATGAAGGTAGCTGGAAGGAGTCGCTCAACTGTTTCTGTACCTAACTTCCAGGTAGGGTGAGAAGGTAAAGAGATGATGTAGGTCGAGCATGTATTGTTACGTCTGGCACAACAAATGGCTGACGTTATGAGTCCGATATAGAAGATGCTCTGGGAGGAAAGTCTCATCAAAACCCCGTGTAGCATTTTCCACACCAAAGTGAGTTTGCTGAGTGGTTCCACCTCTCCCTTGGCGTTAAGACTGGGGGCCTGTCCAAATACCTTCCTTGGCAAAGCTGTGCACCACACTTCCCATGGGACCTCTGCTTCTGTGCAAATTCATGTCCATATCATATGCTGATCTCACATCCCAGAGGTATTACAATTGCATGGTAGGGAGAGGGCTTGTACCACCATATGCAAAGAGGGCTCCCAGGTCAACATCTAGCTGAGCCTGGCATCATAACCAGTCCCTGCCAAGGGACCATCTCTGAGCTCCAGGACTAATGTTTGGGATGGGTCCACCCTACTGATATTATATACAAGACCCTCCTTGGCCCTCAAAGGGTCACAAATGATAGCCAAGATCTTGAGTTCTCAACATTTTCAGTATGGCCAGCAGAGCAAGATTTATGCAGATATAAATTCAGCAATTCCAACGATATGCTAGAACACAACATGGGCTCACGTGGAAGGTGTGTGTTTGGAAGTTTATGTGCTATGCAGGTATCACTATGTGGGTATTACAAATGAGAAGAGACAAGAGAAGAGTTTTGGCAAGCTGACGAACCAGTTTTTAAAGATCCATGATCGGAACAAGTATGAAGATCGTGGGGGATAAACCAACTGACCCCCAAATTCCAGATCCTCTTTCAAGTGTCAAAATTTGGCTCATCAAGACCATATCTGGAGAACAACCACCTCTTTGTTCTTGAGCTAAACGTCGGAAGGCTTCTGGAATCTAGAAGGATCAGGGTTGGCAGTGGGCCTGGCACATTTTCCTTAGGTTAAAAAAACAAAGAACAAAATAACAAAATAGCCCCCCAGCCCCGCCACTGTGTCCCCAGATAAAACACGGCAACAGACCCAGCAGGGTTTTCCCTTTTACCTTCCCCTTCCCTGATCCCTTGTCTTTGAGTGTTTTATCAACTACTGGAGTGGGCGGCATCTGGGCTACCAGTGTTTTTCTACTTACAGGAGTAAGAAAATTCCATTAACTGAAGAATAATATGGTTGACTGCCCCAATGGGAAAGGCATTCGGCATACTGCGTTCTTGTTTCCTGTGTCCCTCTCAGGACCCTGAGGTCTAGACTTGCTGGCTCCTGCTCCCTGGGTTGTCCAGGCCTCTGGGTTGTGACTCCCACCCACAGAGAAAGTACAGTGTGTGCTAATGGGGAGCACAGGGACAGATGGAAGAGAAAATGGGGGCAATTAGGCAGGTGAACTATTTCTTTTCCAAGTAAAGACAATAAAGAAAAACATGCAGGCATAAATCTGAATTAGAGCTCATTGTGAGGACTCTGGAAATACAATCAGGGTCTGGAACCATCCAAAAGGGACCCACGAATTGCACCCACCAATCCCTTACCATTTAGGGTGAATGACTTTAGCCTTCTTGTTTGTTTGTTTTAAGAAGACAAGGTCTCATGGTTTATTGGTGTAAAATGGTACAAATCACTTGAGAAAACTGGAAGTTTCTTATATAGTTAAACACACAGCTACTCTATGCCCCAGCAATTCCATGCCTAGGTGTATTTACCCAAGATAAATAAAAACATATGTCCACACAAGGGTTTATATAAGAATTTTCCTAGCAGCTTTTTCCAGAATAGTCTCAAACAACAAACAACCCAAATTCACCAAGAGGTAAATGGATAAACAAATGGTGGTATATCCATATGATGGAATTACATGAGTTGCCTAGTGTCACTATAACAAACTACCACAAATGTAGTGGCTTAAAACAGCACACATTTATCCTTTTACCGTTCTGGAGGGCAAAAGGCTAAAATCAGTTCTCCTGGGCTAAAGTCAAGATGTGGGAAGGGCTGGTTCCTCCTAGAGGCTCCAGGAGGGAATCTGTTTCCTTGCCTTTGTCAGTTTCCGGTGGCCTCCTGTATTCCTTGGCTCATGACCCTTGGCTCATGATTCCTTGGCACCACTTTGATCTATGCCTCTATCATGTTGCCTTCTCCTCCTCTGTAGTTAAATCTCTCTCCTTGTCCCTTTTCCAGTGATTACATCTAGGATCCACTTGGATCATCCAAGCTAATCCTCCCATCTCAAGATCCTTAGCTTAATCACAATGACAAAGTCTCTTCTGCAACATAAAGTAAGATTCATAGGTTTCAGAGATTAAGACATGGATATGTTGGAGGCCATTACTCAGTCTATCACAGGGCTATACCACCTAGAAACAAAAAGGGATGAGATGCCGATATACACAACATGGATGAATCTTGAAAAACATCTGTTGGGTAAAAGAAACAAGACAGAGAGAGAGAGAGAGAGAGAGAGAGAGAGAGAGAGAGAAAGGACATCTGTATGATTCCATTTCATGAAGTTCCAGAACAGACAAAACTAACTTATGTCAATAGATATCAGAACAATGGTCACTGGGAGGCAAGGAGATATGGACACAGAGAACTTTCTGAGGTGATGAAAATGTTCTATATCTTGACTGGAGAGTTGATTACACAGATGTATACATTTATCAAAATGCATGGAACTGTATACTTTAGATCTGTGCATTTAATTGTATCTAAATTGTTCTTCAAAAGAAAGTAGTATTGAGGGAAAGTAGATAACAAAAAGGAACAAAAACAAATAAGGTGGACAGGGACAGAGAAACAAAGCCTGGTCTAAGTAGGGAACACATTTCCTCTCTCATTATCCCCAGGACAAGCTCCCTGTCACGGAAAGAGCTGGGACACAGAGGAGGAAGGTCAGCCACCCTCCAGCTCCTTCTAAGCATATGTGACACCCAAAGCCATTAGTCGACTTTAGAAAAATTTGTAAGTCAAGACACCCAATGGAAAACCGAAAATATGTTGAACCCTTCCTTCCTCTCACAGGAAGTGAGAAAGTAACCTTATTTTTTACATATCAACTGCTTTCACTTTTTGCACTCCCTTCTAGAATTTGTACAGATTCCTTTCACATTGTTGTTCTCATAGCAGAGGGATCATTTATCTTCTGCCTTTTTTCATTTAACATCATACAAGAACATGTTCCCGTTTTGCTAGAGAGACTTCAATAAGCATAGCTTTTGATCATTGGATGATAATAGTTCACTGAGTTGGTTAAGTTTTCACCAAAGAATTCACTTAGCCTTTTCTTTCTTATTGAACATCTAGGCTTTTTCATTTTTTTCCTACGGAAAAATAATAGAGCACTGATTGCCTTTGTTCTTCTTTTGAATTATTTAAGAAGTGAATATTGAAATAAGAAATCAAGAAGAGGAGCGAGGAACAGCAAAGAAACCACTAGCCCAGGATTTAGAGCTCAAGGAACCTCCAGAATTATCTGGTCTAAAATCCCAGTTTTGCAGAAGGGGAAACTGAGCGAGGCCAGGGCAAATGAAATGCCAATGCCACATTGCACCTAAGTCACAGAGCAGAGACTCAAACTCAGGGCATCTGACCGCGTGCAGCACTTTTCAGTTCCAACCAAGTAAGTACAAGCTCCACTCTGCTCTGCCTACACAGCAAGCACCAACAGGGACAATTTTTTTCCTGTCTAAACTTGTCATAAAATTGTCTCCCAGGTCAACCATGACGGAAGTAGCAAACAAATAAAGAACAGTTGGTCAAAGCCTGTAATGTTACATTGAGCTCAGAATTTAAGCTACCCTTTCACTCAGCGAAAAAAAGAGAAATACCCCTGAAAAATGGAGAGAAGATACTTTTCTTTGCATTTGTGTGCCTGGGAGATGTTCTGGGCATGTGGCGTTAAAATACAGGGTTGTTGGCTCTCTGTTACTGTACTAATAGCAGAAAACCCTGTCACAGATCCTACAAAATAGAAACTAATGCAAAAAATAATTTGCAAGTGCTTTACATAATTTTCTGGCAGTGGATTCATCTTCTTAATTCTGTTTACCATAAAACTTGTTTCTAAAATATTTATCAATTGGAACGTAGAGAGTGGCTTGATCATACCAGAAGAAGGAAGAAGAAGGAGAGAATGGCTATTTACAATGTGCCTATTCTGTGCCAGGCAATAAACCAGACTTCACTATTCTCCCTCGTGGGTTTTTATCCCCACTGAAGAGGCATCTGAGGCTCTGCTGGATTAAGTAACTTTCCCAAGGTCACCCAATTAGATCAAAGTCAAGATTCCATTCCAGCACGGCCTGAAGTGGAAACCCACGTGTTTTCAACTCTACCAGGAAAATGAGATCAAATTTTATTCAACAAATATTTATTTATGTGCCTTCCACTTATCAAATTGTGTTTGCTAGGTAACAAGGGCATGAAAATAAATAAAAGAAATATCACTCGTGATTATTAGACCGTTCTAGCACGGAGGATCAATCACACATAGTAGGTCATACATAAATATTTGATAAATGAGGGAACGAAGCCTCTTAGAGAGGAAGCCCACATCCTTACGTCAATGATAGACTGCTTAAATGCCAATCAGCATAGTTACATTCCTGATTGTTTCTTACAGAATGTGAATTCCATGCAACTACTCAACCCTACTCTAAATCTGAGACAAAAAAAGTATGTTGATTCTCATTTCCCAATGGGGCTGCAAAAAAAAAAAAAAAGAAAGAAAGAAAGAAAAGAAAAGAAAAGAAGGATCAAATAAGGTGACTTTCCTGAAACCTAGACCAGTTTGTGTTCCACCTCCTTGCCTAAAATGAATTATAATCACCTAAGGGTAATCACTTGTTTAAATAACGTAATTAAATTCATGATTTCTGAATGGGGAGTTTTTGGTTACCAGTAACAAAAAATGCATATCACCAATTCAAAAATGTTTGATAATAGGAAACATTTATTTTCTCTCATTTAGAAAAATATCTAGAGAAGGCACAGCCCCAGGCTGGTTCAATTGGCCTCTTCATGATGTCATCAAGCATCTAAATTCCTTACCTCTTCTTCCCTTTTATCCTCAACATGTCAGACTAATGGCCCTCATGGTTGTAGCATGGCTGCCATAATTCCAGGCATCACACACTGAGGCCGAGACTTGCTATGTGAGGACCAGTTGCATTCTTCTACCTGGGTACACAGAAAGACTACATTTCCCAGTTTCCCATGTTGTTAGTTGAGGGCATATGACTAGATTCTGGCCAATGGGATATGGACCAAAGGACTGAGTCTGTGCAATTGCCCACCCTCTTGCTTCCCCTTCTCCAAGGAATAGATGTGGCAGCATCACAAGTGGGAAGGAACCTGGATCCCTGGGTCTGCACTTGAGGAGAGCCTCTGACTTGCTAAACAAGATGTAAAGGTATATGAGGCTAGGCCACTGAAGTCTTGGACTGGTTCATTATAGGAACTATCCTGGCCTTCCTGCAGACTTAGTAATATCCAGCAGAAGGAGAGAGGGGGTATCTTCCCTGAGTGATGGGTTCCTGACATAGGGGCTCAGTCAGCAAGGAAAAGGGGATGAGTGGGAGAAGCAATCACAACCTCTGCTAGACTCCACTTCCAGCTGGACTCTTTATGGTACCTAAGAATTCCCTGTGTCCCTCGTCAGTCCTCTGGGTCTGCCCACGGACTGTTGCCAGCCTTGTTCTCACTTCTCAAACCTCCCATTGGCCCTGCCTGCCCACCCTCAGGATGGCCCTGCACTCTGGCCCGCAGGGGGCTGCCTACCAGATTCACTTGGCTTCCTGCAGCCAAACCTCCAGCCCCACCCATGTCTTCCCTGAGCTCACTGGCCCTCCATCCTGGATCCCCTACCTCCCCCTTTTAGAGACCCTGCTCTAACAAAATCTTCCCTTTCCTGTAGTTTCAGAAACGATTTTCCTCACTACTGGCTACTTCCATCAGCACTTAAACATGATCACATTCTCATATTAAAAATAAAATCTCCTGAACAACTTGTAGCCACTGCCCTCTTTTTTCCCTTCCTGCCATACCAGATTTTTTGAAAGAGTTGCCTATGCTCAGCCTCCACTCCCTCCTGTCATTAGCTCCACTGCCCCCTGCAGCCTGGGGCCTCATCATTGTTATACCCAACCTGATCTCTGTCACTACAATTTCTTATGACGGCCTTGTCACTAAATCCAGTGGGCACATCCCCTTCTTGTATCAGTTTTGTAGGGCTGCTGTAACAAATTGCCACAAATAACGGGTGTCTTAAAACAACAGGAATTTAATCTCTCACAGCTCTGGAGGCCAGAAGTCCAAAATCAAAGCGTCAGCAGGGCCATGCTCTTCCGAAGGCTCTGGAGAAAGATCCTTCCTTGTCTCTTCTAGCTTTTGGTAGTTGCCAGCGCTTTTTGGTGCTTGGCTAGTAGCTGCATCACTCCAATCTCTGTCTCTGTATCCATATAGCCTTCCTTGTGTTTCTTGGCACACAAATTTCCCTTTTCTTAGAAGGACACTAGCCATTGGATTAGGGCCCACCCTAAAATCTAGTAGGACGGCATCTTAACCTGACTACATCTACAAAGACTCTACTTCCAAATAAGGTCAATTCACAGGGGGTTAAGTCCTCAAGATATTTGCGGGGGAGGGGGGGGGTGGGGGCACAATTCAAACCCACAGCATTTTCATATCTAACTTGACCTGGCCCTGTTTCTTCTCTCCTTGAGACATCATCTATTCCTGGTCTTCCTTGGACCTCCCTGAAATCTGTTTCTCACGTTCCTTCTTGGTCTTCTCTTCCTCTGTCTACCCTTCTGACATTGGTGTCTCTCAGGACTTTCCATAGGCCCCTTCCTTTTCTAACTTACCTGGAAAATCCCAACCAATCCTGTGGCTCCAATGACCACTTGCAGACTGACCCACATGTACAAAAGCTCACAAAGCCAAAACATGTTCGGTTGAAGGTCCCACACCAAAAATCCATCATTTTCATCCAAGCGGCTCCACCATGCACGCAGTCTCCTGAATGGGCCTCCATTCCTGATCACTGAGCCTTCCCCCTCTATCACTCCCCACTGCCATCGAGGCCTGTCGAGTCTATCTCCCAAATACCTCTCCCCACACGGCAACGGTTCTGTAAGAGATTTCTCATAGTCTCCCTGTCCTCGGCTCTTATCAACACTTTCACATTAAATACTTTGATTGTCCTTATCACCCTCAGAATAAATTCCAAACTCTTTAAGTTGCCTTATAAGGCCCTCCATGATCCGGCTCTCCCTACCCCTAGACTCATCTCTCCATATTATACTCTCATATGTGTGTACTCTGGCTGATACAAATGCCACAGACTGAATGTTTGTGTCCCTCCCAACACCAAAGTCATATGTTTATACCTCATCCCCAGTGTGATGGTGTTTGGCTATGAGGTCTTTAGGAGGTGATTAGGTCATGAAGCTGGAGCCCTCATGAATGGGATTGGTGACCTTATAAAAGGGACCCCAGAGAGCTCCCTGCCTTGCTGCCATGTGAGGGCACCAAAAGAAGACAGCCAGCCTTGAACCAGGAAGCTGTACTCACCATTCACCAAAAGTGCTAGCACCTTGACCTTGGACTTCCAGCCACCAGAACCGTGAAAAATAAATGTCTGTTTTTTGCGTGCCACCCAGCCTATGATATTCTATTATGGCAACCTGAGTGGACAAAGACTGCAAAACCATCTGCACTTTGCCCCCTGGTCTTTGTTTATGCTTATTCCTCACCTGGAATATTCTCTCCTGCCCTTTCGGCTGCCCACATCACACTTAATGTTTCCTGTTCATTCGGTAAATAGCTACCGAGTACCTACCATGTGCCATGAACTATTTCAGGCGCTGAGGATACAGTAGGAAAAAAAAGAGAAAAGAATCTAAATTTATGGTTGAGGGAAGCAGACACGAAGCATAAACAAGCAAACATGTAGAGTGTGTCAGATGGTGATACGTGCTGTAAAAAAATTCAGCAGGCTCTGGGGATAGGGTGTACGAGAGGGTGGCGGTTAGGTTTTTCAATAAGGTGGGCATGAGAGTCCTCGCTGAGAAGACGACATTTAAGCTCTGCACGTACCTTGCTTCCTCCAGTAAGCCTTCTGGAAATTTTCCAAGTCCAGGTTAAGTGCCATTTTTATGAGCTTCCATGCAGTCTCTAGCTCCATCACAGCACTTAACATGCTATATTTTCCAGTCGATTTGGGAGTATCAGCTGCAAAGTGTGGGGGCAGGGAATGAGTCTGTATATATTGTATCTCACCAGCTTCTTGTGGATGTTCATTACATGTGTCTTGAGCCAATAAATGAATTGACAGTCACATCATTTACAAGTCACGTGAAGAATTTATATAGTATTTATAGTCATGTCGCATTTGACAGAGTGGTCTCTCCCCTGCCGTCTCACCTCAGACAGGCAGTTATCATTGTCTCTGTCCCCTTTTAGCAGAAACTCGGAAAGACTAAGTTCCTTGCCCAAGATGCCACAATCAGAGGAAACTCCAGTTCAATCTGACCTCTTACATCTCTAGAACCAATGGGCTTTCCAGAAAAACCAAAACCAAAACCAAAACCACGGCATTCTTGAATCATGTTCTGTGAAAACACGAGCCACTAATTCAAGTGCATTAACCATCCTCAGCCCAAGTACATTCAATTTTTATCATGAAAAGATCTCTGCTCCTCCCTGGGTTCCCATACTCCCATCTCCCGAGAAAACTCTCGCCAAATGGCTAAAGCCAACACATAAACCCAAAGGTAAAACCCTCTAGGATTCCTTTACGTAGCCACTGCCTGGTATGCCCCATTCTCACACTGTTTTCCAGAATGTTTACTGTCCTTCTCCAAGTACACATTAAGCAGATCCATTTGGACAACCACAGAGCGGGGATCAATCGAAGTACTCTCTTCTCTGGCACTTTGGAGCTGACGTTGCCTTTTTGATGTGTTAATTAAAACATGTGGGGTTCATAAAAGCTGCAGGCAGAATTGCAGGCAGGAGTCAATTAGCAATAATTCATATCCTCTATTCATGGCCTGCCACCCCACTGATAAAGTGTCACTCCATTTGGACACAAAGAACAGAGAAGGGGATTGGGCAAAAAAAAAAAAAAAAAAAAATTACCATTTAACCAAAACTCTACACTGGGAGAAGGGCAGGCGGGTGGGCCCCAAAGAGCCGTGATTGAGTCTCCAAGGACTGAAGGATCACCTAGTGGGGAAGTGAACGCAAGCTTCCCTCCCTTCCACGTGGTGACGTGAGTTGCAGGCGGGGTGGGACAGTTCTTGGTAGTTTTCCACTTGCTGCTCACAAGTTCTTACCCTGTTTGGTTCTTTGTCACTTGGCCCCAAGAAAAAACGCCCACTTCGGGGAACTTGAACGCTTGCTCATGCCACCCACCAACCCAGTGGCATGTGGGGATGAGGGTTACAAGTTCACATACCCTTCCCTTTTGTTTTCTTGTGCTTCTTTCTGCCTAAGCACCTCGAAACAGGCCAAACGGTTGTCATTGCCATGTGACTTTGTACTGGTGGTTTCCTTGCTCCCTCTCATTCTTGAGAGCCGTGGGGAGTGGGGGAGAGTTAACTGTTTGAGAAATGGTTCCCAGGATGAGTAGGCACACACAAGAGTGAGCCAGGATGCTTTGAAATGAGCCGCTTTGTCACTGAAGGGGCTTTGTCATTGAAGGGCTTATTTCCGCCCTGAAGTACTTCCTTGCAGTTGAATAGACAGTGAGACGGATAAACACTCATCTTTCTAGGGGGAATACGGTTCTGTCAGGAAAGCTGGAAAATTCTTCTGTAAGTGTAATCATTTAGGGAAGAACAGAGACAAGTGCCCTAATTCTAGTAACTAGGGAGAACTGAACGGCTCACATGTTCTCACCTTCACCCCTGCCCTTGTGGAAGGTTCCTGCTGCTTATGTTCCACTCCTGTTCCCTCTCAAGGAGGAAAATTGTTAACCCTTCAATTCTTCTCCCACATCCGATGCAGATCGCTTCAACAGCTGGACGCCTTTGAGAAAAATGACTTTCATCACGACGAAAACATATTACTTGCAAACAGAGCTGAGAGAAAAGAAAAACATTTTCTGTGATCATTCTTCCTTTGGGTTTCTGAAAAGTGAGGGAAGTTTTCAGGAAAAAAAAAAAGCCATAAAGTTGTCTGAGGATGAACTCAACATAGATGAGGGAAGACAGCCATTAAGATAAAATAAATTAGAGAATGAGAAACCATTACGATACCCCGCTGTTTCTTTTCAGGAGGGTTTTTTTTTTTTTCCCAGATACTATTAAAACATCTAATAAAAGCAAAATGTTTTAAGTTATGAGTGGCTTTTCAGGAAAGTATCCCTTTGCCTCAAGTGTGACTAACCGAAAACATGCAAGTAAGATAAATCTGTGTGAAAGAAAGAAGTAGACCAAAGTGAATCACTGACCTTGGCTAGAGATTAATCTCAAGGGTTGTACTGAACCATCATTCCTGGTAATTGTGGACAAAGTCTCTGGAAGTGTAGGTGTCCTCACCTCGGGAATGGGGGAGCAGGGGCGAGGGCAGAATGCCGCAGATTTGCGCGCTGGGTTCAAATCCAGGCCGAGTCATTTCCTAGTCCAGTATGCTTTGGCCAAATTGCTCAACTTCTCTACCCCGAGTTCTCTCCTCTGTAGGATGGGAGTAATAATAGTCCTGCCTCATCCATCACAATGTGTTGAGCAGATTAAAAGATAAAATGCTTAGAGATACAAACTGCTTAGTATAGCGTCAGAAAAATGACTAACGGTTGCACAACACACAATGAACGTTTCCCCGTATGTGCAAAGACTTGATGCTAAAGGACGCAGTTCAGGGTATTCCCGTGTGGAAGCGTGTTCAACCTGGGCTAAAACCCAGATTAAACAGTATTCACAAAGTCCGCTGGCAAACTTTCATGGTGTCAGCTCACATAGCACAGTGCTCAGGGATGGGGAGAGAGTACCATGGACCGGATTTTGCCCATTCCCCAATTTATATGTGGAAGCCCTACCCCTCCAGTGTAAGTATATTTGGAGACAGGGCTTTCAGGAGGCAAAATAAATTAAGTCATAAGGGTGGGATCCTATTATGATAAGGATCAGTGATCTTCTAAGAAGAGGAGGAGAGAGAGGTCTCTTTCTCCAAGGGCACCAAGGAATTTGAACTTGAAAAGCCACGTGAAGGTCGAGCAAGAAGGCAGCCGTCCACAAGCCAGGAAGAGAGTTCTCACCAGAAACAGAATCAGCCAGCACCTGACTCTTGGAATTCCCAGGCTCCAGGACTGAGAAATAATTTTTGTTGTCATTTAAGTCACCCAAACTGTAGTACCTGGTCGTGGGAGCCTGAAATGATGAAGACAGAGAATAAGATGCCACTTTTTTCTTTCCCTGCAACCAGAAAATTTAAAAACGTGCCTTCAAGGACAGAGAATGCCCTGTCCTAGCCTTGAGAGATGGCCAAGTGTGCATAAAACGAATAATGGTTTCATCTGATTTTGAAAGAAATACATCCAATCCTATTTTTCAGGGTAAGTAACTTCCAAATGGGGAAAAACCTTCACCTCCCATTGGAGAGGCATGCTTCACCCACCAGTTAGTCGGGGAACATGTTTTGCTGCGCAATTCAAACCTTTAGGCAGGTTTAAGTGAGAAATCTATGTCAATGACTTTTGTGAAAAAAAAAAAAAAAAAAAAAACGAAAACAAAAACAAAAACAAAAAACTCCTTGAAACTAGAAGGTTCAGTGCTCTCTTGACAAGCATTTCTGCAAATGATTCACAAGTCTGAAGACAGATGTTATCATCAGTTATTAACATCGTTTCCCCAGGGAGTGGGCAGTGTCCCAAGAGAGATAAAAATGTAGACAGAGGATGAGTAAATCCTGAGACATTCTAGTAATTTCTGCGGAAATGAGGTAGATGGCCACGGTTCTGCCTCTTTGCCAGCCCTACCCTAAGCAGATTGCTGCACGGCCCTCAAAAGTGGGGATGCTGTAGGACAGCGGCAAAGGAACCAGGCTGGGATTCAGGAGATCCGGGGCAAATCCATTAGCTCAGTAACTATTCATTGAGGGCCAACTATGCATTATGGTAAAGTGGTGAGATTCAGAGACTAGAGCCGGACTACCGGGTCAAGTCCAGCCCTGCCCTTCACCAGGGTGATGGGGCCTTGGGCTAGTCAGTCTTCTCCTGCCTTAGTTTCCCCAGTTGATGGGTTGGACTGAGAACAGGGCCTGAATGTCGTAAGTATGTGTTTGCAGTTATCATTGCTGCTACATGGGCCGGGGTCTATCCCAGCTCCTGGCATCGACAACCCCCTTCTGATACTTCATAGCTCTGTGTGACCTTCAGCAAGATCCTGAACTTGTATGTGCATCAGTTTCCCCATCTGTAAAAAGGACACAGCAGTGCCTGCCTCACGGGATTCTATGAGTTAGTGAAATAAAATATTCAAAGTGCATGGTGTAAAATCATTGCTCAGGAAATGTTTTTCTTATTTTTTTTTTCAATGTTTATTTATTTTTGGGACAGGGAGAGACAGAGCATGAACGGGGGAGGGGCAGAGAGAGAGGGAGACACAGAATCGGAAACAGGCTCCAGGCTCTGAGCCATCAGCCCAGAGCCCGACGCGGGGCTCGAACTCACGGACCGCGAGATCGTGACCTGGCTGAAGTCGGACGCTTACCCGACTGCGCCACCCAGGCGCCCCTGTTTTTCTTATTAATAATGGTTAATTTTCTTTTTTCCTTGACTTTCAGCTCCTCCATTCCCCCCCCCCCCGCCCCCCACCGCCAGCCACCACCACTTCATTATTTACCATGGAGAATCCTCAGCCTCGACCGCAGGCAAACCCTGATAATACTTAGGGGCGAGAAACGTTGCTATGTTCTCTCTCTATGGACTTTCTCTCTTTGATCATTTGTGGTCAGGGTCTTAAACACACAGCACACAGTAGAAGTCAAAATAAGTGTCTAAATCAGGGGTCAGAAAGCTTTTTCTATACCAGGTAGTAAATACTTTTGGCTTTGCCAGCCATACGATCTCTGTCACGATTACTCAACTCTGCTGTCATAGCATTAAAGCAGCCTTAGACAATTTGTAAATGCATGAAAATGGCTGCGTTCCAATAAAACTTTATTTACAAAAGACAGGCAGTGGGCTGGAATTGTCCTGTGAGCTGTTACTTTGCTGGCCCCCTGATCTTAATCTAGCCACTCAACAAATACATACTGTGCACCTCATAGGTGACAGGCACCGTCCTAAGTGCTGGGGATACGGCTGTCAATGAAACAAAGCCCTTGCCCAAACCGAGCTCAAGTCATATTTAAAAAGCATTTGTTACTGTCTATTTCCCACAATGAAGCGACCAAGTAAAGACAGTTTTCCAAAAAGGGAGGGGTCATTTGTGCAAGATGCTGTTAACCGTTTGGATAAGCTGAGAACTGGGAATTGGCCATTGGATTTGGCAACAAAGAGGTCATCAGGTGATAAGAGCAGTTTCCATGGAATGGTGGGGACAGAAGCCTGACTGGAGTGAATTCAAGATGGACAGGAGGCAAGGGGGTGGGAACCATGTGGACAGGGAGGGAAGAGAAGCACAGAAGCGAAGTGGTAGGTGGAGGGGACTCGGACTCAGGCTCAAGGAAGGGGGTTGTTGCCTGCTGCTGTTCTAAAAATGAGGCGATCCAAGCATGCCTGCACAGAGAATGATCCAGAAGAGAGGGACAGTGGGATGTTATGACACAGGTGAGTAGGAGAAGTGGTGTTCTCGAGCGATGTTCCAGACTGGCAAGAGGGCAGGGTCCCCAGTACCCAGCTGAGGGCGGGCCTCTGCCAGGAGCAGGTGCGGTTCACCCCTGGTAACAGGAAGGAAGACAGAGCAAAGGATACAGATTCAGTTCCGAGAGAATGATACAGTCCTTTTTTTTTCCCCCACTCAAATCAGAAGCACTATCTGCAGATGATAACAAGAAGGGGAGGAAGTTCTGAGGAGAGATAAGAACATTCAGAACGGTCATCTCCAAGGGTGGGAGACTGTAGGGATCTGCGACACAGAATCAGCTTGCCAGGCGGTGCTGAGGTCCCTTATGGGGGGTGACCAGCCAGCAGGCTGGTGTGTTTCTCCAGCCACTGCCCCTCCTGGGAAGAGTTTTCCCAGTAGGATCCTTGCTAGGCCTCTGGCCAGCCTACAGAATGAGTCCTTTCAGGTTGTTTGTCTACGTCTGGTGCAATCGCCAGAGTCCAAGGGGATGGCCTCCAGGGCACGAATCATAGCCTATTCTGTCCATATAACTGTCCGGCTCTGTGAGGGGCTGTATGTTGGGTGGGAGTAGTTTCCCTAGAGTGACCTGTGGGCATCATCCCCTACAAGGGGGCCAAGGCACTGAATAATGGTCTGTGGTTAGGCCTGGGCAGATTCACTTGGTATCAGGTGGCCATGACTTTTTTTTTTTTTAATGTTTCTTTATATTTGAGAGAGAGAGTTGGGAGAGAATGGGGGAGGGGCAGAGAGAGAATCCGAAGCAGGCTCTAGACTCTGAGCCGTCCGCACAGAGACTGACGCGAGGCTCAAACTCACAAGCCGAAGTCAGATGCTTAACCGACTGAGCCACCTAGGTGCCAGAAGTGACCTTGACTTTGATGTGACAGTGAAATCCAGGAGTATAATATAATATTCAAAGCGTCCAAGGCACAACATTGCCATATCCCACTCTGTTTTCAAAAGTTCTTGCACATGACCATGAGCCCTGTGTCTGTAGTGAGAGGCAATCTAGTTTTGTACCACCATGTTTTCGGTTCTTAATATGTACCAGGCACTGTGCTAAAATGTATTATTTCAAGTAATCCTTAAAACAATACATCGGTAGGAACTATCGTTGTGTCCAAAGTTTGTAAGGCAGTATAACCAAGGTCACTGAGCAGAAAATATCACTAGGGCTGCCAAACCTCTACCACTGGGAGAGACTGAAAATATCCGTGATTCAGTTAGATGTCTCATTTGACTGCAAGTAACAGAAACTCCCAAAATATCAACTTAAACAAATTAAGTGGGTTTTTTTTTCTAGTGTGAAAAATCCAGTGGTAAGAAGTTCACGACTGGTAGATAACTACACCACACCATCTAGAACTGTGGTTTCTTCTGTCTTTCTGCTTTCCTATCCTTGGTTCGTTGTTACCTCGTGGCTACAAGATATCAACGCTACCTCCAGCATTGTATCGGCATTCCAAGCAGAAAACAGGGAAGGACAGAGGACCAAGGTACATGCTAATTTATTCCCCTCACTCCACCTTTTAAAGAGCTTTCCTGGAAGCCCCACCTCACCACATCTAAGTTCATCTCATTAGCCAGAACTACCATAGGATCAACTCGGGCTAAACATATAGAATTTGGGCTGGATCCATTTCAATCCTAAAAAATAAATAAATAAATAAATAAATAAAATGATGCCGCACTTTCCACTGTTTCTCTAGCGAACCTCTTTGCCAAAACTGCTAAGGCAGTATGCATTCTTTAAGATCAGAAGAGGGGCGCCTGGGTGGCGCAGTCGGTTAGGCGTCCAACTTCAGCCAGGTCACGATCTCGCGGTCCGGGAGTTCGAGCCCCGCGTCAGGCTCTGGGCTGATGGCTCGGAGCCTGGAGCCTGTTTCCGATTCTGTGTCTCCCTCTCTCTCTGCCCCTCCCCCGTTCATGCTCTGTCTCTCTCTGTCCCCAAAATAAATAAACGTTGAAAAAAAAAATTACAAAAAAAAAAAAAAAGATCAGAAGAGCCAGGTTTCCGAGTCGTTGGCCAGGCAGGTCCGGGCGGCCTGAGCTAGCGGTCTTGTGTCGAGATGCTTCAAAGTCTTGTTTAAAAGGTTTGGATTCCCATGAGGCCAAGTTTGCGAGGAGATTTGGGTAGGAATGGGGTTGACGGGCTTTGTTGTTTTTAAAATCAGGACTGCTGATAAAAGAAGTAAAGCTTTGAAAGCTTTGAGTCATGCACCTGCTCTAGGTCGTCATTAACCAGCTTTACCTGGAGCGCACATTGGGCGGTCGGACCGTCAGCCTGGCTGTAAATTTCTGCAAGCTCTGTGAGATGGGAATGGGCATTGCGGTACACTTGTAGAAAGTGGCATGAATACATGCACCTGGGGGAGGCACCACTGCCTGTGCCCATGTTCCTCTGTCAGCGCCCCCCGTGTGCCTGCCCTACTGTGAATAGATCTTTGTAACATAGCAGGTACAGTCAGAATCTCACCGAGCCATCTCCTCATTGGAAAACCTAAGGAACTGAAGAATGAATATCTCGATTATCATAGATGTTGGGGATCAGAGCTAGGCAGCCACACTTGTGACATTCAATCGATATCTGTTGAACAGGGGGAAAAAAGATTAGAAGAGCCACATGGTTAATATTCTTGGAAGGTTTCTACGCATGTGAAGTGTGGTTAGGTCACAGACAAGCTTCTCCTCATCGTCTTAAGGGAAACACCAAACTTCTTCAGGACAGCTGAGTCGCTCCACGAGGAGCAGCATCCAAGACTTTCATCTGCCAAAACAATCCAACTATCAAAATGCATCCACCAACTTCCCAAGTCATTCCCCAAGGATCTGGAATTTCACAAAAGGGACAGTAACAATTTCATCCAGAGGTCTTTGCACCACTGCATGTAGGAGCTAGAAAGACCCCTCTTCTTCCTCTTTCTTCTGGGAAAGAAGACCCCTCTTCTTTCAAGAAGGGACAGAAGAGCTTACACTTCCAAGGAAACAAGATACTGTTAAATCAGTTTACATATGTACCTAGTGGGCTGACCCCAATGTGTGGGTTAATAAGGCTGAGTGGTAGCATCTCGCATTGGGGTGGTACATTTGCTATGATTGATGAGCCAATATTTACACATTATTATTAACTGAAGTCCATACTTTACATTAGGATTCATTCTTTGTGTAGTACATTCTATGGGTTTGAACAATGTATAATGACATATATCCACCATTATAGTATCATACAGAGTAGTTTAACTGCCCTAAAAATCCCCTGTGTTCCATCTGACTCCTCCCCCCTCCCCCAAACCCTTGACAACCATTTTGCTGTCTCCATAGTTTTGCCTTTTTCAGAATGTCACACAGTTGGAGTCAGTATGTAGCCTTCTCAGATTGACTTTCTTGACTTAGCAATATGCACTTAAGTTTTTTCTGTCTTTTCATGGCTTAATAGCTCATTTCTTTTTATCACTGAATATATTCTACTGTCTATATGCACCACAGTTTGCTTATCCATTCAACTACTGAAGGATATCTTGCTTGCTTCTACTTTTTGGCAATTATGAATAAAGCTGCTATAAACACCCGTGTGCAGGTTATTATATGAACATAAGTTTTCAACTTCTTTGGGGAAACGCCAAGGAGCACAATTGCTGGGTTGTATGCTAAGAGTATATTAGTTTTATAAGAAACTGTCAAACTGACTTCCAAAATTGCCGTACCATTTTGCATTGCAACCAGCAATAAATGAGAGTTTCTATCGCTCCACATTCTGGCCAGCCCTTGGTCCTGTCAATGTCGGTAGTTTATAGCTCGTTCATCCAATAAATATTCGATCTGCACCTAATTAATGCCATACACAGAGACACTCAGTCTCTTAAGTTGCTTGGAGTTCAGAATACCTGTAGGTTGAAAGTGGAAAGTTTTGAAAAGTTCCGCCTCCTTTTGATCAATAGTTCTTAAACTTTAGTTGGCCTCTGAATCACTTGGAGAGCTTGTTAAAACATAGATTGTAACGGGCAAAGGAGGGAGGCAGGGCTCACCTCCAGAGTTTCCGATTCAGTAGATCTGGGATGGGACCCAAGAATTTGTGTTTCTAACAAGTTTCTGGATGCTGTTGCTGCTGCTGTTGGTCCAGGGACCACACCTTGAGCATCACTGCTTCTCACGTGGAAGAAAACTGTCAAATGGGACGGCCACACCCACCTTGGGCATCAGAAAAAACCCTGCCAAACGGGACAACTACAACCTTCACATTAGGCTCTGTTTTAGGACTTCTGAGAGGCACCTAACCCATGGGAAAGTTCATGACATCTATGTTTCCTCTGCTTTTAAAAGATCTCAAGCCTCTCTGAAGGGGTTTAGTTTAATTCCTATAGGAGAACAGAACAGAAAACCATTTGTTAGGTGCATTGTCACTGTCTAAGGGAGCAGCTCTATAGTGGGGAAGCCTAGCATGAAGATCCCTTCTGGAACATCAGGCAGATGTTGTTGTCAGAGGCTGTGCTAATGCATTTTGATGAGCATGACTCATGTTGGGTTGGTTTTTTTTTTTTTTGGTTTGTTTTTGTTTTTGTTTTTGCAGCAGCAGATGCCTCCTCATGCTAGAGCTTGTGCTGAGCTACCAAATACCAGGTGGCCCCAAGACCCTGATTGTTTATGGTTTACTTCGCAAAAGCAATGTCATCTGCAGGACATGCCTGACTATTACCCCCAGAGCCAGGCCATTCCACAGTTCCTTCTACCCTTTACAAGTTACATTAAATACAGCCTCTTCTGCACCTCTGGCCTAGGAACCAGCTGCTATTCCAAGGCAATGTTACCCTAGGAAAGACACTAGCTGTCATTACTATTTTGTTTGCCAGCGTTTTCTAGGCCTGACTGTGCCGCCTGTCTTCTCCTTAGTCTTCCCGAAGGCCTCTTCCTGTTAGCATCACCATCCCCAATTTGCAGATGAAGAAACTGAGGTTGAGGTTCAGTGCAGTTGAGACACTCACTCCAGGTCATACAGCTAATAAGTGGCAGAGCCAGAATTCAAACTCAGGTCAGGCTAATATTACAGACCCTCATATGGAAGGGTAGATATGAGCAGAGCTACTAAGATATGGACCTACAAGACAGGAGATAAAGTCTAGAATCAAGAACAAAGATGTTTGTGATACATATCTCCAGTTGGAAGTCTCCTTCCACCTTCAAGTTACCATGGAGCTCTATTCATACCCCTTAGGCAGCATCTCTCTTGGACCATGGATTAATAGAATTATTTGTATTTCATTTGTCTCATCTGATCCAGTCTTGTCCAAAGTTGGCACTGGGAAAAAAGCGTACGTTTAGGAAAAGGGCGGATGGATGAAAACCAGTCAAACTGAGCATATCTAGCACCTAGATCTTGGTTTCTTAAACTGTACTCCAATATAAGGATCCAGTGATCCTCGGAGAAATGGCTGATTCTAGGACTGGAGCAGAAAATATACAAGATGAACCTGAGACATATTGTAGTGCCAGAAACTAAGGAAGCGCTCCCCCAGAAAAGAAGAAAAACCACCTCACAATGAAGGGGGGTTTGTCAAAGGGACACAGGATCCAATGGGAAAAGTTTCCATTGATTAAAACTAGAGCAATTTGAACAACAAAATAAAGTATTATTGGATTATAATCCAAAAAATAAAATCAATATCCATGAGCTCGTAGTGATATTAATAACTGATTGAATAAATAGAAAGAACAGACAAATCGCCAAAGCAGAAGAATCTCCTATCAATTGTGTAGATATTCCAACTCTCAAGGCTGTAGGGCATAACTTCCTACTCCTTAAGAGTGGGCTTTACATAGTGACTTCCTTCCAGAGAGGACAACATGGAGAGAGAGGGGAAAAAATAACTTTACGGTGAAATCTGACAAATACTCTCCCAGCCAGGTGATTGAGGTCAACACCAACAAGATAAGTCAAGTCAATGCTACGTGCCCTGGATACGACTTGGTAAAAATGACACTTCGCCTTTGTGTTCTTCCTCCCCAAAGCCCACGGTCCCAGTCTAATCGTGAGAAAAAAACATCAGGTAAATTCCAATTGAGGAGCATTCTACAAAATAACTGACAAGTATTCTCAAAACTGTCAAGGTCATCAAAAACCAAGGAAGTTTGAGAAACTGTCACAGCCAAGAAGAGCCTAGGGAGACACAACGACTAAATGTGGTATCCTGGATTGAATCCTGGAAGAGAAAAAAAAGACATCAGAAAAAAAATCCAGAAAATCTTAATAAAGTATAGGCTTTAATTATTAATAGTCTATCCATATTGGTTTATTAATTGTAACAAATGTATCATATTAACAAAAGATGTTAATAAGAGACAGAAGTGGGTGTGGGGTATATGGGACCTCTCTGTCCAATCTTTACAATTTCTCTGTAAATCTAAAACTACTTTAAAACATAAAGTTTATGTTTTGAGAAGGCCAAATCATGCCATTAAGTAGGTGGGATTCCAGATTGATTATTGTATGTAGGCAGACGTGGGGAGCCATATAGAAAATGGAAAGCACAACAAAGCTACTTACAGTTCTCGACATGAATGGTCTTCCCATTAAGGATGCATTTTATTCGTGGATTGTTATTCTAATAATGATGTTTATATTCTCGTGGCCATATTGAATCAATCCATTAGCTGCATGGTATAGGATAGCACAACTATTCAAATGCATGGATTTTTCCTTAGAAGGAACCAGGATAGCTTAATAAAGAGTGTCCATCTAGTTTCACAAGACCATTCCAGAGGAGGAATTCTGGAAGGTATTGTTCCCTTCTTCGTGGCTTTCAAAGGGCTTCTAGTTCCATTTCTAACCTCTATCAGAATCCCTACACTGCCCCAGGCAGTCACAGCAGGTAGATGGCCAAGCACAAGGGTTTCTAATAAAGGTCTACACTTGCCTTATCTGTGTTTTTTTTTAATTTTTTTTTAATGTTTATTTATTTTTGAGACAGGGAGAGACAGCATGAACGGGGGAGGGTCAGAGAGAGAGGGAGACACAGAATCTGAAACAGGCTCCAGGCTCTGAGCTGTCAGCACAGAGCCTGATGTGGGGCTCGAACTCATGGACCACGAGATCATGACCGGAGCTGAAGTCGGATGCTTAACCGACTGAGCCACCCAGGCGCCCTGCCTTATCTGTGTTTTGATGATCATGGCTTATCACACTCAAGCAACTATAGAGTTCAGGTGAAAACATGCCCTACAGTAGGTGGTCAAGGCAATCAGCCAGAATTCCCATACCTCCGTGAGTTCCAGATTTGACAGCAAGGAGTCAGTCCTATTTCTAATGAGGCAGTGTGTGGGTGAAACCCATCCTTCCTCCTTGCCTTGCACTGATCACAGAGAAACTGACCCCTGCAGATTGTGTTTTCCAGGGTTCCAGGCGAGTTTAGCAAAGGGGCAGCATTGGCAGGAGATTGAAGAGTGGGAAGAAGGGAGAAATCAGAGTATCTCTCCCCTTCTCTCTCTGCCTCACGGGGCATCTCAGCGAGGACTGCATCTCCTGCCCGGCTCCCAGTGCCCACCAGCCATGCCCACTAGGGTTGTTGGGTGACCAGACTCTCAGCTCTGGTCACACCCCTCCTCCCTCTGACTCCCCAGTCTAAGGAATTAGTGGCTTCCCACTGTTGCTGACTTCTGGATTCCTTCGCTGCCCTCTGTTTGGCTTCTTGGAGATTTCATCAGCTGCTTAACCAATTTCCTCTATTAAATATCCTCTATTTAAGATACTTTGAGTGAATTTTGATTTCTGGATTAAACTCTGCAATGTCTTAAGACCTGAGTTGTTTTCATTCCCATCCAGATCAAGAAAAGGACACACACATGCATCCCCTCACACTCACACACGTATGCTTTGAAAGCGCTTTGCATATTTTCTCCTTATTTTATATCATAACAGTTAGTGTTTATTAGGAGCAAGTTGCTGAGCAAGGTGGATCCCTATTTCTATGACCGAGTAGGGAAGTCTTAAGGGGACCGGAGAGAATGATCCAGAGAAGCTCAGCTGAACTTCATATGACCTTCAGGCCCGACAGCACCAGCAAAATCATTATATGAATCTCCTCTAAAACAAATTTTTTGGCTACACACTTTGAAGGCTCTCCATGCCCACACAGTGAAAGAAGCAATGACCTTTGCTCACTATGATGTGTCATGGGTCATCCTGGTATCTCTAGGTTAACTAGACGAACTACAAAGAGAGCTTCCTCGATGGCTAAATGATGCCAATGTTCATAAAAAGAAAGATATTGTGGCTGTCAATTAATATTGGCATCTGCATCTGGTCTAACTGACTCCATGTGGTCCCTAGATGCAGTGGCTTAGGGCATTTAGAGAGCTAGGGTGGTTTTATAGTAACTAAGAACTATTTGGTTTAAGGTCCACTTGTTACTTTGGGAGTGGGTTTGCTTTTACTGCTGTCCAATGTAATAGATTTTGCCTAAGTTACCCAGATAGTTTTAAACTAGGAAGTTTAAAACTAAAAACTTCACTTGATCCTAAAATAAAGCAATTTGGATCCACCCAAATTTATCCAAAAATGATCAGTACTCCGACTCCTTGCTACACTGATCTAATATCAGTGTCCTTTCAGCAACAGACATCAGTCCAGATTTATGCACAGTGTAAATTCCAGAAAGCATTATCATTGAGGACCGGGCACCTCTTGAGTGATCAAACACACAGGAATCAGTATATGAATACACAAGTACATATATATTCATGGAAGATTTTAAACAGTTTCACTAAATTGCTTTTTTATCACTTAAAAATTGTTGGCCTCGGAAAAATGAGAAGTTCAACAAAGTGGGTTTTATTATTTTTTTCTTTTGCTTTTATCAACAGGCTGCAATCACACATATTGAAGGATACATTCTTCCCAGAAGACACAGAGAAGCAGCTTCTTAGAAATACTGTTGGTAGGCAGATGATAACCATAACTGCAAAAGGACAAGACACATGTATCAATCGGCAAGAGCAAAGGCTTAAAGTAGCCCCTGTCTTTAGCAGTTCAAACTTTCCCTACAGTAAGTAGGCACGCGAAACAAATTCACATGGCCATCAGCAAAACGAAGCCAGTCTTACTCTCCACCGCCACGAGGTGCTGCGATGGATTAAAAATATGTGAAGGATTTTTTATAGCCAATGGCTCACAACTTTGGGGTGTATCAGGATTGCCTGGCAGGTCGCTATGAAGCAAATTCTTGGCTCTAGTTCGCACATACTTGGTAGGTGATTAGGAGACCAAAAATCCGCCATTGAACTAGATCCCCTCGATTCTAATGCAGAAGAGTCTCTAGATCATGTTTTGAGAAATGCCAGACGGGGCACCACTCAGGAAAAGGCACAGCCCCACCCCCAAAGACAAATAAGTTTGGTAGATTTCACTTTTTAACTTGACAGGTGCCACCAGCCGTACCATAGTGGGATTAGCTGATTGAGGGCAAGTCCCTTAGGGCGGGGCCAAAACGTTCCTCACTTGGTCCCTGCATGGTGGCTCCTCCATGTCTTTGCTATTATGAAACTCCTGTGGGGACACCTGATGTCCTTCATGCACTTTCATTCCGTGTGCTCTTTTCCAAGGAGGGAAAAGCCATCCGGACAACAAATCACTGCCTTCCTCACCAGAACCCCTGGGGAGACCCCACAAATGTTATTCAAAGTGTGGCTGGCACCCCGCCCAGGCCCAGAGGTACTCATCTAGCTGGTGCCTGGACAGGGTTTGGAGTCTGGGCCAAATCTGGAACGGGATTCTGAAAGCCAATATTGGATCATTTATGATTGAGACCTGCCAAATCATGTGTCAGGAATGTCTCATTCCTTCCCCATGAAGAGCGGCAGTGTTTAAGGAAAAAAACACAGCTCTGGAAATGGAGACGCTCTATGCATTATCCTTATTCATTAAAACTGGAACAAAACCCCAGGAAATGCAGGAAACACCTCCCGTCACCTCCACTTCCCTTTTTTCCCCTGGTTATTTGATATAAAGTGCTGCTGAAGCTATTCTGCAAGGACATACCACACGGAGGCATCTGCCGGGCCACCGTCCCCTTTCTTCTTGTCCAGCCTGATGCGAGGCGGTGAGAGGAGAGGTGTGGGGGTGGCAAATTAAACAAAACCTTTAAAAACCAAGACTCTGGCTGGGACTTCCACCACCCAGATTACCAAGTGGAGAGGCATTTTATTTTGCTAAATGAAAGAGCTAGTTTATATCTTCCCCGGATCATTTTCTAACCTAACTGCAGTGGAAACATTCTCAGAAAGAAAGACTTCCTTGTGTGTTTGCCCTTTATGTTGCCACGGGTCGTCCCACACGTACAAGTTGGGCGGTGATCTGCTTCTGCTTGGGGACCAGGCCAGCCAGCAGGCTCCTTGGGTCTCGTTAGGTCGCAGTCGACTCCACGTTTAAAGGCAGTA
This sequence comes from Prionailurus bengalensis, assembly GCF_016509475.1. NCBI lineage: Eukaryota > Metazoa > Chordata > Mammalia > Carnivora > Felidae > Prionailurus > Prionailurus bengalensis. Next base: position 11,393,757 of record NC_057350.1, read on the forward strand.
CCTCCCAGACGCGGCCCAACTCTGGAAAGCATTTGCTTCTCAGTTTGCTTCTACCCACGTGACGGCTGGCAAGTTTCTGGGCCGTTCTGAGCCTCCTTTTCTCCACTGATAAAATAGGCATAGATAATTCCTCAGAGAATGCGAAGGGGAACTCAGCGAGAGAGGCACAGCAAAGGGATGGCCCTTCCTTTTCCTTTGGCCTTTTTGCGGTGGGCGGGGACAGATCCGGGGATGGGAGGGAAGCGTGGCCGTTGGCTTGCTCCTCAGAAAATCTCTTCATTCGTGAAACTTTAGGGTGTCCTCCTTTTGCCCACATTTGTAGTGACGCGTTAGCCGCCTATCTGCAGAGATCTAACGATCTCGATCGGAGCGCTCTACACACAGTCCAGAGCTGACCTTCCATGCAGCGTCTTTGATGGCACTGATGATGAAACTGTTTCCTGCACAGAGGAATGTAAGTCTCTTGGCTCTCGCTGACTGTGACCTAATTTCACAGAAACAGTTCTTATACGTATTTTCGGTGCAAATAAAAAGCGACCTTTAAAATAGTCACAAATGGGACTCTAAGGGCGTCTACACCACCTCTGAAAGCACGTGAATGTCCGTGAGTACTTGTGGGCAGAACAAAGTTTCCAAAGAGAGCCTCGATAGCTGCACGTCCTGTGAAAATATAATGGGAGCCATGTATGTCATTTAAAACTTTCTAGTAGCTGCACTACAAAAGGAATTAAATTAATTCTAATCACCTATTTAGTTTAACCCAATATGTCCAAAATATTATGGTGTGAACATGTAATCAATATAAAAAATTATGAGATAGCTTACATTCTTTTCTCTCTCTCTTTTTTTTTTTAACCAAGTTCACATTCAGACTCGCCTTATTTCAGGTGCTCCAAGGCCACGTGTGGCCAGTGGCTCCTATCCTGGACAATGCATATTGATAGCTTTTTCAGATTTTCACATCTCATTAATAATAAGTAGCGTTAATAACGTAACAGTGAACAGTGAGAGAATAGCGTTGAAATCTTCCGAAACCAAGTTCTTGGTCGTCCCAATAACAATTCAAAGGTCTCCTTATGAGCTCAAAAAGACTTGCAGGTAAATTATCTCATCAGGCCCTCCTAACGACCCATGACGTGGACAGGGCAGATGTCATTTCCTAATATTATAGCCGAGCAAGCTAAGGCTTAAAAATATTAAGTAAGTGGCCCAAAGTTCAACAGCTAGAGGTTGGTGGGTTGGGAACTTGAACTGGGCCTCGGGACTCTAAATCTCTGGGTCTGGACGAGAAAGAGGCAGCTGCCGCCCTCTGTGATCACATCGCTACCAGGGCAACTCTTGTTTGCATCCCGCACCGAATAATAAGGTCCAGGAGGACAGACTTTGACAGGCCTCCTGTCCACCAACAACACCTAACACGGTGCTTGGCACGGCGCAGGTACATGGCTCCTGCTTGGTGGATTCAATTCAACTGGACCAAAAGAGTGATCCACACCAGATGCCCTCACAGTCATCGCCAAACCTCCCCGTCTCTGGAACTTTCGGTGAAGCCAAAACCACAAAAACCACCTACATGCTGAGCTCCTGAGTCGCCTTTGTTCAGCCTTTGGGGGCCGCTCCTTCCCCAGCACACAAAATATATCTTAGGAGTTTGTGTCTGGGCGAATAACCTTCATCATGGCTCTGTTTCAATGCTCACTTAGGGGCTTTTTAATGGAAATGTACACCATCGGTGGAAAACGCGCTCTGAAAGTAGACTCAGTCTGACTCGGGACTTGGATGCTAACCTCTACCCACCCAAGACCACCCAGAGGAGCCCCGGGACCACCTTGTGAGCCTGGTGAAGATGTAGTATGGGGGAAACACCCCCTTGCCCCTTCACCTTGCCAGCTGGATCGCGGTGAATCACACAGACCTGGGAGAGCGGTAAAATCCCTGACGAGCGATGTCAGAGGATGGCTTGAAACCTTGATGGAGACGCAGGTCTGTTCCCCGCTGCCTCCGTCCCGCGCTCCAGCTGTTCCCTGGCGTGCTTCTCTTCCCCTCTGTCAGCACCGGTCTCCTTCACTGAAGCTCTCTCGCCTCCCTGTGTGGCGGCCTGGCATCCCACATCTGGCTGCCATGCCAGGATTTCATGGAGAGCCTGGGCCAGGGGCTGAGAGCTGCTATCTCCTCATGGGTGTTAGGAGGCTGGAGCAAGGCAGAAATCCAGGACTGACGCTTTTCTGCCCCATGCCCTCACAGGCTGCTTCTTGCCAGCTTGCCACTAGGCACCAGAGAGGACGTTGGTACAGGGGGTACAAGCAAAAGCTTATTCTGCACTTTTTACGCACACCTTAAATTGGACTGGCAAACATTCCCATAGCCCAGGACCCCGCCTGCGCCCCTACACGTGCAATCTGGGGTCCAGCTATTTCTGTCAAATGTGTCATGTTTTTGTAAGGCTGCTCCGTGAATTAGTTTCTCTGGAGAAGACCCAAAACTGTATTCACATTTTGGTTGAAATAAGAATCATTTCGAAAGCTTTGTTAAATGAGCAAACGGAGCTTAGTGCTGTGAAACATTCAGGATTCACCTGGTTCATAGCCAAGTGCCTCCCATCCCTGCACGCTGGAGTTCCAGGTACTGGAGACACAAGGTGACTCAATCATAGAGTGTCTTATAGAGTTTACAGTCTAGTGGGTGGGAGGTGGGGGTGGGTAACGAACGGACAGAAGGCAAACAGGAAAACAAATCAAACAGATCATTCTAATAATCCTAAATGCTATGAAGACATTCAAACAGGGTAACAGGGCACAGAATTATGCTGGGATGGGGAAGTCCACTTAGAAAGGTGGTCTGGAAGGCTTTCCAGAAGAGGTAACGTTGGGACCGTGGAATGAATAGCAAGGAGCAGCCGGCCACATGGAGGTCCAGGGAAGAGCGTGTTAAGGAGAAGAACAGCCAAGGCAGAGTGAGCTTGGCGGGATGGGAGAGGCCAACGTGGCCGGAGAGTGGTGAGTGAGGGGAGGGGAAAGTAAGAAGGAATGATGTTGGGAGTCATTAGGGGCCCTACGGTGACAGGTATGGATTTTACTCGAGGCCTCAGGCAAAGCCATGGGAGGGCACAGAGCAGGGGAGTAATGTGAATCGTGAGTAATGTCGCTTAGGCTTTCCGAGGTTCACAACGGCTTCTGCTGGGGATGGATGGGGGAAGGGGCCAGAAGGAAAGCAGAGGGTTGCGGTGGCCTCTTTCAAGGACATCCCAGTCTAGAGAAGGAGCAGGCACAAAATACCTAGGACTCAGGTCGGGGGGAGCCAACAGAGCTTTAAACCGAGGCCGAGACAGCAGCCAATGGTGCTCGCTGAGGGGACGGTGTTGCAGCAGGGCCAAACCTCCGGCTTCGTGTAGGCCACATCTTGGGTTCCGTCCCTGACGCTAAGGGCCGTTAGACTGCTTATTCTCAGATCATTCCGCGAGAAAGAGAAAATTTTATCTTGTTTAAATCTCTTCCTGAAGTGGGAGTCCCTTTTCCTTTTGTCTCCCTCCGGACCCCTGGCACAGGCTACGTGCGGAATTGGCCCAAACGGAAGCAATACATACCAGTCTGACCCCAGGAAGAGAAGACATCGAGAAAGCTGATGGATGGGGAACCAGCCTTTGTCTTGCAGCCCAAACCTCCAGATGCTGGTGGAGACTTTGTAGGAAGACCCGGCCAGAATCTTCTGCCAGTCGGTTCTAGGGCACTGATCAGATACGCAGCACCTGGTGTGAGGAGCCCCGCCTGCCCTCATCCCCACAGAGGGGGAAGGGCAGGGAAATAAAGAGGAACCAGGAGAGGAAACACATGTCCACTCATGTGAAGGAAGCGACAGCAGCTGGTACAGGAGAGCGGCCGTTACCTTAGAGGAGGCAGGCTCCTTGTTCCAAAACTGTATTTAAGATTGGGTTGGAGGGGGGAGTGCTCCTTTGTAAAAATAACTAGCTTCTGAAGGCGACGGGAAAACTGGGAGGCAGGTGGTAAGCGTAGGCCCCAGTGGAAAACATATCCCACCATCAGAAATCGCCCAAGAGGGGCAGACACTAGACTGAGGAGAAATGGCGATGGCAAATGACAAAGAAACCCTTCTGTGGTGACCTCTACAGAGTCAAAGAACCACCATTATGGGATGCGGCCCGAGCTTGAACGTCCCTCTGGGGAGGCCCAGCACTCCTCAAGACTATGCAGGAGTACATATTGGGGATCTTAGAAGCACACATCAACATATGGAGTGGAAAAGTACCAGTCTTAACAGTTGCCCCATAGGTCATTTCTAGGTATTTCCTCAGCAGGCTGGTCTGCCCCACCCACCACAGGGAAGGGGAGAGGCTGGAGATAAGCGAGCTCCACGCCAGGGCGTGGTCCTGCACAGCAAAGCCGCAGAAGCTGGAGGCGTTCGTGCCTTCTCTTCTCTCTCCTGGAAGCCTCTCTTAACACCTAGGTCTTCTCTACCTTGTACCCTTCTTAACTGCCTCAAGGCATCCAATGAGGCCATGCTCCAACCCCCTTCTACAACATTCGTTCAGAGCCTTCCCCTGAACTCCCACACCCCACACCACGAAGGCACGCCAATGGTACTGCATGTCTGGAAAGGCAGCCTATTCAAAGCAGTTCACTCAAAGCCATGAAAAGTCCAGAGAAACTCCACCTTCCCAGGGCTATTTACAATTTAAGATAGAACCCCAGGGGTGCCTGGTTGGCTCAGTCTCTGTCAAACTTCGGCTCCACGTCATGATTTCACCGTGCGTGAGTTCAAGCCCCACGTCGGGCCGTCTGCTGTCGGTGCAGAGCCCGCTTCCTATCCTCTGTCCCCCTCTCTCTCTGCCCCTCACCCACATTGCATCTCTCTCTCTCTCTCTCTCTCAAAACTAAACATTTTTTTAAAAACTTTACAAAACATAAAATTAAAAAATCTTTAAAGTAGAACCCTAGGGGCACCTGGGTAGCTCCGTCGGTTAAGTGTTGGACAGTCGGTTAAGGGTTGGACTTTGGTTCAGCTCACAATCTCACAGTTTGTGAGTTCAAGCCCCACATCAGGGTCTCTGCTGTCAGCACAAAGCCGCTTGGGATCCTCTGTCTCCCTCTCTCTCTGACCTCACCCGGTGTGCGCGTGCTCTGGTGCTCTCTCTCTTTCTCTCTCTCTCTCTCTCAAAAATAAACATGTAAAAAATAAATAAATAAAATAGAAGCCCAGAGAACACAAATGAGCCCCCAGGTCAACGCCTCAACCCAGGTGAGCCATCCGAACCTCCCGTGGAACTTTACAAAATACAGATTTTGTATTTCCCCTCCGCATGTGGGTAAACAGAATGCCCAGGACAGGGGGTGGCATGGGGCCAGGGAGGTGCAATTTTCAAGCTCTTGTTTGAGGGATTCTGATGCCTGCTGAGGCTAGAACCAAGGCTCTGAGGCGATATCCCACAGAGGCTTCCGGGCTCCACGCTCACTCAGTCAAAAGGTGTAAAAAGCTAAAACGGGAGTAAAACCATACCAACACACACAGAATTCACATAAAGAATTTGAACTGCTCTTCTTGTCCCATCTCCCACAACTCCCTCCTCCTGCCTCAGCTCACCTGGGTGTGGAGTCCAGTTTCTCCAGTCCACTTTGGAAAAGGCAATGGGAGAAGAGAAAGGAGAAGGGCGGGGTGTCACTGATGCTCGTCAAAGCCATTGCACCTGCACCTCTCTGTGTCTCCCCCCAGCCCCAACTCCTCCCCAGACACTGGCAATAAATCACGACAAGTAAGTAGCAGCCATTAATAATTTCCTTCCCAATTAGGGCAATGTTTAATCTCTTGCTGTCAGCCAGAATGGTCTGTGGACAAAGGATTTCTGATTAATTATAGTCATCACTGCCTTAGTGTTAGTTTTCTTCAAAAAAGAATGTATTTTCGTTTCACTTTTATTAGTGAGGTGTAGACTCTCGAATTTCTTGGCAGTCCTAAACTCAGTCAATATTTTCATTAAACTATTGTTCTCCAACCACTAAGTCTTCAAAAATCCAACAAATTACGGTCCTGCCTCTTAAGGACCTTAATTATTTTGCTAACAGGCATTCCCTGTTTAAGGACCTGATCGCGAACAAGCACATAGGCGTCATCAACCTCATATGTAATTTTCACTGAGTCGCTCCCTGAACCTGGCTGTGGCCCCTATCATGTCTCAGATGTAAATTAAAACCGGGTTTCCCATCAAGGCTCTCCACCATCTGCCCTCCCCCACCTAAGAGCTTTCTACTTGGGCCCCCTCCCCCATTCATGGCTTCCTTTCCCTCTTCCTGGAATCCTCCTGTCCTCCCTGTGCCATCTGGCACGTTCTCGTTCAGCTTTCAAGATGGAGACCTCTACCATCTCCCCTTTCCAGGAATTGTCCTGTACCTTCTCTAGCAGGGTGTGCATCTTCTTCCTCTAAGCCTGCCTCTGCCAGAACTCAGACATATTGTCCTGGAATATCCACACCTCCTTCCAACTCCCCAGGTGCTGGAGAGGGCGGTTGGTCATGTCTGTATCCCCAGTGCCTTGCACAAAACCCGCCCGGGGTGGGTGATCAGTATATGCTGGACGAATTAAATAAATGTACAAATGAGAAAAGCCCACTTGACACAACTCAGTCTCTCCTCCGTCTTTCTCAGCTTTCCTTCTTGTGGCCTGGAGTCACCTGAAAACCACATACCTACCACGAGGGCAGGGGTGGTGTCCATTCTGTGCCCTGTTGTATATCCCGTAGCAGATGCTCAATGGATATCTGTTGGCTATGCGGATCAGTCTTTCAAGCTTTATTGCTCTAAATCCACCTCCTCTGCCCAGCTCTCTCCAGTCCCCAAAAGACTGTCTTCTCCCCCTACTTCCACATGTCCATGGCATGACTAAGTCAAACATAACACAAGAAGCAAGAGGAAGAAGCAGCAACCCCACATCTGGGTAAATCAATCATTTCAGGAGCTTCCTGCCCGAAAGTAGATATGACCTGATCATCCTTTGGCCTGCTGCTCAAGAAGCCCAAGGTGGGTGCCAGAATGAAAGCCGCCTTCTATAAATATCTATTCATCACATCACCCTATCTTGATTAGGAATTTTGGCACAAATATACCAGCCTGGAGCTTAGGTAAATGCTTCCCAATGTGATGCAATCCAGAAATTGACTATGTACTTATTTTTACCTTAGGTAAAAAAAAAAAAAAAAAAAAAAAGGAGTCTTCTGTACAAATGTTATGGGTAACTATTAGTTATTACTATTAATCAGGTAGCCATTTGAGTAGGTGGAAGAACAGAGTATTCTGTTCCGTTCAACATTGGGGTTGATAGAGAATTGCCGTTTACATCACTCATCCGTCTGTCAGTTTCCAAGAATTAGAACACAATGAAATGCACTTCACGGTAAAAATCTATTGACCAGGATCCAGTATTTCCTTGATGGTTACGTGGCCCCGGGATCACTATCAGCAGCAATATCTTTCTATAAAAGGTATCGAGGCACTGTGGTTAAAAAACCCCCTTTGAGAGGGTTCCACACACATTGGGTCAGTCTGTGCCTCACTGTCCACCCTGTAATGATTTCATGTCAACAAACTCCAGGGACCCCCTCATAACTGGCCTGGTGGCTAATAAAAACCCAGCCACTGAACCACCCCACCAGCCCTCCCGCTCGTAAACTCCACCTCCTTGCAAATTCCAGTGGGAAACCCGATTGTTTTATTTTATCTTAGCTTTTCGTTTCCTCCTCCTTCTACTTCTTTTTCTGAAGGTTAGGGCCATAAAGGACTTGGGGGACAGCCAACAAGCCCTAGAGGGCCATCATGACATAGGATAAAACAGCAATAAAAAGCTTACACTTGGAGCTCAGGTTCGTCCTCTTTAAGGCACCTGCGTTCTGAGGGCGTCTGTCAGGACACAGGTGAAAAAGATGACCTGACCACCTGTGGGCAGGGAGACAGGTGGAAAACTGCAAGGTCAGTCTAATCAGACCTTGCAGTTCGGCTCGGAGTCCAGGATAGATTTGTCACATGACTATCATGATATTTCTACTACCACTACTGATGCCTATCATTTTATAAGGTCGACATTATCACCCACGTTTTATAGATGAGAAACCTGAAGCTCAAGCAGGTCGTGTATTGTTAGGATCGAGAGTTAACAAATACGGTTGCTGATACTCAGACCCATCTGTGTGACTCCTAAATTCAATCTCTTAGCTACCTGCTCCTCTGAGGTCATTTCCAGCCCGGGTCTGTAGGTACTCACGGGCACACACACACACACACACACACACACACAGACTTCCCAATTTTAGAGGCCATTTGTGATTATCTTGGCTGCCCAGCATCCCTGCATGTGGGGAATGCTCCATCTTACAGACGGATCTCGTGGGAGCCATCTAGAATGTTCCAGTGCCGAATTTGAAAATGCTGACTACTTCCTTTTCCTGGCCAATCTTTCTGTGAGGGCTCAAGCACGTGGCCTGGGCTCAGCCCATCCAGGGTCTGACTCAGAGGCAGCGATGGTGAGAAGCAGGCCCCACAAGAAGCCGTCCAGCAGCAGCCACTGAGACATCCACAAGGAGGGCAGAGCCAGCAGGACCCGTGTCCAGACTGGGTGCGCGGTGTTTGGCTGGGGTTCTGGCTACAGTCTTCACTTCCTTCTGTCCTGTCTGAAGCCTTCTGTTTAGCTTTGTGAGCTTGGCTTGCCACAAAAGCCCAATGGATACGCCAGCTAGGAGCAAGCCTCTCAACACAGAGCGTCAATGCCCAGGTCTGTCACATGGATACCTGGGGGTGGAGCGAAGCTGACCAACCAGTGAGCTTCTCCAGCCTCCACACGGGCCTCCTGAACTCCACACATGGCCCAAAGCAGAAATAGTGCTCAACAACCTTTCCAAGTAGGACAATCCCTTTGAATATCTGTAAGCCCTGTTGGGCGGCCGTAACAAAATACCACGGACTCAGGAGCTTAAACAATGGACATTTATCTTCTCACAGTTGTGGAGGCTGGAGGCCCAAGATCAAGGTGTCAACATAGTCTTCGGAGGCCTCTCTCCTTGGCTGATGGTTGGCCATCTTCTGGCCTTGTCCTCATATTCTTCGTGTCTCTCTCTGTGTTCTAATCACCTCTTCTGGCGAGGACACCAGTTGGGTCGAATCAAGCCTACTACAGCCTTAATTTTTAACAGAATCACCTCTTTAAGGGCCCTGTCTCCAAATACGGTCACATTCTGAGCTACTGGGGGTTAGGGCTTTCCCATGTGGATTTGGAGAGGGAACGCAATTTAGCCCCCAACAGGGTCGAATCACTTCATTTATCCTCAGGTTCTTCTGCATACGTTAAATGTTAGCATACGGTACGTGAGGATCTATTGGATGAAGATTTACTAATAAAACATCAAAATTAGTTTTTTCCGTTCATCACAACACTCACATGTACTTGAAACTTGCCCTTGAGAAACTTGGGAGGCGCCTCAGTGTATGGACAACACCTGGTGCGCAGCCTGGGTCAGCAAGGCCCTTCAGCTCCCCAGGGTCCGACACTCCAGGCGCTTGGACCTAGCGTCTGGTCCGGGTGATGCTCCAAAGTCCAAGCTGGCTGCTGCCACAAGGGAGGTGTCAGAGAGAAGGGCCGCACCTCTTCTCAGCCTGCTTGGCTGGCCAGCCTGTGTGTCCCCAGCTCCTCACAGATCACTTGGTCATGTGGCAGACACGCCCACGTGTCATCACGCCGGCCCCTCGGCCACCTGAAGCATCTGCCTGCCACCTGAGCCCGTGCCTACATGGAAAGAAGTGATGCCAAAAGGGCTTTGCTTTAAACAGGAGAAACAATAAACCTGTTTAAGGAACGGTCCGGGGGAGAGTCGACAAATGACTCCATGACTAATCCTCAGCTCAGGCAATTGCTTATTTCCACAAGCCTTATCGTTCTTCTTGGTTTGTGTTTTTTTATGTTTATTTATCTTTTGAGGTGGGGTGGAGGGGAGAGGCAGAGAGACAGGGAGACAGAGGATCCGAAGCAAGCTCTGCCCTGGGCGGAGAGCCCGATGCGGGACCCGAGCTCACGATCCACGAGATCAGGACCTGAGCCGAAGTCGGACGCTTAACCGACTGAGCCGGCCAGGCGCCCCTTCTCGGTTTTAAATACAAGACACAACCGTCTCATCCGGGATTAAACAGCAGGCACCACCTTCTCCCCCGGAGAAATCACTCCTGGGAGAAATGCAGATCCCTATCCTCCTGGAAATTCCCATGTTCTTTGCAGAGCCAGCCCTCTCCCTGTCATTCTGCAAATCCAGCGGCCTCCATGGAGGGTTCTTCTGCAAGGACATCGGATGCATAATCTCTCGAGAAGTTACCTCCGCCCAGAGGCCACACCACACAGGGAAGTGAGACCCGAGCTTGAATGCAGGAAAGCTCAGTCTCACTCAGGCTTGCCAACTGTGGGGCCGTGGGCAAGTCACACGGGCTCCTTGCCACCACTCTGTAATGGCAACAGCAGGATCTGCCCCACCCAGAAGGAAGCTCTTCTCAGAAGCAGACGAGATGGCAGGATCTGCCCCACCCAGAAGGAAGCTCTTCTCAGAAGCAGACGAGATGAGGTGTGGGGAAGCAACGGGGAGCAGCACCGAGCTCTTCCATTGGAGATGGAAGTTGCGTTAATCGATATGTGCCAAGGCTGTGGGGAGAATTTTGTTGAGGCAGGAGGGTGTAGACGATTGGTTCTCCTGGTCTCAAGGGCTGGACTTGAGCCCCAGTGGAGAGAAAGCTGTAAGCGTTTCTATTTTTGAACAGATGGCGTGGAGCTGGAGAAAATGAGTAGGACACAGGTGACAATGGGTGTCTTAATCCATCTGGGCTAGCGTGACAAAATACCAGGCTGGGTGGCTCATCAACAACAGACCAACAGAAGCTTTTTTCTCACAGTTATGGAGGATGGAGGCCAAGATCAGGGTGTGAGCATGGTCAGGCGAGGGCTCTCTGGTGGGCTGCAGACTTCTCAGTGGAAAGGGCAAGGGAGCTCACGGGGGTCTCTCGTGTAAGGGCACTAATCCCATTCATGAAGGCCCCATCCTCGTGACCTAATCACCTGGCTAAGGCCCCACCTCCCAATGCCGTCAAATTGGCCAATAGCATTTGAACATATGAATGTGGGGGCAGCACAAACATTCAGACTGTGGTGACGGGTGATACAGATCTGGTGAGGAAACCATGTCACCCAAGGGCTGTGCAGCTTGCGTGCACCCTGGGCTCAGAGACCCTTCTAGTTAACAGCCCTTTGCACATAATCGTCACCTACAATTCGAAACCTTCTAATTCTCCCTCAGGTTTTAGCTAAGGCCTTTCTCAGATGCCACATCCTTCATGAAGTCTTTCTGGGTCCCCCAAAAGTGAACCCCATGAGCACCTTCACCCCCATAAGTCTGGCCCCACCTCCTCAGAGAGCCAAGCACAGCGTCTTCTGACAATGCAACTTCTGATTCCAACTAATAGCATGATATTTGCACAAGTTACTTCTTATTGGATGTAGGGATAAGAGCTCTTGCCAGACCTGCCTCTCAAGGTTGTTAGTTGTGAGGCTTTGAACGGATAATAAGCATAGCAAAGCTCTGCCAGCTACGATGCCTTGGGCGATTGTCAAGTTTGGTTATGACCAGGCTATACATTTCTTGAGGACCCAGGGACACACAGGTTTTTGCTTGTCTTTGCATTGCTCATAATGATGAGCATCTAACCTGCTCAAAATCCTAGGCATTTTGTTTGGTCCCCAAGGCATGTAGTCCAAAAGCCCTAAGTCTTGATTCTAGAGTCCAAAGCCCCAGAGAGCAGTGAGCCCTACTCAGCAAGTAAGCACCCGTAAGCCTGCTGTTCCAGACTGAATGGTGTCCCCCCCAACTTCATGTGCTGGAGTTTCTAACCCCCAGGACCTCAGAATGTGGCCTTGTTTGGAAATAGGGTCATTGCGGATGTAGTTGGTTAGGATGAAGTCACCCTCGGGTAGGGCGGGCCCTAATCCAATATGACTTGTATCCTCATAAAAAGGGGAAGTTTGGACACAGACATGCACACTGGGAGCAAGGCATGTGACGACGAGGGCAGAGACTGGGGTGCTGCGTCTACAAGCCAAGGGACTCCAAGGATGGCTGGCAAACCACCAGAAGCCAGAGGAGAGGCCAGGAGCAGACACTCCCTCACAGCCTCAGAAGGAACCTACCTGCTGATGCCCTGACCTCAGATCTCTGGCCCCTGCAGCTGAGACGATCAACTTCTGTTGTTTTAGCCACTCAGTTTGTTACAGAGCCCTAGCAAACTGATGCAGCTTGTAAATCCTGCTCCAGGGTTCACCGTGTTTGCCAGAAATGTAACTGGTGACTGCGTGAGGGGAACCCTGGGAAACACATATCCAGTCTGTTCTTCCAGGAATGTGAGCTCTTCTGAAGAACTCCCTGCACAACCCCACAGGGTATGTGGGGTATGTGTGTGTGACAGTGTGTGTGTGTGTGTGTGTGTGTGTGTGTGTGTGGTTTGTGTATGGGATGTGTGCATGTGTGTGACATGCGGAGAGGACATGCTGTATGTGTCAGTGGCAGGATCGGGAGCAGCGGAGGGGGCTTGTGGCCCCGGGCCAACGCAGAGACCAGAGGTTTCCCTTCAAGTCACTTGGCCCTACCGGCCCTGCCCCCAGGGCCCATCAAGGCAGACTCCTTTTATTTGCCTTCCCGTTGGCCTAGAGCAGAGAACTAAGGAGAGAGAAGGAAAAAAATGTCAGTCCTTCCGAAGTTCCCCTCCATTCCCTTTGCCTCTCCCTCCTGCCCCTAAACCCCAATGCCGAATGTCAACCTTGAGGTTGAGGTGAGCTGACATTTCCTTAGCAAGCAGTTCAGTTCTGCACCACACAGCAAAAAACAGGCATCTATCGTTTTCGTTGGCTGAGAACAAAAGCTGGCGAGACTAGACCACACGCACAAAAAGTAAAAACCGAGTATTACACTGACTCTTCCTCTATTTATGCCGCTTCCCTTCCCCAGATTAATTTCTTTAAATAAAAAATACTGTGTGGAGTCCCTGCCGAGCCCAGAACAGGGCCTCGGAGATGGAAACAGAATTGACACAAAAATGACATGCACACATTTGGGGGATCCGAGTGGCACTAGCAATGTGTCCTTTGCCTTCGGAATCTTGAGCTCAGCACAGACCCTAGCGGTGACGCAAAGGCCAAAAGCCAGGCCTGGGGGCTGCTTCCTGAGCAGACAGCCACGCTCGCACCAGAACTTCTAGGCAAAGGCCCGCAAACATTATGCAGCCTCACGTGCCAAGTGGTATCGTTCATGCACCTGCATATTTTGGGCCTTCCCTCGGCCCATGGGGACTGTTTGCATGGAATGACCCGGTGCCTCTGGGCCAGGGACAACTTTGTTTTTGAAAACATCATTTCCTGAAATAGCTCATGAAGAACGACAAACCCAAAGCAGAATGCATCCGGGCACCAGAAACACGCTCCCGCCACATTCCCCAGTCCCAGATGATGCTTGTCATGCGTCACTGTCTCCTCAGCCTCCCCCTGAGGCAGGCCCCCAGCCCTAAAGGTGCTGTGGGCCAGGCCTCCACTTCCAGAATGGATGGTGTTCTCAAAGGACATCCCACCAGGAAGGGCAGGGGGCTGTTTTGTCTCCAAGGCAACTGTGATTGGGGGGGGGGGGTGCTCCACTCTTCCCCGGGGAGAAAAATGCTGCCATGTTAAGGAGGCATCCAGGTACAAATTCTCACCAACTTCCTCATAACTACATCTAGAAGTGCAGTTCAACTGGGCAAGAGGAGAGGAAATGCCGCTGAGGGCCCAAGGTCAACCAGCAGACTGAGGGATCCTTTGACTTCACATTCTCCCCAGAACTCTAGAACACTGAGAATAAATGATATATTTACTTAGATAATTCGATCCAGTTGTTTGCATATAAATGAGTTACTGCGGGTAACATGTAAGTTATGAACTCACGGCCGATTGTCTGACTATAAACTGGGATGCCTCTTCTTTTCTAAGGTACGGTGGAATGTTCCTTAAAAACCAAAGAGCTATGGGGCACCTGGGTTGCTCACTGGGTTAAGCATCCGACCCTCGATTTTGGCTCAGGTCATGATCTCGCAGTTCATGAGTTCAAGCCCCGCCTCCGGCTCCGCACTGACCAGTGTGCAGCCTGCTTGGGATTCTCTGTCTGCCTCTCTCTCTGTCCCTCCCCTGCTCGTGCTCTCTCTCTCTCTCAAAATAAATGAATAAGCTTAAAAAATTTTTGTTTTAAAACAAAAACAAAAACCAAAGGGCTGTAAGAGTGCACCGTGCACAGCTAGAGCAGGGCGGCGGGGGGTTGGGGTGGGGGACAGGGAGGAGGGTGTCCAGGACAAGAGAAAATCCAACCCAGAGGGACCAGCAGGCCCATCACAGCAGAGTACAGAATCGCCAGAAGATGTGCGTGGGAGCAAACAGAGCCCCAACTGACTCCTCAACTTGACTTCTCAGCCAGCAGAGCCAGGCAGGAGGCAGTGGAAAAGGACACTTGATTCAGGTCAAAGTCCAGGAAACATGGGGACTGTCACCACTGTCATCCTCTGCTCCCGTGACTGCCCCAGAGGGTCTGGACAGCTGCACCCAGTGTCCTCACTGCCAGGGTCAGCCCTATGGTTCTGGAAGACCTTCCTGGATAAGTGGCCGTGAGTGACCCACCGGAGCGATCCACTCTGAGGGAATCAGAGTGGGTGGGCTGCTGCCTGCTCCCAGGGTCTCTGGCCACAGCAAAAACGACAGAGAGCAAGCAGCCGACTGGCCCAGGCCACCCCAGACCTGACCCAGGAGGGGTTATTGCATCTAATAAACCAAGTGCAACATCATTGTTCGGGAGAAAGCGAAAGCCTCCCACGCTGCTGCTGGGGCTGCAAACAGGTGCAGCGGCTGTGGAAAATGGTTTGGCAGTTCATCAAGTTCGACCCAGAGTTGAACCCGGCAATTCCACCACGGGGTTTATACCCAAAAGAAACGAAAGCAGGTGTTTGAACAAAAATTTACACGGGATTGTTCATGGAAGCACCGTTCACAACAGCCAAAAGGTGGAAAGAACCCACAGGTCTATCAACAAGTGAATAGATAAATACAATGTGGCGGATCCACACAATGGAATATTGTTTGGCCATAAAGAGGAGGGAAGGACTGATAGGCGATATGATATGAGCGAACCTTGAAATCATTACGCAAAGTGGAAGGAGCCACATGGGGTAGGATTGCATTTATGTGTAATGTTCAGAACCCACAAATCCATAGAGACAGAAAGATCTGTGGTGGCCCGAGGCTGTGGGTGATAGCAGTGGTGAGTGACTGCTGCTTGATGGGTGTCGCACTTCTTCTGTTAGGGGTGATAACAAATTCTGAAAAATTAAGTCCACGTTCAGCGTGGACTTCATGCCCCTGAATTATCCACTTTGAAACGCTCACAGCAATGAAGTTCATGTGGCGTGTATTTCACCACAACCGGGAACAGAAAAAAAAAAAAAAAAAAGGAGAGAGAGACACGAAGAAAAGTTATCCAGCCACTTTCCAAATTCACAAAATTTGATCCACAACAGATTAAATGGCACGTTTCGAGCGGTGAGTCATGATGTGATGTCAGACTTGCCTCGCCGGGAAACAGCATCACGTTTTCAGGCTCCACTCTGGAGAGACCGGTGCCAAAGCAGGACAGCGCCCAGGAGCTCCCACCGAATCACAATCCAGTAAAATCCCTTAGCTTGCCAGGTACAAGTCCCCGGGGGTTCTCTGCGTCTGCGCGCGTGCACCCTGTGAGAGATGGGACCATGACCCTTCCCTCCTATGGGAGAAGAAACTGACTCAGAGGGTCAAGGGGCGCTGACTTGTCAAAGGTCGCACAGCCTCCTGACGTGGCATGTCAGTCCCCGTGCCTCCAAATCCCGGGCAGAGAACCTCTGCCCAAGCTCACAGCCCAGTTGCCTGAGCTCAGTGGTGACGTCAGAGGAACTGGTGTTTCTCTATCTCCAAATCTGCCCATGGGGCGGGAGCCGGCACGCCCACAGGCAGTGGGGGAGTGCTAGGAAAGACAGTACAGCTCAGGGTCTTAAAACCAATACTGGGGATTTTTTTCTTTTTTCTTTCCCTAAGCATAGTCACTTGGATGTGTCCTCTCAAAAAAAACCTCGGGGCACCTGGGTGGCTCAGTTGCTTAAGTGTCCAACGCAGAGCCCGCTTCAGATCCTATGTCTCGCTCTCTCTCTGCCCCTCCCCCACTCGCTCTCGCTGTCTCTCTCAAAAATACATATTTTTAGGGGCGCCTGGGTGGCGCAGTCGGTTAAGCGTCCGACTTCAGCCAGGTCACGATCTCGCGGCCCGTGAGTTCGAGCCCCGCGTCGGGCTCTGGGCTGATGGCTCAGAGCCTGGAGCCTGTTTCCGATTCTGTGTCTCCCTCTCTCTCTGCCCCTCCCCCGTTCATGCTCTGTCTCTCTCTGTCCCAAAAATAAATAAATGTTGAAAAAAAAAATTAAAAAAAAATACCTATTTTTAAAAAATTATAAAAACAAAACCAAAAACAACTCAAGGGCCTAAGCGCTCTTAGATTGAACCAGGTGATATCTGCGTGTGCCAGCGTGTGGACAGAATTTTGTCTCCCCTAAAAACACATTCGAGTCCTAACCCCTGAAGCCGTGAATGTGACAGGTGATTTGGAAACAGGGTCTGTGCAAATGCCATCAAGTTAGAATGGGGTCATACTGGATTAGGGTGGGCCCTCGTCCAGGGACTGGTGTCCTTAGAAGAGGAGGGAAATTTAGACACAGGAAGAAGGCATGGGCAGATAAATAGCCATTGTTTGACCCCCAGTCCGTAGTCATTTGTTATAGCAGCCCCAGGAAATTAACACGGTTAAGGAAAATATGATTGAACGTCCGCTGGTTTACACGGCTCCATCTAATGGATGTGCCTGCTATGGGTCCCCCTGACTTCACCATCCACAAGGTGCTAAGCTGGCCTGGGGACGGGAGGCAAGCCGGTCTCCTGGGTCCCTGCACCTGGTTGCTCACGGAGCAGGCACCATCTTCGACAGGCCCTGCCCAGGCCTCAATCCTGGCACCTCTTCTCTCTCTTCCCTCCCTTCCTCACTGCTTAGGACAGGAAAGCAGCCATAGACAATATGTAAAAGAATGAGCATAGCTGGGTTCTTATAAAACCTTATTTGTGGACACTGAAATTTGAATTTTCATATCATTTGCATTCGTTTTCATGCATTTGCATATCACAAAACATTATTTTTTAAGTGTTCATTTATCTATTTGGGGGGGTGGGGCAGGGACAGAGAAAGAGAGAGGGAGAGACAGAATCCCAAGCACACTCCACACTGTCAGTGCAGAGCCCGACACGGGGCTTGAACTCACGAACCGTGAGATCATGACCTGAGCCGAAATCAAGAGTTGGATGTTTAACCGACTGAGCCACTCAGGAGCTCCCAAAACATTCTTTGAAATACATTTTCCACGGGCGTCTGGGTGGCTCAGTCCGTTAAGTGTCTGACTTCGGCTCGGTCAGGTCATGATCTCACCGTTTGTGGGTTCGAGCCCCACATGGGGCTCTGCGCCGACAGCTGGGAGCCTGGAGCCTGCTTCGGATTCTGTGTCTCCCTCTCTTTCTGCCCCTCCCCCGCTCATGCTCTGTCTCTATCTTTCTCTCAAAAATAAATAAACATAAAAGAAATTCCAACATTCAAAAATATGAAAAACTATTCTTTTTCTGCCCCAAAATGAAAACTAGGTACAAAACCAAGCAGAAGGCTAGATTTGGCCCAGGGGCCATAGTTTGCTACCCTGTCCCTCGGCAACCTCACTGGGTCCCCACGGCTGAACGCACTGAGTACACAAAAGGACCCCTGAATCCTCATCTCCAGCCTAGCCTTCTCTCCCTCTGAACTTCAGATACCTCAACCTACGTCCACTTGAATCTCCAACGTGTAGCTTTACAAATGTGACATACTTTGAATTTTTTTTTTTTAATTTTTTTTTTCAACGTTTTATTTTATTTTTTTTGGGACAGAGAGAGAGCATGAACGGGGGAGGGGCAGAGAGAGAGGGAGACACAGAATCGGAAACAGGCTCCAGGCTCCGAGCCATCAGCCCAGAGCCCGATGCGGGGCTCGAACTCACGGACCGGGAGATCGTGACCTGGCTGAAGTCGGACGCTTAACCGACTGCGCCACCCAGGTGCCCCATGACATACTTTGAATACAAGTTTTGATTTCCCTTCCCTAGGTGAAACCAATCCCCTTCCACTGGTCCCCATCTCAGTTAATGGAGTCACCATTATCAGGCCAAAACTCTGTAGTCATCCTAGACTCCTCTCAAACTTCACATCCAATCCATTTTCAAAACCTGTCAACTCTACCTTCAAAATACAGCCAGACCTGACAACTCCCTACCTCCTCTGCTCTCACTCTCATCCAAGTGACCAGCCCCTCCCAATGCATCTCGGCATCTCTCACCATCTATTCTCCACAAGGGCAACCAATGGGATCTTTCCGAGACCCCACCCCCACCCCAATCCTCTGAATGCTCCCTCCCGTTCTTAGAATAAAATCCAACACCTGCAAATCGAAGCCACATGAGAAACCACCTCACACCCAAAACTCAGGATGGCTACTAACCACACAAATCAGGAAATGACAAGGGCTGGAAAGCATGTGAGGTCATTGGAACCCTGGCGCATGGCTGGCGGGGAATGCAAACTGTCGCAGCAACGATGGAAAGCAGTACGGTGGTTTCTCAAAAAAAAAATTTTTTTTTAATTTTTTTTTCAACGTTTTTATTTATTTTTGGGACAGAGAGAGACAGAGCATGAACGGGGGAGGGGCAGAGAGAGAGGGAGACACAGAATCGGAAACAGGCTCCAGGCTCCGAGCCATCAGCCCAGAGCCTGACGCGGGGCTCGAACTCACGGGCCGCGAGATCGTGACCTGGCTGAAGTTGGACGCTTAACCGACTGCGCCACCCAGGCGCCCCTCAAAAAAAATTTTTTTTAAAGAATTAATGTATGATCCAGCAACTCTACTTCTGGGTACATACCCAAAAGACTTAAAGCAGGATCTCAAAGAGATATTTGCACGCCATGTTCATAGGAGTGTTTTTCATTCTAGCCGAGAGATGGAAGTAACGATCTAAGTGTCCCTCAACAGATAAAGGGATAAGCGAAATGTGGCGAACACATACGGTGAAACGTTACTCAGCCTTAAGAAGGAAGGAAATTTGGAAACATGCTACAACATAGATGGAGCTTGAGGATTTTATGCTAAGGGGGGGGTGGGAAGCCAGACACCAAAGGAAAATACAGAATGATTTCACACATCTGAGGTACGTGACTCTAGAGGGGTCAAATCCGTGGAGACGGAAAGCAGAATGCTGGTCCCCAGGGGCTGGGGTTGGGGGAGGTGGGTAGGGAGGTGCTGTTTCATGGGGACAGAGTTCTACTTTTGTAAGTTAAAAAGAGTTATGGAGATGGTTGCACAACAATGTGAATGTCCTACTGAACTGGGGCCCGTGGGTGGCTCAATCGGTTAAGCATTTGACTTCGGCTCAGGTCATGATCTTGTGCTTCATGGGTTCAAGCCCCACACGGGGCTCTGTGCTGACAGCTCAGAGCCTGGAGGCTGCTTCTGATTCTGTGTCTCCTTCACTCTCTGCCCCTCCCCTTCTCATGCTCTGTTTCTCTCTGTGTTTCAAAAATAAATACACATTTAAAAAAAATTTTTTAACGGTTAAGATGGTAAGTTTTATGTTATTCGTGTTTCAAATCCAACCTCTCCCGCGTTCTCTGCTCACCGACTTGATCTGGCCCAACCCCACCTCTGACCTCATTCCCTACCGCCCTGCCCCCCTCCTCCCTCCGCTCTAATGCTTCCGGCCTTCCAGCTGACACGGGTCCTTCTACCTGGAATGTTCTTCCTCCAGATGTGCTCAGGGCTTACCCACCAACTGCCACAGACCTCTGCGGAGGGAGACCTCCCCTAACTACCCTTTCTAAAATAGCAACCTCTTTCATTTTATTTTTCTCTGTGGCTCTTCCCACACGTGCCGGTTCTATTACAAGTGCTATTGTTTGCTTGTCTATTGTTTCTCTCCCCTTTGTGAAGTCAGGGGCTTTGCCAGCTTCGCTCACCACTCTATCTCCAACTCTTGGCACATAGTAGGTGCCCAGTAAATACGGTGTCTGTGGAATGACTTGAAAGAACGAATGTGAGCCTTGCAATGCACCAGAAGATGAGGGCAGGGTCCCCAGGAGCCTTGAGTCACCTACTTTCTGCCCAATACATCCCATTTCCTCCCTGGATGATGGGATCCCTTCAGATGCCTCAAAGACTGAGATGGCAAATAATGGAATCCTATATGCAAGATCCTGTGAGTTCTTAGCGGAAATAATTACGAAATACGAAACAACCGGCATGCAGCAATGCCAGATGTTCACAGAGTAAAGATCTTTGTCCTGGTAGATACAAAAATGGAAACACAGGGGCGCCTGGGTGGCTCAGTCCGTTGTGTCCGACTTCGGCTCAGGTCATGATCTGGCAGCTTGTGAGTTTCAGTCCCGCATCGGGGGAGCCTGCTTCAGATTCTGTGTTTCCCTCTCTCTGCCCCACCCCTGCTCGTGTTCTGTCTCTCTCTGCCTCTCCAAAATAAATAAATGGGAAAAAAAAAAGAAAAGAAAAGAAAAGAAAGAAAAAGAAAAGAAAAGAAAAGAAAAGGGAAAAGAAAAGAAACACAAGCTGTTCTTCCATTTTCTCCGACCATGAGTGAGGCTGCTGGTCTGGGGTCAGGACACCTGGACTCTAGCACCAGTCCACCAATTGCCTGCTGTGTGACCTCAGGCAAACCACTTTCCCTCTCTGGGCCTCAGATATTTTTTTCTGGTCCTATAAAAGGACCAGGCTGGTGTCCCACAGGTCCCTTCCTACTTGAGCATTCTAGCAAATTTGAATAGTTCATCCTGTCTTCAAGCTTTTTGAGATTTTAAGTCCACGTCAAGCTGTTAATTAATCAGATTCCTTTTTAATTCTTTCATCGGTTGGTAATGAAATAACGGCGAAAAAAAAAAATAGTCCATTCTACCCAGGAGTAAAACCACAATGATTCATGACTTGCTAAACCCAAATTTAACAGGGGAGGGGAGGGAATACAGAAGACTAAGGAAATTTACTGGTTCTTGGAATACGGAACTTCAACTCAAAACTGCATTATTCACAGCAACATCATGACAAGAGGCTGTGTTTCTCACAAGGGCGTAAGATGTAATCCCTCAGGCATTCAGATGATATTAGAATGATGGAGTCCCATCCTGTCGATAAAATGGATAATCTCCATCTTCAGGAAGGCCGAGCCCGGGTCTCAAGGGAAGGGCACAGAGAATGAAACTTTTCTGGGAGCAGTTCCCGGGCTTGGGACATAAAGCGCCCAGGGTTGGGAAGGGTGTCGTGGGTGACTCGGAGCCCTTCCCCACAAGCTGACTCAGGAGCCACTGAAGTGAAGCAGGAAGCAGAGAAGCCAGGCCTGGGCACCCCATGCTCGGGGGTTGGCACGAGGGCACCAGGGACTTTCGGAGGGTGCTGTAGGAAAGTTACCAAGTGAAACCTGGGGACTCGAGAGAATTCATGTGCTTTCCTGAAAAAGAGCCTAAAGGCACGTAGGCCAAAAATAGGTGAGTGTGTGTGTTTGTGTGTGTGTGTGTGTGTGTGTGTGTGTGTGTGTAGCAGGTTCCTGGTGATTTAGAAAGACAAGCTGTGGCTCTCCCCCATCCTTGTATGTCTGAGTACATCTGGCAGAGAACGACGTAAGCCCCCACAAGCTAATTTGCGTGGACCAAGCAGCTCAGGTGAGTGCCTGAAACAAAGAGAGAGTTAGGCCAACAAGCTTGGCCACCCCCTCCAAAAAATAAATCACTCCTATCATCAAAGGTGTTTTATATTATAAAATATAAACATATTTACATGTATATAAAATAGAAAACTTTATATTTACAGTCTACTCTGCTCCTTGTGACCAGACTTTATCCCAATGGGATAAGGCCACCCGAACTACAAGTGAAAATAAAAGGAATTGTTTTCATCCCAAATATAAAACACTGGTCGAAGCAGCTTAGGGGCCCATCGCCACCACCACCACTGAGATGACCTCAGTTTTCTGAGAGCCTCAGAGGATCCAGAATCATTCTGGCCTTCTGAGGACTCCTTAGTGTTTTGGCACAACAAACACACAAATGAGATGATTTCACACAGTTCTGTAGATAACAGAGGCCATTCCTTGAGTGTGACTAAAGGCTATCAGGACAGGAGAAGAAGACCCGAGTGGATCACTGTGGAAAGGCCATGTTCATGAACCCATGTGGTGTGCTCTCTGGGCATGCCCAGAGATAACTAGAGCTGGCACGATTTAGATACAACCAGACATACAAGAAAACATGATATCATGAGTGTGAGCCAAGAAACAAAAGAAATACCCACAAAGATTTTAGATATTTGAATTACTAGATATAGACCAAAACAATTCTGGCTACGATATTCAAAGAAATAATCAAAGAGCTTGAAAATTTCTGCAAGGAAATTTATTGAAAGGGTCACAATTGATATTAAAAAGAGCTCAGAAGCACGTCTAGATGTGAAAAATACATTAGTTAAAATTAAAGACCCAGTGGGTAGTTTGACCGCGCGTTAGACATAGCTGAGGAGAGTTTGTATGCTGAAACTAAAGCAGAAGAAGTTATCAAGGCTTTAGTATGGGGAGACAAAAAGATTAAAAAGACAGAAGAGAGGGTCATAGAATATACAGTGAATAAACCTAACATACATTTAATTGAAGTATCAGAAGGCATAAAAAAACAGAAAGTCACAGAAAAAATATTGAATATATAATGATGTATAATTTTCCAGAACTGATGAGAGACACTCAAGAATCCATAGAATCAAGAAGACCAATTAATCCCAACCAAGCAAGACAATGAAAAAGAAATCCTTATTTTCAGAAAAAAGGAAGGAAGGAAGGAAAGAAGGAGGGAAGGAAGGAAGGAAAGCAGAGAGGGAGGGAGGGAAGGAAGGAAGAGAAAAAGAAAGAAAGAAAGAAAGAGAAAGAAAGAGAAAGAAAAGAAAGAAAAGAAGGAAGAAAACAAAAGAGGGAGGAAGGGAGCTAGGAAAGGAGGGAGGGAAGCGGGGAGGGAGGGAAGGAGGGAAAGAAAGTCTGAGAAATAAAGAAAGTGCTTTTAAAGAAGCTGTAGACTCAGTCAACTGACTTCTCCAAAGCCACAATGGAAGCCAGACATTTGTGTAATGCTCAATCTGCCGAAAGAAAACCATAGATCCTCTATCCATGGACAATGTCCTTCAAAAATGACAGTGAAGTATGGATATTTGGGGACATGAAAACAAACAAAAAGCAAGAGCATTCACCACCGGCAGATCCGTATCAACAAGCAAAAGTAGAATAACCCCAGACGGAAGAGGTGCAAGAAGGAATGAGAATTGAAGAGAGATGAATATCTTCACGTGAAAAGTGTCTGGATTTTCATCACGTCAGAAGCGAATTTGGAGCCACCTAAGCCCAGGCTCCCTCACACATGAACAATGGACTTGGAGGAGCCTTGGGCAGATCTCAAGGAGATCATGCAAGAAGCCATCCTCCAGGGCAGCCGGAGCTGAACCAGCGAGGTCCACGCGGAAACGGACCAGGAGAGGAGGAATGTATTCTGGTAAAGTGCGGTGAGGGCAAACTGGGTTTCCAGATCTGAGCCAAAAACCAAAAGTCACGGGGACATCTGCAGTTGCAGGTGCTGGTTTGCAACAAGGGTGACGCTCTTGTGACACCGTCCACTGTGCCCCAGGGTGGGAAACCTCGGGGATCTGTTTATTCAACATTGTTCCTAATCACCTAATCTCCCAGTAATCAGTGAAGAAAACTCCACCCAAAGGGGGGGAAAAGAAGTGTGTGCATTCATGAAAGTGGGAGATGACGAAGGCAGGGCACAGAGTGGCAGCTGCAGGGGGAGGGGAGCAGCTGCGTGTGTTTTGGAGAGAAACATAGATCGGTTACAAATGGATAGCACCCAGCGGGAACCCAGACCCCAGAGGAGGAAAAACTGCTGGGTGAAGGTGCCTTTGGCCCCCACCATGGAGCAGAAGCAGTAGCGGGATCCTGTGCACCTGAATGTGGACAGGAAACACACACTGATGGACTGCACAGAGCGCCCAGCAGGAGAGAGATGCTTAGCAACCCATGTGGACCATCAACCACAGAATCTCCATGGATATCAGCAAGAATTGGATGCCCCCCCCCCACATATCTTGGCACATCAAAGCCCCTGGAGCATGTATAACCCCAGGGGAAACATGGGAACCCTAAAATAACATGGAAAGGTGGGGATTCAAAATCGGAGTTAAGGGATGCCTGAGTGGCTCAATCGGTTGAGGGTCCAACTCTTGATCTCTGCTCAGGTCATGATCTCACGGTTTGTGGGATTGAGTCCAGCATCTGGCTCTGCACTGACAGCAAGGAACCTGCATGGGAGTGTCTCTCTCCCTCTCTCTCTGCCCCTCACCTGCTCGCGTGGTCTCTCTCTCTAAATAAATCAGCATTAAAAAATGGGAATTAAATTCAGCTAAGGAGGAATAAAATAAGTTCCACTTGTTGCAGTGAATAAATAAACAACTGGAGGTGAGCTTTGCAAAGGGGTTGGAGATTATGCAAGAGTATGGACAGGAAAAAGCAGAAGAGGTCACCGTCATCACTGTTCGCAGCATAGCTCGTACCTCTCAGACTGGTGGGGCTTGGGAATCAAAGAAGGGGGTGGGGAGAGGACGAAGGCAGAGGGAGATGCCGTGCCCGACTCCAGTTCCTGGGACACAGATGGCAAGCTTGGAGAGAAAGCCAGCCGTGCCTGCCTCGCTCAATATTAAGCATCAAATAAACATTTACGGAATGACTGAATGGTAGGAACACAGCAAATATTTGTCGAATGAACCCACATATCATGTGTATTATATCTATACACAGTTTGTTAAAGCAACGTAATGTTATTGGACAGCAAAATAGACAAATGGTGTTTAAATTTGTATTTAAACTCCCAATCCCACCATCCCATGAAATCAAAGCACTGAATTTTTCGGTGTTCTGTCCTGCCGTCATTCCGGATAAAGGCGGAATCAGAACATCCAGCCATATTTGTTTTCCTGAAAAAGCTTTCTTTCTCTTGCAACAAGCACTTGCAGGGACAGCCATGAATCCTTTGGCACTCAGCCCGACGAGGGGCTCAATCTCGCTACCGTGAGATCATGACCTGAACCCAAATCAAGAGTCAGATGCTTAACCAACCGCACCACCCAGGCGCCCCCAGAAGGACCCATTCTGGTCCCGACACTGGCACCACCATCCATCCGTCAGCAGTCCGGGCTTCTGGTCCCCTTCCGAGTGGATGATCTTGGAGATGCCTTTCAGCTTAAGTGTCTGATGATTCTGAGCTTCTTTGATCGAAGTGCTGATTGTCACGGGGGATTGATTCCGAACTCGTGTGTCAGCAGTGAAACCGACATGTGAAGAAGTCCTCTCTCTTCCCAGGTCAGGAAACCGGGACACTAGAAAGCTCTCCAGCCCAGCTGGTGAGCCAGGCGTTAGCTTCCAGTCCCCACCCCCGGGCCTTCCAAAGAAGAGGAGAAACTCCCGGGAGGAGACCAGAGGGCGAGAGATAGGCACAAGCCTATGCATTTCCTTCTGTCTGTTCAGCAGCACTGCCTCCACCAGTGGCCAGGTCTTCCATGGCTCCAGTTTTTTGCCGATGACCTCTGTCTCTGGGTCCTTTGTCCTGGCAGCCAGGAGGTGCTCACAGGGCCCGTCATTACTAATCTCTGAGTTGTTTAATGGCCTCTATTTGGCTTCTCAGTTTCCCCCTCCCAACCCCCTGCCTTTTATTCCCTCTGTTTTAAAAACTTGCAGGGACTCGGGTGCCTGGGTGGTTCAGTCAGTTGAGCGTCTGACTCCAGCTCAGGCCATGATCACACAGTTCGAGGGTTCGAACCCCCTGTCGGGCTCTGTTCTGATAGCTCAGAGCCCGGAGCCTGCTTCCGATTCTGTCTCTTTCTACCCCTCCCCCACTCATGCTCTGTCTCTGTCTCTCTCTGTCTCAATAATAAATAAACATTAAGAAAAAATTTGTTTTAACTTACAGGGGCTCTATTTGCCCAAATGGGCATTGATGGGACACTGGAGAAGCCCAGAAACAACCATGCCTCCCCCTCACGCCCCCAACCCCTAACGAAGTCCCCTCTGGACAGGTGACTGTGTGTCAATGGAAGGCCTTACGTAGGGTGATCAACTCATCGTAATTTGCCTAGGGCATCCCCAGTTTTAGAACTGGAAATCCCCAGCCCAGGAAACCACTCAGTCCTGAGCAAACTGGGGTGGCTGGTCACCAAATTACCTCAACCGGATGGTTCTGAGGAACAGAAAAAAACTGTCTTCAGAATGAATGAACTCATAAGAGAGGGTCAGAAGCTGGCAAGTTCCTGGTTCCTGGTGTCATGAACAGAGAGCCCTGGATGCAGGCTGGCCACCTGTGCTGTGCACCCGAGAAGTCACTCAAGCTCTCTGGGCCCCGTTCCTGCAGAGTAGAGAGTAAGCCCTCTTATGTTACATCTCAGTCACACACACGCCCTCCCCCCCTCCCCCCCGAATTACTAGGCAACTCAGAGGGAAGTCTCAGAAAGCACCTGGAAAGGCAAGGAGAGGTAGACTGTGACGGTTGCTTCATATTACTCTTTAACAGTGACTGCAAGGGATCAGTCGTGGTCCTGCGGTGTGAATGCACAGGTGCATTCCTCATCTCACAGCTGGACCTTGAGGGCCTGCAGCATTTCTCGGGAGAGCCCTTCTCTGGCCTTGCCCTTCTCCTGGCTTCTTCTGCCAGGAGCCCACCTTCACCCCCGAGCACCGGTAGCTCTCTCCCAGAGGCCAGAGTGATGGGTGATGATGGTTCCAGGGAAGTGACTGCACACACTGGCCCCCACCCCCTGCCCCAGGGATGCTGGGGGTTAATCTCATTTTCCAGAATGATAAAACCTTGTGGGGAAAAGGGATTAAGGAAAGATTAACAGCCCACTGGGCACATAACCATACCGCCTTCTAGAAAACAAAAGATGTCTGTGTGTCTTCTCTTCCTGTGTAACATCACAATTGCCTGATGATCATCCAGCTTGAGCAAAAGGAAGATGATATTCGCAGCTCTGGCTGCAGCTTGGGCCCCAAATGCATTAAGACTCTTGATCAGGGGGAGGGGCGGGGGCGCCTGGGTGGCTCAGTTGGTTAAGCATCTGGCTCAGGTCATGATCTTGGGTCTGTGGGTTTGAGCCCCGCGTTGGGCTCTGTGCTGACAGCTCAGAGCCTGGAGCCTGCTTCAGATTCTGTGTCTCCTTCTCTCTCTGCCCCTCCCCTGTTCGCGCTTTGCTTCTCTCTCTCTCTCTCTCTCTCTCTCTCTCTCAAAAATAAATAAACATTAAAAAAAAAAAAAAGACTCTTGATGGGGGAGTTTGGCCGGCCATGTCCTAGCATTATGAGTGGGGTAACCAGACACTATCAGATCTTGAAGCAGTAAAATAATAAACTTCCCACTTGGGAGACGCAAATCCATATCATGCTCCAAGGGAGGTCACAAAGCCTGGTCTTCCCTTGTTATGAGCGTCCGAGCCCCTTATTAAAGCACTGTCCGCTTTCCTCTGAGTCTGTCCTGAAGTGATCCTATGTCCAGGGCCACTGGCACCTACAGCCACGACCCTCAGCATGCCCCAGACCATGTCAGTTCTGGCTCTGTCATTCTTCATTGGGTCCATCGGGGGTAGAAACCTACCAATGGGAGGTCAACTCCTCCCTTTTCCAGACTCAGTGACATTTATTGGCTTCCACTCTGTGCACAATCGCAAATATTACTTTTTCCAATTATTGTGTCCTTTAGCATAGGGATTACTATCTTTACTAAATAGATGGATATGGTAGGCAGAATAATGGCCCCCAAAGATGCCCATGCCCTAATCCCTGGAGCATGGCAAACAGACTTTGCAGATGTGATTAAAGATCTTGAAACGAATCCTTGCTCTGAAATATGTGGATGGGCTCTAAATTCAATCACAAATGTTCTTACAAGAGGGAGGCAGAGGGAAGGAAGGCAACATGACCACTGAAGCAAGACGCTATGCCGCTGGCTTTGAAGACAGAGGAAGGGGCCAAGAACCAAGAAATAGAAAGAATGCAGCCGTGCAAGCTGGAAAAACCAAGGAAACAGACTCACCCTACAGTCCCCAGAGGAATCACCGCCTTGCCATGATTTGGGCCCAGTGAAGTTGACTTCAGACCTCTAGAATTATAAGAGAATAAATGTGTATGGTGTATTGTTTCAAGACGAGTCTGTGGTAATATATTCCGGCGGCAACAGGAAGCTGATAAATTGAGCACAGAGGTTTTCTCTGACTGGCTGCATGCCACTCGGCAGGTGAGTGGAGCTGGCATGCACACCCCAGCCTTTTCTAAACCTCACATGGTTTCTGTTACACCACATGGCTTCCGAGACTGCCACCGTTCGGGATGTGATCATTCCCCATTTGAAATTCATCGAAGGAGAGGGAAGTGCGAGAAAGAGATGGACCATTGAATTGGATCCCTTCCTCAAACTCTCCATTGGAAAACTGAGAAGCACCAAATAAAACTCGGGCTAAGACAGGTCATTTTTAAAGATGTCGTTAAAGGCAATTTTGTGCTTTGTTTTCTCTGGTCACGTTGTGGTCTTTGCACCGCAGGACAGAATGCCGATCTGGTTGTGCCCACCTGCTCACCTAGAGCACCGGACTTACGGAAAGGTGCGAAAGAAGACAAGGGGAGTGTCCCTCGGGAGCCCTGCTAATTAACAGAATGTGAATGGAGTAGATGTAATCCAGGGCTTTACAATCCAGGGCTCTGGTCTTGAAGTTCAGGGGATGCCTTTCCTAAAAGGAGACCTGAAGGCCGGCACGTCATTAAGAGACGTTGCTCACCTGTCTAGAGCTCATTCTTGAGACCTGTTCGCCAGGCATGTGTTGAATTCTCCCTTTCATTTTTAGCTCCTCTGAAAACCCTAGAAAGGTAGACTAGGAAGGGATCTTGTTTCATTTAACAAAGAATCTGAGGCTCAGAGAGGTTAAGGGATGACTCAAGTGCTCCTGGTTACAAAATCTGATGGGTCGTTATGGCTTGAAGGGGTGACGGAAGCTTTTCTTCCTTTCTTTTTTTAAATTTTTTAGTGTTTGTTTATTTTTGAGAGAGAGGGAGAGAGGGAGAGAGACAGAGTGAGGTGGGGGAGCGGGGGAGAGCAGAGAGAGAAGGAGACACAGAATCCAAAGCAGGCTCCGGGCTCTGAGCTGTCAGCACAGAGCCCGACGTAGGGCTCAAACCAATGAACCATGAGATCATGGCCTGAGCCAAAGTTGGACGCTCAACCCACTGAGCCACCCAGGCACCCCGTTTTTTCTTACTTTCTTAAAGCTCTTGATGGAAGAGTTATGAGCATCTGTCCCTTTATCATCTCCTGAGAAAACAATTTATCGTGAAAGTCTGTAACTATGCAGTGTTGTTTTTATATATGAAAACTCCACTAGACCCTATTCCCTTTAACACAGAAATGTTGACCTTGCCTTGCTTTAATAATCTACATGTTGACATATAAATGCGTGTCTGGTTAGATGCATCCTGCTTGGACGCGATGCCTTTGTATTATTTGAGGGGTCGCAACACATTTGGTATCCTGGGTTGAAAAGAGAAAAATAAAAGCAAAGACCCCCAGTCAGAAGATGAGGGCATGTCAAAGCTTCATGTTGGGGAGCTCTTCTTTTCGTTTTGGGCACCTTTACCTTAAGCAAAGTTCTCATGCCACAAGCACTGGGAAATGTAAGTTGGGAAGGTCCCTCTAGTTGATTAAACTCTCTCATTCTTTTCCACGGCTCCCCCACCCCAAAACCCTGAAGTCCCCTTATCAGCTCTTATAACTACAACAGAAGGAAACAAGCATTTTCTAGGCCCTTAATTCTATTCCTACCTAACCTCCCTCACTGTGTCAGGCTTCCTGTCTCTTTAACTCAATCTTTACCCCTGGTTTGAAAGCCACCAAAGATGCCAGGGATTCTCTGTAGCTGGGACTCGCCTGGCTTGTGTTAAGGAGGGGGTTGAGGAGGGCTGTCGGAAGCCCACCTTGGGGTGCCAGTGAGAAATCAAAGTAAAAGATTATTGATGGCACAGGTGGCCATCCTCCACCAAGACAGGGTCCTGCCGATGCAGCCACAACGCTCAGCTCATTGAGCCACAGTGACAAGACATTCTTGTGAGATCTCTGCTCAGGGCTCGCACCTTTCACTTGGCAAGTCCTCCCAGAAACCGGCCGTATGCCCCACAGACAAGAAGGTAGGAGTTTAAATAACATGGCAGAGGAAATCTGGAGCCATCCATAAAGTCTAATTCCCCAAACCAGGGGACTTTGCTGAGGGAAACATGCTTATTTCATCACTGACATCCCCTGGCAGAGAACTCTCAGTCCAGGGAAGCAGTGGGAGTCCCTACAAGCAGGAGAAGTCACCTGTTACTTTAGCACACCCCTGGTTTCTTCTCACAGGTGACAGTTTGATGGCATTAGACATCATCTTCTCCATCCTTGCCTTTCTGTTTCAAGATGTTCTCTTGGGAAACGCTGATCGAATTTTGATGAGCTAAAAGTACACACTCCCTTAAACCCAGCTAAATGCAGAGATCCCCAGGTTTGCTTTGAGGAAAGCACTGGACTGATGGTAACCTACTTAAGATTCAGCAGCTATTCCATTGGGTTGAATTCAACAAATGGTTACCGAGCGGCACTGTGGCCAGGCTCTGCAGAGCTCAGAGTCTACTGGTTGTCTCTGACCTCATGGAGCTCCCAGTCTAGCTGGGAAGACAAATTTAAATAGGGAATCACATGTGCGATGACGTTTGCTGAGGGCACTATAAATAGCAAGGGGGATTAAAGCTAATCGAAACGGCCAGCTGCTGGCATGGCCGCTGCCCACTGCAGCAAATTGAAGCCAGAAAGAGAACCAAAGAAAATGCAGGAAACGTGCCTGAAAGAAAATAATAATAGCATAGTGGCCACACACAATGGTGGCCAGGTTTTTTTTTTTTTTCCAAGTCCCAGAGAAGCATCCATTCATTTTTATTTTGTGAGATTGAAGCCGTAATAGCTGGGTGTACAAAGAATTTCCTGTAGATTAATATGAAGCTGGAAGGACTCGATAGACTTCAGGCAGCGATTTGGGCTATTAATCCAGCCAGTCATTCATTAACCCTCAGGAAGTTTTCTATGCCAAAGTCATTATTATTATTATAAACTAAACCCAAAGCCCCAAATGGGTGTGTGGCTACTTTTCTCTCCAGGATGCTCAGTGTCTGAGTCAGCCAGGGAGCCTGAATCATTTCCTACACTCCCCTCTGGTTCGTGGGGAGTTGGCTTCATACAATGCACGGCTGCTGCAGGAATCCAGCAAAGAGCCCTTTTGAGAGGTAACTGCCACTGTTGTATTTTTTTAGGAGGTCCTGAGTGGCCAGGGCAGGCTGCCCCTTGTCCCCCCAATTTCTGTTCTTCTACCCTGCTGTCCTGTAACAATTTAGCTGCCAACATGGCTGCCTTGCTCAAGACTACATTTCCCAGCCTCCTTTGAGGCAGATATGGTCACAGGACTGAGTAATGTTAATGGAAGTGAAAGGCTGAAAGGAGAGGACAAGAACTGAAGCAGTGCCCCAGACAGAGAGATAGAAAGCCCTTACTGAGGCTGCAGAACTGACCTGGCAGCCCTGAACGGCTGACCTCTGCCCTGTTGCATGGGAACGAGATCAACTTCCACCTTCTGCCTTGGTGCTTGGGAACATCTTTGTTACAGCCGCTAAGCCTGTACTCCTACAAACACAATGACTCCTGAGCAAGCCCTCTGGCCTCAGATCAGGCCCCTTCCCATAGCCTACATCATGTTCTGATACTTACAGGCAGTGACTTTTATTCTAGCATAAGTAATGTGGGGCACACGGTATATAATGGCTGTGTTTGGTGGGGGGGGGGGGTTCCCCCATTATCTCATATAATTCTCTTAACAGCCCTATGTGCTTGGTATCACTGGGGTCCCATTTCAAACATGAGGTAACCAAGGCACAAATATTTCAAGAAACTTGTCCCACGTTTTCACAAGCAAGTAGGTACTAGAGTAAGGATTCAAGCCCGGGCAGTGTAGCCACCTCTTCTTCCCTATGCTGCCTCCAGCTAGGAAGATGCTATGTTCACATAAACATTAGGGGCGCCCGGGTGGCTCAGTCGGTTGAGCGTCCGACTTCGGCTCAGGTCATGATCTCGCGGTTTGTGAGATCGAGCCCCGCGTCGGGCTCTGTGCTGACAGCTCGGAGCCCTGGAGCCTGCTTCGGGTTCTGTGTCTCCCTCTCTCTGCCCCTTCCCCGCTCATGCTCTGTCTCTCTCTGTCTCTCAAAAATGAATAAACGTTAAAAAAAAAAAAAATTAAACAAGTCCAGAAAATCCTGGAACATTTGCTCCGTGTGCAGGTAACCCACACATCTCTTGGCTTTTCTAAAGGCACCATTGATCAGCCACGCTCAAAAGCTCTTCCTGGTGGCTCAGCCGCTCCACACTGATCGAATTCCTACTGTGTGGCAGGCACTGAGTTTGACACTGGGGACATAAAAAATGGATAACACGATCCAGGTTTCAAGGAACCTACTCTTCAGTGGTAAAAAAAAAAAAAAAAAAAAAAAGACTTGAATGGATTATTTCAGTCGAATGAACGTGGCAAATTATAGCGTGCCTAGAATGTCCCTGAAGACTATCACATTTTGCTTTTCCAAGGCTTCTCAAAGGGTCAGGAATCACACAGTTGGTATCTGAAGGGGAAGGTAAATAAAAGAACCCCTGCCGAGACCCCGTGTTGCTTCATAATACATGTTACCTACTCTAATTCTTAGCCCAAAACCAAGGGGTACAATTTTATCCCCATTTTATAGATGAGAATAGTGAGGCCAACAGAACCTAAGTAATGTTCCCAAATGCCTACACCCTTGCAGCAAAGGCAGGATTTAAATCCAGGTCTCTCTGGAGAGCCCACGGGTCTTTTTTTTTGGTTGGTTGGTTTTCGTTTGGTTTGGGTTGGTCTTTAATTGAGGTATAATTGACATATAATATTATATTAGTTTCAGGCATACAACATAATGATACGACGTTTATATATATTGTCGTGAAATGATCACCATAGTGAGTCTAGTTAACATCGATCACCCATGCATAGTCATAAATTCTTTTTCTTGTGATGAGAACTTTTAAGACCCACTCTCTTAGCAACTTTCAAATATGCAATATAGTATTATTAATGGCAGTCCCCATGCTGTACATTACATCCCTGTGACTTACTTATTTTATGATTGGAAGTGTGTACCTTTTGACCCCCTTTACCCAATTCACCGTCCCTCCACCCTTCGCTTCTGACGTCACTAGTCTGTTCTCTGTATCTACGAACTTGAGTTTTTGTGTGTTTTGCTTTTTAGATTCCACACGTAAGTGAAATCATACAATATTTGTTTTTCTCTGTCTGACTTATTTCACTTAAGGTAATATCCTCAAGGTCCCATCCATATTGTCGCAAATGGCAAGACCTCCTTCTCTTTTATGGCTGAACCACATTCCGTTGTATATAAACATACGCCACGTTTCATTACTCATTCATCTGTCAATAGACACTCAGGTTGCTTCCACATGTTGGCTATTGTAAATAACACTGCAATGAACATGGGGGTACACATATCTCTTTGGATTAGCGTTTTCATTTTCTTTGGATAAAAACCCGGAAGTAGAATTGCTGCATCATATGGTAGTTCGATTTTTAATTTTATGAGGAACCTCCATACTAGTTTCCATAGTGGCTGTACCAATTAACATTCCCACCAACAGTGCACGAGGGTTCCCTTTTCTCCACAGCCTCACCAGGTCTTGTTATTTCTTGTCTTTTTGATAAATAGCCATTCTGACAGGTGTGAGGTGATACCTCACTGTGGTTTTGATGTGCATTTCCCTGACGATGAGTGATGGTTAGCGCCTTTTGTGTACCTGTTAGCCGGCTGGATGTCTTCTACGGAAAAATGTGTCTTGAGATCCTCTGGCCATTTTTTTTTCCTCCCTTTTTTGCCGCCCCCAGCTTTACTCAGATGCAATTGACATCTAAGGCTGTGCAATTTAAAGTGTACTATGGGTTATCTGATAAAATTATATATTGCAAAATGATTACCACCATAGTTTCATCTGACACCTGCCTCACAGCACATAACCTCTGGCCATTTTTTAATCAGATTGCTTTTTGCAGTTGAGTTGTATGAGTCCTTTCTGTATTTTGGATGTTAGCACCTTATCAGATACATAATTTGCAAATATATTCTCCCATTCAGTCGGCTGTCTTCTCGTTTTGTTGATGGCTTCCTTTCCTGTGCAGAAGCTTTGTAGTTTGATGTTAGAGCCCATGTTTTATCAAATGCTCCCAGAATGAGAAATAGGTTGATCCTCAGACTGGGGAGTTTTTCTTCTCTCAAGTCTTCCGACTGGAACACAAAACACCCAGAACATGGAAACAGCTCGGAGAAAGGGCTTTATAAAACATTCTTTATAAACTGGTGCTTTGTATCAGTCTCAGGGAGAAAATGTCTCTTGTTGGCAGGAGGGAAAAAGCCAAGATTATGGGCGAGTGTTGTCTGCGCTCCCTGCTCCTTTGAGGAGCTGCTTCTCCCCCAGCCGATGAGGTTCTGGGGGGGCTGAGTCATGGCACCTGGCCCTCTAAGGAGGAGGTGACGGTGGCCCAGGCCTGGCCAGTCACGGTACCCATCACTCCTGCCAACCTGGAGGGCTGAGGGGCATGTGACCAGGCAGGGCCACCGAGCTCACCCATGACTTTGACACGATGCTGTTAGGAGAAAGAGAAGCTCCCTCTGCCCGTCTGGGCATCAAGCCTGGGAGTGAGGCAGCTCCCTCCTTTGGCAGGTTGACAATGGATCTGCGGCCAGAGCCGGAACGAGTGATGCCTGGGCGAGCCGACCTGCGGGGACAGAGGAGAGGCGGAGCCGTTCCCCGCCCGTTCATTCCTGAGCCCACTCCCTGACTTTTCTTTCTTTTCCTTTTCTTTTTTTTTTTTTTAAGTTTATTTAGTTTGAGAGGGACAGAGCGTGTGCAAGAGGGGCAGGGGCCGAGAGAGAGAGAGAGAGAGAGAGAGAGAATCCCAAGCAGGCTCTGCACTGTCAGCACCGAGCCCAATGCAGGGCTTGAATTCACCAACTGTGAGATCATGACCCGAGCCGAGATCAAGAGTGGGACACTTAACCCTCGGAGCCACCCAGGCGCCCCCCCTGACTTTTCTAATGATAGAAGCAAACAGTAAAAAAAATCAGATCCATCCGTGTCCTAAGTTGGGCTGGGCTCAGTTTCTTTTACTTGTCAACTGAAGTGTCCTAATACAATAGAGAATGTGGGGTGGGTGCTAAAAGCAAGCTCATGATAGAATTTGAATACTCGATTATTTTTATTTCTTTCTTATTTTATGTGTTATCTTCTTACATTATATATTTATTATTACTTTTATTTATTTTTATCCTATATATAAAATATATGGTGGATACATATGTACTATTATTCTTATATTGTTATATTTTTATGTATATATATTTCTTAAATTTATAATTTTAATATAGAGTTTTACAAATTCTAAAAATTTCAGGCGCACACACACACACACACACTGTACCATTTTTCAGTGAAACCACAAAGACAAATGCCAAGGTCAAATATGTGGAATGGCCATCTTTTTTATCGGGTTCCTATAGCATCGTTCTTTCATGTATTTCTTTTTTTTTTAATTTTTTAATGTTTATTTATTTTTGAGGGTTGGGGGAGGGGCAGAGAGAGAGGGAGACACAGAATCTGAAGCAGGGTCCAGGCTCTGAACGATCAGCACAGGGCCGGATGCAGGGCTAGAACCCACGATCCCTGAGATCATGACTTGAACCGGAGTCGGACGTTTAACCAACTGAGCCACCAAAGCACCCCCAACTATTTCCTACCCAGGGCCTGGCCCCTGTTTTTAGCTTGTAAGCTCCAGAGGGTGCAAACAGTAACTTCTGACATAATCCACCAGCCCCAACCCCCTGCGATGTCAGCTGCGTACTCTTAAGTTTTAAATTTGTGCTTCCACCTGAATTGTCATCTTTGTCTACCAAAACTCATCCTGTGATTAACCACTTCTATTTTTTAAATGAAGTATACTTGACATATAATATTATATTAATTTCAGGTGTACAACATAGTGATTCAACAATTACATACACCATACAATGTTCACCATGATAAACGTAATCCGTCACGTACAAATTATTATAGTATTATTGACTCTATTACCTATGTTGTATGATGAACTGCTTTCACTTTCCTCTTCTTTTATATAAAAGATATTACTCAAAGTGGATTTCCTCAGGACGTCACAGCTCTCTAGAATCTGTGGCCAAACACGGGACTATTTTGCACTTCTGTACTCTGGGCCTGGCCTGCTGTGTGTACAGATTTGGGGACACCTTCCTGGGATGACCTCGGGGCTTTGGGGTCTCTGCCTTATCCCAGAGCTTCAACACTTACATCCTAGGGTCTGAATAATGAGATTAAAGTCGCCATCAACTGAGAGGCGAGACGGTGGGAAGGGAGAATTGGGGGCTTGTCCAGTCTTGGGCAAGTTACATCTGAGATGCCTGTTAATTTTTCCAACAGAAGTACTAAGTGGACAATTGAAAATACGAATCTTGGGGGACGCCTGGGTGGCGCAGTCGGTTAGGCGTCCGACTTCAGCCAGGTCACGATCTCGCGGTCCGTGAGTTCGAGCCCCGCGTCGGGCTCTGGGCTGATGGCTCGGAGCCTGGAGCCTGTTTCCGATTCTGTGTCTCCCTCTCTCTCTGCCCCTCCCCCGTTCATGCTCTGTCTCTCTCTGTCCCAAAAATAAATAAAAAAACGTTGAAAAAAAAAATTAAAAAAAAAAGAAAATACGAATCTTGGGGTCAGGGGGTGGGTCCAAGCGGGAGATACCAGCTTGGGTGTCTTCAGAGGTGAGGTAGAACATAAGAGGCAAGGACCCTCCAAGTGCTTCAGTCCACCAGGACAGGTAAGACACACACAGAAGCTTCTACCAGTACTGGAGGGCATGTGACAAGAGCAGGAAAAGAGGCAAGCCAGTAACCCAAAAGGAATTCAAAGTCAGCCATCAGAAAGTGGGCTCAGAATGTAGGGAGCTGCAAGGGCCAGGCCTGGAAGAACAAGGATGAGGAAATGAGATGGCTTGGCCCAGGACAAGCGACAGGAATTGCTGAGCCCAAGGGGCAGAGCTTGTAGGACCCCAGGGCCTCTCCCCGAAGGCTTACCTGCCACCTCTCAGCCATCAGCAGGTCCTGTGATTCCGCCTCCCAGACCAACCCATGTCTTTTCGTCTCCATCACCACCACCCCAGGCTCAGGGTTACAGAACTCACTTCTTCCCTTACTCCTTCCTGATGCTTCCTCTCTTCAGGAGTACCTGGTATTAGAACATAAATCACATCTCATCACTCCCTGGCTTAAAACCCACATATACGTGGCTTCCCATAACATTTCCACCGCAGTCAAGCTCTTTTCCAGAACCTACAGAGTCCCGCATGATGGGGCGCCTGCCAGCATCTCAGGCTACCATCCCCTTGTGTTCTGTGCTGTGGCCACACTGGCTTCCTTTGGTTCCTTGAGGGAGGGTGGTATAGGGAGGTGGGGACAAGGGATCGATTCTGGGTATATTAGTAAGGTAGAGCCAAAAGGACACGCTGACAGACTGAATACTTGAAACCTGAGACTCCAAGTTTTTTCCCGTCTCGGGGCCTTTCCAGGTACAGTTCCCACAGCCTGGAACATTCTCCATACTGTTCTAATCACATGGTGGGCTCCTTCT
Source organism: Prionailurus bengalensis (assembly GCF_016509475.1). Lineage (NCBI taxonomy): Eukaryota > Metazoa > Chordata > Mammalia > Carnivora > Felidae > Prionailurus > Prionailurus bengalensis. The sequence goes on from NC_057350.1 coordinate 11,431,848, forward strand.
GACATTTCTGGTTTCAGAGAGGTCTCTCCCCACCACACACGTTTCTCTCTTTCTTATCCGTGAACCCCAATATCTCCCTTACGGCCCTTTCCACAGCTTGAAGTGATAGATGTACTCGCCTGTTGTGGACTTGTGATTTGTCTCCCACACTGGTCCATGGGTTCCACAAGGGCAAAGGCCATGTCTGCCTTTGCTTAACAACCCTAGTCCTTGGCCAACTGACACGTGATGTCCAGTTGACTGTCATTTCCCACACATTTCATATTTGCCAATTCTCTTACTTGATAAAATTCATTTGCAACCCCCAAGTGCTTTTCTAGGCATTCAGGGATGTGCGCAAAGCAGGGGTGAATTTAAATCTCCTATGCACACGTTCCCACGTGAGGCTGAACGAGACGACATTTTCTGGTTTCAGCTTTGACACTTTTCCTGGTCTATGCCGTCCACATTTTTCACATTTTGAGATTTCTGTTGTTGATTTCACTGTTTAAAATGGCCCCAAGCACTGTGCTGAAGTGCTGTCTTGTGTCCCTAAGTGCAAGAAGACTGGGATGTGCCTTATAAGGAGAAAACACACGCGTTAGTGCAGCTTCCTTCAGGCAGGTGTTATTCTGTTGGCTGCGAGGTCAGTGTTAATAAATCAACAACATATATTCAATATAATCTCTTTAAACAGAAATACACCTAAAACAAAGCTACATATCGGGTTGACAAGAATGCTGTGACCAGAGCCTCCCAGGAACCTAACCCTATTTTTCTCTTGGGGCCATAATTCAGTATTCACTAATTCCATGCTAGCAAAGAATGAGAATGACTGGTATGTGTATTGAATGGTTAAAAAAACCGGAATGGATGGATGTCCTGGGGCTTGTTCTAGGGAAGCAAGGCAAGGGCCACCCTTCATATGGGCACCGTGGGAGCCAGTTGGAGGAGCCGACTAAGCATTAACTCTGTGGTAACTATGCTAGTGTCCTGAGAGACTCCTACACCCATGTTGGACCCTAGGGGTCTATAATTCCTGTTACTGGAGTCAAAGCAAGTTAGAAACCTAGCTGCGAAATCTGGAACACAAGGCCAGAGGTTTACTCTGTGTCTTTAGAACCGTTGTGCGACATTTCTGAAACTATTGCTCAGTGAAGACAGGTTTGATCCTAGTTGGAACTGGCAGCCAATAACAATGAGAATCACGTGAAAACTTCTCAAAAAAATGTGGGTCTTAAGTAGGGCCTTGAAAATCCACTGGAGAGGAGCAAGGAGCTCCCTGTCCCAGGCCAAAGGAATCATGGGAACGAGTGTTTCCCAGGTCTCTTCACGCCAAAACCCACAGTAAGAACTACACTTTATACCCATACACTGAAACAATTCTTTCCCCAACTACACACGATTCACTTTTTAAAATTCTATTCTATTATGTTCCATTTGGTTCCATAACATTCCATCTCATTCTACTATTTTTTTTCTTTAGTTTTTTTTAAAAAAAAAATTTTTTTTTTCAACGTTTATTTATTTTTGGGACAGAGAGAGACAGAGCATGAACGGGCGAGGGGCAGAGAGAGAGGGAGACACAGAGTTGGAAACAGGCTCCAGGCTCTGAGCCATCAGCCCAGAGCCCGACGCGGGGCTCGAACTCCCGGACCGCGAGATCGTGACCTGGCTGAAGTCGGACGCTTAACCGACTGCGCCACCCAGGCGCCCCTAGTTTTTTAATGTTTATTTATTTTTGAGAGAGAGAGACAGCTCATGAACAGGGGAGGGGCAGAGAGAGAGAGAGAGACACAGAATCGGAAACAGGCTCCAGGCTCTGAGCTACCAGCACAGAGCCCCACACGGGGCTAAAGCTCACGAACCGTGAGATCATGACCTGAGCCAAAGACACATAACCAACTGAGCCATCCAGGCGCCCCCATCTCATTCTATTCTGTATCATTTTATTCCAGTTTTTAAAAAAATGCTTGTCATAATCAACTCAATTGATTTTATCACTCATTAATAGGCGGCAAGCTGCACTTTGGTAGTAAGAAAAGGCAAGGAGATAAAATGAACACCAGGTAAATCATTGTGGCTAATAATGACTAATATTTACTGAATAATTCCTATGTACCAAGCATTATGCCAAGTACTTTGGTACAATATTATCTTTATTCCTCAAAATAAATTCTTACAGTTAGGTAATGTTTTATCTATCTTACAACTGAAGCCTTCTGAGACTTAAAGGAGTTAGGTTCTTTGTCCATGCTCAGCAGGTAGGAAGTGGAATTTGAAGTTTGGCTGCCTGATTCCAGATCCTAGGCTCGTGGCTCCTACACTGGTCTACCTATACAGGTAACTAGAAGGAACAAGATGGGACACTCAGATGGGGGCCAGACATCTTCAGATCCTTCATAAATTTATCTGAGGTAAAAGAGAGAAAGTGTATTGTTCCAACTTCCTTTTATTATTATTATAAATACATCAGACATATAGAGTATAATAGCAAGTAATATAATTAACTCACAAGTACCTACCATCTGATTCTATCATGTTATCATATTTGTTTTATATCTTTTTCTTATTTTGAACCTATGTCATTGTATTTAAACTGGGTTTTTTTGTAGGCAGCTTCTCTCTGGGTATTTTTATACAATCTGACAATCTCTGTTTTTTTAATTGGTATGTTTAGATCATTTACATCAACTGTAGTTATCAGTATGGTTGGGTTCAGGGCCATCATTATAGTATTTGTTTTTCATTTGTCCCCTCCATTTTTGGTTCTCTTCCCTCTTTCCTGTCTTCTTTTAGATTACTTGAATTTTTTAGTATGCCACTTTAATTTATCTGTTGGCTTTTTAAGCTACATCTCTTTATATTAAATTTTTTAGCAGCTGTTGTAGAGACTAGAATATACATTCCTAACTTTTCACAGTCTACTTCAAGTTACTATTTTACCACTTCATAGGAAAATGTAGACACCTTACAAACATATACATATTACTTCTCTCCCCCTTTCTATTATAATTATTATATGTATTATTCCTAAATAAATTAAGGACCCCACTAATGCTATAATTTTTGCTCGACAGCATATTTAAAGAACTTAGGAGGAGAAAAACAGCCTATTACACTTACCCAGATATTCACCATTTCTGTTGCTCTTCCTTGGTTCCTGAAGTTCCAAGCTTCCCTCTGGTATCACTTATGTTAAGTCTATAGGACTCCCTTTAGTATTTATTTTAGAGAAGGTCTGATGGCAAAGAATTCTCTTACTTTTTCTTAATCTGAGAATGTCTTTCTTTTACCATAATTCCTAAAGAATATTTTCCCTAGATATAGAAATTCTGGTTTAACAGTTCTTTTCTTTAAGCACTTTGAAGATGTTATTCTACTGTCTTCTGGCCTCCATGGTTTCTGGTGAGAAATCCTCAGTCATGTGAGTCATTGTTCCCTTATGTCTAATGTGTTACTTATCTCTGGCTGCTTTCAACATTTTTCCACTATATTTGTTTTTCAACGGTTTGATTAGATGTGTTTAGGTGTGATTCCCCTCTAGTTTATCCTGTTTGAGGTTTGCAGAGCTTCTTGAACTACAAACATGTGTTTCTCACCAAATCTGAGATGTTTCAGTGATTAATTAAATACTTCAAATACTTTGTTTCTATCTCTGTCCTCTCTCCATCTGGTGCTCTAACAACAGGATGTTAGACCTTTCGATGTTGTCCCACAGTCCCCGGAGACTGTGTTATTTTTTTCCCCCAAATTACTTTTCTCTCCCTCAGTTTGGGTCATTTTATTGATCTGTCTTCAAGTTCACTGACTCCATTCTCCCATTAAACTCATTCAATGAGCTTTTTCATTTCAGATATTATCATTTTCCTTTCTAAAATTTCCATTGTGTTCTTGTTTTGATAGTTTCTATTTCTCTGCTGACCAATTCTAGTTTTCCATTTGGGGGTGTTTACCTTTATTTTATGGCCATGGTTCTATCAGCTGCCTTAAAGTATTTGATAATTCCAACATCTGGGCCATCTCAACACTCACATCATCGATTGTCTTTTCCCTTGAAAAATGGTCACATTTTCCTGGTTCTTTTCATGTCAAGTAGGTTTGCTTTGCATCCTGTACATTTAGAACATTGTGCTGTAAGACTCTAAATACTATTAAAAAAAAAAAAACTCTACAGAATGTTGACTTTGTTTTGTTGTATTTTGTTTTGTTTTGTTTTAGCAGACAATCAACTCAATTGGGTTCAGATCACAAGTGCTGTCTTGTCTTCTGTTTGTGGGGATGCAAGGTCAAGTCAGTTGTCATAGCCTTTGTAGTACTGCATTTAGGTATGTCCTTGGCATATGTGACTCTCGGCCAAGTCCAGGATCGGTGTTGGTTCACACACAGAATTGGAAGGTCCCCTTCTCCAGCTCTCTCTTCTCCAGAATTTCTGCTACTTGCTCGTTCCTGGGAACCCTTTCCTCAGTCTTCTAGCCAGAAGATATGGTTTCTGTCAGAGTTTTAGGTCGACAATGAGGTTTCCCTCAGATAAAAGTTGGCACATAAAAGGAGGGGGGGATGAGAAACTCACCCCTGAATGGATCATTCTTCAAGTTTGGACTCCCCTCCTCAGTCTGCCTGCCATTATTTTTCAGAGTCTTCAGGTAGTCGCTCCTCGGCCGAAGTTTCAGGTGTAATTATGCAGGAGAGGTAGGCTTAGATGGTAAACTCCATCTGGACCAGGACCAGGAGCTGATCTTTTCTTTTGTTTAAGTTATTTTTTAAAAACACTTCAGATACTGTTAAGGTCTCTAATAAGTCCTTCTCTCATCCCCTTTCCTTCCTTTCATGTCCAGAAAAGCTCACAGCCTGAATTTGCGAGTTATTGCTTCCACGCATTTTACGACTTTAATATGTATCCACAAACATTATACAGTAGAGTTTTATAGTTTTTAAACTTTACATAAAGTGGCCTCACACCATAAATATCTGGTATATAGTCAACTTCTATCAATTTTCCATATTTGCTTAAAAAATGTATATGTTCTATTGTTGAGTGAGGAATTACATGTATGCTTGTTGTTCAAGACCATGCATTGTGTTCAGATCTACGCCCTTACTAATTTTCTGTCTTCCTGTTTTATCAATTACTACGGAAGTTACATTCAATCTCTCACTATAAATGTGGAAAAATATTTGCCAATATTTCCCGTTATTATGCAAGTGTTTGATACAGATTTTTTTAAGGCAATCTTGTTAGGTGCAATCCAGGTGAACGTATCTTGATGAACTGTTCCTTTCATCATATGTAGTGACTACATACTTTTTTCTCCCTAACACTGCATTGTTTTGTTGTTGTTGTGTTGCACCCACTTCCCGGCTTTTAATTTTTTTTAAGTAGTCTTCGTGCCCAACGTGGGGTTTGAACTCACAACCCTCAGATGGCGAGTCACATGCTCTACTGACTGAGCCAGCCAGGCACCCTCCTAATATGCTCTAATAGTGCTTTAATAATTAAAGACTATTTTGCCTGATACTGTTATGGCCACACTAACTTTCTTTTAATTAGCATTCTCTTATTATGTATTTCCTTATTTTATTTGTCAAGAGGTTGAGGCTGGGAAAGTCACACCCGCCTTTGGCTCAGTCCCAGGATCTCATGTGAGCTTCCCCCTCAAAGTCACACCTCTCTGATGGAACAACCAGTGTACTCATGGGGTGCAGCTTGTACTTTTCGAGTCCTAATTTTCAAATAGCCCCTGAGGACCCAGCGCTGTGCTCAGGGCCACCCAAAAGAAGGAAACTGTTGTTGGCAGGCTGGGAAAATAGCAGTTTTTTCCAGGGAGCTGGACTGGGCCCCAAGGCCATGCTTGTGAGTTTTCTGCAGACCACTTCACTATGCTTGAGTGAAAAGGCTTTCACGTTTTGGGGTAGAATTGGGGCTTTTCTAACCTGTGACTGAAGAACAAGTGTGAGTGCTTCTCTTCCTGGGAGACCCTCAGGCCATAACAACAAAAAGAGTTACGCATTCTGGGCTATTCTGCATGTCAGGAATTGTACATAGTGCTTTATGTAGATTATCTCATTTATTCTCAAATCAACCTTAACGCATATATTCTTATCCCCATTTTTCTGATAAGGAAACTGAGGTTCCCAGGCATTATGACTTGCTTGAAGTGACACAGCTGAGTGATAAAGCAAAGGTAAGTCTGGCCCATGTCCTTGACCCAGTTTTCTAGATAGGAGTATTTTGTCACTGACCCTGGACATCGAATCACCTCTAGTTAGTGTATACCACATCCTGCCTTTGGAGGAATGCTTCCCACCTCTTCCTGGTTTGGTGCCCCAGGACACTTCAGTGGGGCTAGGAGTCAGAGAGATTCACAGAGACCCCCCTCCTTACTCATATCCTTTTCTTGGCCACCGATGTATCCCTTCCACTCCTTGTAGCTTGGGTCTCCCAAGTGCACTGGTCTGTCTCCTTCAAAATTTACTTTGCTCATTGTCTTTCCCCCCCAGCTTTGACCTGGAGCAAACCTAGACCAATCCCTTGTTCCTCTTTCTAGGCTCCTAAAAAGGAGTTGCACGCCCAGCTAGACCAACATGGCTTCCTTGGGCTCGAGCTGAGGGCTGCCTGCTTGGCTCTTCCTTCACTGGGAACACCAGACCAGGAAGGCCCCCGCTTTCCTTCAGGGAACGTGGTTTCTCTGAGAAAGAATGGTACGGATTTTTGAGGAGAGGAGGGATACTTTAAATGTATAAAATGGCATTTTTGGTAATAACTGAGGAGATATAAAGGTCTTGTTTCATGGCTTTAGAGCAGAGGTAACGTAAAGCACGGTAGAGTTGTCAGAGGAAAACCCAGTAAAGTCATCCTCATGGGCTCCTCGGGCACTTTTTTCATCTTCTCCAGGCCTCCGGTCAAATTCTATGTTTTGATCACCACCAAAACCCTACAGTTAGTCAAAAGTTCCTGCCAGTCAGACTTGAACAAGTTATAAGGAGAACCATCAGTCCACCGTAAGGCCTCAAGATAACTTTAAGGAAGGCAGTAGGTATCGTAATGGGCCCAGAAGGAAGACCACTGGACCAGGAGTCTGAGATCTTATAACCCAACCCTATCACCAAGGGTCAACTTGGCGTAGCCTTTGGCAATCCACCAGCGGCTTGCCCCGCTTATCCACCGGAAGATGCGGGGGAATTAGAATTTCTTACGGGGCTGAGCCAGATGACGCCTTAAACGCCCTTCCAACTGGGAATCATGTGTGATTCACTCAATCCTTGTAATATCTGCCATTTAATAAACACTGTGGGCCAGGCGTATTGATGCATTTTCACACTAGGCCCTCCCCCAACAACCCGGTGAGGTGGTTTTCATTAACTTCCTTTTCAGAAATAGGGAGAGTCACTTGCCAAGATGCCAGAGCTGGTTGGGGAGGAGAAAGGATTTGGATCTAGGTCTATCCGAGAGGATCCAAAGCGGATACTCTTTCTCGTCTACGACTCTGCCTCCAGCACTTTACGAGTTTACGCGGCCTGGCACCCCTCAAAAGGAAGAAAAAGGCACAGATAGATGGTGCCCACATGGGGACCCTGCCCAGAAAATGGGCAGTTCCAGAGCAAAACTGTCATAAGTGACAGGCCTTGCCAACAGCGGCCTCCAACCGTTAAGCACAGGGCCATCTCCCATCTAGAAATCGGCTCTCTTTTGTCCACAGAGCCCTACACACAAACAATAACTCCATCACCCAGGAGACCACGGAACAAAGGGAGGGAGATAGATATGGACTGAACAGGGTATGAATAAGATGCTGTATGGGCAGAGAGGGAAAATGATTTAAAGGCAGAACCCGCCACGGTATTTGACGTGCAGGCTTTTAAATTATGCCTACACTCCTTATATGAGGTGGGTACACAAATGAGCCTGTATTTTCAACGACGTCACATGCCCCGTTCTGCCACCAAAAACAATATTTGTGCTTCATGTGCTGCCCCGTGGTGTTTTAGACCCAGAATCACCTGGCACGGCTCCTGCCCCCGAGATGCAAATTAACGTTTTCACGGGGAGTGGGGGGGGGGGAGGAGGGAGGGGTGCCAGGGGAGGCTGGGGGAGGGGTGCAAGCGTGCTCTGCAGGGCCACACTCGGGTGCTGACATTGCTGGGCATGATGGATGCTGCCAGCGCTGTTGCTTAGCAACCCAATACCCTTCAAGAAAATCCAGCAGTCTGGCTGGCTCGCAGAAGCAAGCAGGGCTCGTTCAGCATGGCATCGGGCATGGCAAGATAATAACGATTTTGTTCCAGTTATTAATAATCACGCCTCCCGACTTGCTGTATAGATCGACATACCTGAGGGTACCCAGAGCCTCCCATCAGGTCGGGGCCGGAAAAAGCCCAGTGTTTTGAAATCACCTCCAAATGGGCTTCAGAGCGTAGTGGAATTTTACTGGCTGGTCCCATGATGTTCTTTCCATCCCGGGCCCTTTCCACAACATAAAGGCAGATCTCCACGGCGTGACTCACTAGCATACCTCCGGATAGTTGTTTGTCAGCCCTGTCATGAGTCATGCTTTCTTCAGCTTTCTTTTTTTCTCAAAACCGAAACGCTTGACATTTTAGAATGGGGTGGGGGGGGAGGTTTTTTTTTTTTTTTTTTTTAAATTGTTTTGTCACTCTGTGGCTTTGTGTGCCAGGGTGGGGGTGTGTGGGAAGAGGTGAGTAATGGCTGCCCGGACAGGTAACCATGAGTGAGGCTGTCCACACCGACGGTCGGTCGCCTGGAGCCTGAGGATGCAGGCATGTGTGTCACAGAAGAATGGGAACGCCCCTGGGCTATATCCTAGAAGGGATGATGTCCAGGCCGTCATTCTGCCTTCCACCCATTCCTTTCCAGCACCCCGCGGCTCCCTGCGTCCCCAGGAAAGAGGTCTGCTTCATTTTGCGCGGTGTAGATAACGGTGCCATGGGAAGGCTTTAAGAAAAATCCTGCAGGAGTTACAAACGGCAAGGAAAATGGAGATTTCAGATGAAAAAAAAAAAGAGAGAGAGAGCGAGAAGTCCAACACCAACAACACAGAACGCGTGTTGGGCCAGGCAGATGGCAAGGTTCCTGGGTTTGGGTTAACCAGTTAATTCCCCGATGCCGATGTTAATTGGGTGGGTGATGAACTCGGGCTTATTTTGCGTGGCCCAGCAGAAGTCTCACCCTCTCCATGAAGTCCTCAACCTCTTAGCTTTATTCACTGAGCACACTGTTTTCTCTCCTAAAATTAGTGAGCGCCTCAAAGCCAGGCACCCTTGAATGCATCTCTGTACATTGTCAACCCAGCACCACATTGAATGTATAGTAGGTGTTCCAGGCACGCCGCCTGTTCATAGGAGAGACGGATACAACAGTGAATTAGCCAGTCCACTAACTACATCCAATTAAGCTCCTGGAACCCCTATTTGTTCACAGGCTTAACAATACCCGCTGTCCGCTCACAAGGCTCTAGGAGTGACAACTGAAGACATTTGAACGTTAGGCAGTATAAAGTCATTAGAAAGCGTTGTTAAAAAAGAAAAGGGAGAGGTTACGAAGAGTGTCCTCGAAGTCAGGGATCAGGCCCGATTCCACACACAGGTAAACGGGGGGAAGGAGAAAGTTTGAGCTGACACTAAACACATCCCCTGTTAGGCGAGGATAATGCTTGAAATTTCCAAAACATTTGCTTCTTTGGATTAAGACATCGCAGATGCTTGTTAAAAAGGTAAATGTTCTCTTGCAGCAACCACATATTAATCCATTATTAACCTCGAGTGCTTTAGCGAAACTTATTAAATCCACTTGCAGAGTGAAAGGGACGTGAGACAGGTAATTACTTTTTACTCTTTATTAGGAAAGTGTTTAAACATACAAAACCAGAGGCAATCGTGTAATAAACACTTATGTGTTCACAGCCAGTGTCAACAATTAACATCCTAAAACCAATCTTGTTTTACCTACCACCTTTCCCCAACTGGATTATTCTGAAGCAAATCCAAAACTTCTTGATGTCTCACGCATGCCGATTTCAGCATAGAGCTCTAAAATATACCACAGTCAACATTACCACAGTATCAGTATCATACCTAAAACAACAACAACAACAACAACAATTCCCCACTATCATCAAATGTCTGGTCAGTAGTTAACGTTCAAATATCCCCCAAAGAGCAGTTCGGTTTTGAGGTAAAAGCAACATCATTTCCAGAATATGGAAGGGACCGGTTCTAGGGCTGGGCCTACCCAGGGGAAGAAGGGACCGTGACGTGAATATCACTTGTTTCACTGTTTCGTTTTGTTCTGTTTTCCAGTTCCACAATTGCCAAGAGCAATCCACGTCAGGGAAAGGACATGAGTGTGTAAGCCAAAATATGAATTACTCTCCCTATCAGCCAATGGCACTCACCAGTTTCCCCTGGCTGTTATACAAATAATTAAGAATTAGGTTTCCTGATCCCGGCAGTAGTAGGAATTGAGTAGTTAATCCCATTATCAACTTCACCTGATCGTAGATAAGCCAAATGTCCTTGTCTGAGCCTCAGTTTCCTTCTACAATGGAGGCAATAATAGGACATACCCCGCAGGGCTCTTAAGAGAATTAAAGAAGAGAATATATGTAAAGCGTTTAGAAAAGCTCCTGGCACAGTAGGTCCATAAGGAACACGAACTATTGTATTGTTATTCCCCAGTCTCCTTGGAAACCAAAGCTTGGGCCAGCTGATGCTTGTTGAAGATCCTAATGACCTTATCATGGCCACCGCCTCTGCTTAACAAAATACTGAATCTGAAATATTTTTTTTCAACATTTATTCATTTTTCAGAGACATAGAGAGACAGAGCGTGAATGGAGGAAGGGCAGAGAGAGAGGGAGACACAGAATCCGAAGCAAGATCCAGGCTCTGAGCTGTCAGCACAGAGCCCGACACAGGGCTCGAACTCACGAACCGTGGGATCGTGACCTGAGCCGAAGTCAGAAGCTCAACCGACTGAGCCACCCAGGAGCCCTGAATCTGAAATATTTTAAGCTAGTGTTCCTCAAAGTGTGTTCTTTCAGACCACCTGCCTCAAAATCACCCCAAATGATTATTTCAATGTGGATCGCTAGGCCCCGGGCAATTCTTCAGAACGCTAAAGTTTGAGAACTTCTGCTTTAAGTTTGCCCAAATGCTTGTTCAGTTAACTCTCCCAACCGGAGAGAAAATGGGGTGCCTGAAAGACAGTGTGGTGTAGCAGAAAGGACCTGAGACCTGGAATTAGAAGGCCAGCAGAACGTGGCCATCCATTTACCTGCGGAATGGAACTGGTAATATCTTCGGAATGGGGCCCCAGAGAGAGCCAAATGAGAGCAATCGATATGCGGTATCACTTACTTATATTATTATCCCCGTTCGGAGAACTTAAATAGAGAATTCCGATTTGGTGCTTCCAAAAGCAGGCCACGTGGTCTAATGATGCTCATGACAAAAGACATCATTCATGACAGTCTCATTTGTTCATCCATTAATAAATATTTATTGAGCGACAGTTCTTTGCCAGGCACTGTGCTGGCATAAATCAGGGAAAAACACAGTCACATTCCCTGCCTTCTAAGCACACACAGGGCTCTGAAATACCCAAGCACAAAGAAGGGACAGGGAGAAACTTCAAGCTCACAAAAGCCAAGAGCTAGGAGAGGATCTTAATGAACACAGTTCCCTCACAGAACTGGTGGGAAGACACGGGGCCAAAGAAGCAAAGCAGCTCCCCGTCCCCCACCCCCTCCAGTAAGACGGTAGCTAGAAAGGCACGGACTTCTTGGTTCTCAGAGCTGTCCCTTCTCTGCCTGCTGTACCCTTTCCTGCACCAAGAAAAGCAAAGAAGCAAAACAAATATTGAGTCGCTTTTTCTCTATGTCATCAGCATGAATCATTTGAGTTGACAGCAACAAAATTCTTCCCACTTAATGCAATACTATTAAAGTTTCATTTTTCATTTAATTTAAAAGCAGGTTACAAAACAGCATGCGGAATGGGATCTCATTTTCAGAAACAATATCTGTGGCGTACATAGAAAAATGGCTATGCGAATCAAAGGTTATCAATAGATATTCCCTAGTGGCTAGGATCATGTGCGCTTTTTATTTTCTTCTTTATGTTCCTGGAACTTTCTCAGAATTTTCCAAATCCTCTACAAGGAGCACAAATTGCTTCTGTAGCAAATAAAAAGGTTATTTCAAAAATAACGTTTGGTTCTTTTTTTTTTTTTTTAAGTCCGTGTGTTTTGCCGTTTTGAAACTAAGTCTAATCTCATGAGAAGTTTCTAGAATCTTTTTGTTCGGATTACATCCAAAAAAAATAAACACAGTCTTTGTCCTCCAACAAAAGAAATGTGGCACAAAAAAAGCCACCTGTCACTAGACCTCCTCTAGGATATTCCTTGCTTGGATTTACCCAGGCAAAGACGAAGAGTCTTGAATGGAACCAACTGATTTACAAGTTCAAGGAATGGCATTATGCCCCATTCTCAGAGGTCAAAGATATACAAAACCCGATCCCGGTCTTGAAGAAATTTGGGGTCTAGCTGAGGATGAAGACATAAAAATATACAAAGCTTAGCAACAAAATGTGAAATTGAACAAATGTGTGATATTGAAAAGCACAGTGTGTGTTGGGCCAGCAAGGATAGTCCACTTAGGGAACCATGGGAGCCAAGTGGCAGATAGAAGATGAAGGGCAATGGGGAGCCACTGAAGGTTTTTGTTGTTGTTTTGTTTTTTAGGAACGAGGTGACCTAAGATCTGTGTTTCAGAAAGATTAAGGTCTGTAGAATGCATAATTGTATGTGAGTCAGGAGATGCTGAGGAGAGAGAGGAAAACAACTACAATATATATCGAATGGAAAGAATGCTAAGTTTTAGGTCCAGCTCAGCCACTAATGAGGAACTTTGAACCTGCCATTTCTACTGCCTATGACTAGTATCCTCACTGGACAACTGGGAGAATGGGCTAGAATCTCTAAAGTCCTTCCCAGCTGTCAAAATTCTTTAGTTCCATGATCCAGGTGAGAATGATCCATGTTGCAGGGGCAAGGACAGGAATGGTTTTATTCTAGCAGGTGCCCCTCGGAGTGTGATGCTAAGTCATCGTAGGCACCAACAAAATAAGGTCAGATTCTCCCCCCCCCATCTCGCCCTTACTCTTATTTTTAACCCCTAGGGAGGCTTTGCAGCAAATATTTTCTTTCCACCTTTTTTAAATGAGGTATAACGTAACATACTGTGAAATTCACCCTTTTAAAGTATACAATTCAGGGACGCGTGCCTGGCTCAGTTGGTAGAGCATGTGACGCTTGATCTCAGCGTTGTGAGTTCAAGCCCCGCATTGGGCATGGAGACTACTTTTAAAAACTTGTAGGGGCGCCTGGGTGGCTCAGTTGGTTAAGCGTCCGACTTCAGCTCAGGTCACGATCTCGCGGTCCGTGGGTTCGAGCCCCGCGTCCGGCTCTGGGCTGATGGCTCAGAGCCTGGAGCCTGCTTCCGGTTCTGTGTCTCCCTCTCTCTCTGCCCCTCCCCCGTTCATGCTCTGTCTCTCTCTGTCTCAAAAATAAATGAATGTTAAAAAAAAAATTAAAAACTTGTAAATATACATACACACACACACACACACACACACACACACACAATTCAGCAGTTTTTATCATATTCACAAAGTTGTACAAACATCACCACTGTCTAATTCCAGAACATTTTCATTACCTCAAAAAAGATATCCCATACCCATTAGCAGTCACTCCCCGCCCCACCCCCCCAGCCCTTGGCAACCGCCACCCTACTTTCTGTCTCTATGGATTTCCCTTTTTGCAGATATTCCATGTAAATGGAGTCATATAACCTGTGGCCTTTTGTATCTGGCTTCTGTCACTCAGACGATGTCAATGTCTACCCATGTGGTTGCATGTATCAGCACTTCCTTTTTATGGCTGAATAATATTCCATTGTATGGATATACCACATTTTGTCGGTTCACCCAGTGATGGACATCCGGGTTTTCTCCGCTTTTCCCCAGTACATTAAAGGTCATGCCCTTGTTTTTCAAAGGAAAAGCTCTCACAAGAACTTCCAGTATCTGAACTGAAAAACAAATTTGAGACGGACTGTGGCAAAACCATTTTCATCCACGCTAACTATTGTAGACATTCATTCCGACAACTTTTTCCACTGATACTACCAGGGGTAAACAAAATGATTGTATCTCCAAAGAGTGTGTGACTTTAAGTGAAAATTTTTGAGCAGCAAAGCCCATTCCATGGATTAAAAAATGCCACAGGATTAGGGGATAATCTTTAGCTTTCATGTTCTGCCAATGAGAGAGAAATGAGTTTGTAGATTCCCAGGCATGACGGAAGTCGCGTCTCAGCCTATGTGTGACCTGCTTTTCACTCTGTAAACAACCAGTTCAGACCCAGGCATATCAGCATTTTGGCATTTCTTCTTTTCCCACAGTCCAGGCTGTTAATTTCCTCACTGTATTTTTATGAGCAGGAAAAACATGAAATATCACTGACCTGTCAATATTCGTGTTACAGTGTAAGACCCGAGATGTCCTTGTCCTTTCCTAAATCAAACAGAATTAAAAATAAGGCCAATAAAACATTTATCCCGTTGACATGAGACCTCTGAGTTCAGGCCTTCCTATAAGGGGGCGGGGGCAGAGAGACAGGAAAAAAATAGAATTCAGCTGTATGTTTTCTTCTTGTGGTCCATTAACATGATTTCAAAATTATCATACCGATCAGAAAAGGAATAGACAGGAGAGAATTTGAGGGCTTTATCACCAAGGAAAAACATTTACTACGCACTTGTTTTGTGCCAAGAAGAGGGGTTCCAAGGTCTCTTAGAATCTAATCGAAAAGAGAAAAGATCTCAGCATTAAAAATCATCACAAGTTTCCAGCTGCTGGGGGGAGGAGAGCATGGGGAGTAACTGCCAATGGGCATTTCTTGTGGGCCTGATGAAATGTTCTTGAATTAGACAGTGGTAAGAGTTGCATAACCTCGTGAATGTAATAACCACTGAAATGTACATTTCAAAAGGGTATGGGAAGGGCACGTGGGTGGCTTAGTCAATTGAGCTTCGGACTCTTGATTTCAGCTCAGATCATGATCCCAGCACTTTGTGCTCCATGCTGAGCATGGACCCTGCTTGAGATTCTCACACCTCTCTCTCTCTCTCTCTCTCTCTCTCTCAAATTAAAAAAAAAAAATTCAAGTGTATGGTATGTGAATTATATCTCAATAAAATAAAACATTGAAATCATAATAATGGCACATCATACTACTACCAAAAAGAATGAAAAATCATGTCTGGGGATAGGGTACACAATAGGTTTTGTTTTGATCTCCAGTTTACTGAGATTGAAAAGGTAGGAAATTTCCCTGCATCTGCTGAAGCCCTCCCCACCCTGTCCCCGTAAGGCCCAGCTGCAGGGCCCAGGCCTCCCCGAAGCCCCAGCTTTCCCTGCCTCAACGGACACCCCCATCCGCAGACTCTACGGGGGAGTTCTCTTAACTACTTTGCCCCCAAGGATGTGTTTCGGGCGAATGCTGCCTGGCTTACAACGTGATTTGGAAATACGCTGCTGGCTGTGTTTTATGCATTTTATCAAGTGTTCTTAACTTTGTACCAGCTGGAAGCATGAAGGGCACAGTTTTAGAAGGTTGAAGTTAAATAATAATTTCACACCGGGAAACATTCAGCTGGGGCCACGTAGCCCCAGCTGCCTGGGTGGTCGATATTCTTGAGCTCTGGAGGCAGCTTCACATCAGGAAGTAGCGGAGTGGCCACTGGTAGAGTTTGGGGCTGGGTAATATAGTAGTTGAGCCCACGGCCTCTTGGGGACAAGCCGACCGACCAGCCATGTGATCTTGCGCCCGTTAATTAACCTGTCTAAACCTCAGTCTCCTCTTCTGTAGAACAGGGATGATTTTATCTATAGGTAACCCATGGGTTTTGGATTAAATGGGCTTAGATGAGCCTTCTGCCACGCAGTAGCCACTTATAACATGGTTCTGCTATTAGGATTACTAACACTCTTTGTGCTGTTGCTCTCTGACCGTCCTTAAGGAAGGAAGGTGTTTGCCACGTCGACTGTCCTCCCAGGAGGCTGGCAGCCTGACCAGGTATATTTTGATTGTCATCCCAGTTAAACTGTTGCATTCTAAAATAAGACAGTGTGGCTAAGGAGTGTGGGTCCAGGGGCATCCTGGGGGAAATGAAGTTGAATTCCCCGACGGAACCAACAAACCGGGTTTTCACATTCTGACATTTTCTCTCTCTCTCTCTCTCTCTTTGTTTTTTTTAAATGTTTATTTAGTTTTGAGAGAGAGCGCGGGTGAGCAGGGGAGGGGCAGAGAGAGAGGCGGACAGAGGATCTGAAGCAGGCTCTTCGCTGATAGCAGCGAGCCGGATGTGGGGCTTGAACTCGCTAACTGAGATCATGACCTGAGCTGAGGTCAGAGGCTCGACCTACTGAGCCTCTAGGCACCCCGCATTCTAACATTTTTCATCAGCTTTAGACTTGAAGCTATTTAAGCCCAAGTGCCCATTTCTCATAGGTTCGTAAAGCCTGGTCCTGGACCGCCCGTGTCGGAAATACACGGACAAGTTGTTTAAAATAGGAAATTCCCAGGCCCCACCCAGAACTACTTTCCCAGAAGGCTCTAGGGAGGGACCCTGCGTTTGAATGAGGTCCTCACAGCCTTTTGGGCCTGCTGGAGGGTAAGCACCACAGCACTGGCCTTGCCTCTACAGTCCAAGTGCTTAACCCTATCCGTGCTTAACACGTTTGCCTTAAGAAATAGAAAAAAAGATGAAATAAAAGTAAGGAAAACAACGAATGAAAAAAACTTAAAGACGAAATAAAAATCATGAAAAAATAAATGGATGGGGGTGACCGGGTGGCTCAGTCGGTTAAGCGTCTAACTTCAGCTCAGGTCATGATTTCACCGTATGCCTGTCGGAGCCCTGCATCCGGCTCTGTGCTGACAGCTCAGAGCCTGCTTGGGATTCTCTCTCTCCCTCTCTCTCTCCCCCTCCTCTGCTCTCTCTCTCTCTCTCTCTCTTTCAAAAAATAAATAAACAAAAAAAAAATGGATGGATGGATGGATGGATGGAGCAGTCCCATGCATCTAATTTCTTTGCCTTTCTTCATCATGTTTCTGAAGGGGAAACCATTAACATTTATTGAGAGAATTTTTCCTCAGTGTAAAAGCAATAAATGCCTCATGCGTGGCACTTAGAAAACACAGAAAAGCAAAGGAAAAGACAAGCAAAAACTCACCACCGAGAGGTCACCACCCCCAACATGTTTGTGTAGCTCCTCTGGTCTTCTATATGATGCATGGAAACACAGGATTGTTTAATATCATCCTATTGTGCACCCCAAAACACTCTTTTGAGCCTCATTTTTTTTAAGTCAACAATGCATTATTAATATTTTCTCAACTCAGGAAATTTTTCCTCACCATAATTTTAGATGGTAGCATAGTATTCCATCACAGATATACTATGATTTATTTCCTCCCTGTCCAGTCACTGAACATTCAAGCTCAGGAATTGATTAACAATAAAATGTACAAGGGTGCCTGGGTGGCTCAGTCGGTTGAGTGTCTGACTTTGGCTCAGGCCATGATCTCACAGTTCAAGGGTTCAAGCCCCCCCATCGGGCTCTGTACTGACAGCCCAGAGCCTGGAGCCTGCTTCAGATTCTGTGTCTCCCTCTCTCTCTGCCCCTTCCCTGCTTGTGTTCTGTCTCTCTCTGTCTCTCAAAAATAAATAAGCATTAAAAAATTTTTTTTAAGAAATAAAATGTACAAAAAAAGAGGGAGCACCTAGGTGGCTCAGTGGGGTAAGCGTCTGACTCTTGATTTCGGCTCAGATCATGATCTCACAGTTCATGAGATCGAGCCTCGATTCGGGCTCTGGGCTCACAGCATGGAACCTGCTTGGCATTCCCTCTCTGTCCCTCCCCTGCTCTCTCTCCCTCTCTCAAAATAAACAAATAAACATTTAAAAAATAAAATTAATGGGGCACCTGAGCGGGTGGCTCAGTCGGTTGAGCGTCCGACTTCGGCTCAGGTCACGATCTCGCAGTCCGTGAGTTCAAGCCCCGGGTTGGGCTCTGTGCTGACAGCTCAGAGCCTGGAGCCTGCTTTGGATTCTGTCTCCCTCTCTGTCTGCCCTTCCCCCACTCACTCTCTCTCTCTCTCTCTCTCTCTCTTAAAAATAAACATTAAAAAATTTAAAAAATACAATAAAAAAATTAAATTAAAATTAAATAAAATGTACGTGTAGATTTTAATTCATGTCTTCAGTGGACATATGTATTTTTTTTAAGTTCCACAATTGATTTCAATCAGTAGCCAGGATTGATGGCTACTACTCACAAAAGTCTACTTCTAGAACGTTCTCAGGAAACTTTTAGAGTTAAAACAAATAAGGAAAATTTCCATGCCTCAAGAATGTCAGCAGACCTGGATTACATAAACTCTGTTGATTCCATGGTGCATAGCACTGTCATAGATCACAAGAGGAGAGAACAGTTACTACTGTCATTGTCACAAGGGGACCGATGTGACCCAGTGCCACCAAGATGGTGCCGACTCCATTTCTGATGAACAGTCACTTGGAACCACACAGCGATGCTCTGCCAACTGGAATGATTTATTTTTATCATTTCTTTCCCTTTCATTGCTTCAATTAGTTGCCAAGATATGACAGGAGGAGCTTGCGGCCTCTTTGGGGCTCGGGTGTAGAAGGAACTCCTATACATTTCAAGCCTCAAAGATTAAAGAAAGCCCAGAGTTTATAAAATTATGTGCAATTTAGTTCTTTGGATTTTGTATTTATTTTTTTAATGTTTACTTATTTTTGAGAGAGAAAGAGAGACAGACCACGAGCGGGGGAGGGGGAGAGAGAGAGAGAGGGAAGCACAGAATCCGAAGCAGCCTCCAGGCTCTGAGCTGTCAGCATGGAGACTGATGCGGGCTCGAACCCATGGACCGTCAGATCATGACCTGAGTCGACGTCGGACGCTTAACTGACTGAGCCACCCAGTGCCCCAAGTTCTTCTGATTTTTAGACAAACACCCATGCCAGTTTCTTCAGGGATATAACCAAGGAAAGGTGATTTTTAAGAGTTAAAAACTGATTCAAAGGGAATTGGCAACAGTCCCTTGAGAGCAGGATCAGTCTTGGTTACCCTCGTTCCCTACAGCATCTGTCACGATCTCTAGCACACAGGGAATGTTTGTGAAATGAAACAATGCTTGAGTGAATGAATGAATTAGGGGATGGTCCTCTCTCCCGTGTTGAGCCATACAATACAGATGGTCCGAACTACTCTGTTTTCCTGGAGTCTTGTTGTTAGTCTCCAAAGACCAGCCCACTAATAACTCCCGTACTGCCTAAAAACTCAAAATAGATGGTCCCTTTATCCATCCTCGCAATCCTCTGCCCAGGATGAAGATCCCCAGAAATATGTCACCAGCCCCCTCTCCACTCCCCACCCCGGGGAAGTCCTCGGTTAGCCAAATGAAAATCTTCCGTATCCCTCACCACTTCTGGGTCACGGGGACATCTGCAAGGTCACACTAATTCATTCGCTACAGAAACTGCGGCCGGGCTAGGGAAAGCTTCCTTCATTCTCAAATCCCCTCGACGATGCAGTTCCCAGCCTGTCTCCCCCGCGGGATCGGCTGTGGCCACTGGGCTCACTAGTGTCGTCCACCTTCCTTGTACCCAACAGCCTCGCCCCACACAGAGCCCCAGCCTGACTTACCAGGAACCTCGAAGCCTCTCTGTGGGCCTCCTCGCTGATAAAAACAGCAAATGACTACTCTGTCCCCAAGTGTTATCAACACTTTCTTGGGCAGTACACCCCACTGTGGGATCCAGGAAGATCACATCTGTCCCCTGGGCATTTCAGAATCCCACTGTGCCACACACGATCCCACGGTCTAGGAGCATGTCCCCTCCCGTCTGTGTGCCTTCCTTGCCCTGACTTTTACTTTCGCTTTTACTACAACTAAATAATTGTGCAAAGAAAAAAAAGGTATAATTTCCCTTTTTTTTTTTGCCATATATAATTTCCTGTTTCACACCAAAATCCTACAAAGCCTCTCCTGTTCTCACATTTTTATTTGCACCACATATACATACTCTTTTTTTTTTTTTAAGTAAACAGTGTTCAATGCTTTCTTGTTTACCAATGTATCCTGAGAGCAGATTGTTGCTGCAGGAAGTGTGAGGGCTGAGGGGGCCCAGTGAGGAGTTGAAGGAACATTCGAAGGGCGAGTTTCCGTGGGTTCTAAGACACCTTCACGCTGAGGCTGTGTGATGGGAGCAAGACACTACCTGTCTGAGCCCCGACACACGTGCAGCCTGCGTGAGAGCATGTCTCGGGGATGGCTTTGTTTGTCGCAATGCTTCTGAGAGTCTTGCCTGCCGCTAAGCACGGACCCTGAGGTTTGAACAGGGAAAGCTCTAGAAAGAAATGGATTCCGAGGCCAGAGGCCGCACTGCAACGTGAGGAGATGGCTCCCCCTAGTGTTGGGATGATTCTTCGGCAACCTGGAAGAGGCTAAGCCAGAGCAGTGACCTTGAATGCTGAGTTGGTGACCGTTTCAAGGTGGCATGACCCTCAGACCAGGAGGAGAAGGAAGGGAAAGGAAGAGGCCCGGGCCCAGGATGGGAGACCGGCCTGTCCAGAGCCTGACCTCCCTCTGTCGCCTTCAGATCCTGATGATCAGTGCCGCAGACCCTCCTCACACAGCTTTCTCCAAAGACTCAAAAAAGCCGCCAAGCTGTGTGTGTGTGTGTGTGTGTGTGTGTTATTTGCTCTTTTCCTCTGTAGCAGATGCACCAAATCCTAAAGATAAACAGTTTAAAGCCATATGGTCACAGTAGCAGGAATCCCATTGTCCATTTTCCTCAACACGTTTTCTTGCTCAAAGCCTGATGTGTTCCAGTCCTGGGGGCTCCCTGCTGATTGCTAGGACCTCTCTAAAGCCCCCTATAATGGGGAAATGCCATAGACCTGTGTAGAAAGGTGCCATAGTCATTTGCCTGGTCTTAGGTTTAAATGGACAGGTAAACTACATACGAAGTTATAAAGCCGGCTGCCGGCCTGTGGGCCTGTGGAAGTGAGTGGCTCTGGTCGGCTGTAAGGGATCCATGCACCCTTCTCAAAATAAACTCTCCAGAGGAAAAGAACAGAAAGAAAGAGAAAATTGGTGGAGAATTACTCCGAGATAAATAAATACGGGAATAATGCAAATACTTCCCAAGTCCTTTCAATGTAACAAAATGTGTAGGGAAAACCTTACCCTTCAGGGCATCCTTCGCCCTGAAGATACTGATGAGGGAGCGTGGGGCAAAGTACAGGTTAACAGCTCCACCGTCCCCCACCAGGAGGGATCTGTGTGACACTCCTGGCTCCCCAAGAACAAGGGAAAGGGGTTTAAGTGCTTGCCACGTGATGTGGGGAAACTAAGGCAGATGAAAAATTAAATTCCCTTACTGCCTATACAGCCCAGTGACAAGTCCTTGAAACAGGCAGAGTGGGGCGCCTGGGTGGTGCAGTCGGTTAAGCGTCCGATTCAGCCAGGTCACGATCTCGCGGTCCGTGAGTTCGAGCCCCGCGTCGGGCTCTGGGCTGATGGCTCAGAGCCTGGAGCCTGTTTCCAATTCTGTGTCTCCCTCTCTCTCTGCCCCTTCCCCGTTCATGCTCTGTCTCTCTCTGTCCCAAAAATAAATAAACGTTGAAAAAAAATTTTTTTTTAAAGTAAATAAATAAAAAAAAATAAAAAAAGAAACAGGCAGAGTGACCTCCCTCTAGGAGCTCAGCTGCCTCGAGGATGACACTTTGCTGGGGGCAAAAGAGAATTTTGGCTTCACGTTATCCGGTCCCCCCCAGGATCCTGTAAGTCTACTTTAACATACAAAAATTCCCTTGGCAACTTCTTTTATCTCAACTCCCCCAAGATATATGCTGGCAATCATACTCCAAGCTTACGGCCCCCTGATATACATCTGAAGGGTCTCATGACTGAGGTTTTCCTAAATGGTAACAAATGGGGTTTTCCTAACAGCGGCTAGCCCCTCAAAGTCCTGGAAACCTTGCTTCCAAAATTCCTTAGAGACTTACTCTACCCCTGACCCCCTCCCAACCTGAGGGTAGATAATCAGTTACCCATCACGATCCCGGGGCAGCTCTTCCTGCCCACGGGTCGGTCCCCGTGCTTTAATAAAATCACGTCTTTGCACCAAAGACGTCTTCAAGGATTCTTTCTCGCCCGTCAGCTCTGAACCCCCCACCATCACCCCCAAACCCCACCAATACAATCCTCACTATGTCTTCTGCAAAGCCAGAGAACATGTCCTGAGACTGATGGAGTCGATGCAGAAGCTGATCTTGGAAAGAAACCTTGGACGTGCTCCGGTCCAACTTTGGAGCCTGGTCCTTCATGCAACGTGCCAGCTTCAAGCCATCGCCCTTCGTGTCAGAAGCTAAGTATTATCAGACACTAGAATAGGAGCATCTCTCCTTTATGGGGCACAGACGTAAGTGACAAGATCTTGGCATCTCTTTTCTTTTTTTCTGAGTATGGCAGTGACACATGCTCATTACAGAAAATACAAAATGTATTTTGTACTTTTTTCCTCAGCCTCACTAAGTCGTTTTCTAGGTTGTTAAATACTTTTTGAAAATCTCATTGTGATGGCTGCACAATGCTCCACTCTTTTTTAAGTTAAAAAAAAATTTAATGTTTATTTATTTTGCAGAGATGGAGAGAGACAGAGCATGAGCGAGGGAGGGAAAGAGAGAGAGGGAGACACAGAATCCAAAGCAGGCTCCAGGCCCAGAGCTGTCAGCACAGAGCCGGACGTGGGGCTCGAACCCACGGACCTGAGCTGAAGCTGGATGCTCAATGAACTAAGCCACCCAGGTGCCCCCATAATGTTCCACTCTTAAAGCCATTCTTCTATGCTAAGACATTTGTTTCCTTCTTTTGTTCTGTTTTGTTTTGTTTTAAAGTAAAACAAAACAGATGAACATAGAGGAAAGGAAAAAAAAGAGAGAGGAAGGCAAACCATAAGAGACTCCTAACCATAGAGAAAAAACTGAGGGATGCTGGAGGGGAAGGGAGGGAGGGGAGTGGGGGAATGGGCTAAAGGGATGATGGGTATTAAAGAGGGCACTTGTTGGGGTCAGTACTGGGTGCTGTATGTAAGTGATGAATCGCTAAATTCTACTCCTGAAAGTAATATTACATGACATGTTAACTAATTAAAATTTAAACAAAAATTTGAAATATTTGTTTAAGTGTAAAGTGGACTTTTTGCACATGACCCCTCATCCAAATTTCTGAATTTCTGGGTCAAGGGGAAAGTCACTTCATTTTTTAAAACACGCAGTTGAGGGTCTCATGACACCATGCCGCTGTGTTCCAGGCCACCATCTGGTGCCTTTGTAGAGAAAACAGCACAGTGAAAATTATTTATTTTGAAGTGAAAGTCAGCATAAAATTAAAAAGTGGCGATTTGATGTTTGGGTTCTGCCACCACGTTAGCCCGGGCCTATACCCTTGGGCAAGTCCCTTTGACTCTGTTGGCTTTGCCTAAAATAACCCATTTTTAAACAATTTAAGGTTGCACAATAGGAAGGTACCATGAAAGCATCGCGCTAAGTCTTTTCCCTTCCATGGAACAACAACAAAAAAATTTTTTTTTCTTTCCAAATTTTCTATTCTTGCGTAGCACAAAGCATGGCCACTGGGAATCGGTTGCCAGCTGATTGCTCATGAGGGTCTGCATCTGGGGCCTTGGCCTGTCACTGCAGTGTTTTGCCTGTGGTGAGACTCCAGCAGACGCCTACCAATCCAAGAACAAGTAGAAGGGAGGTTTGACTGCAGAGGTGCAGAGGCATCAGGCTTCAGGGCTTCTTCTGTGGTTCTCCGATAGTCCACGTCACCAAGATGTAAACAGGATACACCGTCATCAAAATCCCATGCTCAGAAATACATCCTGAGACCCAGAACTGTCATTCCCTAAACAGGGTCTGAGAAAGTTTCTGCACCTACCAAGTGGGAGAGTACCAGACTACCTACATCTTAGAGTTGTCCTGAGACCCAACCTAAAAATGAAACCATGTATGCGTAACCATTAAATAAATCCTAAGACTCAAATAATCCCAAACTACCATCATAGCCACGTCCAAGGGGCTCGAGTGCGTTGGAGGCAAATACAAGGAAAATAAAGAGCATCTCCCTGCTGTTATGCAATCATACAGTTTAGTTATAATTATCAACACAATAGAGTCTAGAATTTCCCAAGTGCATTTGGCCCCGGAACTTTTGATTTGTATTACATCTAATAACACCCACACATTAGGAAACATGGGTTTGTGGTTTGAAATCGCATAGAATGTAAGGTCTACAAAAGCAAGCACTTTGTCATGTAGCATACTGTATCTTCAGGGCCTAAAAGAGCTGCCTGCACATAATAGGTACTCAATAAAATTTACGTTCATTGCATAATGAATATACTTTCCATTAAGCTAATTTGAAAACAGCCTCTGAAAATGGTTTGCATAGTGAAGTGAAACATGGGTTTTTAGGCTCTGCCAGTGAAAGTGTAAATAGGATAAAACTTTTGAAAAGCAGCCTGGCCTCAAGCACCAAGAACTTTTAAAGGGCTCATACCCTCTCACCAAGTTGTGCCAGTTCTGGAAATCTCTTTGGATGTTATTCTAAGTATGAAAAGAAAAAAAAAAAAAAGGTTTGCATTTAAGATGCTCAGGAGATGCAGTATTGTTTAAAATGAAAAAAAAACACACCTGGAAATCATCTGAATTATGTTCAAAAATCATTGAATAAGATACAGAATCCACTTGATGGGTTATTCTGCAGCCATTAATATGCTCATGAAAATTACATAACTTTGAAATATTCTTATATCGTAAGCATGTAACCACAGACCATATCTAATTTAGTATCCTTTTTTCTCTTGTATTAAGGAAAAAGGCAATAAACTAAATAATATATGAGGTGTCAACCCATATATATAATAAAACAATACAAAATAAAGAACTAACATTATTGAGTGCCACTCTGTCAGGCAGTTGTTTTAAATACTTTACATACGTATAATTTCTTTCTTTTTCCTGGTAATCTATAAGGCAGGCACTATTATAATATCCATTATAATACTGAAAAAATGCTGGGAGATAACACACCCAAATATTGACAACAGCTGCCTCTGAGTGATTGAAAAGACATCAATTACATTCCTTGCACTTCTCTGCATTTTTACAAGTTTTTGTAATGATGAGAAAACCGCCCTCTAGAAGGATATGTTAACAAATTAATCTGTGTTCCTATAATAAATCTGAACAGGAAAATAAAATTTTTTCAGTTGACCACAGGACCCCTTTGTTGCAACCAGGGAACTCTGACCCGCGCGTGCTCTGTCGGGCCAATTCTCTTCTGTGCAGAAGAGAAAAACAAAGTAAGCTCCATTTAGGCTGAAATGGGTTGAAATTCGGGTTTGTTTATGAATGCAGAGAACCTGGCCAACGCTAGGGTTGGGTTTTCGGTTTCGATGTCACACTTGCTCAAACCCCAGATAATCTCAGATAATCACTCCGCTCTACCCAGGAATCAAGAATTTAGGCACTAGAATCTCACATGCTCTCACAAACCAAAGGCAGTGCTGCGCTCAGGTGAGATGAGGGGAAGGGGGTGTGGAGGTAGAGAGGCAGCCATGGCCCAGACACTGGGCAGGTTGAATCCTCAGCGGGAGCTGTAAGGTTCCTTTGTTTTTATACAGAGCAAGGAACTGCACTTGATACACCCTTTGTTGCGGTAGAAAGAAGGGGTAAACGATGCTAATGATGCTAGTAATGAATGTGAAATAGAACATATGCCACCGATTTATCTAAAAGGAAATTTAAAATCTAGGGAAAAGAAATCCACCCTACTGTAAGGACGATCCAGTAATTCAAGCGTTTTATGTTAAGGTGCTGTCCGAGGCCACTAGCTCTCGAAGTCCAGCCCTTAACAACCCCTTCTAAAGACCACAACTCCCAGACTGACCGCGACTTCGGCGCATGCGGCCTGGTGACCTACGACTACATTTCCCAGCGGCCCGAGCGGCTACGCTGACGCACGCGTGCGCCCTTGCGTCTCTCTCGCCGCCTCGGCTTTGACCTACAGCCACCCGGAGAAGATGGCTTCCCCCGCAGTGTCCGGGCTCTCCCGGCAGGTGAGAGAAGGGAGGTCCTGAAAACTAGCGAGAGGATCCCTTCTAAAGTGACACGTAGCAGAGCCCTAAGAGCCACAGAGCGAGACCACAGCTGGGGAAGCGTGGCCGCCATTCAGCGTTGTAGGGCCCTGCGAGTGGGAGCGACGCAAAGCGCTCGGGCGGCCCTACCTCCCTGGACGTCCGCGGGACTGGCGGTGCAGGGGGACGCGTGCCTGACCTTGGCGTCCCCGAGCACAACCTCGGGAGCAGCTAGTTTGAGGCGCACGGGAAAGGGGCGGGGGAAGGCTCCCCTGGACTCCGAGGAAAGGATACAGCCCACCCCCAAGTCATTTAACCTTGTCGTTGTGGTCAAACCTGTCAGGGGTCTCTAGGAATGCTAAGGAGTATTTATAAAACACATTTCACATTTTTATAAAGGAAATGAGACCGAAAAGTTTAAATGACTCGTCCTTGGCTGCTCAGCCAGGAAGGGGTAGGTAGAGCTGAGATTCGAACCCACACGGTCATACAGAAGATGGAGTTGGAAAGAAAATTCGTGGTCTTTATACCACATAGCAACACTATGCTTTACACATCGTGACACCTTACAGCTTAGGTAAGTTTTTCATAAGTGAAAAGGGCTTTTAATCCCTACAACCACTTGTGTTATGGAACAGTTCGGAACTGAAATTACTTGAAGGTGAGCTGTGCCCTTGCAGATGCTTTTTAAGCAACGAGTTCCAACTCTGTTCCTTGATAGACTAGATACCATTTCTCAGAACTAGGGTCCGTTCTCACATCAGACTGCTGCAGTACTAAGGGGATTAATCTTTCTTTTCCGATAGCATTTGGATTCTAAGAAGGTACATCTCTTGCAGATCATGACTGGAATCCTCTCACTTTTTATTAAAATCCTTCCTCGGGGGTGGTAACAAATGCCAGAAATTTGGGGTTTCTTGGAACACGTATTTCATCAGAACTTGTGTTTTCTCTCTCATACTGGTGTGCTAGCCTCAGCCTGTTCCTAGCAAACGAGGAAGTTGGTGGGAAAGCAGTTTCCCAGGCGGCTCTGGATGATGCTCAGTGGTGAAATTTACTCCTTGGGAATAAAGAGCAGCTCGTGTAATCTCCGTGATGATACTAAGAAACTAATCACTTAAAATGTCTTATTATTGTTTTAAAGGTGCGATGCTTTAGTACCTCTGTGGTCAGGCCATTTGCCAAGCTCGTGAGGGTAAGTCAACTTTTGTTACTAATCGTAAAGTAAATGAAAGTGCGCGGTTAGGGCATGGACTTTTGTATAACTACTACCTAAACCTTTCTGCCTGATTTGTAGATCCCAAAATGTGATGTGTGCGTGGGGATAGGGAATGGAATACGTTGAATGCCTGGTGTGCAGCAGGCCCATGCTTAACCTTTGTGGGACTTTCTTAAAATCCCGTAACAATGATGGGAAATAGCTGGTCTTTTGTTTGCAAAGGAGGAAACAGACTGGGAGAACTCGAGTCTGGTCTCAGAGCTGGACTGGAACTAAATCTTTGTTCACCCCTGAGCTCTTGCACTGCAACCATACAGAACTGCTAAGCATATGTAGTCATATATTGATGGCAGCGCGTAGGAAAAAGCCTACAGTTTTTTGTGAAAAATAATTCAAGCATCAGGCATTCAGTAAGCTGCTAAAGAGCTCCATTAAACTGAACATTGATGGGGAGACGCTATAGGGGAAATTTATAGTGTCACCATTAAATGTTTTCTTGGCTCTAACATGTGCAAAACTGTCTTCTATCAGTGTTTAAAACCTCCACTATGTGGAACTGATTAGTTACTGAGTTCAAAGGAAGCATAAGCTCATTTCAGAATCCATGTAATAATTGATTTATAGTTACTGCTGGAAGGGACTCTAGGTACCATATTTCCTAAGCACCACATTTTAAGATGAAAAATCGGAAGCTCAAAAATTGGAAGATTAAGTGACCTAGCCGAGGAAACATCCCTGATTTGTTTGAGAATTGCCATTCAGGATAGCTTTCTGATCCCATATTTGGTATTTAAACTTGTTGTGTGCTCCAAACAGTGTATTTTAATATACGTATTTAATCCTGCTATTGGCAGAATGATATCTGAAGTGATTTTCCTTTTCTCTTCCTCCCCCACCCCATCCTTTTTTTAAAGCCACCTGTTCAGATACATGGTATCGAAGGTCGCTATGCCACTGCTCTTTATTCTGCTGCATCTAAACAGAATAAGCTGGAACAAGTAGAAAAGGAATTATTGAGAGTAGCGGTAAGTAGCTTTTCTGTTTATTGCTTACTAAGTTTCTATCATAGGTTTTTTTCCTTTAGTTATTTGGCCATGTTTCCCTAATGAGGTATATTCTAAGTGAAAATGAACTACAAAAAGAAAAAAGAAAAAAAACCTGTTTTCTGTCATCATGTCGATAGGAATAGTACTGGGTATTGTTATTCTGAACCTATTGTATAATAGGTACAGGCAGATACGAACAAGGATATTATTAATATTAGGAACCAGGATTTGAGGCTAAGAAGAAATAGAGGTCACCTTTGAAAATCTATGCTTGTATTTCAGGCAGTTCTAAAATAGCCTTTAGAATGTATTATGACTTGCTTTGCTGGGAATTTTCTTTATGGAGCCTTTGCTCATTTTCAGTTTTTTATTTTATCCCCAAGATGCGAGAGGGAAATAACCGAGCAGAGCACTCTGGGCAACAAAATCAGCAAAGGTGTATGGAGCTCCGGTACAGAACTGACAGATGGGGAAGCTACAAGGGACAGTTTATTTTTACACTTTGTTTTTTTAGCCTGGAAAGAAGAGTGAATTAATTGAATTAACAGAAGTGTACCAGTGTAACTTGGGAAAATCTGTTGTAATTTTAACCGAATTTTGTAGTTAACACGTTTCTGTCCACTTTGTTGCTTCCCCTTCTCTTGCTTTATAGCTGCCACCTCCGACAAGAAGCTCTGCATTAAAGGAGGAGACGGAGGGGCGCCTGGGTGGCTCAGTCAGTTAAGCCTCTGACTTCAGCTCAGGTCATAATCTCACGTTTCTGAGCTCGAAGGCACAGAGCCCGCCTCACATCCTCTCCCCCTCTCTCTGCCCCTCCTCCGCTTGTTCTCTCCCTCTCTCTCAGATCAAATAAACTTAAAAAAAGGGGGGGGGGAGAGGGAGACACAGTCTAGCGTATACTCTCTCTAGAGAAAGTTTTGCACTTTTTTAGTTTTATGTTTTAAGAACTTCTTCTATTTTTAATCTTATTTCTGAAGATTTTTTTTTTATCATACTGTGCAGAAGAAAAAACCCTGATGAGGCTAGTCATATAGGATAATACTTATTCTGTTCATTTTTCATCTCAAGCTTTTTTTTTTTTTTTTTGGAATTTTTGTCCTAGCAGACAGTAATGTTCGTTCCATATTCCTTTCTCTGTCCAGTTAGCTCTACAGATGATGCTTACTGTCTGAGTTGGTGTGACCAACCCACAGAATCAACAGCCTTACTGTTGGAGACACTTGGGAGAGGGGTACCAAGAGCAGACAGGATCACACACAGGCATTTTTGGAGGTGATAATTATTGCCTGCTACTTGTCATTTATGGCCATTTTGTTTATTTTTTTTTAATTTTATTTTTTTAATGTTTATTTTTGAGAGAGAGAAAGGGACAGAACACAAGTGGGGGAAGGGCAGAGAGAGAGAGAATCTGAAGCAGGTTCCAGGCTCCGAGCTGTCAGCGCAGAGCCCGACACAGGGCTTGAACCCACAAACCGTGAGATCATGACCTGAGCCAAAGTCAGATGCTTAACCAACTGAGCCACCCAGGCGCCCCATATATGCCCATTTAAAACCGAACAGTGGTATTCACAATGGAGTGACCTAGATTGTGGGTGTTAAGAATGGGGTTTGACTATAACCTGGAAATCAGTTAAGATGTGGAGACGTAGAAAGGAGGCACTTATCTTAAGACTCTTTGTAAATGAAAATCAGCAATTTTTTGGCACTGAGAGGAAAGTGATGCTACACAGGTGCCACTAACTGCCCATCGGATGATACAACAGAGAAAGATGGGAAACACGAAAAACCGGATTACCCAAATGCCAGCTTTTAATTTGCGTAAGTCCTCGATTTTTATGGAAAATTGTTTCCATGGAGCCAGTCGAGTCGAAGTTTTAGCATTAGGTGGTGTATTACAGGTAGCCTGGATTAGAGCAGATTCTGGCCAAGAGCCTGGGAGAAGGTGCTAGCAGTGAGTGAAAGGCTGACAGGTATTTAACTGAAAGATGCCCAAACGGAAACAGCCATTGTTTTGTTAGAACCCTGGCCTGATACTCAGGGGAGCAAGGTGCCGGAAGCTACCCTGGGTCGCTGAGGACAGACATTTATGAATTAACAAAGTGGAGACGCGTGGTCCCTCTCCTGGTAGCTGCACTCCCACTGTTCGTCCTCTCTGCCTCCCAGGCTGATTGAGGCTGCTCTGGAAACACCAGAGCTCTCTCACGGGGCTCCGGAAGAGGCAGGACAGAATCAGGATCACTCTGACACAGAGAGGCCCCCCTCCAGGGGAATGACAGGGAGACTTCCTTTGCTGTTAGAGCACCTTTCCAGCTGAGTATTACCCATAGTAAATACATTAACATATGCAGTTCGTTGAATCTCGGCTGCTTAGTTTTTCTGTAATCTCTCTTGAAAAGCAAAAATAAATTTAAGAGACTTCATGAAGTATCTTTAAATTTTTCCAAGAAGTACCATTATATCTTGTGTAAAACCAAGGTATGGTGTATTCTCAAAGGCAGAGAAAATTATTTGATTGTAAACTTTTCTTCATACATGCTTTGAGAGTGCTAATTTAATGAAATACATGATTCATAACAAAATATGTTGTGGTGGCGAGGATCGTTCATGCGCTAGAGTTGAAGAAATTATTTTTTTGGTACTTTCAGCAAATCTTGAAGGAACCCAAAATGGCTGCTTCCATTATGAATCCCTATGTGAAGCGTTCCGTGAAAGTGAAAAGCCTAAACGACATGACAGCAAAAGAGAGGTTCTCTCCCCTCACATGCAACCTGATCAGTAAGTATTAGATCTTTTCTACTGAAAATCTTGCCACTGGAAGTGTGATCCGTGGACCAGGAACGTCAGCATCACCTACCTGCCTTTTGGCCGCGATCTAAGGAGTTAGCCAACCTAATAAATCAACCTACTGCATTTAACTAGCTCCCCAAGTGAATTGTTTGTGAGTTAAAGTTTGAAGAGCACTGTCTAAAGGATATGACCGTGTAACAAAGTAATTGCAGTCACTACTTTTCAACCCGTGGAGAAGACAGATAGGATTCATAGCAAGGAAACGGTGTGTAACCGGTGGCTGTATCTCTGTCCTCAAAGACATTTGCATTGTTTGGTACATTAGGCTTGCTTTTCAAGTCCCATAGCCAACCCAGAATACATGTTCCAAAGAACATGTATTCATGGCATCATCTTTGAATATAGGTAATATGTTAATTTGGGGATTTGTAGCCAGACATTGGAATCTAACCTGAAATATGAAAATCAGGTTGCAGGCCACGGTCAGGAAATCGGTTGGAGATCTGTAGGGCCTCCCCACACACCTGGCTATTTTAAATGCTTGTCGGTGGTGGGTTTTTTTAAACATTGAATATACTTTTTAAATACCAAGCACCATCTTCTTCATTCACATTCTTAAAGGACATTGAATATAGCATTCTAAGGCCACAAATCTAAGTTTGCTTTTGAGGTGAATATAATACCTGGTGAATAACCTAGGGGTTCTTGTTTTGTTTTGTTTTGTTTTGTTACAATAGTATACTAACATACAAATATAATTTGTTGTCAGTTTGGCTTACATACAACACCCAGTGCTCATCCCAACAAGTGCCCTCCTCAATGCCCATCCCCCACTTTCCCCTCTCCCCCAACCCCCATCAACCTTCAGTTTGTTCTCGGTATTTAAGAGTCTCTTATGGTTTGCCTCCCTCCCTCTCTATTTGTAACTGTTTCTCTTTTCCCCTTCTCTTCCCCCGTGGTCTTCTGTTAAGTTTCTCAAGATCAACATATGAGTGAAAACATACCTTTCTCTGACTGACTTATCTCACTCAGCATAATACCCTCCAGTTCCATCCATGTTGCTGTAAATGGCAGGATTTTATGCCTTCTTGTTGCCAAGTAGTATTTCATTGCATATATATACCATATCTTCTTTATCCACTCATCAGTTGATGGACATTTAGGCTCTTTCCCTAACTGGCTATTGTTGAAAGTGCTGCTGTCAACATTGGGGTACGAGTGCCCCTAGGCATCAGCACTCCCGTATCCCTTGGGTCAATTCCTAGCAGTGCTATTGCTGGGTCATAGGGTAGATCTATTTTTAATTTTTTTGAGGAACCGCCACACTGTTTTCCAGAGTGGCTGCACCAGTTTGCATTCCCACTAACGGTGCAAGAGGGTTCCCCTTTCTCCACATCCTCTCCAGCATCTATAGTCTCCTGATTTGTTCATCTTAGCCACTCTGACTGGCATGAGGTGGTATCTCAGTGTGGCTTTGACTGATGTCAAAGCCTCAGTGTGGCTTTCCCTGATGATGAGTGATGTTGAGCATCGTTTCATGTGTCTGTTGTCCATCTGGATGTCTTCTTTGGAAAAGTGTCTAATGAATAACCTGTTTGAGTGATTTTGACGTTACTGAGACACCTTCACTTTCCCAGATTTGCTTGCTGAAAATGGTCGCTTGAACAACACCCCTGGAGTCGTTTCTGCCTTTTCGACCATGATGAGTGTCCACCGTGGAGAAGTTCCTTGCACAGTGACCACTGCATCCGTAAGTGACAGCTTGTTGCTGCTGTATTTGCTTTGACATCCGTGCGTCGCGTTTTGCATAATGAAAAGAAAAAAAACAGGCTCAAATCCAGAAATCGGGAAAGGTGATTGGTCACTTAGGAGGTTTGCTTCACTTCTTACACGAGCTGCCATGAACCTGCACTTTGGAGGGGCCGGTGTGTGTCCCGTTAGTGCCTCCCTACCCGCTGACTGTTCGGAAGGACGAGACTGGACTCAAATGTGTTAGGAAGTAGTGGTTTATGTTCCCTCACAAGTTGGAGTTATTTCACAAATCCCTTGGTAAGTAGTCTCCTGAAACTGGACTGTCTAACCTTTGGTGGCAGCGAATGGGAAGGGTGGGAAGGGCAGGCCCTTGTGGAGTTGCTGACGTGGCTGTAATAATAGACCTATGTGCCGAGTACTTCGTAACGTATTATTTAATGGCAGCGTTGTACGTGAGGTAGAATTATCCTTATTTTACAGATGAGTGAACCCAGGGAAATTAAGTCATTTGCCCAAAGTGACAAAATAGGGAATCAGGGTTTGAACATGGCCCTCTCTCTCCCAAGAGCATGTACCTTAAGCTGCGCCACCTCCCCAGAATTCCTTTTGTTGATGTTGATTTTCTCCCTACTGTAGTTCAGACCGCATAGGAAATCAGCCTTGAGGGGCTTACTTCTCAGTAGAGGACGGCGGATTTGCTTGGAATACGCAGCACCTGACCTCATCTAGGTTAATATTTCTGGTATCTCAAAGATACTCTCACTCTCCAAAAGAGCACGGCTTCAGAGAGACATTTTACCCCAGATCATGTATTTGCACGTTTGTAGTTCACAGTGGGTGCCACGAAAGTGCACAACTGACTGCGAATCCTTACAGCTCAGGCATCTGCCCGGGCCCACTGGGCCTGCCCCAGTTCTCGGTGACAGCAGGGCCCAGATGAGGCTTCACCAGGCAGGTCATACCATCCCCGTGGCTGAGCACTGGTATAAATTATGTCATTCAGTGAGTACAAGGACATGATTTTTTAATTTATTTTTTATTTTTAATTAAAAACAATTTTTTTTTTAAATGTTTATTTTTGAGAGAGAGAGACTGAGCGTGAGCAGGGGAGGGGCAAAGAGAGAGGAAGATACAGAATCCGAAGCAGGCTCCAGGCTCTGAGGTGTGAGCACAGAGCCCAATGCAGGTCTCGAACCCACAAACCACGAGATCATGACCTGAGCTGAGGTCAAACGTTTAACTGACTAAGCCACCCAGGCGCCCCAAGGACATTATTTTTTTAAAGGGTGCATATTTTTGTAAAAGTTTTTTAGAACCAACTGTTGCTAGTGCAGCAGTGTTTGATGTTGAAACTCCCGGGTAAATAAGTTTCCACTGTTCAAAAACAAAAATTATTCCTTGATTAGTGACTAAGGGCACAGTCTGTAGAAATAGACTGATTTCAAATATTGCAGCAACTGGGACCTTAACCACTCTGAACCTGTTCTCTCCTACGGGAATAAGAGCCTCTGGCCGCCCAGAGTTGTCCCAATTAAAGGGGGTGGTGGGTGTGAAATGCCAGCACAGACCGGTGCCTGGCACCCGCTAAGCCTCTGAGTGGGAGGTGTGCACGTACTTCGGAGCTCTGTAACCTTGGAGGCCTGGCGAATGATGTCTTGATTAAACACCAGCAGACTTTCACACCAGCTCCCCCAAGAGGCGTTGTTAGATCTTTGCGAAGATGGAAAGCCTTATCTGCTAGCTTGTGGACCCTTAGGTGTGGGGGTGGAGAGAGGATTTGTGACAAGAGGCCGCTCCTTCAGCCTTTCTCACCCTCCCCTCACCAGGAGTAGGAGTTGAGGCAGAGAGAACACAGGCTGGCGTCTGAGTGCTGGCTCTGTCAGAGTCCAGCGCAGAGCCGTGCGCCCCCAGGCGTTCCCCGTGAGGCTCGGAGTGCAGCATGCTTCTAGAAGCTCCTGGGAACCAGAGGTCTTAGAGATGCTAGAACCGGGTCAGATTGCAGCTCTCCATCCGAGGACATAGTGGCCTCCTGCCATGCCCACAGGGCTGCACAGGAGAGGCCTGTGTCATCAGGCAGCATTAACTTCAGTATTGGGGGGAGTTCCTCCCCAGTCATGTCTAAGTCGTACCGCTGATACCAGGGAGCAGAGACGGGGAGGGAGTGGCATTTATGGGCATCAGTGACCCGCCCAGTGAGCTCGCCGAGGTGTTCTTGTGGGACGGGACATCAGCATGTTCCCGGCACACCAGCGGTGTGAGTAACTTGCAGTGCGGCTCCTGGAAGGGCCCAGAGACCACACAGGAATTCACAAGGCCTGTCCTGCTGATGTGTGCCAGGGGTATTTTCTTCCTGAGCTTTTATGTGGAAAGTTCTGTTCTGCTTTATCTACTTAATTAAAGGATGGTTTTGTCCTTTTTTTAGCCTTTAGATGAACCCACTCTTGCTGAATTAAAAACAGTCCTGAAGAGCTTCCTAAGTAAAGGCCAAGTATTGAAATTGGAGGTTAAGGTAGGTTTTTAATTATGTATGGTGTGTTTCCTCAGGTTCTTTGACACTGTTGAGTGGCTGTAGAAACTGAAAAATTAAATCTCACCAAATACTAAATTGTTTCTAATAGAAATTTTATGTTCTCAATTTAAATGATTATGGATTCCATTCACAATCTGACTTCTTTTTTCTAGACGTAATGATAACATCTTACATTTGTACAGCATGTAGACTTTTCAAAGTACTTTTTCATCTTTCTGTTCGATCAATGAAATATCAATGCTTTTCCACACTTCCAACCTATTTTCTTTCCTAGATTGATCCATCCATCATGGGTGGAATGATTGTCCGTATTGGAGAGAAATATGCTGATATGTCTGCGAAAACCAAGATTCAGAAGCTGAGCAGGGCCATGCGGGAGATTTTCTGAAAGTGTTGATTTTCTGTCCATGAAAATCCCTAAACTTGTAACAACAATAAAATGCTTCCTGAACAGAACATACACTGTTTACTATCTTTTTTGAAGTGGAAATACAGAGAACCTTATTTTCTATCTTTCTTTCAGAATCCGCCCAGCTAAAAGGTTAAAAGCCCCGTTGGTTGGAGATTTTAGTTTGTGTAGATTACTCTTAGGAATTTATGGAAGCTTGTGTCATTAGGAAGAACTGTTAACATTTATTGAGGCCTTTATTGCAGGCACCATTAAGTCCTTAATGTGTCTTACCTCGTGACCTTGGCCTCTGGGCTCAGAGCCCAGGGAGGGGCTGACCCTGCGGGCGGAGTTGATGCCAACCACCAGGCCAGTTACCGCCCCGGAGTTTTAGTTGTCGGTGCCCATGTCCAGTCACAGATCCTGAAAGCGGGCCCCCCAGCCCCCAGGACCTGTGCTGGTCAAGACATTGGCCGCTGCCCCTCACCGTCCTGCTTCATGCTTCTTAACAGCTTCCACGGCATGTGGACCCACGCCTGTTGCTGTGCCCTGAGGTCCACCGTCAGCCAGGTGAGTGCGTGTGTTTAAGGTACTGCAGACAGGGCCAGCTTGTGCCATCTGACCATTCTAACAAGTTCTTAAGTCCTGTGCATCTTGTTTTAAACCCAAAGTGACCCGTCTTAACAGTCCTGCCCTTCATCTTCTAGTAAATATAAAGGCAGTGACGCTCTGTATAAAGTCTCTCAGATTCTGGCTAAAATGCGGTCTTCATTCTGGAATCTACTAGAAGAACACCATTAATCTAACAAGGATTCATTCCCTCCCTCCCACTGGGGGCAGAGGTCTGGATCAGAGCTGCGCACTCAGCAGAGGGCAGCAGGATAGCTGTCCCGACCCCTGTGAATGTCCTCACAACCGAGGACTGGCCAGGAGCTTCGGCCCGGATAGGAAGTCGGGACGTTCTCCCCGCCGAAGGCAGCTGTGCCGGCGGTGGCCGCGCCGCTCTCTGAAGGCACCGCTCTGGCTGAACTGCCCGTTGGTCCTGCTGATTCTCCCAAGACCTTTCCGGCCAACCAGCAGACGGGCAGCGGAGTCCCTTTCCCACAGGCTGGGCCCAGACAAAAGGCAATAACCCTTCCACTTCTCTGATAATCAGCTGATCTGAAAGGGTGGCCTGAAGGCATTTCTCCGAGACTCCCGCTCTGTGCGTGGCCACTGCACTTCGGGTTGTGAAGTACATCCCGACGGACTGGAACCTTGGGAGTACCCGGCACAGGCCAGGCACAGCGATACTACGCCCGTAAGTTCCACCAGAAAGTTCCATAAGTAAAGGGACGTGACGCCATCTACAAGGAAGTTCGTGATGTCGACTCCGGCTGCTCTACACCCTGGGACGGTAGACTGGCAGCTGGGAATGTGCCCTGGAGCCCCCCAGGGGGTGTGGGGGCGAGCCTGCTCTGCTGCTTCCCACGGGTGGGGCGCCCCGGCTCCTCCACGCCTGGCTTTCGTCCCCCGTAGACGGAAGCGATCATGCTCACTTCCAGAGGGGCCGCAACAGGGAAGCAAGAGCACGAGCCAGTGCGGGGAGGCGGAGGCGGAAGGGTGGCCATAAACATTGATTACTGGCTCCGTGGCCTGCCACTTCTCTGGGTCGTGTGACCCCAAGGATTGCTGAAACGCAGCACCCACCTGACACGTTATGGTCACGTGGCAAAGTCCCTCCGGTACTGCCTGCAGAAATCTGTCCTCAGGGTTTGTCCAGCACTCCCGGTCCCTAATAGGCCATTAGGATGACTCCTGCTCCTTTGGTCCTCCAGGAAGGCCTCCCCTAGTAAAATACGCTGACCCTGACATACCCCCCTCCCAAATAGGATGCTGCTTTTGAGGCCACTTCGTGTATCTTGACGCTTTACAACTCTGTGATACAGGTGGAGCAGAGATACGGCCTGAGGAGAGAGTTGAGGGGCCCTAGCGTTTGCTCAGTGTCACGTGCTCTACCGGCTGTTGGATCACATCCCTGAGCCCTGTCTGCCTTCATCCTAGCTTGCCTCATGCCTACAGCCAGCCCGACACCGCACCAGACGGCATCCCACACGCGTGAATCACCGTAAAACCACAAGCTTCTAAGACACCGGACGACTGATGGACAAAATATCTTTGGGAGAGGGGTACCCCGGGGGGGTCGCTCAGTTAAGCGTCCAACTCTTGATTTGGGCTCAGGTCGTGATCTCATGGTTCATAAGATCAAGCTCCATGTCAGGCTGTGTGCTGACAACATGGAGCCTGCTTGGGACTCTGTCCCTCTCCCACTCACGCTCTTTCTCTCTAAGTAAACACACTTAAAAAAAAGTCAAGTTGTGGATAAATATATAGCTGATTTAAAAGAAAGCAATTAACAAAAGTGAAAAGTTTTCTATAAATTATGTAATTGAACATTGCCTTGTACAAGGGAAGTGCTTGGTGTGTATTAGCTATTAATGTAAGAACATCTAACACACACACACACACACACATGCACACAGAGCAAGAAAATACAGGAATAATGAGCATCAAAATGTTAACATTTATTTTTGCGTGGAAGAATATCTCCACTAATTGATTTTATTTCCTTTGTATTTTTCTGAGCTTGCTGAATTTTCTGCATTAACAAATATTACTTCTATAATTAGGAGAAAACAAATATTCTAGAATAAAATATTTCCTACTAAATTTGGTTCAAGAGGTACCTACTCAACATGCTTTATATCAGCAATTCCTTCCACTCTCTGAGCTGTGCAACAGGACCGTATCGATCGCAGAGACAATGAGTTGTAGTTTGGAAAAGCACTATTTTCTTGGTTTATAATGATTTTAATTTTTGAAACTTCAAATAATAACCAAGAAAAGCACAGGGTTTTTATGTTTACCAAAAATGGGACCTACTGATTTAAAAATAGGGCAAAGACATGCTATTTTATTGTGAAAATGTTTTTTAAGGTCCTATAACAATTCAACTGGAGTTCAAGCCAACCTAAGAACTTTAATGTTTAGTTGGGGGGGGGGGGGGGGGGGGGGGCAGAGAGAGGATGACACAGAATCCAAAGCAGGCTCCGGGCTCTGAGCTGTGTGCACGGAGTCTGATACAGGACTTGAACTCACAAACCACAAAATCATGACCTGAGCTGAAGTGAGATGCTTAACCGGGTCACCCAGGCCCCACGACCTCAGAACTTTAACACTGGCTCACATTCAGAGAAATCAGTGATGAAATAGGAATTTTGCCTTAAAACCAGATCAGAAGAAAATGCCATAAATCATCGCCTAAAATTCAGGTAACCGTATAATTCAGTGTTGGGTCTGCCAACGGCGCCCAGGGTTACGACTCAGGGTTGTGAACACGCAGCGTTGTCCGCGTCGGAAACTTCGCGGAAAGCCAGCGCAATCCTCGGAACGTCCTGGTAAGACAAGCTGAGCTGTGTGCTCACCCCGCAGCACCCCTGGCATTTCTGCTGCCACCGCTCAGAACTGCTCAAGTTCTCGGAAGGAGTCGGTACCGGGAGATGCATTTCTACCTGGAACCACCATTCGTGTGCAGAAAGCGTGGGAAGGGTGGTGGGTTTGGTCCGCTTAGTTGTCCTTCCCCAACTCCAGCCTTCCCCGTGGGAGAAGGAAGCACACAGGAAGGGGAGCCATTGGCCGGGCTCTCTGTTTCCTGCCTGCTCAGAAGGGAGGTGGGGCAGAAAGAACCCGAAACAATCCACCGGAACAGGGTTGGCTTTCTCGTTTTATTCATGAACCATGTGAATTGAAACCGTACAGGTCAAAACGAACAAAGAGCTGTTTTGAAGAGATTGTTCTTTTTAGGGTCAAGATACACAGGAATAGCCATCTGTACTGGTGTCGCTACTGGGTTAAGAAAAACAAAATCAGTTACCATAATCTGAATCAGTAAAATGTAACATTTCATACATAATAAGGTGCCAAAAGGAACACTCGACCAGGAGAACTAACCTCAGCTTCTTTTAAACAAACAAAAAAAGCAACCTAATGTCTTGGCCCTGCTTCATCAAACCTTGGACGAATACGTAATTCTACGATTTATAATAGAGTCTAATAATGTTTAGAGCTCCATTGACATTACATATCAGACAATATAGTCTCCCTTTTATGGAAAATTAACCAGTACCATTATTTGGCAACAGAAGTATATTACAGTCAACAGGACATCCATGGCGGGGGTGAGGGGTGGCTGAGTCTCACCCCCGGGGAAGGGTTGTGAGGGAAGCAACATGCCACCAGCAGTGGGACCCATTTGTCACGAGGGACTCGTGTCAGACTGATACATTCTTTTCCAAACAGGTGAAGGCTAGCTGGAGTGGCCTGCAGGCAATGCTGGGTAGGACCCCCAGGCTCTGGCTTTTCCTGTCCCCAAAGTTTTCTGAACAACTATGGCCAGAGGAGCAGTTGACTGGCTCATTCCCACTCAGCCCCGTTGCTACCCAGCCAAGAGGGCACGGCGCACCTATGCTGGGCGGATGGACCAGAGCTGGTCCAGTTCTGACGAACTGGCCTGAGATGCCCAGCCCCCTGCCCCCAGGTTGAGCTTGAACAAGGAGATCTCTGAACGGCCCCATCTTTGGGAAGAAAGTCAGTTACATCCACCAGGACAGCTCCTCAAGGTGATTTGCAGATTCCTCGTATGCCTCAACAGATTCCAGGAAGCTCCCAGAAATCACAGCTTCCCACCCTGGAAGTCCAGGAATCACTTGGACTCCAATGTTCACCGATCTCAGGCTTATCAAAAAGGAACTTCCACTGCTGGTTAGCGGCAAGAAGCACATAGCTAACCGTTGAAAGAAATGTTGAAAACCCGGCGCTCACACTCCCCACGAGTCCCTGCAAGCCATCGGCCCTACACTCTCCACGGCCGCAACCCCCATGCAGTGCC
Organism: Prionailurus bengalensis; assembly: GCF_016509475.1. Taxonomy (NCBI): domain Eukaryota; kingdom Metazoa; phylum Chordata; class Mammalia; order Carnivora; family Felidae; genus Prionailurus; species Prionailurus bengalensis. Next base: position 11,472,800 of record NC_057350.1, read on the forward strand.
CTGTCTTACCAGGAACTATTTGCTTTGTGGCATCACTCCCAGTCTGTTAGGGGAAGCTGCCCCCTCCAGCTTGTCACCTCCTGAAATGACTTCCAACTGTATCTCTCAGGGGTTTAGACATCGAGTTTCACGGGCTTTTGTGTTGTATCTTCTCCTCGGTGGCCTGCAGGGACGTTTCTGGTGGCAAGTCTGTGCCCTAGAAGCATCTTGGGCTACTGCCTCTTTTCTGGGAAGGGGAAGATGAGGAAGACATCTTGCCCCTGGGATCTCCATTAGGGACACCGGCATCTCAGGAGACTGCTCTGCCCTGCCTGTTTTGTGTGCCCAGAAACTCCAAATATCACTCTTCAACCCAGCCAGCTAGCTATGCAACAGGCAAAGGTGGCAAAGACGCCCCGGGGAAATTTCACTGAAAAGGCAAACATCAAAGGGATGTGCCCAATCTATCCAGGAAGAGAACTGCAAAGGGTGACCTGGAAGTCGGGGGTGGGGGGGGGGGGGGGGTAGGGAGTCCTTCCCATGTTCTGAACTCTCTAGAAGGATGTTTGGTTCAGGCCTGAATTCCTGATCAATCTGCCAGAACTCATGGAAGCCTCTGTGGCACATGGATCTGGTGGGAAACAGGCTCTCGGTACTCTCCTCCTTCCTGACACAACCACCTTCCAGAATGTTACCTGTTCAAGTCAGTTTTTTAATGAAACGCCAAGGTCCCACCCGAGGTCACGGCTACAGGATATGTTTCATTTCTTCATACCACCCGTTTCATTTAAACTAACCATATTCTCTGCCCCCAAAATGACTTCTTTGAATTTCTAACATATGCAACTCGGATTTTCTTTTTAATATAAGCAATTTAGTTGGGCTGAACCCAAGTAATCTGATTAAGTATTTTCTACTCCTGGAATAGGTTTTTAATTTTTTTTCTATACTTTTATGCACTTAAATTAGATTCCTAAAATACTCTCATTATACATACAGAAAAATAATCTCTCAATGACGAATCACATTTTATAATAACAAGTTAAATATTTTGACTACAGAATCTATGTTAGTTTATGCAACATTTACCAGCATAGCCTCTTACGTACCATATATACAGTTAGTCACGGACATTCCCATAAACACACAGCAGAGATTTCATGACAAACCTTTTAAAGAGCATAACTTTTTCACTTTATGGATTGGAATTCTGCATTTTTCTTAGCTGGAAACTGTATCAAACGCAGAAAACCAGGCGCCAAGAGCTGATTATCATACACAGGACATTTTTTGTGGTAGATTTCTCACCTATATACATGTATTTACACATATGTTGACCACCTATAGACGTGAGGGTACAAAGCTAATGTAGCTAAGGCAATACAACATGAATTATATGATTGCCAACTTCTCAATCTACGCAGGGCTACGGAAGGTAGAAGGAAGGGGGCCAGGAGGGTATAGACTTCAGCTAGCTGGGTTTCAGCAGACAACATCTAAAGCTGGCTTCACAGTTCAAAGACACTTGGGCTATTGGCAATGCATGTTTTCGATGCATGTGTAAAAATAAATATCATCACCAAAGGTCTTGCCAGAATATCTACTTTCTGACACAGTGACTATTTAGCAGATGACATCCTAAGGATGTTGATTGGTAAAATGCGCATCAAAACGTGCATTTATGAAAATTAACGCGGACACAATGGTAATTACTCCGGAATTAACTTTCAGTAGTTTGGAAGGTTGCATTACGTGTCGCAACAAAGCTATAATTTGCTACTTCATTCAAAGCGACGCAGTCATACCCACACAAGATGAATGCGCAACGTCTGTGCAACTTTCCGTCAATATTTTTACTTAGCAAGCTTTGGGATTCCGGGCAGAATCGGGAAACAGGATTATTGCTCTGTGTGTGTAGGAATGAGACTGATTTGCCAAGAGGGAGCAGAACTGCAAATGTTGTGGAGCGTCCAGCCCAGCGCAAGAAAAAGGAACAAGAAGTTGCTTTGCGAGAGAAAGCAACAGCGAGCAAGCTCACCTGCCTGGCAGAGCCGCGGACTTCTAAAACTTGAGGCTACTCACACACGGGGCTCTTTCCTCTCTCCTGAGCTCACCCTCCTCCAAAGCCATCCGTGGGATCCTACAGGGAGAGCTGAGCTGGGTAGGCCCCACGTCCCAGAGGCAGGTGCCCCCAGACGCCTGGAGACTCAGCTCTCTCTCCAGGGAGTGGCCGTGGACCAAGCCGCGTGCAGACCCCGGGGAAGGGGCGCGCCCACCTCCCCCAGCCTCCTTGCTTCTCCTGTTCCTCTGGATGGTCCTCTGAAGGCAGAGGCTCAAAAGGCCTCCCTGTCCTACCGGGAAAGGGCAGAATAGCCCCCCGAGGCTGACTAAAGACCAAAGGGAACGGTCTTATTTCAAATTAGTGGGTTAAAGGCTCCAAGGCCTGGGCGCCTGGGGCACGCCCTGGACGGGAAGCTAAGAGAAGAGCAGATGACTCCCTCTCTGGCCGTGGGGCACATCTGTCACCGAGGGGGTTGGGTCTCGTACCCTCTGATTAGTCTGGACCGTTTGTGCTGCTACGAAACAAGAGCAGACGCTTTGAAAAGTATTTTCAGCTCAGCTCTCCCCGCCTCCACCTGCCAGGGAGACTTTACAAAGTGAGAAGACAGAAGGTGAAGCCCCACCTGCCTCAAGAACCAAGCGACAACACAGCGTGTCCAGGGCCGGCTTCGCGAGCGCGTGACCCGCACAGTCACACGGGGCCACGTGCTTGGTTCAATCCTCTGCCGCCACCACCTCAAAACTTCTTAGTAATTTTCAACAAGGGGCCCCGATCTTCATTTTGTAGCGGCTCCTGAGCGCGACCACGGTGGGGTCAGGCCAGCCCGCTCCTCTGTTCAATCCACTTGGCTTCGTTTCTCTGGGCGCACACGCAAACACACACACACCACACACGCATCACGTGCGCACCGCACGCAGGCGCAGCGCACGTATCACACACGCCACACACACTGTCAGGCTCACACGCATCCTCTCACACACATACACCACACGCGTTCACACACTACACTCATACTCGCACATACACACGCTACAGATTTACACACCCCAGACCCCACACACAGCCTCCCCACGCTCTCTCACAACACCATACATGCAACCGCGGGGGCCGCAGGAGGTGGAACCAGCGCCCCCGGAGCCGCCCGCGGACCGCAGGTTTCCAACGGGAGATCGCCCCCTGGCGGCCACGGCGGGTAGGAAGGCAGCCGCTGATTCCTCAACCACACCGCAACCCCCTCTCTCTGGTTCCTGAATCCCCCTCTGTCCTAGGCCCCCCGCTCTTTTCAGTCGGAGACGCGGGAGGAAATAAGAGATTTGAGTATAAGAGCAGAGGAACAGAGTTTTAGAAACCCAGCCGCGCAGGGATGTTATTCTTTTAAATGACAAAAGCACAAAACCGGTGTTGTAGAAGAAAGGTCTCTATTCCTACCACTGCACAAAAAGAAACCCTGGTGACTGCTTAATTCTCAGGAAATATCAGAGAAGCGCTCAATGGTTTTCAAGACTGACCAAATGAGCCCACTTCTGAACGCAGTTTTACCTGGTGGGCTTTGAACACTAAAATAGTCGCACTATTCAGATGATATTAACAATACAGGCTGCTATAGAAAATAGAACAGAATCCACTTAAAAACAATTCACACAGGGGCGCTTGGGTGGCTCAGTTGGTTGAAGCATCCGACTCTTGATTTCAGCTCAGGTCATGATCTCACGGTTGGTGGGTTCAAACCCCCCCCCCTCCCCCCCACCGTCTGGCTCTGTGCTGACAGCACAGAGCCTGCTTGGGATTCTCTGTCTCTCTCTCTCTCTGCTCCTCTCCCACGCCCTGTCTCTGTCTCTCTCTGTCTCTCTCTCAAAAATAAACATTAAAAAAAATTCACACAAACCCTGACATACAGTAGGGGCAAATTTACCCTGAAATACCACAACCACATACAGTGTCCAAAAACTTATTCTATTACGTATGTGTTATCTGGTTCTCCAGGGCCAGAGCAATGAGGGTTTCTCTTAATGGAGGAACTGATCTGCCTGTCACTGATATCATTATTTAGAGGTGGAGATGAGCTTTTACAAGCATTGGGTGGTATTTAAATAACTCAAAGTCAGATCTACAATTAGGCCATGAAAGCCACAGAGGCAGGTGTTTCCTTTGTATCTCCCAGTCCCTAAGACAGTGGCCTAGTGCAGGGTGGGGACTCCCAGAATGAACAACACACTATTAGCCTTCCTGACTGAGTTACTAAGAGATCACAGCCCAGAGATAAGACTCCAACATGTTGGCATCTGGGTTTTCATGCTCCCAAGATAGAGAGAGCTGTTAGATGTTTCTATCCTTCACGTGCTTATCAGGAATAGATTCTGGCTCCCACGGATATCAGGTGATGTACCTCAGTTGAGCGTGATGACCTACAAACACATCCTGGATCTGATACAGCGTGGGGTGAGGAAATGGGAGTTCTAGAACTTTCCTTCCCTTCAGCTCAAATAAACGGCTGTTTTCCAAGCACGCTAGACATGCCAACTTGATTTGCACCATACTAAGCGGCCCCCACAGAACACAGCTCAGGGCACTGCCAGGAGAGTCTTGGCTACTGACCTGGGCTATTCCCAGCAGAAAGGGGAAGGCCTGCAGGCATTTCGACACCTCAGGGCACAAACAGAAGGAGGTGTTACTTTCGCCGAATGCCTCATAGGGCAGCTCAGACCACAGCCTCCGAGGCTTCACCTTGTCACCGGTTTCTGGTGCTACCCATTATGCTTTTCCCCTGGTAGGAACTCGGCCTCCTATACCAGAAAGCAAAGGAGAAACAGCCAGGACCGACTGTTTCCCTCAACCTCACCTTCTGGCACCAGAGGCTCTCTATGCGTAGAGCAAGTCCCTCTGGAGTGAGCAGACCCTTTGCTAACCTCACGTTCACCTCGAGTCTGAAAAGACCCCACCACCTCTGAAGTCTGCCAGCGTCCGTTTCAAAGTGCTCGTGTCTGCTGTAAAGCTCATCTCCAACCTCAGAGGAGAAGGCAGTCAGAATAAAAGGAAAGGAAAGAGGAGGAAAGGAAAGGAGAGGAGAGGAGAGGAGAGGAGAGGAAAGGGAAGGAAAGGGAAGGAAAAAGGGAAGGAAAAAGGGAAGGGAAAGAAAGGGAAGGGAAGGGAAGGGAAGGAAAGGAAAGGGAAGGAAAAGATAGGAAAGGGAAGAGAAGGGAAGGGAAGAGAAGGGAAGGGAAGGGAAGGGAGCACATGAAATACAATTAAAACCCACTAGCTGTTTCCAACAGAAAGTTTTAACATTGTTACACACAAATACAAATTTTCTTCTGACAAATCAAAAAGTCCAACCAACCAGAAAAGGCTATTTGGAGTAGAGATGGAGAAGTCTTTTTCTCCTCATGCAAAGTATTGGCAAACTCTAAATTATACTCCTAAATCTCCACCTTTCTAATAAAACCAGAAGCACTCATCCATTTCCCCTCGTTCTCCAACCCCACCGGATTCGAGAATGCTCCCACTCTGCATGGTCAGTGGCTTGTGATTGCACCAGCCAGCTCCTGAAGGGACAGCTCACCTGCCTGGCCTTGGACAGCAGACCTCCAATCATCCTTCCCTGGTGGCTCTAGCATCTAACCCCCTGACTTCATTCCCACCCCGGAAGTCACAGGGGTGGGGGTGGGGGGGTGGGTACCAGGTCATCAAGATGCAAGTGATCAATTTACCCACTTTCTGATGGGATTTTCTTTTTTCAGTTAAATTCAGTACTATTCAACCACATGAAATCGGTTACCTTCACATACGCAGGTCATGCTCAAGCTCTTCAAAAAAGCAAAGAAGAAAAAAAAGTCCCCTTTAACACTAATGTTCTTTGGAGCGCCGTTCTCTTTCCTGCCATCAGAGGACAGGGACATGTCATCCAAGCAGTCAAACAAGGAAATCTGGCTCCAGTTTCTCAAGCATCCTTGGTGACCCTAGCCTAGGAGACTCCCCCTTTCGGGGTCAGGCAAGCCCAGGATGTGAATGAACACCCTCCAGGCTCTCCTGGTTACAGCAGACCTGTTTCCAGGAGATGATCCTGCCAGCCTGCCTGCCTGCCAGGGGAGACAGTACCAGCCAGAGAAACCCTGCCCAGAGGGATTAGGATATGGGTTGTCCATTCAGGAGAGCTAGTCCACATAAAACCCCAGTCCAAGGGCTCCCGTTCTCAGCACACAGCCTGAGAGCAGAAAAGCCCCTTGCTGGGCTAGAGGAAGTCAGTGTGGCTCAGAGTAGATGGGAAACTTACAAGGGCATGTGGAGGGCCGGGATCAGAATGCCAGGCTATAGTGGCCTACAGAAACCCTGCATTTAGAAGCAAAGCGCTAGGAAACGGATTGCTTATTGGAAAGAGACATTTCTTCTCTATGAAATTTAGCCCAGGCAGCCCAAAAGCCAGAAAACGGCAGCAAAAACAGGCTCAGAGCTGGTCACCAGTGATTACTCTTGCCATGAAACATCATAGGACCTCCAAGCCAAAGAGAATTTTCCAACCGGGCTGGCAACCAGGGCCCAGTGACATTGTAGAGTCATCGTCAAGAGAGGTCAAAGAGACACCATGCACCGTCCACGTTTCTCTATCTCCTCCCCCACCCCAGCATGACTCCTGAGTCATAGCTGGATCTCAGGGCCAGACTACGTCATCCACGAGTAGGATCGGTCACAGTACGAATTACACCAGTGAATGCAAAGACGCCAATCCAGAATTGCTGTCCTGGAGGAGGCAGCTCAGGGATGCTCAACGTAGTCACTTGGGAGAAAGACTCACATAGTGCTCTTTCGTGCCACATTAACTCCGATGATGGGACGCTGCGAGTGGGTGATGCCGTGAGTGGGTGACCGGCAGGCCTAAAAGGGCTACTAAGATTCTTGTTCAGTTGAAAGTTTCTAACTAAAGGGTGTGTCTGTTTTAAAAAAGACTCATGTCTGTTTGTTCGCCATACAAAATTCTACACTATCTTCAATAAATAAATAATAAAGTGTTTCTCAAAAGTATGAAATGTAAACTTTGTCGCCCTTTCTAACACACACCTTTTAAAAATTGCTGGAAATATGACAGAGCTCTTATGGGAAATTATGACACTGTGCATTCAGTTCCCAGCAAAGTGGAGACTCGGCCACTATGTTAATGCTACCACTTACAAAGCACTTCTACAACCCTAGTTAAATTAGGACCTACAATCGAAGAGAACACTGTCTAACACAGGAAAGCTGGACTCCAGTACCAAGAGAACATGCAAAGAACATGTCATGACCACAACAAACTGGGATTAGGAGAACATTAACATGCGAACAAAATACGGCCCACACTTTTCATTAGCAAATCGAGTTATTATCTAGTTAACCAGCCTATCTCCTGGCTATTAAGGGGGGAAAAAAAATCAAAGAACTCAAACCAAACAGCTTGGCACATGGTCATACGTTCCTGACTCTGGCAACAAGCACATGGGTTTCCATTACTGAGAGGTTGGTTGCGTATGGAAGAATATGGGAACGAGTCTTGGGTCTTCCTCCCCAGATTTGTGAGGCGTGTATGCTCCTAGGGCCTTCCCCCCAGCATGTAATGGAGTTCCTTTACATCTTTCCTTCCCACTTCCGGATCATGACTTTTCTTTTTCACGTCTTGGGGATGTTTCTTTCTTGGGAACACACCAAAGACAGCTGCTAGAATTTCCCATGACAATCAGGATCCGGCACATTCAAGCAAAAGCAGGCTCAGAGCTGGTCACCAGCGATTACTCTTGTCATGAAACATCACAGGACCTCCAAACCAAAGAGAATTTTCCAACCGGGCTGGCAACCAGGGCCCAATGACATTGTAAAGTAGCCTTTCAGGTGACCTGTGGTGATCTAATCCAACAAAGTATAACTTTGTAGATAACAAGCTTCCTTAACCATCTTCCAAGCATGCTGGAAATCAAAACTGGGTCACCTGAAGGTAGCTAGTGATAGTTTTCATTGACATCTATCAATAAAAGACCTGGAGGGCACTGGAAGGGCTCTAACAATGCACCTGCTAGAATCTTCCATGGACCAGCTCTTCAAAGAGCTAGCCCACTGTCTGATTTGGAGACCACCTCCCCGACTGATCATATCCAGGGCAGCATTTCAAATAAGGTCCCGGTGGGGGAATAAGATTCTGAAGCAATGGCAAGACCTTCATAGTTACTTCTAAAACACACGAAGGACTAGGCATCATGGGCCCAGGGGCCTATCTGGGGACTGGTGGAAGGTTACATGAGTTCTCCAAAAATACAGACATTGCATTTATAAATCGATTTTACAGTGACCAGACCCAAGCCTCGGGCCCAGGGATGGGCCAGACTCCCAACCAAATCTAGCTGGGGGCTATGGGATTTCAAAGACCCTAGAAGCCATGATGAGGCCTGCAGTGAGGACGAAGGAAGACAGTTCTGCTTCATAAAATGGGAACTTGTTTGGGGGCGGGGGAAGGATTGTCGAGAATTATTCCTAAAAGTTTTGAGGGGCCTGTCTTCACTGTCCCGTTGCCCTGTGGCTGAACATCCAACGGTGGTCTTAGAAAAGCAACCCCATGTCCAGATCGCACCTGCTGCCTTGGGCTGGAGGAAGTCTACCAGCACACCAGGGCCTGCTCCCTATGGCTCATCAAACAGCTGCAGGTCTAAGCGGACCACAATCTCCCCTGTGGGGACTTCATGTAGCAGGAGACACTTTGTAACTGGGCCTTTGGAACCCTGGTCCTTCTTGATGTCGGCCACACGGATCTCTGTCCGACCCAAAAAAATCTGAAAGGAGAAAGAACACCCTGCTCAGAGAGAGAATTCCTTAACTTCAAGGCATGTATTTGGCACACTGGGAATTTTTCAGCGACTTGTTATACCCTCCCTTCTTCCAAAAGGGAATTAGGTCAGTTTATAGGAATCCATGAACCACAATGACAGAGCATAAGTTTTAAATGGAGGGAAAGAAAAAAAAAAAAAAAAGGACACCAGGGTGGGGACGAAGGTGAGTCTAGAAGGAAGTAAAAACATAGATGATGACAGTCCCCACACCTGGGGACCTCCAAAGGCCTAGAAGCGTCCCGGGAGGCAATGCAACATTGGATGCCCTATCAGCTGCACAAAGATTGAAAAGTAATATCTCCCAGGGTTTGTCACAAGAGGACACTTCGTGATGTCACATCCTTTTCAGAAAAAGCAAAGATGGTGAGCTAGGGCTGGTCCTTAAAATGCCCCTTGCATGTGCCAGAGAGCAAATCCAAGGTGTGGGAGAGGAGGCCACACACAGCCTGGGGCTGCATGCTTTCAACAGCGCTCCCAAAACTATCTCAACACCACTTTTTATCAAATATTGAGCACCAGTAGAAGAACAGATGTGAATATATTTGTGTTTTTTAATTTTATTTTTTAAGTAGGCATTACGCCTGGTGCAGAGCTAGTGCAGGGCTTGAACTCACGACCCTGAGATCAAGACCTGAGCTGAGATCAAGGGTCGGATGCTTAGCTGACTGAGCCAGCCAGGCACCCCTGCCCCTTTTTAAAATTTTTATTTATTTTTTTAAGTAGGCTCCACATCCAATGTGGGGCTTGAACTCATAACCCTGAGATCAAGATCTGAGCTGACCCTCTCCTTTTTAAAAATTTTTATTTATTTTTTTTAAGTAGACTCCACATCCAATGTGGGGCTTGAACTCATAACCCTGAGACCAAGAGTTGCACACTCTGCAGACTGAGCCAGCCAGGTGCCCCTATACTTGAAAATTCTTTTCAAATTAGGCAATTGCACAATGGTGTTAAATGGGCCTCCAGACCATAATTCCTTCATTTATTCATTCAAGAATTATTTAGTGGAATATACTGTTATCCAGGCACTCCTGTACAGGAAACAGCCTTTCAAGATTCCACTTGGCTCAGTCAGAAGAGCCTGTGACACTTGATCTTGAGTCATGAGTTGAGCCCCATGTTGGATGTAGAGATTACTGGAAAGAAAAAACAAACAAAAAAAAAAGCTTTAAAAAATAATTAAAAAAAAAAGATGTGAGAGTTTTTTTCTGGTGGACAGATGCAAATTTATTTTGCCCTATGTTCATTTCGTGGGGGATAATCTCTTATATAAGAACAACACTAGGATTTTCAATGTATACCCTAGTGGAGTTGTCACTGTGTCCTGTTATTTCACTATTTAAAATGACCAGTCTTAAACTTTCACTTGTCAGAATAAAAACTGGCAATGAAACACGGTAGTCGAGAGCCTAGCCTTGAGAGTTGTTCTGGGCATTCTCTAACATTTAGCCAGCTATGTGCCTGTCTTCAGACCGTAACCAAAGGTACCTAACTCACAATGAGATGATTCATATAAAAGTATTAAAAGGCAAAAGCCAAGCTAGCAGAAGCCCCTCACTCCTATCACTTCCCTATACTCTTTGGGTATAATTGAGCCTGCCATCTTCAGACTTACTCTCTGGTTTTTATCAGTTGAGGAAAAGAGAGAGAATTTCTTGGAGTCATTGGCCAGGTGCCTTCTTTTCCAGGCTCAAAGCAGAAGCAGGAAGCGGGTTGAAGGAATGATTCATCCAACCCAGTTCCACAGTTCCATCCTTTTGATTAACCAGACATGTCGTCCAAAGTGCACTGATTGCTTCTTGCCACGCCTGTCGTGGGCTGACACTTTTCTTGCTCAACGGGCTACTTTTATCCATTATCACCGTGGCTTTGGGCCAGGAACTAAAGGACTGGGCTGAGACTCTGGGGTACAGTCTTTTTTGCAGTCACGTGCTGTAGGGAAGCATGGGACTGTGTTCTCTATCTCGGGCAGCTGGGCCACTCTAGACCAAGCGTGCTTTGTTCACCTTCTCTGAGATGTCCCAGCATCGGTGAAGGCCACTTCCTAGGGGAGGCTGAGTCTTGCCTTGCGCCAACCTCACCTTCTGGGGGGAGGTCAAAAAAAATCCTGGGCACCAAGGCCCCAGGTAGAAAACATTTACCCCTGGAAGCTGGATGACAGAGGAGGAAGGGCACCTCGCGAGGCCGCTCTCTACTCACCGTCTGGAGAGAACTGGTCCCTCTCAAACACGGTGATGCAGAGGACCTCCTGCTCCAGGTCTTTGATGAAGAACTGGCAGTTGGAATTCCATTTGGGATTCAGAGTGTCCTGGATCGTCTTGGTGATGTGACACTGGGAGCCCATGGTCACCTCACAGTACGGGTTACTCTTTCCTAGAGTGGACACAGTCTGCTAGACTCCTACCTGGCTGCAGGGCTCTGGGCACGGCATGGCAGGGTCACAGCCACGATGGGCAGCAGTTTCCCTCCATGTCCCTCCCATTGCCACCCCCCTCCCATTGCCACACTCGGTAAGTGCCATAAAATGGAGCATCTGGGCAAAAGCTCCCACAATCCAGCAGCACAGTTAAGTTATAATACGTAAATATTGATAACACTTAAATAATTAGATAAATGGACTTTAAAATTAAGCCTTTCCCGTCTCTTTGCTATAGCCTTAGACTGTATCACATCTACTATGAAATGGCAACCACCCGGATCTCTCTGAAAAGCAAAATGGTGGGAAGGATTAAATTGAAAAAACAAAAACAAAAACAAAAACCTCTAGATTTTAGCAAGTGTTAGGAAAGCCAATTCTGGAAGGAAGATTTAGGATTATGGAAACAGCACATTTGACTTAAGTCTGGCTGGGTGGGGGAAGGGAGAAAAGGCTTCTACCAACAACCCATGCTAGAGGGAATTTGAGGTCCTTACCATGTGACCGACAGGGTTTCAGCTCAATGCCTTCAACAACGTTCACCATCAACCTTCCAATACCTGTTGCCCTTTGGGAACGGACTACGACAGCGGGAAGAACAACACAAGATGCTTCACTGAAACATTTGGTGCCTTCCCCATCCCTGTTTGCCTCAGACCAGTTTTATGTAGCTGCCCCCCCCCCTTCTCCCCTCAGACTCTGGCTGGCTTGTTCCACCAGGGTAGATGCTCCACCCTTCATCCTGTACCCCACTCTCCCCTCCCCCACTCCCGTCCCTTCTCAGCCTCCCTCCGCCTCCAGGCTCATCTTCCAGCTTTAAGGATTCTGAGCCCAAACTTCTCTGCCCCAGCTCGGCAGGAAACAGTCCATGCCACTGAGCAATGCATACCCAGGTACGCCTTCTCCCGCTTCTTTTTCTCAGTCTCTATATAGAGTTCTGAAGCAGCTTTGATTTTCTGCACCCAGGCAGTCCTTGGAAATAAAAAGACAGAAAGGTGCCAAACAGAACTCAGGAAAAAGGTCTCAGGTCCATTCGAATTCAGTCTCCAGGACCCTACCTGCTTTGTTCATTTGATCTGAACAACAAAGGCTTGGGAAAGAAAGTCTGCTGTTCTGTCAAATGATGCTAATAATTATTCCTACCATGAATAAGGAGGGAGGAGTGGCATTTTTATTGATATGCTCGAGACCTGCCTTGGCCTTGGTGCCCCTGTGGAAGAGAAATGCTGACCCGGAGATGTTGGCATGCAACTCTCTCCCCCCTCGTTGACAAGCATCCCATTACAAAACAGATGCACACAGGGGAAGGGGGGCAAAAATAATATAAAAACAGGGAGGGGGACAAGACATATGACACTCTTAAATACAGAGAACAAGCTGAGGGAGGCTGGAGGGGTTGCAGGTGGAGGGATGGGCTACATGGGCAAGGGGCATTAAGGGCGGCACTTGGGATGAACACTGGGTGTTTTATATAGGGACTGAATCACTAGATCCTACTCCTGAAATCATTATTGCACTATATGCTAACTAACTTGGATGTAAATTAAAAAAAAAATGAATAAAATTAATTAATTAATTCTTTTAAAAAGCACCCCATGTTTGCCTAACCAAAGAAGGCCAGAAGGATCTCTCTTATTAAACCATCCAAGGGAAGAACAAAACCATTTCCCAGACAGGGAACCACTTTCTAGGGAAAAGCAAACACACTCCGAGCAAAGTAGTTGGCATGACGCTTTCTCCTTCATTTCTCGGAGACCCATATGTATGATAGCTTTGGCCAGTTTTCTTGTTTGGCACAAATGCCCTTTGGAATGTCGGTTGGCCTTGGGTCAAGTTCGCCCTTCAGAAATGATCTATTTCATTTGGCTGTAGGGCAGAGCCTTGAATACACGATTGAAGCAAAATAACAGAACAACCCACTGCTCTCAGATCCAGAATGTCTGCGTAAGCGAGCCCAGCTGAGGACAGGGTCGGGCTTGGGTGGTCCTATTAATCCCCAGATCACCTTCCTATTGGTTTCTGCCACCTGGAAAACCTTGGGAAACCTGAGATGCTCCACTGATCTCAAAGAAAGATGGAAATTTCCTTTAAAAAAATTCTCAAGCAAAATCAGTTTCAATTCATTTTATTTTGAAAAAGTCACGCCACGTGTTAAACTTTTGAGCGGCTCTAGAGAAAAGTATGAAGACCCCTCCAGCCAGAGGTTGTGGTATTGCAACTGAACAAATGTTGGGACCTGCTGATTAATTAAATGTTCTACATATGTCCAGCCTGGTGGAACCCAGGTGCCCAGTGCCAGGCAGGTGGCAGGTCTTACCTTTCATTTATGCTTTCGGCTCGGAGGGTGTAGACTCGGTCAATGTGGGAGATGTGGAAGATGGGCTCATCTCCAGAAGGGTCAGTGGGTAATTTTACTAGAACCTCATTCAGGAAAATAGGCTGAAAGAGAGTGCACAGGCATTAAACAACCAGACGGGACTCTGTGTGTTTCAATGAACTATGAGTGTGCGTGAGCTTATGTGCACATGTTCTAATAAACTAAACTGAGTGTGTGTGTGTGTGTGTGTGTGTGTGTGTGTGTGTTTTCCAGTAAACTCTACTGGAATCATAATTTTGCATTAATATCAACTTTCATGTATTGCAAACTATAAATAGAATTTTTGCCTCCTCCATTTTGCTGGTATTTTTTAAGCCCTTCACAATACAAGCTGACCGGTCTGTTTTGGCCATTGCATATCCCAACCAGCAAACAGTCTTCAACAACTTAACCTCCAGCCAATCCCCTCCAAAGATTTTCATACAAAGTTGCTAGTGACAATCTACAGAAGTACATTGTTCTTTGCCCCACGATCACCATCACCCCACAATCCCCTAACTGCTGCTTCAGAGAAAATTCTTCCGCAAAAACGCCCCCACACAGACAAATTTAGGAAAACGGTATCCCGTGACACAAAGACACACAAACACAGCTATGTACATAGGAGCAGACCAAATAAACAGCAGAGGGAAATTCTCCACACATGGACTGTTTAGATTGGCTTTTGCTGGAAAAGGTGAGGGGCACAGATGTTTCAAGTGATCCTGAGAAGTTTGGGGAGGGGTCTGGGAATGCTTGGAAGGTGGGCACCAGTGCTCAACTTCTGAGCTGTCCCATGCCTGCCTCCTGCGTCACACTAGACCGCGAGCCCCACCAGCATAGGGGGCACTCCTCATGTCTGAGGAACCACAGTGGCCATTTGGAAGCTCATAGATAGATGTCTTGTCAATCGAGTCGAATGCTGTTCCTCTTCTCATAATGTTGGAAATGCACTTCTTTAGTTATCCTAAACCCTGGCTCATCCCTCGTCTTCTCCTCTACGCCACAACCCGCCCCCCCCCCCAAACCCTGCTCTTACTCTGCCTCCTTTTGGAAACTTTCTCCTTTCCCCGCCAACACCAACCCTGATATTGCAATCTAGAATCGCAATCTAGAACCACAATCTAGAACCACACTTACTGTTTTGTACATTTTGTACTGCAGATTCGATTTGGGACTGAAGACTTTGTCCGTGCCAGATGAGCCCAAGGGCTTTATGATTTGGGTCAGCAGGAGGAAGTCGTTGAAGAGGAAGCCATACAGCTCCTTGTTGCTCTTGGCCTTGTAGAGTTTCCCACTGTGCAGAAACTTGCGTGGCCCCAAGCAGTTGGTCACTGAATTGAACACAAGTTGCTGAGAAAGGAAAACAAAGCCCAAAGAGGACACGGTGAAGGGAGGTCAGTTTTTGATTTTTGTGTTTCTGCGTCTGAAAGCGCAGGCTCCGTCAGAATCGGAGGCTGGGCCCCCACGGGCCTGTGTCTTAGGCTTCAATCAAAGACTGCCTTGCAGACTTCAGGCAGTGCCTTTCAGGGCCAAGGAGTCAAAGGCAGTCAAAGACACAGTTCTGGGGATTCCGAGTGTCCAGATGAGTCTTGAATATACTTCTGACTGCTTTCTCCCGAGGGGTCTACTAATGTCTGAGGGTGTTGGTGCCCCCCTTTTATTTACTGGGAAATGGGAAACAGGAAGAAAATTCTCGGCCCTCTCCCACCTCAATGAGTATGGGCTGTGTCTCCAGAGGGGGCATCAGCCAGCTCCAGTGATGACCCCACACGGGTTCAAAAGGTCCCTTGCGCTTGGGGAAAGCAACACCCACTCCCTGCACAATTCTACAGACCACATGCTACTTTCCAAGGTCAGCTAGAGTCCAGGCCCCTCGCACGCACGTGAGTGCAAAACTCAAGGGCGCTGAGCGATGCCTCAAAGCCCAGCAGAGCAGACACGGTGTTGGCTCACATTAAATCTCCACCAACTCACTAGTCCGGAAAGTGTGAAGGGGACACTCTCACTGCCACTTCGCCAAACCTTGGAGATGGCTCCGAGTGCCGCTAAAACATGGCTCTATCATCCCTCTGGGCTCTCTCATCTCACGTGAGCAGTTTCTAAAGGGGCAGAGGGAGACCGAGGCAGAAAAATGACCTCACCAGGATCCCCTTTTCTTTTGGCGCAGGGTGAGAGACTGAAAGAGGGAAAAGCACAGCTGTGCCCAGGCAGCAGTATGATCCAGGCAAGGGTCAGACCCTCACGGCCCCCACCTGTCCACACTTGGGCCCCAGGGGATGCTCTACTAGCAGCCTTCAAGGCCAATGCTCTCCAGAACTATGAGCCCTAGAGGTCTCCCTGAGGACAGTATTTCTGAAGAAATGACAGGGTTCACACCATGTGTCCCCCGAGAGATGTTGGTGGCCACTCATCTCCCTCCATCACGGGAGACAGAATCAGCAGTGCCTCTGTGACTGGAGATCTATAGGCATCAAGGAAGAGTGACCACTCCACTCACTCTTGGGTGCAAAGAGGGAGAAGTGTCTCTAATCTGCCACCGGGGCTCTGAGGGAGCCCAAAAGACTGAAGATGACACCCAAATGGGAGCCTTTAGGGCCTAGTTTTTACCCCTTTGCACTATGAACAGGAGGCTGGAGATCAACCCAGCCCTTCTGGCTTGCCAAGAGAGTTCAAGGCACTTGGGGACAGACAATGAATCCAGAGAAGGCAGCCTGGATCACATAAAGGTGATGTCATTTATTCATACTCCAAGTTTGGGGCCTCCAATTGGCCAGGCTAACACTGAATATAAATGAATTGGGAATGATATTTACATTTCTCTATCTTTTAAAAGAAGTTTTTTAAATGTTTATTTCCTTTTGAAAGAGAGAGAGAGAGAGAGAGAGAGAGAGAGAGAGTGCAAGCAGGGAGAGGCAGAGAGAGAGGAAGACGCAGAATCTGAAACAGGCTCCAGGCTCTGAGCTGTCACCACAGGGCCCAAGCGGGGCTGGAACCCATGAACCATGAGATCATGACCTGAGCCAAAGTCGGATGCTTCACTAAGCCACCCAGGCCACCCCTACATTTCTCTGTCTTAAGACAAGAGTGGCAAAGACAGCATTTATGTGAAAGTTAATCATAGGTCTGAGCCCAGATCTGGGCCAGGAAACGGAAGCCAACGTGCCCCTTTCCATGATTGTACAGACAGACGGAAGCTGCTGTATAATAGCTAGGTAAGGCCGGCCGATAAGGAAGGACAACAGTCTGTTTCAAAGAGGACACAGAAGGCACGAAACTCAAATGACAAGAGCTTATTTTATGCTGCATGATTTAAGATGAAGACCCAGGCAGGCTTCACTGAGTCCACCCGATGGCAGCCATGAGATGCAAGGAAGGGCCCCTTTCCAAAGTGCGTGTCACCATGTTGGCACTTCTGCCTGGCAGATTCGGGTGCTGTTCAGATCCACCGTCTGCAGGATCAAGTTAAAGTTCCTCTGAATGACACACAGGCCATTCTCGCCCTGCCTTCAACTTGCCATAAAGCCGTATCGCCCGTTGCCCTACAGATGCCCGGCTCAGGACGTCCCTCCGCTAAGATGCCCTCCCCCTGGTTTCCTACCTGGATAGACATCTTCATCCTTCAACACCCAGCCCAGTGTCTCCTTCTCCAATGCTTCCCTGAATCCCCCTATGACTGTCCCTTCCTCTTCATCATGTGTTCCCACAGCACCTGCAGCTGGCTCTGCCTTGCCACCCATACTTTATCGTCAACATTGGTTTCGTCCCTCCACTTCATCCAGAACCGCAGAACCCTAGAGAGGGGAGAGGTGACATCTTTGTGATTTTCATGTCCTTAGTGTTTAGTACACTAAGGCAATGGCACATGGGCAGGTGCTCAAGAAATGTTTATTGAATGAATGAATGGATGAAAGCATAAATGAGCCAACCAACCGGATGAATGCCCCTGGATTGATTATCGACACAAAATTCCAAAATGGGAGTCTACACTTGTCACCTGGATTTCCACAGGGCTGCTCCCACGGGCTGGCTTATCCCACACCTGTGCTGAAGGCCAACAAGGAAGTGAGGCAGGGAAGGAACCAGCGGTGATGACTTCCTCGGGTAGTGCCTGCCTTTGAAGCATTGTAAGAAGGAGGAAGCCACAGGAAGAGGGGGGTGTGGGGGATACATTCTGCCTGGGCATTTTGGTAAACCCTAGTGAATGGCGTGTGTGCAGGCATGTGTGTGTGTGTGCGTGCACGCACATGCATGCAGAGGCAAAGAAAGGGGTGGGGGGGGAAGGGCAGCAAGAATAAATGAAACTAAGGGAAAGGTAGGGGACAAGAAATAATGAAATACTAGAAGCGAGACTTCTGTTGCTCCAGTATTGATGGGCTACACTGACCTATCCAGTGAAAATTTTAAAAAACTGAGTGGAATATAAAAATTCACTTTTGAAATGCAAGCAAAATGATAAAAATGTAAAACAAAAACAACCTTAAAACAATGTGCAGAGGCCGAAAACAATGAAAATGTGAACCCCAGAAGATAAACCCCAAAGCCAGCTTCAGCCTGACAGCCTCCCTTGAATCTGGTGACCTTCAGCGTCCACTTCAAAAGCCATATGGGCCGCAGGAAACAAGCGATGTTTCCAGGGCTCACTGAGCTGAGGGATCTAACAGGAGAGCTCCACCAAAAGAGGGCCACAGAGGAAAGGCCACGAGTGAACTCAAGCGCAGCAGAGATGAACAAGAAGACTTGCTTGTTTTTGACCTTGGTGTAAGTGGAATGAAAAAAAATGCCCCTGAGAATCTGCAGCCACAGGGCAACTCCCGACCCATTCACAACTACAATTCACACGCTAGTGTGATCCAAAAACGCCTCTACGTGAAATTTAGGGTGATCCTGGTAGCAATTCTCTCAGGAGGAATGCAACTTCAGAGCTCCAAGGTCCCACAGATAAAGCTCCAAGGGACACTGAGCTCACGATCGAAAATCACAGTACGTACAGAGAAGCAGGCATGCGCGGTGACAGCTAGCAGAAACAGCAGAAGGGAACGAGATCCATAACTGTCGATACTACGCTTCTCTGCTGTGAGATATGCAGGAATATGTTTAAAATGTGTTGGGGGAAAAAAAATGCAGAGCATGGCCACGCGTGCAAGGACAAGACACAAGAGAGGAACCAGCAGATCCGACAACACAAACAGGACTGTCGAAAATGGAGAAGAAAGCAATACAGAAATTAAAAAGTCAGCGGGACAGGTTCAGGAGCAGGGGAGAGGCAGCTGGAGACAGAACAGGCTGTAGCCTGGAGAGGACGGTTCACGATCTTTCTCGCCGCTGAGGCTCAGCGGGAGGGAGGCCCGGGTCCCAGCCCCGAAGGCAGCTACCTCGGACAGGCCTTCACACTGCACGTGGCCTTGGATCCACTCCAGCCGGTCGGAGTTCTCCTTCTCCCGCACCCCTTCGTTCACCTGGGAGCACAGCTCCTCCGCTTTCTCCAGGGCGTGCTTCAAGTGGCTGTGGTCAGGGTGGTTTTCAGGAGTGTTTTCCAGGATCTACACGGGAGGACAGAAGACGGCAGCCTCAGGCGGTGCAGGTGGACCCGGGGTCCCCTGTGCTGGGGGGCCCAGCACAGGAGGGCCTGGACCTTTCCTGATGGGTGCTCACATGAGAAACCGCAGCTCTGAGCACCCAACTGCAGCAATGACGTGAGCGTGACGGCCACTCCTTGTTGGCCAGGGCCCCTCGGGAGGCAGGGGGCGCCCACATTATTCATACTTTGGTATGAGGAGGGGCAGTGGCTGCAGCGAGCGCATTATACACCCCACGTGGATTTCTCCCTGGAAAATGGCTCTTTTCCTGGGTCCGTGCACAGCTGCAGCAACCTGCGCACCTCTGGACCAGCGTGCAAAGGGGTACGTCTGAGCAAATGTGCCTTTTTCTGGGTAGAACCCTCGAGGCCAGCGGTTAAGAGTGCCAGTCCTAGGGCTCCACCTCCTGCATTAAAATCTCTGCTCTGCGACTGACCAGGCATGCTATGGGTCAGTCCCGTAAATGTTCTGAACCACAATTTCCTCATATGGAACGTAGGGATGCTAACAGCACCTCCTTTGGGGGCGCCTGGGTGGCTCAGTTGGTTAAGCGACCGACTTCGGCTCAGGTCATGATCTCACAATCCGTGAGTTCGAGCCCCGCGTCGGGCTCTGTGCTGACAGCTCGGAGCCTGGAGCCTGCTTCCGATTCTGTGTCTCCCTCTCTCTCTGCCCCTCCCAGACTCATGCTCTGTCTCTCTCTGTCTCAGAAATAAATGAACATTAAAAAAAACTTTAACAGCACCTCCTTTATAAGATTGGAGGACTCAGTGATTTGATACAGTAAAGTACTTTGCAAAGTGCCTGGCCCTTGGAAGGTGCTCAGTAAAAGGGAACGATTATCATCGGGTGTACCTACCGAGGCTTTGTCCAAACACAAATAATTCAAATGGACCTAACCTCGAATAATATCTCATCTCAAAGGTACACTTCGGCTTAAAGTCCTAGGTAAGCCCCTAACTTGAGAAAAATGCACATTCTGGGTCCCGTGTGGCCACCGATCATCTCCAACAAGGGCCCCACCCTCCAGGCCAAATCCCGGCTGAGGTCAGGATCCCTTTGGAAACTCCTGTTGTCATCCCTGACCATATCCCTGGGGGCGTGGGACTCCGGCGTAGGAATTTTCTAGAGCTCTCCAGGTGATTCTAACATGCAGCCCAGTCTGAGGATTACAGTGCTAGACTGGGAGCCCACACAGCTGGCTTGTGTGAATTCATTTGTCTTTGTTTTTGTTTCGTTTTGCTTTCCTTTTTTTTCTTCTTCAATTTATTTGAACTAAAAACAAAACAAAACAAAAAAACAAAAACAGGTTACCCATTTATGCCACCGCCTACCCCTGCCTCCGGCCGCCACCAATCTGTCATCTGTATCTGTGAGCTTGGGAGGTCTGTGTCTCCCTCTCTCTCTGCCCCTCCCCCATTCATGCTCTGTCTCTCTCTGTCCCAAAAATAAATAAACGTTGAAAAAAAAATTTTTTTTTAAATAAAAAAAAATAAATCGGATTGTTTGTGGGAGGTTTTTTTGTTTTTTTGTTTTGTTTTGTTTTGTTGTTTGCTATTATATGAGTCGTATGAGTTCTTTATATACTTTGGATGCTAGCCCCTTATCAGATTTTTGATGTGCAAATATTTTCTCCCATTCAGTAGGTTGCCCTTTCATTTCGTTGACAGTTTCCTTTGTTGTGCAGAAGCTTTTCCGTTTCCTGTTGTCCCATTTGTTTACTTTTGCTTTTGGCGTCAGATTTTTAAAAATCATTGCCAAGACCTATTTGCATTGTCAAGGAGATTGCCACCTGTTTTTTTCTGGGAGTTTTATGGTTTGGGCTCTTACATCCGAGTCTTTAATCCATTTTGAGTTAATTTTTGTGTACGGTGTAAGACATTGGTCCAGTTTCATTCTTTTGCATGTGGCTGTCCAGTTCTCCCAACATGATTGATTGATTGATTGATTGATTTAATTTTTTAATAATGTTTATTTTTTGGAAGGCTGTGCACAGGGGAGGGGCAGAGAAAGTGGGGTGGACAGAGGATCTGAAACGGGCTCTGTACTGACAGCAGAGAGCCTGATGTGGGGCTCAAACTCGCGAACTGTTGAGATCATGACCTGAGCCAAAATCAGACACTTAACTGACCTAGCCACCCAGGTGCATCCCCCCCCCCCCCACACACACACCATTTATTAAGGAGACTGTCCTTTCTCTATTATATATTCTTGGCTCCTTTATTGTAAACTAATTGACCATATATGCATGGGATTATTTCTGGGTTCTCTATTCTATTCCACTGATCTATGTATCTGTTTTTAATGCCAGTACCATACTGTTTTTTTTTAATTATTATAGCTTTGTAATATAGTTTGCGATCAGGGAGTGTGATGACTCCAGCTTTGTTTTTCTTCCTCCAGATTGCTTTGGCTATTTGGGTCTTTTATGGCTCCAAGTTTTAGAATTGTTCTATTTCTGTGAAAAATGTTGGAATTTTGAATGGGCTTTCATTGAATCTGTATGCTGTTTGGGGCAGAACGGATATTTTAACTACATTAATTCTTCTAATCCATGAGCATGGAATATCTTTCCATTTATTTGTGTCTTCTATAATTTCTTTCACTAATGTCTTACGGCTTTCAATACACAGATCTTTCAACTCCTTGGTTCAATTTATTCATAGGTGTTTTATTCTTGTCGATGAAATTGTAAATGGGACTGTTTCTTTAATTTCTCTTTCCAATAGTTCATTATAAGTGTATAGAAATGCAACAGATTTTTGTGTATTGATTTTGTATCCTGCAACTTCACTGAACTTACTTATTAATTCTAACAGTTTGCTTTGTTTTGTTTCAAAATGGAAATGGCCTTATTGATTTTTCTGTAATATTGTACAATATTCAGAATTCAGAAAATTCAGCAAGTTATAAAGAACTTGGGGTGCCCGGTTGGCTCCGTTGGTTAAGCGTCTGACTTTGGTTCAGGTCATGATCTCACAGTTTATGAGTTCAAGCCCCAAGTCGGGCTCTGTGCTGAAAGCTCTGAGCCTGCAGCGTGCTTTGAAGTCTGTGTCTCCTTCTCTCTCTCTGTTCCCCCCCACCCACTTGTGCTCTGTCTCTCTCTCTCTCAAAAATAAATAAATGTAAAAAAAAAATTTTTAAGGGGCACTTGGATGGCTCAGTCGGTTAAGTGTCCAACTTCGGCTCAGGTCATGATCTCAGTTCGTGAGTTCGAGCCCCGCGTCAGGCTCTGTGCTGACAGCTCGGGGCTGGAGCCTGCTTCGGATTCTGTGTCCCCCTCTCTCTATGCCCCTCCCCCGCTAATGCTCTGTCTCTCAAAAGTAAATAAACATTAAAAAAATTTTTTTTAATTTTTTTTGAAATAAAAAAAAAGAACCTAAAAAATCACCCATAATCTCCCCATCTGGAGAGAACTTCTGTCTGTATATTAGTTAAATGCTCTGCCTACACATACACACCCCACACACACACACAGACACACACACACAACTTTTTAGAAAGTAAAAATTAAATCATGCTACCATACCACACTGTGCCATTTTGCACACTGTTTCTCCCCCCACTTAATAGCAGTTACACAATATCATTTGATGTCCATATCCTGTGGACCTATGCTATCATTTTTAAGGATTCTATGATGCATCGTTGTAAGGATGAACTACAAGTCATTTAAATAGTTCCCTTCCCATAAAAATTCATGTTGTTCCTAATTTTTAAATGTTTCTCTGATTATTTTTTTTAGGACAAATTCCTAGAGGTGGAAGTGTTGAGCCAAAGAGAATGTGCAGTTTGATCTGTCCAACACCTTCCAAGAGCCTGAACGACTTTACCTTCAAGCAGCATTTTTGTCAACACTGTTGACCTACAATCTTTTCAATATATGCCTATCTGGCAAGCCCAAAGCAAGGTATTTTCTTGTGTGGCCATGCATCTCTTTTATTACTAGTTAATTTAAATTTGGTACATTTACATATACTAACTTGGTTAATTCTCACAACTCTTTGCAGTAGGTAGTATTAGTGTTCCTAATGTACAGATAAGGCATCCGACGCCCAAAGAGGTTAAGTAACTTAACCCAAGGGTATACAGCAGTGGAGACTGAGATTCAAACCCAAGCAGCCTGTCTCCTGACTGTGTTCCTTACTGCTATTCTGCACTGCCTCCCAGAAATATCTAGCTGTATATTTTACCTATTTTCCCGCTGGAGTATTTATCTTTTTCCTTTTGAGCTGTAAGTTGCCTTACTTAGAGGATAGGTAGACACATAGATAAATACAGAGATACAGGTAGGTCATCTATGTATATTTCAGCACCCACTTACATACAGTCTGAAATATATTTACCCAGGTTCCATCTGTCATTTGTCTTTTGATGTTGTTCATTATATTTTGTCACACAGAAAATTTTTAAGAAAAATATTGTTACAAATAATATATTGACACATTCCTGATTTGCAAGATTCAAACAATACAGAAGTACACAGAGCAAACGTGAAAGTTGCCTTTCACTATCCTACCCAAGAGATAACAGACTGAAGGGCATCCCTTTAACTACTTTTGGATGCTCTGCACATATTTAATAATCACACATAGAGCTTGTCCTCTGTTTTGCAAAATGAACCACACGGTAGGATTACTCATGAAAGGTGTTGTTTTGGTTTGCTTTGTTTTGTTTTAAGTAGGCTTAATGCCCAGTGTGGAGCCCAAAGCGGAGCTTGAACTCACAACCCTGAGACCAAGGTCTGAGTTGAAATCAAGAGTCGGTCACCCAGGTGCCCCCCTCCCCCCCCTTTTTTTTTAACTTAATAGCATTTTCTGGATGTCATTCCATGCTAATTCAAAGAAGTCTCTATTTTTAAAAATATTTTCATAGTACAGATCTATCACAATTTATTTGCTCTACTTAAGGACCATCCAGACTAAAATATTTTTTTAAGTTGCTGCAACTCTAAATCCTTTACCTTTCTTTTCTTAGTGCCATGCTAAGAATTTCTCCACCTCAGTCTCATAAAAAACAGTTCATCTTAGTACTTTGATGGTTTTTCATATGTATTATAACTGACTACCTTTTAAAAATCTCTTCTTAGCTCCACTATTTTTCAGTTCATTCTCAGGCCCTTGAAAGGGCAGCAAGCACATTTCTGCAAATAACTATAATTTGTTCTTTCCTCTTTAATATGTATGACTCTCAGTTCTTTTCTTGTTTTTGTCCCCCTCTCCTCACTGGCTAGATCTAAAACACCTATTTGAAAAGGCTGTTTCCAACTCCAATGTGCAATTAAATATTGGGGGAAGTAAACAGAAGTACTGAGGTAGTTAAATAGTAACAGTCAAGTTGGAAGAGAGGAGATAGTAGGTCGAAGGCTGCTTCCAATCTAATCATTTAATTCAGCCAAGGTGGCCAGAGTGTATTTTGTGGCCTCAAGCTGGGGTTGAACTGAGGAGACCGGAGGGAGATGTGTTACTATAAAGAGCTTGAGACAATTACTAAACATACTGAGGATAATGCGAGGCAGGTTTCTCATAGAAAAGTTATAAGTATAGAAAGGGGGAAGGTTAGAATAAATTCGGTGGCTAAAGATTAGAACAGGAGGTATCAGTGTCAACTCATAGGTTTTAATATGCATTTTTAGATACATGGATTGATCTAGACATAAATATAAACGTATGTGTGTACACTTACATATATGTCAGTATGTGTGTATGAATATAATACATACATATATTCCCTGACTCTACCACTTGAGAGACTCAAATGGCAATAACACCCCAATCGCAATGAGCACACCAGTGCCCAGATCTGGGCGTCTAAAGTCTCCACTAAACGGAACCAAATCTAAAGCCCGTCTCCAGGAGCTAGCCCCCCTGTGGTTATATAATCACAGGCTCAGAGGATGTCGGAGTCTGCTCCCTCACATTGGAGATGGAGACATTGCGAGGTGGCTTCACAATGGCTTCCTGAGGATGGGTGGTCGGCATTGCGTTTCTTTCTTTTTCTTGGTGGGAAAATCAAGGCACGAAGGCATTACACCTCGATTGGGAAAAGGACCAAGACCTGAGCTCCCTTTTTCCAACTTATAGGGTAAAAGCCACTTGGTATCACAGCTGAAGACTGTGTCTCATTAGCTCTTTTCACAATAAACAGCTTTTCTTTCTGAGTTACCAAGCAGATGCTTCCAACAGCCCATTGGTGTATGATTTGATAACAACAGATACTAGGTGCGTTGGCTGGGGAACTTGCCCGTGACCCCTGAAATGCTGAGCAAGCATTCTTCTGCTCGAAAAGGTGAGATGGCTACTTACATTTTTAATGATCAGTGGGTATCTTGTTACCCGTTGCATTGGCTTCAGTATAAAACTAGAGAGTGGCATCCCTTTACATCGAGGGTCCATTGCCAGTCTCTGAAATGAGAGATGTTTTAAATGCACCTAAGAAATCTGCAAAACCGAGTCAGTGACATCAACACTGATGTTATTGCGGACTCCCCACCCATCACGTTGTCTCATTTATCTGGACCAGAACTGAGGAGCCTGGAGTTGGAGGGGCCTGACTCATTATCCTGGTCCAGGATGAGACACGTTCCAGATGGACACTGGACACCAGTAGACGTGACTCAGCCACCAGGGTTAACTCCTGGTCTCCAGAGTCAGCACACCCTCCCTGGGACATACAATTCCTCCCTTACAGAGATGAGATTCTGACTTTACAGAGGATATTTCTTCTGGATATCTGCCAGAGCTTTATAACAGTCCCAGGAATAAGAAGAGACACAAGACTGTAGAATTAGAATAAAAATTCCCCTTAAGTCCCAGAGATGGCCCAAGGGCTGAATCGCGTTGTCTGATTCAGATGCAGCCTGCACATCCCTGTGGGAGCCCCAGGCAGGCAAGGACAGTGGAGCTGAGACATGAGGGGTGAGGACTGCAATCTCAAGTCCTGAAAGTTGTCCCCACCCTAGACCACCTGTCCCTTTTTTCAACTCAACTGGGGGAAAGAGTCCTTTTACCCCCAAAAGATGATCCCATCCATAAGTCACAGGGATAACATGGTGACTCAGCTTTCAAAGGCATTGGTCAGGTTTAACAAAGCCTTAGAAACAGGCGGCTGCCGTGACCTGGGCCCCAACTGTCAGTGTCTGAATCCGCTCCAGACGTGGACATCATCACTGCAGGAACACCTCACACCTGGCAAGGGCACGTCAAACCCCCTCAGGGATGGGGTGAGGGGAGGTGATCAGGGAACGGAAGTAAGCCCCCTGCCCTGGGTGGTGTCAGCATTTCCCTCAAGTTCAAGTGCATCCAGTGATGAATTCATCCTGCCTTGTGCCCAGGGAGGACTGGCCCTTGGCTGAAACCCCAGGTGGCCGAGCATCTGCTCTCCAGTCTCTAGACCACCCTGGGCCCACTTCTTACCGAAATTTCTCCCCTTTGAATGACTTTAGAATGTCCCGATTCACTGGATAGCAAATCAAAGCATTTCATGTTGAGAAACACCAGGGGAACAAGAAAGAACAAGCATCATATGATGCAATGGTCAAGGAGGGAACACCCTTGTACCTCACAGTGATGATTCCACAAACACGATTATTGGGCCAGAGGGAATGGTCTGCCCCCAAATGCACAAGGTACAAAGATAAGCCTACCATTAGTGTTACTGGTCTATTCCCTAAAATGTAACTGTTTAGCAGAAATTATTTGATTCTCTTCCTATGGTTTTTTCTCTGGGAGACGTGGGGGCTGTTTGAGTGGGCCAGTGGGGCCAGCAGGGACCTACCCCAGTCAATGCCAAGTCCCAGGGCCTGGGGCCTCCAGCAGCACGGGGCCCACCTCCCCAGACGTCCCTTGGTGGACACATGGCTCTCGAGATCCCCTTATCCCCAAGGTAGACGTCCTGCATCCCACAGTCACCCCCACAGGCTTCTTAGGGTTTGAGGCCATCAACAAGAACAAATTAGAAAAGGAACAAAGGGTCCACTGGGATTCCTGGCCATTCCCTCTGCAGCAAAGAACTGGGGTGCTCAGGTCAAACAGAATAGGAACCCTGAGGGGCGCCAGCCGTGCTGGGCCTGACAAATGAGACAGAAGATTAAAACCTGCATCCAAACAACACCACTAACACTCCTGGACCACAGATCAGAGCTGCCGGGCGCAGGGCTGGCCCCTCCTCTCCACGTCCGTCCCTTGGGTCACAGCCACACCTGTCAGCCCACATCACCCCTGTTGCTCAGCCAAGACCTGAGTCCTGTTGGCTTTTAGCAGGAATGAGCTTGCAGGCTTGACTTCGCTCCTCGCACCCCCAGCCGTCCTGCGACAACCACTCAGGGGCCGGGGCTCGGCTCAGCCTGGGCTCCTCACTTTGACAAACTCCTTGAAGTCCGGGGCCTCGTCCGTCTTCTGCTGGATCAGGGCAGCCCCATTGAGCTGACAGCTGCAGAAGCGGATGTAGGGCTGCATGTGCGGCAGCTGGGCGGTCAGGATGTCGCCGACCATCTTCACAGGCATCTTCTCCCCAGACATCTTCTTGCGGACTCTCAGCGCTCTGCACGGGAACGTGAGAAGTGAGCCCCCTGCCTTTACCCTCAGCCAACGGTGACATGGTGCCCTTCTAGGTTGTACAGAAACAGAATGTGTGTGAGGGGCACAGACCCAGGGCCACTAAAGGATCTACTGGGGAGACAAGGAACAGAAAAGAAATGAGTCTAGTGCTACAGAGAGGTATCACTGGGCCATTTTTCTCTGGCATGATGGCTGTTGGCTGGTTCTTAGGAATAAAAACTTTTCAAAGAAATCTTTGCTGAACGAGTCAGCATGAAAAATAGTATTTTTCTCATGGAGAAATACGGAATCAGTTATTTAGTAACTCAGACAGGATCTCTGTGTTGATGTCTCACTTCATAGACGATCTGTGGTCAAAGTCCCAGGCCACTGTGGCCCCAGCACTGAGTCTGATTCCGGACCAGTGCCACCCAAGGGAGGCTACTGTTGCCAAGGGACATGAAGGCTCATTTTCAGACTGAACTTAACATAATTAAGATGGTAAAAATCAACTGCCACAGAAAAATAATCCCATTATGTCACCAAAGCCAGGTACAAATGATTGTCTGGACTATCTGTGTCATTCACTGCTTCATTGCTGTGGCTAATTTGAAATTGACTGGATTACGGGGTTCTGAAAAGAGAAGCCTGTTTATATGAGAATGGACCAATGAACCCACACAATTCACATCCTGGAGGCTGAGGAGAGACTGATGGGACTGGGAAAGGTTTGTTCTGGGGTCCAGCTGCAGCCTGAGTGTTCAGGGCCATGAGAGCCAGGACTGTGCATCCCAACCTTCCAACTCCAATATGAGAACTCCTAACACCAGCCTCTAGAGGACATATCACTGGGCTTCTAGCCAGCAAGGATAGCAATGCACCCTGACGGCAGGACCACAACATGAGGCATGAATGTGTTCTGCCTACCCCAATGATGATGGATGGATGGATGGATGGATGGGTGAATGGGTGGATGGATGGATGGATGGATGGATGAAACAGAATGGTACAATATATGATTTTCACATAACCTTTGGCTGTTTTCATGGCCATGTTAGAGAAGCCCTGAGGTAAGGATAAAGCTATAGAATTCCAAGGAAGCTTTGCAATATTAGCATTAGGCTTTAAAAACTTCACATCACATTATTTTCTTTCTCCTACATTTTTGGCTAAAGGGATAATCCTTGGACTGGGCAAACAAGTCAGGGAGAGAAATTTTAGGGAAAATAAATTATGTGGTCTGAACAATTAGTAATTCTCTCTCTGCAGATGCCCTTGTAGGGAGAGATGCCCGTCAACACTGGCAGCTTGGGGGGAGGGGTGGCAGCCTGATACCCTCAGAATAGGCAAATGGCCATTGCTCATTGAGGGGGTTGGTATGGAATATCTCCCAACGTGTAGAAATTTCCTCAAATTGCTCATTGGGGATGATGTCACCTCCAGTTCTGGGGGACCAGAGCCCTGAATAACCATGTTACAAACTGGTTATGGATGGACAGTGGAAGAAATTCCATCACTCCATCATTTCCTATGAGGAGGAGCAAAAGAATCTTTCTCTAAGAGAATAAAAGTACCACCCCCTCCCCCACCCCCTTAAAAAAAATAATAATGGAGAAGACAAGGAAAGGAGAAAAGAAGAAAGATGGGCATTGTCGTGAAGAGGTTAAACCAACGCCTGGGTTCTGGAACCCCACACTTGCAGACTCGAGTTGTCCACCTAGGGGCCAGGCCTAAAACCAGGCTCCTACTATGGACCAGGCACCTGTTAGGTTCACTCGTGGGTCTCCTTCTGGGATGTTCTACCGCACAGGCAGGACTGGGCCTGAATGGGTTTGAACAGAGGGTGTCACCAGGCTCCCGGGTCACGTGACTCAACTGCCACAGCTCTGCCCTTTGGTGAGCTGGTTTGTAATCTCATCTAAAGGTTTACTGGGTGGAGGCCGTGAACGGCTGATAAGCAATCAGCTAATGGACATTTCAAAGAGCACTCGGTGTTTGCTGGATGAATTAGCACTCCCGACCCTCTGAGGTCCGCAGAGCAAGCACATGGTCAACAGAGCTTGCATTCATTAATACGTCCTTTACGTATCAAACAAACACTCTCATGTGTACTGCTAACTCTCCCTATTGGCTGTTGGCACACCTGAGGCCTAGGGAAACCGAGAGACCTGACCAAACTCACACAGCTAATACTGACGGGAGCAGCCCTTGAACCCAGGAGGTGTGACCTGTGACCCCGGAGCTCCAGGTCCCTGAGCACTGAGCGTGAGACAATAGACACAGCGTCCAGACCCGCCTCCACTCCCGAGCTGCTCTGCGCAGGCCCCGTCCTTCCTCCGGAAGCAGCTCCTGCCCTCCGGCCAGGTTTCTCTCCACTTCTCTCCTTCCACAGTCCTCTACTTCTCTCCCTGTCTCCGCTTCCGGCCTCTCCTCCAGGCCTCGCCCCCAGCCCCAAGTTCCCTCCCTCCAGGCGGAGGCTGCTTGGGATTCTCTCTCCCTCTCTCTGTCTCTACCTGTCCCCCACTCGCACTCTCTCTGTCTCTCTCAAAAGAAATAAACTTTACAACATTTTAAAAAATACACAAAAAACAGTCCCTAACACCTGGTTTGCACAGCCCTATGTCACTTCTGCGTCCCTTCTATCACTTCTGACAGCTATACTCAGGGGCCTGTGCCCACTCTTAACATAAAAACGTTCTAGGGGCGCCTGGGTGGCGCAGTCGGTTGAGCGTCCGACTTCAGCCAGGTCACGATCTCGCGGTCCGTGAGTTCGAGCCCCGCGTCAGGCTCTGGGCTGATGACTCGGAGCCTGGAGCCTGTTTCCGATTCTGTGTCTCCCTCTCTCTCTGCCCCTCCCCCGTTCATGCTCTGTCTCTCTCTGTCCCAAAAATAAATAAAAACGTTGAAAAAAAAAATTAAAAAAAAAAAACAAAAAAAAACGTTCTAGATCTTTCCGTCCTACTCTGTTTCTTAAAAGCAAATTTCACAGCTCTCCACTCACCAGCAAGAGAACAAACCATCCGCTCTGACCCCCAACCAGAGGCATCATTAGTAGGAAGCCCTATGTCCCAGTTAGCACCCCTTTATTTTCATTGTATTTGTTTCTTATTTATCTGTCTCCTAAATCCCATGTCCTTCCCCCTCCCACCCCAAGTTCAAGGAGTCGCTGGCCCTTGGATCGGGAGTGGCAGATATGTGGCCTTGCAGGGATTGCTGCCTTACAGTCTCTTTGTCCAAAAAAGCCTTCCTCTTCTAGCCTGCAGGGGCCCCCCAAATCCCCCCATCATTGGGGTTAATCTTTTGCAGGAGAAATCAAGTCTACGCAGCAAAGGAATGTAGCAAGATGTTCACTATACAATCCACAATACGGGCGTTCACCTTATACTTCTTTTCATTTTTCTGTTTAAAATTTTTCATAGTGACATAGAAAAGGGGGAAAAAAAAACGAAAGAAATCAGATCCCCAGAAGGCTCCTATTAAATATTTTATCTAGGATATAAAAACATTAGTTCACCCAAGCTAACTGATCGGGTCATCGGAGGAAGGGGACAGAGCACAGGGACACTGTGATGGCAGGAAGACGGTGCTGTGCAGGCATGTCTGACATGATTGACAGTGTGCCAGGGGTATGGCTCACCTCCTCGCTCCTCAGGATAACCCTGCATGCCCGACCAGGCAGGCACCACACCTACAAGTTGACAGGTCCCAAGACAAGGGGTCCGAGAGGGGTCTGCCCAAGGAAACTGCCCAGAACAAATTAGAAGGCGCTGGGGGCCAGGCACAAACTTAGGACATTCACCTCCTGGCTCCACGTTCTTTCCATCGGTTGCAGGATGGGGTGGAACCTCCAGTAGGTCATCCACAGAGCAGCCTGGGACACAGGCTTGCCTTCTGTGTGACTTCAAGTCACTGGACCTCTCTGAGCCTGGCTTTCCCAGCTGTAAGCACTCTGGATTCCCACCTCCGGGGCTGGGGAGCACGTCAGCGCTAACGGGAGGAAGGGGATGGCCGTGACAGAGCTCAAGGAAGGGGCTGCTGTTTCCCTGACAGGACAGGAGGGAGGGTGACATGGGGGGCAAGGGCCCTTGGGGACGTGAGATGCATCTCCCACCTCCCCACCGCCCACTGATTGCTGCCCAAGGAAAGAGGTTTTAACTTGCAGGTATATTTTCAAGGGCGCCTGGGCGGCTCAGTCGAGTGAGCATGCAACTCTTGAATTTGGCTCAGGTCAGGATCTCATGGTTCATGAGTTCGAGCCCCACATCAGGCTCTGCGTGGACCCTGCTTGGGGTTCTCTCACCCTTTCTCTCTGCCCCCCCCCCGCTTGTTCTCTGTCTCTCTCTGTCTAAAATAAATAAGTAAACTTAAATAAAAATTACTTGTAGGTATATTTTCAACAGAAAACTTGTGGCTATTTTGAAACAACTTGTCTCCAGCCCTTCAGGCTCAGCTCCTGTAGGTTCAGGGGTTAACTAGCCCCATTGGCTCCAAGGCAAGGGGGCTGAGCCCAACACTGAAGACAGGCAGGCACTTTCATCTAAAGACCCCCTAACAGCCACCCTACGTGGTAGGTACCATTATTATCTCCATTTTACAGATGAGGACACCGAGGCCAAGAGAATGTAAGCGACTTGCCCAAAGACACAGCCAGTAGAGCAAGAACAAGATGTAGGCCTAAGCATCCGACCCGTATCTACATTCAGAAACTTCTACAGCATCCTCCTCAAGGAAGATAATGGAAACACTTTCTCAAAGCACCCCTGGGGGTCATCTCTGATTATTTGTTTTCCAGAGCACAGAGAGAGCACATGTCATGTTTTTATTTCTGCCCACTTCTCTCCCCATCCCCCCACCACTCCCAAACACACACTCAAGAAAGTGGGGGGGGGGGAGGGGCGTGGAATTACTTTTCAAGAATGAGGGATCACATTTAGGAACTAGCCGCTTCCCAGTTACGGGAACATGGAGATTGGGAATGGATTCCAGGTTCCCGGGGCTGCGCTTCAACCTGGGGCCCCCGTGGGGGGCGGCCCTTCCCCCCCCCCCCCCCCCCCGAGCCCGCTGGATCACCACAGGCCTACTCTGTGTTCTTAGCAAGTGTTGTTCCAAAGTACGGCCCGCGGGGCACAGATTTGGGGTATTGTTTTATTATTATTATCTTAAATTTTTATTTATTTTTGAGAAAGAGAGAGAGAGCAGAGACAGGAGGAGGGGCAGGGAGGGGGGACAGAGCATCCAAAGGGGGATTCCTGTGGACAGCAGGGAGCCTGATGTGGGACTCAAACTCACAAACTGCGAGACTGTGACCTGAGCCAACGTCGCTCAACTGACTGAGCCACCCAGGCCCCTCGGGGTGGGGTGGGGTGGGGTGGGGTCTTTTTAGAAGGGACCTTTGTGATGACATAATCCAACCCCCTCAGTTTACAGATGGGGAAACCGAGGCTCAAAGAGGCTGGGCAGTGAGTTGGGCTCCAAACCCAGGTCTCTTGACTTGGTCAAGACCTTGACAGGTCTCTTGACCCAGCGCTTCCTCCCTGGCCCTGAAGCTGCCTCTGAAAAACCAAAATGGGAATAAAATGTAAGGGGTTCCAGGCTAGCTTCTCAGAGAGTTAACCTGAGGAAATGCTGACCACGGGCAGCAAATGGTACCCACCGTTCTCCGCCCCCAGGAGCCAAGAATGTCCCAAGAGAACAGTATTCGCCCACGGGACCCGGACCTGCGGGCAGGCATGTGGGGAGCCACCCCACGCCCCGGGAGGGAGCCGGTCAGCGATCGGCAGCCAGGACTGGCCTCGCTTTGGAAACTCTAGACCCACAGTGAAAGCAGGAAGTGGGCAATTTACTCTGTGCGATGACAAACTGGCGGTGTGTGTGCGGGAAGCATGGTGGGGGGGGGGGGGGGCGAAAAGGAATCATGGTGCTTATGGGTGGAAATGAGCAAAAGAGGCAGAAAGAAACACGGGGCGGCATGCACAGGGGACACACGGACAAAGCCACGCGGAGGTGCTAGTGTGTGAGAGCCGAGGGGACGAAGCAAGGCCGGGGTTAGGGGAGAGAGGCTTACTTCAGTAGTTTGATATTACACATAATCAGCTCCTTCCAGTTAACAAAAATCATAGCACCCTCTTTCTCTGTCAGCAGCTCAGACTCCATCAGGGGTTTCTGAAAGATCTACAGGTGCAGAAAACGAAGCAGTTCAGAAAGCAAACCGTTAGCGTTACACCTGAAACACACGCACGCAGGTCTGTGCAGAGCATGGAGAGGACCGGGCCGTCTGCAGCTTTGTGGGGAGGCCCAGAAGCTTCCCGCAGCTTCTGCAGCAGACGCCCCTCCCCCACTCTACCGGAGCGTTTGCGGGGCGGGGGGGGGGGGGTGGTTCCCCATCAGGTCTCTGCACTGTTTTACAGGGAAGGGTGGCTGAACTCTAGAGGACGGGCCTTAACTCCACCGGGATAAAGCCCGGAGGCCTGTCGAAACACTCTTACCTGCCCACAGTGGGGGGTGGGCATGGCGGGAAAAGTGGGGGGCTTCAGGATGCACGTGGGTGTGGGCGGCTCTTTCAGGCTCACATACAGCGTCTGTTGCATAGACAAGCCTCGGGCACCCGGAGGGGAGCCGCCCAAGGAAGCAGGGACTCTAACCAGCAGCCTGGGTGATGTCTTCTGCCGTTGGGCCCTTGGCCTGGGCCGGGCTGGTACAGGGGCCGGCTGCGGCTCCGGAAAAGAAATGAGCCTGCCCAGGATCCAAGCTCTGCGTGGTTGGGTGACTCAGGGTAATCACAGCTCTCCGCCCAGCCCCACGTGGCGAGCCCCTGCCTGCAAAGAGGTCATCGTCTCCTACTGGAGGCAAGGCGTTCTTCTGAAAGGTCTTTAGAGATGGGACAGTCTGTCCCATCTTTGAAATAAATGTGGCTGGGCTCAGGCTGTTCCCTGGGAGCCCTATTCTTCATGAGTCCTTGAGCTGACATTGAACCCAGCATGTACCAGACCACTGCACAAAAGTGCCACATCTAAGGTGGTGACATTCACATCCTAGACATCCTAGATTGCATATTTAGTGACAGTCAAGTGTCTTGAGGAAGGCGCACTTTTCCTAAGTATGCACCATGACTTCCTATGCATGAATGTGCCTCCTGGATCAGTAACCCATCCCGCCTCCTGTACCCATTCAACACTGGGCAGCGGGTGGTGACGTTCCTGGTTAAGGCTGTCCAAGGAGATAGTTGCACAACTGTTAGGTGAGGGGCAGCGGGGGAGCAGGAGTTTCAAAACTATTACAATGTTTTTCAAACTGTAGAGTGATCCTGCCATTCAGCTCTGCAAACCCCTGTTGCTAACATGGCAACTTCCCGTGCGCAAAAACAAAAGTCTTCTTGAAAAGCGGGGGTTCCCAACTCTGCCTCTCCTCATCCTTCTGGACCAAGTGGCCCAGGCCTTTCAACAGCCACCCAGGAGGAGAGACAAAACGGGGCATCCTCTGGGACAGGGCAGTGCACGGGGACCTGGGAAGAAACATCTTCATTCTCAGCAACAGATTTTCCTCAGAGGTAATATGTACCACCAGGAATGACTCGAGATAATTGGCTGGATGGCTGCCATTTTCAGATGCCAACCCCGAGGCCCGGGAGACCACATGGCCTGCTCTATGGCATTAACTAGTTGGTGGCTAAGCACCCACTTCTCCGAGGAGAGTCTAGACTCCCAGTCCCCAGCCCACGTGTCACCTTCCACACACCTCCTCACGGACTCATTCATCCCCCGGATCCCTCTACGGGGATGACTCAGAGGGCCACGGATAAGAGTTCGACCATCTTCTCTTGGGTAGAAATCTCCTGTGTGATTTACCATCCAGATGCTCCCCACACATCAGAAAACCTCTCAGGCTGAGAATCAGGGTGCAGCCCTCCTTAACAGAGGCCCCCCTTCTCCCCAACCTCTGCCAGTATCCCCGGCCCCCACCGGCACCCATAGCTGCCATTACCTCTGTGACCAGCTGGAGGTCATTCACATAGTTCTCTTCTGTCACAATGAGCTCATGGATGTATCCTTGCCG
Source organism: Prionailurus bengalensis (assembly GCF_016509475.1). Taxonomy (NCBI): domain Eukaryota; kingdom Metazoa; phylum Chordata; class Mammalia; order Carnivora; family Felidae; genus Prionailurus; species Prionailurus bengalensis. The sequence continues at coordinate 11,508,626 of NC_057350.1, forward strand.
CTTTCTTTCAGTGGGGGTCAGCATATCCAAGAGGTGTAAGTCTGAACACCCTGGAAGACACAACCATTGGGACATTTTAGTGCAAGTCTAGGGAAGCTCATACAGCCACACAGCGAAGAACCTGGGGCCTCGTGCCTGCTGGTCCCTGTGGCCTCACTGGAGTTGGGCAGTGTTACGGGTTCGATCACGTTCCCTACTAATACACATTCAAGTTATTTTTTTATATATATATATAATGTTTTTAATGTTTATTTTTGAGAGAGAGAGAGAGAGAGAGAGAGAGCACGGGCAGGAGAGGGGCAGAGAGAGAAGGAGACACAGAATCCGAAGCAGGCTCCAGGCTCTGAGCCATTAGCACAGAGCCCGATACACAGAGCCCGATACAGGGCTTGAACCCACAAACCGCGAGATCATGACCTGAGCCGAAATCGGATGCTCAACCGACTGAGCCACCCAGACGCCCCCACATTCCAGTTCTAACTCTTGGTTCCTGTGGCTGTGACCTTAGGTTCCTGTGACTTGGTTCCTGTTCCTCAGAACCCTTGGTTCCTGTGACCTATACCTATGACCTTGGTTCCTGTGACTGTGACTGTGACCAGAAATCGGGCTTCTGGAGATAGAGTCAAATTGAGATGAAGTCATACTCAATTAGGGTGGGTTCTAATCCCATGTGACTGGTGTCCTTACAGGAAGACATACAGAGACGGTCAGAAAGAAGGTCATGTGACGACAGAGGCAAGGACAGAGGCAGGTGCAAGCCAAGGAACGCCGAGGATTGCCAGCCGCCATCGGAAGCGAAGAGGAAGGCACGGAAAAAATCTCCCCCAAGGCCTCCAGAGGGACATGTCTCTGCCAACACTTTGCTTTTGGACTTTCCTCCAAAACTGTGAGAAAATAGGGGCGCCTGGGTGGCGCAGTCGGTTAAGCGTCCGACTTCAGCCAGGTCATGATCTCGCGGTCTGGGAGTTCGAGCCCCGCGTCGGGCTCTGGGCTGATGGCTCAGAGCCTGGAGCCTGCTTCCGATTCTGTGTCTCCCTCTCTCTCTGCCCCTCGCCCGTTCATGCTCTGTCTCTCTCTGTCCCAAAAATAAATAAACGTTGAAAAAAAAAAATTAAAAAAAAAAAACTGTGAGAAAATAAATTTCTGTTGTTTTGAGCCACCCCATGTGTGGCCTTTGTTGTGGCAGCCTAGTGAACTGACCCAGGCAGCTCACTCCTTCGTCCAAACTGCTGACACGATAATGTCCAGAGAAGACTAAGGAGTAATTGGCCGGTATTTCCTGAGGGCTCACCCCACGCCAGGTGCTCCACAAGGAGCTCTACGCTGGCAGGTGTGCTCAAAGCCCACAGAGGCTCCGGAAGCGTCACCATTTCACAGACAAGGAAGCGGAGCTTCTGATGGGTTGCCTCACCCCAAATCTCTTAGCTTTGCAGTGGCCGAGACTCGAGCCTGACGCTTTGACGCCAGAACCTGGGCTCTACCCCGGACGGCTACTGTTGTTGGGTCCCAGCTACAGGAGGGCATCAGCTTGTCCTGAGGTTGGCTCTCGGAGGCTCAGGTGGCTGTGCTGAGGCTCCTGCTGGGCCTGGGCACAGGGCAGAGAGGTGTGGAGAGCGTTCAGACAGTGCCAGGTAAAGTCCATGAGCCAGGCTGCTGCCGTGTGCCTGTAGAGGCATTAAGCCCGAAGACAGGGAAACTGCCCCGGCTGCAGACAGCTGGGCACATCCGGGGCCCCAGGTGCCCGAGGGAACGGGCTCGGGTTGACCTAAGATGGGACACACACGGAAGCTGGTGCCTGCCCTTGCCTCTGCTCACCTGGTTGGCTATTTAGGGTTTTGTTGGCTTTGAACGTTCTCCGCTTATCAGCGGAGGCTGCCTCATGACACGGCACGCTGGAACGGGGGGGGGGGTGGGAAGCCCCCTTTCTTGGGGGGTGTCCTTCATACAGGCCTGGGCCCACCTGTTCCACGCCTGTGGTCTCTCCTCTCCTTTTTATGAGGGGTTCTTCATTTATCACACACACACACACACACACACACACACACACAACCAGATTTGTAAAATAGACTGAAAGGTGTCCTGGATGTAGGCGGGAATGCGGGCAGGGGTCCCATTCCGTTGCTTTTTCTCATACCATCTCCCCCCACAAGGGGGCGCGATGGAGCACAATATGAACCACCTGCCAGCCCCCCCGTGGTTCTCAAAGTGTGGTCCCGGGACCAGCAGCATGAGCCACACCAGGGAACTTGTTAGAAATGCAAATTACCAGGCCCCTGCGGAATAGACTACCTGGATTTGGAGCCCAGGAATCTGATTTAACAAGCTCTCCAGGTGATTTTTTTAAAGGCAAATTAAAGTTTGAGAAGCTTGCTCTGGACTATCAGGAATTCCTCAGAGTTTCCATCTTCCCCCCCAGAAAGTCTTCCCCCTAGACTGGGGCTCATGACCTAGTCTGTATGCTGGAAGATTCCGCAAATAGGATGATCCCTCTGAGGTGAATGATATCACTGACTTCTTAGCAAACGTTTTCCTGTGCCAGAGCTGAGCTCCACATCTGGGTCCTTCTAGTCCTCAGTCTTGTACCCTCCCCTGGCCAAATGCCCTTTCTAGAATGCTTTAGATTCTCTTCCTGGAACAGGACAATTTGAGGATGGGCAGGCAGATGGGAGCTGGGAAAGCAGCAGGGACGAGCCATCCTTATGTTAATATTCTCCATGCCCATCCCCATGACCTCATTCAAAGCCACTGCAATGTGGCCAAACTATAAATCCACAGATCCGTGAGCTGGGCACAAACCACCATGCAGGTCTGCAGATGAATCTGGAACTTGGGCCCTCCACTCAGCCACCAGCTTGGTCCAGCTGTTCTTTGCGGGTTGGGGCGTTGGCTGTGCTTCATTAGAACAACTGCTCCCTCAGCGAGCTCTCAGGAAGGAAGCAAGTCCTGATGGCTCGCTCTGTTCAGTTCTGCCCGCCTCTGCCGAGCCCCTGCGGGAGCTTCGGCTTTTGGGTGGTGGAGTGACGCCACCAAGTCCTTGGGCTTTCATTAAGAAAGCCACCTGGGAAACACTCTTCAGTTTGGGAGGAAACATCTCACTTGTCACCTATTCTCACCAAACTGTCCTGTCAATGAGTCAAAGAGCCCAGGAGAGAGGAAGGCTTGTTCTTATTACAGAGCAGAACGCAGCCCTTGCATTACAGGGACTTGTTGGAACTCTCACGGAGCAGGGTCTCCCCTAGAATTTTCAGGACATTCCTTTCTTTAAAAAAAAATTTTTTTTTAATGTGTGTTTACTTTTGAGTGAGAGAGACAGAACGCGGGCAGGGGTGGGGCAGAGAGAGAGGGAGACATGGCATCCGAAGCAAGCTCCGGGCTCCGAGTCGTCAGCCCAGAGCCCGACGCAGGGCTCGAACCCACGAACCGTGAGATCGTGACCTGAGCCGAATTCAGATGCTTAACCCGAGCCACCCAGGTGCCCAGGACCTTCCTCGCTGTGGGGATATTAGGATATTGTTTAGAGCTGCAGTTGTTAGACGCATCCCACACCGTGCACTGGTGTTTGCAGGGATACAAACATCGGGCTAGGACATCAGGGGGACACTGGTTGCCCCCATCCTCTGAACATCCCTTTCAGTCACAATTTCCCTTGGAGAACATGATGGATGCTATGAACTCTGGCCCCAGAAAACTCACATGTACAACACACACACACACACACACACACACATATTTTGCACACAGTTTTATAGGGTTCACAGGCCCTCTTGACGCTTGTTCGTGGATCTCATTCATTCATTCATTCATTCACTGGACACATGTTTACCGACGTCCTGTCATGAGTCTGCCACCAACTGCTGGGTGCTGAGGATTCACAATGAAAGAGGAGAAATGTCTGCCTCCAGAGCATACAGTTCTCGGCTGGGGGTGGTATTAGTTCCCACGGGCCGAAGGGATACTAACCCCCACCAAGCTGAGGCTTGTGCGGCCCCCCAGCCCCCGGGGCTGAGAAAGCATTTTTGGTCGTCATAATGACTGGAGGCGCCGGCTGGGATTGGGTGGGGCTGGCCCAGGGCTGTTAAGATGCCCTGCAATATACACAGGACAGGGAATTGTCTTCCCCGAATGTCAACAGCCCCCCCACTGAGAAACGCTGACATTACTGGAAACTGAAAGCCCGGCCAGGTTGACAGCTCTGAAGCAAGGATGGTGCAAGTGACCCGCAGATTTGCTTAGAACGACTGAGGAGTCGGAAACAAGGACCCGGGAGGAAACATTAACAGGAAATGGCTTGCTTTGGATTTCAGAAGTTCTGAGTCTTCAAGTTTTACATGGTATGGTTGTTGTTGTTGCTGTTTTAAGTTTATTTATTTTGAGAGAGAGAGAGCGAGCGCGCAAGTTGGGGAGGGGCAGAGAGAGGAGGGGAGAGAGAGAATCCCAAGCAGGCTCCGCGTTGTCAGTACAAAGCCTCACGCGGGGCTCGAACTCACGAGCCGTGAGATCATGACCTGAGCTGAAGTCAAGGTCCCGACTCTTAACCGACTGAGCCCCCTGGCTCCCCTACGTGGTACGGCTTTGAAGAAGCCCGGAGCCCGAACAACAGCAAAAGGTCTAGAGTGGACTTAGGCTATCAGTCCAAGAATCCCTGGTGCCGGGGCCAGTTTGGGGTGAATTGGGGGTCTGTTGCACATGGAAGGGGGGGACACGAGGAGGTTGCACGGCCTCCTGCTCCGGGCAGCTCCAGCATTCCCGTCCATCCACCCAGAGGACCCATGTCAGAGCTGACCCAGCTGACAGGTGCCGTGTGACTCTGGGCTGCTTGCCGCCACAAATTCCACCCCACGCCGTCCACCTACCAGCCTGCCTGGAGGCAGGGGGCTGGCTCAGATGGTCTCTCCAGGCCCCAGCATACAACAAAAAGCAAAGATTTTGTGGGGAGATTCGTCTCAGCATTGTGTGCCGCCAGCGTTGGCTTTGAATGGTCTTTTTAGCTACTGAACCGACCCACACGACGCTGTTTTAAAAGTTCTTGCTGCTGGATGCCAGACCAAGAAGACCATTACAGGCTGGAAATAGGTACTTTGAGCTAAAAAATATCCTTCCTTTGAAAATTTAATATTTAGAAAAACAAACGAGTTTAAAAACCCCATTATTCAGAGCGGGGTAAATGGAAAAGACATTGCAAATAAGACAGTTTTCTTTAAGGGTGGAGGGACGTGGTTCTTCTCTCCTTTGGGAACCAGGATAAACATGATTTTCTGGCTCCCTTTCCCGGGGAAAAATGAGAGAATAAAGCAGAGCAAATAACTTTTCACGGACATCTCGGTGTGATGAAGGGATTCTTAAAACTAACTATAATCCACTCGCAGCTGAAATAATATTGCAAGCGACTCTGGGCACTTAAAACCGATCCCTAATTACAGCCCACATAAAATTCCCAATCTATGTGCTGTCCCTTGTAATTTTGCGTAGTTAGACACATTCACAAAGTGGAGAGTAGCCGTGAGACCCCTTTGAGAGTAGTTGAGTCTGGGGCACTGGAGAGAACGTGGGAAAATCTTACCCAAAAAGGTCATCTTGTCACCTCAATGGGACAACGTTCATAGGAACAGCATAATCTAAATAAATTGCTTTATTACAACAGTAGTACATGAACACACGCTCGATGTAAACAGTTCAAAGCATACAGAAGGACTTAGGGTACAACCGGGCATCGCCCCTCTCATTCCCAACCCTTTTCCTTCCGTTCTCAACAAGGTCCATGATTTTAAAAACCAGACCAGCCCCCACAGCAAGCCGGCCACTGGACAAACCAAATAAACAGGCCTCGTTCCTGTTATGAAAGGGCCAAAATATACTCTACGATGGTCAATAAATATTTATTAAGTTCCTACGAAGCCCAAGAGACACAGGAATGAGCAAGATAATGCCCTTGTCCTCAAGGAAACTCACAGCTGGGAGGGAGACGCGAACATGGAAATTAAATTTGAAATAGCAAGCAGCGGAGAACGTTCCTGCAGGTCTGCGAGGATAGTAGAGTCTGCAGGGCTCAGAAGTACATGCTCCTTGTCCCGAGGGAGGAAGGCTCTGAGAGGAGGTCCTACTTGTGTGTGTGTGTGTGTTTGGGGGGGGGAGGGGTGGTTCTGCAGCAGGGAGGATGGGGCCATTATGTTGGGGGTGTGGGGCCAGTATGCCAAGTAGGTGCAGGGACACTATGGGAGATAAGGCGGGAAGCGGGAAGGCAATAAGGTGGGCAGTACATGACATCACAGAAGGCATAATGCCAGAGGGGCCAGGCGAGAAATCCCACAATATGGAAACTCAGGCAATGGCTTTTCACCTTTAAGAGAAAGGATATACCAGTGTCTGTGGGGGACATTCTGCCCAAATTCTCCAGCTAAATGGCCTCGCCCACCAGGATACCTGTTGGAGCTGGAGCTCCTGTCTACACCGAAGCCTTCTCCAGGGCGGGCCTCAATGGAGGGAACAGGGGCCTCGTGGCTCTCGTGGCCCCTGCCGGGCTACGCTGGATTTTTCTGGGAAAATGAGTCTGATTGCGTTGCCTTCAACCTCCTGGACAGAATGGCACATGTGGGATGGCTTGTCACATAGGAAAGGCTGCAATGGATGCGACATAAAGAAGGTTCTCCGGCCAGAGCACTCCCCCCTCCCCCCTCCCCCCACAATCCCATTCTCTAAGCTGTGAACTTGTGCGCTCCCCCTGTGCCGCTGTGCTTGGAGCTGGGACTTGGCGGTGAATGAGGCGGGCTGGGTCCTTGTCCTTGGGGAGCCCTGGTCTACCAGAGGCTCGGGCATCCCATCTAGACTCTGGTTCTGGCCAAAGCACAGGAAACTCACAAAGGGCTTCACTGCAAGCTGCCCGTCCCTGAGACCTCAGCGTTGAAGTCCTTAAGACTGGATTCTCATGGGGGTTTAGAGGAGCTGGGTGGGCATGGGGACCTGTAGTGGGGAGAGGGAGAATGTCACCTGATGGCACCAAAGACCCCCCGATGCCTTATGTCCAACTGAACCCAGGCAGCCCTCTCCGGCCTGTCTGGGGGAACTCGCTAGACCCATTCGGCTGGGTCCCTCTGGGGGAACTCACTAGACCCTTTCGGCTGGGTCCCTCTGGGGGCTTCCATTCAGCCACACTCAGCATGAACCCCGTAGCTTCAAAGGGTCAAGGTGGCTTCCAGAAGAATAACAATTCTTCTAAGAAGGGGAATCCAGTCTACATGGGGGGCCAGGCAGTTTAATGACTATTGAGAATTTGCAAAAATCAAATTACTCTCAGGGCTACGTTCTCTCTTAATTTGCCATAGGTCACTTTTAACTAAAGGCATGGCGTTCATGGCTTTATAACGGATGCTGGGATCCCTGGGGCGGCCTCGAGCATCCCACGGTGTGCACTCGTTTGCTCATTCCTGGCCCCACTGATGTTACCACCTTTGCTTTCCTTTCTTGCTGAACCTCTGCTTTCAATGCCCACCACCCTGCGGTATCTCAGGGACCCTCAGCAGCGGCCGCAAGTAAATCCTTCGGGGACACAAAGCAGGCTGGGGTGTTAGAAGCACAGACACATGTTTATTGGAATGAGAGGCAGTAGGTTTGACTAGAGGGACCTGGGAATATCTTCCAGAGAAGCAGGGATTTGGCTTGGACTCCATCAGGCACATGGCAGTTTCGGGTGGGGAAGTAGCGAGGGATCCAAGCAGAGGAAGCGGTTGGAGAAAAGGGGAATAGAGAGAAAGCAGTGAGGAGAGAAAGCAGATGCTGGGGTAACAGGGAGTAAAGAAAGTCAACACCGCATGCTCGCATGAGCCACACGGTTCCAGGCGCTGCATGTACGTGAACTCACAGAGTCCTCACCGACAATCCCGTGTGGCAGCTACTACGCCTATTCTCCCCTTGAACAGACAGGGAAACTGAGGCACAGAGAAGTTAAGTGACTTGCCAAAGCCTCAGTTAATCAATGGCAGGGGGGGTCCTACCCCGGAGTTACTGTTCTGAACCACCATGCCTCCTGCCTTGCTGGGAAGGTGATGTATTAGTCAGCTAACGCTGCTGTAACCACGTCCCACAGACCACGGGGCTCACACGTGAGAAATGGAGTCTCACAGCGCCGGAGGCAGCAAGTCCAAGATCAAGGTACCAGCAGGTCTGATTTCTTCTAAGGTCTCTCTCCTTAGCGGGCAGGTGGCCATCTTGTCCCTGCATCCTCACATGGCCTTTCTTCTGTTACAAAATCATTGCTGGTGACTCTTTGCGTCCAAATGTCCTCTTCACATTGGAGGTAGGGTCCACCCTAATGGCCTCATCTTAACTTAATGACCTCTTTAAGGTCCCAGCTCCAGAAACAGTCATACTCTGAGGTACTGGGGGGAAGGGCTTCAACGTTTCAATCTGGTGGGGGAGGGGGACACAGTTCACCCCGGGTTGGCGGGGTGGGGGGGGGGAGGTACAGTCAAGGAGTTTGAACAGCAGAGTGAGACGTCTACATTTTTGTCTTGGTTGCAGAGCTGGGAAAGGTCCGGGCCGTGTTTCGGAAGGATCGCGGTGGCAGCTTCACGGAGGCTGGGTGAGGGCTGTGGCCCCTGAGAATGGCGGCATGTTTGGAATCACCTAAGGAGATTTAGAAGGCCCGACGTCCCTGCGGTAGCCCGGACCAATCAGATCCACCTGGCCGGGGTTCCGCCCGGGCGTCTGTAACATGTGGAAGCTTCCAGGAGGCTCCCACGTGCAGCCCAGAGTGAGGACCACTCCATCAGAGGGAGCCCCGAAATCAAGACACCTGGTGCGGAAACGGAGCAAAATTCAGAACCTAGAACCGTCCAGGCTCATGCAGCACGAGAGCGTCACAATTGTTGAACCGATTCCAGACCCAGGTGGGTCCCTCAAGCGGCTTGTCCAAAGGGAACTATGGTTGTAACCCAGAATGCCGTCCCTCCGTCCATGGCCTGGAGCTCAGACAAGCCTCTGACGCTGTGTCCCTGGAGGTCACACTGCCGCCACCTGACCCCCAATGCTAGGCCTAGAGCTCAAAAAGGTCACTCTGCTCATCGGCCTCCTTGAATCGATGGGACAGCGGAGTCCACAGGTGCACGGTGACTTCTGCTATCAGGAATAAGCCCTCCGCTCTTGTTGTCTTGGGAGATGGAGACCCACAAGAAAACCAAAGAGTGGGCCCGAGGGTGGCCGGTCCCCGTTCCTCTCCCCACGCGTTCCCGAGAGACCTGGCTGTGAGGATGGTCTGGTCCATGGCGCCCGAGGCTGTTGGGCCGGCGGTAGCCAGGCTGGGTCAAGGCGGCTGTGTCTCCTCTGACAGTGACCCTTGGCTGGCCGGTCCCGGGACCCAGCTCTGGCGGTCCAGCGGGGCAGGCATCCTCCTCGTCCCAGTGGAACTTTCTTCTCGAGGGTCTAAGCATAGCCCGGTCCCCTGCGGTCTCTCCTAACTTGGCAAACTGACCCCGGTGGGACACAAGAGACAACCTGAGCCCGGGACATTTCCTGCTCATTTCCAGCAACTGCATAGCTGCGCTCAGGTCCCTGCTTTCATGGAGCTTCCATTCTAGTGGGGGAGACAGAAAACCAAATACACGCATAAATATATGGTAGTTAGGGCGGTTATAAGAATGATGAATGACAATTCTTTTGACTACTAAGCTCATTTCCAGTCCCAGGGTCTTCTCACGTGAATTTATCTTTTAAGCCATGGTGGCTTCCCAAACACACAGCTTTGTGCAGGGTTCGAGGTCACATGCAGCGCAGAGACTGAGCACCGATGTGTCCTTTCCTTGCAGCCTAGATGGGGAGGAAGGAGCAAGACCGTCCACACAGGGCTCCTGAACGACCGCCATGGGCGGTCACGACATGCAAGGGTGCAAGGTAGGCGCTGTCCTCTGGTTCATAAGCTACCGGGGAGATGGGGCGTCGCACAACAATCAATCGTACAAGGGGAGGAGGTACCACCGCTACTTGTAAGTGCTGTACCTGTGTGGGTCTTTGTGGGATCCGGCCTTGCCCCCCAGGGAGCTCACAGTCTTGGGCGGGAGATGAGTATCTGCGTGTCTGTGCGTGTGTCTGAGTCTTCAAATCCACTCATCTTCACGTATGATGAGTTACTAGCAGCTCAGCAAAGAGCTGAGTCACGGCGAGTCGGTGGAGCTGGGCTGGGCAGCAAGGAGAGGAGGAGGGGGAAGATGGGAGGGCCAAGGTGGAGAAGACAGGGAGGCGGGGCGGGGAGGGGGACGGGCTGGAAGGCGGGGAGGAGACTGTGGTGCTAGCAGGGAGGTGCGGGTCGGGTAGGACGAGACAAGCACGGGTGGGGCCGGACAACGGGTGTCCACGGATCCCAGACCGATGACACTCTGGCAGGTTGAGTGATGGGATCTCTAGGTGGGGAAAGGCCCCGTGTCCACGCTGTCCACACTGCTCATTTCCTCCCCAGTTCACACCCAGCATGCGAGGACCAGTGATGCAGGTGGGCATTTCCATCAAGTGGTTTGGAGGTCAGAGGAGAGGGTTTTCAAGAGGGCGTCTTGGAAACCCACTGCAGCAACAGAAGCCTGGACCGCTGTGGAGGGTCCTCACGGTTAACTCAAAAGGGGGCAGAGAGAATGTGAGATCGGGACGGTAGCAACTAGCTCTGGAAGGGGCTCAGCCCAGGGCTTCCCCTCTTCAAGCATCAGGGTCCCCTCCTGCAAGCTGGAGGCCCATGTCCCCTGCACCTGCCACACCTTTCGGTGTTAGAAACCTGGAAGGTGTTTGGATGACGGCAGCCGTCTATGGGTTCCACCAGCAACTCAGAAAGGAAGGCGCCGATCAGGGAAGGCTTCCCTGAGAAGCGACGACTGAGCTACGCTGAAGACGAAGCACAAGGAGCTCTCAAAGAGGAGAAGGGAAGAGAGGGGTCCGGCCGGATGGGCTGGAGAAGGGAGCAGATCAGGCAGGGCCTTGAGGCCCAACTGCGAGATTTGGGCCATTATCACTGGGAAGCCCTGGATGATTGTTAGCAGATTGCAACTTCCATTTTTAAAATAGCTCTCTGCCCACGGGGTGGAGAAGAGGCTGGAAAACAGTGAGATTGGAGCAGGGACGGGTTAAAAGGCTGATGGTCCTGGGGCACCTGGATGGCTCAGTCGGTTAAGCGACTGACTCTTGGTTTTGGCTCAGGTCATGATCTCACGGTTTGTGGGTTCAAGCCTTGCATCGGGCTCCGTGCTAATGGTGTGGGATTCTCTCTCTCTGCCCCAACCTTTCCCCCTCCCCCCTCAAAATAAAGAAATAAACTTAAAAAAAAAAAAAGAAGGCTATGGTCTTCATGTAAGGACTGGAGAAACTTGGTCACCCTCAGGGCCTTTGCGCTTGCTACCCCTCAGGCTTGAAACACGTTTCTCCCTGACCTTTGCCTGCCAACTCCTCTGCAGTCAGACCTCCACCTCTCCACAGAGGCCTTCCTGGGCCATCCCATCTGCGATAGCCCTGGCCGTCAGTCACATCCTGGCCCATTTCATCCAGCAGCAGCTGAAATGACTTATTTGTGAGCTGGTGTTTTCCTCTGGCTCCTACAAGCTCCATGAGAGCAGGTGCCCGGTCTGTGTCTCACTGAGCACAGCCCTGTCACCTGGCCTCGTGTTCCTTGGCCACGACTCTCCTCTCCGGGAGTGCAGGAGAGGAGATGCTTGCCAGGAAATGCAGGCAGGCTGGACCCCTCCTGGTCTCCCAGGAGCTGTTGACACAGCAGGGTGGAGGGGAGGGGCAGGGGAGGGAGGGGAGAGGACTGGCAGATTACTTCTGCCCCTTGAGGATGGGGTGAGGGCTCCTACCACGAGGGAGCCCGTGACACTGGAGGGTCGTACTGAGGACTCAGATGTGGGGGTCTTCCCACAGCGGCCTCAGAAGGACAAGGTAATGCCCCACAGAGGAGAGGGTCATCCTGGCTTCCACTTCTCTGCTGGGACAGATCATAGGGTTCAAACTCTGCCGGAGGCTTGGCAAACAGACCAGACGCATCCCAGACCCAAAGCCGTGGATGCTGAGAGGCATGTCCGGGTGTCCGCAACGGGGCAGGAGAGAACTCATCTCCCAGTCTTTAAGTGTGCTGGAGACGGCGCTTTGGGGTGCCCCCCACCCTTGTGACACATGTCCCTTATCCAAGCTGTACGGTTGCTTAAAAACAAAACACAAAGAACAAAAAGAACGAGCTCCTGGCACGTCTGGGGGCCAAACATTCCAGTCTTTCTTTGCTGGCGAGAGAACACAAGGCCACAGAATGCAGAGATGAGAAATAAGGGATCCAGTGACTCAATGCATGTGTGACAGGTTTATTGTGGGGCGCTGCATGGGCCTGCCAACCGGGTCCACGGACGTGACATTTAGAAGCCTCGCACATTCCATTTGCTCTGTCGGCCTCCCTGACGCCAGCCGCGTTGAAACACAGGGCAACTTCTCCCATTTGCCAAGCGTCCGCTGACGGGGCTGGGTGTCACCGCACATTGAGGGAGCATGAGGAAGGTGCTTACTCCAACACAGGTGGGCCTCCCACTACTGGAGAAAAGGGGACCCCGATTTGTGCACAAATGAATGAGATGGCTGAAGGTTTTAAGGAAGCTGTCCAATCTTTTCTCTGCAAAATCCCTTATCTACAAAAGCACTGCTTTCTGTAGTCTTAAAATGCACACAACCTTCTGTCTCGGTTTGTTGCAAGAAAGGAGGAAGCCAGTTAAATGGATTCCTTCACGCCCAGGACCAGGTGCAAATGCCTTTTCTCTCCTGTAAGAATGACAAGAAGGCTATTGTCTGTGGGGGGGGCTTACTACCTGCTGGGTACAATTATTATCCCTCCATATGTAAATGAGGAAACTATAGCACAAAGGGGTTAAGTCACTTGGCCACAATCACACAATTAGGAAGTGGGAGAGCTGGGATTTGAACCCATGTCCCGAACCACCACCCTGTATCCCTTCCTGGCCTCTATAAAAGCCCAGGGTACCGTTACGTCGGACTCCTCCATCGCCACTATCTGCCTACAGGAAAATAAAATACTCCAAAACTTTAAGAGAAATGGAATGAAATATTACCCTGAACTTGTAGACAGGCCGTGTGAGTATCTTTGGCGCCATGTTTTTCTGGCAGAGGCCAGCCATGGAAACGGAGACGCTAAGGCAACCGTTCTCGGGGTGGCACTGAGCACGGGAGTCTCTGGCAAGCCTGTGTCTTTGGAAGATCCTGCAGTGGGGGTGAGCAGGACTAGAAGGGTTGAGGAGGCGGCTGCGTCCTGAGCCTGAGCACTGAGAAGGTGCCACAAGGTGCTGGCATCGGGCAACAGCTCCTCCACCCCCCCCAGCTATGAGTGAACCACACACGGAATGGCCTCCACCTTTCCACACAGACAGTCGTGGTTATGGGAGGCGGCTGGTGCCGAGGTGCTGCGGTTCTCGCGTGGCACAAGGTCAAAGGTCTAGCCAGGGAGAGGGGGAGGGGCCTCTGAGAACGACATGCTCTCAGCTCACAGCGCAGGGTTAGTGCGCACGGCTGGCTCTCCCTGATCTGGATTCCGTGGACCGATCGGGGTGCGGGGGGAGGGGGGAAGGGGGGGAGGGATGGGGGTGGGTAGGCGGGTGGCATCTCTCTACATGCACATGCGCGCGTGGGCCCACCCCTCCCACCCCTAGACCTCCCCCCACTTTCCTGGTGGGGCCTGGAGTGTGGCGGGTGGACCCGTTGAGCTCGAGTGTGTGTGACAGGGGACCAAGAAGGGAGGGGGCAGCACAGGACGGAGAAGGGGAAGAAACCAGGGGAATCAAGTCGTTCAACGGAGTGAAAACAGGCTCCTTGATGAAAAACGTTAGATAAAGTGCTTTTGCCCCTTGTAGTTCACTCGGGAGCAACTGCACGAAGAGGAGGATCTGCCCAACTTTAAAAAATGACGGGCAGAGTCAAGGGGACACTTCCTCTTTCGAGGCTTGCAACATCACCCTGACCTCAGGTGCGGGGCAGATGTGGGAACCGCAGCGGTCGGCCTCAGCCAGAATCTTCCATAGCGTGATGTGTCTGTTTTCACCACCCCACCCAATATTACCAAGCTAAAGACGGAGGCGTGCGCGCGCGCACGCACACACACACACACACACACACACACACACAGCCTGTTGACAACGTAAAACAATAACCTGGTAGTTTCTGAGAGGTAGTGTGTATTTAACAGCAAGTTGCCCTGGTATAATTTTGTAGCTGATTTTCACTTTTGACAAACAAAACCTTTTAATTTTTTTGTGAATCAAATCCTATCATTTAAAAATGACCGGGGAGGGGCGTCTGGGTGGCTCAGTTAAACATGGGGCTCTTGATTTCAAGCCAGGTTCACGGTCTCCCGGCTCTTGAGATGGAGCCCCAAGCCCTGACAGTGTAGATCCTTCTTGGGATTTTCTCTCTCCCTCTCTCTCTCTCCCTGCTCCTCCCCTGTTTGTGATCTTTCTCTCTCAAAATAAATAAACATTTAAAAAATAATAAAAATTAAAATGTCCAGGGAGTTTTTAAAGAACTTCCTTGGGGCGCCTGGTTGGCACAGTCAGTTAAGCATCTGACTCTTGATTTCGGCTCAGGTCATGATCTCACAGTTAGCTCGAGCTCCATACTGGGCTCCACACTGACAGTGCAGAGCCTGCTTGGGATTCTCTATCCCTCTCTCTGTCCTTCCCATGCACTCTCTTTCTCTCAAAATAAACTTTAAAAGATAGTAAAAAACAAACAAACAAACAAACAAACAAAAAACAACTTTCCCCCGAGTGGCAATGGAACCCTTTGAGATGGAATAACTACCCACCAGGAAACATTCTGGAAACCTGGCTTTTTGTGTGTGGAATTTTCTTAAAGAAAAGCCCAAGAGAATTCTGGCCGAAGTGAAATAGTGAAATATTCATACAGTTATCGTGATCTTTGACCTCATTGTGTTCCCCTATCCCACCAGATCCAAAATATCAGACATTTTGAAGACTTGGGTTGTTGTTTTTTTTTTTTTTTTTTTTTTTTCCTGTGCATTTTGGGACCACTGGCAGTCAATGTAGTTTTTCATAAAAATTCTCTTGGGTGTTTTGGAACTAAAAGGAATGAATAGGATTAACGTATACTTTTGCTAGAAGAAAAAAATGAATATTCACTCTCAGGAATTAATTTTCAATTTGCCAGGAAGCAGGGCTGTGATTTGTTGGGCCCGTTCCCCAACTGTGATCTGGGTGGCTGCCTCCCCGACCCCGTGCCAGGGGTAGACCTGGCCCAGAGGAAGGTTGCCACACCCTGGCATCTCTGGTCCTTGGCCTCCTTCACAGACCAGATGAGCGACAGACCCCAGGAGCAGCCCCTCCCAAGAACACAGTTGCTGCTGGGAAACTCACAGCTAAAGCAAAGGGGCCTGCAAATGTACCTCGGTATCCTCTTGGGGGGGTGATGTGGTGTGCCTGGAACAGAACCCCCAGTGCCTCTTCCTCGTGTATTAATTGCTCAACCCACTCGTTCAAACAGGCATTTCTGAGTACTTAACCTACTATATGCCAAGGTGGGCATATAGCATATTGAGCAACAGAAATTGCGGTTTTATAGGTGAGAGGTGGGAATATTGGTGATTCCATGTTTTAACCTACTACTGAGAGGGTTTTCTTAAGCTGGTATTACCAGGGTTTTCTTCGGATGGGATCAAAGAAGGCATAGAGAGAGAGCCCAGTTGCCATCTGCTTATGGGAGTCTGGATCTGCCCAGTTCCCTTCCAGAAACAGGGCAGACACCAGTTTCTGCCATATGTGTAATGGTATAATATTTTTTACTTTACAAAGGAAGAATCCTTCCTTTACATCCGCTTCTCCAGGACACCCTTTTTACGCAGAGGCAGTCCAGGCTCTGGCCCGCTGGCCGCCACTCTGTTCCCGCTCTGCAGCTCTCTGGGCCCTGCTCTGCAGTGCAGAGAGGCAGCTGGCCTTAGGAAGGCAACTCAAAACTGCAAAAGGAGGGTGATCTCATTTGGACACGTCTTGTCCATATGGCGCTGCACCCACAGATCAGTTGCAGATACATTCACATGACAAATCGGCACCAATTATGAAATTAAATGATTTAATGACCAGCTGTTTTTGTTAAACCACTAAAAAAAAAAAAAAAAATCTGACATCTTTAAACTCTGGGGCCAAAGGAGATACCTAGCATCACTTTGCTAACTTAATTAAAAGATGCTTTTTCTCTCCTTTCTTCAACTTCCTGTTAAGCAGATTTTCTGAGAACAGGACTAAAAGTACTTTAGTACCAAACTGCATACAATGGGGAATAGCCAAGAAGAGTATGATGAAGTCTAAAATATAGAACCAAGATTCTGGGACACTTTTGACGCCACAGATACAGAGCATGAACTTATTACGTGATTAAGTTTACTCAACAGTAGTTACGGAACAAAAGCAGCGACTACCAGCAAGGCACCTATGTTAGCCGTGAACAACCAGGTGAACATTAACCATGGTGGCCAGTGGGTGGGACTGGGGTTTCTCAACCTTGGTACTGGTGACATCTGAGTCCAGATAATTCTCCGTGGTGGGGGTGGTCCTGTGCCCTGCAGTGCAGTTCACAGCATCCCTGGTCTGCACCCACTAGATGCCGGTAGCATTCCCCCTGGTTGAGAAGAAGTGGATCAGATGGACACTCTATAATCAAATGCAAACCAAATGGTTCGAGGGGGAAAGAGCATGTCCTGGGGAACAACCTGTGTCCGTTCACAGACCAGAAGGAAGCCTGGAGGAATGATCCATAGAGAGGGGATTGTAGAGAGAGTTACAGAGTGCACAGCAGTACCCACCTTGACAATGTGTCACTTCAACCAAACTCAAGGCTGGAGAAGAAACATTGGCTTATATGGGGGAAGGGCTCCTGGGCAAGAGATGGGGCTTGCTGTCTTGATCCTTGCTCCACAAGTGGGGGGCAGGGAGGAGGTTGGGGACAGAGATCTCTCCACCCACCTCCTGGCCTTTGCACGTCCTGACATCTGTGCCTAGAACAGCCACTTCTCTTTCCGGCTTCATCTGGCCCCTAGTTCTTTCAGGTCTCAGGTTAAATATCACTTCCTGCTGGGAGGGTTCTCTGACCCTCTCCCTGCTGCCGCCCTGCCCGCCCCAACTGGATGTCCTGCTCAGTGGTGCCTTGCAACCATACTTCCAGCACAGGACTTATCACCTTATCACACACAGCCCACATATATTTACATGTACTGCGGTAGTTTGGTTTTCTGCTGGTTCTTCCCATTAGAACACAGACTCCATGAGGACAGGGACCCTGTCTCCAGTAGTGACTGAGCAGCACACTCTCCCCGGAGTCCCGTAGGATGCCGGACACGTGATGGATCCCTCTCCCCCCCAAATAGAAACCATTGTTCAAATGAAGGGCAGAGGAGGGTCGCTAAGTGAAGTTCATGATCGGAAGCAAGTGCATGGTCAGCAGAGCAAAGTTTCTTCAACACATACACTGGTTTATTTCTGCAAAGGCGACAAGACTGGCGTGTGCGAGGCAGAAACGGATGGCGGGGAGCAGTATGGAAGCCGTGAAAGTTTCCATCTCCACCCACAGGTTCTCTGGATGTTCATCAGACACTTATTATGATACATCTTTCAGAGAAATGTTTTGTACCCTGAGTCCAGTCACACACCTGTCAATGTATCAAGGACGTGCACCAAAAGCCCGAAGAGACAGTTAACCGCTCAGCTGCGCGGTAGTTCTAGTCTTCAAAACCCGTCTTGTAAGGGGCCATCCTCTACTCCTTGATCAGGGAGGAGCGGATAGCAAGGTGGGGGCCGGGGGGGGGGGGGTCAAAGAAGACTCCGCGAGGAGCGGATGGCGTCTGTATCTCAAAGCCCAAGCGTCCCCATGGACACGTGGGCAGCTGGCCCCGGCTGCCATCTAGTCTGTCTGGATCCCCGTCACCACTGCCAGGTTCCAACATCAAAACACAGAGACATTTCCGTCTAACTTTTGTATGAAGAATTTAATTATCTATACACGTAACTAATCCAAAAGGTGGTATTACAGTTGTTAAAGCCGCAGGTTTATGTATTTATATATCTTACATTCATATCCATGAAAATACTGGAGCGCAAGGGAACAAGGGGAAGCAGCCCCCATTCTCCGCGCTGTGTGAGTGCGGGAGGGGCTCTGCACAGACGCCCCCGAGGGAGGCGTGAAAACAGAAGGTGACTTCAGGTTACAAAGGCATTAGTGGAACCGCGAGACTGTGCTGAGGCTCCCCCCACCCGGTGTCCTGTGCTGTCAGCAGCGGGCATTTTTATTGAGAGCTTCCAACTAGTGTTTAAAAGACACCACATGGCTTCAGCTACAACACATCTAACACATACACGGACCATGAGCTCCGTTTCGTATTAATCTGCAGAAATCCCACAGTCTAGTTAAAAAAAAATGTAAACATTGGAAATTAATTGCAGGGAGACTTCTATACATTCTTTCTTGTCAAGAAAATTACGTGTTCAAAATCGGTCATTCCGTGAAAGGTAACTGGAATAAAAACTTCATGTAACAGAGACTAAGGAGAGATTGTAGATACTGTTGATCGTGACAACCTCAGCGGCGTCGTCTACTGATTTTACGGCATGAAAACACGCAAGATTAAAAACCCCAAACAGAAAACACCAACTCAACCAGATAAATCTGAGACCGAACAAAAAAACACAGGTGCTTTCTCCTGTGGCTACAAGGTCACTGTGCAAAATCAGATTAATGCAATATGATTAGAGCATCGTACAAGGTGGTAGCTTTCGCCATGGGAAGAACTAAGTTCTTATGTACAGGATGTATTATTACATGCTCGGCAGGGTACATCTGATACACACGAACAAGCGCCAAACACCTTCCGTTTAATTGGGGTCGTTCCACACGGCTTTAAAACAGATACACTGAATTCCTCTGCTTCCACAGCAGGGGGCGGGGGAAACCCAAACTACACAATGTCGTTGGTAACACTGGACAAAATGAACAAAGAAAATACATCAAGTCTCAGATTTATGGACATTTGGAACATTTTTTTTTTTTTTCCATAGCACACGCAGAATTCCTTGATAGTGGGTCTTTTTGCAAAACCAAAATGGCAAAGGAGTAATTTATTGATTTTTATTAAAAGGCTAAAAGATATTTTTAAGAACACTTTTAAAACTATCGAAAGCACCTGTGCAAAGGTGGGGGGGAAGTCAATTCGAGTCACTAGGAAAGCCACAAAAGGACCCACTACCCTGTGTAATTTTGTAAGGTTTGCTTCTATCTCTGCAAGTCATAACTCGACATTGTCATCACGTGCAACTAAGGTAAAATGAGGTAAACTGCTCTGCAGTGAGTTCTTCTACTCAGAAGGCAGTAGGTGATCATGCTGGAAGTCACATGATCAAGGCTGCATCTCCCATCATCCCTCTGGGCAGTGATATGGGATAGTGGGTCTCTTTGAGGACTTTCAAGCCTGAGGGGGGGATGGACAACATATGATTCCTAGAAAAAGGAGGAAAACAACACATAAGCAAAACAAAACAATGAGCAAAATTCAAGCTAGGAAAATGAGTCAGGCATGTCAACAGCATGGTGCCAAAATGATCAAAAAAAAAAAAAAAAAAAAAAAAAGGAAAAAGGGGGGAGGGGAGGGAGGGGACATGCTACAGAAGGAATGAAAAAAAAAAAAAACAAAAGAAAAGAAAACAACCCCACAAGATAAAAGTCTTGCATTACAGAAGGTCTTCAAAGAGACTGTTGCGAATGCAGCAATGGTCTAGCTTTACGTTCTGCAAACAAAGCTCGGCAGAATCAGAGCAATGCTGCATGTTTTAACCGTAAGGAACCAGACAGGAGAGACAACGGAGCCGCTCAGGCACTTACATTGCTGGCTTGGGTCCATGTCTGTGGTCAGCTTCACGTAGTTGGAGGGGAAGAGCCCCACTTGTCCATTGACTTCTCCTTTCCACCAGTCGGGGTCCTCCTTGTTGAGGACGTTGATGATCTGGCCCTTGTTGAAGGCCAGTTCATCGTCGTTCTGGGCGATGTAGTCGTACATGCCGATCACCTGGCACACTGCGGAAGACACAGGGCCAGGTGAGAGCTGCCCGGCCGAGAGGCACGTGGAAGGGGCCACTTGGGGTCATCAGATATGCCCACGTGTTAGTGCTGTTCTTTCGGGACAGGGCAGAGCGAGGGCAGCAGAGGAAGATGGGTTAAAAACCAAGACGACAGCAAAATTTCACATGGAATCTTTAGTTTATATAAACCCTTCCTCTTTCTCATGTGGACTTGTCAGCAGAAAATTTACACTGATGACTGAACGCTCATGGAATCATTTCTATTTGAGCGGAGGGGAACTCCTTAAAAATGCTGACTCTGGAAGCCGGGTCAGCCGTGCATCCCGTGCATCCCGGGGACTTTGCTACAGTTCTCTGCTTCCTTTCTTGCTTCTTCTTTTGTCTTTTTAAGGTGGAAGGTAATTATCATCTGATCTCCCCACAAACCCAAATCTTCCTGAACAGTAAAAATCCGTGTTTTATTCTGCTCTATCTTTGTGTCTCAAACTTTTGTCTCAGAGGAGAAATTTCCACATTCGAGAATAGTTTCTCTTGTCTCTTTTTCCCTCGAACCTATGGGCGGTTAAACTGCCTTCGTTTCCTGGCATTATCACACTTTAGATAAGACCATACGGTGAGGTCGTGCCCCTAAGTAATCTTTCTTAACCAACCTGTATATGGGTGTAGGTTTTTCAAGTTCTCCAGCTAACTGACTCACGTCAGCAAATCCTTTCTGTGGGTTTCAACCAACCTGATGACAGGGACACTGCCAGGCCTCCCCCCAAGGTGGGGAGGGTCGGGGGATCCAGCTGGCACCACACCCCTCCGCCCACACGAGGCCACAGCTCAGGCAGAGAGGCCCAGCTGGGGCTAGGCACAGTCCCGGTTTGCCAATCCTTTCGTTTCTTGCAAAGGCTGCCAAGTGTGAATCGGATTTCACCGGGATGTATGGCAAGGACACGAACGAAAATTCTACATTTTCCACAAATACCACCCAAGAACTGGTAGCTTTAAAGACCTAAGGCAGAATCCTGCTCCCCTGACCTCACCCGCCTCAAATATTACCAAAGCATCTAATTTGGTCTCTTCGGGCAGAAAATAGCCAACCGGCTCAGCCGCAGTGCCCTCTGTTCTTTTGAGTCCTTTAGGAGAGTGTGTGCAACATCCTGCCCAGTAAGCGAAGCCCCTCTGTTCACAGGAAATGTCACAGGGGAGTTATTTTAGTCTTCAGTGAACAGCATATTGCAACCAACAGAACCCCGTGGCCTCCAGCTCTATCTCCTGACCTATTTAGACCCCAGCCATTTATGTTTAGGAGCTCCCTTTTGTCCCCTCACCCCCTCGCCCAAATCCCAAATTAAATAGCTGGAAGGAAATCAAGAGAAAAATCTGGCTTTAATGCCGCAGCATTCATGGCTGCTTTAGGAAGAGGGTTCCAACAAGGGCCCTGTTGTACCCAGAACAGCAAAGCTGCTTAGATACTTGGTCCTTTTGAAAAACATATTCCAGATCACATTAGTTGGGTATCAGTCCCGGCAAGCACAGGAAGTGCTTACAGCAGATGTGAGAGACAGTCTAAGATACTTCGGGAGAAAACCGACTGGAAAGACCAATGTGACCTGCAGGCCGTCTTCCAAATAGAGATCGTAAACCACCTACCTGCCGGTAACGCCGTCGGCTTCGGTGGCTCCGTTGGAGTGATTTTGCTCGTCCCGGGGCTTAAAAGTTTTACATAATTAGCGGGGAACCAGCCTATCTGGCGCTTTTTCCCACGTGCCTAGTAAGAAAATAATTACATCAAAATGTTTAAGAGGCTCATGATCCTTCGTGATGAAGTTTTTGCTATGCAACAGAGCACTTGTACAGTGTATAGAAAACTGCAAACCAAGTGGCATTAACACAGTAGAATCTCTCACTTACTTACTAGATTATGCAACGAAAACCCCGTAGCTGAAATTCAAATCGTGGCAGTCATTGGTCAGCAAAGCCTGGAGTGTTTCTGCACGGGCTGGGCTGTGCGGATCACAATTCCGTGTGATGTGGTATGTCCTAGCTAGAACCCTTGCTCGGGCAGCGCCGGCTCTGATGTGTTAATTTCAGGTAATGTAGAGATTATGGCAAATGCCAACATGACATACGGATTTCACAGGAATGAAAGTAGTAACCATCATAAAAATACTACTAATCACAGCAGGCCACACTTACTGGTGCTTTTGATGAGTCACGTCCTGCACTGAGCAGGTTACATGTATGTATCTGCACAATGCCGGAAGGGAGAATCCTATTATTTCTCCCATTTCGCAGATAAAGAAAGTGAGGCCCAGAAAAGTTAAGTGAGTTTTGGCATTATAAGCTAGTTAGTGGTAAGTCCCTATTTACCCTCACGCCTCATTCTTCTGGATGATACAAGGTAACGTACTGTAATATTTACAGGACATAAAGAGTCTCAACTTGACATTGTTTTCAAAGACCATCAGGCCTCCATGACGGCTACAGCCATTTCCAGTGCCATTCTTTTCTCCTTCGCTTCCATCTGATTCAACACAAGACCCGTTTACTGAGTGTTTACATGGTGGGTGTTGTCGGAAAGGGATAGCCTATGACATGGAGGAACGGATAATAAAGGTGGTGAGCTGAGACCTGCAATTTTTGACTCACTCTGTGAGATGGAAGAGTCTAGTTGAGAATCTTGAGCAGTGCTATGACCACGCAACTACACCAATGGCAACAGAGAACTCAAACTGGTTTACCCGTGTGCACACGTGCATGCACACACACGCTGTATCTCTAGAAGCAAGACTCTGGTAAAAGCAGTTGCTTTTGGAGCATGTGGGCGGCTCAGTCAGTTAAGTGCCCGACTTCAACTCAGATCATGATCTCATAGTCCGTGGGTTCGAGCCCCGCATCGGACTCTGTGCTGACAGCTCAGAACCTGGCGCCTGCTTCGCATTCTGTGTCTCCCTCTCTCTGCCTCTCCCCTGCTCACGCTCTCTCTCAAAAATAAATAAACATTAAAAAAAAAAAAGAGCGGTTGCGTTTGAGGATGGGGTGGGCGGGAGACACTTTGCATCCCCTTTTGCTCACTGCTGCATTTTACTTATTTTTTATTACTTTTTCAACATTTTATTTTTAAGTAATCTCTACGCCTACCTTGGGGCTCAAACCCACAACCCCGAGATCAAGAGTCACACGCTCCACTGACTGAGCCGGCCGGGCGCCCCTCACTTTTGAATTTTCAGCCATGTGAATATATTACCTATTCCCAAAATAAGAAAATGAAGCTAAGAGATAAGAAAGCTTCCTCTACCTTAACTCTGCCCTCCCACCTGCCAACTTATTAAGAGGGATACATCTGGGTTACTTGTAGAACGCAGATCAAATTTCCCTTTCCTTGTGCTCTGACAGACTTCATGCCCTTGGCTGAAGGGCTAAAGCTTTTATTTTTACAGGGAATCCGCCCACGACGGCAGCCTCTCATTTGCAAGCCCCCACGTGTTCATCTGTCCAGTACCCGCCACATGGCTTGCAACGACTCTGCCATGCCCCTGCAGCTTCACAAGGACGGAACACAGAGCTCACTGGCAATTTCTTCATGTGTGTATCCAGTGAAAGTGCCAGAAGCCCTCCGTGCACGGCAATTCACCCACTTTACTGTGGATTGCCAGAACGGTTCAAAACTCTCTTCTGAGCAAGGTGCTAGGAATGTGAGGATGAAAAACTATGGTTGCCGCTTTCAGAAAGCTGATCACCTACATGCAGACGGGAGAAATGTGTGTGAAAAGCTAAGTAATGACATCAACATCAGTATTAAATACCAAGAGTGGTGCGGGCATCGGGACCCCACCATCATTCAGGGGAAGAAGAGGTTGCTGCTGGCGGGATGGCCACAAAACTTCCGGGGGAGGTGGGATATGGCCAGCTCTGGCGGGTTGGGGGAGGGCTGGGAGACAACCACGCATGGGGCCCGTTACTCTCAGTGAGGCTAAGAGAGTCTAGGGGAGTCACCTGTTTTCAAGAGAGCAAACCACCAAATGAAATGGGGCTGGAACGGAGATGTCGCTGATGGTTGGGAAGATGAATAGGGGAGCGGCTGAGAAGGGAAGAGGAGCACCGGGGGGCAGCCTGAGGCGACACCAGCACAACAGTACAAAGAGGAGTGGGTCCCGAGACCCCAGAAGTCAAGGTCAGATTCCTGAGCCTGTAAGGTCAGTGTGGTCAGCCGTGCTGGACGGGTTTTATGGCTGCCCACCAGCCAGCTGCCCGAGACGAGTTTAACCTCTGGCTCTACTCCAGGCAAGCTTTTCATTCCACCCAAGACACGTTTCTCTAGTCCTCTGGCTCACCCTGCACTCTGCTGGCACTTGATTTCTTAACTTGCTGCCCCATATGCACAGCTCACCACAATATACAGACCTTGCCCTCCTTGGCCTTGACAAAACGGTGAATTGAAGACACAGGCACACGCACACACACACACGGGTCTAAATACGTTGTGTTGTACAGATGTGGCTTTCGTATCACACCTTATACTGCTACCGATGATGAGCTCTGCTTCTATAATGCCGTGACACTTGAGATGTCACTGCAGGCGTCCCTCATCATGACTTCTCATGCTACCAACCCTCACTATCTGAACTCAGGGGTGAAAACAAATTTGGATAAGTCTTTCAATGAATCCTTAGCTCTCACAACTCTGCCACTGGCTGTCCGAAGCTCAGAAAACAAACACATAGGTTCCGATGGTGTGCACTCTCCCGATATCCACACGCAGGACGAGGCGGTGCGGGGTTAGCTGTCCTTTGCGATGAAATCGTATCCCTTTGAGATTTTGCACATTCAGCTTTGGACGGAGGATTTTAAACACAAGGAAAAGACACTAACTTGCAGCTCTCCTTCCCACCATCCACCTGGGTTCTTTTTTCGGATCAAAATCAGCTGACCAGGGGCCAGGGTGAGCTGCTCGGGACCCGTGGCAGTGTAGCAGGCAATCACCTGTGCGATTTCTGGAAAACAAGACCAAACAGCGCAGCGCAGCGTTATGGTCAGAAGAAGAGCTCCTAGGAAGACATAGCCACCTCCCGGGCTCACAGATTAACGTCATCAAAGCCACTGCACTGGGCTGGCTTTCTACTAAATGAAGATGGCCCACTCAGTCACCCCCCCATTCCATGACCTCCAATCCAAAGGCAGCAATCCAGGACTCGGGTGGCCTTTTGGTGCTGCTGTAGGACTTCCTCATCATCTCTCAGAACTCACTGACCAACTTCCCTCCGCGAACCCCACTCCTGTGCCCAATTCTGGCACCTTCTGTCCCAGCCCCGCCCGCAATTACTGCGAATGCCCTGTCGCCAGCAGCTGGGCCTCCTTCCTCCCCAGCCCGCCTTCCACCCCGTAGCACACAGTTCACTCGAGGGTTGTTAAGTGAATGAAGGAACTCACGTGGAGCTTTCCCACCGGCCAAGTAAGTAAACAGAGAAATCCTATTTTCTCCAGAAACTTTTGGGAGCGTGGCACTAGCTGATTTACATGTTGTGGCTTTAGAAGCTCAGCCCCACCCATGTGACCATTTTCTTTGTGGCTCACATTTTGAGGGCGATCCCTGAATATCAGGTAGGAATCATGTCAATGCGCGTTTATTTCTTTTTATTTCGAGTTAAAAAAAAAAAGGATCTGGCGTTAAGAGGGGAATTTTATGAATAAACAGTTCAGCACGGAAAAAAAAAAACCAACAAAAAACGTAAACAGTTCTGTACTTTCCCTGAATGTTAAAAATCTCATGGGGAAAATTCCAGCAGCACCACAGACCAGGCTCTGAAGAGTACATTTCTACTGGCACAGGAGGTCGAGTACGAAAAGACAAAATCCTTCTCTGACTAAATTCTGGCGTATCCACAGTGACTGCTTTCGGAACTTCTCGAAGCAGCGAGGAACAAACTGTTCTATTCCTCCGTGCTCTCTCCCCGTCAAAACAGATCTTGACAGAAAGAAGGAATGAGGTAAAGAAAGACGACAGAAAGAAAGGCAAGAGGTAAAAAGGCTCCCCCTCTGACAGGTATTTCCCCCTTCTCTAAAAGGCACAGTAGCAACAAGCCCCCCATGACCCTGTTCTGCCACCAGCCTCCGGCCACCATGCTAGGAGCGCCAGGCTGTCAGGGGGCAGGTCTGGCCCTGCCAGATGCTTCAGGGAGATCAGGGGAAGCAGGACAGAGGCCAGCTTACACACCTTGGCCCCAGCCCTCCCTGGGAAATCTGTGCTGGGGTAAGAATTCTCCTGTAACTCACCAAGGACTAGCTCTAGATTCCAAGAGTTTCTGGTTTGGAGAGAGTCCCAATTAGTGTCCTATTTGGCCTC
Source organism: Prionailurus bengalensis (assembly GCF_016509475.1). Lineage (NCBI taxonomy): Eukaryota > Metazoa > Chordata > Mammalia > Carnivora > Felidae > Prionailurus > Prionailurus bengalensis. The sequence goes on from NC_057350.1 coordinate 11,535,050, forward strand.
AGAGTTTCCCGCTCCTCAAAGGACCTGGCAGGCACAGCCAGCAATCTGCCCCAGCATTCTTTTCTGTCTTTCGTGTCCCTGAGCAGCTCGTTGGTTTTAGGATAACGTTAAGCCCATCTGGACCCTTTGGAACGGCAATCCAAAAGGTAAAACACTCACAGTTAAAACACAGATTTGACTCAGGTGTTCCAGTATCTGGAGTCTGACTAAAATCCTACGACAACTTGAGAGCCCACTTTTCCGGGTAAACCTGTCTGGGGCGGACCACGACACGCAGAAGCACCAGATCCCCTCAGCCTGGCAGGAACTCTTCAATCCACCATTTCCTACAGAACCTCAAGGCAAAAACGCCCAGATGACCTAAGTGAGGAAGGCGTGCCATACAAACCGTGTTATTTCACATCTGTTTCTTTCACGGTGCTCTTTGTAGCACGTGAGTTTGTTTACATAAACTAAAGTCCTGGATTCGGAGGGATGGCTATAATTTTGTGCCTTCAATGTGTACCTGAGGCAAAGCAACCCGTGGGCTTCCAAATTAAAGGGACCTGCGCTTTGCAGCTCTTTTGACTCTTCTCCACTAATGTCGTGGGACGGATTGTGCTGTCAGGAGAGGAAAAGAGTGTTCTGGACCTACCAAGAGGGTGATGAAGCAGCGGCTGAGCCCAAATCGTACAGCTCCATGAATTACAACTTCCCACCACATTGCCTGGCTTACTTCTTCACAACCCAAGAAGTTCTGTCTAGCAATGTCCCTGCTCCCCAGGTGTGAAGCAATAGCCATACTGCATAACCGTGTATACGTTATTAACGGATTTCAAGAAAAGGATCTACCCCAACCACTCCTTGGAAAGGTCCTTCTGTCTTTCTTTTTAGGCTTCTGGCCTCTAATGAACAAAGATTCAGGAGTAACTGTCAATTACATTCAAAACATTGAAAAAGAAGCATCAGGGTTTGTAACTTACCAGGTTTTTTTCCTAAACTCCCTGTTTTCCCAGCAGTTCCAGAGCCCTTAAAACAGAGCAAAAGGTCTCATTTGCATACTGCAGAGTTTTGGTCATGCAACTTAAAAAACGATCAACGATGACACAAGCCCGCTCGAGCCCCTAAAGCCCCCTGTTCATTCTTGGGAAACACAGCAGCACTGTATCTCCTGACATCAGATGGGTACCAGGAAACCATGGGATAAAATAAGTACTTTAAAACACACAGCTTTTACCCTCTTCTTTAGGGAAAAGGGAGCAAAGTATGTGGCACTGTAGGATCCCAGCGGGCTCAAGTTCTGTCTGTATATAGCATACTGTCCCTGGGTCAAACCAAACAGGGGGTGCCAGGCGAGGAAGACTGTTAGTCTGTGTCCTAAACACTGAGCTCCTGCTTATATTCAAATGGTTATTCAATATTTCACACACAAAAAACTATACGGGCTGTGAACATCTAGGAGCCCGAAATCCAGATTTGCTACATAAAATATTAATATTTAGCCACATTTTTTAGAGGTTTCTTTTTTTAACAACGGAAACAGTACAGTGGCAATTCAAACACACCTTCCCCCATCCCACTGACACCTTTATCCAAAGAGGCAGCCCCTTTCCTGTGTATCCCTTCCGCTCAAATCTTACACTGCTTAACATTGAAATTCCTCTATCAATGCTGGATGTACAATCCATAGAAACAGACCATACTTTTTTTTTTTTGCAACTACTAATTGTTCCAAAAGTGCTCTGGGGTTGAATTCCTTTATGGATACTCATGGAATTTTAAACCAGCTGAACAAGCCAACAGAGACCTCGAGTCAGAACAGGGGCCAGACTGTAATCTGTCATTACAAAGTGCTTTATTCTGAATTGATTTTCGTCCTCGAGTCCCTATCTGCCAGTAAATTAAGTTTTCCAATCAAAACAAAACAAAACAAAACAAAACAAAACAAAACAAAAGGCTTAATAAAGTAAATGACAGTTACTGTAAGAATAAAAACATGTCATTTATCTAACGTATCATAGTCTCTTTATTTGGGTCATTGAAATTTAATAACCATTTACCGGGGAAAGTTTGAGTTACAAGTTTCACACTGATTATGATTTCTGTATTATCAAGATGTATAATACCAATCTCCTTTCCTATTTTTATACGCTGCGTATCAAAATAAAGGAATATTAATGACATAAGATTCCAAATGACCAGTTACTTTCCCAGTACAGGCTTGTAATACGCTCTCCATAGTCCATAAAAGGAATAATGCAATTGGCAACACCCAATGATAGAGTCCAAGTAGCTTGAGTGTGCTCTCCCACTTTTTTTTAAAGTAGGCTCTCCACCCATGGGGCTTGAACTCACGACCCCAAGATCAAGAGCCACTTGCTCTATCCACTGAGCCAGCCACGGGAGCCCCAGTGCGCTCCTTGTTTAACATGACAGCCGCAGAGAAGCTAAGACAACTCAGGAGATCAGGTTCTGTCCTGGCGCCCCTCAAGAATGCAGGAGAAAAGCCGCCCCAGGCCATGTGCCCCAGCCCTTCCCTTACAGAGAAGGGAAAAGCCAGGATAGGACAGACACTCCCATGCCCAGAGGGCAATTCTGGTATCTGAGGCTGGGTCTGGTTTTAGCAGGAAATTTTCCTTATACACTGAACTCCGTGTCCAAGGAAAATGAAAGAGCTGACTTTTTCGATGTTTTCATCATTATGAAATAATGTAGCTCACTCAATGTTTGTCCAAAATCTTTAGCGCTGTTAGTTCTTCTGTGGCTCATAATTTAAGACTGTGGTTAAAAAGCACCTTACGACTCAGCTTACCTTTAAAAATGTCAGTTTTTTTTTTTCTTTCACTTATTGATTTCAGATTTTTTTTTTAATAGAAAACTATAATTTATTAAAGTTAAAATATAAGTAATGGCTTTTGTTTATTAATTGAACCAACAGGTAGTCACTTGAAAAGTCTTCATGCCTAGTAACAGAAACTGAGTTTAGTTGTACTTTTTCCCCTGTGCCCCTGAAATACCATCTGTAGGATTCTTACTGGATCCAACTGGAAGCCTGGAGAAAAGCCTAATTCTCCCCTCTCCAGGTCCGAGGAGGACAATTCGCTGGCTGTCCTCTTGGACAGAAGTACTGTCTACCTGGCTTCTGCCATATTCTCCAGGGGTAGGCAAATGCCTGCAAACCCCTCCTGGGTGTTTCAATAAGCTGCTTTCAAGACCACAGCAAAAAAAAAAAAAACAAAACAAAAACAAAAAACCCCAAACAGCAAAAATGACACTCCCTGAAAAAACAAAACTCGAGCAAAATACAAAGTGCTCCTGGGAACTGCAGGGAAGAAGGCCCATGAACAGGCTGCAGTGTGGGGCCAGGCTCCTGGCTTCCAAAGCAGTTGCACACACGGGGCCTGTGGACCAAGCCCAATTTTACACCCTGAGACTGGCATTCAAATGAGAGAGGAACTCTCTCCACTGGCTTACACCTGAGAAAGGAGGTGTGGGGGTGGGGTGGGGGAAAGCCAGTTCTTGTTGGTTTATTTATGTGCAATGGCTCTCTGTTAAATGAGTACAGTGGTTTACCCTGAAATTCTCCACTAACTTGACATTGGCCCCTACAAAGCTAGGCTTCCAGTACTCTGGAGGCCCACCCCATTCCGTTAAACTCGCACCACTTCAAGACCACTTATTATGCAACTGAATTTTTAGGGCCCCATGTAACAACAATGGGAGCCATTTCTGATTTATAAGGACAACAGCATTTAGAACATATTCAGGCCCTGATCAATGGGTCTGAAACCTTAAGGCTTAGCCAAAAGTGTATCGATCTCTTAGATCTTGTGTCTCCCTAATGTGTAGGCAAAATATAAATTTTGGAAACTCTCTACTGCCCAATGTTCTAGGGCCAGTATCACCCACATTCTTTTGTTGACATGGGCAAAATACTGCTGTGTTGTTTTCCTTCGGGTACCCCAGATCAGTGCTCGTGAAGACCTGATCAAGAATGTTTACTCCAGGGGCGCCTGGGTGGCGCAGTCGGTTAAGCGTCCGACTTCAGCCAGGTCGCGATCTCGCGGTCCGTGAGTTCGAGCCCCGCGTCAGGCTCTGGGCTGATGGCTCAGAGCCTGGAGCCTGCTTCCCATTCTGTGTCTCCCTCTCTCTCTGCCCCTCCCCTGTTCATGCTCTGTCTCTCTCTGTCCCAAAAATAAATAAACGTTGAAAAAAAAATTAAAAAAAAAAAAAAAAAAAAAAAAAAGAATGTTTACTCCAAATCCTAAGTCAGTCACATGTAGGAACAGAGATGAATACTGAACATTAACCCAGGTGACGCAGACCAGCCTCCTTATATGCAATCTCCACTTAGTCCCAGGGGGTTCTTCTGCTTGTGGGAACCCTGCAGCACCAAATGACAAGTTGAAACAATTACAGGTCACTGTATTTGCTGTCAACGTCCCAGAACTTTAGCAAAACCCATCAAAGTGTTCCACCGTCCAATATCGTGACTCCCTGCAAAGAGAATCACCGCACCGAAAGGGGGAGGAAACAGTGAATGTGGGTTTACCTCTGAATCTTTAAGCCTCACATAGTTAGAAGGGAAGACTCCAGACTTGTCGCCCACTGTTCCTGTCCACCAGTCACCATCTTTCTTGGTAACCAAAATCACATCCCCTTGCTGAAAGGTTAAATCGCCTTGCTCAGAACTCTCGTAAGTGTACATGGCAATAAATTCTGGTGGGGAGAAATATTGAGATACGGAGAGAGCTTGATTGTTTACAGAAATCCCAGACAGCTTTGCAAATGCAAGTTTATGAATAAGGAAGTTAGGGTAAGATCCATTCAAGAGAAAGGCTAGTCACAGATAAAACAGAGTTGCAGAACACCCTGGGCTCTAAATTCCCAAGTTGCACATAAAAATTCAGTTAACTGTAGACAGGGAGACAATTCCTGGGAAGACCCAGCCACGGGAACCAAAGAGCCAACCGCATGCTTACCGACACTGAGTACCAAGAGTGAGCTACCATTTGATGTCATGATTTTAAGTGAAAATGGTTTTTACGTTTACTTTTAACTAACATTTACTGAGTACCCGTGTCGTGCTGAGTGCTGGTTTAGATGCACCAGCACACAGGATCTTGTACACACATCAAATGTCTGTACTTCCATTTTGAGGGTATCAAGTCACAATTTTGGAAAATTTTTAGATACAGTATATCCTGCATGTAAATTAGACACAGTTCTTTTCATTATTCAAGTGCCCGAGTGAAAACTTATGCCCTTTTGTGCCATACACACAGATGGGAGGAAGCTGTTAAAACACAAAAGAAAAGATGTATACTATTTAGTTAAAAATGGGCACCTACTTGTCATTCAAGTGCATAAACAGGTAGCGGACTGACAGTGAAAGTAATGTCTACTCAATCCCAGAAAACAGGCAAGCCTTTCTGAACGAGCTGAAAATAAATCTCAGTTTCTTGCATTTTATTATTCAAGTCTTAAAAAAATAAGAGTCAATGTTCTTTACCCCCTTGAATGTGAAGGGTGTGCATTCCAGAGGAAATTTTTCTTTTTGGAGGACAAACAGTTGGTTTTACTAAGGCTTAGAAACCGAATCACACTCTCTGAAAGATCACTAGGTGCAACATTCTAGACACTACACTAGGAACAGAGTAAGATTTATAGAAAGACGGACCTAAGTTTCTCGCTTCTACTTTTTCTTCATCGTATCCTAGGCCTTTTGTGTATGTTTTTAAAGGCTTTTTTTTTTTTTTTAATCACCTTTTACCCAGAAAGTTCATTTTTATGATGGATGATGCAGGTTTCTCACTAAACCTTCACGTGGAGCCCTTACATTCACAGCCTACTGTTAATTACTAGGCAGAAATTCAGTATGGAGGAATCCTTTTGGCTAATTATAAGGGCCTCTGCGGGAGGTACTAATGAAAGCTATAACAAACACAAAAAACCACAAACACCCTAATGCGTGTGCTAACGTGGGCAGCTCTACAACGTGGGAGAGCCCTCCAAGGGCGGCCTCAAATTCAGCAGTGCTGACCTGCGACTGCTGGCGAGCACGGACCCCACGGCAGACACAAGGTCATCCAAATGTGCGAGGGAGAACAGAAGACTCTCTGTCTTTAGTCCTCCAGTGCTGCTAACACCCACCTCCACAGTGAAAACGTGGAAAAATGATTTCCCACACACGGAAATCAAAGTCTGGCAGTTTTGCTAAGGACATTCTTTTTCTCACTAATATATTCCTTTTTCTGGTTTCTCAATATTCTGACCTTTCCCTTTTCACTTTTCTCTGTTCCTTGCTCCTTTGCTCGTGTCTGGCCACGTAAGATAGGATCCCTGGCAAATCCAGACTTTCCCCAGTGATTCTTGCACTGAAAAGTCACTTGCTCAAAAACAGATCCGCATTTTGAAGTAACTTGCAAAATGTTTAAGAAACTTCAGAAGCATGAACTCTGGCTGAACTTGCTGCTGCACTACGGGATACCAAGGAGACTGCAAAGACTGTGGCATTGCTTGCCCTGCTATGTACCCAGGAATCTGAGGCTCCCACAGGGCTCCGTGAGAGCTGGGAGCCAGGACGGTGGCCACACAGTGGCCCTCAGACCCTCCTCTAGAGACGTTTTAACACAGGGCACTGGCCGTTCCCATGCCAGTATATTCTAAGAGCTGTGCCAATGGACAATCTAACCTGGTTTATGGTTTACTTGAAATGGGATTACCTTTAGTTCAGTATTAATAAGGGGCCCGTTATTATATGTAAATAGCTTTTCTCAGAACTTCAAATGCCAACTGCTCCCGCATGGCTCCTGAATGCCCTCAGTCTCTCCTAGCATTTCCTAATGCACCTAAGTCACCTCACAAGGGATGTAGTCATTGTCACCTAAGATTAGAATTTCTCTTCTGTTACTCAACTTTAAACAATGTGTTGGCTCACCTGTGACCTATATAGTGGGGCCTCAAGGGATGAGGCCTCTGCACAGGTTTCAAAACAAATCAGCATTCATCAACACTGCTCGTACATAAGCATGCTTGCTGCATTAAGGGACTGACTCTGTGCTGACCATCCAGAGACTGAAGCAAACAGGAAGTAACAGTAGCAGATACCTACTGACCTTTCTCCTAAATGCTTTACACAAATTATCTCCTTATCCTGTAATGGTTTCCTACTTGAAGGGGCAGTCCTTACGCCCACTTTACAGATGAGGAAGTGGAGGCAGGACCAAAGTTACATGGCTACTAGGTGAAGAGCCAGGGTATCAACTTTGGCCTTCTGATGAGACTTAACTAGATATAACACACTGAATTTGGGTGGAATCATGATTTGCTTTATACAATACTGATGTACATGCTATGTTTAAAAAAGAGTTTTTTGCCTTGTTCTGCTCACAGCGGATAAAAAACTCGTTAAGATGACTGATAAGAATGTATACGGATAGAACTACGCCAATGATTGTTTTGGTGGAGATAGCAACAAATGGACGTAACAAAATGTTGGATTTATTCAGTAGTAATGAGGTTTTACCGCTATACCTAGAAACTTATAAACATTTTTGCTTCGAAAATTCCCTTTGAAAAAGGAATCGTGTTACCGTGAGTCTGAAATACCACTAAACCTTATTCCTTGCTGCCTCCACTGAAAAAATTGTTTTAATAACTCTTTTTCACAAGGCAAGCTTTCTAAGGAATGCAACAATCTCATGATGGCAAACAAACTAGAGAGAACACTCTATCTTCATATAACTTCTTCGAGGAACCCATGAAAAATTAGTACACAACTGGGCAGACATCTGCTAGCTACCAACACTGTTCAGACTTGTGGTGGAAAGCGTGTGAAGCGTGGGCAGCATTCTTCAATGAAGACTACGATAATGGCTACACTGAATGTAGAAAAGACGTAAGATTTTTACCATTAGAGCCTGGATCATGTGGGTTTTGTGCATTTTAAAATCCATCCCATATATCGGCATATACAATCCTTAGAATTATTTCATGGGGTAAAGACCAGGAAATAAAGCAACTAATTAATAGTGTAATAAGCACTCAAGATGAATTTTTTAGGCCTAAATCATCTGGTGTGGATATTTACAAGGAACAGAAAAATTGAACTTCTCGCTTTCATTTGAGGTAGTAGAAGATGGCTTTGAGGTTGCTGTGACAGACAGCTTTCCTTGACTGTGTAGTTACAGTTTTAAAACAAAACATTTATCTACGAGTCAGGGAGGAACAGACTATATCGAGGGCAGCAATGACCACAATTCAGCGACAGAGATGCTCACAAAACTTGATCCCTAGTCATGCTGATGGGCCTCTTTCAAAAGTCAAAGGGCTCAGAATCAAATAGAATTAGAAGATTCAGTTTTTATGACTAATATATCTGATACTATTTTGAAAGTCCTTTGCTTTTGTAAAGATCTTCACCTTTCATTTTAGCTCGGAGTTGAATACACTGAACATAAATTAATGCGATCTATTTTAAAGTGAAATCCAGTCTCTTTCAAACATTTACAGTTTATATTATGTGATCCCCTCGACCCTTCTAAACAACATAATTGGACTCAGGTTCTCACCTTCTCCCGAAACGGCTGGCTTGGCTGCTGGAGACGCTACTCTCTTTAGACTAGCAGGACTTTCTGAAGAACCAGAATCGATGCTGAAAGAGGTTGGGGGAGAAAGGAGTTTAATTTTTATCTTCAAAGAAAATCATACAAATGACATTGATTTTCCTTTTTATTTTTCTTTGTAAGCTGTTTAACGTTTAAACTTTGAGCAATCTACAGCTGAGACAGTTGTTCTTGGGCTAAGTTAAAATACACAAGGTGCACAAGGCATGATTCTAGGCTCACATTCTTGTGTTTCAGCACTTGCAAGGCTGGGTGCACAGTCAGGGTATACTGGTCTATTTCAAAGCCTGAATGATAGATGCTTGTCCAATATTTTTGCTATTTTTTAAAATCTTCTTAAAGCTCATAATTTGCTTTGAACACCTACATGAACGCAATAATTAAACACTCTTTATGTTAAAGGGTCCATGCCATAAGGTTCCTAACAAAAAAAGATAGTTCATTCTTTCCACTGTTTCCCCAAATGCTTTGGGCCTGTGGGTATTCATGTGTACCTGGCCCAGGACTGGGTACTAAGCATGAAGAGAGGCATTATCTGCCAACAAATCCGCAAGAATGTTCAAGGTCTTGGCATAGAATTCCCTCTTACAGAAGTCAATGAAAAACGAGACATACAGGCTTCCACAAGGGAAGAAAAAACTGACATTTATCTGTCAAGAGGCTGCCTTCTGTGGCTGCGTACTCTTAACTTTTGCAGTTAAAAGACCCAGAAGACAAAATAATCCCGCAGCCCTATCTGTGAATCTTAACTAATGCAAGCAGTAACTTAATGCCTAACATTGTTTTCATCTAATAGAAGCAGATAAACACACAAATACCTTGTAGATTTCCTTATGGGCCCTGAAATGAGTTTCACGTAAGACTTGGGGAACCAACCCTTCTGACCTTGAACTTCTCCAAACCACCACATGTCTTGCTGTTCCAGGACGGTGATGACATCATTTTTGTTAAAATTTAAGTGGTTGTCTTTTTTGGCTCTCCAAGGATACAGGGCTTGCGCTTGTAGCCCCTCCACCTTCTCACCCTTGTGTGGAAATACATAAAGGACCTCTCATTACTCTGCGATCTGTTAGCAATTCAGGGCACATGAACACTGGCACGAACACTCCTTTCCAGGAGGTGTACATGGGCACAGCACACACACAGCCACAAAGGACCCTGCTTCAGGGCTGCATGGGGGCTGGATGCTTCACCCACCGTCTCTTAGTGATCACTCAGTTTCAAAAGGAGAGGCAAAAACCTGCCAACCTATCCCCAAGCCATTGTGTGGCCATCCAGAGCCCCCTAACTGAACAAGCCAGGAGGTCGTATTTGTTTTGTGGCACCTGGCTCTGTGCCTTTTACATTTGGTTCTATTTTAACCCCCCAAGTTGCCCAGGGCCCCCCTCCCCCATTTCCAATGTTTGGTGAAAGATTAATCAATACTGGAGCAGAAATCTTACAGAGTCTCAAAGGATAATTAGCTGACATCTTCGTCTGGGTGGGCACAGGAAAAGACGCCCTGCGTTGGACTGTGCTTGTTTTAGCTCCTTTTTAGAGACACAGCGGTTTGGCTGGCATAGATCGACGGTAATCCATCACAAACATCTACACGCAAAGGCCACGTGGGGTTACAAAGATGAATAAAGTGCCACCTCTGCCTCCTCAAAATAATTTAGGGTAAAAGACTTTATTAACCGTAAAGCACTACACTAAAAGGTCAGTATGGTATTATTAGCAAAGACGTCACAATTAACGGGAAAGAGAGAGAGATACACACAGGGACGTGTACCACCTGTCAGAATGAAATCGACTACAAAGAGGCTCCAGCTATTCGCTGTGGGAACAGAGAGAAAAGAGGAATGGCTTGTGCCTGAGGGCAACAGGGAACATTTCACAGAGGAGGCAGCACTGGAGTCGGGCCCTGCAGGACGACAAGGATTTTGCGGGCTAGGGCTTCGGAGGAAGAGCGCTCTGGGCCGAGGGCACAGCACGGGCAGAGGCCTCGAGGTGGTACACGGCCAAGGGTCCAGGAAGTGGAGCACCATTCCGGGGTGCGTGCGGCCTAGTTTCATGGAGGGGTGGAGGAGGAGGTGAGGCTGGAAAGGCAGGGTGAGGCATTTATTATCTTTTTAAAAACTGTAACATAAAACCATCACGATATCGTAAGATAATACAAAAAAAAAAAAAAAAAAGACGTCGACATTCAATCATCGATGAAAATGGACAGAAATAAGGACAACGCCCAAAGACAGTTCATTCAGAACCAACCTGGACTTGGCTCTAGAGGACACTTTCCTCTCAACACTGCATTGGGATTACGTACAGAGTATTTATGCCAGGTCGAACAGCCCGGGTGTCCATGTTTACGACTTCTATATCCTCGTCTTCCTGGGTCCTCATGATCTTAAACTGATGACATCCCTACCCCTTTCCATCTCAACTGTGCACTCCTTCAAAGCCCATATGTTCTCCACCTCCCATTCTCCTCTCTGGGGCTCGCAGGAGCCCCCCCGCCCCCGCCCCTAACGGCCTGGCAGCCCGCGGCTCTCTTTGCTGCTGAATCCCTCCAGCCTCCACTCATTTCTGGGCCAAGAAGAGACCCCAGGGTCAGCCATTTTGGCTGGATGGGCCCTCCCTGAAATTTCATAGACTCTCCTCCTGAAACGTCTTCCCTGTCCCTGCCTTGTCAACTTTCCCACGTGGAAATGTCCTAATAACCAGCCTGGGGCCGAACACAGCATGGACTCGGTCCGGCTGGAACCCCAAGCATGTCACTTACCAATTTTGTGACTTGGGACAACTGCTTAATCTCCCTAGGCCTCAGTTTCCACATTATAAAACAGAGACACTTTGGCTTAAGAGAGTTTAATAAATGTATCCCTAGTGTTGCTGTGACAGTAATAATTGCAATAGTAGCAGCTTCTATTACTATCGCTTTCTGATCCCAAACTGTGAAGTAAGCATCGTTGCAGAAAGTGGAGACAAAGTGCAGAGACGACCAGTTACAGATTCAGGTTCCATCCAGCCAAGCAAACCTTTGCTCTTTGCTCACTTGCAACTGTGTGCACTCTGCCGGCCCTCAGGGTCCCCTCCCAAGGATGCTGCCACCTGACCTCCTTTCTCTCCTTTCTCTCTCTCTGGCCTCTCCTCCCCCTTCCTCTCCCAGAAGAAGGATCCCGCCTTCCTTCTGCAGCTTGAATGTCATTTCCATCCCACACCATTTCGTTCCTGGAGCTCGTCTCTAGTGCTTCCCTCTCTCCTCGGTGCCCTCCCTCCCTGCCACAGAGCTCCTACTTGCTCCCCCTCCTCTCCCCCAGCCCTGTGCCACTGGTTTACCCTACTCCTTCCCAGGCCACAAGTACACTCCTCTCGCGGAACGCTCTCTGCCCTGATCCTCACCACCCCCCTTTCTGCAAACAGCAGAGCCGGGACAGAAGCACAGGGAAGGAGTGTGTCCAGCCGCGGGCTCCTGCTCCTCTCCCAGATCGGAGAACACACACGCTCCGCGTATTTTCCATTTACTTGCTCTGTTCTCCCTTTTTTGACGATCTCGCATTTCCTCGGAGCCGACCTATGTTCCAACTGCCTGTCAGACGGGACCACCTGGTGCCCCATTTTCATCTTCAACTTAACATGCCTAAAACCCAACTCCTCCCGCCAACTAAAAACCTCTCTCTGTGCCCTCCTTGCTTGTCTTTGAGGCCAAATCCTTTTCTCGATCTGGACCGCGTTCCTTTCCGTTGGCTCCAACGGGGGCGTGTCTCCGTCCTTGGCTGCTGACAGCTCGACGCCCTCGGCTCGAACCTCCCCACAAACCTGCTGTTCTCACGTCAGAAACTGTGCCTGACCCCTGACTGCCTGCCAGATGGGCATTTGCTCTGTTTGGTTTGGTTATTTATAGACATTTCATTGCTTTAGCTTTATCGTAGTAAGTAAAATACTGCTTTATTGTATTGGGTAGCAATATTCAGAACTACTACTTTATCCTTTCAGAAACACTTTCTTAGCTGAGCATTTAAGAGCTTCCCATTGACTTATAGTCAGTCAATGTGTTTTCTGATACTCAGTGGTCTCCCCAAATTGACTGGTCCGTGCTTTTCGCCAAACACTCTCCTCTCCTACTTTAAAGCGTCTCCTCACAGACTCTGCTGGCTGCTAGGCCAGCCTGCTCCACTTCCTACTAAAATTGACCCATTGTAAGATGCCACTCAAACGCCACTTCCCTAGTGAAGCTTCCCTGGTCAACCTGTGCGGGAGATCACCCTCCTCTAAACTCTTCAGGCCCCTCGATGCTGTCGGGAAAATGTGAACCGAATCCCGCACTGCCAACTGCCCCAAGTGCGTACAAACAACCCGGCCAATAAGCACTTGCCAAATGTGCCGCCACTGTATACAGCATGTATACACACGCACACCCACTGACTGCTCTCACCTGGCCTAACACAGGGGATGGAGACGAGCCCGTGGCCGTGGCTGGAGTGAAGGCTGACCTCTGCCGTAGCTGGCCTGCACTTGGGACGGTGAGTGAGGGCTGGGCTGCCCACGCATCCCAGTTGTCGGTTTCTGGCTTCTCATTCGTGCTGGTGGGCCACCTGGAAGGAAAAGTAGGCCTCCGTGAGAAGCAAGTACTTCCTGAGGTGCCAGCTTTTCACCTGCAGCAGATGCAGACGCAGACCCAGTACATTTATGGGGCTTTCTAAAGTTCAGAAACATCTGGGGCACCTGGGTGGCCGAATCGGCTAAGTGTCAGACTTTGGCTCAGGTGACGATCTCAGAGTGTATGAGTTCGAGCCTGGCATCGGGCTGTCTCGGCCGTCGGCACACAGGCTGCTTCAGATCCTCTCTCCCCCTCTCTCTCTGCCCCTCACCTGCTCCCCTACATTCTCACCCTCTCTCAAAAATAAGCAAACACATAAAAAATAAATAGGGGTGCCTGGGTGGCTTAGTCAGTTAAGCATCTGACTTGCGCTTGGGTTATGATCTCACGGTTCGTGAGTTTGAGTCCTGCTTTGGGTGAGCTCGAGCCCCAATCTGGGCTCCGCACTCTCTCCCTCTCTCTCTCTCTCTCTCTCTCTCTCTCTCTCTCTCTCTCTCTGCACCTTGTGGGATTCTTTCAGTCTCACTCTCTGTACCTCGCTCACTCACGCACTCTCTCTAAAATAAACAATTGAATAAATAAATATTCTTAAGAAAAAAAAAGGTTCAAGAACATGATGGGGAGGAAAAAGCCTTAGACTTGGGTTTGAATCTGAGCTTCACTAGCGATGAACCTCAGGCAAATTATGATAGTTTCTCTGAATCTTCACTTCTCATTGATAAAATGGGAACAACATTCTGTCACTTTGGTTAGTGGTGAGGGTCACATGAAATACGGATAGCGTCTCTTTGCAACTCTAAAGCACCAGAGAAGCATCCTCACACAACCATCACGGTCATTTGTAGCAACAACAGTGCAATCAGCAAAAAAGAAGTTACACACCACATGCAAACACATGCCAGTCTGGCATCTGGTGCTTAACTCTGTTTGTCTGTCCTGTCCATCCCGCTGCAAGCACCAGGCCTATGTCGAGCCACCAGGGTAACTGCAGGTGGAACCCTGACAGTGACCAGTTGTGCTGGGTCTCAGGGGCAGCTTTGATTTTGTGAATTTTTTAATGTTAACTATGTGCATCTGTGTGACTGCAGATCCACATGTAATTTACTTTTTACATCTTTGTAAGACATAAACACGTTTGAAAATCAAAATAATTCCTTTGTTGGACTGCACATCCTGATTCTGGGTTTAGAAAATAAGATGCCCTCTAATGACAGCTGGAGAACCGCACAGCACACGTTTATCAAGGAAGACTGTCACAATGACTGGATCACAGCAGAACAAAATCCTGGAAAACACGGTATTTATCTTTTACGTTAGCCTAAGCTTCAGTTTTAAAAAGTCCGAACTTTTTAACGAGATCAAGAGAGGAATGGAGAGTTTCAACTTGGAACCATGCTAAAGGAAGGCTACTTCGAAGCAGAAACTAGACAGGGAGGACCTTTCTTAGCACCTTCAACCCTTTACATGAAAATCGGAGCAGGAAAAACTTGCTTTGTCTTACATCCTTCCTTCCACTTCCTCTGCTGTTGGTCACCATGTTCCTTTCTCTGCTCTGTGTGAGCCATCTGACCTGTCTCTAGCAGGACTTGACTCCTTACCTTCCATTTGTTTTTCCTGAAAGATGATTAGGCTTGAAAAAGAAATTACAAGAGTGAAATTACTTATCACTCTTACTTGGATGCTTGCAGAAAATATTTTTAGACAACTGTATGTGTAGATCATGGTCCTGTAACTACAAGTGTGGACAGCAGCTTCCTTTATCATTTCAAACCTCTGCTTACACAGTTTTTAATGCTGTTTCCTGATGCCCAAGGGCGTGGCACTCACAATGGCCAAGAGCACACATATCTTTGCTCACAGGTACGTGTGCACAAGACTGATGACAGAGGCAAGCTTTAAAGGAAACAGCTTTCTATCTTATTCAGAACCACATGACTGAATTCAATTTCTGTTTCTGACCAGCAAAAAAGTGCTGTTTACATGCAGGAAATGACTCTATTTGCTGACTGCCCTGGATGTCAAACAGATTATTAGGAAATGGTATTTCTCCGTTTCTTCTACAAGAATGAAAGATACAAATTACTGAACGCAACGAGATAACAGGCTTTATTTTGTCCCAGGGCATACCACTGCTGAGCAATGAAATAATTAAATTGAGTTCAGACAGCATAATCCACAATTTGCCAGTAGAGTGGTCAGGGAGAGAGGTAACGAAAATCAGCCTGCTCCTTTACACAGAGGTACAGCCCAAAGCTCTAAGAATACTTTAAAAAGATTACTAAGTGAGGAGTTCAAAAGTCCTCAGGAACAGTGTGTCTATACATACGTGGAGCTGAAATCAGCCCAGTTGTTGGGGGTCGTGGAGGGCTCTGGAGCGGTCACAGCCACAGGAGCGGGGGTCTCACGCATGGCCAGTTTGGGTGCAGGGGCAGAGGTCGTGTCGGGCCCAGGTTTGACTGGAGCAGGAACCTCGTTTTCTGGGATTTTCTCTGCATAGTTTGCAGGGAACCATCCTGTCTTTCCTTTTAATTCTCCTCCAAGCCAGCCCGGTTCTCCAGTTTGGCTTTCATCCACCTGCAGGAAAGTCACAAAGTTTAACACAAGTGGAGCTAAATCAACCCCGGAAAGACACCACGCTCTCCACCAGGACAAAGCCCCAAGCCTCTGACCCTGTCGCACGCTGCACAGACATTTCTTCACCCTATGCTAGTCTCGGTGTCTGGAAAAACGGTCTCTAAACATTAACTCTAAAAAAAACAGTACGTGTTGTAATTGAAGTTCTTTCTTTGTGCTTTTTTAAAGCTTTTTTGTTTCTTTTTCTAGCAATGGTGGTTAAGATAAAGTGACTAAAGTCCTCAGGCTCATAGTTTAAATTTTTAAAGTTCCCTGGAATTGGAAAGTGATCTGATAGCATTCATCACTCAGGAAGTCATGCAGTTATTAAAAAATAATTTAACTAGGGTTTATTATTTAAAATGGAAAGCAAAGGATGTAATCAACAGTAATCAGTATTCTAAAAATCTCTAATGGGGCGCCTGGGTGGCTCAGTCGTTTGAGTGTCTGACTCTTGATTTTGGCTCAGGTCATGACTCCAGGGTCATGGGTTCGGGTCCCAAGTCAGGCTCCGTGCTGAGTATGGAGCCTGCCTGGGATTCATTCTCTCTCTCTCTCTCTCTCTTTCTCTCTCTCTCCACCCCCCCCCCCCACTCTCTCAAATTAAAAAAATAATAATAAATTAAAAAAAAAAACCTTTAAATATCTCTAATAACTAAGGAGTGTTTGTTCAGCACACAGATAAGAACGATACAAACACAGTCTTAGTTTCCTTGGGAACCAAAGCTGACCTTAAGCCATTTAAAAGCTCCGTAGACACACGATGAGAAAATCCAGAAAGTGGTTAGTCACAGCAACACTGAATTTTATTAATAAGGTCCCATAGTTTTCTTTATATAAATTTAACTTTAATGTCCTAAAAGTGCACATGAGAATACAGAAAGCTGCTGTTTAAAACTCTCACAGAGGCTATTTATTACATCAAGTGCTTTTAGTGTTTGCATTTTAATTCAGATTTAAAAAGATCATTCAAAACCACCAGAATGGTTCTACCAATCTTTATGAGTTACCCCCACAATTTTATGAGCCACATGAGAATGACTTTGGAGGAAAGTTTCACTATTAGAAAACTAATTTCATTACTATATCAAATAAAGGCCTATCAGAGACCTCCTCTTATTTTTATTTCTTAATATTACTGCCTGAGGAGGTAAAACACTGAACACTGCATCAGACATTAATGTTGTTCTTTAGAGGTCACAGAAATGAGTTAACAATGACTTTGCAAATATGGGCAAAAATACCAGTTTTCTAGTTCATTCAAATATACAGTAAAAAAAATAAAAATAAAAAATAAAAATAAATCAAGTCCCAAATTACGGAACCAAACATCTACTATCTGTATTCGGTGCAGAGTAAGCGTAATGTTTGTTAGCATACTTGAATTTTAAAACTGCTTGGGGTGGGGTGGTAAAAGTAGATAGGGCTTACTACTTAGCTATACATCTGATTTACAAAATATTCAGTAGGTGGATGATCCTTGTACTCTGCTCCACCTCAGGGAACCCTTAATGTCAGGGGCAAAAGCAATTTTTAAAACTGCGAATTCTCCAAAAAGGAGTTTCCCGAGATAAACAGCCACACTGCTTCAGAGGTTTTATTTTTTGCTTTATAGTTCTGATATTCTTGCTAACACTTACATCAGATGTGAACACATTAGTCACTTTTCATTCAACTCCCCCACACTGTTTTGTCCTTACGTTCCTTTTTCTGGGCAGCCCCGCTCTTTCCCTAGACGAGGATTTAAGATGACATTTTCTTCCACTTGGATTTTATGCTAAACTCAAATGACTAGAAATGCCTTTCTTTCTTCATTTATATTTATTAGTGATTATGACACATTTCAATATTGCCACAGCTTTGCACTGGAAACAGCCGTTTCTAGGCCAGATGGTGCCAGGGGCTCCCCAACTCCTCAGCAAGTTCAACAGTCAAGCTCCCATCCCCCTCCACTCGTTCTAGGACCAAAGGTGAGCCTAACTCACTAACTTGAGCCTGACACAGTCACTTAGCCTCAAGACAGCAAGGTGTCATCATGATCAGGAGTAGGGCACTGCAACTAGACTGCCCCCCTTTAAATACTAGTTCTACGATTTATTAACTGGGACTGGGCAACCTTCGTCTCCTAGTGCCTCAGCTTGTTTGTCTGAAATGGGGATAATAATAGTACCCGTCTTACTAGGGTGGCTATGAGGATTGTTAAATAGTTAAAACCCTGCCTGGCATATGAGAAGTGTTTAATGATAGATTTTTAAAAGCCATCTTTCCTGTTGTCCAGCTCTGACTCTGTACTGGAGTTCTCTCATTTGGGCTTTTGTCCTGGTCCTTACCCTCACTTTAGGTAACACTCTCCAGTTCTCGGTATGGGGCGTTCTCTGCTCTAGGAACCTGCCTGGGACCTGTAGGGTTTGCTTTCTTGCCAGCAGTAATCCTCTAGGGGCTGGAGTTCAATCCTTGACCATGGCCTGTCGGAAACTTCGACTGGTCTGTCCAGGTAGGACCTCCTCAAATGTCAGCTGCTTTACTCGATTATGTCCTATAATTTACTGTCATTCCTTCGAGACACAGGGTCTTACCTGGTTAACAAGACTTTTGGTGTTGACATCTAGAACTGGATCTGAAGCCCCAACGAAATGTCCTGCCCTGTGGGCAGGTCTAGCTTGTACCCTAGTTAGCTGATCGCACCCAGCCCCCTTCTCCTGATAAGAACAGAAAGCACACTACAGAAAGTACACTTCACTGCTGAAAGGAGTTTCATATACTTAAGAAGGGGAGAAGATGCCACATCAGCCTCTTATCTGGTCAAACAAGAGTTTCTCCATCATTCAGGGTAGTAGTGAAATCAGCTGTTCCCTTTTAACCAAGGAAATTCACTGGTCAACTTTGACCAAACAACAGTCTCAATTAGCCTGATTTGTTCTAATAGGAATCCATTAATTTTAATGAATGACTTAATTTTAAGATTCAGAGGATATAATAAAAAATCACTCTTAACATTAAATTAACCACTTAGAAAAAGCACAAAGGTTTCATAGGAAAGGGAGAAATAGTTCCTCCTGGATTTGGGAAACTTTAGCCCAAATGCCAATCCAGTTGTGGAAAGACAGTACATAAGATTAGAATAGAATGAGAACAGTTAGGCACACAAACTTTGTGACATGGCTGGCTATAATGTGGACTTTAACATATATAAAGTAAATTCATTCATTGGTAGCTAAAAGTCAGGGGGTTCTGAAATCTTAACAGTGTTGGTCTTAATACAATTTCACTTAACCAGCCCCACTGCAACACCTCAAAGCATTTGCAGTCAATCTAGTAGAACCTTATCAAAGTGGGAAACGCAAACCCCAGATAGTTCACACCCAATCTGGACCTGGAATGCAGGTCACAGATCTAGCATACAAAATGTTAACATACACTGTATGCTGTAGGGCTTGGATGCAACAGTCAAATGCTCATAGCAGCTGTTAGGGTCAAGGACACATGGCTGAAGCCCGATACCATTACATCTCTTCTCTCAAGGCTTCTATGCTTCATGTCTGCTAAATTCATTTGGTAGCCCAAATATTTCTAAAACCTCTTACCTTGTCACAAAGAAGGGAAATAGGAATTCCCTCTCCCCTCACAATGACACAGAACAAGGACGGCAAAGAGACTTAAACTGTGTACAGACTTAGACCAGCCAGTGTGGCTGTCTGGGATGAGGTAAGGAGTATGGGGGGGTAGCACGTGTTTCATGCATTTGCCAGCCTGGAAACAGAACGTTTCCCCCCAAACTTTTGGGTTAGAATATTAAAATAGTTTTTAAAGCTCTAATCCAGGAAATTCTTCCTCTGTTGTAACTATTTAACCCTGCCCTTGCAGCACAAAAGCAGCTGTAGGCAATACACAAATGACTAAGTCTGTGTTCCAATAAAACTTTATTACAAAACAGGCAGTGGGCCACACGTGGGCCACTGCTGGAATCGTAATGTACTGGTTCCTCAAAAAAGTAAGGATACTATGACCAATTGTTACTAAACAAGCCACCCTCGGAAATCGAAGGAAGGCAGGAAAGGAAAGGTATTGACTATATTAAAAAAAAAAAAAAAATCTCCATCAAGAGAAAAAAAAAAAAGAAAAACAGTGAGTGTAAGAAGATAAACAATTTTCAGAATGAACTGACCTGGTTGAGGGCTGACAACCACTGAAGAGTGTCTTTTTTTTTTTTTTAAAGCTATTTCTAAGATGGTATTTTCCAGAAATGATTTAGGATTAGTCTTGACAGGAAAAAGGCATTAGGTTAGATCAGTGGTTCCTGTTAGTGACTGCCTAACAGAACGAACCACTTGGAGAAGATTTTGAATCCTGTATTTGGAATAAAGTTCCTAGAGTCTCTGGGGGTGAGCCCTAGAATGGGTTATTTTTTTAAAACTCCTGAGCCGTTCTGATGTACTCAGTCCTACACCACCTGGACCTGCTGAGTTAGGTGATCAGCCTGTGCTCTTAAGACAAACTTCAACAAAATGGCAGTGAGCAAAGAAAGGTCTTCTAATTTCTTATGCTATTCCAATGCATTATGGATGTCAAATGTGATTTAGTCATCCTCCAAATACTGGGACCTTCAGATCAGAGATAGGCCATATCAATGTTCACAGTATCTAAGCCCTAGCTATCAAGGTCAAACTCATTTAAGAAGCTTCCATTAAGAAGTTCTTCCCTGAGCATATCGGTTCATTCTGATTCCTTTCCTCTTAAGTTCCTAGCAGAGTTAGTAAGAATTCCCTGAGAACTTCATCAGGCATTGGCTTTTTCATGTGTTTCTTCCTACCTTTCTAAAAAGATTTGAAACATCAATGGCAGACATCCTCTTGTATTTCTTTATATTATGAACAATATTTAGAATAGGATGATATATAAGACAGCACTTTAATTTTTGTTAACCATGAAAAATTTTTTTTGGAGAAAACTGGACACCAAGTTTTTTCAAGAGCAAAATACTTTTTAGAGCTCCCTCCAAGACTGCCTATGCTAAAAAAAGGATATGTTAGGTTTTTTTAATCTAACCAGTATAGTCAGCTATTTTTTAAGGAAGTTTGAGAAATCTGAGAATCTTATGATTACTGCGCCCACAAAAATAAGTGAACTCCTGATTATTCAACTAAGAGATTGATAGTAATGTTCTACTACATATTTTCATGACCATGTTTCTTGACCTCAAACTGTAGGGAATAAAAAATCTGTTACTATCCCATGTCAATTTCTGTAGTTTTTGCACTGACTGTTAACCTCAGGAAGATAATCTAGTTGAGTGTCATTTGGGGTGTCATGTTACATTGTGTGCTATAAAATGAAGACACTGCTGCTGTCCCTTCAGCAAGCCAGTAAATTATGCCTAGCAGTACACATTCCACATTTCATTGTATATTTGGGATGTCTGAGATAGATAAAGCAAACACCATTCCAGTACTGGGTGGACATTCTCTGTTATACTTGTCAAAGTTGGATTAACTTCAGTGTTTCATTTAAAAATTACAAATGTTGATACATTTGTAAATATGAAAATAATACAAAAGTACAAAAAATTAAACATGAAAACCCCTCTTTACTGCCCAGTAGGAACCAATGTTAATGGTTTCATGTCTGTATTTCAGGACTTGAACTACATACACAAAAACATTCACGTGTACACACACACACACACACACACACACACACACACTATTTTATTTAACCAAAATGCAATTACACTGTGCATATTATTTCTGCTTTTTTTTTTTTTTTTTACTGGTGAGCTTATCTGTATATGTAGATCTATACAGTTTTTTAAAAACATCTTGATCATACTGTTTAGCTATATCATAATTTATTCAAACTACTCCCTTGCTATACTGGGATGTTCCTTTTTTGCTTTTACCAACAATGCTGCAGTGAAGATCCACATGCACACATATTTGTGCAAATGCCAAAAAACAGTCTAACAGAGGGAGAATAACAGAATTTCTGGGTCAAGGGGAATAAGAATTTGAAATTTGAATAGGCATTGTCGAATTGCTTCTCAAATAGCTTAGCCAATTCATACAATCGTGCTGACAGTGTATATTACAACTACTTTCCTACACTTTTGACAAAGCGGGATAGTACCAAACTTTTAAATTTGCTCAGTTGAGAAATGAAAAATGCTGTTTTTTTTTCTTAACCTGCATTTCCTGATCACCAATGAGATAAAGCCTCTTTTTATATATTTTTAAAATCATTTGCTTTTCTTCTTTTTACTATCTCCTCATATCCTTGGACAACTTTTATAATTTGTGGGTTTCTTTCATATTAACTTTTTGGAGTCTTTATTATGGATGTATTTTGCAATATACAAGTATAAATGATTTTACATTGTCAAATCTGTTCATTTTTTTCATTTATGGCTTCTGGTTTTAGCTCAAAAAGGTATTTCTTTGCCGGGAAATTATTCCAATATTCTCCTTTAAAAAAATTAAGAATTTTATCTTCTAAGCTTAAACTACCTGGAACTTAATTTTTGTCTGTACTCTGAGACAGAGACTTGACCTTATAATTGCCAAATACACAGCCTTCAAGTTAGTCCTTAAATGGAATCTAGCACAGAGAAATCTGGTACACATACCTTTATACCTCTTTTTTCTGTTTTCTTTTTTAAGCACAACCTACTGTACAAACTCAAAACATGTTTCTACTTCCACGATAACACCCAAAGGTATGTGTACTTACACAGAATCAAAGCGACTTAAAAGAAGAAAACACTTAATGAGATGTAGACTTCCTGACAGTTACATAGACTTACCCATTCCCCTTTAACCTCCACCAGGAAAGCAAAGGTTTGAAAGCAAGGCAAAATATGTTTAATGAAACGTTTTATTTTTACAGTATATCTAAACTCTATTCATCTAGTCAAGAGGGTGGTTAACTAGCCAATTTGAGGAAAAGTATCATTGTAACAAGACTATGTTTCCAAAGAATACCAATATTTTCTCAGTATAGATCATCTGTAACACTTCTTCATTGTAACATTTGGTAACACTTCCTTATCTCAACAAGAGAACACTACTTTTCTGTACCTGGTGTTGCAACAAAATCCAGTTTCAAAACATCAGGCTCTTTTTTTTTTTTTCCAGTGTAAAAAAACAAAAAAACACGCTTTGTTATGAGGCCCTATCTGATGTCACCTTGTACTCTCACAAGTTTTAGATTCCTGGTGTCATATTTTATATATTTTAACAATTCAAATGCTTTAAAAGCCACAATAGTTCAAAGACGAGGCTGTATGAATAAGGCTGCTTCAGGCCTAGCAAACACAGCACAGGAAAGAGTCAGTGGTGACGGGGCGGCCTTGAATCACCGTTCATGTGTATGAGTGCGGTGCCTCCGCCAAAGAGAAAGAGAGGCTCTTTCTGCAAAGAGTGAGTAAGGCTGGCACCCAGGCATTCAAATAGTTTGCTGAATGGAGGCTGGACTGTATTTGAAGAGGGTTTGTGATTGTTACGGAGATTCTGACTTGTGAAGAATCTGGATATTTGGTCTTGATTCTCTTATTTCTAGCCCTTGACAGGTAGAGAAAAAAACTATCAGAAAAAAAGGGAGAAATGATTGATATCTCTGAATACCAAACACACTGTTCTTTCTACATATTTTGGTTCACTAAAGATCGTGTTTTCTCTACCCAGAGATCTGATGTATACGTGCGAGAGGAACACGTAAGTAAGGGTGCAATGACCTCTACAACATTTTTAGTCCAAAGACATGTAATACCAGTATGAGAAGCATGCTTATCTCAATCTTTGACTTTCATAGTTCTTTTAAAATTCGGAACCATCCCCATCTTTAAACAAACAAAAAATCCCCAACAGTAAGTGATGTAAAGTATGACCATTTCTAAGACTCTTATTCTTAAGTTATTAACTAGGTGCAGGAACTACTGTTCTCTTTAGAAAGTGATTTCGGTCAACCACATTGCTTCATTCCTTCTTAAACTGGTTACCATAGTTTGAGTTACACTCATAAGATTATATTTAACTATTACCGTAATTAAAGAAAATAAACTTTGACAAAGCAAAATTCCAAACTCTTTTATCTGCTCATTTGCAGAATAAGAAGGCAGATTCACTGTATGTAATTCATGGCTCTTCACACAATTCAACGATCACACAAAGGGGAAAAAAGATGCACTGATCCGAAAATATAGAAGTTATCATTGGCAATTACGAAAATGATGATAAAGCATTTTGCACTGAAAACTATGTCTTAAGGACTATTCATAATATGTAAGTGGTAA
Organism: Prionailurus bengalensis; assembly: GCF_016509475.1. NCBI lineage: Eukaryota > Metazoa > Chordata > Mammalia > Carnivora > Felidae > Prionailurus > Prionailurus bengalensis. The sequence continues at coordinate 11,559,132 of NC_057350.1, forward strand.
TCTAAACTCTGAAATTACCAGACCTTTATAGATTTAAAAACATGCCAAGGCTGTGATAACAACCCATTTTCTCTAACACCTCTATTTTAAAGTGATGTTAGGATACATTTCTAAATACCATCTTTCATTCTGATAGGAAAGGAAGACTGAGCCCATACTCCATAAGTCCAGATGCTGGATTACTGGATTTCATACTCGGTGACAATTTCACGCTGTCAAATAAAGTGCAGGAGGAGGACAGGTGCTAATCATTGACAGAAATCACACTTTGACGGGAGTCTTTCTTACCATTACTATGTCTCCGGGCTGGATCGTGATCTCATCATGACTTCTGGATTCAAAGGGATACAGCGCTCGGTAATACACCACCTTTACGTTCTCCTGTGCGGAAATTGTAAGTGGGCCTTTTTCTATTTCCAAAACAGTGGGGAGAAGGGAACAAAAATAAAACATTACACGGAACACATATGCATGACAACAAGCCAAATGAATGACCTCTGCTCTACTGCGGCCCTTACCATCTGAACAAGTTCCATCTATTCAAGAAATTTCTGAAGCACATACTTAGTGCCTAAGGAGAGCCAAATCTGATGTCAGCAACTCAAACCCATCAGAGTCCACTGGCCGACGCTCCCTGAACAAAGGCCATCCCAACGCCAAATGCAGTGAGGCCGTGTTAGGTCCCTGTAGAACAGCCTCCCGGCTCAGGCTCCAGCAGTGCACATCTGTAAAGCATCAATCCCCCTCTTCTCCACCCAGGGTGCCGAGTACAATGCAGCAGCTAGAATGTGACCCCCGAACTGAATCAGCCAAGAAGAAAACTCCTTTGGCAGAAAGTAAAGCAGCACAACTCTCCATACTAAGAGACACGGAAATGTCGATGTTTTAGGTCCCTAAAGCAATCATATAAAATGCAAGTGCCGATTTCACCAAGAACAATTATTATTGATAATCCCTGGTGAAGTAAGTCTTCCTCTACATTTCCCAGGGGAGGGGAAGTGAGCCAAAAGACAGAACTTGTATGAAAATAATTTAGATTTCAAGTAAAAGTTTTCAAAAACGCATGCAAGCAGAAGACATTTTGGCTTCTGGCTAAAACTTAACAATACCTAACCACAGCCCTCAGAACTTTATACCCTAGAGCTGCAAGTATTTAGACACACATCTATTTTCTCTGAAAAGCAGTGAAGGGAAGGTATTATCTTCATGCAGTCTTCAGCTGGATGATGTCCAGGGTATCTCACTGACCAAAGGAAATAGAAATCCTCATTTTAGGGGCGCCTGGGTGGCTCAGTTGGTTAAGCGTCCAACTCTTGATTTTGGCTCAGGTCATGATCTCATAGTGCGCAGGTTCGAGCCCCACATCGGGTTCTGTTCTGGCAGTGTGGAGCCTGCTTGGGATCCTCTCTCTCTCCCTCACTCTCTGCCCCTCCCCGCTTACAAGCTCTGTTTCTCAAAATAAATAAACTTTTTAAAAAGTTACATAAAAAAAGAAATCCTCATTAAAAAAAAAATTTTTTTTTTTTTAATTTTTTTTTTTCAACGTTTATTTATTTTTGGGACAGAGAGAGACAGAGCACGAACGGGGGAGGGGCAGAGAGAGAGGGAGACACAGAATCGGAAACAGGCTCCAGGCTCTGAGCCATCAGCCCAGAGCCTGACGTGGGGCTCGAACTCACAGACCGCGAGATCATGACCTGGCTGAAGTCGGACACTTAACTGACTGCGCCACCCAGGCGCCCCCCAAAAAAATTTTTTTAATACTTATTTTTGAGAGAGAGAGAGAGAGAGAGAGAGAGAGAGAGACAGAGCGTGAGTGGAGGAGGGGCAGAGAGAGAGGGAGACACAGAATCGGAAGCAGGCTCCAGGCTCCGAGCTGTCAGCACAGAGCCCGATGTGGGGCTCGAACTCATGAACTGCCAGATCATGACCTGAGCTGAAGTCGGACGCTTAACTGATTGAGCCACCCAGGGGCCTCCATCCTCATTTTATACTAGGAGGCAAGATAAGGAACTTAAAGCTAATTGCCTAAGATCGAGTACTGGTGAAATTATTTTCATATCAAAGAAAGCATTAAAACATAAATAAGCTTGCCATCATTTCTCCCAAACTGCAGGCAGGGAGGGTGTGAGACCCAGTTCTGAACCCCACTCCCATTCCTGCCCACAGTAAACAGGAAGCAAACCCTACGGAACAGTGTGCTGCTTTCTTTTCTTTCTGTTTATCAATAAAAAGCACACTGATAATCAAACAAAATCAATATAATTTACCATGCAAAGGAAAAAGCAATCGCTTTCTTCAGCTGAGTATTATTCTGCAAAGCTGTACAATATTATACAGCCACACAAGAATCTCGAAAAGACACTCTAGGTTGCATCTCATGTAAGAGTTCATGTTTTCTAGCGATTTCAAAGTCTTTCATTTACCAGAATTTAAAGAGGCAACTTATGATCAAAGGGCAAAACAAAAGTCACAGTTTTCAAAAGGTAAAGGACACGGCTTTATGCAGTGCAGACTGAAGACAGATCCCTGCAGGCAAGGGGGGAAAGGTGTCATTTCCTGGGGCTGAAACAGCTCAGAAATTCCCAGAGAAAATAGCCAAGTGGAGAAGCAACAGGTTCTTTCCAAATTTGGAACACAGGTTTATGCACGGGGCTCGGAAAGGAAAACTCATGCCACTTTTGTCTACAAAAGACTCTGGACGCCAGTGTAACAGGGACCAAAGGTTGGCACGGTGGTGGAAGATTAAACAGGCATCTCGTGATCCTAGAGAATGAACACCTGCACGGTCCGAGAAGAGGACACTGGCATTCTCACCTCTACGGAAGGAGCCAAGACAGGGCCCGTTAGACAGGGAAATGTCTCAGGAAGATCTGGGAGAGAAAACTCATTTGCCAGAATGACTTTTGGCCCCTAATACCTGTGGTGGACCAGGGTGCCTGGACAGCTGGCTTGGCGGGTTCTTGATGCTGATGGAAAAGCCGACTCATCTTGTCCTGCGTGTCCGGTTTGGCCTTCTCCTCGCCGTCCTTCTTCTTGACACTCTCCTCCCTTCGGAGTTTCTCTTCATCGTGAATCTTCCTTGGCCGCTGTTGCTCACTGTCCGGCTGCGTGTGCTCAGTCCACAGCTTGTCCCTCTCCTGAGCTCGTCTGTCAACAAAAAGCTTGATTACCGCGAGGAAGCAATTCCAGTTTACCACTGCTGCGGTCTCTTCACAAAAAAGCTCCGTCTAGTCAATGGAATGCTGAACACGGAGGGGATACTGTTCCTCAGATGGGGCAGTCTGAGTCCATGAAACAAAGGCTCTCAGGGCTCTGATTCTGAGTGCAGTGAAACCACACAACTCAGAAAAACACAGAAAGAAGATTTCTGACGTATTTTGTGAAGTAGTTAGAAGAATAACAAAGATGCTTCTCGATGAGAAGACTGGTCTTTCACCGCCCAAACCCCTAACACGCACAGGAACAAACATCCGTGATGAGGGAGCACACCCAGATGAACACGCATGTAGGTCCCCCAAAAACTGAAGCTGAAAGCAACAGATGAGTTGGAAGCCTCGAGGCAGCGGCCACCCATTACTGAATGGTCTCTGTGCATCTTCCTCAATTTGACAACTAACCTTCTGTTTGTCAAAACAGCTGATGCGAAAAGTGTAATTAAATCTAGGCCCTGACATATAAGAAGACCTCATCCTGAAACCCACAGGAGACAACTAGGGGTGGCTTTTCTCTCACCCCATACAGTCTATGAAATCAGAAAACACTTTAAATGAAACTCATGTGCCAAACTAAACAATATGATGATAGTAATAACCAGTCCTCCTCCTACATTAACTCCATTAGTCTTCACACCAGGTGGGGAGGTCCAATATTGTCTCCATTTTACACATAAGTGGCTTGTCTGAAGCCACATGGCCACACCTGCCTGGGGCTCAATCCCAGGCAGCCTGGTTCTAGGCTCCACACACTGAACCACTGTCCTGTGACATGGCCAAAGTACAAAGGTCATCTCCTGGAAATAGGACACTGCCAAAAGAACATAATATAAGCAAATAAAACTTGTATTCTCCATTTAAAAAATATTATATTTATTGCTACGCTGTATGAATGTGAAAATTTGGTGCAGTGAAATTCTTAGCTTCAATCTCTAACATTTTACTTAAATTTTTCAAAACATCTTTTAAGCACGCACAAAAAAAACTGTTGTCATTCATAGCAACAACAAAACCACAATAAAAATGCACTGAATATTTTCTACTAATAAAAGACATCATGTAACTTCTGAACTTAATTTTTGGTTTTATTTATACGATTGTAAGCAGAAAATCTGCCCTTTTTGCATTATGATATTTTGCATTGATTTCTCCTCTGCAGAAATATGAAAGTTTAGTGCAGTTTAATGTGAATAATCAAAGCGTCTTATCAACTTTGAAGCTAAGAAAAGGATGGAGTTAGAGTTAATCAGCACGTCCAAGAAATGAATCCTTGAATCAAGCCCCAAGAAAACCATAAAACAATCCTCTAAACTGGTTAGAGACCCTACCCGCCTATCCACTGGTAAACTATGTGGGTCCACTTAAATGGGGATATTTCACACTACAGTGCTGTAAATGTATTTTCTCTTTCTTATGATTTTAACATTTTATTTGTCTAGCTTACCTTATTGTAAGAACATAGTATATCATACATACAACACAACAAAATATGTGTTAGTTATAGGCTTCCTTCCAATCAACAGTAGGCTACTAGTAGCTAAGTTTTGGGCAGAGTCAAAAGTTATACTCAGATTTCCAACTGAGCAGGGGTCTGCGCCCCTAACCTCCTTGTTGTTCAAGGGTTAACTGAACTATAGTCACCCACAACAAAGTGTGCACCCTCTGGGTAGTTAAACTGAGCTCAGCTCACTAAGGTCAATGACTTGCCTAACGTATGTTTCTTCATCTTTTTATTCTAATTTCAATAACCAATTTTTACAACGTATACTGTGTCATTGAAATACTCGGTCATTTTTGTTTCTTAGAGTCAAAAATTAATTGAAATTTAAGATGCAAATATCCAGTAACAAAATCAGACACCCTGCAAGTGAACAAATATGTTTCTACAACTTACTATAGAAAGTTACAAGTAATAATAAACCACAAACACAAATATTCAAACAAAAACAAACAAAAAAATGTGTCTGTATCTTCAGCAGCAGCAGCAAATTTTCTCCTTTGGTACTCAAGTTTAATTTGCAGTTGAAGAAAAGAAGAAAGAAGTCAGAGTAGCACGCGGTCAGTCCTGCTGGAGAAAGCCTGCGTGGCGACCACTCAGGGGCTTTGATTTCAAACCCAGCGCTCAGGACAGCCACTGTTATAAAAAGGCTGTGAACTGGAAACGTACTTTGGTCATTGGCATGCAAATGAGCATACCAAGTGTCCTCATTTCCTTGTATAATTCCATTTATCTACATAGTAGTAGCTTGGGAGAGCTCTGGAAACTCACCAAAACTTCAGGGGGTACTTATATATGCAAAGATTTATATATACACGTATTTGTCCTTGTGCATGTGTGTGTGTGCGCGCGCGCGCGCACACACACACACACACACACACTAAAGACTGAAGGCTCTTTCAAAGTCAGTAAATACTTGCAAAAGCCCCGCAAAGAAGAATACTCAACGTTTCTTCCCGATGGCCACGCAATCCACGAGAAGACTTACCTTTGGGCTTCTTCTTTTTGTTTTTCTAATTCTATGATCTTTCGCTCCTGTTCTTTCTGTTTCAGACGTTCGGCCTCTATGGACTTTTGTTTCTGGAGTTGTTGCTTATTATGTATTTCTCTCAGTTCCTGCAAACAACCAGGAAACAGTTCATGTAATGACATGAGGTGACCGGCATTTCCACCATTTATTAGCATGCAACATTTCATAGTGGGGAAGTCTAGACATTCAGGAGACTAACATCTCAGATTAAAAAAAAAAAAAAAAGCGCTAATTTGGAAAAGTGAAATCACTCTACATTTTGACATGAGTATCTCCAAAAGCTGTTCTAGTTTATATTCTAGTGAGTCATAAGACATTACACCATTTTCCATTACATGCTTTAGAAGGAACTTGCTAGTGAAGGGTATTAGAGAAGCTACATTGTTCAAGACTCGGCAGTAGAGGGGCGATTGGGTAGCTCAGTCGGTGAAGGAGATCGGGTCATGATCTTATGGTTTGTGGGATCGAGCCCCACATCGGGCTTTGTGCTGACGCTGCAGAGCCTGCTTGGGATTCTCTCTCAGCCCCTCCCCTGCTTAGGCATGTGTGAGCTCTCTCTCAAAATAAATAAACATTAAACAAACAAACAAACAAACAAACACCCTTGGCAATAGAAATGGACCCAACCTGTTTTAAGGTATGGTGATCATCGTTAGTAAATTCTTTGAGGTACTTTCTGATAATAAATCAACACCAACCTCTACTGGCTTGAAAAATACACACACCTCTTCACATGCCACTTCTATTAAAACCTCACCTTCTATGCTATGCTATCTTAGAACAAATGGACATCCCTCTGCTCCACAACCTTGACTGTCCCCACCAGGGTCTGTTTTCCTTCAAATCACACCCTTCCAAAGCATCTTCTCTTGCTAAGTCCAAGTGTGAAGTTACCAACTGGCCCAGGCTAACCCATCAGTCAGGTTGCAAATAAATGCAATAATGTGACTATCACCACCTTGGACCTGACCTCCTCATTTGACATCAGCCCCCAGGAACAACAGGGATTTCCTTAGCAGACTACTGAAAATACAATGCATTTTATGACACTTAAAGTACTCAAGTCAGAAGGTAAAACACCCAGAAGTGTGAAGAATAAAGAAATGCCTGTTGAGGGGGAACCCTCAATTCCATAGGAACCCAGTGGTCACTAATAGATTCTGTCACTGAGACTCTTCTTGCTTGTGTCAATAATAAATCAGATAAGTCAGTGCCCTGTAGGGCCAAGGGTACATTTCCAGTTGACTTCTTGGTCTGGGTAACTAGGGCTAGTCCCCCAAGGGGGGAGCCCCAGGGACTTTTTGGTGAGATACAAGAACTAACTAAGGTCTGCCTGGTCTTCTTCATCTTGGTCACTGGTTAAGTCCAAATGGGTAGGTTTCTTCCTGCCTTAAATTCCTACCTTTAGATTCATTCAGAGACTGATTGAAGGCAGAGCACTGTAGAAGATCAGTGTTTAAATGGATTTATTCCTAGAGAAAAGTCCTAAGGGTTACGCTAAACTTTTCCTGCTAGCTAGACTGTCCTCAGAATAACGTTAGAACGCATGGACAAGTGTTTTACAAATCAAAAGTGACTTTGAGAGGTCCTAAAAGAGATCAGTGAGATACAAGAAAAAGGTTTTGCAGATCAGGAGGTTAGGGGGAGGCGGTTCTGAGGGGGTACAGTGCTGGGGGCACTGGAAAGATGGGGATGAAGGAAGGGACTTCAGTGTGGAGTCCAGCAGATGCAACTGGGAATATCTAGGCAGGAGGTGACAGAAAGAAGCAACTTGGTGAGGCACAAACTGGTGAACCATATCCTCTATGGCAGCGGCCTTGGGCACGTGACTTGGGTTTGATATTTTAGAGACAAATGGAAAAAACAGTCCACTTCCTACTGTTAGAGTAATCTGTATCCTTGGCTCAAGTTAGTATCTCTATGTGAAAAGGAAAACCGCATTGGGTGATATTAAATCAATCTCTCAATGTCCTAAGAGAGGGACCCAAAAGTTAGGCCCTGTGCAGATAGCAACGGCCTACTACTCTATTATTAGCCCAATAGCTGAGACCCTTTAGAAGGAAGGGTAAAAAGTGACTGAAAAAAAAATTGTTTTTATTTTAAAATGTCGAATTCAATTGTGTAACGTTCTTAAATAGGTTCAGAAAGAATAATTAATGGCAATAGACAATAATCAAAAAGTACTGAACTGGAGAAACAGAAACTTGGATTCTAATCCCAGGTCCCTGACATGGGCCAACAGCTGAATCAGAGTGGATGACCCTTAGGTATTCTTTTTGCTTCAAAATCTGTTAAATTCTTAGACACTGTTGATCACATATAAAATTATTCCTTATCTATTTCAGTGTCCCTTATTTGGGGCTTTATTTTTTACTACAGGAATAAACCAAAAAGGTGTAATTAGTAAGCAAAACAACTGAAATGAAATTAAATACAAAGGAATAGGGATGCCTGGGTGGCTCAGTTGGTTGAGCATCCAATTCTCGGTCATTACCGAGATGGGCTCAGGTCATTACCAGATACAAAGTAAAGATAGATGGAAGTAAAGTGGGCACAATAAAATAAAAACCAAGAGGAAATGAATTTAAAGAATCTACACAAAACAATTTTTGGATGTTTCAAATATACACGAAGGAAGGTATTTTAGAATTTTCAAAGCAAAGTTGTTTTTGAGTATAGCAGCATCGCAGGATGGGCTGAACCTATCTCTGAGCCGTATAAGTAAGTTGCAGGTTTCAAGGACCTCCAAGGAAAAAGAGCTTGCAGGAGCTGTACAATAGCAGATGTCAAATAAGATAACAAGGCTGTGGCATCTCGGGATCCAGATTTGAGGACTGCCAAGAGTTTTCTATTGTCTCCTTCATCTTCTTCAAACACTGCTGTAAGAAAATCAAGATGCTTCCAACAGGAAGGTATTTCGGGTCTTCCCCTCTTTCCTTGGACTTGGGAGATTAAGATGCCATGAACCAAGACGAAGCAGAAAATTCATGATTCCTAAGCGTGGTAACTTTTTTTAATCTTAATTTTTTTAATGTTTATTTTTGAGAGAGAGAGAAAGACAGAGTACTAGCAGGGGAGGGGCAGAGAGAGAGGGAGACACAGAATCTGAAGCAGGCTCTAGGCTCTGAGCTGTCAGCACAGAGCCCGATGGCAGGGCTCGAACTCACAAACCGCCGAACTCACAAACCGCGAGATAACGCCCTGAGCTGAAGTCGGATGCTTAACTGACTGAGCCATCCAGGAACCCTGGCAACTTTTTTAAGTTGAACTTCTAGGAAGGCAATCTATAGGATGAAGGAATATGTATGGAAGAGGAGTTAGTGACTTGCCTTTCTGTGCATGACAAGGGCCTTGTGGAGCAGAGTCCCTTCACCTGGGAGACAGAGGGTTGCACTGTTCTGTTATTCCCTTTCAATAGTTCTATTTAAGAAACTCAAGTGTAATCACAGTTATTGTACCACCTTTTCCTGGTGGTCAACCTCATCAAAGTGACCCTGCAAATCCCATTAACTGTCACAGTTACTTCTCTATATTATAACTAAGATTTAAAAAGAACAAATGAGGGATTACTGAAAATCAAAATTCATTCTCTCACTTGTGGCTCTTACTAAAATTATTTTTTCCTAAAATCAATAACCCTACAGTCACATTTTATTAGCTGGGTATTCATCTAGCAATATGGTATTGAGTATACAACTTTATTGATTTTTCTTCTGTAAGTCTATTCAAGGGTATGAGATGTTTTACATAGGTATAGGGCATAGTAACTTGATATTATCTAATATAGTATAATGGCTTTCTTAATAAAGAAGAAATAATTAAACATGCACTGAAGAAGTTGTAGCTGTGTGTTACAAATATATAAGAAAAATAAAACTATGGGGGGTTCCTGGGTGGCTCAGTCGGTTGAACAACCTGACTCTTGATTTCAGCTCAGGTCATGATCTCATGGTTCGTGGGATCAAGCCCTGTGTCAGACTCTGTGCTGACAGTGCAGAGCCTGCTTGGGACTCTCTCTGCCTCTCCCCCACTCGTGCATGCACTCTCTCTCTCAGAAATAAACATTTTAAAAAAAGAAAAAGAAAACTATAAGATACGTAGTGTATATAAATTAAAATGGTAAGATTTTTATCACCAGTAACATCCATAGAATTCTCAGACGTAACAAAGTTTCTTCACCAGGGTTTATGAACAAGCTTTGGCTCTGGGAACACTATAAAATAGCATGCAAACTGGGCTATGGGCATTTTTCTTATAGAGAAAGCTCATAGCTTTCATTGATTCTGAAAGGGGTCTTTGATCAAACACAGATTATGAACCACAACAAGAAGATTACTGGAAATAAAGATTCTGTTATGTATCGGCAAGGATAGATAGAAAATAAGCTTGCTTTTAACTTTCTTCAACTCAGGGGGAAAAAATCACTTATTTCCCCTCAAGAATTAAGATATTTGTACCATAAAACATCTTTGGACACCCTATGGCATACAGCCAAAGTATTTCAAAAGCAATATGCTTGACAAATTGAATACTCAAGAAGATCCTGAGAAACACGGCTCCCTTTCAAGTCTACTAACGACAGTTGTTCTGTTATGAAAGGGGCACAGAATCACTTGCTTTAAAAACTGTGACTGTTTCTCCTTCATTTGTACTTACAGACACTCAAAAACAGGTGCATTACATGAAGTGGTATTAATTGAAATAGAGGCAAGTATCTACCTGAACAACTTGTATGGGATTCCTTTTCATAAACATTACTTTACTTAAATGCTTGTGAAGAGACAGAAGAATTAAGTAGCAGTGGAGGCCTGAAAAGGCTAGTAGTTAACGGAAATTTACTGCTAATTTGGTCATTTAACTTTTCTGAAGGATTACTCTGCTTCTGGCTTTTTCCTCAGGCTGTCTCATGGCAAAGTGAGACAAAACAAACACACCTTAACTACTTGAAATTCATGAACTCAACATTTTAAATCCAAACAGAACTGTTTACGACGCGTCTCTTATGTTTAGAAAAATCTTCGTTCTATTAATATGAAATTGACCTCGCAGGAAATTGATCTAGATGCCAGCATCAAACATTTTCAGGTGTTTGTTTTGTCTCAACCTACAACATACGGAGTGTCAACAGTAGAAGTGCTTTCATATAAACAAATGTCACTTTATTGTAGCACAGAATGTCAGAATTTTTAAAAAGCCTTCTGAGTTTTAAAATACAGTAACTTATGTTAATTACGTGGTTGTGAAACTGAAGGGCATTAAAGAAAGTAAATCAACAAGAAGAAAAGAAAAGGAAAGAAAAGAAAAAGAAAAAAAGAAAAAGAGAAAGAAGAAGAAGAAAAAGAAAAAGAAAAAGAAAAAGAAAAAGAAAAAGAAAAAGAAAAAGAAAAAAGAAAAAAGAAAAAGAGGAAGAAAAAGAAAAAAAAGAAAGCCTATCAACAAACCCAGTTAGGACAGGGGAAATTGTACCTGTGTGGAGAAACCAGAAAAGTAAGTATTTCAAAACACAGACGCTGTACCCAAATCAAAGTACACTATTACTCCATTCATCACGAAATTATAAAATGTATTCACTCTTGATGCATTAAAATGGGAGGAATACTAAAAAACACATCAGTCGGTTATTTAAATTCTCAGAAGGGCTATATTAATGTTTAAAGGCACATTTAAGTATTATTCTGAATCTGAGGTCACTGTTCAGCCAAATAGAAATCTTGGTTCCTTGTGGCACAACTGGTAGTCAGCCTATCATAAGTGCTACAGGAGAGCCAAAGAGGAATGCACAGGGGCCGGGTGTGTGCGTGTGTGAAGGGGTGAGGAGACAGGTGGACAGAAGAGGGGAGAAGAGCTAGAAAATCCTGCCCTCTCTGTAGTTACAGCTAATTAAGGATCTTCACCCACGTCTTCCATTTTGTTCTGAAAATCTAAGTTTTCCCAAAATGTCTCAGCTTAATTTAATAAAGCAATATCCCTTTGTTTTAAATGCATGTTATTCTAGGGGCGCCTGGGTAGCTCAGTCGGTTGAGTGTCCAACTTCTATTTCGGCTCAGGTGGTGATCTTGAGCCCCTCACTGGGTTCCCTGCTGTCAGCTCCCTGCTTCAGAACCTCTGTCCCCACTCTCTCTCTGCCCCTCCCCTGCTTGCGCCTCTCCCTCTCTTTCTCAAAAAGAAACAAACAAACAAACAAATAAATAAATGTTATTCTAAAGGATAAAACGGTCAAAGACTGGCTAAACGAGAATTTTTTTAAAAAGATATGTTTTTCCCGAAGATTGAATTCTGCTTTTTTCTCTTTCCCAAATCACCTTTTGTTAAATGTTTTTAAAACCGCAGAAGAAAAACCCACACTATAAAAAAACCTCAACCAACCAACCAACCAACCAACCAAACCTATGGGTACGGCACAGGATCTGGTATATACACTACCTGTTCACTATTTTGAGTCTTTGGCATGTTGTAATCATTTTTCCATATTCAAGGACTCTACATAAAGTTGCCAGAAACACAAGTACATTAGATGAGAGAGAGTTTTATTACTTCTGTGCAGAACAGGTCTTTTCAAAAGGATCATACAGGTAAAAATAAGATTTAATCTTGAATAAGGTAAGGTAGTAAACTATGAAACAGCCAAACATTGTTCTACTAATATGAGAAGGCAAGGTTGGTATTTTATTTGAATTTATATTCATTTCTCTTGCTGTCTCTGTATTTCCTCTTTCTGGATCTTTTTCTTTCCTTCATTGTTTCCCTTCATGTGCATTTTTTTTTCCTGACTTTTCATTCTGTTCTGCAGTTCGTTCTCCAGCTCTTGTCTTTTTTCCCCTGGCTGCTAAACATTTTGCCTTTCACCGCCTTCATAATGAATGAGCCTGCCATGAAAGCAAGTGTCTGAAACCAAGAGCATAAAAGCCTCAGTTAAGCCAAAAACCTTATTTACTATAAGTGGCATTCTCATTTCCACATCAATTCAGTTCTTAGGAGCAACTTCTAGGACAGGTGTCATATGGGCAGAATTTATACCTTTAATGGCCTCTTGAGTAGTTTAAGAAGCCTGATTTCCCAAGTATATTACAAAATATAATTCTGAATTCTGAATTAGTCCTAAATAATCAATTTTGCTAAGAAATAAAATGTCCACTTTTAGAATAGTATTACTGACTATAATACTGTCTCCCATATGATGGAAACAGGCACATAGACCCAAATCATGATTGAGTGTTGTCTTTCAACGTTGTGCACCCAAGCGGCAAATTCAATGATCTAAAATACTTGTCATAAAGACAAGACTACAGTACACAGTACCTTAACCTGCTTATAGTTCAGAGCTTCCACCGTCACACACACAGTCTGTCAAGAGGAAAGATTCACCCATCCTCCACGATTTATAATAACTAATCACTAATTTTACAAAGAACGTGTAGCACTTCATGGTAAGCCGTGTCTTAGACACCGAGCACTCATCTACGTGGGGGAGACAGAAGCACAGAGATAGAGATGGTTCCTCATGATCAGTCTAAGGAGGAGGAGCATTGCCCGAGTAGGGCACAGAGACCTTTAGAAAAGAGTCTAAGTGGATGACGCAGCTCAGGAAAACTTCCAGGCACTGCAACACTGCCTCCTCCATTGCCACTGACGGGAAAAAGGAAATGCTCCAGTGGAAATGTCACTCACGTTAGGACTTGTCCAGCATCCAGTGTCTAGACGAGAACCAACAAGGACTCGAACTTCTCAGCGTGAAACACAACGTCTAGCCTGAGTGTTGGATTCTCTTATTTGCCATACACTTGAAGCCTTGAAAGCTAAAGGCTATATACATTATGTTACTGCCCTGTCTCATAGTTATGACATGAAAATATGGAATACTGGGCTGTCAGCACTAAGGAAAACTGTTACAGTAACTATTAACAATGCCAAGGGCAAGAGGAAGTCAAGTGCTTCTATCTGAAAAGTCCCTATCGGTAATGTTACTTGACCCTTGCTAGAACAATAATTTTATACCTACGGGCAAGGTGTTGTATATAAGAAAAACAATGATCAGAATGTCTCTATGTGCCCTTGAGGCACCTGGATTCTTCCAAATATGTTGAGACCTTTGACTTTCCAGTAAAATGAAGTAAAAAGAGAAAGTCATAGATAATAATTTTAAACTGATGTTTCAAGAACACAAATATGAGAGGCCTACTGATTTCTTAGCGTGAGAAAATAATCGTTGCATACGGAGTACATTTTAAAAGCAGAAAAGTATGGTAAAACAAATTTCATCCACTGAATTAAAATTACTTTAAGAAGTATTAATTCCCGCTAGCAACATCAACTATTCATGATTGAATCACTGGTCAAGTATTTCATTTGATCATCAAAAAGCTAAAATTTACTCTCCATATAAAAGGCAGCATAAATATAAAGGCTGCCAATCAGGGGATTTCTAGCACAGAGTCATTATCTCAGTGTGCTATCATTTCTACCCACCCCCACCCAGCTCTTTCCTTTGGCCTTAAAAAAGCAAAGTATATTTGCTATATTAAGATTCTTATGCTTCTTTTTTCAAGTAATTCTTGGTTTGGGGTGATAAATTAGAAAAAGAAAGACAGTTATGCCCTGGGATTATTTGTGGAACACATAAATATCACCTCTATTAGGTAAATGTCTATTAAAATATATGGAAAAATAACCCTTCCTGAAAGGAAAGAATGAGCCCTCAATTTCTATGAGATCAGGTAAGAAGACTCTGGAGACTTCCAGAGGGAAATGCTTCATATCCCCGAATGTGGAGCTGTTTAAAACACGACTGTAATTGTAAATATGCTTTATATTCTCAATACGTTGCTACCTATATGAAACATACACCTGTTAACCTGACTGCAAAAGTAATTCTTTTCCTCTTTAATGAATGACTTGAGAATTTCCATCACTAGTTAACAGGTCTTGGGTGAGCAAGCAGGAGTGTAATTCTTCCTGAGGTAAAGAGAAAGGAGAGACTCTTAAAAGAAGAATGCATCTGAACTAGCCACCTGGTAGAAAGGACAAAGTCAGATTGTATGTTTAAAAACAAAAAACAAAAAACAAAAGGAGAAAATGATAAAACATACTTACTCTCCAAACTCTTCTACATTCAAGAACCTAAATACATTTAAGACGTCCCGATCACTGTCTTTAACCCAGAATCTGGGCTAAAGCAGGGTGCTGTGATTCCCTACTTGACCTTGTAACTATGGGACTAGACAGAACTTTGAGTGTGCACCAAAAGAAGCAGATGACTTATTACAAGTAGTTGTTTACCAAAGAAATATGGAAATTGGTTTTTGTTAAATAGAATCCTCATTCATGGAGCCAGCCATTGAATACAGGTTTAATGTTCTGTCTCCTAATGTTAAAATGCTGCATGCTGTGAGGGACCTCTCCAGTGTCACTACACTAGCTGATAATGAGTGAATTACACTCTTCTCCTAGGGGAACAATCTACATGAATATGAAATAAAACTGCTAAGTCCTCATTTCTCTTCTACACTTTCCAGCTGGTTTCCTTTTGGGAGGAGGAGGTTTCAGATATAGCGAGTTCACACCAACTAGATAAGGTGTGTGAGATGACTGGACAATCGCCAAGGTTTCACTCCCAGCGAGACCAAAGTAATTTTTGCACCATTAGTGTGAATGCTGTAAAGGCACCACTGTATTAAGAGAGGCACTGAGGAAACCCCAGGGGTCCGAATGCTGGCTCTCCTGGTCCATCTCATCATACAAGAGTTATAGTTACTAAAGAATACATGCTTGGGGCGCCTGGGTGGCGCAGTCGGTTAAGCGTCCGACTTCAGCCAGGTCACGATCTCGCGGTCCGGGAGTTCGAGCCCCGCGTCGGGCTCTGGGCTGATGGCTCAGAGCCTGGAGCCTGTTTCCGATTCTGTGTCTCCCTCTCTCTCTGCCCCTCCCCCGTTCATGCTCTGTCTCTCTCTGTCCCAAAAATAAATAAACGTTGAAAAAAAAAATTAAAAAAAAAAAAAAAAGAATACATGCTCTAAAGTCAGGGAAAAAATGCTTCATATTTTCCAATGTGACTACAACAAAGAAAAGTAGGCAGGAGATACTCAAGAGACGAAGTCTTAAATCTGCCTCTGGAGTTGTCTCAATCAAATTATAAACCTTTTGATTGTTCGATTTAACTGTTTCTGTTGTGGTTTCACCAGGCATGAGAGGAATACTAGAAATAATAACCGTAAGGCAATAAAACATATTTGTCGAGTTCTCCAAATCAGTTGTTAGATAAAACACAGTAAAGCTATACTGGCCTGTAACTTTTTTACTCTCTACACTAAAGTTAATAATGGAAAACCAAAATAAAAATGAAGACAGAAAGAAATATTCTTATTTAAAAATGAATATATTTGGGAAAAGGAATAAAATGGGATAAAGGGCTAAACTTAGACTTTGTATCAGCAACTCTAACAGTAAAGGCAGCATCAATCAAACACAGTAACAGGGACTCAGTGATGGCAACAGCAATTCAACGGCCAAAATGATCCATAAATAGACTCGGCATTTGGGAAAAAATCATCCACTGCAGGGTCATCCTCTAATACATGAACTTTGTTTTGGGAGTCCAATTTCTAGAGAAAGGAATCCTAAGATCAAGGCAGAAATCTGGACTACTGCCTGGGGTTCAGAAGATACCTGAACATTTAACAGTTTATATTCTAAGAGACTATTAAAAAGCACTGTAATCATATTCTTTTTGCTTGAAATAGTGACAAGTTACAGTGAGAGTTAATGTGAGCATTTTCATTGGGCTTATTCTAGAGAGGGAGAACTTACAGCTCTACCCCCAGTACTTATATATCACATAGAGTGATATACGTACAAGTATGGAGCATACATATAGACCCCCACACACAAGTACGTATTCTGTGTAAGAATCAAAGCAAAGAAAAACACTCAGTTGGTTGAGAAAAGTTCATTACCTATTACTCTGGGGAGGCGGGGGTGAGGGGGAGACGCAAATACCTCAGACTCAGATGTCTGAACAATATGGCTTAGAATCTCATTCCAAAGGCCAACTAAAATCTTAAATAGTCTTCCTGGGTTTTTTCCCTCTTTTTAATAATAAAGGAATTTTCCTTTTTCCTAGTGCCAAAAGCAAAATCAGAATTAAGTATAAAGGATTTTGAGATGGGAAATGAAAATGAAAAGTATGGTCCATTTATTATGAGAATATAATTGACTAAAAATTCCAGTATTTACTTAAATCTACAGTATATGCTCATTGTTGGTAGGAAATTAACTGCGTTGCACTCTGGTTTTCTTGTAAAAGTTAACAGTCTTAAGATGATAAAGCTGAAGTTAAATCAAAGGCACCAATCACAAGGAGGCTGTCATAACCACTTTTACATTCCTTAAGCGCTTTGGCATTTTCCTAAATTCTATGATGTAAACGTGACAAAACCATCTACCACTTCTGCCACAGGGGCAAAAGCCATTACTCCATTAAATAATAACACTTTAAAATGTGAAGTAACAAAATAAAGACTCCCATTCAAGGACAATCTTGAAGGTAAAAAGTGGCAGAACAATTCGTAGTTTTCAAAGGGAAAACAATCCCTTTCTAGTCGTCTTCAAAGAACAAAAGACAGACTCTTTTGGAGCCTAGCTTCTGGACTCCGACTTGATGTAGTGAACAACAGACAAAAGGATGGAGATGTATAAAAACGTAATTCAGGTTGAAGACAGGTGTCATGTGGGGGCCCCTCCCTCAGCTTTCATTTAACAAACACCAAATTCATCTTTATATGTTAAAGAGACAAGTGCAATTCAGATTGCAGGGTAAGTATGAAGGCTTTCAGGAAGGCGGACAAACCAGCATAATAAATTTTTCTACCTGGGACTAAATATCAACTAATCATCTGGCCAGTTAGAAAAATTAAAGGGTAGGACGTAGATGTAGGAACACAATGGATAGTTACCTTCAGCTGATTATTGAAAATATCAATCTCCTGTAGTTTCGACCTGGTTTCTTTCTCAACTTCATCCAGTTGGTCTCGGAGCTGCTGACGAGCCACTTCTTTTGCTTCTAACGCTCTTTTGAGTGTCAGAAGTGAATCTCCTATTTTAGAAAAACATGGCAAGGTAAGAAAAGCAAACTGGCAGTGAGGAAAACTCGTTTTAAATGGTCTCATTACACTGGAGGAAATTCTTACCATTAGGAAAGGATAAAGGCCAATTTGAAAAAGAAAACACCTACTGTGTAAACTGTTTTGCTGAACTTGTTTTAATTGGTCATTGAGTATCTGTTTCTCTGGAATAAGTCTTCCAAGCATTTGCTGAGCCTCCTAGGAGAGAAGGAGGAAAACAACAATGAAATGACAAGGAAACCTACGAAACCTATGTTCTGGCCAAGCAGACAGAACTCTGTTTTCTCATCCCTCAAAGATTCATCTAATCTCATCCCCAAATCCTGTATGTTGAAACTGCATCTAATCAGTCAGGGCAGCGCCTGCTTTCTTGCCAAGCAATTAACTATTTGCCAAATGCTTTTCACTGAAATAAAGCTAAGACAGTTATGGCTCTCTTGACATTTCTTAAATTTTTGTTGACTTACCATCTATTTATAAGCTTGAAAAAAAGTACTCTAAGTACAACTCAGCAGAGAAAACTGAAAGGAATGATCTCTCCCTTGCACTGGGATCAAATGTAAATATAGGGACCTTGTTTGTACACTGACTCAGTGGTTTGAACAGGAACGACTCTATTCTGAACTTGGATATTTCACAGGGCTGAAGTGAGGTTTACCATACACCTGAAGATGGAAACAGACATCAAAATGAGATTCCTAACAACAGAATCTTGGCTGCCATATATGTTTTCCAACCACTGAGGATGGACCTACAATTTTAAACAGGTACACGAAAGTCTTGAACCAACTATTTTTTAACTGATATAAGAAAAAAGCTAACCCACTCAAAGGCTATTTGAGTTTTCGTGGATGACCCATTAGGCACTGGAGTTGCTTTTCAACTGAAATTATCCTATGTCGTTTCTACACATTTCAGTAAGTGACAGCCTTTCCAGCACAGAATAACAAATAGTTGATGTTCATTTTTACCTTGAGCACTGGGTGTTGTAAGTGATGAATCACTAAATTCTACATCTGAAACTAACATTACACTATATGTTAACTAACTGGAATTTAAATAAAAATTTGAAAATAAAATCTCTTTGCATTGAATTTTGGTATCAAAAAATAAAAATGCCTTAATTGAAAATCTTCATCACAGGCTAAGGAGCAGTCTTTTTGGAACAATCATCCTTAGATACAGACTGGCTTATATACAATAAATTTCTGTGTGCTCCAAGTCTGAATAGTAGAGAGATTTAGCTCAACAGAGAGGATCTGGAAGCATCTTCTCATATGAATAATCCATATCCCTTTCCCCAAATCTGGACAAAAAAGAATATACAATTCAGACTGTTTCCCCAGAAAGGGCCAGCCAACTGAGCTTCTCCTATTCTCCTCCCTCAACTGAGGAAAGGCCCTTTACTTTACCCAATCCCAAAGTTTCTTTCCTGAACCAAGATAAACAATGATGCATCAAGATAAAGCCTAGCTCAGATCAGAGACTATTTTACTTATATCAACATCACTTTTATTTTTATTTAAAAAAATTTTTTTTTAATGTTTATTTATTTTTGAGACAGAGAGAGACAGAGCATGAACAGGGGAGGGTCAGAGAGAGAGGGAGACACAGAATCCGAAGCAGGTTCCAGGTTCTGAGCTGTCAGCACAGAGCCCGACGCGGGGCTCGAACTCACGGACTGCGAGATCATGACCTGAGCTGAAGTCGGATGCTTAACCGGCTGAGCCACCCAGGCGCCCCTCAACATCACTTTTAAATGCCAACCTAAGTTTCTGAAATAAGTCAAACTAATATGAAGGGCCACCTGACTCAGCTACATAGCAAATATTTGCTAATTTCTGGTAAGGAAAGGGAACCAACATCTCATAACCTGTGATATACATGGCCTACTTCAAACCATGTGTTATTTTCCACTTCACTACTTTTTCAGGAAACCTGATTTGTATTTTATTATCAATAAGTGAACATACTAAGTGTCAAACTTCAATAATAAAAATGTGTTTGGTCACAGAGCATTCGGTGAGATAATAAACACATGGCCTTCACTCCTAAATTTTCCAAAAGAATATTTTATGAAACTTCTCACAATTAATGAAAGATATATATATATAAAAAGTTACCATATAGAAGTATATACTTTTAAAAGGTACATGCATTTTTTAATATGTTCAAACAACTTCTAAGAGTGAACATCTGATACTATTTACATTGTATGTCATATCCTAATATCTCAAATCAATTAGGACTTCATAGTACATGAAAAAATAACTGACAGAACTGGGAAGAAAATGGAAATATTTATAATGCTAGAGCTTTCAACACCCTTCTTGCAACAGCTGGAAGACGTCACAAAATCAGTAAGGACAGAGAAAACACAAAAAACACCATGAATCAATTTGCTCTGATTGACGTTTATGGGACACTCCACCCAACTACAACAGAGTGCACATTCTTTACAAGTGCACATAAAATAATCACCAACATAGATCATATGCTGAGTCATAAAATAAGTCACAGTAAACTCAAAAAGATTAAAAAGAATTGAAATTATACATACTATGCTCACAGTTTATAATATAAATAAATCAGAAATCAGTACAATATATGGGAAACAATCCAAATATCTGGAAACTAAACAGCATAATCCTAAATAAAGAAAAAATTACCAAGGAAATAAAAAGGCTTTTGAAATGAATGAATATGAAAACACATTAAAAATTTGTGAAATATGGCTATGATAATGCTTAGAAGGAAATTTATACCTTAAAATGTTTATATCAAAAATGAAAAAAGGTTCAAGTTCAGTAATCTAAGCTTCCTTTTTATGAAGCTAGAAAAAAGGAAATTATAGCCAAAATAAGTAGGTGGAAGGAAATAATAAAGAGTATAAGTAAATGAAACAGAAAACAGATAAACCATAAAGAAAAATCAACACAACCAAAAGCTTATTTCAAAAAAATCAATGAAACCAATAAACTTCTAGTTAGATTTATGGAGAAGAGGAGGATGAGAAAGGAAAGAAAGGGAAAAAGGAAAAATCGGAAGGGGTAGAGAAGATACAAATTCCCATGATCAGGAATGAAAGAAGTGACATCACTATAGATACTACAGACTTGCAAAGAATAAGAGAATATTATAAAACAACTTTATACAAATAAATTTGACAACTTGGATGAAACGAAAAAAATCACTGAAAGATACAAATCATTAGACTCATAGACGAAACAGAAAATGTAAATACCCCTATATTTATTAAATACATTTTGCAAAAGTCCTACCACAATATTTATTAAGTCCTACCTATATTTATTAAATACATTTTGTATTAAAAGTCCTACCACAAGGGGCGCCTGGGTGGCTCAGTCAGTTGAGTGTTCAACTCTTGATTTTGGCTGAGGTCATGATCCCAGGGTCCTGGGATAGAGTCCCAAGTTGGGCTCTTTGCTGAGTGTGGAGCCTGCCTGAGATTCTCTCTCCCTCTGCCCCCTCCCCAGCTCTCTCTTTCTAAAATAAAAGTCAAAAAAAAAAAAAAAAAAGAAAGAAAGAAAAGAAAGAAACAAACAAACAAACAAAAAGACTCCAGACCCAGATGATTTATTTCACTGATGAATGAAAAACTTAAAGAAAAGACACCATTTCAACACAAACTTTTTTAGAAAATAGAGGAAAGAATACTCTCCAACTATTTTCTCATTTATTACCCTGATAACAAAACTAGGTAAGGATATTACAAGAAAACTATAAACCAATATCTTTCATGAACTTAAGTGAAAGATAATAATAGCAAATCGAATCAAGTTAAATATTTTTTTAAATGACAATACACCATGACCAAATATGGTTTTATCTCAGGAATAGAAGGTTGGTTTAACATTCAAATTTTAATCAACATAAATCACCATATGAACAAAATAAAGGAGAAAAAAACATGTGAACATCTCAGTAGATGCAGAAAAAAAAAGTTATGAGCCAATTCAACACCCATTCATGACTAAAACTCTCAGCAAAAAAGGAACAGGAAGGAAGTCCCTCAACTTGATAAAGGGAATCTAACAAAAACACCTATAGTTAACATCATACTTAATAGTCAGAAATTGAATGCTTTCCCCTTAAGATGGAGACTCTCACCACTTCTATTTAACATAGTACTAGAGGCTGTGATCAGTGCAGTTAAGATGAAGAAATAAAAAGTACATAGGTTAGAAAGGAAGCAATAAAGCTGTCTATTCACAGACCATATATTTTATACATAGCAACTCTAAGGAAGCCAAAAATGAGTTAAGCAATATTGTAGATATAAGGTTGACACGTAAAAATTCTGTCTCTATATACTGGCATCAATTGGAAACTGAAGTAAAAATATGCAATATACAACAGAGTCAAAAAACCACAAAACAGGGATAAGCTTTGTAAAATATACACAAAACGTATACATTGAAAACTATAATATAACCTGAATAAAATCGAGAAATATAGCATAAGAATCAATATTGTTAAGATGTCAATTCTTCCCAAATTGATCTATAAATTCAATGAAACACCAATCAAAATTCTAAGTATCTTTTGTAAAAACTGACAAGCAAATTCTAACACTTACGTGGAAATGTAAAGGATGTAAAATAGCCAAAATAATTTGAAAAAAGAATACTACTGAAGATTTCACATTAATTGATTTTCAACAACCAAGGTAATTCAATAAGGGAAAAGGACAGTGTTTTCTATAAATGTTGCTACAACAATTGGGTATTGGTATGGAAAAAAAAAAGATGAACCTCACCCCTTACTTTACACTTTCATAAAAATCAATGTGAAATGGATTACGGATTTAAACATAAAAGAGAAAAATGTAAAAATCCTGGAAGAAAACGTTAAGAGAAAATGTCTGCAACCTTGGGATGGCCAAAGATTTCTTAGAACACAAAAAAACGTAAACCATAAAAGAAAAAATTAATAAACTGAACTTCCCGACAACTTAAAACTTCTCAAAAAACACCATTACAAAAATGGAAGCTATAGGAAAGGTAAAAATATCTGACAAAGGACTTGATACAAAAATATATAAAGAACTCTTTACAGTTCCACAGTAAGGTAAATAACCCAACAAAAAATGGGCAAAAGATCTGTTCACAAAAGACACACACAAGAAGATACATACCAATACACCTATGAAGTGAGGCCCAACACCACTAGCTTTCAGGGATATGCAAATTAAAGCCACATGAGATACTGTGACACATCCATCAGAAATATTCATTACAAATAATGACAAAGCAAGTGTTGGCCAGGATGAGAAACTACTGAAGCACTCACACATGTAAAGTGTAAAATGTAGAAAGAAAAATGGTACAACCACCCTGGAAACAGTCTGACGGTCTCCCGTAGGGTTAGCCTGTATTTATATCACACGGTAATTCCATTCCTAAAAGTTAATACACAAATAAGAGAAATAAAACATATTTCCACATCAAGACTTGCAAATAAATACCCATTGCAGTTTTATGCATAAAAGTTCCAAACTGGAAAGAACCCAAATGTCAATCAACAGGAAATACTACTTAGGGATGAAAACGAACAACCTACTGATCTGCTCACAAGTATGGATAAATCTCAAATCATCAGGCTGAGGAAAGTCACAAACCTCAAAAATGATCATCTTTCATGATGACAAGCAGAGCAGCATCTACATGAATTTGACATCCCCTGCCCCCAGTTCAACAAGTGAAACCAAACCAGGTGATATGATGCAACTTGGTGGTCAACTCTGGATACCTAATAAACGGAAGCAGAACTGCTGATAGCATTCCATTATGTCCCCAACTATTCAGTATAATTCTCTCTCATACTCCCGTTAAAATACTGAGCCGCACTCCCTTATTGTGATGATCACGGTAAAGTCAAAGTCTCATGAGTGAACTACATGTCCCAGGTGACCAGTCCCTGCCTGCTCCAACCACAGCGGCCTCCTTGCTGTAAGCACATCCCAAACACGGGCTATAGCCTCACAGCTCTCACACTGCTGTCTCCGTGCCTACAGCTCGTTCTGCCAGAAAGCCACACAGCTTAACCGCTTCTCTCTTTCAAGTCTTTGCTCAAATGGACCCTTACAGGGAAGCCTGTTCTGACCACCTAATTTAAAAAACTGCCCTTGCAGGTGTCTGGCTGGCTCAGTTGGTGGAATGTACGACTCTTGATCCTGGGGTTTTGAGTTCAAGCCCCACCTCGGGTGTAGCGATTACTTGAAATAAAATAAAATAAAATAATTTTTGTTGTACTGTATTATTGTATTTTTATTGAGAGAGTGTGAGTGGGGGAGAGGGGTGGAGGGGGGAAGGAGAGAGGGAGAGAGAGAAAGAGAATCTTAAGCAGGTTCCATGCTTAGTAAAGAGCCTGATGAGGGCTTGATCCCACAACCTTGGGATCATGACCTGAGCCAAAATCAAGAGTCGGACACTCAAACCAACTAAGCTAATCCAGGTACCCCAAAAATAAAATCTTACAAAAAAAATAATAAATAACTGCCCTCCTTCTCTCCAGGACTCTGTTTCCCACTCACTCTCATACTCTAAGAGTACACACTTGACTTCTTTTGTCGGTGTCCTGCCCTGAAGATAGAAGGTAAACTCCGTGAAGGGGGGGCTCTCATCTCCGCTCACTGCTGGACCCTCAGCGCCTCTGAGAGTGTCTGGCCTGGCACGCAGCAATGCTAAGCAAGCATGTTGAGTTTGTTTCCTTGACAGCCTCCTTTTCAGACCAGGGCTTTGTCAACTTCATATTTGCTTCCCAGAGCCCAGTACCTCATGGAGGCTGGGTGCTTGTAGGAATAAATGAGTGAAATGAATCAGAGGAAAAGCAGGGAAAGCCAAAAAGCTGTTAAGGGATGTGTTTTCTCACCTGTAACTGTTGCTGTAGATGGGTGATTTCTGCAATCCTCAACTCTCTGGATTTGTTCGTACTCTCGATTTCTTGCCTTTGGGTGGTCAATCGACATCTGATATCTTGAAGTTTTCCTTCTAGTTGATGCTTTTTATCATTCTTTAACACATGAAAAATTATTATTATTATTACCATTTTTAATGGTTCAGTGTTACTGTACAGCTGACCCTTGAACAACACGAGGGTGAACTCCAGGGGTCCACATACACACGGGTTTTTTTCGATAAATAACAGTACAGTACTGGGGTGCCTGGGTGGCTCAGTCGGTTAAACGTCCTACTCTTGGTTTGGGCTTAGGTCATGATCTCATGGTTTCATGAGTTTGAGCCCCACATCGGGCTCCAAGATGACAATGCAGAGCCTGCTTGGGATTCTCTATCTCCCGCTGTCTCTGTCCTTCCCTCACTGCGCTGTCTCTCTCAAAATAAATAAAGTTAAAAAAATGTTTTTAAATAACAGTACAGTACTGTAAATGCATTTTCTCCTCTTTATGATTTTCTCAACATTTTCTTTCCTCTAGCTTACTTTATTAAAAGAATGCAGTATATGATAAATATAACATATGAAATATGTGTTAATCAACTATTTGTGTTATCAGTAAGGCTTCCAGTCAACAGTAGGCTACTAGTAGTTATGTGTTAGGGGAGTCAGGAGTTACAGAGTTCTGACTGCGCAGGGTCAACTGTATTCCCAAAGCATAATCAAACTTCACTCACTAGAGCTTCTAATTCAAATTCCAGAGTCTTTTTCTTTGCTTTCAGCACAACTATGTCTTCTTGCTCTTTGTTTCTTTGATTGAGTAGTTCTTGTCTTCGATTCCGTTCCCATTCAAGTTGTCGTTGCCTTTCGAGTTCTCGTTTTGCAGCCTGTGACATTTACAAACAGACAGCTTATTAATTTTTTAGTTCTTACATTATACAATGTCTCTTAATAAACATAACATCTAGGAAGCCTTTTCTTTCAGGGATAAAATGTTACACACTGCAAGAAATTCTATTACAAAATAGCAACACAAAATTTATACAAATGTAGTATTCCTTCTATGAAAAAAAAAAGAATATTTAGAAAGGCTATTAGATAAGATGAGGACAGGATTCATGTCATCGTTGCAATTTGTTTGTGCCTTCAAGAGTGCTTGAAGCGATAAAAAAAAATAACCTTTCTTCCTTATTTACTGACTCATGGAGGACAAGGAAAAATCTAGTAAAATCAAAATCCAAACCCCTAGAACAAAAAGAAAAAACAAGAAATATCCCCCCAAAAGAAAACTTTCTTCTACCCAAAAAGAAATTATTTACCTCAAGTCTTAACATTTGTTGCCCTCCCGCCCCCTAATCATTCATCTTCTTTTACCACAGAAGCTTCTGTAATTTCTGTGGCAACGTCAGCCCTCCTCAGAGCTGACTCTGATGGCTGCTGGGTAAAGAGCACCTGGCACTCTTTACTCTAATTGCTACTTACTCCAACTACCCTTTTACAGGCCAGAGGACAGGTGGAATACTATCCTTCAGTATATCTCTAGGGACTATCAATGCCTGGTACCTGGTAAATGCCTATTAAATAGTTCTTAATAAATACTCTAAAGTGTCTTGGAAAAAAAAAACAAAACACAGAGGAAAGGAAGGCATGGAGTCCTTTGGCTGTCCATTCTGGAAATTAAAACCCTGTTGGTATCTGTGTGTCTCTGCCTGAACAGAGGCTTACTGCCCTAAATTTTCTGAAGCAATAAAAGGAGATGAAACCAAAGTATTGTGTTTCGTGTTTTTATAAAGGAAAATCTCCCATCTATAAAATAGATTTCATTCACACAAAAGAATCATGGCATTGCCTCAGTAGCAATGTGCTTAACTGGAAATTCGGACAAAAGACTGGCTTAGCCCTTATCCAGTATGGCACCAAATTGATGAGGCCTTTCATCCAATATATTGAAGATTTCCCACACACGTTTTTTTAAAGTGGAAAAAAAAGGGCACAGACAATATAATTAATATGAGATCATTACAGGGCTTTAAAAAAAATTGCACTAAATCCCCAACCTCTCCAACCATATATAACCTTTTATATTGCTACATACATTTTTAAATGCAGAGAAGAAAGTCTGAAAAATTCTCAACAAATATCAGGGGTTTTTGTTAAGAGACTGAATTATCAAAAGCTTGAGTGTAAATATTTTTATATATATATGTGTATATATACATATAGTTATAAATATATGTATATATTTTAGTTTTTATTTATTTTGAGAGCGCACAAATGTAAATGGGGTAGGGGGAGGGAGGGAGAGAGAGAGAGAGAGGCAACCCCAAGCAGGCTCCGTACTGTCAGCACAGCACTCGAAGGGGGGGCTCAATCTCATGAACCACGAGATGGTGACCGGAACTGAAAGCAAGAGTCGGGCGCTTAACCGACTGAGCCACCCAGGCGCCCCTTGAGTGTGAATGTTCTTAGCAGCATTATTCATAATAGTCAAAAAAGTTGAAAACAACTCAAACGTCCATCAACTCATGAATGGATAAATATAATGTGGTACATTCGTGTACTGGAGTATTATCCGGTCATAAAAAGGAATAAAGTATTGATTCACGCTACAACTTGGGACTTGAAAACAAGCTAAGTGGAAGCCAGACACAGAAGGGCACATGGTATATGATCCCACTTGTGAAATGTCCACAACAGGCCAACCTGTGGACACAGAAAACAAATAAATGAGTGGCTGTTAAGGGCAGGGAGAGGCGGATGGGGAGTAACTGCTTAATGGGGAAGAGAGTTCTTCTTGGGGTGAGGAACGTGCTCTGGAATCAGACAGGGTCACACAGCTTGGTGAACATACTAAAAGTTCGCAACTGTAAAAGGAAGGAGACTGTGTCAACCTGCCACCTGACCAATTAAGAGAGAAGGGGAGCAAGCCACACGCGCTAACTGTGGGGGTGGCTCCGTGGCTGCTTACCTCCCGTCTCTCGATTTCCTTCCTCCTCTCCTCCTCTCTCTGCCGTTCTAGTTCCCGCTGCTTTTCCAGTTGCTTCTCCAGCTCCAGTTGTCTCTTGCGCTCCTGCTCCTGGCGCTCCCGCTCTTTCCTCTCCTGCTCCGCGCGCTCGAGCTGGGCCAGGCGCTCCTGCTCTTTGCGCTGCTGTTCCAGGAGAGCCTGCCTCCGCTTCTCCAGTTCCAGGTTGCCACGCTCAAAATTCTCACGCTTCTTATCCTCAAATGTTACTTTAAAACGAGAAGCAGAGAAACTATGAAAAGTCATGATTTTCAACACTATTTTCAAAGGAAACATTCGGTGGCACATTTGAAATCTGTAGTATAAATGCAAACCAGAACTCCCCAAGTTTCCTTCCTGCCTGTGCCCTTCCTGCCTGTGCCTGCCTGTGACCACGAGGACACTAAATACCTTTTAAAACCAAGAACTTGATTCAGTAAACTGCAGAATACAAAAGCAATATACAGAAATTAGCTGCATTTCTATACAGTACTAATAATTAGCCAATAGTAGGAGAAATTAAGAAAACAATCCCATTCATGATGGCATCAAAAAGAATACCTAGGAATAAATTTAAAAATTTTTTTTTAATTTAATGTTTATTTATTTTGAGATAAAAGAGAGAGAGAGAGAAAGAGAGAGAGAGAGAGAGAGAGAGAGCACAAGAAGGGGAGGGGCAGAGAGAGAGGGAGACACAGAATCTGAAGCAGGCTCCAGGCTCTGAGCTGTCAGCACAGAGCCATACGTGGGGCTAGAACTCACAAGTGTGATATCACGACGTGAGCCGAAGTCATGACGGACGCTCAACCAACTGAGCCACCCAGGTGCCCCTTTTTAAAAAAAATTTTTTGGGGGGAGGGCGCCTGGGTGGCTCAGTCGGTTAAGCGTCCGACTTCAGCTCAGGTCACAATCTCACAGTTCGTGGGTTTGAGCCCCGCATCGGGCTCTGTGCTGACAGCTTAGAGCCTGGAGCCTGCTTCGGATTCTGTGTTTCCCTCTCTCTCTGCCCCTCCCCCACTCACTCTCTGTCTCTGTCTCTGTCTCTCTCCCCCCCCCTCAAAAATTGAATAAAACATTAAAAAAAATTAAAAAAAATTTTTTTAATTTAATGTTTCTTTATTTTGAGAGAGAGAGAGAGAGAGAGAGAGAGAGAGAGAGAGAGAGACTCAGTCCTAGGAATAAATTTAACCAAGAAGGTGAAAGACTCATACACTGAAAACTTTAAGACACTGATGCAAGAAACAAAAGACATAATTCAGTGGAAAAGTATTCCATGATCAGAATTGGATTGGAAAAATTAATATTGTTAAAATGTCCATATTACACAAAGCAACCTTCAAATTCAATGCAGTTCCTATCAAAATTCCAATAGCATTTTTCACAGAACTAGAATAATTCTAAAATTTATATGGAACCACAAAAGACCCTGAATAGCCAAAGCAGACTTGAGAGAAAGAAGAACAAAGTTGGAGGTATCGTGCTCCCTGATTTCAAACTATACTACAAGGCTATAGTAATCAAAGCAGTATTACTGGCATAAAGACAGGCACAGATGAATGGAACAGAATAGAGCCCAGGAACAAACCCACACTTATATGGTCAACTCATTTACAACAAATAAAAATACACAATGGAGAAAGAAAAGTCTCCTCAATAAATGGTGCTAGAAAACTGCCACATGCAAAAGAATGAAACTGGACCACTCTTGCAGGGAACAAGCTTAGGAATTCCCTGAGCCTGCACTGATGGGTTAACAAGGCATAAAGAATTAGAAAGCCATAGGATGAACACACCCAAGTTTGGGTAAACAAGAGTAGGTAAATAAGATTAGGTAAAGGGGGCAAAGGTCCCCAGTAAAAGGCAAAGGTATAGGACAACAGCAGAAAGCTGCTTTCACAAGAAGGAAGGACCAATTAGGTAAACAGGTAAATAGAGCTATAGACCACAGCAGGGCCAGTTGCCCAGAGTGGAGCTAATTAGCAAAAGAAAGATGTCTTGTTGACCCTGAGGTAGCATGCTCAGTCTTTCTTGTCACCTTGGCTAGTTTAGGTAAACAGAGGTGGGGCCTCATGTTTGCTATAAACAACTTTCCACCCTGCACCAGAATCTTGTCTTGTATTGACCCAAACCCCTAACACCGAGTATCTCCAAAACCCCCTCTTCTCCATGCCCATGAGCCCATGAGTTAAAGTTCACGGTTTCACTGACAGTCTGTCCATGCCCATCACACTTGTAAGCATTCTGATCCTAATAAAAAAGGGAGCAAGGACCCTTACTCAGGGCTCTTGTCTCCTCCTGGGTATTAGCCTCTCTCACATTTTCAACCCTGAGTCCCGCTCTCTTGCTGGACAAGAGAGAACTCCAGACCTAGAGTCTACAACACACTCTCTTCTTACACCATCTGTAAAAATTAGCTCAAAACAGATTAAAGACTTGAATGCAGGCCTAAAACCATGAAACTCCTATCAGAAACATCACTGACTAGGCTCACTGACATGACTCATGGAACACTGCTTTCTGGAACTGATTCCAAAGGCAAGAATAATGAAAGAAAAAACAAACAAATGGGATTATATCAAACTACAAAGCTTCTGCACAGTGAAGGAGACTATCAACAAAATAAAAAGACAACCTTTGCAATGAGAGAAGATATCTGATCTTCAGATACGCAAATCACGTATCTGATAATGGGCTAGTATCTAAAATATATAAAAAACTCATACAAGGCAACATAAAACAATCTGATTAAAAAATAGAGCAGAAGATCTGAGTAGTAGACATTTTTGCAAAGAAGTTGTACAGATGGTCAACAGGCACATGAGGAGATGCTCATCATCATTAATCATCACAGAAATGCGAATCAAAACCACATGAGATGTCATCTCACACCTGTCAAAATGACTATTATCAAAAAGACAAGGAATAACAAGTGTTGGAGAGGTTGTGGAGAATAGGGAACCCTCACACACTGTCGGGAGGAATGTAAATTGGTGTAGCCACTACAGAAGACCAGTATAGAGGTCCCTCAAAAACATAACAAAACAAAATAAAACAAAACTGCCAGATGACCCACCAATTCCACTTCTGGACATTTACCCAAGAAAACAAAATTATTCAAAAAGATATCTGTACCCCCATGTCATTACAGCATTGTTTACAATAGCCAAGACATGCAAACAACCTAAGTGTCTCTCGGTGGATGACTGGATAAAGAAAATGCATTATTATTCAGCCATAAAAAAGAAGGAAATCATTTGCAACAACACGGATGGACCTTGAGGGTATTATGCTAAGTAAAACAAGTCAAACAGACATATATCATCTGATTTCACTTATATATGGAATAAAAACAAAACAAAACTCACAGATATAGAAAGAGAATGGGGGGTTACCAAAGAGAAAGGGAGTTTGGGGGTGGGAGAAAAGAGTGAAGGGGGTCAACTGTATGGTGATGGATGGTAACTGGACTTACCGTAATGATCACGTTGTAGTCTATGCAAACACTGAATTATGCTGTACACCTGAAACTAATACAGCACTATATACCAATTTTATCTCAATTAAAAAAAAATCCTAAGTTCTTTGCTAACATACTCTCCCCTCCATGACAAATACCACGTCATGGCATTCAAAACACTGAACACCGCCTGTGGAATAATCTTTCTAAAACTGCAATTCTGTATCACCACCAACCTCCTTTCCTTCCCTGTTTATGCTTTTCCTTCTCCATCACCTTGATTGAGCAATTGACCCCCTAACTTTCCTGTACCATGAATCTATCCCTCCCTACCTCTCTCTCCTCAGCTTATAACTGTGCTTGTGTGTCTTCTGTTCTAACAAGACGATTTCTGAAGGCAGAGGTAGGTAGGTGAGTATTCTACATTTCATAATGAAGAACAAGATGTACCCTAATCACTATGCAGATCACATTCAGTAAATAATTTTTTCTAATCCATCATTCAGTCTCCTTCTTTGGGAACACCAATTAGGAATTTTAGCCTTATTTCCCAGGCAATCATTTTTTTCTCTAATCCTTGCTATCATTCTGTTTATAACCATTTCCTTTTCCTTTAAAAATAAATTCCCAATGTCCCTTCATGTTTCCATGCCCCTTCCTATGTCTTCAGCAGTGTCCATTCAATTTTGTGTTTGCCTCACATGCTCCTCCTTGGAACCGACCCCAGACAGGAGAAGCTCTCAAGGCCTGCCTGTGTAGCACGCCATTCCCATTGTGCCCTATTTTCAGAACTGTCACTTGATACTTGGTCTTGAGATCTGTAACTGTGGGCACCCTTCCTTGGCTTCTTCCCACATTCCTGTTTGGCCTTTGCTGCTTTAGACAGACATTCCTCAGACATTACAGTTGTGGATTAGAGACCAAACACGGTTAAGTGTGTTTTGGTTTTCTTGTCCTTCTTGCTCCTTTACCGACTGCGGAGGAGGTATATCCGTTTTACTTTGCTACCTTAAAATTGAAAGTCCGCTCAATCACAGAAAGGAAGGAAGTAATAATGATACATGCTACAACATGCATGAATCAAAACTATCTTGATAAGTGAAAGGCCACTCCCTGTACAAGACCATTTATATGAAATGTCCCAGACAGGTAAACCCCAAGAGGCAGAAAGCAGACTGCTGACTGCCAGGGCTGGGGGAGAGGGGGAATCAGGAATCACTGCGTATGGAGTTTTCTTTTGGGGTGATGAAAACATCTCAGCACTAGACAGAGCTGATGGCTGCACAACACTGTGAGTATACTGAACAACACTGTCATGGACTGAATAACCTGCAGACTTCCTATGCTGAAGTCTAAGCCCTAATGTGATGTTATTTAATCAGGGTTAAGATAAGGTCCTGAGGGTGGGATTAATGGCTTTAACAGAGGAAGAGAGGAAGAGAGAAAAAGAGATTTCTCCCTTCCCATGTGCACACACCAAGGAAAAGTGATATGAGGGCACAAAAAGAAGATCGCCATCTGCACGCCACAAAGACAGCCTGACCAGGAACTGAATTGGATGGCATCCTAATGTTGGACTTCCTGGCCTCCAGAACTGTGAGAAATTAATTCACTTCTGCTATTTAAGCCACCTAGACTACTATACTTTATTATGGCAGCCCACCCTAAGACAGCCACTGAACTGTATATTTTTTAATGAGCAAATTTCTGTTATGTGAATTTTACCCCAATTTAAAAAAAAACCCTAAAGGTCCCTACACATCTTAGTTCCAATACCTGGCCCTGTTTCTGCTACAGAGGAGGCACATAATAAATGGCTACTCAAAGAATGAATGCATGAACAAAAAACCAATGATGTCACTTCCTGTTCAGAACTCTAAATGAATGTCTAACTACCGACAGGAAAAGAAAATTCCATATTCAAAGGATTCCTGTCCTTATTTGCCTTTGAGACTTCATTCCCATTATTACCAACCTGAAATGTTCTTCCTTCCCACTTGTAATGACCCTATTCATCTTCAGTCTCAACGTGACTGAGACCTCCTGCACAGAGATTTCTACCGCATGCCTTTCCCAGTCTATGCCAACCCGCGTAAGTAAGCTGTGCTGTGCATCTATGCTACTGTCTTCAGGACTTTACCACACTTAGGTACTGCTTTGGTGATTATTTATATGGATGCCCTAAATCCTCAATTCTATTATAACCTTCTTGATGGTACGGACCACACCTGTTAACGTTTAAATTCTTCACTGTACTCCACACATAGCTTCACACAAAGAACATTATCAATAAGAAGTTTATCAGTAAACAGAAAAAAAATTTAATTTAAAGAGGAAATCGGGAGAGCTAGTGTCCTGAGCAGGCTAGTTAACCACTGAGCACTTTAAATGCAGCTAAATGACACTGACAAATATAATAAAATATGAAAATTAATATAGAGAGACTCCATAAACTTCATTTGCCTCTTAGTATCAATTATCATCTCATTATCAATAATTCATAGCCGCTCTAGAATATTTTAATAGTGTGATGAGCTTATTATTATAAATGAGGATTTTTAAATTTTATTTATTTGCATATATTTTTTTTAATTTGAGAGAGAGTGCAAGCAGGAGAAAGAGGCAGGGGGCGGGGGGTGGGGAGAGAATCTTAAGCAAGCTCCACACTCAGCACAGAGCCTGATGCGGGGTTCAGTCCCAGGACCCTGGGATTGTGACCTGAGCCACAATCAAGAGTTGGAGACTCAACTGAGCCACCAAGGCGCTCGAATGTAGGTGTTTTTTTTTTTTTTTTTAATTTTTTTTCAATGTTTATTTATTTTTTGGGGGACAAAGAGAGACAGAGCATGAACGGGGGAGGGGTAGAGAGAGGAGACACAGAATCGGAAACAGGCTCCAGGCTCTGAGCCATCAGCCCAGAGCCTGACGCGGGGCTCGAACTCACGGACCGCGAGATCGTGACCTGGCTGAAGTCGGACGCTTAACCGACTGCGCCACCCAGGCGCCCCGAAGGTGTTTTAAAATAGGTTCTTACTAAATTTAAAATAGCTTCCTGTTATTAAGGAGTTTCCAATTTTCTTATAACAGTGTGAGAAAATAACAAGAGGCAGTTTTACATCCTATTTCGGCTCTGGTGGTACTAAGCAAGCACTGTAAAGGTTTACCAACTTCGAGTGTTCTATAAATAACAGCTATAAAATTTTTGGTTGCTGGTAAATAATCAGATTTCAGTTTAAAAGTAGCCAAGTCCGTAATGTTCTTATTTCTCTACCTATAGTCAAATCCAAAACATGTTAAAAGTGTCTCCTTTCTAAGGTCAGTTAAGGGAATACAGCAAGAATGGCAGAAGCTACATTTCTTTTTACCCCCGTCTTTGCCTTAGAGGCGGAAAACCTCTAATATGATGTACTGAGATGGAAAGACTGCCTTACCGGGCAATTTCTTCTCTAGCTGTTGTTGCTCATCTTCTAAAACTGGTTCCTCTGGTAACCTCTGATCTACTGCCGTTGAGCTGATGACAGATATACCACTGCCAGATCGAACTCGTCTGCAATTGGGGAAACAAAGCAAAAAAAAAAAAAAATGGATTCACACAAAGCCGTCTAGGTAGCACCGAGCCAACGGTGGAAAAGAGTTTTTAAAGATGATGCCACATCATGGAGAAAATCTCACGTATCGTGAGGAAAAGATAAAAGATCTGGTCCTGTTTACAAAGAGGTTTTTAAAAACGAGTACATGAATGCTACCAGAGGCTAAGTGCCAAGCTTATTTGGATATTTAGAATTATCACCTAAATCAGGGCAATTGCGAAGGACTGAATTAGTGAATAATCATCGAGTGTCTAATCTTTAATTATTGTTATTATTATTAATTCAGTCTAGGCATCGTGTGTCTAGAACGGTGCCTGGGTCCACAATCAAGAGTTCACTGTTGTTACCATTACCCTTTTATGGAACATGAAATCCATCAAGGAAGATTAGCAGCTCAGCTGAATGGAAGCCTCTCTTTTCCCCTTACAAAATCTTTTCTTCCATTTTATCTCATAATAAACACATGAAATCTCTACACTTTACAGTCCCTAAAACAAATCACTTAGTTGCCTGATTTGTTTCACCTTAAACCATTAACCTTGCTCTTTGAAACCAACCTACCTTTTTGTTTTAACGCGTTTTTTTTTTTTTAAATCAGCTTCCAGCCTTGTGTCTCTTGTGGTGATTTTTGCAACTGTCAGACCTTACAAACCGCCCAACTACCATTTCTTCCTACAGTCAACTTTCTCAGCTCACTCCATGTATGTGCTCACAGCAACAGCACCGTTTCTTTTCTTTTTGTGGGGATTCCTTCCCCTCGGCTTTCCCAGAAAGTCTTATTTGTGTGTGTGTGTTTTCTGTTCTTTGTGCTTGTAAGATTTCATGTTTGTCTTTTAAACTAAAGCCTAAAGACATCGTTGTCTGGGAGGGGAGGTGTGTGTGGCGTGTGTAGGTAGAGGATACCAGTCACCGCAGATCTCTCCAAACTGGACCTTGGTCTACTCTTGATATCTCTACTGAAACTGTGTTTCAGACTAGGATAATTTTCTTTATTTAGCTTCCTGACTATAATTTCTACATTGCCAGTATTTTGTTGCCTATCCAATGGATAGAATTCACAGGCAGAATTTCCCTGCCTTCTTTTCTCTTATTTTTTGTTTTTTGGGGGGGAGGGAGGGGCAGAGAGAGAGGGAGAGAGAGAGAAGTCCAAGCCAGCTCCATGCTCAGCAGGGAGCCTCATGTGGGACTCAATCCCACAACCATGAGATCATGACCTGCGCCAAAATCAAGAGTTGGATGCTTAACTGACTGAGCCACCCAGGCATCCCTCCCTGCCTTGTTGTCTACATACAAGTTATTTTAGTTGTACTTTAACTGCTAACATTTTTGCTGAACTTTGACTATATAGATTGGTACAAAAATCATCCCTCTTTTGGTATTTTACTAATATACTATAAATACTTTAAAGAAAAGAACAGGTCCAAGATTAACACAGGGCCTAGATAAGATTTTCTTCACTTCATGGATATTTCATTTACTTACCAGGAATAAAAATGAGCAAAAGATGCATGTAGCCAACAAAGCCCAGTTTGAAATTCACATACCAAACACACAGTTTCTTATAAGAGCCAAATGTTCTTTACCTAAAGGAAGGCGGAATGTACTCTGGAGGCAGGACAGGTGGCAGTGGTTGGCCAGACATCGCTACATCAATCAAGTGCATAGCCAGGATAAATTCTTCTGCTGTGAGTTTTCCATCTTGATCAATGTCAGAAAGATTCCTATTCAAAAAAGTTAATTATTTTCTAACTTCACGAAAATGCATGCTTGTTACTATTCATGAGTGATTGAAATGTTCTGTTTTCTTATTCTGACTCTAGGCCATTTGAGTCTCTCTATGCCTTGTCGGTTTATAAAAATAGTGCCTATTTCATAATACTGTTGGAAAGATAAAAATGAGACAATCCATACAGTTGGGATGGCATTCAGCAAATGTTAACTATGATTATAATTATGCTTTTCTCAATTCCTGCCAGCCCATTTAAAATGCATCATACCCACATTTTATGTGTCTTTAAACACTATGCTCGGCAAACTATCAGGTCAGATAGTAAACATTTAAGCTTTCCAAGACACGGTCTCTATCACACTGAATTCTGCCCTTGCAGCAGGAAAGCAGCCGTGGACGATCCATAAATAAATGAGCGGAAAACCTTCTAAAAACAGATGCAGGCCAGGTTCCACCCATTTAGGTTAGTTGGCCTGTGGTTGACCTAGACCTACAAGGGTGGATCCTTATGGCCTTCTGCCTCAGAATCAAGGTGTTTGCTGCTCCTTAATCTCAAGATCAATGGCCACCATTCCCCATAATCGACATGCCCTAATAGTTAATGACAGTGAACAGATTTTTCCAGCAAGTCCAAGAATGTGATTTCACTTAACAACACCAAAAGAGGATGCCAGACAACAAAGCTGTTCACCAGAATGAGAACAGCACAGATACTGCATTGGGAAACCGGCTCTGCTGAGGCCATAAATCAAGAAACTCCTCTTAAGTCTAAAACTTCCTTAGGTGGCATACGCCGTTTTGGTTTTCAGTTTTAAGGTATAATGTCCATGCAGTGACATTCGCCCTTTCTAGAGCACAGTTCTGCAAGTTTTGACAGATTCAGTTGTGTAACTGAATTCAGTCAGTTGTGTATCACACCACACGCAACAGTTCCATCACCACCCAAAATTCCCCCAAGTCTCTCAGTCACCCCCTTGCCTTGCTCACAGCCCCTGGCAGCCACTGATCTCTTTTCTGTCCCTCTAGCTTTGTAATTTCCAGATGCCAGGCTCCTGCCAGGTCTTTCTTATCCTCTCCTCCTTCCCATGCCCCATCACCAGCCACTCCTGGGTAAATTCAATTAGAAGGCAATGGAGTTCTTTTTCCCCCCACTACTTGCCTAAATAATCGCTGTAAACATTTAATTAAAATACCTTTTTGTTGTATAGAAAGGGAATATAATAACACTCTAGCAGGATAAGTCTCAAGTATTTTTTTCAGAGAGAGCAGGTTATAAGTGAGAAACTTAAGCATTTCAATATATTCCAGTGTCACAAACATACCTAATAAACTGCCAGTCAACCTCCATAAATGTTAGATCTCAAGTTTATATTTCAGAGGGCCCTAGGATACTGGCACATACCCAGACTTAAAGAGATCTGGATGTGTCGTATTAACTGGTCTATTATGTTTATTAACTGGTCTATTATTATTCGATTGCAAAAGGAAGATCCTTTAACACAAAGCAGAAGGAACCAGGATGGGTGAAGGGACTAGCACTAGAGCGTGACCACTTATGAAGCAACCATATCAATGGGCCCTACGGCAAAATCATGAACCTCGCATGTAAGCAATTAAAGCAACTCAAGCTATTAAAAATCATTACAAAATAGCCAGAGACATTTATGTGCCCTCCCTCCTCCCCCCAGTGGAAGTACACAGTAATCTCTCTCATGTAGTCTTGCAAAAAAAAAAAAAAAAAATCAAACTTGAATTTGATGAGTGGTTCTCATGAGTGGGATGATTTTGTATCCCAGGGACATTTGTCAGTATATGGAGACATCTTTGTCACACCTGGGGATGGGGGTCATGTTACTGGCATCTAGTAGGTAGAGACCAGAGAGGCTACTGAACAACCTATAATACACAGAACAGCCCCCGACAACAAAAAAGTATGGGGCCCAAATGGCCAACAGTGTTAAGTGGAGAAACCTTGCTCTAGACCCAATGACCAATCTACTCACAGGAATAAATTAACACAAGGATGCAACCATCAGAAGTTAGACTGGAGAAACTATAGGACAAAATATCCGGGTTTTTCTTTTGGGGGGTGAGGGTGGAGAACAAAGGGAAGTTTTTAGAACACTTAAACGTGTCAATGAGTTGATGCAAAATATAGATTTATTTACATCTGGTTTGAACCAATCAACTACAAAAAAATCACAAGTCAACCTAAGGAATTTGAACACTACCTGATTAACTTAATAAGAATTACTACTGAAAATTTTTTATTCGACTCCTGATATTATGGTCCTCTTAAAAAAAAATCCCTTTTGGAGATACAGGCTGAAATATCTGCAGATGAAAATGATATAATCACTGAGATCTGACTTAAAATAACCAGGAAGGAGGAGGGGAGAACCAGGGCAGACACAAGTTGAGACTTACTTAAACTGTGTTAGGAGTTCTTGAGCATTCATTAATCTCTCTGCTTTTGTATTTTTCAAAATGAAAAAGGGGGAAAAGAGAGGTAATCATCACAGCTGATTGGAAAATTAAGCACAATCCCTATGTCCCCATCTATAAAATAATCGTATCAATCTGAAGACCCATTAAGCCATACCAATGTAAGCCACTTTATACAAACCAAGGAACTTTTCATTCCTTACCAAATTGAAGCCAGCTGAGCCTGTGGTAAACTTGATTGCATAAGAATAGTTCTTGCTTGGGGACCTAAACAGAATCCGGGGGGGAAAAAAAAATATAAAGATGAATCAGCAAATCTTCACTGTCCAGGAAGACCAGTGTTGTGCACTTAAGCACTCTGCAATCTCTTGCAATCACAGTGCTTTGAACAATATTTGCTATTACCCAAGGGGCTTTTTCAAAAGGAAATTAAGCGCCAATGAAAAGGGGAAAAAACACAAAGCACAGCACAGCATCTGGAACATACTCAATAAATTCTTGTTAAATCAATGCTTAATGAAAAAAGAGTATGTAAAAGATTAGTTTCAAAATATAACCTGCCCTTTTGTCCAGACTACCATCTCTATTTGTAGCAGGCTTTTATTTACAAAACTTAAGGCCTCTAAATTCAGTATCTTCTCCCACCGCCTGCTGTCTCCACCATGACTACTATCAGACACATTTAGAGAAGATTCAGAGAATCTTAGAGAAGGAAGGGACCTTAGAGAGAACAACTCTTGTAACCATTTTATTACACAGTCTTAAAAAAAAAAAAAAAGTGACTTGCTCAAGTCTAATATCACAACCATTTCTGATGTTAGCAATAAAGAATTCCCGGAATTCCAACTCTGCTCTCAAAATCAGTTCTCATTTCTTAAAATACGTGTAAATATCTGCACCTCTGGCATGAAACTAGCCTTAGATATCAGATGAAGTCTACAGTGGGAAATTCTGAGTGTTAAAATAAACCAGTGTTAGGGAGAGAGAGACAAATATGTCTCCTACTATCGCTGACTCACAAGGTGTGGTCCCAGGGCAACCAACAACGGACCAAGGAATTCTAAACCACTATATTGGCAAGATTGCTGTGTATAGATTTTTGCTTTTAGCTATTTCATTTTTCAAATTGGCACCTCATCAAACCCACAAAAATGGATGTGTTTTTACACAGCAAGCAATAGTGGTTAGGGACCTCTGAGAATCACCCCAATGTGTCAGCACACAAAGTGCCCGAGAACTTGCCATGTGACTTGGGACCGGCAGGCAGTTTCCTTACTAATTGGACCGAGTTTGCTTTTTTTTTTTTTTTTTTAATGTTTATTTATTTATTTTTGAGAATGGGGGAGGGGCAGAGAGAGAGGGAGACAGAGATCACTGTGCTGACAGGAGAGAGCCCAGTGAGCTCGAGCTCACAAACTGTGAGGTCATGATCTGAACCCAAGTCAGATGCGTAACCAACTGAGCCACCCAGGCGCCCCATGGACCAAATTTTCTCATTTCAGAGGTCCTTTTCAGATTTACAAGACCGTGCTTCATCAAATAAGAAACTATAACACGGAACTTAGCATAATGCTAGCGCGTAGAAAGTGCTTACTTAATGGTAGTTAATATTACAGACAATATTCTTTTATTTACATATAAAATATAGGCAGAAAAGCACACATGAACATATACATATGTATTTTTACATGTGCACAGGTTTACAGCTTAATTTTCCAAATTCAAAACGGCCAAGTAAACCATACCCAATTATGAAACAGCACCCCAGAAGCCCTCTCCAGCCGCGTTCTAATCATCCCTTCGACCAAGTGAGGCCTAACTTCTAACAGTACAGTGTGACCTTGTTAAGTCTGGCCTATTTTACTCAACGTTGCAGAACATTAACCCTAACTGCTGTGTGGTGTATCATTTTGTGAATATGTAATAATCTATGTATCATTCTGTTGATGGGCATTCAGGTAGTTTTCAGTTTGGGGTTTTTTTTCACTTGTTTTTTAGAATAGTGAGCATTCTTTTTTTTTTTTTTTTTTTTTTTAAATTTTTTTTCAACGTTTATTTATTTTTGGGACAGAGAGAGACAGAGCATGAACGGGCAAGGGGCAGAGAGAGAGGGAGACACAGAATCGGAAACAGGCTCCAGGCTCTGAGCCATCAGTCCAGAGCCCGACGCGGGGCTCGAACTCCCGGACCGCGAGATCGTGACCTGGCTGAAGTCGGACGCTTAACCGACTGCGCCACCCAGGCGCCCCATGAGCATTCTAAGTTTTGGCAAAACAGATGTACACATTCCTGCTGGATGAGTGTGTGTGTGTGTGTGTGTGTGTGTGCGCGCGCGTGCTTGTGTATGTGTGTGTGCACGTGTACTGAGAGTATCTAAGAATACAATCTAAGAAGCAATCTTTACTGAATTAATGTGAAAGCTCTAAAAAGTTCTGTGGGATATGAGGAAAGTACACTGATCATTTTGTTTAGTCTTTAATATTGTACTTAGCATGCTGGAACAT
The DNA here is from genome assembly GCF_016509475.1 of Prionailurus bengalensis. Taxonomy (NCBI): domain Eukaryota; kingdom Metazoa; phylum Chordata; class Mammalia; order Carnivora; family Felidae; genus Prionailurus; species Prionailurus bengalensis. The sequence continues at coordinate 11,600,632 of NC_057350.1, forward strand.
GAAATTTGCAAAACTTTAGTGAATGCTTTAATTTATGCTTGTAACAATCCTCTCCACTTCAGAACTATATAAAAGTAAGTTAGTATTTCACCTACTCCCAATACTGAGGGTTGATGGAGGTGGGGAGGGGAAGAGAGGAAAATGGGTGATGGGCACTGAGGAGGGCACTTGGGATGAGCATGGGTGTTGTATGTAAGCGATGAATCATAGGAATCTACTCTCAAAACCAAGAGCACACTGTATACACTGTCTGCTAGCCAACCTGACAATAAATTATATTTTAAAAATGGAATAATAAACCAAAAAAAAAGAACTGGTCCTGGACCTGGATGGATATCAGGAGATTTGGATGCCAGTCCTGACTCTTCCTACTCCCTAATGACATATGACATTAACAAAAGTACTTTCACTCTCTAAGAGGAAGTTCCTTCCTCTCTGAAGTGAGGGAAATGATCTAGAACAGGGATTGGTAAACCACAGCCCACAGGCCAAATCTGGTCCACCATCTGTTTTTGTAAATAAAATTTTATTGAAACACTGCCATGCCCATTCACTTAAGCATGACAATATGGCTACTTTTGTACTACAATGGCAAAGTTGAGTAGTTGTGACAGACTAAAATGCAAGCCTAACATGTTTATGATTTTGCTCTTTACAGAAAAAGTTTGTTAAATACCATACTAGAAGGCCACAATTGTCTTTTGTGATTCTCATACTTGACTCTATATGTCCTAAGACAAGGTTATGAAGCATCAAAATAGACCACCAACACCTAAGATGGCCTCTTATCATAACAGAACAGCATAAAATTGAACTCCGAGTACAGAGAACTATCCTGTGGAAGCCTACATCCATAAAAAGATACCAGTTTTGTAGTACTGGCTTATATGGAAACATTATGGGGATAAACAGAAATCCCAAGTTCCTAAACCCTACATGGGCATCCATGTTTGCATAGGGAAGCATGCATGGAAAGGACAGAGAAATGAAACGAAGTTTAAATGACTGAGCCACCCAGGTGCCCCAGATAATTAAATGAAGTTAATTTATCACAAACAATGACTAAGACTTTAGCTTTTGTGATTAATATATGAAAAACCAAGTAGCACGTTCATTGGTTCAGAATGCAAGATAAGAAAATTCCTCTTTGAGGAGAAGGCTAGCATTGATGAAGTTGTCAGAATTCTACAGCTACATATAGAAACTTAATTATAGAATGGGCCCTCTCTATTTTATACGATTGTCTCTTTTAAGAGCGTGTAATAGCATACACATCCAGTTATGAAGGAACAAGGGGGTGTCCACCTCAGCAGGTGTATCAGCTAAATCAGCCCAGGGGGGTAAATTGTGCCACTGCTAGATTAGCTTCACTTCCCATGGTGGACAAGCTCCTATCATGAGCTCAGACAGCCTCACTTTCCTCTGCTTAGGACCAATCAATGGCATTCTTATGCCCATAACATACTCTTACAGATGTAGCCAGAAATTGGTAGCATCCATGGGGCACCTGGGTGGCTCAGTTGGTTGAGCGTCCGACTTCAGCTCAGGTCATGATCTCGTGGTTTGTGAGTTCGAGCCCTGCATCAGGCTCTGCGCTGACAGCTCAGAGCCTGGAGCCTGCTTCAGATTCTGTCTCTCTCTCTCTGCCCTTCCCCTGCTCACACTCTGTCAATCTCTCTCTCAAAAATAAATAAACACTTTAAAAAAAAAAAAAAGAAAAGAAATTGGTAGGATCCAAAAGAAGTATGTGAAAATAAAACACAGCAGCAATCAGCAATCCCTCTAACCACCAACAACAGTATATTAACAATGGGCATTAACAACAGTATATTAACACAGGCTACAGCACAGATCTGCTAAGCTGCAGGTTACGCACAATTCCTGGGAGTGCTAACTATAATTCCACTCCACTCCAAAACACAGGTGAATGCAAGCGGGTGGAAGTCACGGTCTAAGGATGACCTACATCCTACTCTAATTAATATTAAAACATAAATTTTCCACAAATCCTATACTTTAACTGGTGTTCATAACATTAGGATGTCACAACTGCAAGGCTGAGAACTACTGCATTAGATTTAAAAATTCTAATTACATGTAAGTTGTAAAATTGCTTTTTAACTCCTTCAAAACAAGAATCCACACACACAAAACAAAACTACTAGAGAAGAAAAACATGAGATTAAGAATATTAAATTATATATTTCATTTGGGCCTCTATGATCAGGGACCTCTTCTCAAGTTTCTTGATAGTCTTCTTATCCTTAAACTGAACGAGTAACTGCTTTGGGGTTCAGGACTCAAATCATTTTCATAGCTGTGATCATGACAATTATCTTTGTATTTCACCCATCACAACAAACCGGGTCTGCTTCCATCCAGTTTTATTTAGTCTAAAACACAGCCTATATTGATTCCTCATAAAGGGAAAACAAATTTCTTTCGCTTATTATTTTTAAGTTTACTGTAATAAATCTATTTTACACGACTATACAAAGATCTAGCTTGAAGATAAAATTCCCATTTTAAATTCTTTCCAGGACAAGGGCGCCTGGGTGGCTCAGTCGGTTAAACGTCCGACTTCAGCTCAGATCATGATCTCGGGGTCCGTGGGTTCGGGCCCCGCGTCAGGCTCTGTGCTGACAGCTGGAGCCTGGAGCCTGTTTCGGATTCTGTGTCTCCCTCTCTCTGACCCTCCCCCATTCATGCTCTGTCTCTCTCTGTCTCAAAAATAAATAAACGTTTAAATAATAAATAAATAAATAAATAAATAAATAAGTAAGAGTTCTTTCCAGGATAAGACAGTAGTAAGTATGTAGATGAACATTAACACAAATCTGCTCTTCCCCGTATATTTCAAATTTTACTGTTTAATAAATAAATAAATAAATAAATAAATAAATAAAAATGAATTCTTTCCAGGACAAGACAGTAGTAAGTATGTAGATGAACATTAACACAAATCTGCTCTTCCTCGTATATTTCAAATTTTACTGTTTGTCTCAGATATTAAAAGTTCTAAATATTCGAGTGACTGGGTCGTCATCTTTGGAATGAAGACACCGCACTTCAGTCATAAAATGCAAATCCTCCCAAGAAAGAATTTCCACATCAATGTCACATCTGAATACTACCTAACTCATTCACAGCATACACCAACAATGCCTTGAAAAATTGTTTTCAGATTTATGGACAATGCAGTTCTGGGTCTGTTTGGAGCACTGGCGTGAAATAAACCACGTTGCATTATACTTAAAACTATCACTATTGAATATTCCTTCAGTGCTTGGATGAGCTGGACTGGTTTCTCATGCCATGTATAAAAATGACAGGTACTGTTTTAGCAGAGAGTGAGCGTGGCATTTAGAATATTTGTGTTTAACTACAATTTGCACCCCCCCCCACAGATATAAATATATCCTTATTTGAGAAAACTGTGAGACACTTTATGAGGGATAAGGCTCAAGATTAGATCAGACCCTTCCAAATCTCACTGAACCCTGAAATTTTTTAACAGATGAATTTTTCTTTTCGAAGTAAAAATTGCAATTGTAATATAGTAAGATAGAATCAGAACTTTAAATTTTGTGTTATATACCAGTGCGTCTCTACTTCAGGCAAATTAACTCTCTCGCCTTCCTTCTGTATTTGTTAGAAGACAGTCACATTTTTTTCTTTCTCAAAGTTTGTATCAGATGTCTCTATTTTCCTTTATTAAAATTACAATTTTCTTTATAATTCTCTAATCAATTTTAAGTGTTTAACTCTCATTAGAAACGTTTCTGGAGGGACCCCTGGGTGGCTCAGTTGATTAAGCTTCTGACTTCGACTCAGGTCATGATCTCATGGTCTGTGGGTTCGAGCCCTGTGTCAGGTTCTGTGCCAACAGCTTGGAGCCTGGAGGCTTCTGGAGAGTATCCTAAAATCCTTTCTATCCTTCTGATGTAAATAACAGAATCTTTTTTTAATCTTTAAACCCATGGAGTTCATATAACTTAACTCTGGCCCCTTGTACAAGGAATGAGATCTAAATAGGAAAAAGTGACCTCCAGCTAGTTAGTGGCAGAGCCAGGTGCCAAACTCACCAGCCACTTACTTCCACCCTGCATACTGCCTTGAATGCTGACTCTTTGAGTAGACAGTTTCAAGTTCATCTACTAAGTTGAACTTCAGAACCTGAACCAGTTTTGGTTTACAGCAGTGCTTCTGTGCGAGAGTGCTTTGATGTGCGTACTGGTGGGATCCACTGTGCAGAAAGATCCTTGGTCTATGTTCCATTTACCAAGAAGCAACGGGGTCAAAGCCTTAGGCACTGTGGCATTATCAGTAGATGAGAACTTAACATAAGAAGGACAATGAAAACCTTGTTTAGAAAAAAGCAAATAGAGAAAGGCATTTGGAAAATATCTTTGGCCCAACATCTGGAAGCAATTTGGATTTGGAATAAAAATCATATTTCACAAAATTAATTCTCATTTGCAAATACCTGTTAAGTGTCCACTCATAGTTTTGTCATGACTATTGAATAACTGTCTGTATTTCAGTCTGGATGACTGAGGGACAGCCCATTCTGCCGCGGGAGGGGCACTGTGGGGAAGAGGAAGGAGGGGTAAAAGGATGAACAGTGAAGAACATATTTACATTCTTTTAACACCAGTAAACTATGAACTTCCCGAGAAAACCAGCTTTAACATTTTATTAGCTTTCTAATCATTACTTCTGAATTTTCTGTAATGAGTATTTCCATATTTTAAGGTTGTAAACATTTCTCTCAAAACAGACATGCTCATTATTTTTCCAGACTCAAGGGTAAACACAGTAGGGTAAGTGGCTGTTCCAAGTTATACACACAATTTAATAACTGGAAGCCTCTACAAAATACGGAAAGACCTCTTTGGATCTAAAATGATACAAAACTGTCCAGGCTTTTCCTAACTTCTAGAACTGTTCTCTTTCAGCTCAAAAAGCAATGCTGCTAGCAAACAGGTAGCTGCCTTTAAAGGTATTAATTCTTTAACATGTGTAACTTTCTATTCAGCAAAAGACAGGATATAGTTCTTAATGAAGGGAAATCATTTCATTCTGGGAAGTTTAAATTCCCACAAATGGAGAGTTGCCCAGAGAGAACAGAACATTTCCAGGGTCACGGCAAATCAGTGGGGCGGTAATGGAAGGGGCTTTGCTTTCTTTAAGCGCAATCAAGTGCTGACCTTTTCTTGCCAATGTGCAGCAAGCCTGACCCAAGAAAACCCCTGCCAGGAGTCAACTGGGTCTACACCTCCTTAGTGAAGAGGTCCTGCCCAAGAAAACCCCTGCCAGGAGTCAACTGGGTCTACACCTCCTTAGTGACGAGGTCCTCAGAGTTGTTCCCGCATTAAGTATCACATTGGTACCTATGGCTTGTTAAGAGCCTGGTGTCTAAATAGGGCAATTTAAACACAATGGCTAAGCTCTCAATGGCATTTCACTTCCAGAACAGATTGTAACTAATACCCCATTTGCAATTTCCTTTCATTTCAACAAAGATATCTATTCCTCATATGTAAAAGCAAAGTTTTAATCATAAATTGAACCTCTCAGTCATCACTTACATGTGTTACCTATGCACTTATACTTAACAACATATACTTCATAATGCATTGGAAACGGCTCCCAAGCACTTTAAGAGTACCTAATTACAGTCACGTTTTCAACTATTATAAATTTCTTAATAAAAAACACTTACCAAGGTCGATTCTGCTGTGAGTACTTCTGCAACAGCCCTCTCATTTTAAACTAACTAATTTATGCTGATTCCAACTCTTGCCTATTTGTCAAAAGCTATTATCTTTCTCCTGCACCCCAGGAATGTAGGGTGTTGCACACAGAAGCTGCCCCAGATTACACTTATCAAGTCATAGTTTTATGCCGAGACTTCCCTGAAAACTTAAAGGGACTAAAAACTCATTAGCAGGTAACCAAAAATTAGATGCCACGTTCTAAAAATTTGCTGGAAATTGAAATTACTAAAAAGATGACTACCAATCTGACCCCCCCACAACCAGTTGCCTTAATAACATTACTGTTTGCTAATACTGATTACTTATTCATTCTTATGGCACAAATCAATTTTTTAATGTTTTAAGTTTGTTTATTTACATTGAGAGAGAGAGGGAGGGGCAGAGAGAGAGAAAACCCAAGTAGGCTCCGCACTACCAGGGCAGAGCCTGGGTGGGGGGTCGGGGGGCCTTGAACCCACAAGTCGTGAGATCATGCCCTGAGGCGAAATCAAGAGTCATGGGATGCTTAACCAACTGAACCGACCACCCAGGTGCCCCAGTCACACATCAATTTTAAGGCAGATTTCAAAATCCCTTGTGGAGAGTCACAGAAAACTCAAAACTTCAGCATGCATAGGAGAAAGACTAAGAAATAGGGAATTCAGTGTTGGATCACCTGAGTTTAAATCTCAGTTCTACCTTGTGGTAAAATGTAAACTGTAAGTGAGGATGATCGCTTCTTTGGGTTTATTTCCTAATTCACAATTCTGAGTCGGTATCTACTGCAGGTGGTTGGGGGCACAGAATGGGATTAACAAGGTGTTTGGCAAGTAGATGTTCAGCAATGTTCCTGAGTCTTAGGAATAAAACCTTAACGAGCGGAAGACAAGTATCTGTGTACCACCATTAACTGAAGTTTTCAGAGCAAACTTTCAGGTAAGAACTCATGCCTTAAAATCAGAAAGAACTCAGTTAAACTCCTGGCTCTATCATTTAGGAGCTATGTTATCTTGGGCAAATTCCATGAGATTATCTGAGATAGAATAAAAGATAAGGCCAACTGTGGCTCTAATCTTCATATAAAATTTTCTATAAATATGTAAAGGGTTAATAGAAAAGAGTTAATTTCCCCCTCCTACCTGGAGTTCTATTTTATTATTTTTAAACATTAGTAAAACTAGTAGCTGTTTGTTTTTGTTATTAAAAAAAGAACACCCAAGGTTTTTTAAGGAAATGTCATGTTCTTTATTTGTCATCTCTACAACATGTAAGTGATAAAACCTAGTAACATTATCCAGAACTAATTATTGGCATCCTACAAAATAAAAGACAATAAAGAACATAGTTAATTCACTTTCAGTTTTAGATGTTAATCAGATAATGGCTTTAATCCAATGCCCATTTAGAAACAAGCACACTTACCTAGCCACATCAAATGACTGTGCCTTCTGTAATTTAGTGTTTAATTGTGACCCTGGACCAGATCTACTGAAGGAAGAGCTCTTTGGCAATGTGGCTGCTGTAAAAATAAATAAATGGTGAATAATTTTAATCCTACAAAGAAAAGAAACATTTTCCTATTAGTGAAAATTAAAATATATACTCACCAAATCTGAGGCGGAAATTATTCCTCCCTTACTACCCTGGACTCAAAAAGAGTGACTTCCTCCTCACTCCCTGCCCCTTGCCAAAAATTTTTCTAGATTTACTCATTCCTACTGAAAATCACTTTGCTAAGTAGTAATGCTTATAATCCATAACTCTTTGTTAAAAGTTTCATATCACATCTTTTTTTGTAAATTAATTAATTAATTTATTTATTTATTTATTTATTTATTTATTTATTTATTTTGAGAGAGAGAGGAGAGAGCACACAAGCAGGGGAGGGGCAGAGAGAAAATCCCAAGCAGGCTCCTCAATGCTAGTGCAGAGCCCAACGCAGGGCTTGAACCCACAAACTGTGAAATCATGAGCCAAAACCAAGAGTTGGCCGCTTAACCGACTTAGCCACCCAGATGCCCCTGTATCACATCTTACGGGATCTGTTCCCATAGTTAAAGAAGCAACAGCTTAAATACATAGGATGGCATTTTCTTAACTGTGCTAAAGGAGCAGAAGTATTAGGTCCAGATGAAAGAAACAAAAGGTCCCAGCCTTGCAGTCCCGGCCAGATAACATGGGATGCTAGGGAGGGTCAGCCTTTGTGTCTGATTCCCATTAGGGCTGGTTAGCTGGGTGCCAGGAAAATACGCTGAGTCTCAGCCACATTCCCCACCTCCTGGCCTATTGTCTTGCAACATTTGCTATTAAGCCCAAAAGAAAACAAGACCGAGCACATGCATTCACAGACGCTACTTGAAAAGTAACTGCAACAACTTTTACAGCCGCCATCACGTCTATAGCCATGGCCACATATGAAAGGTAAACTACATGGGACAAGAAAATCTTAAAAAAAGAAAAAAAAAAGTGCTGCCTTTAGATTCTTTAGCTATAACTTACAGACAGATCTTGACAGATGGAATAAATCCAGGGAACTGGGCAGAGAAATAACCATTCAAACATAATCATTACCCATGGCTAAAATCCAGGCCATCATCGCTACTGAAATTACACAGACATATCCCAAGTACTTTTTTAAAAAAATACTTTACCCCCGGATAAGAATTCATTAGATGTGTAGACCACATCTACAATTTATGCTTTCTTTTCACTAAAGGGAAAAAGACTTCAAATAAAGTCTCAAATGAAATTAACTACAGCAGGAACTTTTTAATCCTTTCTATCAATGAAGGAAGCAGGTAATACTCCGTCTTTAATGTATTTAGCCATTTAATCAACTTCCTTCCCCCTTCCTCCTGATTCACTCCACCTCCTCAAAAAAAAAAAAAAAAAAAAAAAAAGAAATAGCTGTGTTCTCTTTTTCTCCCCATTCTCCTAAGGGAATGGCTTACTTATTAGCAATTCATAGCAGCTGAAGAAAAGTAGTAAGGGGAAAAAAAAAAAAAGTAGTAAGGGAAGAGAAAATGTTCAACTACTACTGATCGAACTTGAGTCGCTCCTGTCAAGCCCTTGAAAGGAAATTATGCTCTTGGTTTTAGCTGTTGAGTTCACCTTTGTCCATAATGGTACCAGAGCTCCATAATTTCATTCTCCGTTACCTCTCTCTAGCCTAACACATCCTATTCAGTGTTGGGAAAAAGTGAGATATTAAATTTTAAAAAAAGGGAGATCTCTTCCTCTGGAATAAAATGCCATTCAAATGTAATCAGAGAGTGATGACAGAAGATTTAACAAGAGCAAAGAGTAAAACACAAGTTGTAAAAAGTCAGTCTGTGGATTCAACAGGTCACATACCAGGATGAGCAAATGCGGGTAGAGGTTGTATAACAGGGGGAGCCCCGTTAGCCAGGGGAGGCACTGCTGCTGTAGGAACAGAAGATACTAGAGGTGGAGACATTCCCACAACTGGAATGGATCCCATTGGCACCGGAGCAACAGCTGTGAGTGGCGGCATGCTGGCGATGCCTCCTATTCCTAGGAAGAAGAAATCCCAGCAAAAGTCACATGGAACCACCTTTCCACGTTCAATGACAATTAATCCAGGAGTGTTTGAAGAAGAAACTTGCTTTCCAGCTCTAACATATTTTCATTTAAAATAGAAATTCAGAAAAAAAAATATAAATTCACATTAATTGTTTTGGAGAGTACCAAAAATTATGTCAAGAATCAATCACATCCTAAGGGCACAAGATCCAACTTGAAAAGGCATCTACTGGCCAAAGTTGAGGGTCAATAAGAATAATAACTGCAATGGAATGAAAGCCACAGAGGGAATTAAATTTATAAATTCATAATTATATTGAAAAAAATCCTAATTGGTCACCATAGGTAATCAATTTATTTTGAAAACTAGTATAAAGGAGGAAAAGAAATCAAACATTTATCCTCCTGCCTTTCCTTTACATATTCAACCTCAGAGTAACCAAACATTTTCATGGGGGAGTTTCTCTTGGTTAGAGGATTCTAACCAAAGAATGAAGAAATGATCAATGTTTCCTTTCTTTTTTCTCTGTCTGAACTTGTGATATTGTGTCATAAAAAGATACATATATCTGGTCTGTCCCTGGTTCCTGGCAGAGCTCCTAAAACCCTTGTGATTTCCTGACTGATAGGAACATCTTTTGTTACACAGTATTAGGTCTTGGTCCCTGGACACAAGAGCTTCTAAGACCCCTGGAATCTCTGGAGTGACAGAAGTCTTTTTGTATTTAAATAAGATGACTGGTGGCTGGGGGCCCCCAGAATACCTACCGGATGGGAGCTGATCACAGGAAAGACCAAGGCATGGTTAGAGGGTTGCAACTTTCAATCCCATCCCACCCCTCCCCACGTCCACACAGACCTCAGGGGAGGGTACAGGGGCTGGAGATTGAGCTAGTCAATGGCCAAGGATGTCATCAATCACACCATAGCAATGAGGCCTCCATAGAAACTCCTACATTACAGGGTTTGGAGAGCTTGCAGGCTGGTAAACACATCCACATGCTGGGAGGGTGGCACACCCCAACTCCGTCAGGACAGAAGCACTTACACACAGGACCCTTCTGGGCCTTGCCCTTATACACCCCTTCATCTGCCTGTTCATCTGTATGTATCCTTTGTCATATACTTTATAACAAACTAGTAAACCTAAGTAAATGTTTCTCTGAGTTTTGTGAGCTGTTCTAGCAAATTCAGAAAGGGGAAGAAGGGTGTGTGGGAGCCTCTGACTTTGTAGTCAAGTCAGACAGAAGTATGGGTACCCTAGCGACTGAGGGCTTGTGACTCAAGTCTGAAGTGAGGGCAGCCTTGTGGGACTGGGCCCTTCAACCCTTAGAATCTGACTCTAATTCCAGTAGTTACCACCAGAATTAATCATAAAAAAATAAGTTAGTGTCTGGAGAGTTGGAAAATTTGGTGGCATGGTTTTTCTGGACGCAAAATTCTTGGCTTTGTCTTTCCTCCATAATCCTAAATATATTACTCCGTTTTTTTCTGGCATCAAGCACTGCTATAGAGAAGTCTGAAGACATTCTAATTTTCTTCCTCTTGTAAGTCATGTGCTTTCTTTTGCTGTATACCCAAATAATTTTTTGTTTTTGTAGAATTTATCTTCGTGTTGGTTTCTCCAGGTTGACATTCTCAAGCATATGATATCTTCTTTCCAATAAAGTGTCAAATCTTTTATTTCCAGCAAGTTGTCTTAAACTAGTCTTTACCATTTGTTCTCTTTCCTTGCTTTGGTTTCCTTCTTCAGGTACTCCCAACTACCATACATTCACTTTCCTTTGCCTTCAATATCGGTCACTTTTTCTCAAATCCTTTTTATATCTTGTGCATTTCTTCTTAATGTTTGAAATCTTCCTCTTTTTACCTTGTTTCTCTTCTGATAGCATCTCTTGTGCTGCTTCTGGTTTGTCTTCAGTTCTGAAATGACTTTTTCTTTTATTTCTCATTCTTTTCTGAGTTCTGTCGCCTTATTTCCGAGGCTTTAAAATTCTGATTGTGGGGGCGCCTGGGTGGCGCAGTCGGTTAAGCGTCCGACTTCAGCCAGGTCACGATCTCACGGTCCGGGAGTTCGAGCCCCGCGTCAGGCTCTGGGCTGATGGCTCGGAGCCTGGAGCCTGTTTCCGATTCTGTGTCTCCCTCTCTCTCTGCCCCTCGCCCGTTCATGCTCTGTCTCTCTCTGTCCCAAAAATAAATAAAAATGTTGAAAAAAAAAATTTTAAATTCTGATTGTGTTGGTCTTTCACGACTTGTGTCATTTTCTTAGTATTTTTCAGCTTGTTTTGAAATTGTAGGTTCCTGGGATGCCCTCATTGTCCACAGAGCTGTTATTCAGCTCTTTATTCTCCTTTTCCTAATAATAACTTTGTGTGGGATTTGACCTTGCCTGATACTGCCTGTGGCTCATTTTTATGTGAGCCTTGCTTCCTGGGATTTCCAGCCTCTGTCCTCCACCTCCACGTTGGTCTGGACCTTCTCCTTCTTTCGTGTCTGTGTTGCCGCCCTGCTCAATTTGGATTCGACTCCCAGTCATTTCTCCTCAGGGTAGGGACTTGTCCCATGAGGAAGCCTTATTCCGCCAGCTTTCAAATAACCACTACAAAGACTAACATCCTTTTACCAGTTGACTACCTTTTCTGAATGAACATTTTCTAAATATTTCTAAAGAAATCCATCTACTGGAGGCTGTGTTTTAGATATCATTTCTCTGGACTCTGCTAAATTTTAATTCCTGAAATTTTCCCATCTCTCCTCAACCACTGGGTTTTCCCTCACTTCTCTAAAAATGCAGGAGCACTCCTCATCCTAAACACACCAGCCTTCAGCTGACATGCTCCTCCAGCTTTCTCTCTCCTTTCCAGTAGCACTCTCCCCTTTTCCAAGCCTTCAATCAGGCTTGAGTCTCTACCACTCCAATGAAACTGCTTTTCAAGGTCATATACAAATCCATCTTGTAAAATCCAATCATTTTTCTGTCCTATTACTCAATCTCTCAGAAGCAAATCCAACAAGGGAGCTCTGCCTCCTTGAAAAACGCTTTCTTGGCTAATGGGACAACAACCTTCTCTTATTTCACTCCTGGCTTCTTCCCTTTTACTACACCCTTAAATGTCACAGCACAGCAAGGCCTGCTCCCAGGTCTCCTGCCTACTCTAGTTGCACATTCTAGGGTATTTTATCCAATGCCAGGGATTTCAATGCCATCCATACTCAAATTCTCCCAGAGCTGATAGATCCTTCTTCTGAGTTCCAGACCCATGGATTCATCTGCCTCCTTGCAAATGCACTAGGCCCCTCACACTTAACATTACCAAGATTTGATTTATTTTTCTTCCACATTGATTATTAACACCCAGATCTAAATCCCCACTACCTCTTGCCCATGGCAAAAACCCCCTTACTGACTTCCCTGATTCTACTCTTGTCCCCTTGCAGTCCAGTCTTCAGATAACACAGATTATTTTTTCTAAATGCCTGTCGACCACGGGGTGCCTGGGTGGCTCAGTCGGTTGAGCGTCTGACTTCAGCTCAGGTCATGATCTGGTGGTTTGTGAGTTCAAGCCCTGCGTCAGGCTCTATGCTGACAGCTCAGAGCTCAGAGCCTGCTTCAGATTCTGTGTCTCCCCCTCTCTCTGCCCCTCCCCTGCTCATGCTCTGTCTCTCAAAAATAAATGTTATAAAAAAAATTAAATGTCTACCAACCATGTACTCTCTTACCCATAAGCTCTCTGTAGCTTTTCACTGCATTTAGAAAAAAAAAAATTATAGGGGAGCCTGGGTGGCGCAGTTGGTGGCTCAGTTCATGATCTCACAGTTTGTGAGCATGGGGCTCTATGCTAATAGCATGGAACCTACTTGGGATTCTGTCTCCCCCTCTCTCTGTCCCTCCCCAGCTTGTGCTCGCTCTTTCAAAATAAATAAACTTTTAAAAAAGAAAGAAAAAAAGATTCTCACTCATTAGTGGTTTTATTAGGCCCTAAACCATCTGGCTCTTGCCTTACCTCCCTGACCTGAAGGCCCACCAATACCTCAGCTACAGTGCTCTCATTTCTGTTTCTTGCACATAAACAGCTTCATTTTTGCCTTAGGACCTTTGCAACTGCTATTCCTTTTGCTTGGAACGTTCTCTCCTAGGTCTTCCTTCACATGGCTCTCATCTCTAATTCAGCTCAAAGTCATCTCTTTTCAGAGAATTCTGCCCTGCTCAACCTGTCCCGTCAGCATCTCTATCCTATTACCCTGTTGTACAGAACTGATTGCTTTTATCTTGCCCTGAAATAATTCACCCATATGCTTGCTTTCTCCAGCTTCATGAGAAGCTTCAAATTCTCCAGCTTCATGAGAAGCTTCAAAGCAGCAGGAGCCATGATATCTTGTTCACCAACATGTTCCTAGCAACTAGGGACACACAGTTGGGGTTTAAAAATAATGGTTTGATCTAATAAAACCATGGGATCTGGCAAATAAACAAGCAAAAGACAAATAACCCCTCCCTGAAACAGTTGGATTCAGAGTCAAAGAAGAATTCTGCTGTGTGCAAACACACTGAGGGAAGATACCAGGAACACTCACAGAATTTCCTGGAATATAGCTGGCTGTCCTTAAGCAAGTCACAGTATCACTGTACCCCATTTCCTCTCCTTCACATAGGGGAGTTGATCAACCCCTAGTTGGCCTCAGTTCCACATGTTAACATGTGTCTTAGCACCCACGCAGACAATGAACCCAGGAACAGTTACGTTCCATGCCACCCATATGGTTTGGTGATAATGACAGTGGGAAGGTAAATAGGGAAAAACTGTATGTTTGGACAGGTTCTACCTCCCTTTCTAGAAATATGGTCTTAAGCAAACTGTTCACCTTCGTAGAATCTTAATTCTCTCCTAACAGGCCTAATAATTTCTGTGTATTTTAGGGTTATTGTTGTGACCAAATAAAATACACGCGAAAGTATAATATGTAAGTGGTAGGAAATGCATGGTCAGATAATTTTTAATATTAATTAGAAAATAATGATAGTAGTAACAAATTATTTTCTTCTCAAAAGTAGCCATGTAAGAACTATTAAAAAAAAAAAAATTACCTGGGGTCAAGCTGAGAGGTGGAACTAGAAAGACTAGCAAAGGTCAGATCTTTGAGTTAACCTGGGCAAACCTGGTTAGGGCACAATGTACTTTTAACTTCTCTCATGTTCTGATATTCCCTGGTGATTCCTTTCTTGACACTAATTTCCCGAGGATGCTGGTGTGATGGGAAGGAGGGAAGGAAAGGCAGTGGGGAAGCCTAGGGGAAGACCTCAGGACTGGGGAATGGCAGCTCAGAGATCCCAGGTGCCCTCAGAGGCAGTGACAGGTTACTTAGGTGACGGTAAAACCGCCTGGGCAGAGAGGCCGCAACCTTGTGGGAATAAATCAGCAATGTCTCTAGAGTTGAAAGTCCTGCTGCAGAATGGAACAAGAGAAGACATATTAAATGTTAGAGGAAGAATTACTGACCCCGGGTTTGAGGGAAAAAGAGGAAATGGGATGCCTCTGGTTATTTGACTCTTCCTCCCCTCTGAGGTTTCTTCTTGCAGCCCCAGAAGGGAGGCCAAAAGACAACCAAACACCTTTTAGCTGTTTTAACCCATGGGTCCTGACCAAGCATTGGCTACAGGGACCTTCATGAGATTCAGAGCCACTTCCACTGAAAGAAGCCAGCTAACTAAGGGATCAGGACTGGGAACACAATGGACAAGACCAAGGACCCCGGGCACTATGAGCTGACCATACTCTTCACCCCTGCTCTTCCTAGCCTTTGCTCCTGTGTGATTTCCTGAGTTTTCCCTTCTTCCCTTGGATCGCTATCCTGTTTGCTTGACCTGCACCTTTTGCCTTATAACCACCAGTCTTGTGGCTAAACCTCAAGAGAAAGGCAACGCTCAGAGGTGTTTTTAATGGCAAATCTATTAAGCAAAGCCACAACATTTATTTATCTCAGCTTATCATTAACTGTATCAGAGACAACCTGCCTTACTATTGATTGCTCCCTCCCAAACCTATTTCACCTATCGCCTGCTATCAGATATATCAGGAGGAAGAAAGGGAAACCCTAGCCACAATTTTTGTGTTTTGTTTAAACTAAGAACTTTCTCATGAGTCAGATTTTAGATCTGATTACTGCAATCTTTAAATCAATGTAAATAATTAAAGTCTAAGGTGAGAACAGAGAAGAAATCAGGACTGTTGGTGATCTTAGTCAACTAATTACTGATTCGGTTTTAAGAAAAATATATAGTGGCGCCTGGGTGGCTCAGTCGGATGAGCATCCGACTTCAGCTCAGGTCATGATCTCACAGCTCGTGGGTTTGAGCCCCGCGTCCGGCTCTGTGCTCACAGCTCGGAGCCTGGAGCTGCTTCAGATTCTGTGTCTCCCTTTCTCTCTGCCCCTCCCCTGCTCATGCTCTGTCTCTCCCTGTCTCTCAAAAATGAATAAACGTTAAAAAAAAATTAAAAAAAAAAAGAAAGAAAAATATATGGCTAAAGGGTATCGTTTTATGGAATTGTGTTTTTAACTGACATAATGTTTGTTTCCTGCTTCATTTTGTTCTAAATGTGGCCAATTGTCTCAATACCATGAATTTAAAAACACACTGCTAGATACCATAATCCAAGGGAGCTGTTTATGCACAGGGGAAAATCAAAATGTTATGGAAACAGAAAGCCAACAGGAAGCATGTGGCATTGTGAAGGGTCAAGAATGAAGAGCAATAAAAAGGCAGAAGATGCGATAGCAGACTGCAAGTTTATTCTTTTTACCTTGACATTCTGTAGCTTTGCTTTCATTTTGATTACTAGCATCTGTTAGAAAGAAAACCACAAGACCCAAATGGTGTCACTTAGGCCAAGTCACCAAATCTGGGGCTTAAAACCCAACCTAATGGCAGACTGAAACTGCCCCAGAAACGTAGTCTTAACCCATCAGTCCAGAATCTTCTGATCAGAATCAATGAGGTCATCTGTCCCATGGGCCCTGTCCATCACCCAAAGGAAGATGAATGAGATAATTGACCTGATAAGACCCCCTGGCCTTCGACTCAAGGGAAAGTGATCTTGCCAGATACAATCTTTTCTTTTCTTGTGCCAACAACTTTCTTGCCCCACCCTCCTTCCTTCCCCTCTACTTGCTACATGAGTGCTGCCCCACACATGAACCACTTAATAAAGCCCATGATGTCTTCAAATTTACTCAGCTGAACTTCTGTTCTTTAACACATCCTAGGGTGTGAATGTGAACATGCTTCTTCTCTTCCAGCACCATCTGCCTGCACAGGACCATCACTTTTCAGACAGAATAGCCTCCTAGAATTTCACAAGGCTACAAACTGAAAAGGGGAAAAAAGGGAAATATTTATTTTTAAAATATACAATGAAATATAGGAACCAAGTCCTTTTCAGACTTACCAAAGGCTGGTGCACTAGAAATAGCGACCGGCTGCTGTTTCATGACAGGGGGAAGTGTGGAAGGGAGTTGGTACCCTTGTAGTTTCAGTTTGATAAGTTTCATAGCTATGGAAAACTCCACTTGATCCATTCGCCCGTCATTGTTCATATCAGCTAGCGCCCTGCAAACCAACACCAAGGGCTTGGAATGATTCTGACCATAAAAGAACCTTCCCATAACCACCATTCCCACCCACACAACAAAACAGTTGGCTCCCTTAGTCCCGGGGAGAACAAAAAACAGAAGAAAACAAAGCACGCCAAACCAAACCAAAACTTGTTTACCAAGCTATAGGAAGCCACCTGGGAATACTGACAAGGTTTTGTATGAAAGTAAGAACAGTTTTTATTGTGTTATTCTTTACTTATGTGATACATGAGGTAATGTTCAGTGTGAACGCCAGGATATGCAGCACTTTGGATATCTAATGGGATTCTTTCTGAGGTAGTGAAAATGTTCCAAAATCAGAGTGGCGATGGTTCACGACTCTGTGGACACACTAAAAACCAGTGAATTATACATTTAAAAGGGGGGAATTTTACTGTGTGAATTATGTCATAATACAGATGTTAGTGGAAGGGGCTTGCTGGCTCAGTTGGTGTATGCGACTCTTCATCTCAATGTCCTGCATTCAAGCCCTGCGTTTCCCCTAAAAAGATGTTGGGGTGGAGGAGTAGGAAAAGAGAGTTTACTTCTATAGATTCTTGACTAGATAGCACCAACCCCTCGACGAACCCTACCATGGGGACATGACATGGTGTGGTACACTATAGTTCTACTATACCTTTAAAGCTGTGAAAATTAATTGAGTTCCCGAACGTATTCATTATTTACAAATGGTACTCAGACACAGGTGGTCAAGTATAACTTGCAACGAGCGTTTTCCTACTCAGGTTTTTATTTTTTCTTTCTTTCTTTAATTTTTTTAAGGCTTATTTATTTTTGAGAGAGACACGGAGCACAAGTGGGGGAGGAGCAGAAGAGAGGGAAACACGGAATCTGAAGCAGGATCCGGGCTCTGTACTGACAGAGCCTGATGTGGGGCTCGAACCCACGAGCTGTGAGATCATGACCTGAGCCGAAGTCGGATGCTCAACCAACTGAGCACCTCTCTTCAACTTTTTTTTAAGTGTATTTATTTTTGAAAGAGAAAGAGAGAGCGCGCGCGCGAGCCAGTGGGGGAGGGGCAGAGAGAGAAGGAGAGAAAGAGAATCCCAAGCAGTTTCCAAGCTGTCAGCGCTTTCTTTTCTTTTCTTTTTTTAATGAAGTAGAGTTGACAATGTCACATTAGTTTCGGCGCAATGAGCTTTAATGTATGTTCTCTCAAAGAAGAGTAAGCAAAAGAAAAGGAAACTCATAGCCACCGGAAACTATGCAAACCACAACTGTGCATGTTCACAATTTATCCTCTTCTGCATGAAAAATGTTCACCCAAATTTCATTTCCTTTAGTCTAGATATTAAAAGTGTTAGGGTGATTTATTTTTAAAACCTATCTTAAGAAAAATTTTATTGGCGACAGCAAAACATAAGACCAGCGACTCCAGTTAAAATGCCATGACTAGCGATCTTAAATGAGCCACATCTAGTAATGTCTCAAAAAGAAAATTAAGTTTCATAGAAAAGAATCCCATGTTACTGAAGTTAACTCAAGGAAGCAAACATGAAACACAATAAAAAGCATGACATACAACAAAGATGAAAAATCTCTAAACATGTTGGGGGCACATGGGTGGCTCAGTAGGTTAAGTGTCTGACTTTGGCTCAGGTCATGATCTCATGGTTCGTGGTTTCGAGCTCTGCATTGGATTCTCTGCTGTCAGTGTGGAGCCCACTTTGGATCCTCTGCTCCCCCCCCTCTCTCTGCTCCTTCCCTGATTGTGCCCTCTGTCTCTCAAAGATAAATAAACATTTTTGGGGGACCTGGGTGGCTCAGTCAGTTAAGCATCTGACTTCAGCTCAGATCATGATCTCATAGTTCGTGAGTTTGAGCCCCATGTCGGGCTCTGTGCTGACAGCTCAGATCCTGGAGCCTGCTTTGGATTCTGTGTCTCCCTCTCTGTCTGACCCCTCCCCTATTCATGCTCTGGTCTCTCTCTCAAAAATAAATAAACATAAAAAAATTAAAAAAAAAAACAAACATTTTTTAAAAATCTCTAAAAATGTTAAAAGCTGTAAGAGTTGACACTATTCTTTGAGAAAATAAGAAAAAGTCACAAAGTGGGAGATGGGCTACAGAAACCACCTTTCTGCCTCAGCTAGGAGCACACCCCAATCTTCCTGTCGCCAGTGATCCCCTTCAGCAAACCAGTGGGGTCTGAATTTCACTCACTGACAGTAAGCTTGAGAGTTATTTTGCATGTTTCTTTCTCATCTGGATTCGTACATAAATCAGTTATTCACATCCTTTGCTAAGCTTTCTGATGGACTACATATGTTTTTCTTCTCAATTTGTAAGAGCTTGCTGTATATTACACATACATATTCATATTACATTCACTTTATCTGATTGTTTTAACTTATTATTATTCTGTTCATTTGTGTATAATATCTTTACCGTGGGAAATCCTACATTTTTATACTATGCGATTTCACTTATATGTGGAATCCAAAAAACAAAACAAATGAACAAACAAAACAGAAACAGACTCATAAATTCAGAGAATACAGGTTGCCAGGGGGGTAGACGGAGATGGGTGGGAGGATGGATAAAATAGGTGAAGGGCATTAAGAGGTACAAACTTCCAGCTATAAAATAAATAAGTCATGGGGGATGTACAGTACAGCATAGGAAATACAGTCAATAGTACTGTAATAACTCTGTATGGTGACAGATGGTGACTATACTTACCATGGTGATCATTTTATAAGGTATATAAAATGTCAAGTCACTGAGTTATATGCTTGAAATTAATATGATACAAGTTTATTAACTAACCCAGCCTCTTCTCATGAAACTAAAAAATATTTTTGCTGTAAAAGAAATGTTCATACGAAGTGATACCTATTTCTGGATAATCTACTATGAACAATTCCCGGGTCAATACAACAGTGATCTGATCACACTGGCTCTGTGGTACGGTCTGGTGCTGACGAGACTTTTCTCTTCTTAAACTTTGTTTGGCTATTCACAGATGTTTGGTTTTCTTTCCCCTATGAATTTTAAGATCATTTATCTGTTCTGCAAACAACCCTACAGGGCACCAAGCTGTAACGACATTAGCCCAACAAGGACACTAGTATGTCCTAGAGTTTGTTCAACTCCACAAATATTTCCTTTAATAAGATTATATCACTTTTCTTGGGGTGCCTGGGTGGATTAGTCAGTTAAGCGTCTGACTTCAGCTCAGGTCATGATCTCACCGCTCCCAGGTTTGAGCCCCAGGTCAGGCTCTGTGCTGACAGCTCAGAGCCTGGAGCCCGCTTCAGATTCTGTCTCCCTCTCTCTCTGCTCCTCCCCTGCTTGCTTGCACTCTGTCTCTGTCTCAAAAATAAATAAATGTTAAAAAAAAAAAATTTTTTTTTAAAGATTGTATCACTTTCTTCTTGTAAATAATAACTTTATTAAATGTATTCTTAGGAGTTTTATCATTTCTATCATTATTTTAAATGGAACATTTCCCCCATTTCCATATTTAGGGGTTTATTTCAAGCATAGAGAAAAATTTTGCTTCTACTAATCATGTATGCTATATTCAGCTATCTTACCAAACTTCTATAAACACTACGTCTTTACACTGAAATCTCTTAGTTTTGTTAAGTATATAATCATATAACTGGCAAAAAAGAGTGCTAACTTTCATTTCCAGTATTTATATACTTCCTTTTTTTTTAATTGGTCTTACTGCCTCTAAGACATCATTGAATGTGTGGGCATCCTGTGAAGCTCTAGGTTTCAATGAAATGGCTGCAATGCTTCACTATTTAGAAGAATATTTGGTAGTGATCTCTAGAAAGTAGCCTGACATATTAACGGAGCTTCCTTTCGACATATAAGAACTGTGTACTTTTTTTTTTTTAAATCAAATGCCTATTCAGCATCTGCTGATCTGATCACACTTCCTTTTGCTATAATAATGCTGAGAAAATGTCTTGATTCTGAACCAAACTTACGCTGCTGGCATAAACTCAAGTCAGTCATGGTTTTAGTACATTGTGGAATTCTATTTGCTACGATTTTGTTTTGATTTTTGCATCCATATTCATAATTGAGCCTGGTCTCTGGTTTGTTTTATTTGTAACTATTTTAAGGTTTTATACAGGAAGTTAGGGTGAACTTTCCTTCTTTTGCTAAGGTTTTCTAAAAAGATACTCAGCAAATGGTTTTCAGGGGAAAAAAACCTTGCTAACAATCAACATCAACATGCATACTTAAAAAAAAAAATCAAGCAGATGGATTCTCACTCTCAATTCCCAACACCACTGCCCCCCAAAACACATTTTCTTTCTTTCTTTTTCAATGTTTCTTTATTTTTGAAAGAGAGTGAGCAGGGGAGGGGTGGGGTGGGGGGGAGGGACAGAAGATCCAAAGCAGGCTCTGCACTGTCAGCACAGAGCCTGATGTGGGGCTTAAACCCATGAACCGTGAGATCATGACCTGAGCCTGAAGTCAGACGCCTAACTGACTAAGCCACCCAGGCACCCCCAAAGCACATTTTCTAGTGAGAAATAAATATCCAATGTGGGATAATGACTAGCTGAGGGAGAAGAGACTTTCTAGAACTTTTCAGGGTTTAATTAGAATTTCATGTTTCTGAAAACCTTCCACTAAAATGCCTCAGTGGGAGAGGAGGGGAGACGTGTAATCTTCCAGTTCCAGGTGCTTGACTTTAAGCCACCCACCACAATCCTACATCTTTTTGAGAGTTTTGTGTCATCTTTCTTAAAACCTTTTTTGCTCAACTAACAAAACATAACTGTTGGGACCCACTGGTAGGAAAACGCCAAAGGACTTTACGCAAATACATTAGTTACTCCTACAAAGCTCATCTCTCTCTTCCTTCCCCTCTACCAGTGAAAAAGCTGGAACATTAGAAGAGCTGAAATTCTATTTCTCAAGGTCTCTCTGGGAAAAAAAAAAAAAAAAGGACTTCAGCTCAGCCATCCGCTTTCACCTCCATTTATAGTTCAGTCATTTCTCTTAAAAAAAATTTTTTTTTAACGTTTATTTATTTTTGGGACAGAGAGGGACAGAGCATGAACGGGGGAGGGGCAGAGAGAGAGGGAGACACAGAATCGGAAACAGGCTCCAGGCTCTGAGCCATCAGCCCAGAGCCCGACGCGGGGCTCGAACTCACGGACCGCGAGATCGTGACCTGGCTGAAGTCGGACGCTTAACCGACTGCGCCACCCAGGCGCCCCTATAGTTCAGTCATTTCTAATAATCCCCCCAAAAGATGAAGAATCCTAAAATTAAATTCATAAAACTTCCAAAGTGAAAAAAGACACAAGCAAAAAACAGGCATAAGTCAAACAATTATTGTATATGACTCAAAAACAAAGTGGTCTTGGGGCACCTGGGTGGCTCAGTCGCTTAAGCATCCGACTTCAGCTCAGGTCATGATCTTGCGGTTCGTGAGTTTGAGCCCCGCGTTGGACTCTATGCTGACAGCTCAGAGCCTGAAGCCTGCCTTGGATTCTGTCTCCCTTTCTCTCTGCCCCTCCCCCACTCACGCTCCGTCTCATGAATAAATGTTAAAAAAATTTTTTTTTTAAAAATAACAACAGGGGCGCCTGGGTGGCGCCGTCGGTTAAGCGTCCGACTTCAGCCAGGTCACGATCTCGCGGTCCATGAGTTCGAGCCCCGCGTCGGGCTCTGGGCTGATGGCTCGGAGCCTGGAGCCTGTTTCCGATTCTGTGTCTCCCTCTCTCTCTGCCCCTCCCCCGTTCATGCTCAGTCTCTCTCTGTCCCAAAAATAAATAAACGTTGAAAAAAAAAATAAAAAATAAATAAAAATAAAAAAATAACAACAAAGTGATCTTAAAATACAATGTTTAGCCTGACATTAAAACCCATACATAGCAACAAGCGGGGTTGAGATGAGAGAGGACCACGGGTCT
Organism: Prionailurus bengalensis; assembly: GCF_016509475.1. Classification (NCBI taxonomy): domain Eukaryota; kingdom Metazoa; phylum Chordata; class Mammalia; order Carnivora; family Felidae; genus Prionailurus; species Prionailurus bengalensis. The sequence goes on from NC_057350.1 coordinate 11,623,478, forward strand.
GCTGAAATCTTCAGGGAAAGCGACATGAAAGCGTGTGTAACACGCTGGTGAGAAAAAGTGTTAAAAGTCCAAATGAAGGGAAATCTGGCAACATCTCCAGAATTACCTAGGCGTTTACTCTTTGACCCAGCAAACCCACACCTAGGATTTGACCCTGAAGATACACACCTCCAGCAATATAAAAATATACATGCTTCAGCTCATTCATCATTGCTACATTATTGGAAATAACTGAAATGCACACACACAAGAGACCGGCTGAATATATTACAGTATATCTTCTAGAAGGACTACTATGTAACTGTAGAGAAAGAGAGAGAGAGAGAGAGAGAGAGACAGGGGGAGAGACAGAGAGAGAGAGATCTATAGAATGATACGAGTGATTTCCAGGATGTGTTGTTAAGTGAGAAAAGCAAAGAACAAAAGAACATTTACAGGTGGTAATCCTGAAAGTAAGAAGGAAGAGAACATAATTTAAATATAGATATGCACACTAAATATAGATATATTATAAACCTGCTTTTTTCCCAACAGAAATAAATAAAGGAAGGATGATAAGAAACTAACAAAACAGGTGAGCCCAGGGATGAAGGAATAGCACAGGGAATAACACGTCTCTGGGTTCACTTTTTTGTATGGTTTTGGCTTTCAGAACCTTGTTCATGTGTTACATACTCAGAAATAAAATTAAAGTCCACAAAGAAAGGAGATCCATAAACTGAAGAAGAACAAAAACAGATAAACCCAAGAGTATTTTAAGTAAGTCACATACCCACATAGGAGGAGTAACGTAGTACTCAGGGTCTAAACAGCAGGGACCATGAAGCACTCACTCCTGGATTCCAAGGACTGTGTTTGTAGTGGACATGAGTGTGGCAGTTGTGAAAGTACTTTCTTTGTCTTCCAGGATTAAAGGATAAGACCACCTCTCCTCGCTCACCTCATTCACTGCATGGAGGTGAAAGCCTGTGGCCCTTGGGGACCCACTGCACTCATGAAGGCTTCTCACAGAATGCTCCTCTCTCACAGTGTAGATCAATCCAGCCTACTCATTCATTCATTGATTCATCGATTCATTCATTTGTTTTTTTTTTTATTCATCCAACAAATAATTTTTGAAGAGAGGTACCTAGTAAGGCCCAGGCCCTTTCTAGGAATTGGTGTCACAATTGTGAAAGAGACAGAGAAGGTTCCTGCCCTCACAGGGCTAATATTTTAGGGCAAGCAGACACTAAACAAGAGAACTAATCAAATGATACCCCATGACGGTAACTGCTGTTAAAAAATTAAAACAAGGTAGTGGGAGGGAGAAGATGGTGGGTAGGAACAGGTGGGCAGAGGGAACTACTTCAGATGAGGTGACATATGAACCGAAACTTGAAGGGTAATCAGCCAGCTCGCTATGTAAGGATCCGGAGGAACTATATTACAGGAAGAGGATATACCAAGTGCAATGACCCAGAAGTCAAGAAGAAGCCTGGCCCGTTTAAACAGAAAGGTCAGTGAAACTGGAATACAAAAATTGAGGAAGAGAGAAGTGGAAAATTAAAGAGGATGAAAAAAGCATCCTGATAGGAGCCTTGATAGGACTTTAGATTTTCTTCTCAATGGGGAATTTAAAATAGATTGACTTTTCACAGAGATAGTGTGGGCACTGTATGAAGAATGAAATCTAAAGGGGCAAGTTTGAAAGAGACTCTAAGTCAAAATGCTGACCAGTGAGCCCAAGTGAGAAGACAAATTAGGACAACAGCAATGGCAACGGAAAGAAATGGCCAGACTGGGGATAAGGTCTGTAAATGGAGCCAAAAGGCTGCGCCGATGGACGGAACGTGTAGGGCGAGGAAAAGAGAGGAATCACGAGGGGCTCCCAGGAGCTGGACAGACGCTCAGTGCCATGAACGGAGGGTGGAGAGAGAAGGGATGCAGGGGAGGGAATGGGAATTCAGGATGACTTTTTCAGTTTTTGGTAAACAAGTTTGGCAAACTGATCTTTCTGGGGGCCGGAAGGCCCTTCTGACAGAGGCACAGAAGTGTCCTAAGACACTGCACGTTATACAACTGTTGGCCCTGCCCCCAAGCCCCTCGCTGCAGAGATAGATCACCAAGCCGTTCTAACATTTGCCTTTAGGTCCCAGGTTCCTGCCTTCTCTCTCTGGGCCCGCTTCCCGGTGGGCCTTCCTGCGCCTCATTTCTCTCCTTAGGAGCCTCTAATCCCCATTTCTGTGGCCTCTACTGCTTCTGATGTCAAACCCTTCTTCATTCAAACTCTTTTTATTTCTTGGACCATCCAGGCTCCTGTCCATTCCCCTCTGCTTTCTTCTCCTCCCTCTCCACACGAGGCCAAGGTTGAAACTATAAACATCTGGAGTTGCCAAAAGGATACAGGATATTTGCCAGATCCCTTCCAGCTCCTTATTAGTAAGACAATTTCTAGGAAGCTGTCTCATCTTTGGCACTACACATACCAGCTTGACTCTATCCTCTGAGAATTCAGGTTTCCCTGGATGGTTAATTGGAGATTGGGCTGGATAGGTAAGTTGCCCCAAAGGGTCAGTAGGTTACAGTTTTAAAAGTTCACAAACTAGTTAACTGGAATATAGTTTCTACCTGAAACAAAACCTATACAGGTTTATAACACACATTCCCCAGCAATCCACATCATTCATGTATTCGAACTGAAGTCCACAGCAAAGAAAGTAAGTCCCAGAGAGATAGCTACTATTATAATTCCAAACTCTCAATCCAAAATTTTCTTCTTCCCCCCCATGACTCACAAAGGGACTCCTCAAACCTTCAGACTCAAACCTACTCCTCTTTCCACCAAAAGGGGCACGGACCTTCCCCGGCACCCCACCACAAAACCCACAAGAGAGCACAAGAATAGCATGACAGATGGAAAGTGAAAACTATTTCATTAGATCAACGGTTATTGCTTATACATTTAAAAACCTAACTCTGGGGGCACCTGGGTGTCTCAGGTAGTTAAGTGTCTGACTTTGGCTCAGGTCATGATCTCACGGCGTGAGCTGAAGCCTCCCATCGGGCTCCTTGCTGACAGTGCGGGGCCTGCTTGGGATTCTCTCTCTCTGCCCCTCTCTCAACTCTCTCTCTCTCTCTCAGAATAAATAAACTTTAAAAATACATACATACATACATACAGACATACAGACATACATACATACCTACCCTGAAGAGGTCAAGTATTGTTCAGGGTTACCAAATAAGTGTCAGTGGTAGGGCTGAAAGATCTTACTCCTACTTTGCACTACGCTATTCTGTCATCTTAGCAGGACAGCTGTGGTTCATGAAATTTATGATTACTCAAAGACATTTCTTTGGGGAAAAGATACTTACTTAGAGGCATGCTTCCCTCACCCCCTAATAACAATTCTTGATAAAAGGAAAACATGCCATCACAAATTTATTTAATGAAATGTCAGAAAAAATTAAAAACAAAGAACAGTTTTGACTCAAGCCAAGGCTGCCAATTCATCACTTTTGTTGTTAATACAAATTTTCACTATAAAAATAGTAAGTTGGAAAAATGACTTTAATATGCTTAGCTAAAAACAGTTTGGAAAGCTGACACTAACATAATTGCACAAAAAAAATGAAATTTACTAGATAATACTTTATTTTGCCCCATTATAGTCATTTCTACATGGCAATTTTTATACTGCTATTAACTATATATCCTTCCACCAGACTGCAATTTCTATGGAAGCATGGATTTTGTCTATTCTGTTCACTGATGTACTCCAAGCACCTATAATAGTCACGGACCCATAGTAGACATTCCATAAATATTTTCCACTGTTGATAAATGTAAGGTGTCATTTTCTTGCAGCATAACGCACCGTAAAACTGCTTCTTGGGGCGCAGTCGGTTAAGCATCTGACTCTTGATCTCAGCACAGGCCATGATCTCACAGTTTGTGGGTTCAAGCCCCACACTGGGCTCTGCGTTGATGGCATGGAGCCTGCTTGGGATTCTGTCTCTCCTTCTCTCTGTCCCTCCCCTGCTTGTGCTCTCTCTCTCCAAAGAAATAAATAAACTTAAAAAAAAAAACAAAAAGAACCCTGCTTCTTGAATGAATGTTCATAAATTGGGAATATAGCACAAAAGCAGAATTCAATGGAGGAAGCTATATCTGGGAAAGGAAAGTTCTAGTGAGTCATCTTGACTGACGATGTGAAATACAATCATCTACCAGAACACAAAGCAAATGAAAGCTTCTTACAGTTAACACAGATGTCACATGTCTCTTGAATTTAAACTCGGGCACTCAACTGCCAGGGCAGTGCCCCTGTGCTCACATAAGCATAAGTTCTTGCTCTTCCCACCACTCTCCCACCCCTTGCAAACCTTTTACTTCATTTTAAAAGTAATTCCAAAAACCTTGGTTATCTGATTTTCCCAGCTCAAAGTAGATCAGAAGAGCTAGAAGGGCATCAGAGGAAGAGGCTCACCAATTGGAAGAGACAGTCTGGCAGCCGATATGCTGACAACCAGGAAAGAGAAAAGAAAGCAGACACCAAAAAAAGCACAGGAATCTGGTATCATTTAGTTTCAATTCAAATATAGCCATATACAAATGTGTGTGTGTGTATATGTATGTATGTATGTATATATGCGTATATATGTATGTATATGTGTATGTAGATTTCCCATGAGAGTTTTGCTATTCTGAACACAGTAAGTGCTTTTCATACTGATGATACTTTAATTAAACTGCCTACATTCTGTAGACTCTGCTTGAAGGCAACAAGGAACTAAGTCAATCTTTATTAATTTGCATATTATAAGAAAGGCCGATCATTTAAGGGGACAAGTAATTAGCTGGGCAATTTAGTTCTGTGGAATACCCAATCCCTGACAATGACAGCAGGTACCTTTTTGGGTTTTGTTTTGAGGGCCTATTACACACCAGGTCCTATGCTAAGTCCTTTATACACGGTTTCTCTGCTAATGTTCTCAACAACCCTTTAAGGAAAATATATCTTCCCTTTTTCTAGATGAGAAAACAGGTCAGAGAGGATAAATACATGCTCTAAATCATAAGGATAGAACACCGTACAGCTGGGATTCAAACTCAGGAGTGTGACTACAAATCCCGTGCTCTTTCTACTGCACAGCAAACTGACTCCCCAACACTAATAAACCCTGGAAATGAAGTATTAACTGCAAAAGCCGCACTGTGTGGGAAAATGTGACCTCTTGGCAACACAACTCAGCGTGACATGACCAAAGTCGTAAACTTAAAATCCACAATTATATTTTCCACTTTTTTTTTTTACTGGCCCTTTCTTTCCTGTGGGTTCAAAAGAATGAATGCTTATTTGTGATAGTTAATCCAGGAATTCAACAATATTTACTAAGCATTCACTTTGTACAACACTGTAATATTTCACTATTCCGCTGGTGGTTTCGCTACTAACCCTCAAATATTTTCCTTACCTTTTAGTCAATGAAAGATACAGAACCATTACATTATAAAGCGAGAAATGTGGGACTTTCAGATGAGCATGGGTGATGTAAATAAGGCTAAAACAAATTAATGAGAAAATACCGAAGTGTAGATTTCTCCACTGGGAATTCAACTTTTTGACAGTGTTATCTTGCAAATGTCACCACTTTGTCTTTTAAAGTCCCACCTTAGAAAGCTACTTTTCAGAAGTATTCTCTGGTTAAGAAGGAGTAGAGTATTTCAGACCAGAGATTTATGTTCACCTTCTGTATCTTAAGAAATCCTATTACTGGAATATTTTATTTTACCTTTTGCTTATGCTAAGTTCCAACTTACCATATCTGTGCTAAAACAGGCTGAGGTAACCCAGATTGAAAAAAAAAGTTTCTAGCTTGATCACCTGTAAATTAAATGAAAACAGTTTCAGGAAACAAACAACAGCTGACCGGTATCTTCTTAGAGCAAAACTGCAAAAATAATAAAGAGGCTGGCAATTCTGCAAATACTGAATTAAATATAGGATAAAAGCCAAAGCCTATAAGCAGCAGTAAAATGAACCCATCAGCACTGACTTTAGAACTTAGAACTTAACACGTTAGCAGGGGTAGATTGTCCACTCTAATTAGTCTGCTATTTAGTAAGACGGGAACAGTTATGACAAAGCATAGGACATATGACAAAGCACATCTATTTAGGAATCCTCAAGAAACTGATGACCCCACACTTCTACTTTTTAGGTTCTCTGCCATTCCTAATATCTGTACTTCAAACCGTCAGTACATCTGATACATTTATGGAGAAAAAGTAACAATGATTACAAGATTCACATCAGTGATTAACAATTAATAATTTAAAGATAATGGTGATATACACACACATAAAAACAACTCCCCAGGAAGTCTAGATCCCATTTTTTTTCTAAAGCTAACTCCTAAAGAGTAACCAAACAGAAAAGATAATAGATAAGGCAAGGTACAAAAAGAACTTTAAGGATACAGCAATGAGAGAATTCTGTCGTTGGCTTTTTTTTTTTTTTTTTAAATATTCAGAATCTGTTCATTTATTTACATTTCCCAAACCAGTTCAAGATCAAAATTAAACAAGCATTTTAATTTAAGGACCACAGCCCATTGCTTTATTACTTAAAGAATGTGGTACATTGATTCTCACCAATTCCCATCAGCGATATGCCCAAAACAAGTGGCTTGACATCCATTAAGGAATGCAAAGAGGCTTGAATGCATTATAGGAAATGCAACTGAAAAAATACAGGCTCAAGGCTAAGGCAAATGTCCCCTTGGCCATATGTGCCCACCTCAGCTTCGCATAATAGATTTTCCACAGGTATATGCACTGCTAATAAGTAAAAATGTAAAAATGCTGTTTCCACTTACCAGTAATAAATCCGGATATTGGCTTTAAACTATGAAACTGTTGATCGTGCTTTGCTCTTTCCTCTACAGTTATGGCCCAGATATCCAGGCTGCCTAAACCCAAAGAAAAGAAAAAGAAATTATTCAATGAGAAAAGAATAACAAAGTGCTCACACACACTATTTCCCTAGTACTTTCAGATTCTGTCACTATGTTATCAATTATTTGATTGATTAGTATCTGTTTGTCCTTGGGTGTTACGCATATAAAGTTAGAAAATTAAGAGTAAAACAGGCCAAAATAAGAAAGATACCAGCACAAATTCTTTTTTAAAAAATTTGCCCTATAATCTTATAGTTAGCAGGACTATTTAAAGACATAAGTTAAGGGGCGCCTGGGTGGCGCAGTCGGTTAAGCGTCTGACTTCAGCTCAGGTCACGATCTCGCGGTCCGTGAGTTCGAGCCCCGCGTCAGGCTCTGGGCTGATGGCTCAGAGCCTGGAGCCTGCTTCCGATTCTGTGTCTCCTTCTCTCTCTGCCCCTCCCCCCTTCATGCTCTGTCTCTCTCTGTCTCAAAAATAAATAAACGTTAAAAAAAAAAAAAAAATTAAAGACATAAGTTAAGGGGCGCCTGGGTGGCGCAGTCGGTTAAGCGTCCGACTTCAGCCAGGTCACGATCTCGCGGTCCGGGAGTTCGAGCCCCGCGTCAGGCTCTGGGCTGATGGCTCAGAGCCTGGAGCCTGTTTCCGATTCTGTGTCTCCCTCTCTCTCTGCTCCTCCCCTGTTCATGCTCTGTCTCTCTCTGTCCCAAAAATAAATAAAAAAACCGTTGAAAAAAAAAAATTTAAAGACATAAGTTAATAATCATTTATTTATATAAACTCAAGCAATGAACCAGGTGAAAACTACATTCTCAGGTGATTCAAATGCCACACGTGAACGTTATGAAAGAACCAGAGCTTCACATTTCATATCCCATGTGATTCCATGAAAATCTTTCTGGAGCGACAAAAATATTGAAATACTGGATTGTACTGATGACATACAACTCTGCAAATTTACTAAAAGTCACTGAATTGTGCAGTTAAAATCGGTGAATTTTATGGTATACAAATTATACCTCAACAAAGATGTGTTTAAAAACGGGTATCCTGGAAAAAAAAAAAAAATTGCAAACCAAAGAGACTGGGCTTTGGTTCCCTTTCAGTTTCAGCTCTGAGACTGACCACATGCCCCCTCACTTCTGTCATTTCTGAGATCTTCCTCACTTTTAGTCCTAGGTCTCCTCAATGTGATCAAAATAATTTCAGGTTATCTATAGACTGATGACCTTCCAAAGTTCAGATACTTTCCAAAAAGCTGGGAACAGGCAATAAAATGTGAATGTGGCTAGCACAAATGCAAAATGTCTGAACACTGCACCTCTCCTCTCTACGGGGTCTGGTGGGACAGTGACAGGAAGGGTGGGATTCATTCAGCCGTGGGAAACATATTTACTGACTGCCTCCTATGTGCAGGGCCCAGTGTCAGACATCAGAGACACTGTAGTAACTGAAACAGATATGATCCCTTCACTCAGAGGCCTTCTAATCCTACAACTTCTACTGCCCTCTTGAAATTCATCCGTGGAATTAGGAACAAAAGGAAAAGTTGGGGTGCCTGAGTGGCCTAGTTGGTTAAGCATCCAGCTCTTGATTTCAGCTCAGGTCATGATCTCGGGGTTCATGAGATTGAGCCCTGCATCAGGCTCTGTGCTGAGCCCGGAGCCTGCTTAAGATTCTCTCTTTACCTCTCTTTCGCGCTCTAAAAAAAAAAAAAAAGAAAAAAAAGGAGAAAGAAAAAACACAAAACACAAACCTGCCCAGTAATGAGGAAGAGGGACAAAATTGAAACAATAATGCTAATGGTTTTGAAAAGTTTGCATAATCTAGAATTCCATAGGGCCTTTTACAGATGTGATCAGAGAGGTGGTGATTTGTGCTATACTCTCTTTATGATGACTGGATTAGACAGCTGCCAAGAGTCAGCCATTAAAATGGCACCCTCTCTTTAAAAATAAATAAGTAAATAAAATTTGGCCAGTAAATAAAGCCAATATTTAACACTTTAATCATAATATTAGGAAAAATTACCTGAACCAAAATTTTTATGCACGCTGCTATGTTTCAAGCAGATAAAGTAAAACAAACAAAAATTGTCCTGCTGCAAATCCAGGCTTTAGGAAAAGTACAGAATAAATGACCCAGTCACCTCAACAAGTACAATGCAAAGAGAAAACAGTGAGGAGGCTCAGGAGACACGTGAACTGAGACCAGTGTCTGCATCCTTATTTGAACCGACAAACCAGAGCAAAAAAGGGTCTGAAGACCATCAGGAAAATTTTAACACTGACTTGATAGTTGAAGATATAAAGGAATTACTGTGAATTTTATAGGTGTGATAATGGTGTTGTCGTTACGTCTTTAAGAATATTCTTATCTTTTAGAAACACTAAAATATTTGTGAATGAAATGATATGAAGCCTGAGAGTTGCTTCCAAAGAATCCAGATGAAACAACATTAAAAATATGGTCTTGGAGAGCCTGGGTGCTTCAGTCAGTTGAGCATCCAACTCTTGATTTCTGCTCAGGTCATGATCTCAGAGTTGTGAGATCGAGCCCCATGTTGGGCTCCATGCTGAATGAAGGTGGAGCCTGCTTAAGATTCTCTCTCTCTCCCTCCTCTGCCCCTCTCCCCGACTTGTGCTCTCTCTCTCTCGAAAGTAAAATAAATATATATATATTTAATATATGTATATATTATATACATACACATATACAAAAATATATATAATAGATAATAAATTATATATAATAAGTTATATATATATATATATATATATATATATATATATATAAAATCTGGAATACATTAAAAAAGGAAAATCTCGGAGAACTTACCTCCAAAAGGTGTTGGAAACTGAGCCATGGTTCTGTTACTTTTACCTTGCTAATTGACGCCTGTAATTGAAATGCAACATTTAAGTTTATGAAAACTTCATTTCTATACACTTATAAACACACTGACATGCAGTCTTTAATGATCAGAAACTGATACTAGTGCTGTTCCATATGCAAATGAAAGTTACAATTAAGGGGTTCATTCATTCATTCTCTGCAGCTTCTTAGTGCCAGCTACAATGGCGGGCACTGGGAATGTGAAGCTTTCAGTCTGGTGAGTGATACCATTCGCTCAGAACAGCCTATTATATCACTGAGGTTTTACTTGTTACTCTTTAAATGTACGCCTTTACTTAACTATCTACATATACTAGTCCATCTACTTGATGGTTGTAACAGCAGCTTCTTTTAATGAGCACTTAATACAAGCTGCACACTGTTCTGGGTGATTTATAGCTCTTAAAACTCTTCATCATCACAGCCCTATGATATCAGTAAGACAGACAGGTATTACCATCCCCTTATTACAGATGAGGAAAATGAGAATTAGAGAGATGAAGTGATTCAAGCAATACCACACATCTGGTGACTAAGCTGGATTGGAGCAGGGATAGCGAACTCCACAGCCTGCGTTCCACCCATGAAAAACACAGTCTGCAATCACTACTGAGAGATTTTGAGAAAGGCCATAAACAATGTATCCTATGTCAATGTCTGTCCAGAATACCAATCACAACCCCAATGCTCCAAAATCCCCATCAGGCGTTATCTGTTCATGAATAGCCAAGGTGAACCTCGTCTTCTTCCCCAACTAAAATAATCCAAAATTAGTATTTGCTTTTTCAACATGGCAGAGGCATACAGTTAAAAAATGAGTACTAAATATTCATACATTAAAAAATTTAGTTACTTTTAGATATTTACAATTACAGTCCCTTGTCCTAATACTCTTCAATTTCTTATTTTAATCTGTCCATGGATTTTTCCCCCAAATATCATATTTTTAAACTTCCAAAAGCTTTTTCTTGTTCTTAACTCTTTATTCCTAGTACTCTGTCATTTTTTTAACGGACACAACACCTTTTACTCTCCAGATTTTTTGGGTGGGAAGGAAGTATTTTGCTCTTTCATGTTCTTCTGTTTCTTACATCATATGATTCCTTTTTCTGTTTGTTGGCCGACTGTTTTGGGTCTCTGTCACTTTTGAGGCTTTCCTCATCTATCTGGTGATCCCTGGCTGCTTCCTCATATTTAAGACTGAGGTACTAAAAAAAATCAGCATGGATGCCAGTTCTCTTGATTGATGGACTGCTGTAGATGACAGTCACATTTCACTCAGAGACCTCCAATGTCAGTACGCAGAGGTCTCTTCATTCAAGCTGCTCAGTTTTGCCAGAAAGAAGTGTATGGGAGGGTGCTGGCTTTTGGGGAGGAGTAGAAAAGGCAGGAGTAAGTGAAGGGCTATACTTCCGGATGCACACTAAGACCTACTCCCTATATTTTCAGCCCCGACCTTTACTCTTCTGGTCAGAAGCATCTCTGGTTCTAGTGCTTGACCCATCTCCCCAGGAAAAATGGGACTGAAGAAATCATGTTTGCTGGGAATGCAGAAGACATTCCAAAAGATCTGGACATAGACTTTTCAAGAACTTCCGTTTCAGCTACAAAACTGACCTCTGCCTTTGGCAGCCACCAAACACTCTGAATCCTGTCAAGACACTCCTGGGACTGCTGATTTGTCCCTCATCTCTCCCGCCCTTCGGTAGCCACTAGGTTGTACCTTCCTCTGAACTCGGTTACCACTCTATTCACTCGGTTTCCAAAAAATTCTTCAGATCTTTTGTTCACTATCTTCTCTACTATTATCTTTCTCCCTATGTGTTAACAACTGCTGTGCTTCCTTTGTGATCACTGCAGATGTGATGGAAGAAGAAAAGATACATGTGTGGGGCACCTGGGTGGCGCAGTCGGTTAAGCGTCCGACTTCAGCCAGGTCACGATCTCACGGTCCGTGAGTTCGAGCCCCGCGTCGGGCTCTGGGCTGATGGCTCAGAGCCTGGAGCCTGTTTCCGATTCTGTGTCTCCCTCTCTCTCTGCCCCTCGCCCGTTCATGCTCTGTCTCTCTCTGTCCCAAAAATAAATAAACGCTGAAAAAAAAAATTTAAAAAAAAAAAAAAAAAAAAGAAAAGATACATGTGGTCAAGCCACCATATTTAAGTGGGGGTCTGTGGATCCCGTTTTGAGCCAGGCCACTTCTCACTGCCAATTCCCTTTACGGCACCTGGGTGGCTCAGTAGGTTGAGCCTCCGACTCGATGTCAGCTCAGGTTGTGATCTTGCTATTGGGGATCCTGAGATCTTAGACCCTTGCTGGGCTCCACCCTGAGCGTGGAGCCTGCTTTGGATTCTCTCTCTCCCTCTCTCTCTTGCATGCATGTGCACTCTCTCTCTCAAAATAAATAAATAAACCTTAAAAAAAAAAAAGAAATTAGCTGCTATTCTCTTCTTCCACAATTTCTTGCTCAATACACTACAGAGGTGAGCTTGATGATTTTCCAAAATTTTTTAATGTTTCATCTCACTTAATCTTCATAATGCTCGTAAAATTGACAAATCATACATCTTTTTGTTGAGCTTTGCAAAAGCAGTAAGCTCTCATTTTTTAAAAGCATAGTAATGCAAATATTTCATATATAGAACATGAGAAAACATTCTGTTCTGGTTTACTTCCATTCTTTACTATTTATTGCAAAATAAAGAAAAGTTACTGGTTTATCTATCTTCTTGGAACCCAGCCACTTTACCACATTTTCTTATTGGTGCTAAGGCACTCAGATGAGTCTCTCAGGTTTTCTAGATCTATATCCTCTGAGAATAAAGAATTTAAGCTTGCATTATTTGCCCAAACCAGTAAAGCTACGCTATGTAATAGGTGGAAAGGCAGGAATTTTGATACTGCCCCTGGCTTTCAGGGTGATGGCTTTGGTGTTTAATAAGTATTGATATTTCATAACCAATGAAATAGGTTATAAATAGTTATATCTGCTATTGTGTTTTGGTAAATAGCTTTTGCCATGTTTAGGCAGTTAAATAAGTTATAAATAGTTATATCTGCTATTGTGTTTTGGTAAATAGCTTTTGCCATGTTTAGGCAGTTTTCTATCATTTTTATTTGACTTAAACTTTCATTAGAAAAGCCTGCTAATTTTTTTCAGAGGCTTTTTTAGAGTATTTAATAAGATGACCATGTATTTCTTTTTTTTTTTTTTTTTAATTTTTTTTTTTTCAATGTTTATTTATTTTTGGGACAGAGAGAGACAGAGCATGAACGGGGGAGGGGCAGAGAGAGAGGGAGACACAGAATCGGAAACAGGCTCCAGGCTCTGAGCCATCAGCCCAGAGCCCGACGCGGGGCTCGAACTCACGGACCGCGAGATCGTGACCTGGCTGAAGTCGGACGCTTAACCGACTGCGCCACCCAGGCGCCCCAATGACCATGTATTTCTTTTTTAATTAGCATACTAAATTATAGTGATATATTTCCTAACACAAATTATCCTAGAATTTATGTAATAAACCCAACTCAGATATGCATGTTACTCTTTTACTACATAACTAGGTCCAATTTGCTCACATTTTCTTTAGAATTTTTGCTTAAGGAAACATTATACACAATTCTATGCAACAGAGAATCTAGAGACAATGGTTAGATTTCTACTTCACTGTAATTTCCAAACTGATCTTTTAAAAGGACATAATACTTTAAGAGAACATAGAACTAACTTGAAATGTAAAGGTATAACATGAAAAAGGTCCGAAGAAAAAATAATTTTAGGGGTGAGTTTGAACTAACCTTCAAGAAACAAATAATTCCTTTTACTAAAACAATTCCACAGGTTATGAAATTAGCATAACCAATACTAAACTATGGTAACAAAAGTAGTGACCATTTTCACCTAGATATAATTATACGCCTTACTTTAAGTGTTTCACAGCTATTTTGAGAGTCACAGAGTATAACAACTCCTATGGTCCAAAGTATCTATGTATATTTAAAAAAAATTTTTTTTAAGTTTATTTATTTTTGATAGAGTTCAGTGAGCAGGGGAGAAGCAGAGAGAGAGAGGGAGATGGGAGGATCTGAAGCAGGCTCTGTGTTGACAGCAGCGAGCCCCATGTGGGGCTCAAACTCACAAACCATGAGATCATGACCTGAGCCAAAGGTGAACGCTCAACTGACTGAGCCACCCAGGTGCCCCAAAGTATATTTTAATGATCAGTGGCTCCTTGCAAAGAGTATTTGCTGAAATTAAAAAAAAAAAAAAAAAACTTTAAAAAGAAAAAAAAGTGGGGCATCTGGGTGGCTTGGTTGGTTAAGCATTCGACTCTTGATTCCAGCTCAGGACATGATTCTCACCTTAATGAGACTGAGCCCTGCATCAGGCTCTGCACTAAGCATGAAGCCTGCTTAAGATTCTCTCCCTGCTCTTCCCCTGCTCATGCACTCCCTCCGTGTCTCTCTCTCTCTCAAAACTAAGTATGTGCTGTTTACTGTCCTTCCTAGAATTCAGGAAATCATCCCCCACTTCCTCCCTCTGCCCCGCTCTGTGAACCTCTTCCCCAAAAGCCTTCACTTCATTATTAGCAGCGTCAGACAAAATTTATCTTCTGGCCCTTCTAACCCCTGTCTGCTTCCTCGTCATCTTAAATCCGTAAGTAACAATGGAAAGGGTTGCAACCTCAGCCTGCGCCCTACACTTGCAAACTAAAGCCCTTCTGTCTCTTCCCTCCCCAATCCAAGCCTTGTTCCTTGACTGTCACTCAACTTAAGCCAGGTCCTGGTAAGGAATGGACCTAATAAAAACTAAATCGCTTTGAGGTGTGAAGAAGATGTACCTTCCAGACTTATTACTAACACAAACATCCAAATGCTGGTTTAAGAATGACACTGGAATATTCCCACACACATTTCTTTTAGCCACAGGCACTTCAAATGCTATTTACAGCGAGGTTCTCCTCAGCTCCTGGGGAACCCCAGACAAAGTAGTAACACGCAATGAAGCAACCAGATCGAACCTTCCAATCCCACCTCCTTTTCAGTTCTATGCCACACAGGCAGATCAGGGTGATAACATCTTGGTTCAAACTGTTGTTCCTACTTTTACATATATTTGTCGTATGTATTACAATAATTGGAAAAAAGAAAATAATTTTTTAAAAATACCGCAAGATTTCTAAGTGCCACAAACCAGATTTCTAGTTTGGCTACAGTGGTATAAGCCCACTAGAGCCTCTGTCCCACTTAAAACTAAAAACTGGGCGCCTGGGTGGCTCAGTTAAGTGTCCAACTCTTGGTTTTGGCTCAGGTCATGATCTCACACCTCATGGGTTCGAGCCCCGTGTCAGGCTCCATGCTGACATTGATGGTGTGGGGCCTGCCTGGGATTCTCTCTCTCCCCATCTCTCTCTGCTCCTCCCCTGCTCTTTCTCTCTCAAAAATATATAAACTTTAAAAAAAAAAAAACCACTTTTAAAAACTGGGCAAAAGTTTTAAAAAACAAATACCTAAGGACAATAAGAAGTAAAGAAAAGTAGGCAGATTTCAGAAGACAGTCAGAAGTCCTCCCAACTTTTGTTCACTTTTCCCTAGCAGCTCTGCCCCAAGAGTTGGCCCAGTCATGGAGTTATGCAGTGAGGCAGAGGAGCAAAAGGTAAAACTCTGGTAGAAACCCAGTCTGGCCAAAGGAACTAATAAAAAAGGCCTCTGTGGACAGGAGAGTGTGAGGATCCCTTAATTCTGTAAATGAACTCCCACAAGACTCAGGCTCACCTCTGAGCTGCAGGACGGAACAAAAGTAGCACAGCAAAAGTATTGAAAACTGACCTAACAATGGGACCTCTGTGAGCAGGCAGCAGCAGGCAGAACTTGTACTTGGAACCTAATCAGGAAGAAGACCTGCTACAACCAACACCAGCACTGTGCAGAGGGTCACTGCAGCACCCGGAACCTGACATGAAATTCACAATCTCCACGAAGTAATCCAAACTTACTGGACATACATGCAACTAGGAAAATCTTGCAAATTCTCAAAGAAAGGAAAGACTGTAATAAACAGATCCCAGATCCCAAATGACAGAGAGACTGAAATTATCACAAAGACTTTAGAGGAGCTATTATCACCTGTGTTCCATGAGGTAAAAGTAAACACAAATGAAATGACTTGAAATACACAAGATCAGCAGAGAAGAAAAAATTAGTTGAAAAAGAAGCAAATGGAAATTTTAGAGAGAAACTTAGATTTTCAAGAATAAAGGAACAGAAACAGAAATGATAAATATATGGATAAATATATAAAATTATATTTTTCCTATAAAACTCCTGAAGATACGTAGAGTGCTGAAAGCAAATATTGTCACACTGTGCAGTAGGGCTATCAACATGTATAAATGTAATAATACATAGGACAACCTTAACATAAAGGTCTGTTGGGTAAGAGTAAGGGACTTAGATGGCTGCAAGCCTTCTACATTTTATTTCAAGTAATAAAATATTACCTGTAAGCAGACTATGAAAGTTAAATATATTTAATCCCTAGAGTAACTACTTAGAAAAATAAAAACACAAACACACCAAAGAAATATAGCCAGAAAGGCAATAGACAAATGAAAACAGAACGCTAAAAATTACTCAATTCAAAAAAGTCAGGAAAAGAAGAACAGAAGAACAAAAAACAGGATAAACAAAACAAATAATAAAATAGCAGATGTAATTTTAAAATACCAATGATTACATTAAATGTTAATGGTCTAAACACTAAAGAAGAGAATGGGGGGGGAGCAATGTAAACAACAAATAGAAGGAAGGGAGTAATAAAGATACTAGCAGATATAAAAGAAATTTTTGAAAAGACCTACGATAGAGAAAATTAATGAAACCAAAATCTGGTTCCTGGGGGGAGGGAGGGCAAACCCTTACTGACACTGATTAAAAGAGAGGGAGAACACAAATCAGATCAGAAATGAACTAAGGGTCATTACCATCAATCCTACAAACATTAAAAGAATAAGAAATACTCGGGACGCCTGGGTGGTGCAGTCGGTTAAGCGTCCGACTTCAGCCAGGTCACCATCTCGCGGTCCGTGAGTTCGAGCCCCGTGTCAGGCTCTGGGCTGATGGCTCAGAGCCTGGAGCCTGTTTCCGATTCTCTGTCTCCCTCTCTCTCTGCCCCTCCCCCGTTCATGCTCTGTCTCTCTCTGTCCCAAAAATAAATAAACGTTGAAAAAAAAAAATTAAAAAAAAAAAAAAAGAATAAGAAATACTAAAAACAACTTTATGCCAACAATGTGACAATGTGGATGAACAAATTTCTTGGAAAAAACTTACTAAAATTGATACAAGGAGAAACAGAGTATCCAAATATTACTATACTTATTAAAGGAACTGATTTTACTTTTTCTTCCCAAAAAAGAAAACTGCATTCTCAAATGGTTTCACTGGTGAATTCTATCAAACATTCAAGGAAAAGAAAATATAAAAACGTTACAAACTTTTTCAAACAATAAAGGGATCAGTGCCCAACTCATGTTTTTGAAGCCATCATAATGCTAACACCTGACAGATATTATCCCCCAAAATTACATATCAAGATCCTAAAGAATACAGATGCCAAAATCCTTCACAATAAAAGCTTCATCTTAATAATACATAAAAAGGTTAATAAAACATGACCAAATACGGTTTATCACAGAAATGCAAGATTTGCTTACCATTTGATAATCAGTTAATGTAATTTACCACATTAAATGAATAAAGCAAAACAAACAAACAAAAAAACCCCAATATGATCATTTCAGTAAATGTGGGGAAAAAAAGCTTTTGACAAAAAATCAACACCCAATAATGATTAAAACTCCCAGAAAATTAGAATTAATAGGAAACTTCCACTATGAGGGCATCTATGAAAACCTACAGCTAATACAGTTAATGGTTTAAGACTGAATTTCTCCCCATGAAAATAGGAAGGCAGGGATATCTGCTTTTACCACTCCTATTCAACATTGTTCTGAAGGTTCTAGCCACTGAAATAAGGTAAGAAAAACTGAAAAATAATAGCCATAAAGATTGGAAAAGAATAAAATGAAACTCTCCCTACTTGCAGAAAACTCCAAGGAAGCTACTAAATACGGTAATAAGTGAATTTACTAGATTCTTATTTTGCAAAGTGACTTAGCAAAATTACAGGATAAAAGGTTAAGTTAATAACGTTCTAAAAATCAACTGATTTCTCATATACTAGAAGCAAATAATTGGAAACTGAAATTAGACAAACAATCCCATTTACAGCAGTGCCAAAAAATGTATAAGTGCTAGGTATAAATTTAACAAAAGACATCAGGGGTGCCTGGCTGGCTCAGTTGGTAGAGGATGGTACTCTTGATCTCAGGGTCATGAGTTCAAGCCCCCCTTTAGGGCATTGAACTTACTTAAAAAACAAAACAAAACAAACAAAAGACATCCAAGGCCTCTACATTGAACACACTACAAAATATTAGGGGGAAAAATTAAAGAAGACCTACATAAATGGAGACATATACTAAGTTCCTGGATTAGAAGATTTAATATTGTTAAAGTTGCAGTTCTCTCCAAATGGATCTGTATATTCAATGCATTTCCAATCAAACTGCAGCAGGCTTTTTAGTAGAAACTAACAAGCTAATATTAAATTTACATGGAAATGCAAAGGACCTAGAATAACCAGAGCAGTTTTAAAAAATAACAAAATTAGAGTACCTTTCCTACCTGATTTCAAGATTTACTGTGAAGCAACAGTAATCAAGACCTTTGGAACTGGTGCAAAGAGAGACATACCAGATCAATGGAACAGAAAACAAGAGTTCAGAAATAGATTTACACATTTGGTGAATTCACTTTTAGTAAAGTAACAAAGGCAAACCACTGGAGGGAAAAAAAAAAGACTTTTCAACAAACAAACAAACAAACAAACAAACAAACAGTGTATCAACTGGATATTCATATAGAAAAAAAGAAAAAGAACATTGACCCTAACTTCATATTATACACAAAAATTAACTCAAATGGAGCGAAATTAAAAAATTTAAATTTGGACCAATTTAAAACCATATAGTTTAACATTAAAATTCTAAAAGATGGGAGAATACCTTCATGACCCTTGACTAGACAATGATTTCTTAGAATACAAATAAGCATGATTTATTTACAAAAAAGAAGAAGGGCTGGGCTTCATCAAAAAAATTAACTCTTCAAAAGTACCATTAAGAAAACAAAAAACGAAAGCTATAAACAAAAAAAGTTTGCAACACAATCATCAGACAAAGGAACTGTATTCAGAATAATATGGAACTCTTACAACTTTCTTAAAAATAAAATAAGATGGGGGAGGTGAGGGGCGTCTGGGTGGCTCAGTAGGTTAAGCAACCAACTGTTGATTTCAGCTCAGGTCATGATCTCACTGTTCCTGGGATCAAACCCCATATCAGGCTCTATGCCAACAGTGTGAGCCTTCTTGGGATTCTCACTCTCCCTCTCTCTCTGCTCCTCCCCCTGTCAAAATAAATAAATAAACTTATAAGACAGGAGCACCTGGGTGGCTCAGTTAGTTGACTTCAGCTCAAGTCATGATCTCAGGGTTCATAAGTTCAAGCCCCACATTGGGCTCTGTGCCGACAGTTCAGAGCCTAGGGCCTGAACTGTGGATTCTGTGTCTTCCTCTCTGTTCCTCCCCCACTCACGTTCTGTCTCTCAAAAATAAATAAACATTAAAAATTTTTTTTCAAAAATAAGATGGATTTGCCTATGGCTCACCATAGCTTGCTTATCCTGAACTGTAATTCCTCTGCTCTTCCCAAATAAGCATCTTTTGTACTTAAAAGAAATAGTAAGACGGGTGCCTGGGTGGCTTAGTTGGTTGATTAAGCATCTGACTTCAGTTCAGGTCATGATCTCACGGTTTCTGAGTTCGAGCCCGGCATTGGGCTCTCTGCTGTCAGCGTAGAACCTGCTTCAGATCCTGTCTCCCTACCCCTCTGCCCCTCCCCGACTTGTGCACACTCCCTTACTTCCTCTCTCCTGTCTCTCTCTCAAAAATAAACATTAAAAAAAAAACAACAACAACAAAAACCTCAGTGAGGAAATGGTCAAAAGAAATGTAACAGACACTTCACCAAATAACTTAAATAAATGGCAAATAAACACATGGAAAGAAGCTCAACATCATGAGCCATTAGGGAAATTAAGCTGCAATGATATGCCACTATATTTCCACTGGAATGGCAAACACGAAAGACTGATCATATCAAGGATTCTGAAGTGCTGCTGACAGGAACGTAAGATGGGATGACCACTTTGAAAAGCACTTCTAGGTATTTAGCTAAAAGAAATGAAAATTTGGGGTGTCTGGGTGGATCAGTAGGTTAGGCATCCGACTCTTGACCTCAGCTCATGTCATGACCTCTCAGTTCATGGGTTCGAGCCCCGAATTGGGCTCTGTGCTGACAGTGCAGAGTCTTCTTGGGATTCTCTCTCTCTCTCCCTCTCTCTCTGCCCCTCCCCAGCTCATGCTCTCTCTCTCAAAATAAATAAATTAAAAACAAAAAAGAAAAGGAAATAAATGTTTATGCCTACACGAAAATGTATAAACAATCATATCAACTTTTTTTTTAATGTTTATTTTTATTTTTGAGAGAGAGAGCACGAGTGGGGGAGGGGCAGAGAGAGAGGGAGGCACAGAATCCAAAGCAGGCTCTAGGCTCCGAGCTGTCAGCACAGAACCCAACAACAGGGCTGGAACTCATAAACCTTGAGATCACGACCTGAGCTGAAGTGTGATGCTTAACCGACTGAGCCAGCCAGGTACCCCTCAACTTTATTTTTAAGAGCCAAAGCTAGTAACCCAAATATCAATCAAATGATGAAGGGATAAAGAGTGATTTATCTCTTGTACTGCTTAGCAATAAAATGTAATACTACTTAGCAATAAAAAGGAACCAACTGAGGAGTGCCTGGGTGGCTCAGTTGGTTGGGTGTCCAACTTCGGCTCAGGTCATGATCTCACAGTTCGTGAGTTCGAGCCCCACGTCAGGCTCTGTGCTGACAGCTCAGCCTGGAGCCTGCTTCAGATTCTGTGCCTCCCTCTCTCTCTGCCCCTCTCCCGCTAGTGCTCTGTCTCTGTCTCTCAAAAATGAATAAACATTAAAAAAAATTTTTTTTTTAAGAACCAACTGGTGCCACAAGCCACAACATGCATGAATGTCAAAATTATTATGCTCAGTGAAAGAAGCCATGTCTATATATGTACACACTGACTCCATTTTTGTTAAAATTCTAGAAAATATAAACTAATCTATAGTGGCAAAAAACCAATCAGTAGTTTCCAGGAGATGGGAGATACAGAGGAAGGGACATATTACAAAAATAGAAAGAGACAAGGAAACTTTGGGGAAAGGTGATGGTTTCACAGGTATATGCATATATCAAAACTGATCAAATAGTATACTTTAAACATATCCAGTTTATTGTAGTTCAATTATATCTTGATAAAGTTGGGGAAAAGTCATAAGCCACAACACACCAAAAAACTCTATGAATAAAATCAAGAGTTGTGCAATCCTAGCAGTTCAATACAAATTGGAATTATCTGTGTTGGAACATCATCTGAGAAAAGTACTTATTCCCAGTAACTCCCAACAAGTATTTGATCATTAGAAAACAACAAAAAAAGGCAACTTTGAGCTCAACTTAAAAACTTAATTGAAGAGACATAACAAATGATGAACAATAAGGCTTCTGAGCAAGAATGTTTAATATAAGCAGCAGTTCTCAGATTGTGATAATGAATCCTTAAAAACATTATTTAGTAAAGACGACAGAAAATTTATTTTTTGTGTTTTTTTTGTTTTTGTTTTTTTTTTTACAGAAGTAGGGTCGGATGGGACATAGTCTATGTTGAATGAAACCAAAATGCCTTACTAGAAAATACAAAGTATTGATCTTAATTTCAATATGTCCAGTGTGTTTTGGAACAAATGCCCTTTACTAAATACACAAAGACCAGTGGTTTTCCAAATGCCTTTGTGACCAAATAATAAATGCACATAACAGCTATATTCTGATATTCAATTCCACTGAAATGGGAAAAAAGTCTAGAAAGTATAGAATAAAAACCAGACATTCTTTAAAATGCCACCAATTAAAAGTTGGCCCAACTCTGGAAACACAAATCAAATTCTGCACATATCCTAATGTACACTAAGTGAAAAGAAATCAAAGTATTTGTAAGTATATAAACTAAATTCATATGTAATGGAACAGTAGATATGAAGCCTCACACAATCAGCATTTGGTTTGTGTGAGAAGAATATATATACCCCTAGAGGCAAATTATAAAGGCTCTTCAGAAAAAGATTAAAACTGCATTCACTACTGTAGCTATCAAAATAAATTCTATAGTTGAAACAAATTTAGAATGATATGTGAGATGTAAATTTCAGTCCCTCCATCTCTAAAGTTAACAGCATTTGGCTAGATATTGTATTAAGACTTTTCTATTCAAATTTCCAGAATATCAATCTTTTAGATTTATGACAAATTTATAATAAATTTTCAAATGTTAAGGTAATTGAAAAAGAAGGTTTTTTTTTTTATTCTCATGTCTGAGCACTTGTATACTTAATATTTTCATATTCTTCTCATTTAGGATCAGACAATCATTTCTATTTAGATCTTACTTGAAAATAAGCCTTTATGCCTTTCAAAGATTCCCTCTCTCCAAAGCCTTATTCATTTACTCAGGAAAACTTTTTATTCCCATGGACAACATAAAGCTGTACTGATCCAAAACAAAAACGACAGGCTTGTATCAGTAATTTCCATCTCCTCATTGAAGCATTTTAAGATTGTTTTAAAACAGCTGATTTATGAATTCTTATCTCATTCAAATGACACCATGAAGCTCTACTCCAGAATGAGAAATAATGGTCTACACATTATGCTAAAATTACAGAGTCGGATAAGGTGAGGAATTATTACCACAATCCTTGCTATTAAGAAGTTTACAATCAACTCATACAACTCAATAGCAAAAAAATAAATAACTCAGTTAAAAAATTAAGCAATCTACAGATTCAATGCAACCCCCATCAAAACATCAACAGCATTTTTCACAGAACTAGAACAAGTAATACTACAATTTGTATGGAACCACAAGAGACCCCAAATAGCCAAAGCGATCTTGAGAAAGAAGAACAAAACTGGAGTATCACAATCCCAGAGTTCAAGATATACTGCAAAGCTGTAGTAATCAAGAAAGTATAGCAGTGACACAAAAACAGACACAAAGATCAACTGAGCAGAATGGAGAGCCCAGAAATAACCTCACGCTTATATGGTCAATTAATCTACAATAAAGGAAGCAAGAATACACAATAGTGAAAAGACAGTCTCTTCAATAAATGGTGCTGGGAAAACTGGATAGCTAATGCAAAAGACCTTCTCACACCATCCACAAAAATAAAATGGATTAAAGGCCTACATGGAGGACCTGAAACCATAAAACTCCTAGAGAAAAAACATAGGACGTAATCTCTTTGACATCAGCCTTAGCAACTTTTTTCCTAGATCTATCTCCTCAGGCAAGGGAAACAAAAGCAAAAATAACTGTTGGGACTACACCAAAATAAAAAGCTTCTGCACAGCGAAGGAAACCATCAACAAAATGAAAAGGCAACCTACTGAATGGGAGAAGATATTTGCAAATGACATATCCAATAAGCGGTTAATATCCAAATACAAACTTCTACAACTCAACACCAAGAAAAATCTGATTTAAAAAAATGGGCAGGGGCGCCTGGGTGGCTCAGTCGGTTAAGTGTCCAACTCTTGATTTCCACTCAGGCCACGATCTCACAGTTCAGGAGCTTGAGCCCCACATCAGGCTCTGCATTGGCAATGCAGAGCCTGTTTTTGGATTCTTTCTCTCCCTCTCTCTCTGCCCCTCCTCTGCTCATGTTCTCTCTCTCAAAATAAACAAACATAAAAATAAAAAATGGGGAGAGGACCAGAACTGACATTTTCTCAAAGACATACAGATGGCCAACAGATACATGAAAAGATGTTCAGCATCACTAATCATCAGAGAAATGCAAATTTAAAAAAAAATATGAGATGTAACTTTATACTTGTCAAAATGGCTAGAATCAAAAAGACAATTAACAAGTGTTGGTGGGGACGTGGAGAAAAAAAGAAACTTCTCTACTGCTGGTGGGAATATAAATTGGTGCAGCCACTACGGAAAACAGTAAGGAGGTGCTGCAAAAAATTAAAAATAGAAATACCAGGGCACCTGGGTGGCTCCATCGATTGATCATCTGACTCTTGATTTCGGTTCAGGTCATGATCTCATGGTTTGGGGTATCAAGCCCCGCATCGGGATCTCTGCTGTCAGCCTGGGGCCTGCTTGGGGTTCTCTCTCTGCCCCTTCCCCACTTACACTCTCTCCCTCAAACGTTAAAACAAAAGAAAAAGAAAAGTCTTCATAAAAAAAAAATAGAAATACCATACGATCCAGTAATTCCACCATTGGGTATTTACCCAAAGAAACTGAAAACACGAATTTCAAAAGATAGATGCACCCCTATATTTACTGTAGCATTATAATAATAACCCAGATATGGAAGCAACCCAAGTGTTCATCAATAGATGAATGGATAAAGATGTGGTGTGCACACACACACACAGGAATATTACTCAACCACAAAAAAGAATGAGATCTTGCTATTTGTGATAACATGGATGGATCTTGAAGACATTATGACAAGTGAACTAAGTCAGACAGAGAAGGATAAATACCTTATGATTTCCCCAATACGTGGAATCTAAAAAAAACAAAGGAACAAACACACAGACTCTTAAATAGAGAATAAATTGGTGGTTGCCAGAGGGAAGGTGGAAGCGTTGGGTGAAATAGATAAAGGGGCTTAAGAGACACAAACTTCCAGTTATAAAATAAATACGTCACAAAGATGAAAAGTATAGCATAGGGAATACAGTTAACAATACTGTAATAACACTGTATGATGACAGATGGTGACCACACTCATTGTGGAAAGCACTGAGTGATGTAAAGTTGTTGAATTAATGCACTGTATATCTGAAACTAATACGACATTGTATGTTAAAAACAACAAATGGGCAAAGGACCTGAATAGGCATTTTTCAAAAGATCTACAGAAGGCTAACAGACATATGAAAAGATGCTCAATATCACTCATCACTAGGAAAATGCAAAACAAAACCACAATGAGGTAGGACAGGTATTACCAAAAGGAGAAGAGAGAACAAATGCTAGCTAGCAAGGACATGGAGAAAAGGGAACATTTGTGCCCTGTCGGGAGGGATGTAAATTTGTACACCTGCTATGGCACACAGTATGGAGGCTCCTCAAAAAAAACAAAAATAGAATTACTATTATAATCCAGCAATCCCACTCCTGAATCTATGTCCAAGGATGAAATCAATATCTCGAAGAGATGTATGAATCCTCATATTTACTGTAGCATTGTTCACAATAACCAAGATAATGTCAGTGGATACACAGATAAAGAAATGTGGTATACATACATATATATGTATTCGACCATTAAAAAAAAAAAGGAAGAAATCCTGCTATTTGTAACATGAATGAGCCTGGAGGACATTTTACAAAGTGAAATAATCCAGACATGGAAAGACAAGTACTATATGATCTCACTTACATGTGGAATCTAAAAAAGCCAAACCAATGGAACCAGAAAGTAAAATGGTGATTGCCAGGAGCTAGCAGGCAGAGGGAAGGAGAAGAAGCTTGTTGAAGGAGACAAAATTTCAGTTATAGAGGCGCCTGGGTGGCTTAGTGGATTAAACATCCGACTCTCCATTTTGGCTCAGGTCACGATCTCAGTTTGTGAGATCAAGCCATGAGGTTGGTTCTGCACTGACAGCACGGGGCCTGCTTGGGATTCTTTCTCCCTCTCTCTCTGCCTCTCCCCCACTCTCTCTCTCTCTCACACACACTCTCTCTCTCTCTCTCTCTTTCAAAATAAATAAACTTAAAAAAAATTACAGTTATAAAATGAGTTAGGTTCTGGGGATCGAATGTATAGTGACTGTAGTTAATAATACTGTTATTCTATACTTGAAATCTGCTAAGAGAATAGATCTTAAGTGCTCTCACTACACACACACACACACACACACACACACACACACACAGAGTTAACTACATGAAGTATGGATGCATTAATTAGCTCAACTGTGGTAAGCACTCGCAATGTATATGAATATTAAATCATCACATTGTGTACCCAAAATACACAGTACTTCAATAAAGCTGGAGGGGGAAAGAATTTACAATTAAATAGGGGATGGAAAATACACATCAAAAATCTGTGTGTGTGTGTGTGTATGTGCGTGTGTGTGTGAGAGAGAAAGTGTATATGTATACAGAGCGAGATGTAAACAACACATAATAACTAAAATTTTGTTAAATGCTTACTAATACATCTGATCTGTATTAGCCAACTTAATCTTATGAACTAACAGCCCTATGGGTTAAATGTCATTGCTATCCCATCTTATAGATATAGAAACTAAGGCAACAGTTTATACAATTATTAAATGATAAAGAGGAGGTCAAGGTTTGGTTTCAGGGCACATGATCATAACCTCGTACTTTCAGGATTATGAACTTGTTGGAACAACCATGAAGTAGTTAGCCTGGTAAACGAAACAGGGTGGAGCTGGGAGGTGGGGAGTGAGGGGATAGGTTCCAAGCAATAAAAGCATTAGAATACAAAAAGGACGCAGAAAGGGAAACCACGTGTTTGTTTTTTTAAAGTATCCTAGCAGACCACAGAGGAAACTGAGCAGGAGAAAGAAGTTTGACAGAATTTTGCCGTATAAGACCAAAGAGCTTTTTCCTTCTTGTATAAAAAAGCAAAGCTCCCCGAAGTGTAAACATTTATCACACAGAAGCATATATATATGCATATATATATGTATGTATATATATATGTGTGTGTGTGTGTGTATACACACACACACACACACACACACACACACACAATCCCAGGGGAAAAGACAGACAGAAAGAAAGACAAAGACAGAAAGAAAGAAAGAGAGAAAGAACAAAAACAAAAACAAAAAAAGTGAGTGAAGGCAGAAGTTCTAATCACATGATAGGATTTCAACGAGTTATTGAACAAACAGAAAAGCCAAGTACTTACTTAGAGCAAAGCAGAGAAGGAAGGGCATGTTTCTGTCTAAAGTGGCCGGCCCTGCTGTCAGGGAAGGAGACACACTCAGGAATGTTGGTCTGGAGGGCTCCCCAAGACAGTGCTAGGTAAGGCGGTGCTTCAAGCATCTGGAGTTCTTAGAGGCAGAGAGGGTGGTCACTATGTAGACAAATATGGCCTGTACCCTCCTACTTTAATTAACAGCTTCGTATATTTCCTTTTAGTCTTTTCCCTATATTTATACAATTGCTTCCTTCTTTTCACACTTTCCATTGTAATACATGCTTTCCCCAAGTTATTTTAAAGCATTTCATAAACATGCTGCCAGAATTAGTAATCTTCAGAGTGAGGCAAACACTCCTATACTTACACATAAAAGATAGAAAAACTGGGGCGACTGAATGGCTCAGTCGGTTGAGCATCTGACTCTTGATTTCAACTCAGGTCATGATCCCAAGGATGTGGGATGGAGCCCCCTGTCAGACTCTGCACTGGGTGTGGTGCCCGCTTGAAATTCTCTGTCTCTCCCTCTGCCCCTCTCCCCTGCTTGCTCTCTCTTTCTCTCAAATAAAATTTAAAAAAGAAAGAAAGAAGAAAGAAAGAAAGAAAGAAAGAAAGAAAGAAAGAAAGAAAGAAAGAAAGACAGACACACAGACTACTGAGCAATCAAGAAATAGGTAAACAGTAGTTAAAAAAAATTTTTTTAACATTTATTTATTTTTGAGAGACATAGCGTGAGTAGAGGAAGGGCAGAGAGAGAGGGAGACACAGAATCTGAACCAGGCTCCAGGCTCTGAGCTGTCAGCACAGAGCCCGATGCCGGACTGGAACTCATGAACCATGAGATCATGACCTGAGCCAAAGCCTAAGTCAGATGCTTAACTGGCTGAGCCACCCAGGAGCCCTAGTAAATAGCAGTTTTTAAAAGCTCGGATGAGGGGTGGCGCCTGGGTGGCTCAGTCGGTTGAGCGTCCGACTTGGGCTCAGGTCACGATCTCACAGCTCATGAGTTCCAGCCCCGCGTCGGGCTCTGTGCTGACAGCTCTGAGCCTGGAGGCTGCTTCTGCTTCTGTGTCTCCCTCTCTCTCTGCCCCTAACCCATTAAGCAGATGGCTAGAATGTGTCTGAGCGAAGTCTGTAACCTTTCTTCATCTCAGCTTCAGAAAGGTAAGCTAATTAATGAGAGCTAAAGGAATACTCATCCTTAATTTCGGTATCTACATTAAAATCCCAAATGTTGATATTTTAAAGTAGAAGACCTCTATAAACGTGTATTTATAAAATAGGAAGACCATTCTTAAAGTAGTATTTATTAAATATCATTCCACATGAAAATGAAAATTATGTTGAAAGAGGTTTGTTATTTGATTTCCATTTTATTATCATAAAGGGAGATTATTCAGAAAATATGAAATGATTTCAAAAGACAAAATAATGTACTAATAAATGCTAAATGTAGCAGTTTAAAAAAGGCTAAATTTAACATGAGAAATAAATTTTTTTGAGAAATAAAATTTCTAAACCCTAAATTGTTGGCAAAATTTAAACTGTTAAACTCTATATTAAATAATTTGAGTATCTGAAACATCTTTAAAAACAGGTATGTCATATGATTCTTTTAGATTTCCTGAAGGTTTGGAAATGTTCTAAGGTTTGTTTTTGTTTTTTGGCTTTTTTTGGACAATGTTCTAGGGCTTTTTTAAATTAAAGGGGGAAAAGGCATAAATGAAAACAAGTATGTGAGATGAAATGAGGTAATTAAAATATATACTCATTCACAGAAACAGGAATCTTCACAATTATGTAATTCAAATAATCAGCAAATTTCTAATATACCAAAACAGGGCTAATTTAGGATTTAATGGCCTAAAGAGGAAAAGGAGATTATGAACATACATTATCAGTTTTTCACTTAATTACTGACCATGCCATCACAAAAATCTTATAATCCTCTTACATAAATAAGGAAAGGTTATGGGAGGGGTGAGGCAAAGGCCTGAGTGGTTCTGCAAACACTCCAATGACCCAGGTTACTGGATTCATAACCAAAAGACACCTCATCTCAGTATTTTAAAATGTACTCTTGGGGCGCTTGGGTGGCTCAGTCGGTTAATCGTCCGACTTCAGCTCAGGTCATGACCTCGCAGTTCATGAGTTCGAGCCCTGCACTGGGCTCTGTGCTGACAGCTCAGAGCCTGGAGGCTGCTTCGGATTCCGTGTCTCCCTCTCTCTCTGACCCTCCCCTGCTCACACTCTGTCTCTCTCTCTCTCTCTCAAAAATAAATAAACATTAAAAAAAAATTTTTTTTAAATGTACTCTTGGTAGGGAAGGTATTTTATATCACGAAACGTTTTTAAGTGAATCAGGCTCACCCCTCCTATTCTCCTTAAATTTACAATACTCCAGCAGTCCTGGATTGTAGACAGCTTCATGTGTGCTTCCAGTGACAGAAAGGCAAGCTAGCTGGAAGGTATCAGAGGCCAGAGAGGTAAAGAAACAAAAGATCTATTCTTTCTCATATTTAAAATTTTGAGCTTGTGTTTTCACGGGTCTATTGTCTACATTCAGTTCAGGGAGTCCACTCCCCACATTCAGGCTAATTTACTTGAAACAGATTTTCATGGCAGGTAGTGAACTTTAAATTCATTTCTTATAAAGAAGTATTTTTTAAATCTTGTTTGAAAGTTGTTCAAAAGGGGATGGGCACCTGGCTGGCTCAGTCGATGGAGCATCTTCCTCTTGATCTCAGGGTTGTGTGTTCGAGCCCCACAATGGTTGTAGAGATTTACTTTAAAAAATTAAAATTTAAATTAAAAAAAAGAAAGTTACTCAAAAAGTAGTTTTAGGTTCAAGGACTACAGGAATAGGAAGATACAGGATAGAAATGTTAAATTTCGAGAAATTTGGCATCAAGGAAGTATTGAAAAGAAAGGAGAAAAATGTCAATATGTGAGATAATAAAAAATATATACTTTAAACATCTTTACAGTATATAAAAATATCCTCAGGAACATAAATATATATACAATTTATACTCTACTCATATCATGGTACTATCCAATATTTGAGAGTTGTGAAGAATCTGGTTTTAGGTATTTTTCTACCCACACTTTACCCCTGGTCTATAATAAAAATTAAAAGGAATCACTAAAAACTACTGTCCCCACTTCTTTTCCTTTTGGAGCCTTTTACATCTGCAAAAATGCAAAATTAGAAAACCTCAAAGAAAGAAAAAAAAAATCAAAGGAAATCTTTCTCTTATATATGTATAAAAAAAAAAGTCTGCAATGAATAGAAACTAGAAGAGCCTACACCCGTGTTCTATAGCGAGTCTTACAACAAACCCCACTCCTGTGAAAAATGTTTGAGCAGGAGATGAACACAAAGCCGAAGCCGCCCTGTAAGATTACACAGAAAGGCAGGATGTACACAAAGCCCTTTTGAAACACAGAGAAAAGGTACTGAAAGCCAAACAATAAATGGACAAAGGAACTGACAAATCCCAAACATATAGCCAACCTGATCAATGCCAAATTGTCATGTCTCAAGTCATGGGCCTCAAATGGGGCTTCTGCCTGTGCTGCTGTTTCAAGCTGAGCAAGATGACCCATAAGGGATGGACAGCCTGTTTATGAGTCAGATTTTAAAACTGCACGAAGGGTAAAGAACCTGATAAAAAGGAGGACCTTATTACTAAGTTCAAAGAGACACTGTGGACATTCTGTCCGAAAAACTGTCGTGAATATCCAAGTAGTTCCCTAAAACGGGAACAGGCATTCCTCCCAGATTTTTGTTGCTGGGAGAGGGGGTGGTGGCAGGGGACAGAGGTGAGAAGGGGACAGGTCAGGAATGCCTAGTGGTGAGGAATCACTGTCAGGCCCAGCTGTCAGCACATTACTTGGCAACACTCACTGGCATTTCAGACTATTTGTCCATTTATTTCTGCTTACTTTCCACAAAGAAAAATGCCCCACCATCTAGCCTCCAGAACTTCAATAAACAGATTTTAACCCCAATTCTTCTAAATCACCCTTACTTTAATATTGGCAATAGAAAAGAATTCATCTGGGAGCAATAAAACCAAGACAGCTACAAAGTTAAAAAAAAAAAAAAAAATGAAGGGCAGCAAACAGAAAGACTGGGAAAAGGAATTTAAGAGATAAAGGAATTTAAGAGATAACCAACCCCTCTTTGAAGCTTATTTCCACTTTAGACCACCAGCTAACTGCAAACTAACCTCTGAAAAGTAAGTCATTAACCACGGTTTGTCTAACTTGTTAAAGAAATCAGAGTCTAGAGCACTATAACTGCAGATAGAATAACCACTCAAAAGGCTTCAATAAAACAAATGAGGGTCTTCATTTATTCGAGAAGGTTCTAGTTTCAAGAGGATCATTAGGAAAAAAAAAATTTTTTTTTCAAGGTACTAGAAGTTGAGAAAGTAATTCCCTGGAAAAAGCATGTAATGTAAAACCAAACAACAAACAATAATTTTAAGAAACACTAAGTGGGAGAAGAGCATGTCAGACCAAACTTTTATGTTAAATATAAAACATATGGAATTACAAGACTATCAGCCATAAATAAGATTATGTAAATTTAACCTATTTTCAACTCACATACTTTTCAGTATTCTCTCAAATAGAAATTAATGACCCCCAAAAAGGAAATTTAACAGGTAATTATAAACATTTCTTTTGTCACATGAAAAAAAATGTAATGAACCAGGTAAAAGAACAAAATGTTGTCATCTGCATAATGTGGATGTATACTGTCACTAAATAAGAGACGATCTAAAGTTTTCTTCCAAATGAAAACTTCAACTTCCGTACATTACAAGGCACATGAAACCCTTATAGGAAAACCTGAAAATAAATTTCCACGCTGCGGCACAAGAACTAATTAACTTGTACACCTCTAAACACAGCAGCAGCCAAGCCTTAGGATTATCAGTTCACCTGTGGGAAGAGTGGAAGGCTAGGCAGAGGCAAGTTTTAGAGAAAGGCTTCAGCTTTAGAAAAAAAGTCAAGAAACCACCCAGAAAGCGCCAATTGTGCAAAATAACATTGCAACACTGAAAAGAGCAAGAAAGCAGGAAGGCCTCCTGCCAGATTTTTAAGCCTGCTTCAACAAAAATAGTGCACCAGCTGCAAGGGGATAAATTAAATATGGGTTTATAGATCACAGTAAAAGAAGAAATGAAACATATGCATTCTGTGTTTAAAAAAACAACAACAAACAAATAGCCAGGTGCTAGTATTTATAAAATGCTCTACATTTGAATGTATTCATCAAAACTGAATTGGCTACATATAAGCCTTGATGAGAATAACTGAGAACCCAGCAAACATTTCACATCTTGGACATCTTCACAGATGTAGTGCCACAATGGATAGCAATATCAGTTAGACCCTCCAGTCCAACATAACGAACTCCCGATGCCAGCAAGTGGAAAACTCAATGGAGATGTGTTTTAATCCCTTAGAGTTTTCGCTAAGGACAGTTAAGTGCTTGCCCAATCAGGAGATAAAGGAAATCTGCATAGGTACATACTGATAATCTGATCCACACATAGATGCTAGCTGCCTCCTGCTACAGCTGAAGCTTATTTACCAATGTGTAAAGAATGGGCGAAGTCCAAGGGAAAAAACTGTACTGCAACATCAATGAAAAGTCACTGAGTGTCATGAATGAGAGCAAAGGACAATGCAGTCATTAATAAAACCAACTGCGCCCTGGTGACCCAGGGGACTTCTATGCAGGGTAAGATTTATCATCACTAGGAAGTTTTAGGACTAAAAACCGTTCAATAACATTAGCATCACTAAACCACTAAATAGACTGTAGCTAACAAGAAAACCAGACCGCTGTAGAAGGCAAGAGATACACGATTCAAATCTTTAATTTCACTCCACTTGACTGAGATACACTGAAATGTATTTAAGCCTGAGAAAAGCTGAAAAGAATCGTGGTCATCATTTACTGAAGATTTCACTAATTACTTTAAGTAGATCCAGCTGTATCACTGCAGTACAGAAAGGAAGTTTGGAAGTCTCTGTTAAAAAGAATCACAAATACATTGTGATCTGGAATAGGACTACAAAAGAAGAAAATCCCAGACTTCCTCAGTTTCATATTCTCCTTAAAAAGGCTCACTTCTATTTATAATATGAAAAATGTGGGAGAAGCCAATTTTATACTCAAAATGTGGATTACAATTCAGTTTATCTAGAATTACATTTTAGGCACGTTTGCACACTTAATGTTGACTGCATTTAACTTCAATGTTGTGAAACCCAGTAGAGCTATTAAGCCTTATAATTCCAAATAACATTCAAAAGATTTTTGAAAAGATAACTGTTGTTACTGAAGGGAAGAAAAGTTAATTCATTCAATATGTATTTCACTGAATAACATTCATCTAGATGTGGACATTATAAAACTAACCTTTCATTCCCTCTCTGACAAAGGTTTTATTTTCTTGGCATCCCAACTTTTAAATGGATCTTACGAAGGTTTTGTCTAAGGGAAATTTTACTTGAGAATTTGAGCCAATTTACTTAAGGTCAACCCAGCTTCAAAACTTATCACAAAGGAATGAAGTAAAGCCTCAAAATAAATAAGCTTATTAATTCAGATTTCCAATGTTAATAACCACAGAGCAAAGAGAGCCCTCTCACACTGCTGGTGGGAGGGTGAACTATTACAACTCCTTTCAAAAGCAATGGGACAAGAAATGTATCAAGAATGGGGAAAAGGGACCCCTGGGCAGCTCAGCTGGTTGAGCTTCTGACTCTGGATTTGGGCTCAGGTCATGATGTCACAGTTTCCAGAGTTCAAGCCCCCCTGTCAGGCTCTACATACTGACCAAAAGCCTGCTTGGGATTCTCCCTCTCTTTCTGCCCCCCTCCCTTGCTCACGCTCTCTATGGCTCTCTCAAAATAAATCAATAAACTAAAAAAAAAAAAAAAAAAAAAGAGGAGGGAAAAATGTTCTTAACTCATGTACCTAATAATTCGATTCCTGCCCTAAGAAAATAATCCAAAATGCAAAGCTATATGTCCAAAAGGTGTTCACTGTGACTTTATTCTGAACAATTAAAAACTGAAATAAACTTAAATGTTTGACAGTATAGGAACATTATTAACAGCATAGGTAGAAAATATAGGTAAATTATGATATTGTATCTATACCATGAAATATGTGACCATTAAAACAATTAAAAATGCTTATCAAAAAAAATTTAGAGTTTTATACATGGTATTATGTCCACCACGTTTTTCTTTTTAAAAAATGCTCTGGCAGGGGCGCCTAGGTGGCTCAGTCGGTTAAGCATATGACTCCTGATTTCAGCTTAGGTCATGATCTCATGGTTCATTGGTTCAAGCCCCACATTGGGCTCTGCACTGACAGCGTGGGGCCTGCTTGGGATTCTCTCTTTCTCCCTCTCTCTCTGTCCTTCCCCCGCTTGCACAAACACACTCTCTCTCTCTCAAAATAAATAAATGAACTTTAAATAAAAAATGCTCTGATAGAAGAAAATATACCCCAAAATTACAAGTTGGATAAGGAGTTATAAATACTCTAACATCTAAAATGGTATAATGATTCACAGCTACTACTTTCATACATATTGTATCAAATGAGATAACACACTGTAGTCTTGCAGAGGACTGTGAAAGCTCAGAGGGGGGAGAAAAACAACTACCAACAGGACTGAAACTGTAAGAAGTCACTTTGCAGAATAACTAGCAGAGTGTGATTTAAATTAGGAGCTGTGTATCCATACAGAGATCACAGCATTCTAGGCTGAAGAAAGGCATGATGGCAGGGACAAACTACCATATGAAAGTACAAAATGCCCCCAAGGTCTAAATGATCCTGGATGGCAGGAATATAAAAGGGGTAAGAGAATACAAGAGATGCCATGCAGGGGAAGGGATCCCAGTAGTGGAAGGCGGCCTTCAAATTGCCTGGCCATCTGAGGAAACTTCCTCTTAATTCAGACTGCAGATGCTAAAGAGAACAGCAGCTATACAAGTTATTTGATTTTTAATTTTCTTAGAAAACTGAGTGAAATCACGCAAAAATGGTCATGTGTCACTTACTACCATTTATAAGGCAGCTGACTCAGAAAGCTCACTGGCTCACCGATTTTTAAAAGAGCTTTGCATAGAAACACATTACTGATTAATGTTTAAAATCACCTTTTATGTTCAGAACATCTAAAATCCCAATTTTGAGGGCGCATGCGTGGCTCAGGTGGGGAAGTGCCTGACTCTTGGTTTTGGATCAGGTCATGATCTCACAGTTCCTCAGTTCAAGCCCCGCGTCACGCTCTGTGCTGGAAGCGCACAGCCTGTTTGGGATTCTTTCTCTCTCCCTCTCTCTCTGCCCCACCCCTCATGTGTGCGCTCTCTCTCAAAAATAAATAAACGGACAAAAAATTTTTTTAATCCTAATTTTTATATTTTCTTCCTTTGTGGCTATATTTCAACAGGCAAGATCCAGAAATCGAACTGAAAAATGTTACTCTGCTGAAGAGAATAGAAACTAGAAATCTATACAGCCACCCCATCTATGTGAAATTCTAATAAAGGTGCTAACACTTGAACGTCCTCTGTTACAAGAGGCCTGTGTTGCTCCAAGGAAAGCATGCGCTTTGCAACAGCATTGGCAGCAGTGAGACCACAAATCATTCTAAAATAAAAGTAAACTTCTGTGGACTCTCACAGTAGGTTAGCAAAATTTCACTGAGCCATCGTCACCAGGCAAGGCAGAAGATAATCAACAGTTTAAAGTCATCAGATGGAAAGCATCCAGTAAGCATCCGGCTCTGGAACTTACTGCCTCTGAGCCTTGTTGAGTTGCTTAGACTATTTCTAAGTTCTAGATTCCTTATCTATAAAATGCTGGTAATAATAGTACCTAACTGTAAGATTCATAATAACAAAGACTCTCCCTGACCCCACCTTAATCAAGTTCCTTTAAGCCCTCCTCTCAAGTAGGCCTTGGCTTTGGCCCCATCTGGTCTTCAGTCTATCTAGCTCAATTTTAGCAAGAATCCTGCTAAGCTAGTTTCCTGAGAACCCCGCTACCCTTGATATTTGATCACACTTGATACGTGATCGAGTTCCTCATCACCGAACCTTTGATGGATGAGTCTTGGCCTGCCTTTAGCAAGAATCCCTGCCCTGATGGCTCTTCATAGTAATTTTCCCTCTACTGACCCTCTTCACCCCGCTCCTTGGCTATAAACCCCCACTTGTCCCTGTGTTCAGAATTGAACCCAATCTCTCTCCTCTATTACAACAGTCTTGAATCAACTCTTCCTCACAATTTTAATGAGTGTGAGAATAACCTTTTTCTTTAATGAGAATTGAGTTTTAGTAAGTAAAAAGTTTGAAACAGTGCCTTAATGCACTTTTCTTCAGTCACAATTATCAGACAGTAAATGTAACAATGACTATATGTTTAAACATTACCATTGCTCAGCTGAAGTAAAATGACGACTATTTATTACATGACAGTTACTGTGATAAACATAAAAATTCAAAGACAGAAGGATACAGGTCCTGCATCAAAGAGCTCAAATTTAGAGCAGGAACAGAGAGTAAACAAATAATTCTGGCAGAGTGGACTTCATACCACAGACAGCAGGCCAGGGTACAAAGGCAGCAGAGAAGAGAAACTGATGAACTGAACATGGTAGAAAGGTCACCAGTTAGCACACAGGCTTTGGAGAATAAAGATAAGTTTGCAGAACCACTGTCTAGGTTGAGTGTGAAAACTTGGGAAGGAAGCCATCCCGTGGACAAGGGTTTAGGAGGGAGGGAGCTGGGACCAGACCATGTCCTACTAGCACTTCTTCCTGGAAAGGAGAGCTACTTAAAGATTTAATAGGAATGTGTCAAGACCAGATTTACCTTTACCAATTTATTTTTTCCAATTTGCCCCTCTGAGGCAACAAAGAAGTTGCACTTGGGGAGACCCAAACAGACACACATTACATATGGCAAGAGAATGTAGTCACTGACCATAACAAGTACAAAATTAAAAAGGAAAACAGTGAGCCTAGACAGTGTGTAGAAATACATCAAGGAAAGATACCCAAAATTAATACCTCTACATTAGGCAACCATAAGTATTTTATTTATTATATGACTACTACAGATTGTAACTATTTACTAGTGAACTAGTCTTACAACAAGAACTGAATTTACCTACCATTTGCA
Organism: Prionailurus bengalensis; assembly: GCF_016509475.1. Taxonomy (NCBI): domain Eukaryota; kingdom Metazoa; phylum Chordata; class Mammalia; order Carnivora; family Felidae; genus Prionailurus; species Prionailurus bengalensis. The sequence goes on from NC_057350.1 coordinate 11,660,801, forward strand.
GATTTCTGCCCATGCTCTCTCTCTGTCCTCCCTTCTTGCCCTGGCTAACTCTTCCTGTCATTCTGAATTTGGGCCACATGTCTTCTTTGGACCCTCAAATGGGTTAAGTGAATCTCCTCTGGTTTCTTGTGCATGCTCTTAGCTTAAAACCAGATCCACTGTAAACTACTTTTTCTCAGAAAGCAGCTGACTCAGAAAGCTTACAGGATCAAGCTTACATCCTGTTTCTTACATCTGTTACATGGTTTGGCCCATAAAAGGCATACAAACAATGTCTACTGAATGAATGAATGAAGTAAATACTGAGAATTCCACGTGATTACCCTTCCATCTTCAGTGGGCACCTGCACAGAGTGAGAACCGAAAAAGGAGTCTTTTCCCACTGAGATTCCTGCTACAGTGTAGTACTACAAAGATTTGGGAACCAATTTTTATTCTCCAAGGTAATAGATACCAAAGCAAAAACATACACACAAAACCCCATGCCCCAACGTAAGAATTTTTAACTCCAAATGATGTTTCAAGGAATTCAACAGAAATGAACTACTAGTTTCCTAAACTTCACGGTATTATATTAGTCATGTATTTTCAAGTCAGTTATCTGGAGTTCTGACAGAAATATGAAAAATACAGTCCCAACTAATGAAGCAGGTGCTTAAACATATGCCTTTTCAAGGGAAAAAAAGCTATGAATTAGAACACTGATGACTTTATTTTACTTGAATATCTTAACATACACAAGGTGGCTTTTTTTTTTTTTTGGATAAATCTTCTTCTAGATTATGTGCAATTTTGGAGGCAACAATAAAAATACTTAGGAGTTCTTCTTTATCTGCACACAGCATAAGTCTTTCTTAGAAACAGTCTTCATTTATTTGGCCTTAAAATCAAACAAGTTCACTTGAACATCAGAGGCTTCCCTGTTTATTTACTCAGTACCAAAGCAGGTTATCACTGCTTTTTTTTTTTTAATATGAAATGTATTGTCAAATTGGTTTCCATACAACACCCAGTGCTCATCCCAACAGGTGCCCTCCTCCATGCCCATCACCCACCCTCCCCGCCCTCCCACCCCCCCATCAACCCTCAGTTTATTCTCAGTTTCTAAGAGTCTCTTATGGCTTGGCTCCCTCCCTCTCTCGCTCTCTCTTTTTTTTTTCCCTTCCCCTCCCCCATGCTGTTTTTAAGAACATTTTAAAAGCAAGGTGGCCACAGGATTCCAATTCAAGTCGTATGATATAATGAGTGGCCACTGAATAACATTCACAATCCACTGACTGTCCTTGTCTACGTATCTGAAGACTGTCCTAAAAGAAGCCATCTCAGCTGTTTTATTTTATTTTGAGAGAGAAAGCACACATGTAGGGGAGGGCAGGGAGGGAAGGAGAAAGTGAGAGTGAGAGAGAGAGAGAGAGAGAGAGAGAGAGAATCCCAAGCAGGCTCCTTGCTGCCAGTGTGGAGTCCAACACAGGCCTCAGTCGCCTGAACTGAACCAAAAGATGATAACCTGAGGTGAAACCAAGAGTTGGACCCTTAACCAACCAACTAAGCCACCCAGATACCCTGTTCTTTTTTTTTTTTTTTGAAGTTTATTTATTTTGAGAGAGTGTGCCTATGGGTGAGCAGGTGAGGGGCAGAGAGGCAGAGAGAGAGAGAGAGAGCACAAGAGGGAATCCCAAGTAGGCTCCACACCATCAACTCAGAGCCCAATGTGGGGCTCTACCTCAAGAACCATGAGATCATGACCGGAGATGAAACAAGAGACACTTAAAGGAATGAGCCACCCAGGAGTGCCTCTTTTTTCTTAAAAGTTAATTCATTTCCAGTTGAAACTGATACTAACCCTTTGAGTTGGTCAACAAAATGATGTAACAAAGGAGACCACCCTGTGAGAATCAGTCCTGTTCCCTGAAAAACTACCACTCCTACTCCAAATTCTACAAATTAGAAACATGGAAACCTAAATATATCACAGAGCATCTCCTACGGAAAAGCAAAGCAGTGCCTAAGTTGTTTAACTACTGAGGTTAAAACTCTTTAAACTTAATTAAGTAGAAGACTGGACCAGCTATGGTTAGGACTAAAATGAAGTGAATATTCTGTGAAATATACGTGAAGCATGTCCAAGTGGTGTTGAAAAATCAACCATATTAGCCATTGACAAACAAAACAACCCACACCAGATAAAGAGAACAACTTTCCCCATAAACACACTATGGGGGTCCAGGAAAACTGCAGTCTAGTCTCTGATCTGCTCACTCACTAGTTCTAGGACTCTCGGAGCATGCCCCATATGTGAAGAATCTCATCCCGATTTTATTAGCACTCTGCTTCCCTGCAGCAGTTAACCAATGAGACCATCCATCCTGAAATTTAAGGTACAGAATAGAGGGAAAGAAGACAAAAACTGAGTTCAAGGTAGCCAGGCAACAGGCAGATGGATTCAGACTTCCCAGTCAGAGAGAGCGAAACGTGTCACTGTAAACAGTAACTCTACCCTGAAAGTGGAGAGGCCAGAGAGATACGCAGGCGAGCACTTAGCACAGTTCAATTGCCTTGCCATTAACTTAGCCATCTATCCAGACTCATCACTGTGTACTAAAAATAGGACACGAGAATGCTTTTATACTATCCCAGCTGCTAAAAACATTAAGAGAACAAATTTCAAAACATGTATCAGAACTTGTACCCAAAAAGAGAAACGGTAATATGTTTCTAGTGTGAAAAGCACAAACCAAGAAAAATGAGATGTTAATGACACCTTGCTTTTATATAGCACCTGTGAAGCAGTTCAAATATTTTTGCAAATTAAAAAAAAATTCTAATTATAGTACTTCTAACAACATCTCTGTGAAATCGGTAAAGTGTAAATATAATTACTTCTGTTTGGCCACTGAAGAGAAGTAGAGGCTTATTTAATCACTCTGCAAATTAGATTCCTGATCTAGCTCAGTCCAGTACTTGCAGCATCCAATACAGCCAAATTACCAAGTACCCTGTCACTGTTAACAATATAAAATAGAAACGTGAACCCCACAGTTACCTATGTTCAAGAACTCAACTCTAAAATTCAATAGTTAAGGCAAAATTGGCTTTAGTTGTAGAAGGAAAACACTTTGAAAATTGTATTTAAGATGTTGAATCTACTTTTGTTTTTAGGAGTAAATTGAAAAACTATTATTAACACCACTTGAGATTTAGAAATCACCGAAAAAGTAAAAATTCTATTTTCACACTAACCAACATGAACTGACAGCTTTATGCCTCATTCAAAGGAAAGGAATTCAGTTTAAAGTGCAAGGTCAACATACACAAAAAGACACACTGGCCTGGGAAATGAATAGGTTTAACAACAAAAGATGAGTCAACTAATACTTGTAGATCTCAGGTACTTGAAAGAAAATTTTATTTTGCCTCAAAAAAGGAATTCAATTGTCCCGCTGATGGCAAGGACAAAAGATCACTTTTAAGCGTTTTATTTGTGCTTTTTAAGAGCTATTATGGTGACGTACCTTTAAAAGCCAGTATATTATTACAACATTAAGGGGCACCTCCTTAATATACTGAATATATCTAACTCCTCTCAACGCCAACTCTTAGTGAAATAATTCTTTCTTCCCTCAATACTACTTAGATAAGGCACAGCCAAAACAGCACAGGATGACAAAACCTGAACTTGCTATGGGAATTTCCAAACAGATAAGAACTTAAGAACTTTGCAAACACACCCCAGGTTGAAAGACAAGAGAAACTTGAAGAAAATAGCCAGTGAAAATATGAGCACCTTTCTTAAAAGGTAAACTCTTCAATGCTAAGTCTATTTTCTTATAAATTCTATTCAGCCCCTGGCATCTGTGTTAATGCCAACAGGGAAAATGACTTCTGTCACTATCAAAAGCAACTCACTTTAATGGAATGATATGATGTCTAGAATTTGCTTCAAAATAATCTGGAGTGGGGCCTGGAGGGATAGCTGGAACAAGATTGGCCAAGAGTTAACAGTTACGAAAGCTGGGTAATGGATATGGTTCATGGGGTTTATACTCCCCTCACTTTTGTAGGTGTTGGAATTTTTCATAGTAAAAGGTTAACTAGAGAAAGAAAAGAAAGTTAGTTTTAGAAAGTATCTCTCAATTAGCCTATTTTTATAAGCCAACAGCTCAGGAGTTACTTAACCAAGAATTCAAGAGGAATAGAACATAACTACCATGTAAAAACTTCTTTATAGTTATAAAACAATCAAAATGACCCTGTGGGTTTTCGGTTGTTCATACCAGAGTAAAAAGCTGAATTAAGAAATCACCTGTCTCTAGATTGATATTTTTCCCCTTTATATGCCATTCCAATTAAGCCTGGTTTGAAAGAATGACTGGTTTTTATTTCATCCTGACAACACTCTTTCTGAAATAATCAAAGGGAATTATGCGATACTCTAGAGAAACTACCCACAAATCCAGACTTTAAAGCTTAGCAAATTTTAAACTATCCATTTTATCAGTTTCTAAGAGCTAACCTTAGATTAAACTAAATAAAGCTAATTTTTAACATATTACCTGTATTTTAATAAATACTCTCATAAATCATGCTATTCCATCTTTGGAAATTTTCATTCTTTCAGGTCCTCATAAGAACTGCAACACAAAAGAGACCAAGGCCCTGACTGTCTTCTATTCAACAGAATCAGTACTCAGATGAGTGCCATCAAGATCTCTTTAGTCTCCATAAGTGATTGCAAACACTTGACAATCAAGATTAATGTCTGACCTGTGAGTTGACCTTAACCACAGACACTTTTCTTAAAGGAGATACATGTTAGATTAGATAAGCAGTCACACGGAAACTCAAAAGTTATTACTGAATCACATTTCTTCACATTCTACTACACATTATCAGCATTCTACTAACACAGAATTAATCAAAATCTTTTATTAGGACAGAGAAAATTAAATCCTAGAATGGGAAACAAAGAATATCTCGAAGGGCTCACAGTCTCTAACAGATATTACATGGGACTCTTTCTCCTCTTTGATCCGGTAGCTTTACTTAGAGGCATCTGCTTCAACAGCAAACATGCACATTATTTAAGCTGTCCTTCTGCACACACTGCTAACCTATTTGGCAGAGTGAATGTTTCTAAAATGGATAGCCACTATAAAAAATGAAAACAGAGAAATTCATCACAACTCAAAAACTGGTCCCTGAGCTCTCTGATCAGAGGCTACATTTGGTATTTCAAAATATTTGAAAATTACATTAAGCAGCAGGAGTTTAATAGCAGGAGTTTAATAGCAAGAGTTTAATAGGTTAACCACGTCATCTATATGGTAACTTTTACAGCTCTGATCACAGCTCTTTATAAATGGACACAAAAGGTACCCTATAGTAACAGACAAGGAATTCAATCTGTGCATTACAGGAGACAAACCAGTTCTCAGATCTATACTGACACAAGTATTTCATGCATTCACCTCAGCAGGGTGGATTTCCTGCACAGTGAAGGGCCAAATGGCTCAAGATTCAGTCACCTTTCCAGAGCTCTGAGGGAAGATGATTAATGCTTCAAAAGAACAAGGAATGGTGAACTTGTTCAATGACTTGCTTACAAAAAATCAGTTGCCAACTAAAAATGCTTCAACCTCGGATAAAGCAGGCACTCGAACACATAGGTTCAAGCAGGGGTGAAGTTCTTGAATGACTCACTTTAAACTTCTCTCTAGTGTATCAGTCATAAAAAGATGATAGGACTATAATCAATTTATTATCAAGTTGACTTTCAGAACATTCAAAAGACTGCAAACTCCAAGATATAAACAAGTGATCTCTGAGCAAACACAAAATGGAAAGAAGGGAAAAAAAAAAAAAAAGGAAATGAGCTTGATTCTCCAGGAGCTGATTATCTAGTCTGATAATCACCTTGGTCCCTTATTTTTCAGACCTACACCTTTTATTTTATTCTTTAAACTTTAAGTTTATTTCTTTATTGTGAGAGTCGGGGAGGGGCAGAGAGAGACAGAATGAATCCCAAGCAGGTTCCACGCTGTCAGCATGAAACCCCACATGGGGCTTAATCCCAGAACTGTGACATCATGACTTGAGGTGAAACCAAAAGTTGGACGATTAAGCCACTGAGCCACCCAGGCGCTCCTGGCCTATACCTTTCATTACTGCTTCGCCCACTGCTTGTTTTGTTTTGTTTCCTCTTCTCTCCAGAAGTCTGCGCAGGTCAACATGCTGCACTCAGGGACATGTAGCCACTCTCTCACTCAACCCTGAGACATATATGAAATTCCCTTCCTTGATAAAAACTTCAAAAAACGGTGCCAACAAAAATATCCCACAGGACCCAAAGTAACAAGAAATGTCCAGAGGAATGAAATCTACCACTTTCCTTTGAAATAAATTAACTGTAGAAATCATTATGTTGTATACCTGAAACTAGTATAATGTCAATTATACGTCAATCTTTAAAAATTAACTGTTAAGTGATTTTTTAAACTAAAAGATACCTGCTTTAGAAACAATAAAATGCAAAAGAATATTATATCTATCAAACAACAGGCTGCTGTGGAGAGCAGGCCAAGTTAGCCAGAATGTACCTAAAATAAAAGAGATTAAAGTATGAGTAAAGATCTATCAAAAAACACAAAAAGCAAGGAAGAGTCACTAAATTAATAAAGCACAATTTCAAGGAAAAAGCTGTATGTGATAAAAAAAAAGAAATTTTATTTTCATAAGATTCATAACCCACAATGAAAACAACAGTTGTAAAACTGCATGCTCCCAATAACATGAAAACACATAAAGCAAAAACAAAAGGCAATCTCTTTGTATTTACTGGTTAAAATGTAGAAAGTAATAAAACTTAAAATACAACTAAGACAAATTCCTAATTCACACAGTAGCCAAAAACTAAAATACATAAAACTGTCACAAGACAAGTGTCACAAAAACCAACTCATTTAAGGGAGCAGCAACCTGGTACAGAACAGAATACTAATGCAGTGAGAAGTTAAAAAGGAAGCACAGAAGTCATAAACTAGAGGGGCGCCTGGGTGGCTCAGTCTGTTAAGCATCTGACTCTTGATTTCAGCTCAGGTAGATCTCACAGTTCATGAGTTCAGGTTCTGTGTCAGGCTCCATGTTGGGCTCCGTGCTGACAGCCTGGAGCCTGCTTGGGGTCCTCTCTCTCCCTCTCTCTCTGCCCCTCCTCCACTCATGTTCTCTCTCTCTCTCTCTCTCTCTTTCTCTCTCTCACTCTCTCTCTTTCTCAAAATAAATAAACCTAAAAAAAAGTCATAAAATAGAGTGTTTACAACTTAATGGGGAAAAAGAAAACACAAATACTACACACACACATACAAATCAAGGGGAATATACATTTATACAAATAACACACCTAGAACACAAATATTTACACAATAAAGCTATATACATGCTTTGGCTTGGGATTCAGGAGGCACTCATTAAAAAGGGTAAACATAAGAGGATACAATCTCATAATCTTCTTAATTATAGGATAAATACCATCTATGGTATGCAATTCGGTATGTAAAGAAAAAGTACTCTTGGGTAAGAAATGTTTAAAATCATTATGCTGTTCTCAGGCTTACCCCTTCAGGTTAAAAAGTCAGGAATGACATACCAGTACATTTAGGAAGTAAATGGAATACTCTGGCAAATGTCAAATTAAAATCTTTTCTTTCTCATATATCCTTAAATTCCTATCTCCTAAGGAAATTATCTTCAAACTTCTGTTAAGCAAGAAAACTTTCTGTACACAAAACCTCATATAAACTTGAAATATAAAAGCTGAGCTGCTCTGGCTAAGTGTGGGTAGGGGCCACAGGATGGGAGCAGCGCCACAAATGGTTACACAGTACCCACCACCAGTACCATGAGCCGGGCATGGGGCTAAGGGAATTGAGGAGGGAACAAAACAGAGTCCATGCTCTTAGGGAGCTTATATTCCAGAATGAGGAGATAGCTGATAAATAAGTCAACAAATAAATATGATCATTTCACATACAGAGAACCACTCCAAAGAAACTGAGGTAGGGTAACAAGGTAAGTGATGACCGGAGGTGGTGTCTGGGGTTTCTTCGTGAGCCTGGGTAGTCAAGGAAAGACTCTCTAAGAAGACACTGGGGTATTTTCTGGGTAGTTCTAGAGAAGGTTTGACCAATGCAAAGATCCAAAGAAAGAAAAGCTGCTGCTCAAGGAATAGAAAGAGGCCAGGTGAGCTTGTATGAAGTAAACGAGGACAGTGTAGAAAGAGGAAACTGGAGAGGCAAGAGAGGCCAGACCACAACGATGTCTTAAAAGTGAGGTTTGGATTTGAAGTGTGGGAAGTCTTTGAAAGGTTTTAAGCAGGAGAATAACATGACCTGATCTATGCTGTAGAAACTACTGTGTGGAATAGATTCCAGCTAAACAGGAATCAAGAAAATCAGCAAGGAGGGCTTGGCAGACACTCAGGTGAGACAGTGGTGGTCAGAACTAATGTTTTAACAGTGGAAATGATGAGGGCTGGTCGGATTCAGGATATATTTGGACAGAAGCCTACAGAACTAAGAATGGATTAGATTCAAGGTGGGCAGGAGAGAGGGAACAAGGATAGCTATGACACTTTCCTGCTGCACACTTGGGTGGGAAATGGCACCATTTACTAAGATGAGAAGGTCTCAGTTATGCAGATTAGGGTAGGGATAGCATTAAGAATTCTGTTTTGAAGAGCCAATCTGGCTCAGTCAGTAGAGCATGCAACTATTTGATCTCAGGGTTGTAGGTTTGAGCCCCATGTTGGATGCAGAGATGACTTAAAAATAAAATCTTTAGGGGCGCCTGGGTGGGTCAGTCGGTTAAGTGTTGAATTCTTGATTTCAGCTCAGGTCATGATCTCGTGGTTTATGAGGCTGAGCCCCACATCAGCCTCTGTCCGTGCTGACAGTGCACAGCCTGCTTGGGATTCTCTCTCGCCTTCTCTCTCTGCAACCCTCCCCTGCTTTATCAAAATAAATAAACTTTAAAAAAAAATCTTAAAAAAAAAAAAAAAGAATTCTGTTTTGACCATGTTAATTTTAAACAGCCTATTATTAGCTACCCAAGAAGATCTGCCTAGCAGGTGCCCCGCTGACCATATAAGTCTGTAGTTCTTGGGAGAAGTTGGAACTACAAATGCCCACATACTTGCCCAGCTCTTCCCTGCTCTCCTACTTGTATATTCCCATGTCAAACCCTTCAAAGCCTTCTCAGAATCCCCAGTGGTTTTCAAAGCAGTGTGAAAACAATGCTTATTGGGGCACCTGAGGGGCTCAGTCGATTAAGTGTCTGACTCTTGATTTCAGCTCAGGTCATGATCTCAAGAGTTCATGGGATCGAGCCCCATATAGGGCTCTGCAAGAAGCCTGCTTGGGATTCTCTCTCTCTCCCTCTGCCCCTCCCCTGCTTGTGCTCTCATGTACGCGTGTATTCTCTCTCTTAAACATTAAAAAAATAAAAACTTAATGCTTATCTCCAACTTTCTATCTAAATTTGCCTGTTTTCATAGTGTGATCAGAATAATTAAATATTAAGAAAACATATCACCTAACAGTTAAAATGAAAAAAAAAAATGTAAATCACACTTGCTCACACTAGAATAAATTACATATGGTTTAAAGATTTCAGTGAAAAAACGAAACTACGAAAAGTGTGCTAAGAGAAAATAAGGGTTAACATTTTATCAAATCGTGGAGAGAATTTTCTAGTTTAACATCACGGGGAAAAAAATCCTTAAAAATGGAAAATAATGATGGACTGGGCGGGGCGGGGGAGGTAACTAAACACTTCTATAAAAGAACCATACCACAAGTTTTCAAAGCAAATAAAAAATTGGTCATAAATATCTGAAGCATTCGACATTAGGAATTAAAATCCCTAAGTAAGGAGCTCACATAAATTAATAAAAAATATTAACTCCAGAAGAAAATGTGACAAGGACAAGAGCAGAAATTCAAAAGAGAAGAAATATAAACGAGCAATTAACATATGAAAAAAAGTGCTAAGCTTCTTATCCTCAAAAGAACAGAATTAAAACAAGGAGATACTGTATTTCACCTATCAAACTGGCAAACATTAAAACGGCAATGATGTAGACTTGGAGCCCGGGCAGTAATTACTAAGCCCTTTCTGAGGACAATTTGGTAAATTATATCAGGAGCCTTAGATTTTATACGCTCTTTGACCTGCCAATTGCACTTCAGGGACTCCATCCTAAGGGTGAAGGGTTTCAGGGGCTGTTTGAAAAGATTTAGGTATAAATTATGTTTATCAGATCAGGATACTCTGTACCTAAAAAGGTTGCTTCAGAATCACATCTAATGACATGAAAAGAAGGGCACCTGGGTGGCTCAGTCAGCTGGGCATCTGACTTCAGCTCAGGTCATGGTCTCGCAGCTTGTGGGTTCGAGCCCCATGCCGCCTCTGTGCTGACAGCTCAGAGCCTGGAGCCTGCTTCGAATTCTGTGTCTCCCTCTCTCTCTCTCTCTGCCCCTCCCCCACTCTCTCTCTCTCTCTCTCTCTCTCTCTCTCTCTCTCTCTCTCAAAAAAATAAACATTAAAAAAATTAATGACACGAAAAGATATTGCAGAAAAAATTTAAGTAGTAAAACCATATGGTCGGGTTAATATTTAACAATAGGTATCTTCATAGGAAGATCTCTAATGATAAAATTTCAGGAAGCTAAAAGCAGTGTGTCTGTCTGGAAAGATTAAGTGTTCTTTATGATCTTTTTTCTTTCATTATAATGAGCATATATTGTTGGATAATTAAAACTTCATTTGAGGGGACAAAATAAAAAGAGAATATGCATAAAAGATCTTGTGCATAAAAGACTTACTGAATGGAAATTATAAAAAAAAAATAACAAGACATCTTCAAGTGACAAAATTATAATGAGGAATTTTCTCTTCTCTTCTAGAATAGAAAATTTTCTGTATTTATATACTTTCCCTTGTGAACATGCATTTCATTACTTACTTTTTAAAAGGTAAAATAAACTTTTAAAAATTGTTATTCCCAACCCTCTTGTGCTATCTTGATTTTAACCATACCAACTATCACACAGTATTTTCAAGGATTTATGCCCATGTTTGCCTTCTCTTCCTGTTCCAAAACTAGTTTTTCTTTATTATTCTATTATCTTCGGGGAGCACAAAGGGACTTTCCTGAAACACACTGGGCTCCATCATCTCCCTCCATATTGTCACCTTAGGTGACTTCAATAACACTTTAGCCCAGTGGTTGCCAGAGTCTGGTCCCTGACCTGCTCTACTGGGATATAGAATGAGCTGGTTAGAATGCAAATTCTTGGGCCCTGCTCTGACATGGTGAATAAGAAACCAGGTGGGCACCAACCTGACTTTTTATCAAGTCTTTCAGGTGATTCTGATGCATGCGAAAGGCTAAGAACCACTATTTCAGCCTCTATGCTTTGGGCCTTTCTGAATCCAGAAACTCTCCTAAAAACAGTCCAACCATTTTTCGGATTAAATTTTTCAGAATTCCAATAGTAACAAAATTAAAACATTCAAGGGGACTGAACAGTTAAATCTCCTATCTTAACAGCTGCAAATAAAATTTTGAAAGAAAAAAAGATCCACAATGAAAGAAAAGCATACCTGTGAAGATGTCTTAAAGGGACCAATGAGTCCTAAAGACATGGTTTCAAGCCGACAGCCTCTGAGGTAAACACAACTGGCTTCAGGAACATGCTAAATGCAAGCTCATTTAATTACACGTGTCAATGGTAGGGCTGCACAATCAATTAGCCAGAATACTGAGTAATAATAATGTTCAAGCCATAGCTAGATTAATGCAACAATCAGGTGTGCCTAAAACTTCAGAAACATCTTTATCCTGAACTAATGAATGACCCCATTTGGGGCAAGATTTATTGAGATTTGACATGATAATTAATATAGTCGTTTACCTGTGATGGAGGTATAAGCATGATAGAAAGAAAACAAGGTTTATTCACGGTCAGACAGAGTAACAAACTTTTGCCACATGCATTTGTTCGATGGATTGATGAATCAAGTACTGAGCTAGTGCTAGAGACCAAAAAAAAAGGTATGTAAGATGTCCACCCTGCCCTCCAGAAGCCTGCATTCCACTTGTATCAGCAAGGGGCCAGACAGGGATCTCCCTCTATCCTGGGGCAGGAACTTTATTTTATTCATTCATTCATTCATTCACTCATTCATTCATTTAAATGTTTATTTTTGAGAGACAGAGAGAGACAGAGTGCAACCAGGGTAGGGGCAGAGAGAAAGGGAGACATAGAATCTGAAGCAGGCTCCAGGCTCTGAGCTGTCAGCACAGAGCCCGATGCAGGGCTCAACCCCATAGACTGTGAGATCATGACCTGAGCCAAAGTCAGAGCTTAACTGATTGAGCCACCCAGGCACCCCTAGGGCGGGAACTTTAAAACATGCATTATCTCTAATACTTGTTAGAGACAAGAAAACTGGGTGGAGTTTGAGAGGTAAGTCACTTGTTCAATGCCACCCAACTCCGTACAAATCCAGGCTTTGCTCTGATCCCTCCACCCTTGTCCCAACGTGAACACCACTTTTACTCTTAAAAGGAGACATGAGTATGCATTATTTGCACCTTACATAAGATTGTGCTAATTTTACAATCAAATCAATAATAAAAATGTTATGATTTTATTTCTTTTTATAAAATACTTCTCTATTTTTGAGAGACAGCACAAGCGGAGGAGGGGCAGAGAGAGAGCGGAATAGAGGATCCGAAGCAGGCTCAGTGCTGACAACAGAGAGCCCAACGTGGGGCTCAAACTCGTGAATCCTGAGATCATGACCTGAGCTGAAGTCAGAGGCTTAACCGAATGAGCCACCCAGGTACCCCTGCACCTTACATGAGATTATGCTAATTTTACGATCAATTCAAGAATAAAAATGATGTTATGATTTTCAAAGAGGCATATGAATTAGGTAAAATCAGGTAGCATCAAGCCAAGTAAAAAAAAAAAATTTATAAATGATCTCATTTTCTTTAATATTTATTTATTTTTGAGAGAGGAGAGAGGAAAGAGGAGAGAGGAGAGAGAGAGAGAGAGAGAGAGAGAACATGATCAGGGGAGCGGAGGGAGGGGGAGGGAGAGAGAGGGAGTCACAGAATCCGAAGCAGGCTCCAGGCTCTGCGCTGTCAGCACATAGCTCAATGCGGGGCTTGAACCCACAAACGTGAGATCATGACCTGAGCGGAAGGTGGACACTTAACCAACTGAGCTACCCAGGCATCCCTAAATGGTCCCATTTTTTGAATGGGAAAAATTATCTATAGAAGAATCAAAAAAAGGCAACACAAATATGGAACAAAATATTAATATTGGTTATACTGGGTGGTGGGATTACAGGCACTTGTCCTTCCTTTTTGATGTTCTTTTATAATGTAATTTATTTTTAAAATGATCATCCCACATTAAAGAAAAATTTTTTTAAACCCAGTCAAGATTCCATTAATCAGTGGTTCTCAATGGGTGTGTGCAATTCCACAATGGATATTGGAAAACCTAGTATTTTTGGTTGTCACATTCACTGGGAGGCACCACTGGCATTTAACAGGCTGCTCAGAACAGTCTCAAACGAGGAATTATCCCATGTAACTTCCAAATGTCTCTGGACATTCACATAGGGGAGAAAATCCATTTATAATTATCTGAGCCTAAAACCAAATTCCATCTTACAGATAACCACACAAGACTGTGCAAAGTTCTACTATACATTCAATTTGCTGGGAGTATAATTCAAGAGAACACTGTTTTGAGTTTTGTCAAAAGTTGTTCACAGTTCCAGCAAAGTCGTGTAATTAACTGTGATGCCTTTCTCCAAACTTGTAATAGGTTTATTTGTTTTAAATGAATTAATGAACAAAAAGTTTAAAAATGAGTAATTTCTCATGGGGCGCCTGGGTGGCGCAGTCGGTTAAGCGTCCGACTTCAGCCAGGTCACGATCTCGCGGTCCGTGAGTTCGAGCCCCGCGTCAGGCTCTGGGCTGATGGCTCGGAGCCTGGAGCCTGTTTCCGATTCTGTGTCTCCCTCTCTCTCTGCCCCTCCCCCGTTCATGCTCTGTCTCTCTCTGTCCCAAAAATAAAAAAAATAAAAAAATAAAAAAATAAAAAAAAAAGTAACTTCTTTAAAAAAATAAAAAATAAAAATAAAAATAAAAATGAGTAATTTCTCAGTTTTAATATTATTATAATAAATATCAATAAACAGAACCTACATAAACAAAAGCTACTTGGAGCTCCTCAGTTGAATGAAGGGCTCCTAATATGAGAAAGCTTGAAAACTGGGGCTTCAGTGGAAAAAGATATGAAAAGAGGGCAAAACTGGCTGGAGAGAGACCAGGTCCAAGGTTGGTGCAGGAGTGGAGTGAGGGATCTTTGAGAACTAAGCCAGATCAATAGTCCATAATTACAAGGGGGTTAAGGAATTCAGGATGAGGTATAAGCTTCTGACTCGGGCAGCTGAGTAAATATGAAGCCACTCAGACTGTAATACCAGAAACATGTTATTTTGTGTAATTAAAAAAAATTGAAAAGTACAAAATAAATCCACAAACATGAATGCTTAAATGAAAATACTGGCACAAACAGCCCTTCTTCATGCAGGTATATAATAAAAGCTGAATGTACTTCTCCTCTCCCTGCTTTTGATATACACAAACGAACCAGAATGTTGGGACAGTAGTCATGAACACAACTGGATCGCGCCCCGTGGCCACCAATGACGGAAAGGAGCCGTGAGAGGGAACACCTGCTCTCCTTCCTCCCAGTGCCCGGGCCCCAGCAGTCAGCATCTTTAGGAGTCTGCACAGAATTATTTTTAAAGATTCAGCTTCAAAAACCTTTTAAATCAGAGGTGTTCCAGAAGCAGCAAGGGGGGGCCACCTGCAAGCATTTCTGCTGGACTCCAGCATAGGCTCTGGCTCCCTCTACTCCGTTGGGAGGCTCTGGGCCTGCCACCTGTACAGCCGAGCTCCCCTCTGCGCCCCCCCCCCCCCTCAGGAGTTCAGGACAGAGTAACGGATATGGCCACAGAGCAAAGAAAATCTTTCAAGGGAAGTACAACTGGAAAGAGAAAGTACTGTAACGCCTAATTTTAACACTAATGGAGCCTCCCCTTCACACTAACTGCGGGGAATATCCCCAGACCCCATCCCTGCTTCCTACTTCAGGCCAGTATGGCTCTTGGTGCTAGAAAGGGATCTGTGGCAGTAAGACTGACAAGCGGAAGCAAAACGGGAGGTAGGAGGGCACATCCTCTACTCCTAAGGCAGGTTCTGGTTGACATTCCCCCCTTCTAGCTCAAGGCCAGAGGCCTGGCTTACTTCTCCGAGCAAAGCACCCAGCCTAGGGGCGCCTGGGTGACTCAGCTGAACGTCGTCTGACTTCAGCTCAGGTCATGATCTCGCAGTCCGTGAGTTCAAGCCCTGCGCGGGCTCAGTGCTGACAGCTCAAAGCCTGGAGCCTGCTTCGGATTCTGTGTCTCCTTCTCTCTCTGCTCCTCCCCCGCTCATGTGCTCTTTCTCTCTCTCTCTCTCTCTCTCTCTCTCTCAAAAATAAATAAACATTAAAAAAAAAAAAAAAAAAGCACCCAGCCTAGCTCCAAAGAGGATGAGCCTGGAGGGGCCCACACCAAGGCCAAGTTACCCTCTTACAGAAGTACCTTGATTATTTGAATTCCAAAGACCCCCATTGGTACCACATTTGTGCTTATTTAGTTCTGAGTTACTTTCCTAAAAGGGTATCTTTGAACACCCTCCCCATTTCAATTTTCTCATTTCTAGTTTTTAGTAAAAACCGTCAGAAAAGTTCAAATGGAATAAGTGCTTGCCTCAAAGACAGAGACTAGGAGAAAACTGTGAAAATCTATCTTGTTCCAAAGATAGAAAAGAGGAGATATCCTCTTAGAGGCCATAAGCAGAGCCAATCTCTAAGAAAAGAAACATCCAATTAAAAGTCTGGACCAGAAGCACCCTGGGCATGAGTCTGGCACTCACAGCTCCCGTCTCTCCTCCAACTACCTCCAGCTCTTTGCTGGTGCCCTTGGCTTAGGCACCAGGCCCAGGACGCCTCCCAATTCTGCCACCACCGCCATGCAGTACAACTGACCCATGAACTGGGTTCAACCGCATGGGTCCACTTATATGCAGATGTTTTCCCGTACCATATAGACTATAAATGTATTTTCTCCTCTTTGTGATTCTCCCAGTAGCATTTTCTTTCCTCTCTCTTACTTTAAGAATACAGTGTATAATACACATAGCACACAAAGTATGTGTCACTAGTCTGTTTATGTTATCAGTAAGGATTCCAGTCAACAGTAGGCTATTTCCAGTTAAGTTTTGAGGGAGTGAAAAAGTATATCTGGATTTTTGACCGTCTAAGGGTTAGCACCCCTAACCCCCTCGTTCTTCATGAGTCAACTGTACAACAAAGAGGTTTAAGTATGAGCCCTCTGAATGGGAACTTCCTATATATACTCCCAGAGAGCTAGTATTTCTACAGCACGCGTAGGCAGAGATAGCAAATGGCACAGTGGTTCACAGCACAGACTCCAGTCAGACTGCATGGGCCCTAATACCAGATGTGCCACTTTCTGGTTGTGGGATCATGGGCAAGTTAACTAACCATTATAACAGTACCTATTCTGCAGAGTTGTTGGGAGGAGAAGATGAATCATTACATGGGAAAACACAGTAAGTGTTCAGTAAACATTAGTTGTTATTATACTTCAAATGCATCACAGATTACAAAAGTCTGGGGGAACTGAGTATGGTAAAATTAATCACCGTATCTGGTATCACTCCTATTGTAAAAGTTGTTCAAATTCACAACCATAAACTTTCTCGGTAACTGAGATCCTTTTCCTAAACTAGAGACTTACAGTGTCTCAAAAAGAACACCTTGGTTCCGAATCTAATCATCTCTGAGGAATAAAGACATAAAACAACCACAAAAAATCATTTGGCTGACAATTTATTCTCCCTGTATTTCCAAAACTGCATAGCACAAGCACTGCATACATAATTTTTTATTATTAGCATATAATATGTTCACTAAGACATGGGTTCTCTACATTTCTGGCTTCAGGACTCTTTTATACTCTTTAAAAATTGAGGATCCCAAAGAATTTACCTTAGAAACTTATAAGAAACAGACATATGCAAGCACATAAACCATTAGCCATCAAAAAGATGATGTCCTCAAACATCATACAGCCACTAGAAAACCAGGCTGTGCACCTACAGAGAATGAGAATAAAAAGAGGAAATAACCACTATCATTATAAAAATAATCTGAACTTGCAGACTGTTTTATATTGTCTCAATGAGTCCCCAGAGGCTCCAGACCACACTCTGAGAACCTCTGCACTAAGGAAAGAATGAGTATCAAAATTCTCATGGCTTTCATCTTCCACCTTTTCTAGATCTACGTAAGAAAAATTACGATACATTTCATTGAACTATATATGAACTGCAAATGATCCTATCCTAAAATTACAGAAAAATAGTTTAAGAAAATATTTTGACAAAATTGCCACTATGGTAGACTAAATGTTATGTCTAATTTCTTTCCATTTTAAAAATTGTGAACAGAGGGGTGCCTGGCTGGCTCAGTGGGGAGAGCATGTGACTCCTCATCTCAGGGTCATGAGTTCAAGCCCCATGTTGGGCACTGACCTTACTTAAAATAAGTAAATAAATGAATAAATAAATAAATAAATAGTGAACACATATAACAAAAATTACCATTTTAACCACTACGGAATGTATAATTCAATGACATTTAATATATTCACAGCATTGTGCAGCCATAACCAACAATGAATTCCAGAATATTATCATCATCCCAAAAGAAAATGAATGAGGATCTGTAAGTTTTTGTCTCAACACCTGTTTTCAATCCTTTGGGATATATACCTAGGGATAGAATTGCTACGGCCATATGATAACTCTGTATCTCTATATTTAGCTTATTAAGAAACTACAAAACTGTTCTGTTACAGCAGTGCCATTTTACATTCCTACCACTAACGTATAAGGCTTCCAGTTTCTCCACGTTCTTGCCAACACTTGTCATTTTCGTTTTTTTTTTTTCTTTTATGATAGCCATCCTAATGGGTGTGAAATGGCATCTCAGTTTTGATTTCTATTTCTCTAACAACTAAAAGCGTTGTTTGCTATTTGTAGATCTTCTTTGGAGAAATGCCTATTCATGTCTTTTGCCCATTTTAAAAACTGGGTTCTTTTTGTTGTTGGATTGTTAAAAATTCTTACGTCTAATTATGTTTTACCAGTACATGAAAGCACTTTAAACCAACCACGGATCTGATCCTCCTCTCTCTACCAAGCTTAAAACTAATACCAACCTTCCACATGACAGAAAGAACTGAGAAATTAAAAATGGTCACAAAATCAACTGGCAAACAGACTATATAACGCCTTCATTTTTGTTTTAAATTACAAATCTAGGATTGGATCACAGATGATAACAAAATAAAGATGGTGATGATAATAGTCATTTCTCATAATAAGCACTTACTATTTAGTGAAGCACTGTGCTAGATGCTTTAACATCCTCACAACAACCATACAAGGTAAGAACTATAATCAACCCCATTATACAGATGAGGAAACAGAGGTACAGCAAAGTGAAATAGCTAGCTTATGGTTATGCAGTCAACAGCTGAGCAGTTTTGCTTCAAAATTTGTGCTTTTAATCCCTTTGCTGTACAATCATGAAATAACAATAAATCTTGCACAGTTACATAACTCAGGACTTAAAATGTTAGTAGCTACATTTTGATATGTTACTTTCAAGTTCCAGCTCTCCACTGTCTGTACAAATCTTTTTTTTTTTTTTTTTTAAGAGAGACAAAGAGGGGCGCCTGGGTGGCTCAGTTGGTTAGGCGTCCAACTCTTGGTTTCGGCTCAGGTCATGATCTCATGGTTCATGGGTTCAAGCCCCACGTCAGGCTCTGTGCTGACAGCATGGAGCCTGCCTGGGATTCTGTCTCCCTCTCTCTCTGCCCCTCCCCTGCTCTCTCTCTCTCTCTCTCTCTCTCAAAAATAAATAAACATTTAAAAAAAAAAAAAAGAGACACACAGAGAAAGAGAGCAAGCACTCACGAGCATGGGGAGAGGGGCAGAGGAGAGAGAGAATCTTAAGCAAGCTCCACACTCAGCGCAAAGCCTGACTGGGGTTCCATCCCATGACCCTGGGGGATCATGACCTGAGCTGAAATCAAGAGTCAGATGCTCAATCGACCGAGCCACCCAGGTACCCCTAGAACTTGCCTCTTAATCAGATTTAGGGGGGCACCTGGGTGGCTCAGTCGGTTGAGCGGCTGACTCTTGATTTCGGCTCAGTTCATGATTTCACGGTGAGTAGGTTCCTCCCCTGTTCGAGTGTGTTCTCTCTCCATCTCTCTCAAAAAAAAAAATAAAACTTAAAAAAAAAAAAAATCAGGTTTAGAAATGTCACAAAGAAGTAAACCCAAAACCAGATGGGTGAATGCCATTTTATCATTCCAATTTAGATCTTTTCTAACATTTTTGAATCTGACAAAAGACTATTCAGGATACTGTGACTCAACTGTCTATTTCCAAGGGTGTCTAGATCACATCTTGACAGCAATTATAAGAGGTTACAGTTACCAGCAAAGCCAGGGCCTAAAGGCCCATCTAATTCAAATTTCCAATATAATTATACACCAGTTAGTGGTTTTGTAAACTAAATCTCAAACTTGAGAAGAAATCTAAAAGGTAACGTATTTCATAACAAAACCAATATAAGCACAATGCCAGAGTTTATAGATTTCATTTTCTGAGGAATAATTACACGCATGACCGCCTAATGAATCCAGCATTGCTATACCTGCCTAGAGTTATGGGCCCTCAGAATGTGAAAGAACTTTAGGTTGTATTTAAAAAATCCTTTACAGGGGCGCCTTGATAACTCACGCATGCCGATTTCAGCATAGAGCTCTAAAATATAAGCAGTCGGGGGGCCTGGGTGGCGCAGTCGGTTAAGCGTCCGACTTCAGCCAGGTCACGATCTCGCGGTCCGTGAGTTCGAGCCCCGCGTCAGGCTCTGGGCTGACGGCTCGGAGCCTGGAGCCTGTTTCCGATTCTGTGTCTCCCTCTCTCTCTGCCCCTCCCCCGTTCATGCTCTGTCTCTCTCTGTCCCAAAAATAAATTTAAAAACGTTGAAAAAAAAATTTTTAAAATAAAAAATCCTTTACAGACAATTCCTGCTCCTTTTAGAATTAAAAGGTAGACTAAAGCCCTGAAATCATGATAAATGCTCATTTATACCAAATTTCATTTTATAATGTTGTAATACTCCTATCTACTTTTGTGGTAATTCAAGAATTTTTTATTTAAATTCAGCTACCCAATGTGTCCTTTGGAATGTTTTCATTATGACAAATGATAGCAAATTGAGGTTGTTTTCTCATCTGTAACATAAGGGTATTTACCATCTATCTCACAGCTTTACAGAAAACCAATTTTAGACAGGACATAGGGAAAGCTTCTTGCCAAACACATGAGACATGACAGGTACTCAGTAAACATTCCTGTGTATGTGTGAAGTCATGGGTGTGAGTCAGATAATACCAGAAGCCATTCTAAAGCAAATTCTATAAAAGCTAAGAGCAACTCTGATTACTTACCTACAGGTCACTTATCTGATGAACTCAACTGCATATAACCCAAAATCTAGATGATACCAGCAGAGACTCCTGATTAGGAAAACAGGTACCATTTGTATACTTATAAAGGAAAATTAGTTTATTCTTTGGGCCAGACCTAAGTATAATCTTACATCTGACACAGCAGAAGGCTCTGCTGGAGGCTCTCTCTATATATATCCTACCACCTATTTGCTGACACGTTTCATTTAATTAGAGGTATGAAGGGTTCAACATG
The DNA here is from genome assembly GCF_016509475.1 of Prionailurus bengalensis. Taxonomy (NCBI): domain Eukaryota; kingdom Metazoa; phylum Chordata; class Mammalia; order Carnivora; family Felidae; genus Prionailurus; species Prionailurus bengalensis. Next base: position 11,681,805 of record NC_057350.1, read on the forward strand.
CAATACACTAACATGAATACATTTAAGTCCACAAGAGGAATGTAAAGTGCTTTCCTCTTGGGGCATCTGGGTGGCTCAGTCGTTTAAGCATCTGACTCCTGATTTCGGCTTGGGTCATGATCTCACGGTTCATGAGACGGAACCCCATGTAGGGCTCTGTGCTGGCAATGTGAAGCCTGCTTGGGATTCTCTCTCTCTCCCTTTCTCTCTGCCCCTCCCTGGCTTGCTCTGTCAAAAAATAAACATAAAAAAAATTTTTTTTTACGTTTTTTAAAAAATAATAAAAAAATAAACTGGGCAAAAATGTTTAAATTTTATAAGGTAGGAATTCTCAAGGTGGTTCCTGGGTCTCTGGAGTTCCCAAGACCATTTCAAAGGGTCCAAAAGGCCAAAACTATGACCATAATGGTGCCCAGACATTATTTTCATTGTGTTGATACTTGCAGTGACACAAACACAAGGCTGGGTAAACTGCTGCCACCTTAGCAGTGGCACCAAACTGTACTGGTGGTTATGTATTCCTCACTGCCACACACACGTTAAATAAAATCAGGGGGCGCCTGGGTGGCTCAGTCATTTAAGCATCCAACTTTGGTTCAGGTCATGATCTCACTCACGGTTCATGAGTTCAAGCCCCATATCGGGCTCTGTGCTGACCTGTGGAGACTGCTTGGGGTTCTCGCTCCCTCTCTCTCTGCCCCTCCCCCCAACTCGTGTTCTCTATCTCAAAAAAAAATCAGTTCTGCTTCAGAAGGTCCTCGATAAGTCATTAGGAATGATAACTACTAAATCTCAACCCTGGAATAAATGTGTTTATTATTTGTATGACTAAAAGAGAAGTAATCAGGGGCACCTGGGTGGCTCAGTCGGTTGAGCGTCCGACTTCGGCTCAGGTCATGATCTCACAGTCTGTGAGTTCGAGCCCCATAATTGGGCTCTGTGCTGATGGCTCAGAGCCTGGAGCCTGCTTCCGATTCTGTGTCTCCCTCTCTCTCTGCCCCTTCCCTGCTCATGCTCTGTGTCTCTCTGTCTCAAAAATAAATAAAAACATTAAGAAAAAATAAAAAATAAATAAATAAAAATAAATAAAAATAAAAGGGAAGTAATCATAAAGCATCCCTATGGCACACAGACTCCGACTGATGTCTTAAGAAAACACAGTTGTGCAAATGAGTTGCAAGCTGAATTAGGCACTTTTTTCATGGAACACAATTTTTACTTAGCAAAACAACAGAAAAACTATGCTTATTCAGACTTAAGTATTTGGCAGGTGGTTTCTCAAAAATGAAATGAGCCTATTGCTTCAAGAAAAACGGACAGTAACTTGGCTAATGATAAAAGTTAAGCTTTTGAGCAAAAATTTTGAATTTGGAAAACTAGTATCTGTCATTTTGAGTTAGACTTCTTAACATTGAGAAATTTTTCCAATAAGATGGGTGGTAATACTAACAAATGGGATGTTAAAGTAGTATCATTCAATGAAACATATCAACATTTGCAAGATCTACATAAATCAGTGAATTAATATTTTCTGAATGACCAACACATGATGTTACAAAATCACAAAGGTGTGAAATGTCATCCAAACAGCAGGATGGACTATAGATGTTTTTGTAACGGAGTATGAAAAGTTCACTAACATAATTTCAGATTCCGTATTGCCACTAACCTTAAGAAACTAGCAGTGTCAAATTTTGGTATGGTATCAAAGAATAACCACAATTTTCTGAAAATGCCATCAAAAGGCTCCTGGCTTTTCCAACTACATATCTGTGTAAGGCCAGATTTCTTTCAACTACTTCAACCAAAACAACATTTCGCAACCAACTGACTGCAGGAGCAGATATGAAAAGCCAGCTGTCTTCTATTAAGCCAGACTTTAAAAGAGGTTTGCAAAAATGTAAAACGATGCTCTCTTCTCACTAAATTATTTTTTTCTTTTGTAAAACAGTTTTCATAAAAAATCTGTTATTTATGTAAGCACGCGGTGGGTTTATTACAGGTATTTTCAATACATTAATAAAATACTTTGTACATTTCTCAATTTTAATTTCTAATCTGGCAAACAGTGATACATTTAAAAACACAACCCACATAAAGCTCCGTGAGGTCCCCAGTAACTAGAAGCCCAACCGGTCAGTAACAGCCAAGTGGTAACATGAAAAACGATGAAATCGGGGCTAAGACAACAGCGATGGACACAGAGAGAAAGAGATGAAACCAAAAGATGTTCCAGGGGCAGAAGAATCGACAGAATGTAGCAACCAACTTCAGAATCAGAGAGAAAAGGTCCAGGCTGCCAGCTTGCATGGATACATTGCAACCATCTGTCCACCTATCTGGTTTATAGACAGGTACTGCGTCTCTTCCATACAGAGAGATTGAGATGCTCCACAGCCAGGTGATCAGTTCTAACAACAGCTCTCTGATTTCAACTGAGTGTCCTAAAATTCGATTCTGACTCTATCTACCTGGAATTAGTACAGATCCCACAGGTAAAGGGCTCAGTCCCGTTTCAGACACCAGCCACAAGTCTTAAGTAGCCCCTAAAGTACCAGCACTTCTGCAGGAAGACTACAAATTTGGGGGTTCCCACAACCGCCACCCTCCCCAAGGTTCAGTAATTTGTTAGAACTACTCACCAATCTTAGGAAAGCACTATACCTGATGAGGGAGTGTGGAGCTAGCTGAGGGCAAAATACAGACTAACAGCACTGCCCCCTCCCCCCGGGGTGGAATATGTGTGATATTCCTCAGACATCCCTGGCTCCCCAAGAACAAAGGGAAGGGGTTTAAGTGCTTGCCATGGTGATGTGGGGAAACTAAGGCAAATGAAAAATTAAATTCCCTTACTGCCTATAGCCCACTGACAAGTCCTTGACAAGGGCAGAGTGACCGCCCTCTGGGAGCTCAGCAGCCTAGATGGTGACACTTTGCTAGGGGGCAAAAGAGAATCTTAGCTTAACATTATCCCAACCTCGAGGATCTGAGGATCCTGTAAGTCTACTTCCCTTATCTCAATTCCCCCAAGATATATGCTGGCGCTCATACTCCACAAGCTTATGCCCCACCCCCCGATATGTATCTGAAGGGTCTCATGACTGAGGTTTTATTAAACGGTAATAAATGGTGTTTCCCTAGCAACAGCTAGCCCCCTCAAGGTGCTGGAAACCTTGCTTCCAAACTACCTTAGAGACTTACTCTATCCCTGACCCGCTCCCATCCTGAGAATATATAATGAGCTACCCGTCAGGACCCCAGTGCAGCTCTTCCTGTCCATGGGTTCTGTCCCTGTGCTTTAATAAAATCACCTTTTTGCACCAAAGACGTCTTCAAGAATTCTTTCTTGGCCGTCAGCTCTGGACCACCCCACCATCACCCCAAAACTTCATCACACTTATGATTAGTTTTATTATGAAGGATACAACTCTGGGACAACTAAATGGAAGAGACTCAGGGCAAAGTATGGCGGAGGGGAGTTGAAGAGCATCCATGCCCTCTCATCCTCTGTGGAATATTGTGCCTACCCATCTACACATCTAAATGTTCACCAAACCTCACCATCCTGGCATATTTATAAGGGGCTTTATGAGACATGACTAATTAAATCACTGCCCACGTGATTAAACTCAATTTCCAGTCCCTCTCCCTTGTTGGGGGGTAAGGGGCTAAAAGTCACTTCATTAGCATAAACTCAGGTAAAATCTAAAGAGGCTAATTTTGAATAACAAAGACACTCCCACCACTCAGGAAATTCCAAAGGTTTCCAGAGCTCTGTGTCTGGAACCAGGGAGAAAGACCAACTACACTTTTTTTTTTATTATACCACAGAGCATCTAACATGGTTATTGATGTTTAGTAGGTACTCAATAAATAATTGCTGTAGGCAAAGGGTTAGAACTCAGGAGGCAGAACTCCAGGTATACACAGATAACAGGATTTATTCATGGTGGCTAAAACTCCAACAGGGGAGATGACTGTCCCGGAAGACAGTGGAGGGTCAAAAGAGGGTAGATGTAACAGCTCTAGAGACAGCAACATACAAGGTAAAGAGCCCTCAAAAGAGACTAAGAAGTCCTAGATGTAAGGGAGAAGAAAAACACAGAGTATAAGGCAGAGAAAGCCAAAGTAGAACAGTGTTTTTCAAGAAGAAATGGGCCAAGGGGCGCCTGGCTGGCTCAGTCTGAAGAGCACGGGACTCTTGATCTCTGGTTTGGGAGTTCAAGCCTCACACTGGATGTAGAGATTACTTAAATTAAATTAAGAAGAAAAAAAAAAGATGAAGAAGAAGAAGAAATGTGTCGAAAGTCACAGAAAGGTCAAGAAACAAATGGACGGAAATCTGTGTATGGGAATCAACAATGGAGGGGCAGAGGCAGAACCCCGCTACAAGTAACAGGAGCAAAGAGACCCAGCATAAAACTACTCCTCCAAGAAACAGAGGGAGTACAGCACCAATGGGAAGAAGCGGAGCAGGAGGTGATGGAAGGGGCGGAGGAGCCAGAGGAATGCACACAAGTCAGAGAACAAGCCTAATTCAGATCAGAGCTTCTGGGTTGACACCAAGCCTTTTTTACATGCCTATGAGGCCCCGCACTGGCTGGTCTCACCTCCTCCCCCAGTGTCCTATTAGCAGCTACACTGGTCTCACCTCCTCCCCCAGTTCCCTAATAGCAGCCACGGTGGCCTTCCTCTCAAGTGTGCGGTGCTCCTTCATGGTACGGGCCCTGCTCACATGCGGGTTCCTCAGCCTGGGAAACAACTTCCTTCCCTTCCCTGATTGACTCCTGTGCATAGCTCACACCTCAAGTGCATGCCTCATCTTCCCCGGACTCTAAAACTAGATTAGGTCCTCCTGAACGCTTTCATCATGGCACATACAACAGCTGGAAATCAGCTATCTATGTGGGGTGGGGTTTTTTTCTGTATTTCTGTCTGTCCCAGTAAAATATAAATAGATTGAGGACAGGGAGCTGTCTCTACTGGGGTAGTCCAGGCTCCTACCCCAGCACCTGGCACACGACAGTCAAGCGGGATCTAGCTGTGGCAAGGCTGAAGGGAGCAAGCATGAGAGAATGGCGCAAAGTCTCAGAGGAAACAGGAAAGAACAGCATCTAGAACCCGGGGGGAGGAGGGAAGGAGACACCCACCTCTTCCTTCTCCCTCTAATCGCAAGAAGTAGAGAGCAAGGGTGAGTAAGACAGATTTACAAAAGCTACTTGGGAAGTGGGCGGCAGGCCCAAACAGGAGGCAGCATTACTGCTCAAAGTGAAGGTTCAGATGCCTCCCGGGAAGCTTGAGGAAAAGGGCAAATGTGGTGAGGAATGGAGAGAAAGCTGAGAAAGAATACTTTGCAGGTCGCAGCTAAGTGGAGAAGGAAGTCCACGAGTTCCTACGCTTCTCTTCAGCTGACTTTTGCCAGCATGAACACAGGAAACGGAACACAGCTGCATCAGTCTAGCAATGCAGGTCTGCAGGATAGGGATGATGCAAGGACCACTGGGCCAGGACACAGCTGAAATGCCACGCTCTGAGTTCCCAGGTGCGTACAGAAGGTCACAAAACTAAGAGGAAAGGAACTTGAGATAAAGAGAAGGAGGACCCCAGGAACTACAGTTTCTGGATGCAAGTATTGTAATCAGAGCATGTGAAATAAATCACGCTATAGCATTTTAAAAATATGAGCAACATATTTTTCAAGGTATCATAAGCTCTTGCCACCTACTGTAATCAGTCTCTTAGAACAAGAAATCTCAAAAATAGGCCCATCCCGTTCTGAAACAGGTCAAGTTGCTATCTTTCCTGAAGTCTAATAAAAAAAATTTTAAAAGCAGACGGGTGAAGAAAGGATACCCCTTTCTAGCTCCAACTTTTCCATTATATATTTTTCCAGTAGTTCCAGATGAGCGTAAGTTAAAAAGCCTCCAAGTATGAGCCCAGAGAGAATGCCAACACACCTTAGGCACTGAAAAACTCTGAGAAAATCTGCAATTACAGAAGTAGCCAAGGGGCACCTGAGTGACTCAGTTGGTTAAGCATTCAACTTTTTTTTTTTTTTTTAACGTTTATTTATTTTTTGAGACAGAGAGAGACAGAGCATGAACAGGGGAGGGGCAGAGAGAGAGGGAGACACAGAATCTGAAACAGGCTCCAGGCTCTGAGCTGTCAGCACAGAGCCCGGCTCTGAGCTGTCAGCACAGAGCCCGACGCGGGGCTTGAACTCACAGACCGTGAGATCATGACCTGGGCTGAAGTCGGACGCATAACCGACCAAGCCATCCAGGCGCCCCCCAGCATCCAACTCTTGATTCAGACTCAAGTCATGATCTCATTCATGGTTAGTGAGATTAGTCAAGTTAGTTAGTTAGCGTCGGGTTCTGGGCTGACAGCACAGAGCCTGCTTGGGATTCTCATTCCCTCTCTCCCTCAAGAAAAATAAACAAACTTAAAAAAAAGGGGGGGAGGGGAACTGTCATTTAAGAAAAAAAGGGGTTACCACCAGTCCCCTTCCATACGATCATCATTTATGATGAGAGGGTTGGGCATGTGTTTTCCTGCCCAACACTCTTCTTCTCCCAGTTGACCCATTTTCCCTCCTTCGGTTAATTCCAGGAGTTTAGGTACCAGTCTCAACAACTGATGGACCCAAAAGCCCAGGACAGCCAATGAGAGCTCCACATTCACTTGGCCATGAGGACTGCTTCGGGCATGTGATCAAGCCAGGCCAATCAGAACCTTTGGACTTGACAGGTGTGTGAGTCAATAGATTTTTCTTTTTTTCTTAAGACAGTCTGTGCTTCTTCCACGTGCAAATAAAAAAGATCAGCAAATACAGTTATAAATGAGGAAAACTGTAGCACTGGATTTTGTCTTCCTTCTCTACTACAACCCTCTTCTTCCCTTTCTATCACTTTTCTTTTTTCCCTCCCCACCCAACTTCTTAGAATAGTGAACTACTTAAACTTGGCACTGAGTTTTTATGACATCACCATGAGACAGAAAGCTCATCTATGATAAGCCTACTTCCAGGTAAATCAAGCTGTGATTCATTTTCTTGGTATTTAGATATTAAAGTCAAGAGTCTTGTTTCAGTGGTTTGACCAGAACACACCTGAACAGGTATCAAACTCAGCCCCTACATGAACACACAACAATACTTTCCATTGTGAATACCTCTAGTATCATTTTTTGCAAGAGGCCAAAATGCTGTTTGTATGTGAAGGGAAATAACACCACTGAAATTCTAGGACATTTGGAAGTACATTCCAAATCTCTTCCTTCCTGTTGTCCCTCTGCTAAAGATCTGAACTGGTTTTTCTTGTGTGCTTTTTTTTTTTTTTTAATTTTTTTTTTAAGTGTTTATTTATTTTGAGGGAGACAGACACAGTGTGATCAAGGGAGGGGCAGAGGGAGAGGGAGACACAGAACCTGAACTGGGCTCCAGTCTCTGAGCTATCAGCACAGAGCCTGACGCGGGGCTCGAACTCACAAACCGAGAGATTATGCTTAACCGACTGAGCCACCCAGGTGCCCCTGAACTGGTTTTAAAAGAGGTGAGAAGAGGCGTCCACATTTGCAAAATGACCTTTCCAATAAAATCATGATTACCTGAATTAAATTGTGTACTTCTGTGTTTCCTGCAATCCTTAATTTCCCATGTTATTGTTATATGGTTAAAAAATAATGAAAAATTCACAACTTTCTCAGAAGAAACATAAGAGACAAGATAGTATTATAAAATGAATACAGTGCTGAGAATGAGAAGGATCCTTGATGACATGAACAGTAACCCACCTCATCTGGCTTAGGCTTCTGCAAAAGGAGAAAGAAGAGGGGATATTGAGAGTATAGGAGTATTTCACAGAACTCAGAAACAGGAATGCAGCCAGCCCCAGAAAGCAATGAAGAAAAGGTTTAAAGCTATCAGACTCAGGCAGCGTTCTTCTCTCTTTCTGCGTCTCTCCAGATACGTGCTTTATTCTCTCCATCTACAAACCACCATTCTCTCTCCCCAGACAACAGAACATAACTGCCTTTGACTCCCAAGTGTTTTAACCTTGTGTCCATGAGCATGTGAAGCTCAAACGCCTCTCTTTTGGGGCCATTTGCAAATTTCCAAGAAAGGAACACTGGTTGGGCTAGCCTGGGTCAGGTTCCCAGACCTCGTTCAATCCTCCCCACCATCTGTGGGGACAAAGAAGTTGGTAGGAAGCGGATGTTTGGTTAAAGGACAGATAAGGGATTCGTGTTGGGTCAGACACTACAGAAACTCCCACCACAGAGTCCCAGTACTTAGTTTTTTCATCACCAAAATAAGGTGCATTTTAGACTTTTGCTAGGAGTCTAGAGTTTAAAAGAGCTTGAGAGAATTAAATTGAATTTAAGAGATTAGAACTTGGGGAGTTCACCTCAGTAATACAAGCTAAAAATAAATTACACATTCTAGAAGTAAAAATTGTCTTTTATAAATATCGGTCTATGTGAAAAACCCAAGAGAAATGAAAAATTTAAGACCCGTAAGATCTTAAAGAGCTGAGATTCTGTCTTGGTTCAAGGCTGGACTTCTAGAGCAATGCCAGGACACAGGGCACATGGCCCATGTTCACGGAACAAACTCAGCAACTACTGTACTTTCAAATGGGTCACAGGTGTGCTCAGGTTTGGGGGATAATGCCTGCCATTAGGCCCAATTAGCAGGACTAATGTGGTACTGACTGTATATGATGTTATGTTGATAAATATGGGATAAATGACCAAAACACCCCTGGAGCACAGAGTTCTAGCAAGGTGGCTGGTGATCAAGGAAATCTGTAGAAGGGCCAATACGCATTCGATAAATGTTCACACTCACTCATAGTAGTAGGAAAATGCAAGTTAAATAAAACTTCGATTTTTAAAAAATGGTTTTACCCAATCGTGGTGAGGGAACACAAAATAGGTCCACACTGCCAGGGGAACACACTGGGGGGTAGTAGCAGCAAGCTGCTGAGGCCTGGAATATATTCCAATATATTAAGTGAAAAACGGGCTACACAACTGTATGTACGGAGATTATAAACTTGTAAGGCAACAATGACTGAAGTCAGCCCTTAGTAGGTCTGCTTTGCTTGAACCCCAGTGTGTTTATAAAAATTGTGGCCCACATAAAAATTGGGAGATTTCATATTAAAGCCGTACTTCTGGATTTCCAGCCTCTCTTGAAGAACTAGAAGGTATAGTAACAGCAACATGCATCCTCCCAGGGCCACGAATGAGTAGTCTGACAGACCCTGGGTTGCCCCATCCCTGGACCCTCTTCAGTGCCCTGATCCCTAACACGCTGTCATGCCTCCCAGACTGAGAAGCTCACACACCGAACTTCCTGAGAAATCTGAGCAGGTTGACCCCTCACAGCGTATGAATAGTCATCGCTGGATAGTGAGAAAAGGCCCACTTTTGTTTTTCTTTTTCTTTTCAAAAGTTTTCTTCAATACACATGTATTGCTTTTGGAGTGAAGAAAAAAAAAAAAAACACGTTATTTTTTAAAATACCGAATCACAACTGCAATATTACTTCATCTAATGAGACCAAAACAACTAAAGATAACAGATAATGACTGTGGTTTAAAACTAATTGAACTAAGGAAGTAATGTAAGGTTACAATTACTGCAGTATTTCCCTCCCTTTGATACTAATTAAAACACCAGCTTGGACAGACAATAGCAGCGGTTTACAAATGAGACCTTCCTCAAAGCAAAGAGCTATAGACACTCAAGCCGTAAAACACCTATTTTAAGGATTCAGTTCCCTATATTTGAAGTTTCTTTCACCAAAAAATGTAAACAGAAAATCTCTACCAGAAATCTGTATTTAGGGGTGCCTGGGTGGCTCAGTTGGTTGAGTGTCTGACTTCAGCTCAGGTCATGGTCATGCAGTTCATGAGTTTGAGCCCTGCATCAGGCTCTGTGCTGACAGCTCTGAGCTTGGAGCCTGCTTCAGATTCTGTGTCTCCCTCTCTCTCTCTGCCCCTCCCCTGCTTGCGCATGCGCATGCGCTTGCGCTCCTGTGTGTGTGTGTGTGTGTGTGTGTGTGTGCGCGCGCGCTCTCTCTCTCTCTCAGAAATAAACGTTAAAAAAAGAAATCTGTATTTATAATACCAATTAACTTAATGATTAAAAAGTTAAATTATTCCTGATCTTTACTTTACATTGTTTTATTTGATTTGATCAATGATGGCAGCAGTTTAACGAGAACGCTAAAAAGTTTATGCAAATCACCATGCTTCTCACCCTATCCAGAGTTATCTTCACCCTAAAGAAAAACCACAAGGCTAGGTAGAATGTCAACATTCACAGATGATGGAAGGTAGAGTCAATTCAACATTTCTCTTGCTCTCCTGCAAGGCATTCCCCACATGACATCCAGAGTGATCCTTTTAATTTTTTTTTTAACATTTATTTATTTCCAAGAGACAGAGAGAGACAGAGCATGAGTGGGGGGGGGGGGGGGGCAGAGAGAGAGAGACAGACAGACAGACAGAATCCGAAGCAGGCTCCAGGCTCTGAGCTGTCAGCACACAGCCCAATGCGGGGCTCGAACCCACGAACTGTGAGATCATGACCTGAGCCGAAGTCATATGCCCAACCGACTGAGCCATCCAAGTGCCCCCAGAGTGATCCTTTTAAACAAAAGCAAAGCATGAGACTCCCCTGCTTAAAACTTACATTAGTTTCCTACTTCCACTGATTGAATAAAATCCAAACCAGCCGTCCCCTTTCTTCCTCACCTGTCTCTCCTGTGCTCACCGCACTTGGGTGACTCTGGCCTCCAGACAATCAGGTCCTCAAACACTAATCTATTCAGCATGCTGACAGCCAACTGCTGAGTGCTCATGCACTGTTCTAGGTCCTGGGGATAAAGCAGAGAACAACACAGACAAAACTCCCTGCCTTCCTGAAGCTTACATCCTAGTAACCTCTCTAACATGTTCTGTTCCTCCTCAATTTCTGTAATCATTTAAAGAATTTTAAGACAATTATAATGACTATATTTGAAGGTATGTGAAAATACTGCCTATTATAAGTGTATTATCATTTTCTGACTTTGTTTAATAGTAATTATCATAAGCAAAGGAGACAGGAGAAAAAAAAGAGGGGGATCTTTACTCACAGAAACTTGATATACCAGGAATGGCACTGATTTGTCAATTTTTGAAAGTTTGTCTCATACTAGCTCTACGGCTTTTATAGGTCAGTAACCAAAATGTAAAATCTCAATTGTGCCCGAATACAGCAGTGGGGTCTAAACAATTCCAGAAACTGAAAGATTACTTGTTTTCAAAATCTATTATCTTAAGTTTGCAGCAGAAATTGATTTTTATAAAACATTGAATCCACAGCGAACAGACTTTTATCATAGATAATGCACAGGAACGGTGTTCAGGAAGGTGTTGTGTGTTTATACAACGGCTTATGATACAAAACAGGGCCCTTGTCAGAACAATGTAACTGCTCGGGAAATTTGCCTGGGAGAAAAGTAATGAGCCCTCCACACACACACACACATACACACACACACACAAACACACACACACAGAAAAAACAAGGGGATCCACTGGCATCTTGTTTCCTATGCTTTTATCACAAGAGCCAGCGTCCTCCTGAAGTAGGTTGGTCGGAGCATGGCACTAAAAGCCAGGTGGCTGCATTCACTTCCATGAGCTGTATCCATGTCTTGCAAATCCATGCCACCGCTCACCAGGACACTTGCAGACCAAGGATGACCAAAACCATCACAGACAGAGAAACAAGGCAAAATACGCATTAAAGCAAGAGGATCAAAAGCACTGCCCTCCTGTATGAAGGACAGGGCGTTTAATTTTAACCACCAAGGATTAAAAAAAAAAAAAAAAAAACTGACCAACTGCTATGACCTTGTTATTTTCACAGTCCTATTCAGCTGAATCCCAAACTCCAACACATCCCTCAGTACACACTCCTCGTAGAGTGAAATGTACCTGAGCACCGTTCCCGCACAACCTTGGTGGAACCCCACACTACACAATAGTGAGAATGGGTGTCAGTGACCAACTTAACACTGAGCCCGTGGCAGTCCTACCTCAGCACAGGCAAACTCAGGCCAAGAGACCTAAAGCCAGAGCGATTTCACCAATGCTCTCTCTGGGCCAATAAGCTAGTAAGATAAGTTGCCAATTATTAATTCTACTAGGAAAAGGTCAAAAGAGCACTGATGAATTTAAATAGTTTAACCTGTTTCAAATTCACCTTGTTAGAAGGCTACAAACCTTAGCAACAAAATGTTAATTATATTCTACCATCATGTTTATGAGGGTTTTTTGTTTTGTTTTGTTTTTTAACGATCTCCCAATGGATCCGTGACATCCCTCCACAGTGAGGCCTTCACATTCCTGAAGTGAACTTCCAACAGGCTGCTTCAAATCTCCAAACTGGCCAACATCGAAATGTTTGGACAGACGCTCTGCCGTCTCCCTGATTGTACACCTGGATGCAATCATGTTTCCAAGGCAAGGCCACATTACAAGTGAACTGCTTTTTCAAATTTCACTAGTCTCCTCTGTGATTCTACTCCAGCTTTCCACGCAGGGGCACTTCAGGAAAACCACTACAGAGGAAAGACTAACAAGCTGCTGAGAGGTGAATGTTAGACAGTAGACGAGGCTTGTTGGTGAGCTAATATATACTACTGACTTCTCAATCTTGAGAGGGATTCCAATTTGTACCCCGCCTGATCCATAAACTAATACATATCAGGGAATCTCTAGGTTATTCCAGAATAGAAATCAGGAATGTGAAAAATACCCCAAGGCCTAGAAATCACGTCCAGGGAACAGGCAATCCAGCACTGTGGCTGAGAGTTTGGGCTCTGGCATCAACACATCTGGGCAGCCACTTACTGGCTCTTTAAGTTCCTTAACTACTGGTACCTTAGTTTCCAAGGCGTATTCATCTAAAAAAGGGCAGTTTTGTAAAGACTGAGTTAGATTTGCAAAGATTGAGTGAGTGTTTATAAAATGATGCAAAAGGACTTGCTAAATGTTAACTATCACTATCATGGGTGTATGAATTTTCAGACTTTCCAGATCCCACTCCTGAACAGGTTACATTAACATACCATTCTTCTTCCTAAAAATAATAATTCACTACGTTTGTTATTGGTTAAGTCACTCTACAAAAAAGGAAGTAGGAGAGAACACAGGACTCTCATCCCCCACTACAAGAATGTAAACTGCTGGGGTACCTGGGTGGCTCAGTCGTTTAAACGTCAGACTCTTGATTTTGGCTCAGGTCATGATCTCACAGTTCGTGAGACTGAGCCCCACGTCCAGTTATGTGCTGACAGTGTAGAGCCCACTTGGGATTCTCTTTCTCTTTCTCTCTGTCTGCCCCTACCCCTGCTTCAGCTCTTTCTCAAAATACATAAATATTAAAAAAAAAAAAAAAGAATGTAAATTGCTACAACTTTCCTAAATGGCAATATGTATCAATAAAACCTTACAAACCAGCATGTACTATACTTTGATCCTGCAACTTCGCTTCTAGAAACTTATCCAAAGGGAAAAAAATGTCTCAAGAGTATACAGAGATGTATGTAGGAGTACAATAACTATAGAGTTATTGATAACCGGGGGGGGGGGGGGGGGGAAGGAAACAAACTGATGTCTAATAAAAATTAACTGGTTAAATTATCACATATAAAATGGGATCTTATTCAGTTATTAAACTGTTATAACTGTCAATATTGACACAAAGATTCATGGTAAGGTGTTATGTTAAGCAAAAATCAAAACAAAAAAACAAACTAAAAAAACCAAGTTACAAAATAATCATATGTTTAGCAAGATCCTATATTTGTTACCAAAAACTGTATATAAAAAGCCACATGCACACAAAGAGAGGGTTTGGAGGGATACTTACTGAGTTAGTGGACTTATGAGTATTTTATAGTTTTCTTTTTACTTCTCTGTATTTCAATTTTTTCTACCATAAAGATGCGATTTTTTTTTTAATCTTTATTTTTTTTGAGAGAGAGACAGAGCAAGCAGGGGAGGAACAGAGAGACAGGGAGACATAGAATCTGAAGCAGACTTCAGGCTCTGAGTTCTCAGCACACAGCCAGAGGAGGGACTCAAACTCAGGTCACGAGATCATGACCTGAGCCAAAGTTGGATGCTTAACTGACTGAGCCATTCAGGTACTCTGATGCAATTCTTTAAAATACAAGGGCTATTCATGGATTAGCAGTTTGGTTCTGAAATGTACAATTAAGCTAAAAGTGATGACAAGGTTTATCTTTATTTAGAACAAATATATATATATATATATTTACATAATATATGATGGTTTATTAGACACTTTTTAAAAAATTATAATGTTTATTTATTTTTTGAAAGAGACAGAGATAGAGTGTGAGCGGGGAAGAGGCAGAAAGAGAGGGAGACACAGAATCTGAAGCAGGCTCCAGGCTCTGAGCTGTCAGCACAGAGCCTGACGCAGGGCTCGAACTCACAAGCTGTGAGATCATGACCTGAGCCGAAGCCGGATGATTAACCAACTGAATCACCCAGGCACCCCTATTAAACACTTTTAATGGTTATTTTTCCAACTTAAAAATTATACATATTTAGTACCAAGAAATTAGCAAGAGACTTCTTTTTCAAGCAATGGATTTCTACTTACTACCATTAAGTGCAGTAGCACAAAAATTAAATGGATTAGCTTTTGAGTTTTATATAATTTTATATATTCCAGTTCTTCTCATTATCCTAATTACCATTTATTAAGTGAACATATCTCAAGAACTTATGAAAGCACTTTGAAGTATTTAAAGTCAACCTACTATTATTATTTCCATTCAACTGAAAACACTGTAGCATTGAAAAGTTAAGGGATTAGAATAAAGTCGTAGACTACATAGTCAAACCCAATTTTCTATAGAAATTTTACTCCTAGGGGCTCGTACGTGGCTTAGTCGGTTGAGAGTCTGACTTTGGCTATTCATGGGTTCGAGCCCTGCATAGGACTCTGTGCTGACAGCCTGGAGCCTGGAGCCTGCTTTGGATTCTGTGCCTCCCTCTCTCTCTGCCCCTCCCCCGCTCACCCTGCCTCTTTCTCTCTCAAAAATAAACATTAAAAAAATTAAAAAGAGGGGCGCCTGGGTGGCGCAGTCGGTTAAGCGTCCGACTTCAGCTCGGGTCACGATCTCGCGGTCCGTGAGTTTGAGCCCCGCGTCGGGCTCTGGGCTGACGGCTCAGAGCCTGGAGCCTGCTTCCGATTCTGTGTCTCCCTCTCTCTCTGCTCCTCCCCCGTTCATGCTCTGTCTCTCTCTCTCTCTCTCTCAAAAATAAATAAACGTTAAAAAAAAAAATTTTTTTTTAAATTAAAAAGAATTTTGGGGCGCCTGGGTGGCTCGGTCGGTTAAGCGTCCGACTTCGGCTAGGGTCCTGATCTCGCGGTTTGTGAGTTCAAGCCCCACATCGGGCTGTGTGTGGACAGCTCAGAGCCCGGAGCCTGCTTCAGATTCTGTGTCTCCCTCTCTCTGACCCTCCCCCGTTCATGCTCTGTCTCTCTCTGTCTCAAAAATATATAAACATTAAAAAAAATTTTTTTTTAATTAAAAAGAATTTAAAAAGCAATTTTACTCCTATTCAGCACCCTCAACTACATAATAGAAGCTGTTATTTATGGGGTCCTACAATGGATTCTGAAAGAAAGGAGTGAAGGTCCTATCTTATTAGGATGAAAATGAAATTGGAAAACATACCAATTTTCTGTATTTTTTGTAAACCAGTTTTCACAGCATTATGTTGGGCTGATAGCGTGTCAAATGGTATTTTGAGATACTGATAACATAGTAATTTACCACCACACTGTGACTTAAATTTACATTTTGAGTCTCTAAGCAGATATTTTGATAGGAGCCTTCTTTCCAGCTTAACCACCTGGAGCGTTCTCTGCTTGGGAAAGGTTCTCTACTTCCAGTGCCAACCAAACTTACAGAAATGACTGGGCATAGTAAATGAGGTTCCTAATTTATAAAATGGTCAGTGACCACTGACCACTAAGTAATAAGAGCAATTTTACAAAGAAAGATTTTATTTTTTAATGTTTATTTGTTTACTAGGGAAAGAGAGCGTGCGCACTAGTGGGGGAGGGACGGAGAGAGAGAGGGAGACACAGAATCTGAAACAGGCTCTAAGCTCTGAACTGTAAGCACAGAGCCCTTGAACTCATAAACCGTGAGTCCATGACCTGAGCCAAAGTCCAACGTTTAACTGACCGTTTAACTGACCCAGGCGCCCCTTCCAGGCACTATTTTAATGGAGATAACAATGATGACCAAGCCTCTGCTCTTCTGAAAGGTATATTATACACAGGTGCATTACGTATCTGAAGGTCGTAGTCCGTTTTTTATTTGCAGCCAAAGATACCAAACTTCCTCTTTTAGGGGTTGCTGGGTGGCTCAGCAGGTTAAATCAGACTCTTGATTTCAGCTCAAGTCATTATCTCAAGCCCCCGAATGGAGCACTGCACTGACAGCAGGGAGCTTGTTTGGGATTCTCTTTCTCCTTCTCTCTGTCCCTCCTCCACATGCTCCCTTTCACGCGTTCTCTCTCTCAAACTAAATAAACATTTAAAAAAAAAAAAAAAAAAAAAAAAAACCTTACGCTGTTACTTAAAAAAATTTGCTATCCACTTCAGGACATGGCCTTAGGAGGTGCTCATCAAGATGGAAACATAATGCCAGCTGTTCTCCAACTTTACTATTGCGGGAGAAATTCCTGGAGAACTTGTTCAAAAAACTGATTCCAGGGCTTCACTCCAGGAGTCTGATTCCGAGGTGAGATAACAGAAAAACCTGCATTTTTAACAAGAACCTCACTTAATGCTGATCTATGCGATCTGAGATCCGGACTCTGAGAAACCCACTAGTAGTAAGTGGAGCCATTCAGAAGAGAATAGCTGTGATGGCAGTGGGATTTGAACTAACATAAACCCAACCCTCGTGTAACTAATTCTGTATAATTCACAAATCTAGCAAATTAAAAAGATGAGAAGAATGGAGGAATTTACCAACATCTCCTCAACGTCTTATGGCAGATTTGAATTTGCCTCAATCTGGCATTTGGTGAAAAGAAGAACTTGAATTCTACCAATAGAATCAAGAATTAGGAAAAAAGAAATTTCTAGTCAAGTGCAAAAAAAAAAAAAAAAATGCTAAGAGGGACAAACATTTCAGGAAACTAACTTGCTACCACTCATTTTATGCCCTATTTCACAATGCTTAGTATCTGAACAATCCACAGGGTTCCAAAGTACATCAAAAATTTGTTCATTTCCTCTCTTACTCAGGCAGAATAATAATAATAGAGTTTTGTGAAGGTGCCCCGTGTCTCAGCAATTTCCACAGATACATTCTTAGATAAAGAAATACCTTTTTAAAAAAGTTCTATCAGAAATGCTCCTTACTGGAGCTACTGAAAATAGTTTTAAATAGTTTTAATGCAATCACTAGATTAGTGTGCCTCATTTCCAATTTAGATTACTTGAAAATTCCTGGGTTCTTTACCAACCTCCTACAGAAAGAATTCTCTTCAACATTACAAATACGTACATTTTTGGTTATAAGCAAACACCTATCAGTGCAACATAAATATTTCAAGTAAACTAGAAAAAAAAAATGTTTAAACAAAAACAGCATTTTGGTCTCCGAGACAGACAGGTAGAAATTCTAACCTTAAAGGGGTTGGGGGGTGATTAAGCCTCTGCACCTTAAGTAATCTAAAAATAAAGGTATCCAGGACAAATACATTCCTCCCATTTTAGAGGTTAAGAGTAGCACTTCACAAACCAGCTGGCCTGCTGGGTCCTGGCCCCAGTTCCTAACCTCAGATCCTGTCCACTACATAATCCATGAGATCTCTGAGCCCGTTCTTCATCCATTCAAAGGGATTAGGAACACTGCCTCTCCGTTAACGGAATTGAGATTTTCCAGACGCATTTGTTCGTACAGTGTTTTTATTATCTATTCTTTTTATTGTACTTGCTTTTATTACTTGCACGTTTGACCACGGACACAACAAGAGTAGGATGCCAGGAGATAAGCACAAAGAAACGCATCTGCCGGAGTGCGCATATATTTAAAATTCCAGGCTGGTGCTGCCTTCAGAATATCACGGATGATGACAAAGTTCTAAAGGAAACTTTCATATTAAGAGGCTATCAAAAATCTCCGTAGCCTCCCACCCAACAGAAAAAGACGCTAATGTATTTCTTCAAAAGCAAAGCCTTCTTTGGTATGAATCACAACAAAAGATGCCCATAGGAAATGTTATCTGCGAAGTTGTTTTCTAATCCAAAGGCAAACAGAAGTAAAGGAAGGTGCAAGCCATTCCTCGCTGGTTTCCTTTTCCTGGGAATTCTGATTACATTTCCTCGTTCAAGCAAGAAGAGACCGCAATTGTGCCTCGGGTCCACACCATAAAACCGCGTCTGTGCGTAAAGAAGGGAAGGAGAGGCGGCAGACACCGGGGACGCGCTACCACCGAAAGGAGAGCCGCTTTCTGTTAAATACCATCAGTCAGCCGAGGCAGGACGACTTAGGGCCAAACGGCATTGACCGCCCTTCACTGACAGGGATTTCGCAGGCACACGACACAGAAAAAGAGATGAGCCGGGGACTCGAGGCCCGAGGGAGAGGCGGGCGGCGCGATGCCGCTCCCCGCGAGCTCCGGATCCCCGGGAGGCTGGCGGGGAGGCGAGGCTTGGCCGGCCCGCCACGCTCAGGCGGCGGAGGGCAGCGAGGTCAGCCCTGGAAGGGCCGACCGCTCCACGCCCCCTGGGGAGGGAGGGGACCCCGTTCGGCCGGCCGGGACTGCGGATGCTCATTCAACCCGAAGCCCGTCCAGCGGCCGCCACCCCCTTGGCCCGCCGCGGCGTCCCGGCCTCCCGACGCGGGCCAGCCGGCCGCCCCGCCGCCGCCCCCGGGAGGCTGGGGAAGGACGAGGCGCAGGGGCGGCGGGTGCCGCGCCTCCCGGGCGCGCGGCAAAGGCTGAAGGGCGGCCCGAGGGACGCGCGCCGGCCCGAGGGACAGGCGCCCCGGGCGGCCATCGCGCCGACCCCTGCGCAGACCCCCGCCCCCGCCCCCGCTGCCTCCCAGTCCAGCCAGCTCCTCACCTCATCTCCAGGCGGGTCCGCGCTGCCGCCCCAGGGACAAATCAGTGCAGCTCACTTGCGGCGGAGAGGGACGCAGGAGCCTCAGCCCAACACACCATCCCCGCCCGCCTGCCCGCCCGCCTCTCCGTGCGTCCCGGAGCCCGCTAGGGATTCTCCCTCGCGAGCCGCCGTACTACGGAGCAACCAAGCTGCGCTCCCTCCCCTCTCCTCCGCTCTTCTCTACCTCCTTCTCTCCCTCCCTTGCTCCCTCGCTCCCACGTATCTCCTCATCTCCCTCCGTTGCCTCTCCCGCCCCCTTCCACCCCTCCATCTCCGCCCACAGATGGGTGGGAACGAACAGTCGGCCAATCGGAAGAAGGGGTCCGCACCTCCTTACCGCCCCCTACCGCTACCCCCGCCCACCGCGAGAACGGGAACGGCGGGCGGTAAAAAAAAAAAAAAAAAAAAAAAAAAAAAAATGGAAGAAGACGGAATGACAGCCAAATAAACCAATCATCAAGCGCAAAGGAGGCGGGGA
This sequence comes from Prionailurus bengalensis, assembly GCF_016509475.1. Classification (NCBI taxonomy): domain Eukaryota; kingdom Metazoa; phylum Chordata; class Mammalia; order Carnivora; family Felidae; genus Prionailurus; species Prionailurus bengalensis. The sequence goes on from NC_057350.1 coordinate 11,701,516, forward strand.
ATAGGACTCCCTATTCTCCCTGCCCTCTTCCCAGAAGGTGTAACCAGAGGCTTCTGGTCTGGGATTTCCCTGACCGGAGTTATGGAGGTTTTGTTCCAAGGTTTTGTTGCATCTGTCCGTTGTCGTGCGAGGCAATAGTTAGGATGCAGTCAACTAAATTAGTTACAAAAGATTTTAAAGGAGAGAACAAGGAGGCGAAAAGGAGGCGGGCCACACTCCAAGGAAGGTGGTAGGGCAAATGGTTGGAATGAGGAAGGGTGTGGTCTTTAACATAAATTTGCATAAAACGGAACCTATCCGGGAGACTACAATTTCGTCCATGTATTTCGCCCCTGGTGTGACGCTTCTCCTTCAAGCAGAGCATTCTGGGAGATGTAGTTCCGAGTTCGGTTGCTATAGCGTTCTCCACAGCCTACGGTTCACGACTGACGAGCGACCTGCCCAATGGGAGCAGCGCCTGGGCCAGCAGGGGCGGGCTCTCTGCAAAAGGACTCCAAGGTGGCGGGCGGTGGCGGTGGCGGTGGCGAAGTTGCAGGCGGTTGGGGCGGCTCGGAGGCAGGTGAGCCCCCGGATCCGGTTTCTGTGTCTTGGGAAGCGGGGCTTTGGGCGTTGGACGCCTTGCGGAACTGTGCAACCCTGGGCTGAATGGTGGTTCGCGTTGCACCCCAACCCTAGACCCCCTCGGGCCCAGGCCTAGCTTAGCTGAGGCGGCTGAGGGGCGGGAAAGACTTGACGCGATTTCCTGGTCTTTACAGGTTTTGATTGTAGGTTTTATCTCAGTTTGCATCTCCCTCTACCTTTATGGAAGCAAAAGTGTGGCAGTTCCCTTCCACTGAATCCCCCAGATTGAATTTTTGCCCTCAGCTTTCTTTTTGTTCCTATAATTTGAGTTTTCCTTTCGCCCATACAGTTTCTCTGCCACCACTTTTTCCTCCTTCACTTTCCTTTTTCGATGAGCAATTACCTAAAGCGAGGATATTCGCATTCATGTGATTATACGGCCAGATATGCCCTCTTAAGACAAACAGCGAAAAACTCTGGAGCGACGTGTAAGAATCACCTCAGTACCATGTTGACGCGCAGATGCTGACTCTGTAGGTCTGGGCAGGGCCGGGGAGTCTGCATTTCTAACAAGCTTCCCCGGGTGCTGCTAGTCCACGTCGCGAGTAGCGAGGCTATGCATCAGCTCAGCCTGATAACAACTATAATGCGAGGCACTTAATTTTGACTCTTTTGGTAGCCACATTAAAAAACATGAACAGAAACGCGTGTGATTAATTTTAACACTATGTTTCATTTAAGTCCAAAATTTATCATTTCAACACCTAATCAAATACTTTAAACGTGAAATATTATAAATTATTTTACTTAAAGTATGCTCTACCCCGAATGCGGGCTTGAACTCACAACCGCCCAGAGTCCCATGCTCTACTGACTGAGCCAGCCAGGTGCCCCAGTTCTTTTTTTTTTTTTTTTTTTTTTAATATGGTCTTTGAAATCCAATGTGTATTTTACACTGACAAGGCATCTTAGTTCTGACTAGACATAGTTCAGATTTTCCTTAGCCACCTGTGACTAGTGACTGCTGTTACTGGAGAGCGCAAGTCTAGATGGTGTATGGTTGGTTGCCCACTGCAGAAATTAGAAAGTGTCATGGGGCGCCTAGATGGCTCAGTCGGTTAAGCGTCCAACTTCGGCTCAGGCCATGGGCCATAATCTCACGGTTCATGAGTTCAAGCCCTGGGTCCCTCCCAGCCCCGTGTCGGGCTCTGTGCTGACAGCTCAGAGCCTGGAGCCTGCTTCGGAGTCTGTGTCTCCCTCTCTTTCTCTCTGCCCCTCTTCTGCTCATTCTCTCTCTCTCTCTCTCTGTCTCTCTCTCTCAAAAGTAAACATTAAAAAAAGAATTTTTTTTTTAAATCTGTTAAAGATCAAAGGGTTGCATGTGCCCAAACCCTCTGCTGCTCTGTGAGATGGGCCTCAGAACAACTTTAGAGCTTCTCTGCCCAATATGCAGAAATAGTAAAAATAGCCAACACTTTTTGCAGGGTTATTTTGTGCCAGGTGTTGTATTGAGTTCTTTGTGTGTATTTAATCCTTACAGCAACCCTTGGAGGTAATTACTATTATCTCTATTTTGTAGGTAACGGAATCTAAGGCCCAGAAGGTTAAAATATTAGCCTGCAGTCATACAGCTAGTAAGTAGGAGAACCAGGATTCAAATTCAGGTCAGTTTTGACTTATAAATCCTGTCGGCCCTTGCAGTATATAATTTTTATTTTCCACTTTATGGCAGATGAAGTGTTCAGATTTCAAACAGAGAGGGTTCCCTCATACAAGTTCAATTTGTCCGTCAGTTGCAGTGAAATATTTTGGTAGTTTTACGACTCTCCATTTTTTTTTAAGTAAGCTCTAGCTCAACACGGGGCTTGAACTTAGGACCCCAAGATCAAGAGTTGCATGCTCTACCGACTGGGCCGTCTCCTATATTGTAAATAGTAATAAAAGATATAACTTCCCCCAGTAGTATATCCGGGCAGTAATGGCTCTTGATTCATTTGTGTGCCTCTCTGAAGAAAGAGGGTGGGAAAGCTTAGAAATTCTTAGAATGTTTCACTGTGGAATCACCGTGTTTGTTGGTTTTGTTTGTGGTTAAGTCTTTTTGTTGTTTTTATTATTCTTAAAAATGAATGTATTCTTGCTCCTGTGACCTTCACATTGAATATTTCAAAGACAACATTATGATTTTTCTAGGCCCACCAAACAGTACTACGCTGAACTAAGGAGATTTATGATTAGAAAAGCAAAAATACACATACTAAAATATGATCTTTTGCTAAATATTTATTTCTATTTTTATATGTTGTAAGAAATATACATCTTGTGAATTATTTTCTCTTTATGTTGGATTTATTAGTACATATTTAGTCAAAATTACAGTTATTTTGCTTCTGAAGCAAGAAATGGTTTCTTAAAGATCCTATGGTGGATTGAAAAATTAAAGAAGCATTTACAAACAGCAGTAATGTTAGTTAAAAGGAAGATTGTTTAAATCAATTGGAGAAGGGAGAGTGTGGTAGAGGTTTAGAAAGGATCCATCCATCAATCGCTTATCTCCCTCAGTACCCACCACCTACATTGTCCCAGTGTCACATGATTGAGCTAGCATAAAGGGGAAAGGGTCATTCATCACATCACACCATTGCCACAATCAGAAGAGGCTGTCGCTTTAATATGGTCATCATATCCCCCATTCTCTTCAACTGATGCTTGAATCTTGTTTGTGAAGCCACTGTAAATGTGTGTCCAGCCTCTGTATAAATCCTTCCAGTGATAGGAACCATGCAACTTCATGAATTTTCCTGTTTTAAATTAGATATCTGAAATGTGAAAGTAGAAAGTTCTTATAACACGTTATTAACTTGAAAAACTTTTCAGGGTTTAGCCAGGTGGGAGTCCTATGACAGCCCCTTGTGTTCCCCTCTGGTCAGTTGTATGCAGCTAGTGCAGTTGTGTGCAGCAAAACACCTGTGTGCTAATTGTTTCTGCAGTGTCCTTAGGTTATACAGATTCCCAGAGCCTGTTGTCTAAATGCAGAGAAGTCCTCTAATTATTACAACCACCCGTTTACCTCCTTCTTTAAAAACCAGAGCTGGTTTTGTCTAGTTAGGACTACCTTTCTGCACAACCTGAAAAGTAATGACATTTGAACAAAACCTCCAACTAGTTACTTTGATTATGCTGACCATATATATTTTTTAATTTTTTAATGTTTATTTTTGAGAGAGAGACAGAGACAGAGTATAAGTGGGTGAGGGCAGAGAGAGAACACAGAGGACACAGAATCCAAAGCATGGTTCCAGGCTCCGAGCTGGCAGCACAGAGCCTGATGCAGAGCTTGAACCCAAGAACTGTGAGATCATGACCTGAGCCAAAGTTGGGTGTTTAGCCGACTGAGCCATTCAGGCGCCCCTGATGATGCTAACCATATTTATTAACCAAATATTTGGGCATGTGGTCTGACATTTCTTTATCTGATATGTGGATATGTATGCAAATTCCCACAGAAGAGTAAGAACATTGTTAAAACTTATTTTTTTTTTAAAGAAGGCATTTTTCTGGAGTCACTCTTTTTTTTTTTAATGTTTATTTTTGAGAGAGAGAGAGAGAGAGAGAGAGAGAAAGCGTGAGCGAGGGAGGGGCAGAGAGCGAGGGGGACAGGGGATCTGAAGCAGGCTCTGTGCTGACAGCAGACAACCCAATGCACGGCTCGAACTCAAAAACTGTGAGATCAAGACCTGAGCTGAAGTTGGACACTTAACCGATTGAGCCACCCAGGCGCCCCTGTTAAAACTTAATATTAAGTCACCTCTTCAATATAACTAAAGACTTACCCATTACAATCGAGCCAGCTAGTATGATAATGCTGTGTACCAGTCCTGGCATGATGATAAATATATGGGGCCATATTTTAGAGTAGACTTCACGTTTTTTCTGTAGTTTAGCTGCTTGACAGTCAGTATATCCTTGATATTCTTAAAAAGCAGGTGGGTTAGAAATATTATAACTGAATCCTGACCCCAAGTGGCTGCCAATGTTGCAAAGTCGGTGTTAGAGACTAATAGAAATTTGAGCACATATGAGTTTGGACTTTCAGGAATTACATTTTCCATAGAGTAACAGATGGATTGGATGAGGGAAGAAATGAAGCCACTAGGCAGTGGCCCAAGGCATTGAGATGTTAGCACATCCCTTGTGGTAACACCCAACAAAACCAAAAGTAAACAGGTGAGCCGGGACGTCATAAAGGAAAAGGAAACCTTATGGTCAATAACTTAATACAGAGGAAGGAATTATGATAGAGTCCAAAATATCCTTGATGACTTAAGATTGGTACCACAAAATCTTGTTTTGGGGAAAGCTTCGGTTTTATGCCTATTGAATTTGAAGTAGATCTGAAACTCTCAGAACACTGGATTTGAAAGTGTAGAGGTTTTATTTACAGTTATTTACAATTATTAAAGATGAGCTCCTTGAGGGTTTAGTGTTGCAGAAGAGCAAATGGAGTTCATGTTGCTGTTATAACTAAGATGAAATCATTTGAAATTTCTTCCCATTGATTTTCTAGAAATCCCTTTAAAGATCAGTATTTTTCTTTTAATTTGTTTTAATGTTTATTTATTTATGACAGAGAGAGAGAGAGCACATGAGTGAGTGAGGGGTAGGGGGGGGGTCGGGAGGGAGACAAAATCTGAAGCAGGCTCCAGGCTCTGAGCTCGAACTCAGAAACCGTGAGATCATGACCTGAGCTGAGGTCGGACGCTTAACCAACTGCACCACCCAGGCGCCCCAAGATCAGTATTTCTTAATTGCTTTTTTTGAAGTGTTATATTCAAGTGTTTCTTCTTGAATAAATTATTTAAAATAGGTATCTTTTTTCAAGATTTTATTTTTAAGTAATCTCTACACCCAGCATGGGACTCAAACTCACAGTCTTGAGATCAAGACTTAATCTTGATCTCTGACTTAATTTTTGTTTCTCCAGATTTTTTAATAGGTATTACGTGACCATTATAAAAATTTAAAGTATTAAAAACATAATTCTCAGTTTGTGGACTTATGCCAAATATGTTTAAAATTTGACATACCTTGGGGCACCTAGGTCCAATTGGTTAAACGTCCTGGTTTCCACTTGAGTCATGATCTCACAGCTCATGGGTTTGAGCCCTGCTGCGAGCTCTAGGCTGACGGTGCAGAGCCTGCTTTGGATTCTCTTTCTCTCTCTCTCTCTCTGCCCTCCCCCCCACTCGCATTATTCAAAATAAATAAATAAGCTTATAAAAATAAAATAAAATCTGACATACCTGGAAAAATATAAAATCTTTATGCTTCTTATAGGGCATATCAGCCTATGTTTTTAAACAGATTTACTTTCATTTAAGAGTTTTCTGTAGCACTTTTTCACAAAGTTTACTGTAGAACATATTTTGAAGTTATATGACACTCATTCTTGGAAATGGCATGATAAGTATTATATTCTTTATTTTATATTTTTATTTTATAAAATATTGACTTTATTTTCTGTGTGCACATATCTTTACATTCAGTAAACATTTAATAGTGGACTAAGTGTTGCATTTAGTCTAGACCAGTGCCTAAGAAACTATACCACCCATAATACCATTTTCTTAGTTTAAGAACTCAGTATTCATTCTTGTGGTCTGCAAAACAAATAAATAGCATTTCCTCAATTTTCTTCTGACCAGTTTTCTAAAAAACACTTTTTTTCCTTCACTTTGTAACTTTGAGGGTCTTTTTGTTCCCACGTGGTTTTTTATTGGACCAACTAAGTCTGGAAGAACCAATTAGGATGATCTGATTAAAAATATTGGCATTGCTTTAGGGGAAACTAGGAATACAAGCAAGTAGTTATCTCCCAGGGTCTTTGAAATTGGGGTGCATGCAGTGTGAGGTCCATGTGACTTGATCTGGGAAACATGTCCTGTTTTAAGATGCAGTAGGCAGGGGCGCTGGCTGGCTCAGCTGGAGGAGCATGCGACTCTTGATCTCCAGGTTATGAGTTCAAGCCCCACTTTAGGTGTAGAGGTTACTAAAAGTAGTAAATAAACTTAAAAACAAAAAAGTTACCATGGGCAGGGGAAACAGTGGCTTCCAAAATTACAACAGGAGATGCTTTGAAATCAAAGTGTTGTTACGTAATTGTTCCGCTCCTCAAAAGGGAAATACTAGTAGCTCCCAATTGAGTAGAAGCAGTGATTTCTTTCTTTATTTAATAATAATAGATATTGATTCTCCCAAGCTATCGCTGGGAAACCTACTAGTTAGTAAGCAAATAAAAGCAAGGTTTTGTTTGTCAGTAGGTAACAAAATCTGGAAGCATAGAACAGATGGGGTAGATTAAATGTTACTGGGAGTGATTTCAGAGAAGGAGTAGGACTTGAGTTTCATTCAGTTCGCAGAATCTGTAGAGTAAGTTCAGCACAGTCTCCGAGAACAAGCAATGCCTGGAAGCCCTGAGACAAGGGTGACCAGATGGCGTGGAGTCACTGACTAGCTCAGAAAGAGAGTGTGTGTTAGAGAAATGGGGGAGTAAAGTAGATTAGGGACAGAGAGTATGCATTTTAGGCAGCCTTGAAAGCTAGGCAGACAAGGTTTCTTTAACATTGTACATACACACACCTGCAACCAAAGGGTTAGAACTGAATTAACATCAGACCTCGCTCAGCCTATTTTTTCTATACTTTATTGATACATGCTACATATATAGGTTTTTTTTTTTTTGAAGTTTATTTATTTTGTGAGAGAGAGAGAGAAAGAGAGAGCGAGCAGCGGCAAGAGAGCATGCGAGCCTGGGAGGGAGACAGAAGTTTCTAAGCAGGCTCCGTGTTGTCAGCAGAGAGCCTCACTCAGGGCTGAATCCCAGGAACCGTAAAATCATGACCTGAGCCGAAATGAGGACTTGTCACTTAACCAACTGAGCTACCCAGGTGCCCCGCTACATACACAGTTTCTATGTCTTGAATGTGTATTCATGTCTGTTAGCTCCAGCATTTGATTATCACATTCTAAAAAACAGCAACCATTGCCAAACTACTCAGTAAAGACCCTTTCTATGGATCCATTAGATCCACTAAGACTCAACATACAGGGTTGGCTTCGTGGTTTGGGACCTATGCAGTTACACTGGACTTTGCTCTCAGAAGGAACCTGTGCTTGGTTTAATTCTCTGCTATCACTGTCTTGAAATTTTAATAATTTCTAGAGAAGGTTCCCTGCTCTTTCATTTTGCAATGAGCCCTGCAAATTATACAGCCAGTTCTAACAAGTACTTAATAATTATCAGTCAGTCCTGAACTAAAGGGTATAGGATTCTAGTTTTAAGTGACATATCTAAGGTTAGCAGCTCAATAGAAAAACCATTAACTGTAATGGTCAAGAGAAATGACTTTGGAGTGGGTAGTACCTGGTCTGGCCCAGCCCTGGCCCAGCTGGTGCCATGACACCCTAGGTGTGTACCTTCACTTCTGGAAGACTCCTTTTTCTCATCCATAAATTAAATGCAATAATAGTACTTTCACCAGAAAGTATGTTCAAGAATGTTCTTAACTGGATAGTTTGTTAAAGGCCCAAACTGGAAACAATCAAATGTCTGTCTGGAGTGGAATGGAGAAATAGTAATTTATTCATACAATAGAATATAGTATAACAAGGATGATGAATGAACTACAACTATAGGAAACAACATGGATGATGCTCACAAACATAATATTGAGAGAAAAACCAGACATGAAGGAGTATGATTTCACTTCTAGAGAGTCAAAAACAGACAAAAGTAATCTGTGCTATTGAAACTTGGGATGTTGAGTATCCTTAGGGGAAGGTGGTGGCTAGAAGGGGAACAAGGGAGCTTCTGGAGTTCTAGTAATGTTATGTTTTCTTGCTGTGACATGGCCATATTCACTTTGTAAAATTCAGTAAGCTCTTCATTTAGGATCTGTGAACTTTGCTGTGTATATTTTATACTTCTATAAAATTTACATTAAGAAATAGTCTTGGGGCACTTGCATGGCCCAGTCAGTTGTGCATCTGACTCTTGATTTTGGCTCTGATCATAATCCCAGGGTCACCGGATTGAGCCCTGTGTCAGGCTCCACCCTGAGCATGCAGCCTGCTTAGGATTCTCTCTCTCCTTCCCTCGGTCCCTCTCCCTCGCTCATAAGCACTCTCTCTCTCTAAAGTAAAATAAAATAAAATAAAGATATAGTCTTGCCATACAATTACATTTGGCCCCTGAACAAGACTGGGGTTAGGGGAACCAACCCTCCGAGCAGCTGAAAATCCACGTGTAAGTTTTGACTCCCAAAAACTTAACTACTAATAGCCTACTGTTGACTGAAAGCCTTACTGATAACAATCAACTCATATTTTGTATGTTATATATATATTATATTCTGTATTCTTTTTTTTTTTTCAACGTTTATTTATTTTTGGGACAGAGAGAGACAGAGCATGAACGGGGGAGGGGCAGAGAGAGAGGGAGACACAGAATCGGAAGCAGACTCCAGGCTCCGAGCCATCAGCCCAGAGCCTGACGTGGGGCTCGAACTCACGGACCGCGAGATCGTGACCTGGCTGAAGTCAGACACTTAACCGACTGCGCCACCCAGGCGCCCCTATATTCTGTATTCTTATAATAAAGTAAGCTACAGAAAAGAAAATGTTATTAAAGTCATAAAGAAGAGAAAAAACATTTACAGGACTATATTGTAAAAAAAAAAATACACATGTAAGTGGACCTGTGCAGTTAACTCATTTGAGAGTCAACTATGTTATGAAAATTAAACAGTTGTGGAATCCTTAGAGATGCTTCCATAAGTTCACAGAATATAGTTTTAGAACTTCCACTAAGTGGTTTATAAACTGATACAGAAGAATCAGGGATACGGTTTTAATAAGTGTCTTCACTTCACTTTTTGCTTTTTAATGGTCTTTTTTTTTAAGACTTCGACAGCCCTTTAAATACCACCTTTGGTAATTAAAATTGAGCTCTGTGGCCCTTGTAAAAAATTTTTTTAACTGCGTCTAATAATTTTTACTGAATAGCAAAGTAAAATCAAGCACCTCACCTTTGTGTGAAAGGTTGAACTACATTCTTAGTAAGACATGTACCCAGAGATTGTTACATATTCTCTTATTTAATCACTTTCAGGAATTATTATCTAAATTGTTTGAAAACTACATTTATCCTTTGCCAGGATTATTTTTCTTTTTTTTTTAATGTTTATTTGTTTATTTGTTTATTTATTTTGAGAGGGAGAGAGAAAGAAAGAGGCAGAGAGAGAATCCCCAGCAGGCTGCGCTATCAGCACAGAGCCCAACACAGAGCTTGATCTCACAAACCATGAGATTGTGACCTGAGCTGACATCAAGAGTTGGATGCTTTAACCAACTGAGCCACCCTGGCACTCCAGCCAGCATTATTTTTCAATTTTTGCTTTCATTTGGTCTGGGAGATACTTCATTTCATATTTATGTATAAATATATATGGTTTTTTTTTTTTTAGGGGACTATGAAAGGCTTATATTTTCAAAAGAGTTCTACAAATGAAGAAATAACATTTGTATTTCAAGAAAGGGTAAGAAAAATGGTTTGATTATTTCCTATATGTAATAGAATCAGTTTTAAATGACCTGTTATTATTTTAAGTGGAACTAAGTGAGATAAAATTACTTTAATGAAATATACAAAGTGCTTTAGTCTTAGGTGAAAATGATGGTCCATATTATGGTATAAATATATTTTTTTAAAGAGTTGCAAAGGAGTTTTTAGTTCCTCAGGGTGGTGGTATAACGTATAATTAGGAAAACAGAGTAATCTTGATAGTCTTATATGTTGCAGAATTAACCCAGCATATTCAGAATCCCACAGTAAGGTGAGTATTCAGATTGTAGCCATACTTCAGAAAATATTTCTCTCGTGTTGTAAAATGAAAGGGGGGGGAAGCATTGTTTTCCACACTAGTTTCTGGGGTTTGCAAATTTAATTCGCTAAACTTTAAATTGTCTCTCATTTTTGACCAAGAACAGGTAGTAGAATTTTCATGTGTTGGTGATTGAAAGGTTTGTGGCAAGCCAGGATCATTCCACTGTCAACTTAGGGCCCAAAACTAAGTGCTATATTTATTTCATGGTAGTAATAAGAATTTCTAGATCATGAACACAATCCAGTTTTTCTGTTATCTTTCATTAACTCCAAAATTAAAGTTAAGTCAGGAGTCTAAATCTCAAACAGCTGGGTTTCTGCCATTGAGTCAGGATGAAGCTCTCAGAGGTTTGATTGGCTCTTGGGAAGAATTATGTACAGGTTCATATAGTCATTAGTAAAATCCACATATTCATTGATATTATTGAATATCTTCATAATATCACCAAATACTATCAAATCTGAAACTTACAAAGAGACACTCCCAGAGTATCATGTCCATGTCAGATAAAACACTGATCTCTTTGATAGGTTATAGGAGGGGCTACACAAGTAGATATTCCTACCCAGCTTTTGATCTAATTTGGGGGAATATCAGGAGTTGAGGGAAGTATTTTAATTATTGTTGCCGGGATATGGTTATTTGGCAGAAGTGATAATATATGTAATAAATAATATAATAGGTGGATGATATTGAGTGCCTGAGTGTGAACGATTCTTTGCCGTAAAGGTATATCTAGCTGTGGAATAAGGGGATAATTAAATGCCTTTAAGTTTGTGCTTTGACCCCAAAATCCCATGTGGCATGCTGAAATGTCCAAGACAGATATAAATAAGGTAAGTTAAATAAGATACACAAGTGACACTAAACAACTTCATTTATAGCATTAAGAAAATTCCAAAATCAGTGAAGGCTATATGTCATGTGTATAAGGATATCCCTGTACATGCAAAGATTTGATGCTTTGAGATTATTTAGATTCAAAAAAAGTATGGTATTTGCTCTACTTTGTTACCCTAAAAATTTACTGCCTACACATATACCCATGTTGGTATCCATTCATTTTCAAAATAACTACCCTACAGCTTTTTAAACATTTTATCCCCAAATTCCCTTTCTACTTTTTGCATTCTGTATTATTTGATAATTGCTTATGGCTTTTTCAGTTAAATTAGCTATAAGATTTGGGGTGGGGTGTATTTAGTTTTGTTCAATTATGTATGGCAGTTTTCACAACATAAAGGCATGTTCTCAAAAGAATATTATCATTTGGTTCTAGGAAAATCTTCCTATTACAGAGGATAACTATGTGAAACTTCAGGTTAAAGCTTGTGCCCTGAGCCAGATAAATACAAAGGTACGATGCTTTTATTTTCACCAAAAGTCAAATGAGAGTGTCCTGGTATATTTAGTGTACAAATAAATCATGATAACTGACTTCTGAGTGCCAAGAAATTAACATCCTTAAAACACTAAAACAGCTAGAGAGGATATATAATGTGAATTTGTGTGTTTTTATATTATTATCTAACTATATTATTATTATATTATATTATTATTATATTATATTATTATTACATTATATTAGTATCTAACTATATTATTATCTAACTATATTATTCTATATTATTATCTAATAACTATATTATTCTACATTTTATATTATTATATGAAATATTTTATAAACTACACTGTGGAAGGCCGAAAATTTATAATTACTATAGCCTATTAATCAAGGAAGAAATTATTTTTATAAATATACTAAAAATAAAACTAGGAATCTCATCGGTGATTTATTAACTATTCTGTAGATATTTCTAGTTAATGTCTTTAGATAGAGTTCACATTCTTCTTGTCATTTTTCTTTGTCTTTCCCTCTTGCTCATACATACATATCCCACCCTCATACCACCCCACAGTAGTCTTCCATTATTGACACGAAGTACTTGAAAGGTCTTCAAATAGTAAATAAAGTGTGGTTAAATGTGCCATGGTAAAGCAGGTCCATTTACTCAGTTTTGTAAAGATTAATACTGTAGTTTTATTGGACCCTTAACTAACTGGATTATAATGCCATCATAATCTCTAGAAATCTAAAAGTTTTCTGCGATTAAGTCACATTTAGGAAAATTACAGAGCAAAGTCATAGGTTTCCATTGGGCAACATGAGCATGACTTGAGAAGTGAATTAGTAAGATAACCTTGAAATCCTTTCACCAGAAGTGCTGGTACTCCTTCCAAGGTGTGCTTTTTATTTTTTTTTTAAGTTTATATATTTATTTTGAGAGCGAGAGAGAGAGAGGGCAGGTAGGGAAGGAGCAGAGAGAGAGAGAGTCCCAAGCAGGCTCTGTACTGTCAGCACAGCCTGACACAGGGCTCAAACCCTCAAACTGTGAGATCATGACCTGAGCCAAGATCAAGAGTTGGACTCTTAATTAACTGAGCCACCCAGGTACCCCCCAAGGTGTTCTTTTTAAAACTATGAAAAATTCATTGAAATCCCAGTCTAGGAAAATTATCTAGCAGAAAGAAATGGTCCATTAGAGTAAAATCAGTTTAATGAAATATTGTCCAACTATTAACCTTTATGGAATGGTTATGGAAACTGTGGTAATGCAAGAAAATACTTGTGGCGAGTAAAGGGCACAGGAGGTAGTTGTTACGTCCATAATGAAGATGTAACATGGCCACATGAAATGACATGTCCACACAAAAGAAATACTGTAGAACATCCAGTATTTCCAGGAGAATGTCATAGGAAAATCTTAGGAAAAGCATAAAGTTGCACACTGAACAAAAGACTTTTCTGGCAATTAGGTATACACCAGAAATCTAAAAAATTTTTAAATAAAAGAAGGGTGCCTAGGTGGCTCAGTCAAGTCTTGATCTCAGCTCAGGTCTTTATCTCAGGGTCATGAGTTCAAGTGCTGCAATGGGCTCCACGCAAAGCATGAAGCCTACTTTAAAAAAATAAAAACAAAGAAATATGCAAGAGAATTATATCAATGTATTTTTCTTGCTGTTCCTAAAATCCTATGATCTCTTTAAATCTGTCTAGCATCTCTCATATTATTATAACGTTATAAGTGGCAGGAACTTAAACTACAGATTTATGTACACTCTGCCAGTTTAAAAGTCAAGTACTTAATTTGTTCAGAATCTAACAAAATACTAACCTCTTGAAAAAGAATTTATCCTTGGGGCACCTGGGTGGCTCAGTCAGTTGAGCATCTGACTTCGTCTCAGGTCATGATCTCACAGCCCGTGAGTTCAAGCCCCGCGTCGGGCTCTGTGCTGACAGCTTGGAGCCTGGAACCTGCTTTGGATTCTGTGTCTCCCTCTCTCTCTGCCCCTAACCCACTCACATTCTGTCTCTGTCTCTCTCAAAAATAAATAAATATTAAAATAAATAAATAAAATAAAAAAGAATTTATCCTTTGAAAAAAGAAACTCAAATCTGAAATTATATGGCAGTTGCCCTTCTGTATATCCATCACTTTTCCCATCTGCCCCTTACCTAGGACTTGTGAGAAGCTCATATGATTTCTAAGGACGTGGGAACAGAGAACCTTCTGTTCTCATTGCCTACATCCCCTCTATTCAAAAAGGCCCTCTCCAAATTCCCTTCGCCCCACCAGAATGAAGTGACTGATAAAAAGTATTTAGTCAACCAAGAAGAGTTTGGGCCATAATTTTTGTTGGCAACATAAAAATGCTAAACAAAGAGTGTTAATGGTGATTTGAATAACACACATACCTCAGTTCTCCATATCAACTAATTTCTCAGCAAACTCTTTGTTTTCCTACTGTAGAGAGAATCTTATTCTGTGAAGTTACTTGTTTTGTCTTAACTCCAAAAATTAAATCCTATTTGTTTTTTCTGTGGTTTGATTTTTGCTCTTGCGTTCCTCATATATGAGAAAAGGCCAGGATTTATTCTTAACAGTAAACAGTCTTTGTCATGATTTAGCTTCTAGCAGAAATGAAGATGGAGAAAGAGTTCTTTCCTGTTGGGAGAGAAATTGCTGGAATTGTGTTAGATGGTAAGTTTATAGATATAAATATCTATTTATTTTCTAAGATGAAAGAATTAAATGGTAGCTAATTGGTTTACCAGTACAGAAAATTACATATACTTCCTCAAATGTGAAATTTAATTATACAGAAATGTTTCCCTTTTTTAATTAAAAAGAAAAATGGAACTTAATTGGTGTTTTATAATTGAAGAGCTTATTAGAGTTTAGTAAATATTTAGGGATTATGTGTTTAAATCCATGAGTAATCATATGGAATAGAATGATCAACATTGTTCTTTTTATGATATTTACAAACCATAAATTGCCTGTGTAAGTGGGCTTTGGGCCAAATTTATAATAGAAGCTGTATTCACATTCAATTTGTTATGTTTGCCTAAAATTGAGCATTTAAAGTTAAGCAGTTTGCTCATGCAAAAATGGGTTCTTGGGAGAAATAACCAGTAAGATTTTATGGTTGCCTTAAATTAAAAAAAAAAATTGTTTCTAAGTTTTATTTAATAAATAATGAGTAAATAGTGGTCTTAACATGCAAGACAGTAAGCCTAAGTATTTGAGATCCTTGTTTTTAATGTTTATTTATTTTGAGAGAAAGGGAGAGTACACATGCACACGTATACACGTGCAGGCAGGAGAGAAGCAGAGAGAGAGGGAGAGAGAGAATCCCAAGCTGGCTCCACACGGTCAGCACAGAGCCTGACGCAGGACTTGATCCCACAAGCTGTGAGATCATGACCTGAGCCGAATCAAGAGTTAGATACTTAACCAACTGAGCCACCCAGATGCCCTGAGATAATTTGTTTCTAAATAGATCTATGTTTCATATTCATTGCTAATTGGTAGTTCATGATCAGTCAATATGTTTGCTCTTTCTGCATATGTGAATGAATGAATGAGTATATACTGTGGGTTCGACTATTTGAGTTTTACCTGTGATTTTAATCTATAATATATTTGACTCTTCCTCAGTGTTTTCTTCAGATATAGCTAAAATACAATTTCTTCTTTCTTCTGCTCAGAATGTAGGAAAGTAAAAGTAAAAATTTTAACAGCTAGAACATGATGAGTCATTTAATTCATTCATTTATTCATCTGACATTTAGTAAGCATTTGCTAAGCGCTTCGGATATTAAATAAGACAAAGTCCCCTGCTGTCAAAGAATTTACTATCTAGGGGAAAGACAGATACATACATATGAGCAGATTATTATGAACGCTCAGAAGAGAGATACCCAACCCTGCCAGAAGAAACAGGGAAGGCTTCTTGGGTAAGTTAACCAGACAGTAAGGAGGAGAATCATACTCAACACAGAGGATATCATGAACGAAGACAGAAGCAAGAAATCATGTGATGCATTGTAAGACTCTGTAGAGTTTGGTATTGCTAGAGCAAAAGCAAAGTTCTGGGCAGGAGTCGGAGGCAACATACTTGGCAGCAGAGAAACATTGTGTTAAAATTCTCCTTTAAAAACAGCAGAATTAAAGATAACAAAATATTTTAATGATATGAACACTGATTCCTTCCCCCCAAAATATGAAGCAGGAAGGTAGACAAGGGCTAGAGCCATAATGAGCTTCATATGTCAGATTGGGTTTTAGGGAGATTATTGCTGTGGCCATATGAAGGGTACTTTTGAGGCTGTAGGCAAGAGGACTGGTTGAGGCATAGACTAACAGGCAACAGATGACAAAGTCCATAAACTAGACTAGACAGTGGTGGCAGAGGTATGTGTTCACGAAATACTGAGGAAATAAAGTCAGCAGGAGTGAATAATTAACTGCAACAGGGAAATAAAAACAGGTTTAAGAGCCAGGAGTTATTTACCCGATTCTGGTTAAGGTATGAATTGGTGCCACTAATTGAGAAGAGAATAGGATCTGATTTGGAGGAAGATGGTAAGTTTAGATGTATGCTTGTTGAGTTCAAGGTACATAAATGACATCTGACTGGAAAGGTCTAGTAAGCAATATATGAGTTTAAAGTCAAAGATAGGAAGGGCGCCTGGGTGGCACAGTCAGTAAGCATCTGACTCTTGATCTCGGCTCAGGTCACGATCTCATGGTTCATGAGAGCCCACATTGGGCTCTGCACTGATGGCGTGGAGCCTGCTTGGCATTCTGTCTCTCCCTTTCTCTGCCCCTCCCTGGTTTGTGCACTCTCTCACTCACTCTCTCTCTCTCTCTCTCTCTCTCTCTCTCTCAATAAATAAACTTAAAAAAAAATTAAAAGCAAAGAGTTCTGTGCTAGGATTGTATATATTTGACAGTTGTCCACATATCAGTTGTATTTGAAATCAGAATTGTTGAGCTCACTCAGGGAGAGAGTAGAAATGGAGAAGAGCCATAGCCACTCTTTGGGGGACAACTGAAAGGAGTGTGAAGGAAGCCAATTGAAAAAGATCAGAGTGATCCCAGGAAGACTGCACAGCAGCAGAAGGGAAAGGGAAAGGAAAGGGAAGGGAAAGGAAAGTACAGTGCATCAGAAGCCGCAAATACTGAGGGATGTTGGTGCAGGAGGGATCCAAAGAAAGAGCAAACTGTGAAAAGAGGACTTAAAAGTAGGAATATCAAACTTAGGGTATCTCGTGGAGCACCAACAGATGATTTCTGGAACTATCTTGCTGCTGTCCAGCCACAGAGGCCACTTCCAGATTTCCAGCTTCCATCTTCCTTCCTTGAACTACCTCAGTTTCGGTGTCTGGTAACGAGGACTAATAATGCCTACCTCATGGGCTGAATGCCTACTACAAGTAGGCATTCAATGATGTTTGGGGTTTCCTCTCCTTTCTTCTTGTAACTATTTGAACAAAAATATTCTAAAGAATTGACTGAGAGGCGCCTGGGTGGCTCATTCAGTTAAGTGTCCAACTCTTGGTTTCAGCTCAGGTCATGATCTCACAGTTTGTGGGTTCGAGCCCCACATTGAGCTGTGTGCTGACAGTGCAGAGCCTGCTTGGGATTCCTCTCTCTGCCTCCTTCTCTGCCCCTCCTCCATTCGTGAGCTCACACATGTGCTCTGTCCCCCCGCCCCTCTCAAATTAATAAATTAAAAAAATAATAATAAAAGAGGAGGCCAAGGTTGTTGTCCTTTAAAACAAAACAAAACAAAAAGAAGAATTAACTGTAGAGGGTTTTTCTCTACATGTGCAGAGAAAATGTAACTATCATTTCTGTGTAGTTCCAAGAAATCTCTTGGCACCAGTGTGAATTTATTTTTATTGTAATTCCAAATCAAAGTAATTTTATGCATGACTCTTACCAGAATCTGCCATTGTGTGTCTGAGGTTCTGCAACTAAAATAATGATAGAAGATTGGGCCAGCCACAGGAGGGGTGGAAAGCAGTATAATCCTCATAAGAGTTGTGGAGTCAATTATTTTCCTTAGCTAAAGAGAGAGACATCCTTCTCTGTGGTGTCAACAGCCACATGACCCAGATTTTATGGAGAATTATGTGGAGAATCCAGATTTGAAGTACTCTGTTCTACAGTATTTATAGACCATCAAAATGCCCTAGAAGTTCTTGGCCTTTCCTCGGAGTCAGTGACCTTTTTTTAATATAAACCCCTGGATTTGTTTCAATAGCTAAGTAATTGAGTAGTATTTAATAACCTCACAATACGAATTGTTGATTTTCTCCCCTCTTTAGTTGGAAACAAGGTATCATTCTTTCAACCAGATGATGAAGTCGTTGGTAAGTTACAATTTATAGCCCTATTTCAAGTCCAATCTATTTTACTGTGATCTCTTCTTTTTCCGAGACAGTTATTAATGTTTATTGTGTCCCCTGCTTTGTATGGAAGAATACATATATCCTGACTTTTTGGAATTTGCTTGCAGATATCCATCAATGATGAAAATTGAGAATTCACTCTCAATAACAGAATATTTAAAACTTTCTTTTTTTTTTTTTAATTTAATTTTTTAATGTACATCCAAGTTAGTTAGCATGTAGTGCAATAATGATTTCAGGAGTAGATTCCTTACCCTCTAGTTCCATTCACGTTAATACTTCCTAATATTTGACTATTGAACAATATTGTAGATGGAAAGATGACCATAGTTGTTACTGTGGTTGGTACCGTCCTTTTTTTTTTTTTTTTTTCCAATATATGAAATTTATTGTCAAATTGGTTTCCATACAACACCCAGTGCTCATCCCAAAAGGCACCCTCCTCAATACCCATCACCCACCCTCCCCTCCCTCGGTACCGTCCTTTCTTGACAGGACCCCAGTCTGTGGCTAGACTGCAGACTCTGAGAAATGCAGTCACAGGTCACCTGCTTGAAGACTGCTGTCTGCCAGGCCATATGGAGGCCCTGCTCTCCATATCCAGCTTGCATTTCGCAGAGATGCTCCCTCTCTACTCTTGGAAAACCAAAATTTTACTGGAAACACTTAGTTTATTGGCTATTTTAGAAATCCAGAGTGAATACTATTGTGCAAATACATATATTTATACTATTCTATCCTAACAGTCACACAAACATATAAAATATGACTTTAATAGTAGTCTCAAAAATTAACCCTTTCTCTATGGAAAAATATTGATAGGAAGATATTCACCTAAACTGAGAAAATATTTTACTTTATGGCTTGCTTGAAGTTGTTGAAAACAGATTTGTAGGGCGCCTGGGTGGCGCAGTCGGTTAAGCGTCCGACTTCAGCCAGGTCACGATCTCGCGGTCCGTGAGTTCGAGCCCCGCATCGGGCTCTGGGCTGATGGCTCAGAGCCTGGAGCCTGCTTCTGATTCTGTGTCTCCCTCTCTCTCTGCCCCTCCCCCGTTCATGCTCTGTCTCTCTCTGTCCCAAAAATAAATAAACGTTGAAAAAAAAAATTAAAAAAAAAAAAAAAAAGAAAACAGATTTGTAGAGAGGTTTTCATCAGCTTTTTCTGGTATTGCCTTTGACTCCTATGTTTCTTGGAGTATTTATTTCTGTCTTTCATATCCTTATTTGTCCAAGAAGTCAGTGACAGTGTGTTACTCAAGACTGTTTTTATAAGAGACCAAAAATAAAATCAAACTAGCGTAGAGGAAATGGGATTTTACTGGAAGTGTACTGGAGTGTCTTAAAGAACCAAACCAGGGGCGCCTGGGTGGCGCAGTTGGTTAAGCGTCCGACTTCAGCCAGGTCACGATCTCGCGGTCCGTGAGTTCGAGCCCCGCGTCAGGCTCTGGGCTGATGGCTCAGAGCCTGGAGCCTGTTTCCGATTCTGTGTCTCCCTCTCTCTCTGCCCCTCCCCTGTTCATGCTCTGTCTTTCTCTGTCCCAAAAATAAATAAACGTTGAAAAAAAAAAAAAAAAAGAACCAAACTGTGGGAAGGTAGCTATTCACCAGGGACAATTTTAATGAGGAACCAGATGCCTCCAAGACTCTGACTTGGCTCTGTACATTGGTCACTGCCTTTACCATCACTCCAAGGTGAAAGAAGAGGGAGTAAAAGATAGTACAGGTGATGAGCATGCATGACAGAAAATGAACAATCCACTTCCCTTCCATACTTCTGAGGTCTCTCCCTTCCCCACACTAGTAATGACTGGGATCCTCCTCAAAATTCCATTGAACAAAATTTAGACTAATACCAGCAACTCATTAGTAATGAATTCATTTTGAGATTGTTTCCCTTAAGTTTCTCCTGTTAATTTCCAGGAATTCTGCCACTAGATTCTGAAGACCCCGGGCTTTGTGAAGTTGTTAGAGTGCACGAGCATTACTTGGGTACGTGCCAGTCTTTTGCAGCCCATGTAAGTCTTACGTCTTTGATGCGTGGTGTTTAGTAACATTGTGTTGTATTTGCATCTACCTTGAGTAATAAATAACTGTTGGCTGGTCACATGAACACTGCTAGCTTATATTAATATCAGTAAAATTCATATTCAGACCAAACAATATATAGACCTTTAAGTTTCACTTACACTACCATGGACAGAGATTTGAAATGTGGTTTCTTTCTTGACTCTGAAATTATATCCCTGATCAGAATCTTTTTTTAATTGAAGTATAGTTGGCATACAATGTCATGTTAGTTTCAGGTGAAGAATTTTTTTTTTTTTTAAACTTCTTATTCTTGGTTATCAATTGAACTTAAAAATGTACAAAAATCTAAGGGCTCCTGGGTGGCTCAGTCAGTAGAGCATGTGACTCTTTATCTTAGGGTTGTGAGTTCAAGCCCCATGGTGGGGGTAGAATGTACTTTAAAAAAATTAATTTCAGGGGTGCCTGGGTGACTCAGTCAGTTAAGCACCCGACTTCAGCTCAGGTCATGATCTCACAGTTTGTGGGTTTGAGCCCCGTGTCGGGCTCTGTGCTGACAGCTTGGAGCCTGGAGCCTGCTTTGGATTCTGTGTCTCCCTCTCTCTCTGCCCTTTCCCTGCTCATGCTCTCGCTCTCTCTCTCTCTCTCTCTCTCAAAAATAAATAAACATTTAAAAAAAATTTTTTTTAATTAATTTCAAAAGGCATTTTTCTGGAAATCTGGGGCCTATGCTTATTTATATGTGTATTAGACCTAGATAATGGAGCCAAGTATGTGTCTTCCTTTGAATGATACAGCTCACTTTCAGATACCATGCCATGAAAGTCTTTGATCCATAGCTATTTTGATGCTATGCAATTTGAAAATTGAAGACCATCACTAGCTTTTTTACAGGTAACTGTACTATTTTTGATCCCAGAATGTCATTGGGCCTTATTTCAGCTATCCTTTTGAGAACCTTGTAACTGTGGAATCAGCTAAAACCTTTCATTTGGATTCCCAGGCTTGAGTTTTGACTAAGTTCCCTAAATTAAATTGGTATAGAAAGTTAAGTATTGAAAAAACGAACAAAATAAGGCCCATTCTTTTAGCTGTTGCTGAACACTGGAGAATTATAAAATGGACCAGAAGGAGAAAAGCAAATTGGAACATTAGTTTCCTAGCTATAAAGCTTAAACCAAGGCAAGCAACCCACACAAAAGACCTTTTATTTTCCTACAAATCAGGAATATTATAGTCCAGAAATCCGTTAACATCTATAAAGAATACAATTCCAGATATTCCTTAAGAAAGAAAATACAGTAAAATGTTTCTTTGAAAGAGGAACTTTCAGAATGGCCACTTACTGTGACAGCTTGTCTTTGGGCAAGACACTGGACACATTCACCAAACTAGATACCCTCTAAGCCCTATTGCAGCTCCAACAAAAGAGGAAATAATTTCAGTACAGTCCCTGAAGATTTGCAGGAGGAAATATTCAGTGTAGCACAACTCTTTTAGTCTCTACTAATTCTTTAGTGATTTTTTTAAATGAAAGTTCAGCACCCAATCACCTTCAAACAAGTCTGTTCTATCACCAAACCAAAGAATTAGGTTCCAAACAGCGTCCCCAAAATGTCTTGTTAATCATTTTACAGAATATTAAAGTTAAGAAGCTGAGTAATTCTTCCAGCTCTTTTGTGCTTTCAGTTCTTAAGACATTTATGTCAAAGAATAATTTTTTCATTCAAAATTTGGTACACATTTTCTGCATTATTTTATTAGACCTAAGATAGAATTGAAATTGTAATTCTTGGGTTTGATATGCTGTTGTTATGGTCCTTACATGGCTCTTTTATTTATATTTTCAGTTTCTATAACATAATAAACACTTGTGGATCATCACCTAACACAAAAGCAAGAACCTCAACATTAAACCACATGTAACCATGGAATGTTAGACCCTTTGCTATCTAAGCGTAGTTTTATTACTGTTAGCATTTTTTAAAGGACTACATGTTTGATTTCTTAATGAAAATATAGGTAGCCCTAATTCTTATAATGGAAGACATTGCCCAGAAACAAAAATAAACTTCATGTATCTTGAGCATGCACTGTGCGAGTAGATGTACTTTAGAGTCAGGCATTCACATTTATTAGCTATATGGCCTCAGACAAATTAATTACCCTGAACCGCATTTTATAATCAAGCAAATTGGGAGAATAGGTATCTTTAAGAGTTTGGTAAAGAATAAAGTACCATGTGTGATACCATCTGGTGCTCTATTTTAATGCCTTGCCTGTCTGAACATTTTCAGCGTGTACGCATAAGTACTCACTTGCCCACTAGATGGCACAGCGTGTATGTGTAGGTACTCACTTGCCCACTAGATGGCACCATTTGGTAAATGCAATGCTCACTGTCCTGTACTGTACCATCTCAACTTTTGAGGAAAAACATTTGAAAGAGCTAGTAAAGACTAGGGAAATGTAATAAAGTTGACCTTAGGCGCCCACATTTGGGGGCACCCGGGTAGCTCAGTCGGTTCA
Organism: Prionailurus bengalensis; assembly: GCF_016509475.1. NCBI lineage: Eukaryota > Metazoa > Chordata > Mammalia > Carnivora > Felidae > Prionailurus > Prionailurus bengalensis. The sequence goes on from NC_057350.1 coordinate 11,724,337, forward strand.
GTGTCTGACTCTTGATCTCGGCTCAGGTCATGATCCCAGGGTTGTGGGATCGAGCCTTATGTCAAGCTACACACTGAGCATGGAGCCTGCTTGGGATTCTCTCTTTCTCCCTGCACCCCTCCTCCACCTGCGCTCTCTCACTCTCTCTCCGTAAATAAATAAACAATTTTTTTTTTTTAAATCACATTTGGTGTACAGCATAAGAGCCTAATGATTAAATGTATCAAGGAACAGCTTAATGATCAGATCATATAGAGCTCCTTAAACTATATTAGGAGTTTGCATTTTGTTTCGAGTGTGTTGTTAAGCCATTGATGAATTTTAAACAGATCAATGTTAGCATGTTATTTATGTTTTTAAAAGATCATTCTGATACTTCTGTTTTCCAAAGCCACCATGAAAGAGATTGAAAAGAAGTTATAAAGTTGAAAATAATATTTATAATACATAAACAAGTGAATGATTCATCTAGAATATATTTTTTTTTGATTTTTTTTTTTTTAACATTTATTTATTTTTGAGACAGAGAGAGACAGAGCATGAACAGGGGAGGGGCAGAGAGAGAGGGAGACACAGAATCTGAAACAGGCTCCAGGCTCTGAGCTGTCAGCACAGAGCCCGACATGGGGCTCGAACTCACGGACCGTGAGATCGTGACCTGAGCCGAAGGCGGACGCTCAACTGACCGAGCCACCCAGGCGCCCCTGGAATATATTTTTAAATTCCTATAAATTAGGGGCGCCTGGGTGTCTCAGTAGGTTAAACATCCAACTCTTGATTTCAGCCCAAGTCATGATCCCAGGGTTATGGGATCAAGCCCTGCGTCAGGCTCCACACTGAGCATGAGGCCTGCTTGAGGTTTTCTCTTTCTCTCCCTCTACCTCTCTCACACATGTGCTCTCTCTCTAATGAATAGATAGATAGATAGATAGATAGATAGATAGATAGATAGATATTAAATAAATTCCTATAAATCAATAAGAAAAGACAAAAATAACAGAAAAATTGATAAAACACTTGAACAATTACTTCACAAAAGGAATTCCAGATGGCCAAGAAACATAGAAAGGTGCTCAGTGTTAGCAGTAGTGAGGGAAAAGCAAGTTGAAGTCACATTAAGAAACCATTACACAGCCACATGATCGGTAAGAATGTATACTAATACGAGGGGTTGATAGAGACGTTCACTAATAGGAGTTCTGTTTACACAGCTATGGGAAAATAAATTCATACAGCCACTTCGCCAGTATGCAGTAAAGTTGAAGGCAGTATACCTGTAACCTGGGATTTCCGTTCCCAAGTAATAGCCTAGAGAAAACCCATGCAACAGCATAACACCATCTTTTATATGAGAGCGTGCTTAGCAGCATTGTTTATAACTGCCAACAACTGAGAACGACACAAATGCCCCCAAACTGGAAAGTGGGTCACCAAATGAACGTGTTTTCATGTAGTGGAATGCCATAAAACACCGTAAGAATGAAAGCACTGCAGCCACGTTTACACAAAGGGGCATGTCTTAAAAACAATGCTGAGAGGAAAAGCAAGATAGAAAAGAATGCATATGCTATGATTCCGTTTAAAGTTCAGAAACAGGCAAAACTAAATGACAATGTTTAGGAGTGCATACTTGGGTCATAAACTAGGAAGGTGAATAAGAAATTAAGTTAGAATGGTGGCAGCCTCTGGCCAGAGAGACCAGGCTAAGGCTGTTGGGGTGTGGGCTGTTAGGGTGGTGATTACTTGTATATTTGCTCTGTATTTATTCATCCATCTGTACTTATGTTTCATGTACTTTATTGCATATGGTTTTTTTAATGTGTAATTCTTTTTTTTTTTTTCATGTTTATTTATTTTGAGAGAGAGAGAGGGGGCATACCTGAGCAGGGGAGGGACAGAGAGAAGGAGAGAGAGAGAAAATCCCAAGCATGCTCCGTGCTATCAGTGCAGAGCCCGACACGGGGCTCAAACTCACGAACCATGAGATCATGACCTGAGCCTAAATCAAGAGTCAGATGCTTAACCGGACTGAGCCACCCAGGCGCCCCTGCATGGGTTTTATTTCAGAATATAATGTTTAAAAAATGCACACACATACAAGCTCCTATGCTCAGGGTGCACTATATATGGGTGAGAATGGAACTAGAGAAACCAAAATGTAGGTAAGGATAATAGGAGTAGAGGCTTGGGCCAGCACCAGGGTGGGAGCCAGAGATGGAGAGAAACAGAGATCCAGAGATCCAGGAGGCAAAATTAATGGGACTTGCAAACTGATTGTTTACTCTTGTTCTTTCTGACAGTTCACAAGCCAGAAAAAGTTACATGGACAGAAGCCGCTGGAACCATTCGGGATGGAGTGCGAGCCTATACAGCTCTGCATTATCTTTCTCATCTCTCTTCTGGAAAATCAGTGCTGATAATGGATGGAGCAAGTGTAGGTGCTAATAGTTCTGTTAAGAAACAGATCAAAATTGGGGCACCTGGGTGGCTCGGTCGGTTGAGCGTCTGACTCTCGGTTTCAGCTCAGGTCATGATCTCACATTTTGTGAGTTCGAGCCCCACATCAGGCCCTAAGCTGACAGCATGGAGCCTGCTTGGGTTTCTCTCTCCCTCTCTCTCTGCCCCTCCCCCACTTGTGCTGTCTCTGTTTCCCTCAAAATAAGTAAATAAAAAAAAAAAAGATCAAAATCCAGCAAACTTAGGAAACAGGCCATCCACCTGCTGATATAATTCTTTGCCAACAGCTTATTCATTGATTTCTTTATCAAATTCCCATTTTGTTAAAATAGGCAGCCTTTATTAATAGGAGATAAAACTTCTTAAGTATATTTAGTTTCTTATTACTTTGAATCTGCTAGTACATTAAAAAAGAAGACAAGCTGTGTTTTTATGCCTATTACACAAAGCCTGAAATAGCTCATGAAATCTTTGAAGCAATGCCCTAAAACTCCCTACCAATTTTGTATATCCCTCACACTTACGTTAATAAGGTATTGATTGCATTTACAGATGGATCACACAAGGTAAAAAATATTGCTAATGTCAACATATTACATGTACCACCAAAAGAATAGCTCAAGACATTAAAACTACATAAAAATAGATTCTGTTACAAACACAATGTTACAAAACTTGGGGTGAGTTGTTATAGTTTTATTTTCTATCTGGCCGTTAATGAAAATTCTTATTTCCCCTACTTTTCTTTTACAAAACAGGCAGACCGGTCTTTGTCATTGGCTTCAGCCTGATGTCCAGCATCAAGATAATAGGTTTTCCCTGAACTGACCCCTCAGGTCAGCAAAAGGATGGATCTTTTGAAGGTGCTTTGATCTTTAAAAGACAAGTAGCTGGACTCACACATAATATGAAATTAGCTTAGACCACCGTGCTGACAAGGCCCGTAAAAGCCCATTTTTCTCTTTCTGAGGCCAAGTGTCTGAGTGCAGCCCCCCATCTTGAAATTACATGCAGTGGCCAGACTGGGTGAGAGCAGGTGGTACATGCACCTGTTCTGCCACTCCTTGTGAAGAAGCGAGTCAACCAAATGCCTCAACCTTGTCCATATTGTTTTTCCTTATTTTATCAGATAACATTAAAAACTATACTAAAGTAGCACTCAAACTATTCTACTTTATTAAACAGCCTATAAAAGAAGTTAGCTGTGGCTTCTGCCTTGTATCTATAAACCTATTTTGTATTTTTTTTCCACACAGGCACTTGGTATGATAGCTATTCAGTTAGCACACCACAGAGGAGCCAAAGTGATTTCCACAGCAGGCAGCCTCGAAGACAAGCAATGCCTTGAAAGACTTAGGCCTTCTCTAGGTGGGTAATATTACTCAACACAGACTTTTAAACAGAAAATTTTAAAGGCATATCACTTTATTTTTTTTATTATTATTATTATTATTATTTTTAACGTTTATTTATTTTTGAGACAGAGAGAGAGCATGAACAGGGGAGGGGCAGAGAGAGGGGAAGACACAGAATCTGACTCAGGCTCCAGGCTCTGAGCTGTCAGCACAGAGCCTGACGCGGGGCTCGAACTCACGGACCGTGAGATCATGACCTGAGCCGAAGTCGGACGCTTAACCGACCAAGCCACCCAGGCGCCCCAAAGGCATATCGCTTTAAAGGCTGTACTTGTAAAACAAAGTACAAACTCCCAAATGAAAGTCACTGATAAAATGCACTTAGTATCTGCGCTAAGTCCAAGTTTACCTAAGTGATAGTTTTAATTTTTATTCTTTTTAAACCTACATTTCTCAGTGTTTTTTCTCTTTTGCCCCATTGTTAGCAACTTACCCAAGTTTGAATTAGCTGAACTTTGACACAGTTTCACAGTACCTGATACCTCTTTGTTTTACTCAATAAATCAATATATGTTTGTATCACCTTGTAGGTTTCTCAACCTCTTTTACCCAGTGATATATACCTCTAAAGTTGTCTGTTTTCTGTGATACACTAGGAAGGAAGATGATCCACTTACACAGAAAACCCAGCTCAGATGTAGTTTATAATGAATAGGACATGGTGGAGACTGGGGAGCTCTTAAAAAAGTGAACCTAGGGACTTAAATGTGAGGCATGAAACTATAAAAATCCTAGAAAAGAGGACAGGCAGTAATTTCTCCAACATTGACATAGCAACATTTTTCTAGATATGTCTCTTGAGGCAAGGGAAACAAAAACAAAAATAAACTATTGGGACTACATCAAAAGAAAAAGCTTCTGCACAGCAAAGGAAACAATCAGCAAAACTAAAAGACAACCTACTGAATGGGAGAAGATATTTACAAGTGACGTCTCTGATAGAGTTAGTATCCAATATTTATAAAGAACTTATGCAAATCAACACTCAGAAAGCAAATAATCCAATTGTGAATGGGCTAAAGATATGAATACATGTTTCTCCAAAGAGATAAAGATGGCCAACAGGCATGAAAAGATGCTCAACAGCTGTCATCATCAGGGAAATGCAAATCAAAACTACAATGAGATATCCTCTCACACCTATCAGAATGGCTACAATCAATAACAAACTACAAGTGTTGGAGAGGATATGGAGAAATAGGAACCCTAATGCACTGCTGGAGGGAATGCAAATTGGTGCAGCCACTGTGGAAAACAATATGGAGGTTCCTCAAAGAGTTAAAAATGGAAATACCTTGTGATTCAGTAACCACACTACTGGGTGTTTACCTAAAAAATATAAAGCACTAATTCAAAAGGATACATGCACCCATATGTTTATTGCAGCATTAATATTTACAATAGCTAAGTAACGGAAGCAGCCCAAGTGTCCATTGGTAGATGAATGTATAAAGAAAATGTGGTTTATCTGCAATGGAATATTACTCTGCCATAAAAAAGAGTGAAATCCTGCCATTTGCAATAACATGGATGGAGCTAGAGAGTATAATGCTAAGCGAAATAAGCTAGTCAGAGAAAGACAAATACCCTATGATTTCACTGGCGGAATTTAAGAAACAAAACAAATGCGTAAAGGAGAAAAGAAGAAAGAGAGAGACAAACTAAGAAACAGATTCAACTCTAGAGAACAAACTGATGGTCACCAGAGGGGTGGTGGGTGGGGAGACAGGTGAAATAGGTGAAGGGGATTGAGAGCACACTTACAGTGGTGAGTGCTAAGTAACATAGAATTGTTGAATCACTATATTGTACACCTGAAGCTAACTTAACATTGTATGTTAACTGTACTGGAATTTTTAAAAAATGTGCTCAACAAAAAATGAGAAGATTAAACCTGACCGCACAACAGAGCGTATGGAAGGAAAAAAGAAAATAGAGACTGAAGAAAATGAACAAGGAGCGGAGAAAAGATAGGAATGGAAAAACTAACAGATGAAGAGAAAATAGGATGAGCAGAGTACATGTGAAGAGCAGGCAGGCAGGAAGGAAAGGTTCATTGAGTGTTAATGTGAATGATATGTCCTTAAGTCATCAACCCTGTGTTCGTGAACCAGGGAGCAGCATCTAGTGAATTTAACTAGCTTGTCCAAGGATATATGACTGAAAGGATTGGAGTGGGATTTGAACCCACCCTTGTCTACCACTGAAGCCTACATTACTCCCATTGTTACATTACGCTTCTGGCAGAGGTAACCAAGACATAGAAGAAAGATTAAGGCAGGGACTGGAGAAAAAAGTTATAAGAGCTTGAAAATGAACTGTGTTGTTGAAGAGAAAGATTTCTTACTGGTTAACCCTGCCCTTCCCGGCTGCCTCAGTTCCCTTTTCCTTGTGTCCTCCCCACGCTCACCCCTGTCGCCCACATATTAGATCACTGTTGTTCTACACCTCCAGTCTGAGCAGCTCGAAGAGGAATTCTTTTTTACGGAAAAGGTGCTAAAATATACAAAACAAATTATAAACCTGTGTCTTCATTTGTGAGTTCAAAGCTGAGATTTTGTTTTATTCGCTCATTGGCTTGTTCTATTGATATCATACTCTAAAGCAACCAGTTAAAACTAGTTTAATTTTCACTATGCTGAAAATAATCATGTTTTGTTCCCTTAACCTTCATGATTTTTCTTCATTTTGGGGAACAACTGGGGAAGGCAGTCGGGGCGGGGAGTGGATTTCTATCACTGAAAAAGGATAAAGCAGCCTCTAATAGAGAAGTACCATATCACACAAGTACATATTTGGCTTTTTAGCTTTAAACTCTATTAAGTCTAAACATACTTGAGAAATTGATTAATCTTTCAGTCTCTGCCTTAATATATGTATCTCTGGGGTTTACAGATTCTCTGTTCTGGCTATATATCTTTTAGCTATAGGGAACAGTCCTCTGTTGAACAGACAAGCCTTGGAACACATTATCCACAAAATGTTCAATATATTTTTTTAATGTAATAGCAGAGTCCCTTACTTTAAATTGATCTTACCACTGTTGGCTTAGAAGAGAAAAAGTACAGTTTGGATCCAGTAATTGTTTGAACCACTCAACACATTTCAGAGAACAGAGATTTACTTGTTTTTCTTACAATTGCCTGACTTCCTGACCTTTACAGCCCGAGTCATCGATGTATCTAATGGGAAAGCCCATGTTGCTGAAAGCTGTTTAGAAGAAACAGGTGGCCTGGGAGTAGATATTGTCCTAGATGCTGGAGGTGGGTACTTTACTAAATCAGTAGTCTGTGTTATTTTTGTAGTGTGATGGATGGATTTCAAAATAAATATATATAACCAGGGAATAATTACTAACATACTTATTAAATTGATGTCATGTTCTGTTTTTAACTTTTCTATTTAAACTGGAGCTTCTTTATTACCATTGTAAACACTGTCTGGAAGGGAGAACATGCTTATCTCTAAAATACAGGCATTGGAGTTTAAGTGTCTCTACGGGAAATGGACACACATGATCTCAGTGGTTCCCAGATGATCCACATTAGTTCAGATCTCAGCCACATGCTTAGTCAGTTCTGCTGTGTCTGGCTGCCCTGCGTTGGACGGTTGACTTCTGTAATCTCTGTTTGGAAAAAAGTACAGAATTTTGTTCCATTTTTATATTCCTTGAACTTTTGTTAGGTAGTATCTATTTAACACCTAATCTGTACACACTTAGGTAGTGCCATTGCACATGAAAGATAGGATTCACAAGCCTGCCAGGGGATTCTGTTCGTACTTTGTTAAGATTATCTTCTGTGAGGAGAATCCTAGATGACTATGTCTGTGACCATCTTAATGTGTTTGTTTTTAACCAGTATTTTCAAGACTTGAAGTTAACTTAGAAAAATCTTTCAATGGAAGTGAATGTGTGCTTCATTAACTTTTCAAATATACATTTCCAATCATTAAGTCAAAGTATGACTATCTTGAGCTCCTTAATCAGAAGTCAGCTTTTCCCAAAGAAGTAAGCTATCAATGTTATTAGTAAAGAGGTTATGTTACCTTGCCTGGTTTTCAAATGAAAATAAGTTTTTTTCTTTAGTTATTTTACTTATAATTAAATCTAGAGTAAATTCTATGGCCAGTTTTAATGCAAAAAGTATATTTTAAGGTGTCTGAATATATTGTGTGTTATTGTTGCTAACTTTCTCATTCCTACATTAAAAAGTGAAGAAGACTGGTTTGAAGAATAAATTTTTGCCAGATTACTATAAAATATATCTCTTGTCTCTCTCTCTCTCTCTTTTTTTAAACTACTCCCTTGTAAGTGAGATTATATAGTAAAGATGATGAACCAGCTGTAAAATTACAACTACTACCACATAAACATGATATCATCACACTTCTTGGTGTTGGAGGCCATTGGGTAACAACAGAAGAAAACCTGCAGGTATTATCAGAAACAATAAAGCATTACTATTACACTAAAAGGATGTAATTAACAAAGAATAATGCCTAAGTCTCTTGAGGCAAGATGTAGAGAAATTATAAATTCTGAATTATACCTGTTTCCAAAGAAATGTAGCTTTCTTTTTTTACTTTAGGTATATATCAGCCAAAATGTAGAAATAGTGCGTAGGAGAGGAGTTCATTCAACTTTCATTTAGTGGTTTGGAATTTTTTAGTAGTATTTTGAATTTTGAATTTTTTAGTAGTATTTCAAATAAGGTTTTTTTTTTTTTTTCTTAGTAACAACATTGTTGACATATACGTACCAAAATATTTTCTATATAAAATTATGACAGCTTCCCAGTTATTCAAATTGGAATTTACTACATACGTGTGTTTATACATTGTGTACCAAAATTATATTTCTCAACAGTATTCAAATTAAATACTATCGTGGTTGATATGCAAATACCATAGTTCTCCTATATTAATCTTCACTGATTTTCCGACATCCTCATGAAGATAACTGGTAAGTTGCAGCCAGAAATCTCAGTGCTCACACGTGCACTTGTGAATGTGTACACACAGGCTACCACTCTGTCATCTCTACAATGGCCTTTTGGACAATGAATTAGAAAAGAAAACATTACAGTTTACATATTGTTGCTGAAGTTTGTGTGCTGATTATTTGTGCTTTGGGTATTTAATTTGCATAGAAGTTTTTCTGGCTCAAGATAACAATCATCCTTCTGCTATTAAACTCACAGTAAATGATCAATCTTTGTGTATTCTCTCCAAGTTGGATCCTCCAGATAGCCATTGCCTTTTCCTCAAGGGAGCGACGGTGGCTTTCCTTAATGATGAAGTTTGGAATTTGTCAAATGTACAACAGGGAAAATATCTTTATATCCTTTTTTATCTACTGACTTGAGTTTCTGGCTTGAAATTTACCATGTACTCTCATCATTAAATTCTTTAATAATGATAATTAATAATAGTAGCTAACTTTCATTGAGATGGCAAACAATATTCCAAGTGCTCTGTAGGTATTAATTTATTTAAACATGGAAACAGCACTATGAAGTGTAAATACTATCATTATCCCTCTCTCACAGGTGAAGAAACTGAAGCACAGAAAGGTTAATACATGCCCAAGGATGCAGCTAGAAAGTGGTGGGACAGGAATCACCCAGACAGTCTTGCTGGTTTGTGAGTTGAATGGGAGAGAAACCATAAGATCCATGCAAAATTTTGTTTCATTTTCAACTTGTCATTACAGAAATTACACATCGCCTTGACAGGCTGCATCCTTAATCTAAGCTATCATGGAGCTATTAGAGAAGACATTTCAGAATGCCTATCTGCATTAAAGAGTTTGTGGGGTGTTGTAAGATTAGCAGTGCCAGGAAATCTTGGTCAAATGAAGATGGGTTTGATTTTTTCTTTTTATGGAATTCATTTAGAGAAAAATCTGGTGAATGAAGCCAAATCATTCCAGTTTTGGTGAAAGTAATGAAATATTATCTTGAGAATGTGAAATCAGTTCCAAAAGAATGGTCCAATTCTCTTTAGAGCAGGGTCAAACTTAAGAATAAAACTTTTACTTCGGAGGTAACTGTTTTAAAGGCCGCTGCACTTGGTAAAAATTTTAATATATTGGATAAAATATAAGTTCTTATTACTAATAGGGTATATCTGTGTGTGAAGAAAGACACTTTCATAGCCGTGAGTTTCTCTCTACTGAATATCATACTTTGCTTTTGTTAAATGTGTGTATATACATATGGTACTTATAAGGCCCACCTCCTCTAAGAGCAATGACAATTCAGAGCTTTCAAATAGGAATATTTAATTAGTACCCTGCATATGTTGAGTTTTAAAAAATACATTTCTTTCTCTTTTTTTAAGATTTTAAGCAATTTCTACACCCACTATGGGGCTCGAACCCACAACTTCGAGATCAGGAGTCACCTGCTCTACCAGCTAAGCCAGCTAGGCGCCCCTACAAAATACATTTCAAAACTGGAAATTTCCCTTAATGTAGTGAATGTGTGAGTTTAAAATATTTCTGATTAAATATTTTTCTATTAAATTTGGAAAGTAAACTGAATTTTTAACTCTCTAGAAGAATTCTTCAGATTTCAATTTTAAGCAACTTAATTGTCCACTAATGTTGTAATTGTCAAGAATATCATGGGACGATGGGACACTTGGGTGGCTCAGTTGGTTAAGTATGCGACTCTTGATTTCATCTCAGTTCGTGATCTCATGGTTCATGCCCGTGAGCCCATGGTTCATGGGTTCGAGCCCCACATCAGGCTCCATGATGACAACATGGAGCCGGCTTGGGATTCTCTCCCTCTCCTCTCTGGTCCTCCCCTGCACTCTTGTGTACTCTCTCTCTCCCTCTCTCTCAAAATAAAATAAACTGAAAAAAAGAATATCATGGGATGTTAACAATAGAGAATACCATGTGTTAAGAGGACCATTAGATGGCGTGTTTTGAATCTTCCATGTCAGTAGCTGGGCTGGCTGCTTTGCCCGTGTTACTTAATTCCCTATACACACTCTCTCAGAGTTACTGTTGGCATTTTCGTTTAACAGAAGTAGAGAATTTGTAGTATGTGAATATTCTTTAGGTCCTTTTTAAGAAAATCTATAAAATGGTTTGTGTTCATGCTTTCTAATGTACATTTTCTAAAGTCCTGAATTCTAAAGTCCCGGAATCAGACTTTAGTCCTCATTTGTGGGGACCCCTCAGCGGGTTCACACATGAGCCAGTTGCTGCTTGTGATTTAACAGAGACCTTCCAACTGTGTGATTATATGGCATGTGTCATTCGCTAGCACTAGCAATCACATACTCTCAATCCTAGTATTATAATTTCAATTGAATGACTACATGTTTTTTTAATTTTACAGTATTTTTTACTCCCTTCACGACAAACCACAGTTTAACTTTTCTGCACACAAATTTTGAGCTAATTAGCGGCCAGTTTCGTAAATAAATGTGCACCTAACATAAGAGACGTGAGTGCTAAAATTGTTTTTTAACTAAAAATATCATACATAGTGCTAAAAGGCAAAGCTGACACCATTTTATTTCTCCAGGCTGGAGATAACATTAGTCATTACTTAGGACCAGGCATTAGGCTTGCTTCTTTCGTCACTTGTCCTTAGACGTTTAGGCCCTCTTCTGTCGCCACTTCTCTCAGGTCGGTTCCGCATTTCCCTGTGTTCTAGGTAAACTTCACAGCCTACAGTATTTCTGTAACTTAGCTTCTCAAACTTCTGAGAGTGCTGAACTTAAATGGGTGACCTGCCCAACATCTTCCCTTGTTCAGTTCTCCCTGTCTTAATTGCCACCTTAACGATCTTTCCAGCTACGTATCTTAAAGGATGTGATGGAGAAGTTGTCAAGTGGTGTTTTTAGGTACGCTAAGTAACCAATCACTCTTGTTTATTTTTCTGTTGTCAAGGAGGTAAGGCAAGCATTTCTGCTTCTGTTTCAGTATTCACAGCATATTTTAATGCCTCCATGTTTTACTATTTTGTTTAAATAGCTGCTCTTTAGTATTCCTCCAAGTGTATCTTGTGATACACCAATAAGTATTCCCTAAGATAGAAGTGGCCGGTGATTTCTCCTTATGCCGTTCCATATGGCACCACACCACCTTTGCTTTTCTCGTCACCCTTCCGAGAGCAACGTGAAATAACCAATAGCTCGAGAAGAGGGAAAAGTACAGTTGTGGTTTTTAAAGTTGGATCTGGGAGTGGATAAAGTAGGCATTTTTCCCCTTCAAAATTTAACCACTTTTACCGTTGGAAATACTAATGGATGAGTTTGTTTGGATTATTTAAAGCAATAGAGTTGAACTATAGCAGTTGTCAACTAGCATCCTATGTGTTCTACTCATCTCTACCTTGACCTAACTTTTCTAATAATTTCATTCTTCTTCAGGCCTCAGTTGGATGAACCCATTCCACTATATGAGGCGAAAGTTTCCATGGAAGTTGTTCAGCAAAATCAAGGAAGAAAAAAGCAAGTTGTTCAATTTTAATTTTGTTTTTTCTCAGACATCAGTCGGACAAACCCCTTCCAATACTCGAAGCCAGTTTCCTTGGAAATTGTCCAGAAAAGTCAAGGAAGTTAAAAGCAAGTTGTTCGGTTTTCCTGCTGTGAGTCAACATGCTCAAAGTTACTTGAAATTTTTGAGAAGTATTTGAAAAATTACAAAAACGGTCAAGACAGTTCTGTAACATCCACAGGGAATATTCTGAAATTCGTTTTGGTCGTTTCCATACATTTGCCTCGATTATGAAATTCTTTCCATGAAGAAACTACTTTTGAGAAAAGCCATGCTACTCTATTGATAAAGTTGTCTTTTGGTACGTCAAAATAACATTTTGTATCCACTCCGTTCTCAGTACCATCCGTCCTTAGCCAGCCTTTGCTGTCGTAATTTAATCGTTTGAATATATTTTCAAATCTCAAAAGATCTAGTCCATAGACACTTTAAAATTTTTTCAAGTATTCATTTATTTCAGGGTTTCCTCGGGATCAAACGGCACCATCACCATAACTTGCCGGCGGCAGCTGCAGTGTGTGCGGGGTGGGGGGCCGGGGGGGGGGGGGGGGGGGCTGCTGTGGCGTCGCGTGCGCCGGGGGATAGGAGGCCGCGCTGATTTCCTGGCAGGGTTCTCTATTTTGGGCAGGGGGATGTTGGCGCAGGCCCTTCTCCCCAGCTCTAGACGTCGCCACTGCCCTCCGTAAGCTTATCGAAGCAGCGGCTCAAGGGTGACGTCTCCTTTTTCCTCCGAGCGCCTAGTCCTGAGCTCGCGCCATCCCTGCTTCGGATTTAAACAGCGGTCAGCTGTTCCGGTGCCGGATAGGGGAGTGCACATCGGTGCCCTGGACCGCGTATTTCCCAGCTACTTCTACCCTCGAAAAGACTAGGGTCCAGGACCTACGCGGGACGCCGGGACTCCGGACCGGAGCGGAGAGCGGGAGCGGGAGCGGGGCCGCTCGGACAGCCGACGGCGCACGCGCTCGATGCGCGTTGGGGGCGGGGCTGCGTCGGGGCGGGGCCAGCGCGCGCGGGAAGCGCCCACGGGGAGGCCGGCCGGCTCCTCAGCGCCGCGCGTCATGGCCATCTCGGTTCCCGGCTACTCGCCCAGTTTCAGGAAGCCTCCCGAGACTTTGCGGCTCCGACGGAAAAGGGTCCGGAGCCTTGAGGCCGCCGCTTCACCCAGGGAGCAGCCCGAGCCGGTGCCCCGCCGCGCCGCTCTGGCCGCCGGGCTGCTCCTCCGCCCCTTCCCGGCGGCTGCTGGCAGAGGCGGCGGCGGCCCGGCCGCGGCCCGCAGGAACCCCTTCGCCCGCCTGGACAATCGGCCGCCGGCCGCCGCGGAGCCCCCCGACGGGCCGCCCCGCGGCCAGCAGGAGGCGCAGGACCCGGTGAGTGTCGAGGGGCCCTCGTAGTGGACTCGGCTGTGAATTGGGGCAAGTTCTGGGGTTCGAGGCGAAACGGGCGCGGAGAGCGGTGGCCGCCGCGGTATCGGGGCCCAGAGCCTCGGGAGGGGCTGCTCTGAGAGGCGGGCTCTGTGGGAAGTGCGCCCCGCGGGCGGCTCGCGTCGGCCGGTCCTGAGGGAAGCGGAGGGCACTGAGCGCGCACCCCCGCGGCCGGGCCCGGGACGGACGAGTTCGGGCCGCCGCCTCCTGGGGGTTAGGGACCGGTGGGGAGACAGCTCGAAAGATCCGGGAACAACTCGTCGTGGAAGGCCACTTCGACGGGACGATCACTGGGGACCCTCCTTCCCTCTGTGATTCAGAGCCTCCCTTTCTGACGCGCTCGAAAATACTCTGGAGATGGAGGAATGTTGAGGATTCCTGGGGTCCCAATTGCCTGGCTTTTTTTTTTTTTTTTTTTTAATCCCAAAGCCTTTTGGGTCTTTTTGCGGTTTCTCCATCAATCACGAGAAGCCCAATCACCGGCCTTTTGTCCCCTCGATTTTGATAGTAAAGTTCAGACACGAAACAAGCGAAGCGCCGACCTATTAATTGGGGGGCATGTGAATGCCCGCACTTGGCATTTATTGAGGAACGTGGGTCGGGTGAAGCTCTGCGCCTCTTTAAAGCAAACCCCAGCATCGTTTACGATTTAAAAGCACCATTTTTCCCTCCTCAGTGTTTAGATTCTAATCAAGAAAATGATTTGCTCTGGGAAGAGAAGTTCCCCGAAAGAACAGCCGTGGCCGAGTTACTCCAGGTAATAGTCCTTGAATGTCATCAGAATGCGTATTCTTAGAATCTACGCCCTAGCTCTCAGAAGCATTGACTTGGCAAATCGTTTGGCAGAGTGCTGAGGGCGTGATCACCCTTACCAGGGGAAGAGATGGCGTCAGCACCGTAATTGCCTTTGGATGATGTAGGCATGCTGTTTGTAATGGTACCACCGCTAAGGTTGGTGTAGATAGAGGATTTCCTTCGACCTCCAGCAGTTTTGTGACACCGTCCCTCTGTGGGTAGCGACAGCCCCAGCTGGTCACTCCACACGCAGCTGCTTTTTGAAGGTAGTCCTTAACTGACTCTTCGGACTAGATCCCCACGTGACCGCCACAGGTTGTGGCGGGTCGCTGACCCTTGCCGACCTCACCACAGCACACACAGTCTTGATTCCATTCCCCAGGTACTCCTGTTGTGATAGTTCAGCAAAGGCATAGGGGCGCCTGGGCGGCTGTCGGGTGTCCAGCTCATGTCATGATCTCACGGTCTGTGAGCTCGAGCCCTGTGTCAGGCTCTGTGCTGACAGCCCAGAGCCTGGAGCCAGCTTTGGATTCTGCGTCTCCGTCCCTCGCTCTCTGCCCCTCCCCCACTCACACTCCATCTCAGAAATGAATAAATGTTGAAAAACAGAACAAAAAACAAATGCATAGTTTGTCCTAATAGGAGCAGGCTAGAAGAGCTCTCCAAGACCCAGTCTCCCTTTCTTGTAAATAAAAGGTCTTCACAGAGTGTATTAGAAATAATTCTCCCTTCCCTGTTTTTTTGTGATGTTACCTTAAGGAATTATTGTAAGTGAGAATATTGACTTGAAAGTACAGCAAAACAGCTTGGAAAGAAATTTTTGAGATCAAGAAATGGGTCTTAGGTAACATTATGGCCTCTAAGAGCCCTACCTAAGTTACCTGCAGGAGCAGCTTAGCCCTGCTTCCAGAGTTTTAGAGGCTTAGAAGGTGCTTTTTGGGGAAGATTTCTGCTTTGATAGCAATATCAATAGTAGATTTTTTTTAAATCATCATCATGGAAATAGTATATGCCTCTTATAACTGAACTATGTAAAACTAAAAGGTAAAATGTACCCCTTCACCACTACCACCTGTATAAATTCCCACTTCCCAGAGAAAGGCACTGTCAACAGCTTAGTCTAACTCTTTCTAGAGTTTTTCATAGTGTGTAGTATATTTTCAGTGTTATTATAGTTTATAAAATTTTGACATTTTAGTGATCATGTTGGTAAAATATGTAGATTGAAGGAGGTTTTTTCCGGTACTCTACTAATTTTTATGTTCTTTGTTTTCTAAAAGACTCCACAAGTATCATTCTCCAAATCTGATATTCCATCCTCAGAAAGTACTGAGTTACCTGTGGACTGGAGTATTAAAACTCGACTCCTTTTCACCTCTTCTCAACCCTTTACCTGGGCAGATCATTTGAAAGCACAGGAAGAGGCTCAAGGTATCATCCAGCATTGTAGGGCAACAGAAGTTACTTTGCCTCAAAGTATACAGGTAATTCTGAAAGAAAAGGAGTATGTTTTAAAGTATCAAATTAATTGTAAAATGTATTTCTCTGCAAAATGTCACAGAAATTTCCTTCTAGTAAGTTTTTCTTCCGACATTTAAAGACACAAGGACGTGAGAAATTTTAAATTTCCCAAGTGGTGCTTTCAAACAGTTTTTTCTATCAGATTCAATAACTGCCTGTTAAATTTAGAGACCTGTCCTAACAACTAGTTAATGTTACAGGCAGGAATTGTTTGAACTAAACTATTCTTTTCTAGGCCTTTTGAGGAAAAAAAATATAAGGGAAAGAAATGAAAAGCTATTGAGTAGGATTGCAAAGGCAGATTGGTTACACTATTGATTTTCTGACATAATGTATACTCTTTTTTTTTATACACACTAATTGTGACTACCTGGTTGATAGTCTGTGTAATGTAGTAAAGTGAATGAGTTCTAGAATGGTTTTAGAGAAATGTAATTGCATTGCTTTCAGGCAGCTCATCAACTCAAACTAGGTTAAAAGCGATTACCTAAAAGAGGTCTTGGTACTTCTTTTTTAATAAATAGATCAGGATGATGTATGATTTCGCATTACCCATTTTCACTAGCTACTGTTGAAACACAGTTGTGTGCGGAGAGGAGTTGAACATAGCGTTACTTATATACAATATATATCCCCACCTGTAACCCTACCCTAATGATGACAGAGATAGTTATTCTCAGGAGAAAACAGGAGAGATGGGAGTCCCATCTGTGTTTAAGTCTTCCTTCTGATGTGGTTCAACATACAATAAACATTGGCAAGAATAAACTACATTTTAGCTCCCGTAACAGTTATTAATACTTTCCTATAGGAAACCGTAAATATTCTCAGAATAAGTGGCATGTTCAGTATTTTTTAATGAAATTTTATACTTCTAATGTGGCAAAAACTGTCCGATATCATCTCTGGATTTTAGGATCCCAAACTCTCCACTGAGCTCCGATGTGCCTTCCAGCAGAGCCTTATCTACTGGCTCCACCCTGCCTTTCCTTGGCTACCTCTGTTCCCTCGCATTGGAGCTGATAGAAAAATGACTGGAAAGATAAGCCCTTGGTCAAATGATGAAACCTTGCAACACATTTTAATGAGTGATTGGTAAGATTAGTAAAAACTTGTGCATCCCAGTAGTAAATTTTACTTTTTAACAGTGTTCTCTGTTATTTATGATACAGGAATGTGTAGTGGTAAAAGGATCTCTGTGTCCTTCTGAATTATTTTATCTAAACTGTTAATAGCCAGCATTTAAATTACTTTTTTTTCTATTCTTTATGCAATTGTGGAAGTGCGGTAAGTGTTCTATAAATACATGCAAACGTTCTTTTACATTACTTCTTGTCAGTGGCCGCTTCCTTTCTCAGCAGAAGCTGCTCAGAGAAAGTCAGCACCCAGTTACCAAGTAAGTTTTGTTTAAAGAAAAAATGACTAGTGTTTAAGCGGTCAGCACTATTTGTTAAAGTATTTAGAAGTCATCAGTGAGTCCCATGACCGGTTTTAGTCCTTTTAAAAGCCAAGTTATGCGGGTGCCTGGGTGGCTCAGTCAGTTAAGCATCTGACTGTTGATATCTGCTCAGGCCTTGATCTCAAGGTTGTGAGTTCAAGCCTCATGTTGGGCTCCATTACTGGGTGTGAAGCCTACTTAAAAAACAAAATATAAATAAAAGCCAAGTTATGTACATAGTGGCAAAAATTTAAATCATTATCTATAATATTTGTGTTGTGTTTTAAATTAAATGAGTATCAAACTGAATTATAAAAATAATTTTAGATGTTAAGCTAAATGTGTAATAATACCTAAGGAAAATTTTTTTGCTTCAAAGGTCTGTGAGCTTCACTTCTCTATATAATTTGCTGAAGACAAAACTTTGCCCATATTTCTACGTTTGTACCTATCAGTTTACTATCCTGTTCCGTGCAGCAGGCTTAGCAGGAAATGATGTAATCACAGCTCTCGTGTCTCCGACAACTAGAGGAATAAGAGAAGCTATGAAAAATGAAGGTAAAACTATAGGTTTAAAATGAGAATACCACACTATATAGTAAGCACTTAAAAGCTAAAATGTGAGGGGTGCCTGGGTGGCTCAGTCGGTTAAGCATCCAGCTTCATCTCAGGTCATGATCCCATGGGTCATGGGTTCCAGCCCTCTGACAGCTCAGAGCCTGGACCCTGCTTCAGATTCTGTGCCTCCCTCTCTCTCTGCCCCTCTCCCACTTGTTCATCCTCTCTCTCTATCTCTCTGTCTCTCTGTGTCTCTCTCACACACACACACACACACACAAATAAACATTGAAAAAAAGCTAAAATGTAAATTGTCTTTTTACCAGTTGAATTGTTTTCTACCAGTTTTACCTATATTTTTTAAGAAACATCTTTATTTCTATTTTTTTTTCCAGCAGTGATTTAAGTTGTCTCCTAAATTACTTAGCTTTAAGTTAATAGTGTTCCCTTTTCTGACCTGATAAACACATATTGGACTGGAAAGTTTCCATCTGAATAGAATTTCCTCTAGAAACTCCTTTATAGCAGAAATTACCTACCCCCTTTTAAAAACACAATTTTCAAACTGGGTCAACCATTAATGCTCATGAAATCTATATAGTGGGCTCAATCAGCACTTTTTTAAAAAAAAATGAAACAGTATCGGGTGCCTGGGTGGCTCAGTCAGTTAAACGTTTGACTCTTGATTTGGGTTCACTCAGGTCATGATTCCAAGGTCATGGGACCGAGTCCCTCATTGGGCTTTGCACTGAGCGTGAAGCTTGCTTAAGGTTTTTTCTCTCTCTCTCTGCCCTTCCCCTGCTGACTGACTCTCACAAAAAAAGAAAAAAGAAAAGAAACCGAGTAGAATGTACTTTAGGAAAGAGTACTATACATGTAGTGAGAGTATGTATTGTTTCCTCAACCTTTTGTTTCAAGGAGGTAGGGTGTGTGTGTGTGTGTGTGTGTGTGTGTGTGTGTGTGTGTGTGTGTGAGAGAGAGAGAGAGAGAGAGAGAGAGAGAGAGAGAGAGAGAGAGATGGGCTACTGTCCAGAAAGTATGAAAGCTATTCCCTTAATAGAGCAAGTTTATAAACTCAAATCTTCAAATTTTATACTCTCTAAAAGGGCACACTTGTTAAGTTCTTGTAGACAATATTAAAACTCAGTTAAATTTTTCTTTTATTTACTCATGTAGGTATTGAATTTTCTCTGCCGTTAATAAAAGAAAATGGCTATCAGAAGAAAAAGACATCTGGAACAAGCTTGGGAAATGGAGAGTATGTGATTAATATTTTATATCAACCAGTGACTTGCGGACTCAGTGCAATAGTTTTGTAGAGGAAACAGCTTTATGAAATGGAAACTCTAACTATAACAATTTCCTAGGGAACAAGTAATCAGTGATGATGATGAAGATGAAAGTTTTTCCTGGCTGGAAGAGATAGGTGTGCAAGACAAAATTAAAAAACCAGACATACTCTCTATCAAGCTGTATCCTTTCAGTTGTGTTAACTAGAAATGATTTTTGTTCAATTAAGTTAGTGATCAATGTAATGTTGATTGGTAATTTTATTTGACTATAAATCTTAAAATATTTTAAGTTGCTATTTAAACTAATTCGTGGGGCACCTGGGTGGCTTAATTGGTTGGGCATCTGACTTTGGCTCAGGTCATTATCTCGCAGTCTGTGAGTTCAAGCTCCATGTCGGGCTCTGTGCTGACAGCTCAAAACCTGGAGCCTGATTTAGATTTTGTCTCCCTCTCTCTCTGCCCCTCCCCCACTAGCACTCTGTCTCACTCTCTCTCAAAAATAAAATTAAAATATTAAAAAAATTTTTTTTAAACTAATTCTCTATCATGACATTAAAAAACTCCCTAAGTGGGGCGCCTGGGTGGCGCAGTCGGTTAAGCATCCGACTTCAGCCAGGTCACGATCTCGCGGTCCGTGAGTTCGAGCCCCGCGTCAGGCTCTGGGCTGATGGCTCAGAGCCTGGAGCCTGTTTCCGATTCTGTGTCTCCCTCTCTCTCTGCCCCTCCCCCGTTCATGCTCTGTCTCTCTCTGTCCCAAAAATAAATAAACGTTGAAAAAAAAAAATTAAAAAAAAAAAAAAAAAAACTCCCTAAGTATCAGTAAACCATGAATAATTATTACTAAACCATTTTTTTAAAAATGAAAACATTCTATATACAACATATTTTTGACTAAGGAACACATTTGTTTTTGTTAGGTATCAAATTTCTAGCAAATTCAGAGGGTCAAAGAAATTTTGATTTAAACAGATAACCTTATAATTGCAACTAAGTGGGATAGCAAGAACATTTCCAGTTCCGAGTGGGAAGAAAGGGTCCCGGGTGATTTAGAATCAGGATGACTTTTTCCCACTGGTATGGGATTTCCATTTGCGAGTTCCTTGACTGTCATCTTCAGACGCAAAGAGAAACATGAAGTGCAAATGGACCACAGACCTGAGTCTGTTGTGTTGGTGAAGGGAATGAACACCCTTACATTGCTGAATTTTTTGATAAACTCTAAGAGTTTAATTGCAAGCTCAGGCCCACAGGCAGGACTCCCACCAACCCTCTTATCCCCTGTAGCTTTCCGAGGTGCCACAATGCAAATGCTTAAGGTAATGAAAGGGGGAAAAAATTCTAATTTTCATAAACTGGCCTTTTAAGAAGAACTGAAGAACAAATTCTTGATTTGTTTTTAATAACTCCTAGCATTTTGCATGGTGCATATTATTTCGCTTTCCTCCCAGCAAAAAAATTCGTTGATCTAAAGGTGTATCAAAAGAATTATGTGCAAATATGAATTATATGAAATGTTTTATTTGAATTATATGAAAATGAATGAATGAATGAAAATGAATATGATTGGCAGCAAAAGCACCTTGGTGTTCCTTTTTTCCCACATGGAAAAGTTGCTTAATCTCATTTTGTCTCACTTTTTAACTGGCGAAAGAACATAGCCAAACATGTTGTGTTAAATTATAGATCTCAAAACCTATATCATGAATAAGTGAAAAGAGTAGTTGTGTGTCCATATTTTTTTAAAAAATTACGCATATAAATATAAAATACATATTGAACGTTAATAGCAGAATTGAATTTTTATTTTTGTCCAGTATTCTGCATTGAAAATATACCACTGAATTGGGGTGGAAGGTTAAAAAGGGGCAAAGGGGAGTGGGAAGTATGTGCTTCCAGTTACAGAATGAATTAAGTCAAAGGGACGAAAGGTAACAGTGTCGGGCATATAGTCAATGGCATAATAGTGTTATATGGTGACAGATGGTAGCTACACTTGTGAACACAGCATATAGAGTTGTAGAATCCCTGTTGTACACCTGAAACTAATGTGACATTGGGTGTCAACTACCATTAAAAATTTTAATAAAAATATATAAATCAGGATACCATATGAAAAATTGTATTTTGTAGAACATACTGAGACTGAGTCCTAATTTGGAGATGTGCTCTAGATGGAGAATTAACATTTTTACTCATATAACATTCTTTTGATGTCATATGAACTACTTTGTGCTATACTCACAAGTGTAGTTACTGTCACCATACAATGCTATTATAATACCACTGACTGACTGTATTCCCTCTATGCTGTACCTTTTAGTCTACAACTGTTAAAGAGGGAAACCCAAATGAAGTTACTGAACAAATCTTTAGGGACAAAAGCTTGAGAGATGGTGACCATAATTTTTTCTTTAAATTTTCTTGAAGGCACGAAGTGTAAATGTGAAGACACAAGCTGTTTCTGGATACAAAGATCAATTTAGTTTGGAGATTACAGGTCCTATCATGCCTCATTCTCTACATTCTGTGACCATGCTACTCAAATCTTCACAGAATGGGTCATTTTCTGCTGGACTGTATACACATGAGCCAACTGCTGTATTTAATATCTGCCTGCCAGCGAATAAAATACTGGATAAGGTAAGTAGACAGCTGTAAGCATATTTCATTGTAGCTAGTTTCCTCAGATGGGAGAAATCGATGATTTGCAATGAGCCAAACTTGTATCTCAGGTTATTCGACTGTACTGTTTATCAATCACAGTTACTAAGATGAAGGGATAAGGTCTGGTTTTTTTAGGGGTAAATTTTATGAATTTAGATTGTTGTACTCAATAATGACTAAAGAACTTTCCAAACAAAAAGAAAAGGCAAGTTATTTTCATGGCTATCTCAGATCCAGAACGTAATACTGCTAAATACCTTTATTATAAACAACTATGGATATTTAACCATTATTTGCCTTTAATTTTGGACATAGTAAGGTTTTCATTCACAGGTTATAATTAAGGCCTTTAAAACTGCCTCATGCTTCTATCATTTGCCAGATTTCTAAAAATGACCAAAACTGTGTATTTCTGGATGCTATTGCTAGAGGTGAAAATTTTTAGCATCAATTTCTATTGATAATGAACTGCCTTTACCTCATAAACATGAATTAGGGCATCTGTTTGTCAAAATTCCCATGGTAATTTTAAAAATCTGAGTGTTCAAGGGTGCCTGGCTGACTCAGTTGGTAGAGCATGCGACTCTAGCCAGGGTTGGGAGTTCAAGCCCCGCTTTGCATGCGGAGCCTCTGAAAAATAAAGGGGCAGCCAGCTGGCTCAGCCTGAAGAGCATGTGCCTTTTTGCCAGCGTCATGAGTTCGAGCCCCACAGTGGGTATAGAGATTTCTAAAATATATATATATATACTTAAAAATAAGCAAAATCTCAGTGTCCAAAGACTGATGTGCTTCTTGACTAACTTGAATACAAATTTCCATAGGAGACACTTCAGGAGGAGCTTGGTAACTGTGGGTTGCACCCTAAGACTCTGGACCAACTTAGTCAAATACCAACACTGGGAAAATCATCTTTACGGCTTGTGGAATTGAGTGACTTCGTTTATAATTGGAGATCCTGAACACCAAAGTAAGCCTAAAAGGAATCTTTGAGGAAAAAGCCTTCTAGCAAGGAAATTCAAGATTCTTATACCTTTGGCTCTAAAGTTCATTTTGGAAGTTAAAGGAATAGAACTTTAAAATATTCAAGTGTTGATAAACAACCTTTTAGCTTAATTTTTATTACGTGCATTAAGCAAAAGGATTAAGGCTTTAAATCAACATTTTGTTTTTACTATTCTGATTAGATAATTCAGGTATAAAGAGAACTCCCAACTCTTAAAAAAAACCTCAGAAACTTGAATGAGACTTCCAGACCCTTACAACCTAATTATAAACGGAGTAGAAAACGGAGTATTATGAATGTCAGTGTTGCCTTGCAAATGGCAAATTGAAGCTAAGTATTAATTATCTACTGGCATTTTGTGACTGATGGCATCAGGGCAAAACCGTATTTGACAATTTACCTATACCTACAGTTACATGCAGGTTCTGTAGACAAATTCGTATTTGTAGACAAATAGCTAATTGTTGATGTCTCTACCTTAGTTGCCTTCATTCTCATTTCTAATTCCTCTATTTTCAAATATATTAAATTTGTTTTTTTTAATGCATGTTAATTCAAAGAGGGGTATTTTGTATTCCACATAGAATAGTGTTAATTGTAAAGTGTGCTCAGCTGTCATGGTAAAGGAGTATTTAATGTTCTTGTAGGTATTTGTGTGTGTGGCACGTGCGAGTGTGTGTGTTGTGTGTGTAATTCAAATTTCCTTAAAATAAAAGGACGTAGAAATCAAAAGCACTGGGTAAAGAAATGACAATATTTAGTGAAGAAGTATGTGTTCACTTTATGACCCAAAAAATAAGACACCACATTTATTCCAGAGAAGTTTATATTTGGGCCTTAAGCTTTTGAAAATAAAGTTTAGAGACATAGCATTATGAATACCACTGTAATACACATGAAATATTCTATCAGACCCTAAAAATTAACATAAACTTAAACTTTCTCAGTCAACAAAATAGTGGCTGGGTGCCGATTTTATTAGATAAGTTGGTTACAGCATTTTAATTATCATTTAACGTCTATCTAGGTGTAGCTGAAATTCAAAATGCACATCAAAGTAAAACTATATCACAACTCAATGCCATACTAAATGTACTTGGCCTCTGCAGTAGAATTCTAATCGGACTTCATTTTGACTCCCTTCTCATGGCCCAAGTGGCTTTGATGGGAATGCAGGACTTAGTGCTGATCATCACACAACATACCACTTTCTTTTTATAACCTCTACAAAATTTTAAGGGGAGATGGTGGCATTAGCCCTGTGGAACAGATCTTGATTACCTCAATAACACTGGCCCAGTATCTGTCCAGCAGAACCCATTGTGAACTAGTACAAGGTGCACAGCCCTTCACTGATTACAGGCAAGTGTTACAGCAGCCTAGCCATAAGGAAGGGAGGTTACATCATAGTACAAAATACAGTATAAAAGCGTTATTTAACATTCCACACTGAAGATTACGGATGCCTTCAAACAATCGTTTGGATGTTAGCCACTTAAACAAATACATCACTAAGGTAAACAATATAAACATACCAAAACCCTGTATGGTTAAATACAATTTCCATGGTACAAAAATCAAAGCCTGGAGATGTTTGTACAGATTGCTTTTTACACAATGTCTTAAATTGCCAAATATTTACAACATTAAAGAGGAAATACATTTTGATGCAGAGTAAAATTATCTGAAATGATTAATATAAAACCTCAATCTATCTACGTGAGGCACTCCTGAAGCAAGTGGCATTAGCCATGAGGTCCTTTGGTACAAGGCCCATTGCTTGAAGAACCACAGTAGCTGCTGTGGCTTTAGCATGCTTCTTATTAGGGCTGGCAAAGCTGGGCTGGTAAGCGCTTCCATTTATCAATACCTATTCAAGAAAAACATACAATTGGGCTGGTAAGGGCTTCCATTTCTCAATACCTATTCAAGAAAAACATACAATAAGAACAGCATCAAACTTTAATATCTATTAGCTTTGTATTTTTTCACTAAATGCTAGAAAAATAATTCACAAAAACTATAAAACCCATACTATGGAAGTCAAATTAATCTCAACCCAGAAGCAGCAAATCATTTAGGAAAAGGGACTACAAATTAAGGTCTTCAAATTGAAGGGGCATGGGGAAAGGGGATGGAGAAATCCCTGATAAAGCTACTAAATTAACACTAAATTAATTCCCCATGTTCCACTAGAAAATGTCAACAAATTCTTCACCAGATTTTGCCCACATCTTTCCCTCCAACATTTTTGAAAAATAGGATATTAACAGGTCATATTAAAAGTATACTTAAATATTTAAAAACCCTACCACTTCTACCCACACATCTATTCACTCCCAACCCACAATGTATCAATATTGTGACAATACAGTGCTTTTCCCTCACCCTCTAAGGTTAAGTCATCAAATTAGTAGGGGTATATAATTAATGCACAAATTCATATTTACCCTAAAGAGAAAATGTTTGCGATGATCAGGGCCACTATCATGGACCAAGAGAAATTCTGGTGGTTGCCACCTTCTCTTATTACAGATTTCCATCAAAGCAGACACAGGATGTTTGCCTGCAGAGAAAAAAAAAATAACTTGTTAATTATTTCTACTGTCTGTGGCAACAGATTATGAATTCAAGTTGGGGATGGGACAAGAGGAAATTTAAATGTATGCTCACCTGACAGATCTTTCATTGCAGCAGAGAAGTTCCCAGACCTCTTTTGTGCTCTTTCTCCTACTGCAACAAGACCTTTAAAATAAAAAGCCAATGTTCACTGAATAAATCCCAAAGCACCATTCAAAATTATATAAACACAATGATTCCCTCTGTAGGAACCTGAATCTCAATAAAATATTCAACTCCCACTACCCCTGATTTTTATATCATTTGACTTCTATTTTGCTGTTTCAATATATAAATCTTTATCATTTACCTTGGTATTAGAAACTGTACAAAAATCAAACGTTCAGAAAACCTAGTATATAAATATGTATATAAATTAAGTGCCATAGTTAACAACTACAGGTCTGTTTCTTTTTAAGTTTAAAAACTAGAGGCTATTACAAGTGCAATCTAAGGTTCCCCATTCCTTAAAAAATGATGGCTCAGTTAATTAAGTTCCCCAGATGGTGAGGCTTTTAGGCCACACACCCCCCCCCCAAAAAAAAACTAAAAGGGAGACGCTGTCTCTATAGATGAACGTGTCCCTTTTCTCCCCCAGCAAACAACCCCTTTCTGACTTATCAAATGAAGATATTCTCAAAAGACAAACATAATCTCACTGTATAACCTCCCTTTCCAAAGGGATTTAGCTGTATCACTACCCAAAATCAACACTTTCCTGACTTCCATTTCTCCTAGGGGGAATTCTTCAACTAGTTCTTCATTAATTCTGCTAGTATGCTTCTCCAAACCCAACACCTGTCACAGAATTCCAAAGATGATGTTCCCTGGAATTATGCAATGCCTTCACAGATATTTTCTTCCAAAAAACCACCTTTTAGGACTCAAAAAAATCTATTCAACTTGTAGAAGTAATACAATGTCAATGTGACATAATCAGTACAATGTCCTTTTCTAATTTAGAGTCTGAATTAACGCTTATTAGCACAGGATGATTCTCATGCTATTTCTAGCCTACTTGGAATTATTACCAATAAACTCCCTACAATTTGAAAAAAGTGGCATCACAGTATTCTATGTGGATGAGAATGTAGAATTTCTGAAGCAAAACATTTTATAAGACACAGTTTGGTCAGAGCTAGTTCGTTTCCAATTAAGAATAATTTAACTGCATCATCTCCAACTTAATTCAATTCTCTGATTACAAAGATAAGGAAAATTCTAGTGTTCAACTTTACAGTTTTTAAAAATCAGGCTTATCCAAGCTATTGAAATCATATTGAGCTGACATTGAGCCATTTGATTCTACTTAAAACATAATTCCAAGGGAAGAATTTAAAAGGTACCAGCTGGCTGTTCTCAATAAGCACTAAGTGTATTTTTAATACTCAGCAACTGCATGCAAGCTATACAGAGAGATCCCCATGAGTAGCAAAGCTCCAAGGTGCCCCAAGAACAAGAAAATATGAAGAGCTAACATTGCTGCCAGCAACTGCTCTACTATTCTCCATCCCCAATCCAAGAAAACTCAATTATGGAGCTTAAAAAGGGATATGCAGACTCTTGATTTCGGCTCAGGTCATGATCTCGCAGTTTGTGGGTTAGGGCCCCACGTCGGGCTGCATGGTGACGGTGCAGAGCCTACTTGGGATTCTCCACCTCTCTGCCCTTTCCCCACTCTCTCAAAATAAACTCAGAAAAAGAGACATGCAAAAAAGGGTTTATAAGGTGAAGACAAAACAGCACTCTAGTAAGAAATAAGGAGACTATATAAGATAAAATATTTGAAAAAGAAATAAATCCTAGAAACAAGTGTATGTTCCCCATCAAGAGAAAGCAAAATGGGGATTCCATTTCCTAAACGTGAAACATAGGGGGTGCCTGGGTGGCTCAGTCGGTTAAGCATAGCCTTCGGTTCAGGTCATGACCTTGTGAGTTTGAGCCCCACATGGGGCTCTGTGCTGACAGCTCAGAGCCAGGAGCCTGCTTCACCTGCCCCTCCCGGGCTCACACTTGCGCCTCTGTCTCTCAGTAATGAATAAAAGGTTAAAAAAAAAAAAAAAAAAAAAAAAGCTAGTTAAAATTTCAGTCACACTGATATATGCCTACTTCCTTATTATTTAGCATCTTAACTACAACTGCCTTTTAAAAGCCCAAATTAGTGACTTCATCTGTATTTATACAAGCTGTCACGAATGGGTTAAACTTTTGTTTCCTAACAAACAGCTGTATATATGCTCCAGTAAAGCATCAAGGATACCAAAATGTAAGAAGATTACTATGTGTGTGTATTTATTTATTTATTTACTTATTATTTACTTAAAGATGGGGCTGCTGGTGGGCTCTGTTGGTACAGCATATGACTCTTGATCTCAGGGTCGCGAGTTCAAGCCCCATAGTGGGCAAAGAGCTTACTTAAAAAAAAAAAAAAAAATCTACGAAGGTAATGAAACCCTAAGTGGTTTTTTTTAATATTACTTATTTATTTTGCAATAAATAAATTTATTTTAGGGGCAAATGAGGGGGCAAAGAGAATCCCAAGCAGGCTCCACAATGTCAGCACAGAGCCCAACACAGGGCTTGATCTCACAAACCGTGAGACCTGAGCTAAAACCAAGAATCAGATGCTTAACCGACTGACCCACCCAGGAGCCCCGAAACCTTAAATATTAAAGAAGGTGTAATAAACATTCCCAGAACAATGTGTTACCTTTTCGGTCTGTCTTAAAATCAACTAGGATAGGTTCCTTATTTCCTTCTTTGTTTTTTCCTAATCCTTCTCCTTCTCTCCAGCCCATTTTTCTCATCAAAACGGCTCCCATTCCTCCAGTTACCGGGGCTGCTCTTAAGAACTGATCCTATCCAAAGAAAGAAAGGTAAAATGTCCCCATTTCAGAGTTAGAATTTGACTACAAATGCAGTGTAATTTTAAAAAAAAAAAATCTTATTTTACTTCTAGATCTGATACAGCAATTAAATTTAAGTTTCTATACTTATATACATACTGTAGTGTGGATGCTAATTATTTTCACATTAACATAATATTTTGAAAGTCAAATAAGGCAAATAAATGGCAGTTTAAAACAGTAGCCCTCCTGCCCCCCTCCAAAAAAAAAAAAAAAAAAATTAGAACACTCCTGTTTTCGTCCACTATTTAGGTTCACTGGTATCTCTTCTTAGCTTGCAAAATAAAAAGAAGGCAATGTTAAAACAGTCAATAATATTAATTGTCCCAGGTGTACCTAGTTAATGAATAAAGCCCAGAAATCATTTAGAAATAGTTTGGACACTGAAGCAGCATACTGTTAACATCCCAAGTTTTCTTTCCCACTCTACCTTAAAGCAAGTATAAATATTTTACTTAGAAAATCCCTATGAACCAAAAGGTAAAAATCTTTAAATTCTATTTACACAGTAAGAAATGGACAGTCACATAAAATACCCTGTCATTATACCAAACTGAATTTGAATGCTTTTAAATCCTAGCTTGATGTTAAAAGACTTTTAAAAAACTCCTTAAACGTTTACATACCTAGGCCTCGGTAGCAGCAGTGTTGTGAATAGTAGGGCTGGCACTGACCGGGGCAAGAAGACAGCTACAAGGATTTGGCCCTGAAACAAGTTTCCATACAGAGGGGTGAAAGTTCACAGGTTATTCTGTGAACAGTCATCTCTCTTGTATCCAACCCACTGAACCATAATTTCCATCAAAGCAGCAAACCACTTAATGTCTTAAGATGCACAACTATATACATTAGCATGGTCAACAGTCATTTTCACACATTAAGAAATAAATATGTGATGCCTCTATTTTAAAGGACATCCATGTACACAGAACAGATGAATTCTACTGTTGATCTTTATTGGCCATTTTCCTTTTAATTTATAACATCTCAAAATCCTGCTTTACTCTCCCCTTGTTCTTAAATTTTAGACTTATGTTCTCTAGCAAATATATAGCAAAAGTCATTAACTTATCAACAGAGGGAGTCAAAAATTTGGTATCTCTGGGAAGAGTATGCATTAGTCATTTCCTATATTGATAAGTTAATGCTAAACTTTTAAAATCTTATTTTTACACAGTAGTAAAACTGTATTATTTTTTCCCCCAGCTTTGTAAATTATATGCTGGGGAAAAACATGCCAATGATGTGTGACTAGACATTAAGTACAACTAGGTGCTCTGATGGAAGGAGGCAGCTGTGGAGGTAAAAACATACCCCTGGTTCAGTTCCTTATTTGGTGCAGGCCATGCAGTGTTGATGTATAGAGAAAAGTTAGCTGATGCTTGGATATCAACTGCCTTGTTGCTACACACCTAAAATGACTTTTACTTACTTCCAGGTTCATCCGCCCCTCTTTTCCAGGCAACACTCCTAAAAAAAAGGGCAACTGTGCAGAGTATAATACAAAACCCCAAATAACCCAGGCTTCCGACTCGGTTTCCATTCTCTACTATCTTCATGTTTCTTTACCCCATTGTGTATATAGTTCACCAAAAAGCTGCTTAATCTAATGAGTATAATAGTAAACAATACTCATCGGGTCATCAGGTCATGTCCAAATCACTTAATTCCAGAAAATAAAGGTTCTTTTAAATCCGTAAGCACTTAAAAATGTCTTACTGACATAATAATGGTAAAACTCCCATCTTTTTTCATCTAAGAATATACTGCAACAAACTAAAAATGAATATGGACTATGTCGGCATTCCATGTGGTTTTTAACATAAAGGAGGGTGTTAGGCTAGTGCAAGGCAAGAAAAACTATGTGATCATTGAAAGTTTTCTAAACACAACAAAGAGACCATTGACAGTGAAGATAAATGATAAATTTCCAGCTAATGACTTTTCCACATTTTTATAAATGTTCATTCCTTCCTTGATATCAGTAGCAAATATTCTTCTGTAAACATATAAATGGGAGTTTTCCTAAAAGCAATGCTTTCTTGTTATTATTTAAAAACTTTCATGAACACATCTCATAATTTATCAAAATGCCTTACATGTACATTTAAAATAATGTGATTGAAAATCTGTCAACTGCCTACATGACTAGAAATCAAAACTTTAAGGGAAAGTTTGCAAGAACCAATTTTAATCAGTAGAAGATTCATTTTTGCAAGTTATGTTAACATGATTTTTAGAACTATATAAGCATTATGGATCAGTACTTCATTATACAAATGAAGACCAAAATTTTACAATGGAATCACATTCAGAAGTTCCTACCTAGTAATGTACAAGACTATTTAATTTTTATCTGCCTAAACACCCACGTAAGCTTCAAGTCTAACTTCCTGAAATACTGAGACTCAAGCTTCAAGATTAAATAATATTAAAGAATTAAAACTATTGAAATAGGTGTATATAATTCTTCCCAATGAGATGAAGGCCATTTTCAAATACTATCCAAATCACTCTACTTTAAATACTATAATTGGTCCAAAATGAACTCAAAATTAAAAATATTTTTACTAGATTTTCATTTTTTTCCAACACCGACCCCTAGTAAATGACATGAAAGTTGTAAATTTTTAATGAATCTGGCCATATACTCACTAAACACATATTAGTGTACCTAAATGTACCAAAAATGGCAGGTAAATTGAGGATGTATCATGTTTTATATTAATTTGTTAATAAGAGGATCAACAGAGATAATGCTATCAAAACTGAAACGTTATGAGATTAAAATATCCAAAGCAACCAAAATCTCATTTTGCGGAAATTCAGCTCATTCACTGGCAATCATAGCAATTCTTCATAGGTGCCCATCACGTTATTAATTATTGCCCTGTGAAGCAGTAATAAGAACTTGTCTTCTCATGACACTTGGGAGACTGAAATTCCAAGTATATTACTTGCCCATGATCACAAAAGCAGTCAGGAGTACAGCGGGATAAAGAAACCTTCCCAATCCTTAGACCACGCAGCCTCCCAGTTTCAGCACTGCCATACTGCCAGTACTCCTGAAACAAATGTCCCATCACCCATCCAACCAAGCCACATCCCTTCATCAGAAGGCATTTCTTTAGAAAGCCCTTCTTAACCACCTAAGACTCCCCCAA
The DNA here is from genome assembly GCF_016509475.1 of Prionailurus bengalensis. Lineage (NCBI taxonomy): Eukaryota > Metazoa > Chordata > Mammalia > Carnivora > Felidae > Prionailurus > Prionailurus bengalensis. The sequence continues at coordinate 11,756,111 of NC_057350.1, forward strand.
CAATGAGGCAGCCGTAGGTGGAGTTCACAGGTCTCACTGCAGGAATCTGAAACCAGGAGCACCTACATCTTCACAGCACGAGGCGTCCATCCTCTCCCTTGAATTTAGGTCTTACATATCCTGTTTTTTCAGGAGATCAGTGGTTCTCAAATTGAGCCTGTGGATCACCAGAGGCCACCAGGGCCTAAATGGTGGTCCACAGATAGCATTCTCCATCCCCACTCCACCCCCTTCACCACCCCTTCAGCACTGCCCACCGTCCCCCCCCCCCCCGCCCCCAGTCCAACCATCCTCCCCAGCCTTCCGGTCCCATGGCAAGATCACCACATGCAGTGCTAATACTGGGGCCTCCCAACCAACTTGCTATAACCAGCAGCTGACAACCACAGGGATCGGGGTGATCACCAGAAGGGTGAGAAATAAGGGCCAAGAGAGCTTACAAGAGGGCACAGGCACTAAAGAAGGGGAAAGAAGGACAGAGGAGCAAAGAAATGGAAAATCTGGGTGGTAAGAGGGCTCTTGGGGACAGTGATCCACCAAAAATAAACCTGTAATAAAGTATCCCATGATGAGAAAAAATTTGAGAACCACTGCTTTGAAATCATTAGATTAGTAGTCCAACAGGAACTGTGGAACATTCTGAACAGCACCTGAGATACACTGTTAGCATTCAAAACACAGTTTTTAAAAAACCACCCCCAAAAAGACCAGCAGCAGCAATAACAAATAACTTCAGGATATAAACTGAGTGGCTCTTGAGCCTTATTTATACATTTGCCATTGTCTCATGAATCAGGTCCATCTTCAGTGTCCATCCTAGAGTATGCACACATAGCAAATTTACTCATGAACTTTGGTTATAGTTACTGGCCTCTCCGTGCATTTTTAATAAAACATTTTCTAAAAAAAATCTTAACTTTGTAGTTGGACACTTTTGTACGTGCATATGTTGTGTACCTTTTTAATCCAGGCTTGGGCACCAGTATTAGCCAACTGTTCTTGTGTCAGAACCTGTACTCCTGTACTTCCGGTGAATTGGCCGGGAATGGAGTTCAGCTGAGCCCAGGCATCAATCTGAAGAAAAAAAAAAAGATGCCTCAATCAACTGAGTAAAATTACTTGTCTAGTCAAAAATGCCCACTGGTTTATTTCACTAAATGAAATGGTTTTATTTAGTTCTTGAAAAGGCTGAATAAGACTTATTCAACTTTTAGAACAATTTGATGAATGCATACATATTTAAAATGTTTTCTTAAAAGCAGAACTTTGATAACATTCAGTGGGTCCCATTAGTAACAAGATTTGAGATGTACGTCTAACAACTGAAAAGCATTAACGATAATACTCATTCTCCAAAATATCACATGGATACATGAATACAGAAAAGAGTTTCATGCAGCACAGGATCCCTGCCCTCTGCTTTATGTACCTCATATAAATGCAATCTAATAAATGTTATGATCGCCTGAGTTTTTAATTAATTACCTTCTTTGTGGTATTAGAAATCCAGAATTCAAGAGACATGCTTAAGGAGTAATAAATGCAGGGAATTATTCAAACCCAGAAAACAGCCTTTTTTAAAAACTGAGCCCTACATTAATCACCAGCATTTATTGTGATGGTTAAAGAATCAGTTGTCCTTCAAAGTATATTTGCTAATAAACATTGGTATTGTTAGGTAGTGTATTTATCTGTCTGAACATGTATTTGTCGTTTCTATATAGATCTACCACGGGAATGTAGAAGACAAAAGGAAAAGCTGTCCACTGTTAAAAATTTAAGTCTAGACTCTGGCCTCAGACTGCCTAATCACTTTTTTTTTTTTTAATTCCAGTGTAGCTAACGTGCAGTGTTACAGTTGTTTCAGGCTGACTAACCACTCTTTACTCAGTTTCCTCAGCTGGAAAATGGGACATCATAATAGTACCTACATCTCACAGAGCTATGATGGACACATAGCTACTTTTATATTCCAGATTACAAACTCAGTAAGAGCAGGGATTTTTTTTCTATTTTAACTCTCTTAAACATTAGTTCCTGCCACACAGTACACAATACACATTTACTGAGTGAATGACCATGCCCCAAAATCACTTTCATTTAAAATAAGCTAATTACAATAAATTACTTATTTCCTTGGATTTTTAGGACCTACATTTCAACAGCATGCCACAGAATTTACTTATGTCACAACCATCTAATTAGTTAAATTCTCATTTAGCAGACATTAAAACTGCTACATACCCTTTCCTGAGCTCGATTTAACATGCTCATGGCTTCAAGGTCAAATGCATTCTCACTTAGTCTTTTCTGAGCAAGTGCCCGTTCACTCATTGCTGTAGAGATGTCCACAGGCTAAGAAAGAAAACATAGATAATTATCTCAAATTATGATAGACCCCCTAAATTCTAAAAAGTGCTCATATCTTTAGTTGCTACATATCAAAAATGAAACAGTAATCTTACATATTAATAATCTTGTAAAGTACAGAAAAGATACCAAGAAGTAAAAGAAACTTGGAAAGCAGATGAGGATCATTTAAGGTAAGTTACACGCTATCAGAGGCAGCAGCTGAACTCAACCCAACATCTGAACTTCAAATTTCATATTTTCTACTGTATTTTCTACTGTATCAAATTATGATCACAGAAAATTGCACAAAGAACTTAAAACTCTCTAGCCTTCACTAACAAAACAGTCATTTACAAAAACTGGTACTTTTTTCAACTGTTTTGGAACTATTAATTTTATATTCATGAGCAATTTTCATTTTATCCTATTTCTTTTTAGCATAATGTTCAGAAGCAATAAGGTTCTTGAGTAAGCAAGCAGAAAACCACTATCAGGTCAGTTGGTCTTTTACTCCTCTGCACATCTTTTCACCTTCTTGCAGTTGCTCAGAGATACAGTTTGGTCTTAAGAACTCCATTTCTTCAAAGAATGTATTTACTATATACATAAACGAATCCTTTGTTTTCAGTTTATATGTATTAATGACCCAAATTAAAATATTTCTGGGGGGGTACATAACAACATGAACCAACACATTTAAAATTAAATATGTCTGAAATATCTTAGGTCCTCCTTTTCAAAGCTCATATCCTACCTGTAAAAATGTTATGCTAAGCAGAGGTGACTTCATGGTTTAACTTTTTAAAACGTTTCATAATGTCCAGAAAAATTCTTAAAGAACAAATCCCCAATTTATCAGATTTGTGGAAGGCTCAACCATAAAAGGAAAAACACATCAAGTAAGTATTTGATGTTCTTTGTTCTGATGTTAAGAGCTCATGTTGACTTGTATCATCATCAATTCTTATTACTTATTTTTCTTCTAACACAACCCATTAATATTTCCTAGTGATTTCACCCAAGAAAATTCATTTTTGGAAAATATTTGACATGAAAAGGTTTTCCTATATTCATATACAAAACATGATTAGAGGTACTGCATGGATATTACAAATATAAGGAAGTCAGTAATATAAATTAACAGCTAAGGATTTTTCTTAAAGCTAAGGGCTACCTGTAATTTAACTATGTACTACATATGAAATACTTCTTATAAAATAAAGACCTATATAGAAGGGTGTATGACTCTAAGAGAATAATTCTACCTTACGCATAAGGATATAAGAGAATAATTCTACCTCACGCATAAGGATTACTAGTCCCCCTTTTTCTACCTTCAGAACCCCTTATTATTCCATCATTCTTCGTTATCTTGCTGAGTCATCTCATAATACTCCCCCAGCAAAATTAATTTTTTTCTTCCACATAGATTCTTATGTATTGCCTTCTTAAAACGAAAGCAAAGCTAAATTCATTCTGTAATTGTTAAGACTGTTTACAGATCCCATGAAAGATCTTAACTGTCAACGTAGTAAATTATCCACACTAATTAGAATATGTCTGGGGCCTATAAAAAATAATCTAAGCAGTCACAATTAAACACTAAAACTCTAGGGGTCTTCACTTGTCACTTTTTTGATAATTCTGATCAACTGCTGGGACTTTAAATAAATGGGAACCCAAATACTTCAGGCCAAAATTTACATTCCTTTGGCCCACCTTATGTGTTTCCTAAAACTGTCAGGTAGGATTACTGATGCAATTTGAAAGCCCAGCAAATATACCTCAAGTACTGTTCATTAACCTTGTCCAAATTACTTTGGGTAGCAGTCTGTAAATCTGAGGATGTTTAGGTATAAATAACAGGTTTTTATTCTGAAAAAGTCTAAGCTTAGAGGTGATAATGTGGAAAATCGATCTACTGACTACTTCAAGACCTGATCCCCAATTTCCAGCTATAAATTTAGCCATGAAAATGTAAAGATGGCTCTAAAAGCTCCCAACTTCTCTAGAATAAAATTCTTCCCAATTAGAAAACAAATGAATACACACCTATGATCTGAAGACCTATCTTCATATATTTTTTAAGTCTTTAAGCAGATAATCTAAATGCCTCATCATTTATCCCCAGGATGAAACTTCATTCAAATCTCAGTAACATTTTGTTACATTCACATCTCACTCTGGAAGAAATTTTAATATAGCAACCTTGATGTTTAAAATAAATTTACTTCAGATAAAATGATAACCAGTTTTTTTCCTGACTACAACTTAATTCACTCAACAGGCTTACCAAGAGAGTAATCTTACTATTCATTTTATATTCATATTTTTAAATGTGAAGAACATACTCAAAATAAAATGAACCAGGATTATCTGAACCTCTTAAGGATCCTCAAATGTCTGAATCAAAAAAGCATGTTTCCAGGTTTTCAAGGTAATTCAAGATATGTAATAATGTATAATCCCCAAAGCACTAATATTCAAGGACTAGACCAAATGTCACATATCAGTACTGAAACTCTCATTAAATATCACAGCTACCCTTTAGAACACTGGTCAGTAGTATTTTCTACAGTGACAGCTAATGAGCACTTAAAATGTGGCTAGTGCAATTAAGGAAATGATTTTTCAGTGGCTAGTGACTACTCTACTGGACTATATGGTATATGTGTGTGTACATAAACACTATACAGTGGATCATACTATGTAGTGGAGCTTCAGACCCTTAACCACCTTTCAGTGTTGCTCAGAAAGAGGAATAGGTTTAAGGTACCGAAATGATGTTAAAAAGCCCTTCTAAAAAGTAGGAAAAAATCTTAAATTTGATAGAACGCTATTATTAAGTGGTCATCAACAAGCCTCATTTGTTTCCACTGTTATACTACAAACTTTTAATCTAATGTATGAAGTCTAATTATGATACTATAATAATATTCTAAGTATTATAATTGGGGAAAATGTTTAGTTTCCTTTTCCCTAGGACTTGTTTTAAAAAGTGAAATCTACCTCGAGTATCCAATTCCAGTTCTCCTATAGTTAAAAACCTGTCCACGTTATTTCATTTCTCTACTACAGCAACACAGCAGATCACTTCTCCTATAATCCAAAAGTGTCAGAAATGAAATCATAATGTAACATGCATTTCACAGCCTAAGTTATAATCATGTCCTTTCTGTATCTTCCTCATTTAAAAACCCTTCTAAGTCAACTTCCTTACCCCTTTCGTTAACCCAGCTGTTTACATAAATATAAGTATCTCAGGGGCATTTCTTAGAAAGTCAATTAAAGGGCTAAAGAGAATTATTAGGAGGGAGTCAGATAGGGAAAATAAGCCCTATAATATGAATTGTATTACTCTCTAGTAATACCTAGACAATTACAGGTATCTTAAAACAGAGTATAAAAGGAAATGTTTAATTCAAAAAAACAATTAAAAAAAAAGCATCTGATCTGTATGTAAAATAGGACTTTAAGATACTTATTAGCAAAAATTAATAAATTACAAAGAGGTTCATATAGAAAAGAAAATGACAACTATAAAAACAAAAGCCACACAAAATACAGAATACCTCAGTTGTCATGGGTTTGGTTTTAAAATGTGAATTACGAATCTTTTATTACACCATATGGAATTCTCTAACGTAACTCCTATACATTTAATCTGAATAAACTAGAATAAGAAAAACAAGTAACCTATTAAGTTGTTCAAAGAAATTCAATGTTAATCACCCAGGAGAATCTAAGGAAAAAAGAATGAATAGCAAGGCTGTATTTAACCATTCTAGCACTGCCAGGACCCATGTATTTAATTTTCAATTAAAATTTACATCTTACCCCAAGAACTTAACTTTCCTAAAGTATAAATTTGGAACTTCTATACTTGAAGAACTTCTATACTTCCACCGGGAAGTGGAAATATTTTTTAATAAAACAAACCAAGCACACTGAGACAAGAATCATCTTAACATGTAAGCAATTACTAGACCTTAATGGAGAGCTACCTCTGGACCTCTGATAATTTATGATTAATAGTAAACCCAAGGAAATGTTATATCAGATTACATTTAAATCTTCTACCCAATAAGCCTCTAACTTTATTAGCAAGAATTAATGCCCCCAAGGACACTTTTTTTAAATATTAGTTTTCCACCATTTTTGATTTCTCTGTTTAAGAATAAATCAAATTCACACAAATATGGTCAAAGTTCTGTAGACACTCCTTACTGAGGATGATGCTGGCTGGCTTCTGGGTAGGAAGACGATGCTATGGCAGTAAGGCACAGTCTGATGAGCTGATATTCCATAAGATACGGATTTATGTTGATCCATCCACATCTATCCACTCACGTTTATGTCAAAGAGCACTCATGTGCAAGACAATTGGTGGGGTTAAGGATTACAGCAAAGCTGAGACCAAATCTGTGATCTTTGCCTAAATGTTTTATGCTCAAAACTAAAAAACCACAAACTCCATTTATATTTATTAAAATGAAAAACACGGATAAGTTAAAAAATAAATAAATACTAATCAGTTAAAACAGTGACCATTTGAAAGAACTTTCCTTTTACTCTATAAAAGCCTTTATTTCAACCCCAGACAGGGAATCAAAAGGGTCAACGCTCCCATGTCACCATTCCACAAACATTGGTATGTAGAACGTAATCTTACAAATACATGTATTTGCAAGATACAGCTAAAGAACTAGGACTAAACGTTTTATATTGTGACCACTTCCTCTAGGTGTTTACTACTATTGTTACGTAAAAGCACAGAGACCTGAAAGCAAAATGAAACCATGGTTTTTCTCTTCTAAAATTTTGGGACTGTTTTTGCTTAAAATTAACCTGTGTATTTTTTGAGTCTGACTTAAAGAATTCGGGTATCATATAGTTGTATATATCCTCCCACAGAAGAAATCCGCTTCATTTAGTTTTCCAACCTTTTTCTTCTGCTTTAATGAAAGACTGCTTAATATAAAATTTGAATACCCAACTTCTCCCCCTGGGATTTCTTTGGAATTCCCCCCAACTTTTAATTAAAACTGACAACTACTTTTGATGACTGATAAGGCTAAGGCATCACAGGGTCAGTGTTAAGACTGAAAATGGCAGAGTACTGAGAATTTCAAACATATATATACAGACACGTATAGATAAAGTTTCAATAAAAAAGAAATACTCATCAGGATTCACTAAGCACTTTCTGCATGTTCAACTGTGGTTAGAATACTTATGATCACTTCTCAGGAAAATCCCTTGGAACTTTTCAATTATTTACAGGGCTTTACTCAGCTGAAAAATTTTTCTCACATAATCTCCGTATGTTTTCCAACTCTATTACATGCTTAATCTGCAAATTGCTAAAAGCATATGTATCAGAATTTCTAAATCAGTCTGTACTGGCCCTCTTACCATGATTTATATTCAGCCTACTACAAGATTTAAGTCAACTGCAGATGTCAGTTAACCTTTCCCTCTTGAGATGTGCAGGTAGTCTAATCTGGGGATTAGCAACTGAGCTACTGAACTGGTTTCACTAAAATATTGTCTAAATCAGCTATCTCTTCCCCACTGGTGAGAGTATAACTTGCTTCAACTACTGAATCCCACATAAATACAAATCATCACTGGTGACCATAAATTGCATTGGTTAATTAGCGTGTCCAGCTTCATTGTATAGAACTTGCTCTCTCTTAAAATGCCGATCAAAAAAGCACAATAAAAAATGTCACCTGTGAATAGCTCAGGGGAAAAAAAATACTATCAAAAGAATTCTGATTTGGGTTCTGTTCACTTTCTGATTTTATAAACAACAGGATTTATTTGTAATAATGGAGGTGTTTAGTGGAAGACGATATGGCCAATGCAAGGAGCCTGAGGTGGAGAGAACAGGTCTCTCTGACCTACATATCCCAGAACTGCAAGAAAAGGAAGTGGGGAAGAAGTCCCACGTTGTAAGGGCATCAGATTATCTAGTCCAGTCCTTGGACAAACGTCTGGGCTTTGGAACCAAGGGCAAGAGGTGATAACTAATCTATAGTATCATTTAAAACTCCCACCCACCCTAGTAAGTCTCCACCCTCCCAGATCCCCCAAGCGTGATTTTGCACAACAAGTTAAATAAAAGTAAACTGTTTATTAAAAGATACAGCAAAGGTACAGATACAGAGATACATACAAAGATACAGATATATATATATATATATTTACATATATATACAATCTTGCTGTTTTCATGTGCACTATATTTAGCAGCACATTATTTAATCAGTCAGCATTTTAATGGGGTTGTTTTGACACTTGGTGTTATTACTGCGTCATTTTGACAAGATACAACTATAGCCTCATGGAAATTTCAAGGTGTGAATTCCACTTCTCCAACTTTTAATAGTAGCAAAGAGGGGAAGGAGAAGGGAAATGGAGTACCAAGGCTGAGCATTAGGTTAAACACAAGAATTCCAAAGGGCCAAGGTAGCACAGGGAAGGGAAAATGATTAAAATTAAAGGCTATCTGACAACCCAAAAAAATAGTAAGAGAAACCATTATTTAAGGGCAATGGGCTATGTTATATATCCAAGATGCTCACACATCAGCCTACAGTGACCTTTTCCAATCCAGTTCTTGTGTTGAACCTGAGGATCTGCCTCTCTCTGCTCAATCCCTCCACCCAGTAAATTTGCTACCACCAAAATCTAGAGCTATAGAGCCTCGAAGCAAAACGGGAAGCTAAATAGTTGTACCTTGGGCTACCTTCCCATAAGTGCAAGGAGGGCCCAATGTTGGGTAGGGATGTGATAACACTGTTCTCTGCAATTCGATGCTTTTCACTTTGTGGCTTGGTTCCACAAAGTGAATTGCATCGAGTTACTGTCAAATGAGAAGCTGCGGGTTGTTTCATCTGTCGTCTAACCCGGCCCTGCCGTTTAACCCGGCCCTAAGAAGAGTGAAACAGAAGCCAAATCAGATATAAAGTAACAATAAAATGGGAGATTCAGGTATTAAAAACAAAAAACAAAAAAACACAATATTCCTCTTACTTACCTCAGAGGGCAAATTGCTGCTGAAAACATTATCATCATCTTTGTTCTCTTCACCATTTTTCTCTACAGGAACCCACTCTCCATAAACACTATCTGCTTCTTTTTTTCGATGTTGAGATCCAGATGACACAGGAAACTCTTTTGTTAATGTTACCTGGCTTTTTGGTGGAGTTGGTTTTGCTGCAGCAATCTAAAACATAATGTGTTTCCTTAATTAACACTTAAGAGGTTTTTCAACATAATCTGAAAATAACTGTTCACTATTTCTCACAGTATTTAATAAAACATTAAAACAATTTAATTCCGTTTGAGTTTTATTTAAATAGTCCCTATGCTATTTCATCAAACCATAAACACTAATACTCACATTCAGATTGAAAAAAATGGGTTTGGGTTCACTGAGTTTAAAGGGATGATGATAAAAAGGAGGTTCTTCTTCCTCTTCATCCGAAACATGAGGCTTATTCACTATTACATCATCATCTTCTTTACTCTGTGCGATCTGTTTGCATTTCTTAAAAAATAAAAACAAAAGATAAATCTTACACTTTATGTGGAACATGTAGTTTTTTTAAAAAATCAAAAAACACATAAAATCAACTTTCAGAAATAAAACAAGATAAACAGGTTGTAGGTAAGTAGCTTAGCTTATTGGCTATTATTTAAACACACTCTAGCTGTTCAGTCAGTCAACAACATTTATTGAGCACCTACTATGTGCAGAGCACTGTACTGGGCACTGTCCAGGGAATACAAAAAAAAAAAAAAAAAAAAAAAAAAAAAAGTAGAAGACATGGTCCCTGCTCCCAAGGAGCTTACAATCTAGTTCAAGAAACAGAATTACATACACATGAAATAATTGAGGAACGCTTTTACAGAGCAACACAATTAACAAGTGCAAAATGATATAATACAAATGGAATACATAAGTGCTGAAAGAATAAAAGCTTAAGAGAAAACAGAATCAGGCAGAATTTGATAACCAAGGGCTATTCCTTGAAGAGTTCTAAGCCAGATTTTCATAGTTAAAGAACAAGGACTGGCAGGAAAAGAAAAAAGAGTCATCATAGTTAGATGGTGGTAAAAAGGTGAGAAACTTGTATTAGAAGGAACAAGAGGGCTGAAAACGAGGCTTAAAAACATACAGGGAAACACTAAGTGTTCACAAGGTTTTAGAGAAGGAGCTTAGATTTGATGAGCAAGTAATAGAAGCCTTCACTAAGTCCTTAAATTAAAAAAAAAGTTGTAATTCATATTTCAATAAATCTAAGTGAGGAAACATTAAGAAACTATATGAACCCCCAAATGCATGGCAAAATAAAAACTTTGAAACATGTACAATTGGGCTAGATGGTCATGTGTCTCTCCATAAGTGTTTTGTAGGTTGAGTCTCTAAAGGAACAAAACTCAAGAATGGAAAATAAGGCATGATGGAGAGGGTGTTAACTGATGAAGTCTGACACATAAAGCAAAGTCAATTCCTTCCTGAGAAGCTAAGGAATAGACTCCATTACCTGGCTTTATAAAAAGGTCAGAGTAAATTTGGGTGGACTTGTCTATACAAGCAGAATTTGTCACATCCATTATCAATTGAAAATGTTACAATAGGATAAAAAGCTCAATTGGCCAAAAAACACAGAGTATACCAAGCCTGTAACCAAGGGGAACAGAATATATTAACAGTGGCAGGCTGGCATAAGGCTAGCCAATAACAAGTTTCAATATATGAAACAGTGTGGTATTTCTGGATCCTAGCAGCAGTATTTCAGCGTCCTCCCAAAAAAAAAAATAATAATAAAAATAATATTAACAAAACAAAGCCAAAAAAAGCCTCAATTGAAAAGATCAAATTCTTAAAAACAGAAACAAGTGTGTCTAAAATATATGTTACTGCCAAAACCCGAACCGCAGGAAGAACTGATAATGGCCGGCCATTATCACCAATGGCTGGTACCAAACAGCCAAAACCCGAAATGTTGATGCGTAAGAAGTTCCTTTCAGGCAATGGCCAGCTATTCTCATTAATTTCCAAGCTCCGGTGGCAAAAGATCATTTCTGAAGATTGTCTGTGTCTTTGCGTATATGCAGTACACTCGTGGCGATCAGTGAACACGTCGTGAATGGAAACGAAACTGTAGGCGAGCTTCTGCGTGTTGCTCACTCAACACCTCCTCCATTCAAACGAACCGTCCCACTCCTCAGTCAGTTTGGCTTCTAAAACTGGAAAGCAAAAGTAATGGGAAGTAACTTTTAGCTAGCGGAGCTTAGCCATCCCGGATAATGGCCTGCTAAACAGAGCTTCTGCCGCTGCCACATCTGTATTTCGGGTTTTGGCCACTCGGTGCCAGCCATTATCAGTTCAGCCCACAATTCGGGTTTTGGCACGCTCCAGAGTCAACATCACTGAAATAATCCACTTAAGAATGTAAACAAATTCTGTCTAGCTTACCTCAGTTAGTTCTTCTATGGTAGCTCCTCCTGACTTTTTAGCAACTTTCTCTTCTATTGTAGGTGGAGGTGCAGGCTTTAGGTTTGGCGGTAAAGGAACACCAGCCTTAGCACACATGGCAGCTGCATTAGCTTTGGCTATTTCAAGTAATTGAGCCTTGTCTGAAAGAGGAAAAATATAAGCAGTTTTCCCATAAGACTAATAAACACATTTTGTTCTATCTAAAATCTTATACACTAACAAAATTAAAGGCATCAATTTTCTGCCCTAACATACAGTTGTGATCAAATCACTCTTCAGGTCAGTTTTTAAGCAAATGCCCCGATTAAGTCCACGTTTGGCTTCCCATTCACACACTACACACAATAGCTAAATTACAGAACCCTGCCAGACACTCTAAGACACACACATACACCTGCACAGCCCTCTTTGTTTTCCAAAAGTATCATGCCCTTAAAATTACTTTCCTTCTAATATGACATTTTAAATCACTCTTTAAGCCCAAATTCAACCTCTTCTAACAAGCCAGAATTTAACACTCCTCTTCAGTGTGCTCAAAAGTGTCCTAACTATACAAGTAATCATCACATTCTGCTTTCTGGCAGGTTACTACTTGGTAAAACAGACATACATGCATTTTATCCACATCTCCTCTACTAACTTGTAATCACTTCAAAGATGTAATTCTGTAAATAAAAATTAAAAAAAAAAAAAAAAAAAGAACTCGGGGCGCCTGGGTTGGTTAAGCATCCAACTCTGGATTTTGGCTCAGGTCATGATACCAGCATCATGGGATTGAGCCCAGTGTCAGGCTCTGAGCATGGAGCCTATTTGAGATTCTCTCTCCCACTTGTGCGGGTGCACTCTCTCTCCCTCTCTAAATTAAAAAAAAAAAAAAACAAAAAACCAACAACCCAACTTTTGCTTAACTGAATGAATTTTCCCTTACTGTTCAGGTCTTTTTCTTTAGACAACCCTGACCTGGAAATGTCAAATCTACTGACACAATGATAAATTATCCATTATTGCAGGTAGTCATGCACTATCCATCCACTTTTAATCATCCCTGCACACTTGTTAAATCAAAGGGAACTAGAGCACTCTATTTTAAAAGGCAGATTATTAAAATACTAAAGTCAATCTAATAAACTTAAAACCTTATTTTGCTATTATCACCAACCCAGATAAAAAAGAACTCCCCACCGTGCAAAATTCCCTACTCACTTCCATTACCCGTTATACCAACCAGAGTTACCTTTGCACACATTTAACAGCCCTGTGTTGCCATTTTCAATCATGGAACTTATTTAAAAAAAAAACACACACTGTAATTTCAGGCTTGTGTTCAAGGATCTATGTTGGCATACATGCAGTAAAACAAGCTCAGCGTATACCAGCCTTATCTTTAACTAGACTTCTACTTTCCATTTTCAGTTACAGGAAATAGTTCAAACTTCAAGTATGTAAAAACATTCAAGTATGTAAACACCTTGGTTCTAATACACTCCAAAGCACATCTTTTTAACTCTAATTACTAATTTACTTATCCCTAAGTTTTCTAAAACCCATAATCTAATTACAGTTGACCCTTGAACAAGAGGGGTTAAAGGCACTGATACCGTCATACTTGAAAATGGCATGTACTTTTGACTCCCCCAAAACTTAACTACGGATAGTACACCACTGACTGGAAGCCTTACTAATAACATAAACAGCTAACTAACATATGTTTTGCATATGTATTACATGCTGTCTGCTACAAAAAACATTAAGAAAACCATTAGGGAAAACACGTTTACAATACTAATACTTTATCAAAAAATTCACGTATAAGTGGACCCATCCAGTTCAAACCCATGTTGCCCAAGAGCCACCTATATAGAAATTTAAAGATAGAAATATTTACCTAAGCCAATAACCCAAAATATTCCATTTGACTCAAAGATCAGAAAAAATGGATTTTTATCATCCTCTATTACAATGCCAATAAATTTTAAAATTACTTACTCAAATCCGTCAGACGTTTAGGTGATCTGCCTCTCTCAGAAGACCTGGATCGTTTACGACGAATGGGAGATCTGCTAAACCTTCTTCTCAAAGGTGTTCGTGATCTCCTTAATCTTACTGGTGAGATACTAAAGCTTCGTCTCCTTACCACAGACCTTGATCTTCTCCGGCGGCTTGGGGTGCGGCTGCGGCGGCTAGGGGTGCGGCTGCGGCGGCTTGGGGTACGGCTGCGGCGGCTTGGGGTGCGGCTGCGGCGGCTTGGGGTGCGGCTGCGGCGGCTTGGGGTGCGGCTGCGGCGGCTTGGGGAAATACTAAAGCTCCTCCTCCCCACAGATCTAGATCTTCTTCGCCGACTAGGAGTGTGACTCCGACTCCGACGACTTGGGGTGCGACTCCGAGCTCTAACTGTTTTCCGGTTATCCCTGGAACTTGATCTCTTTCTTTTTCTTTCCCTAGACTTAGACCTGTGCTTTGGAGATCTTTTACGCTTCTCTTTTGATACAGATCGCCTTCCTCTGGACTTTGACCTTGACCTGCTGCTCCTCCTCCTGCGTCTTGAACGTGACCTTGAACGTGTCTGAGAGCGATGAGACTTAGATTTGGATGATCTCTTCCTTGCCCTAGAACGAGATTCACTGGTACGCTTGCGTGATTTATGCTCAGAAGACTTGGAACGCTTACTTCGAGATCTTAATGAGGAGTCTCTTTTCTTTTCTTTCTCACCTTTGTCCCGGTTCTTGTTTTTCTTACTTTTCTCATGTGTGTCCTTAACTTTTACAAAAATCTCATAATCATCTTTTTCCTCTGAAGAGGACTCTGAAGCTCTTTCTGGTATACTGATTACGACTGGACTGGCAGCAGATTTGTCACGTTCAACCTCACTTGCAAGTAAAGGTCCTTCAATACCAGCTCTAAGGCTTGTAAGACGTTCCATGTCCTTAGGAAGTAATGGTCTCACTAAATCTGCTTCATTAATATCATCAATATTGGCAGAAAATCCTGAATCAGAGAGTATCTCTTTAGTAGGGAGAGGTACTTCTTTATCTTCTCCACTACTTTCTTTAGGGCTGAGAGCAACTGCTAATGTCTGGTCACACTCTTTTATAGGTAATGGTCCTTCTGCATCCTTACTAATAAAGTTATTAGATGGTAAATCGAGATGAATGTCTTTAGCAGGCAAAGGTCCCTCTATGTCAGCTTCACTACCACCACTGGGACTAGTGGAAATTATCATGTCGTGTTCAGTATCTTGAGTGGTTAAAGACACTTCAACATCATATTTACTAACTGAAGTGACAGCAGATGCTGTAGCAAATTCAATACCCTTACTGGTTCCCACTGCATCAGGTTCAAGAGCAAAGGGACCAGCAGAAGATAGAGTTCCTCCATCAGCTTCGCTAACACTAGAGCATGTATCCAATACTGTGCATTGTTTAGTCTCACCGATGGATAAAATATTCCCTTCACCAATTTCACCAACAGCACCAGTGGCGGCAGCAGACACTGTGTCATGTTCCATCCCTTTAGCAACTAAGTGATTATTTATGTTAAGGTCTATATTTGTACCATGATCACTTTCATAAGGGTCATTCTTCAGGTGTCCTTCAGCATGCGGCTCTTCATCTGAATGCATGGGAATCTCCTGCATGCCAATCTCTGGAGTAAGAATTTGATCACCAGATAGTAAATTCACTCCTTTTATAACATCAGACTCCAGTATCATTGGTGTAGACTCTGCAACTATCTCAGTCGGTATTATTTGGGTCTGTTCTGAGACAGTGATAGCAGGCTCTGAAATTATCACAGTGGATTCTTGCACTGAAACAGATGGTTCTGAAACAACTGCATTAGCCTGAGGGACTGACACTGCTGGTTCCAGGACAGGCACACTAGGCTCCAGGGCAGAAACAACTGGCACAGAAATGGTAACATTCTCTGACTCAGCCAAGGCCACAGTCTCTGGGACAGCCTCAGCTGTGGGTGGGTCTGGAATAGCCACAGCTGTTGAGTCAGAGACCACCATAGCTGTTGGGTCCAGGATAGCCATGGCTGGGGTCTCCAAGACAGTCACAGCTGGGGGCTCTGGAACAGTCCCAGTTGGTGGCTCTGGGACAGCCACAGCTGGTAGCTCTGAGACAGCCATGGCTGGCAGCTCTAGAGCGCTCTGTGATGGCTCTGGATTAGTCGCAGCTGACTCCAGGAGGGACTGAGATACCTCTGAGGCAACATGTCCTGAAGCTTTCATGGAATCAAAAGTTTCTGCTGTCTCAGACATAACTGAAGGTTCTGATGTTAATACAGTTGGTTCAGCTGACATCATGGGAGTTTCAGATACCATGTAAGTCATTGGTCTCTCTGGAACAATTTGATGCTCTTCTGCTACTACCGCAGACTCTATGGGTGTTGATGTAACCGAAGACTCTGGCTCTAATGGTGGTTCTGGAACAGTAACAGCAGCCTCTGATGCTAACACTGAAGGATCTGATGCTGACACTGAATAATTAGCAGGCAATGTCGAAGGCTCTGAAATCTCACTTTGACTCACAGAAGGTTCAGACAGTGATACAGACTCTTCAGGAGGTAATGCTGGTACCTCTGTAGGCCAAGTATTTTCAGCTGTTAATGCTGACTGCTCAGTAGGTAATGCTGGACCCTCCGGTGGTTCCTCAGGAGGCAAAGGTGGGGTCATTGGTGGCTCCTCAGGTGGCAATGGTGGCATTGTTGGAGGCTCTTCAGGAGGCAAAGGTGGCACCATATATGCCTCCGTATATGTATCAGTATAAGAATCGGTGTAAGAATCAGCTGCCATAGACATCATTGAACGATCAGCAGTGTAAGATGACATCATAGATCGGTCAGCTGCAGAGTACGATGACATCATAGACCGGTCAGCAGCAGAGTAGGACGACATCATAGACCGGTCGGCACCCATGGACATCATAGATCGGTCAGCCATTGGGGACATCATGGAGCGCTCGTAAGCTGACATCATAGAGCGTTCATAAGCTGACATCATAGAGCGCTCAGCCATAGGGGACATCATAGAACGCTCATAAGCTGACATCATAGAGCGCTCATAGGCTGACATCATAGAGCGCTCAGCCATAGGGGACATCATAGACCGCTCATAGGACATCATAGAGCGTTCGTAAGATGACATCATGGAACGTTCTGCAGCATAGGACATCATCATAGAACGTCTAGATGCTAACATCAGGGGTCTTGGTGCTAACCTGTACGGCCTGGGGGCTATCCTATAGGACCTGGGTGCTATCCTATAGGGTCTAGGTGACATCCTGTAGGGATCAGGAGTTAGTCTGTAGGGATCATGGCCTAATCTATACGGGTCCTGCCCTAACCTGTAGGCATCATGACCTAACCTATAAGGGTCATGACCTAACCTATAGGGATCCTGAGCTAACCTGTAAGGATCCTGAGCTAACCTGTAGGGATCAGGAGATTTTGAACCCAACATAGCAGAATCTTGGGTACTAGATGCTAACATCTGGGCATCCATGGTACCAGATGCTAACATCTGAGCATCCATGGTGCCGGAGGCCAACATTTGAGAGTCCATAGTGCCTGATGCTAACATCTGAGAATCCATAGAGCTAGTAGCTAACATCTGGGAGTCCATGGTGCTGGTCGCTAACATCTGGGAATCCATAGTGCTGGTAGCTAACATCTGGGAATCCATGGAGCTGGTTGCTAACATCTGAGAGTCCATGGAACTGGTTGCTAACATCTGGGAGTCCATGGAGCTGGTTGCTAACATCTGGGAGTCCATGGAGCTGGTTGCTAACATCTGAGAGTCCATGGAGCTGGTTGCTAACATCTGGGAGTCCATGGAGCTAGTTGCTAACATCTGGGAGTCCATGGAGCTAGTTGCTAACATCTGGGAGTCCATGGTGCTAGAGGCTAACATCTGGGAATCCATGGTGTTGGACGCTAGCATCTGGGAATCCATGGTGTTGGATGCTAGCATTTGGGAGTCCATGGTGTTGGACGCTAACATATGGGTCTCCATGGTGTTAGAAGCTAACATATGGGATTCCTGGGCCATCAAGGGATCCACTCCTACTGTTACAGAAGTCTCCCCCACTAATGTAGTAGGCAGCTCCTGTGCTACCGTATTATAGGATTCCAGCGCTGTCGTCGAGGGCACCTCCAGGGACTGCGACACGGTCATCGTTGACAGCTCCGTTGTTGTCACCACAGACTGAACAGAGATCTCCAGCGCCACAGTTGCCACAGGCTGCCCAGGCAACTCTGGCGCCCCAGGCTGCCCTGGCAACTCCAGCACCCCTGTTGCCAGAGGCTGCCCCAAAAGCTCCAGGGCTCCGGCTGCCCCAGACTGCCCCGAGAACTCCAGTGCCCCCGTTGCCATGAGCTGCCCAGGCAACTCCAGTGCCCCAGTTGCCACAGGCTGCCCTGACAACTCCAGCGCCCTAGTTGCCGAAGGCAGCCCTGGCAACTCTGGCACCCCAGGCACCGAAGGCTGCCCTGGCAACTCCAGCGCTGTCGTTGCCACTGGCTGTCCTGGCAACTCCAGCACCATCGCTGCCTCAGACTGCCCCAGCAACCCTGCTGCCGTCGTCACCTCAGGCTGCCCAGGATGTTCCACCGTTGTCATCCCCACAGGCTGCTCCAACTCTGACGTCGTCACAGGTTGTTCGGCCAACTCCATTGCTACCGTTACCGCAGGCTGCCCTGGCAACTCTACTGCTGCTGTCACCGCAGGCAGCCCTGGCAACTCCTGTGCCATCACAGGTGGCTCTGGTACCTCCTGTGGTGGCTCCAACCCCACGGATGGTGCCGGAAGCCCTGGCAATTCCTGCGACAACTGTGGCACTGATGTCACAGAGGGCCCCGGCAACTCAGGCACTGCTGTCGCAGGGGGCCCTAGCAACTCAGACACTGGGGTAGAAAGGGGGCCTGGCAACTCTGGCAACGGGGTAGCAGAGGGCCCAGGTAACTCCAGCAATGGAGTCACAGGGGGCCCCTGCAACTCCGGCTTGGAGGTCGCGGGTGGCCCCGGCAACTCCACCACTGAGGCCACCGACGACTCCGGCAGCTCCAACGCTGTGGTCTTGGGCAACTCCGGCAACTCCGGCAACTCCTGTGGTCTTGTCATGGGTGAATCTGCGATCTCCGACGGTACTTCTACAGGCTGCTCTGGCAATCTGAGCACTTCAGTTGCAGATGACTCTGGAAAATCCACCGTTGTTGATGTACTCGGCTCAGGGTGCACCTCAGCAGTGATCTCGGATGATACCACAAGGGTTTCCGATGGCTCTAGCCCTTTTGCTACTGGCGGTTCTAGCATCTTTGATTGCTCTGCAGGTGTGGTATCCAAAGATTTCAGCACAGGCTTCATCTGATATTCCACAGACATTGTGACAACCGGCTCAGATGACTTTAGCACGACTGTTGTAGTGGGCACTGGTGCCATTGTAAAGGAATCCAGAATCTTTGTCATGGGTGGTTCCAGCGTGACTGCCACAGACTGCTCTGACTGCACTGAAATTACGGATGTTGATGCAACTGACAGTTCCGCAGTTTTTGTAGCTGGCTTCAGAGTTTCTAAGGTATGTGGCTCTGATACCTCCATTGATACCACAGGAGGTTCTAACACAACTGCAGGAGATTCACTGGTCTCAGAAAGGCCAAACGCTCTTACAGAATGCTCCAGTGCCATTGCGGAAGGTTCAGAATCAAACTTCAAAAACGAATCTGATTCTAAATCTATGTTCCCATCATGATGTGATTTTGCCTTTGATTCAGATTCTTCTGGCTGTCTCTTATACTTTTTTTCCTTTTCTTTCTTCTTTTTCTTCTTTTTATTTTTGTGCTTTTTATGCTTCTTTGACTTTTTGGTGGGAATTTCATCAGTAGGATCTGTTTGTACTGACACACATCTACTTTTTCTGGAGGCCTCTTTCAGGTCTGAAAGTAAGGGAAACTGATTTTAATTTGTCAAACATTCCCCAATGTAAACTCAAATATATCACATAAATGAGACTCATATTCCATATTAAAATGCCATCATATAATACTTTTTGTTAAATAAAGTTACTAAGTAAACTATTTTCTATATACCAATTACCTACAAACTTTTCCAATATTTCTTTCTACAACTAAAATCTAAAATTATCAGCAACTTAAAAATTATCAGTTTATCATAAAAACTTAAGACTTATACTGTGTTTTATTAAGCTTAAAACTTTTTTCTCCAACTCTCAAAACATGGCAAAATACTTTCAAACTACACTTACCGAAGAATATTTTGTATTACCAGTTGTTAAAATTCAAATTGCTATAAAAGATACACTCATTAAACAATTTTTACTGTTTTTTGAATCCTAACTCAATCACCACTCACTAGATGAATGGACTTGGCCAAATTACTGACACTGTCTCCTAAAGTTAGAGGACAAAGTAAGTTAAAATGCTAATACGTGCAAATGCTAATGAGTGCTTTTATGCAGTATACGAAGGGCTAAACAACTAACATAAAGCATCAACACCAAACGTGAGCTTTACTTCATCACACCCGTGTTACATTCTAATAAACACCTTTCCCCCCCAACCCTCCTCTAAAATTGCCAAAATAATCTTAATGTTTTTACTTAAAAAATAAGTCACTTAGAAAAGAAATTCTTCTACCTCTTTACATTTAACTTAAAACCGCTGCACTTTTCTGAAATAGAAAATAACTTCTTCTCTACTTTACAACCAGGTAAATTTATTCTAATACCAATATCCAATTAGATAAATTTTAGTCATCGCAGAAAAGCTAATCAGAAATCTAGACCTGGGGAGAGAGGCCTGGGTGGCTCAGTTGGTTACATGTCCAACTCTTGATTTCAGCTCAGGTTATGATCAAGCCACAAGTTGGGCTCTGCACTGGCAGCAAGGAGCCTGCTCGGGATTCTCTCTCCCCATTGCTCTCTGCCCCTCTCCTATTCGTGCTCTAGCTTGCTCCCGCTCGTTCTCTCTCTCAAAAATAAACTTAGGTGCGCCGGGGTGGCTCAGTTGGTTAGCGTCCAACTTCAGCTCAGGTCATGATCTCACAGTTCGTGGGTTCGAGCCCCGCGTTGGGCTCTGCTGACAGCTCAGAGTCTGGAGGCTGCTTCGGATTCTATGTCTCCCTCTCTCTCTGCCCCTCCCCCACTCATGCTCTAGCTCTCTCTCTCTAAAAATAAGTAAATAACCAAAAAAGATTACAGAGAAAATGAATCAATCCGTGACAAGACCTATTCTAAAACAAAATTAATTACTTTCTACTAGTTATCACGTACCTCATGCTAGTTAGCTAAATTATACTTCAAAAAAAAAAGTTGCTACAACCATAAACCTAAGTATAGCTGAAGTCTATGCTGTTTTTACCGTGTCCTATATCAAAAACAATTCAAATAAGAAACAAAACCATACCACCCGCCCATTTCTAAAACTAAATGAAGATAGTTCTTTTTGTGCTTGATCATAAGTCTTTCATTTCTAAACGTCAATTATTTTAATTTCCAAAACACTAAATACCAAAGCAATGACTCCTCTCCATCCATTGCATTTTTAGGAGGAGTAGATGCAAAAACAAGGCAATCTCTAACCTTGCGCTTTAAACTAAAACCTCCTAGGGTTGTAAAATCATTACAGATTTGGTCCAGGCTCCTGCCCCTTCCAAAGCTGACATTTACACAACTGTTCAATGAAAACCCGCTTTCAGAATCCCAGCAATGAGGCACAAGACCGAATCAAATACAGTTATAATATTCCACCAGCAAAGCAAATTAAGTATTTGCTCACGTTACAGTACAACTATATTGTCACAGAAAAATTTAAACAATGTCTTCAGTAAATAAAACTTAAAGTAAAATTTAGTAAAGTCTAATAAACACTTTTAAATACCCTGCAATAAAAAAATAATACTGTTAACTAATTAAAAACCTTAGTTTTTAAGACAGCTGATTATCCCCAGCTTACCTGGCTTGTATCGTAGTTCTGTATCTAAGACCCCAGAAAGTACTTCCTCTATCTTCTGAACTATTTCTTCATTTGGTAGGCTCCTGGCAGAGGCAGCTGCATCACCTGCCTGGTTTCCTTCATTAGGTGTATTTGTTTCACCATTGAGCTGGCCTTCATTCCTTCCACTTGACAAGAAAAGTTTTCAAAATTCATTAATACTTTTACCACACTATACAATACATTAATATTTATAACTCAGTTGATTAAAATAATCTTATACCGTTCATACATTTCACCATTTTGGGATTTCTTTCAGAGGATATTCCCCACCAACAGTGCCTCCTTCACACTACTCAAAGTTGGTACATCTTTATTTTTACACAATAACTGAGTTTTCAGAACTGTGAAAATTAAGAAAAAAATCTTTAAAAGAGGTTTCTAAGCTCCTTATAAAATAATAAAATATTCCCAGAAACCTAAACTGATTTAGATTCGGGTTAACTTGCATTTTTATCTCAGAGGAAAAAAACCTACTGATCACAATCACATAGCCAAAGAAAAATACACCACCTAACATTATGATAGAAAACTAGAGCCACAATAAAACCACACCTGTACATGGATCACAATCAGCATCAACAATATCAAGGAACAGTTACCACAGACACATTAAGTAAAAAGGGTAAAACTGTAGCCTCAGATCAGGTTTAGACTGACTAAAATTACTGAAATGCCATGAAGTTTAAAAAGAAAAATACATTTATATAGCTTTTATCCACTGTCAAGAATCCAAGTATTTTCTGGTGTTCAAAAAAACTCATGGGAAACAAGTGACATTTTATTTCACTAACAGTAAATTAATATAGATGGCTCAACATGTTTTCAATTCACAGGGCCGTAAGAATCTGGACATGAGAAGCATGTCATTTAGCTAGTCATTTTTACTATTTTTGTGTAAGTTAACAGAGTTGTTTTGAAAAATAATTTTAACACAATTTAATTTACCTACTAACAAAAACCGATCAATTATGCTTCACTCCTGATAAATGTCTACATGGTCAAAAAACAAAAAAAATCAGTAGTTAACTAAATTTAGAACACTTGGCTTTTTAATGGGTCACATAATAATTAACACTTATTGACTATTAATTAGAGTCATGGGTCTACATTCCCTAACTCATTTAATCCTAACAAAACTATGATTACCACTGTCATTCTGATTTTACAAATGAGGACAATGACCCACAGAGATGAAGCCAAACTAAAGTTCACACAGTTACTAGTAGATGAAGCTGGTATTCAAAACCAGAGCTTATACTTTCTTAACAACCATCTATACACAATAAATAACTTACTTTACTTAAACGTCAGCCCCCTTACTCAAATTGATATTTGTAAAAATACGCAGGAAAATATGGCAAATATAGCTCACTGGAATAATCAAAATTTTGCTCTCAGACTGATAATTTATTACTTATTTGACAAGAAGCTGAATATTCCCAATAATAAGTTTCTTTATCTAATATTCTTTTTAGACTTTCTGGAGCTTCTTTTACTCTTTTCCTAAGCACGTACACATAATCAAACACCTTACTACTAAGCCATGGATTTAAAAACCAAAGTATAACTAAAAAAAGATAATCATCTTTAAGTCATCAAATATTCATCTCAATTACTGAAAAGGGATGAAAATTTCAAACCATCTAAATATCCAACAATACATTCCTACAAAAGAATTCTATGAAACCATAAAAAAGGTCCCAAAAGACGACTGAGAATGGGAC
The DNA here is from genome assembly GCF_016509475.1 of Prionailurus bengalensis. NCBI lineage: Eukaryota > Metazoa > Chordata > Mammalia > Carnivora > Felidae > Prionailurus > Prionailurus bengalensis. Next base: position 11,779,712 of record NC_057350.1, read on the forward strand.
AAAAGACAAACTTGTTCGCGATCAGGTGAAAACACAACACAAAACAAGATCACAATTCACAAAATATGTATGTGCATCTGTACACACAGGGAAAAACAATGAAAGAACATAAAGAACATTATGCGGTTTTCCCACTTTCTAAGTTTTTATTTTTTCTAAAGTTTTTACAATAAAACACTTGTTTTTCAAATACAATAACTGATTTTTAAAAGGTATAAAAACAAGACATTATAATAAGCAAACACAACTGTCCGCTGAAACTATTAAAATTTTCAGAAAATTATATTCCTCTGGTCTTTTCTTATCATCTAAAATCACTAACACACGACACAATTTTAAACAGCGATGAAATAAGTGAGCGTATAGATTTCCTACTTAAACAAAATACCCTACAAAAAAATAATCTTAGCGATACTATATATACCGTTGCCCCAATAAACCTATGTTAATTTCAGCACTTAATTTACAACTGCGTTTTCAAATTCATGCTATTACTCTAAACTTTCAAAATATAACGAGCAAAAACACTTGAACTCGGAATACCTACGTTACATGAAGCAAAACTAAGACAACCACGTAACATCATGACCCACACCATTTTCCTCGTCGGTAAACAACTATTTCTTCGGAAATCTCTTCCCATTCAAATTTTGAAACCAAGGGTAAACTATGCAAGGTCTAACGCAACGGCAAAAGTAGCATGTTGATCATATATGTCAACTGGGGCAGAAGCAGCAACAACAAAAAAATTAAATTAGACGTCAACAGAAACCTACTTTCCAACCGAAATTGTTAGTGAAAATACTCTCCCGTCCTCACCTCGAATATTGTGTCAAAGTACCTAACATTAATTTGAGCTTTCACTTCAATTTCTAATCCATTAGGCATGCAGTCTGGTGGAAGCCACAGGACCCTAGGGCCCAAATAATCTAATTAAAGGATCCCGACCCCCAAAGTGATCTCAAGCTTGCCAATAATAAAGCGGATTTAAGATTACTCAAGAAACGGCCGTTAGAGACCCTTTCCGGTCAGAGGCACCGGCCGGCGAAATCCGCGGAGGCGGAGAGGGGGAGGGGAAACGCGGCGGCGGCGGAGGAGGAGCTGAGGCAGGAACTAGGCCCGTCCCTGGTGGACAACCAGGCCTACGAGTAGCTAAAAGGTAAGGGATGGCCAAACGGGAAAGAAAAATGAACATCACAACCCGGTTCTAGAAGAGGGAGTCTGGGGTTACCTCGGAAAAGACAAAGTTCCTCGCAGGGAAGGGAGGGAGCGGATGGGGGGGGGGAGGGCCCGGAAAATGGATCCCAGGCCCAGGCGGGGCTGTAGCGGGGCCTGAGGCGAGGAACGACGGCGTCTCTGAAGAAGGGTGCCACGGAAGGCTACACGGGGCCCTATCGGTCCCTTGGGAGCAGAAGAGTCTGGGAAGCGTTTACCTGGAAAGCTCCTGTTGAATTTCCCGGAATTTACTGACCACGAAAGACCTAAAAATCTGCTCGATGTTGGTCGCCATGGCGTCCGCTCCGTTCTCTCAACTCCTCCTCGCTAGTCCTCCAGGCTCCCAGCATGCCTCGGGAGGAGGCGCAGCGGCCAATTCCGTCTCTCGCCGTCCTGATTGGCTTCTGCGGGAGCGTCTGGACTGGCACGCTCCGCCTCTGGACCAATCAGTGAGCACGGCCTAGTTCTCCTCCGCTGTTTCTGAGCGGCTGGGGTAGAGGTGCTGACGTTTGCGCCGCGCACGACTATGTCCGCCATGTTAGTGACTGACGCAGGCGCCATTACAGGAGAAGCGTCTCTTGAGGCGGCTGTGTCAGTTTACGTTGTCAATCTCCAACAGTGTTTGGGGAGGCTTAAGAGGTTTACTAAATACTCGAGATTAAATAGCATGACAAAAGGGAGCAAGAAGGGCTACGTGCTTTGATACGGGGCCTCCGCCGTTCCCGGGTGGCGCCAAGTTGTGTTTTGGCAGGGAGATGGATCCGGAAAACCATCAATCGGCGCCCGCCCCACTGTGGTGTGAATACGAAGGACATGTTTTTACCCCCATCTTTCTCTTATGGCGTCCTCAGCCTTTTTTTTTTTTTTTTTTGGTAAAGCAGTAGGGCAGAGATCTTAGGCGACCTGCCGTTCAAAGTCTGGTGCATTCTAGTCTCGTCGGGAGTCGAGCGTGTCAGGAGGTTCTCGGCAGTAGCTAGTCAGCTCTGACTCGTTAGCAACACACAATAAGCTAATCGTGGGTCTAGCATTTTGGCGACTCTCCCCACCCCCCCACCCCCCCGCCCTCAGAGCTGTGAGGCCTCCTAAGGGGGAATGAATAGAGACGATACGTGGCCCCCGATAGTGTAATGATCCATTATAAACGCGCAAGGTCTTGGTAGCATTACTGTGGAGTAAGCTCAGGCCGCGCACTAGAGCCAGAGGGAATCACACTTGATTACCTCGCTGAGGCCACCACGGGCCGCGCTGACCAATGGGGTGGCGCGGGCCGCGGGGCGGGGCGGGGGGGGGGTGGGTAGAGGCACCCGCCGGATTCCGCTGGGCCGACTTCCGGCGCACGGCGGGCGCCCGGGCTCGGAGCGCGCGGGTGAGCGTGTAAGCGTGAGCTGCAGGACCGCCCTGTGTCGTTGCGGGAGCCCTCTCCGGTTCTAAGTAAAGTACGCCTATGCTTCGGTTTGGGAATTTACTATCAGGAATTGGATGAAACTGTAGGAACCGATTTGACTGTAGGGATTCTCGTCTTGGTTTTAAGTGCCGTGGGTGTGGGTGGGCCATGTGCGTTTCACTTCTTTTGACCGAGGTTGACGTTGGATTTTTCATATTCCCTCCCTTCTAAGAGGTCAGGGTCTTTTTTTTTTTTTTTAAATGGGTCTGTATTTTTATGCCTTTTTTTAGGTCATAAGCCTAAAATGCATATTTTTTCTTGATGCACCCCTGGTCTGTAGCAGATTTAGTCCACTTTCGTAATTGGTTTCTGCTTTATATCATTCACCGTGTCCTTCTCAGTTGGTTTACCTGACTCTCTTATTCTGGTTTTAAGCTACCCGTTTAGATGGCCGAGGCCCAAGAAAGTTAAGTTCCTCGAGGTATCCCAGCTAGTAAGGGGCAGTCTCAACCCAAACCAAAGCACTTTGCAGCCCAGGCCTCCTAACCATCCCTGGTGTGGATTCCTTCAGGCTGGATCCTAATGCAATTTCTGTGATCCGCTGTGGCAGCTAGGACAGTTTTCCTTTAGTGCCTCTCATCCAAACTAAATGGGTTTTTTTTTTTTCTCTAGAATTCAAAAAAATTTGTTTACCCCAGGTGTTTTGATACACGTGGCAAGGCTGTTTTTTGTTAAAAATAGCTTTTGTCTGAGACAATAGCGACTTTTCTCTTCCTCAAATTTTAAGTAATCATCATCTCAACTGTGAAGACTATCCAAAGCAAAATTGCATACTTTGGAATCAAGGCTTCACTTCCTCTTAGATGTGTGACATACAGCAAGTTGTTTAACCCAAGTGGACCTCAGTTTCTTATCTGTAAAGTGGGGTGGTTATAGTAGCTACCTCAGAATTCTTACGATTGTGAAGCAATTCTCGTGAAAAGCATTTAGAATAGCATCTGGCACAAAGTAAGTGCTCAAAAGTTGTAAGTGTTTTGTATTACCAGCCTAGATTTTTCTGTAAATATGTAATCCTAGCATCAGTCAAGAAGTTACTGATTTCAGTTTTCTTTTCTGCTGTCTTCAGTTTGCCTTCTACCTAATGAAACGTCTTCGAGAAATTAGTAGACTAGTGTGACAACTATTTATTCCTTTGGCTTTTCTCTCCCTGTTAGTACTTGTATCTCTTAATGTATCAACTTACGTAAAAGTAATAAAATATAACAAGCTCGCATTTATTGCTGCTGTCAGAAATTGTATTAACTGTTTATAAATGTCATTTCAAAGAAAATGTTATTTCAGTTAACCCTTAATATAGCTTCTTAAGCAAGTTCTCCTCCTTCCATCTTTTAAGATGTAAAGAAATCGAATTACAGGTAGTAAGAGTTTAGCCAAGATTACACTGCTGACTTGAGTTGAGATAGATCCGTCTCAGATCCGTCCAGCTGAGAGTCAAATGCCAGAGCTATGGTGAGACGTGTTCAAGTTTGAGTTTGCCTTCTGTACCAACCTTCTAGCATATTGCACTAACTTCTTAAATCAGGAGTCAGCAAACTGGCCCTTGTACCAAATCCTTCCTGCCACCAGTTTTTCTACAGCTCACCAAATAAGAACAGTTTTCACAATTGTTACATGATTAGGAAGAATTTAAAGGAAGAATGATATTTTTAAGACATTTGAAAACTGTAAGATATTCACATTACAGTGTCCATAAATAAAGTTTTATCAAAACACACTCATGATTATTCTTTATGAGCCTGTGATAGCTTCCTACCGCTTAGAGCAGAACATAGGCAAACTATGACTTACAGCCCACTGCCTATTTATGTAAGGTTTCACTGAACATAACCATGTTCATCCATTTCTGTATTGTCTATGGCTGCTTTTGTGCCACAGTGACAGAGTTGAGCTGTTACCATAGAGATCTTATGACCCTCAAAGATGAAAATGAAAATATTTACTCTCTGGCCCTATACAAGGCCCAATCTTAAATATTTCTTCCAGTTTATGATAACTTTAAAGTCTTATCTGTGGTATCTCAAGATTTAAAAGCAGGTATATTAAATTTGAAGTTTAAATTTGAAATGTTAGGATTCTTGTTTAAGGATTAATGATTGCAAATCTTTCAAAAGAGGAAAAGTAGGGGCACCTGGGTGGCTCAGTTGGTTAAGCTTCTGACTCTTGAATTAGGCTGAGGTCATGATCTCCTGGTTTGTGGGTTCAAACCCTGTGTGGAGCTCTGCACTGGCAGTGGACCCTGCTAGGAATTCTCTCTCAGTCCGTCTCTCTCTGCCCCTCCCCCGCTCACATGCCTTTCTCTCTCTCACTCAAAAAATAAATAAACTTTTAGGGGCGCCTGGGTGGCGCAGTCAGTTAAGCGTCCGACTTCAGCCAGGTCACGATCTCGCGGTCTGGGAGTTCGAGCCCCGCGTCGGGCTCTGGGCTGATGGCTCAGAGCCTGGAGCCTGTTTCCGATTCTGTGTCTCCCTCTCTCTCTGCCCCTCCCCCATTCATGCTCTGTCTCTCTCTGTCCCAAAAATAAATAAACGTTGAAAAAAAAAAATTAAAAAAATAAATAAACTTTTAAAAAATTTTCAAAAAGAGTGAAGTAAAACCTAAAGAAAGGTGATTATTCATAGGAATTTTTTTTTTTTTTTAAATCAGGTTAGAAGTCACCATTTAATTCCTTAACCTAGCTCTAGGCCAGTCTGCCTCATTTTTAAAATACCTACCTTGGGGCGCCTGGCTAGCTCAGTCATTACAGCATGCAGCTCTTGATCTCGGGGTCATGAGTTCAGTCCCCACATCAGGGGTGGAGATTCCATAAATACATACCTCCCTAATCCTCATGAATATTGTCATCTCAAATTATGATCCCTAATTTTTCATAAATAAATCTGGGGAGTAAAATGTTATTTGTAGGATTACAAGTGACCACTTAAATCATATTTACAAATTGTGATTTCTAAAGTTTATGCATTATAAAATAACTGTGGTTTTCTTTCTGCAGCTCTTATTTTCCTTTGGAATTCCTGCTTTGCAGACAGAGCAATGGCAGCCCGCGTACTTGTAATTGGCGGTGGCGGAAGGGAACATACACTGGCCTGGAAACTTGCACAGTCTAATCGTGTCAAACATGTGTTGGTTGCCCCGGGCAATGCAGGCACTGCCTGCTTGGAAAAGATTTCAAATACTGGTAATCATCTTTAAAAGTGGGGAGTAAGGGTCGCCTGGGTGGCTTAGTCAGTTAAGTGTCTGACTTGATTTCTGCTCAGGTCAGGATCTCACACTTAGGAGATGCAACCCTGTGTTGGGCTCCGCCCTGAGCATGGAGTCTGCTTAAGATTCTCTCTTGCTTTCTCCCTTTACCCCTCTCCCATACACGTGTGCTCTTTTTCAAAAAAACAAGTAATTAGGGGTGCCTGGGTGGCTCAGTCAGTTAAGTGTCTGACTTGGGCTTAGGTCATGATCTCACAGTTCATGGGTTCAAGCCCTGCGTTGGGCTCTGTGCTGACAGCTCAGAGCCTGGAGCCTGCTTTGGATTCTGTGTCTCCCTCTTTCTCTGCCCCTCCCCCACTCACACTCTTGTCTCTCAAAAATGAATACACTTTAAAAAAAATTTTATTTTATTTTTTTTTTTAATTTTTTTTTTTTCAACGTTTATTTATTTTTGGGACAGAGAGAGACAGAGCATGAACGGGGGAGGGGCAGAGAGAGAGGGAGACACAGAATCGGAAACAGGCTCCAGGCTCTGAGCCATCAGCCCAGAGCCTGACGCGGGGCTCGAACTCCCGGACCGCGAGATCGTGACCTGGCTGAAGTCGGACGCTTAACCGACTGCGCCACCCAGGCGCCCCTAAAAAAAATTTTAAATACAAAAAAAATAAAGTCGGGAGTAATAGCTAATAATCGTAAATGATAAATGTCAACCACATCTGTTCTTTATAGAGTCGATAGTTATTCACGTTTGAATGCTTTTCTTAACCTTAAGATGTATGTGGTAATTTAAATACTTGTATGTTGTAAATTTAAGGTATCTTATTCAGGGGCACCTGGATGGCTCAAGTCAGTTAAGCATCCAACTCTTGATCTCAGGGTTGTGAGATCAAGCTCCGCATTGGGCTCTGCACGGGTGTAAAGCCTACTTAAAAAAAAAAAAAGGTATCTTGTTCAGAGGGTAGCATTTCTTTATCTTAAATTACTATAAATGTTACAAAATACATCCATTGAAAAAGTCACAGGTGCCTAAGGGTAAAGGCGTTTTGATGTGTATTTTTTGAAATGAAAAGTTGAGCGGTGCTATTAAAAGTAAATTTTGGCAAATCTGAGTCCATAATAGACCTCAACCTTTATCTCTTTCACTGGTAAAAGTGAAAAAAAATGTTCAGTTCTTACACTACCTTCAATTCTTTAGTGACTTCCTTAGAATAGAACTCAAACTCCTAACTTCCAAAGCCCTGTGCAGTCTGGCTCCTGTATCACTTTCCAGCCTGATCTTTTATGTCCTTTGTATTTTTTTCAGTGTGCTTTCTGTCCATGCAGTTCTGCCATTTTCCCAAACAGAGCTGCCTTGAACTTGGTATTTGTTCCCACCCCTAGCATGACTGGCTCCTTGTCATTCAGGTCTCAGTCTATATGTTCTCTCCTCAAAGAGGTCTTTCCTAAACTAGGTAAAGCGTGCCCACCCCATTTCATATGCTTTCAGTCATGAACCATTGTACAGATTTACTTTTCTGTTGTCTATCTCCTATCATCATTTCCCTGCAGGAACATAAGCTCTAGATTGTAAGCTACATGAGGGCAAGAAACCCATCTGTCTTGTTTTTGTATTGCATTCATCATGCCTAGTACCCTGTAAGGCACATAATATTTATGGAGAGAACATAGGCCCAACAAGCCACAAACTGGGAGAAGATAATTGTGTACATAGGACCAAAAATAAAAAATGATAAATGAAACATCTGCTTCCCTGGTTCTTAGTTTTGCGGATGAGGTATCTTAATGTATTTATTGAAGAACTGGCACGTTCTGTGTAAATAGCAGTTGATGTCCTGTAGACTGGCCCATGAAAATCTCTCAAGATTGCCATGAGACTGCTGCCACTTGTAGCAACAGGATAGGTATTTTTCTCTTGCCACTCTCTGCTGTGCAGATGTAGTCAGCTCTGCTCAGCCCAGTTGTGTTAGCAGATACCAACCCTGAGTACATGGTTTTCTATCCTTATCCTACTCAGGCAGCTCACAAGTTGAGAACCCTACTCTTTCTGCACTTACCCCCTACACATCACAAACATCATAGTTTAAGACTTCAGCCAACTTAAGAATGGTAGTCCAGGGGCTCCTGGGTGGCTCAGTCAGTTAAACATCCAGGTGTTGATTTCAGCTCAGGTCATGATCTCGTGGTTCATGAGATCAAGTCCCCTGTCAGGCTCCCGTGCTGACGGTGCAGAGCCTACTTATGATTCTCTTTCCCTCTCTCTGCCCTTCCCCCATTGGTGTGCACACTTGCTCTCAAATAAATGTTAAAAAAATAAATCTAAAAAACAAAAGCAAAAAAGAATGGTGGTCCAGATACAGTGAAGCATGAGGGTACTTATGGAATCAACCCATACTTTGCATATGGTTGATCCTGCTGCTAATTATTTAGAACTCCATTGAGAAAACTTACCTGACTTGTGGGTTGAAGAAGGAAGGTAGGTCTTAAAATTATCATTCAGTTCGTACCTTACACATCTCTGCCCAAAGACCCTTCCTGGAATAGCCTCCCAATTCACCTGACATCAAATTTGCCTGATTTGTTCATACTTGGTTTTTTGTTTGTTTTCTTTTTTTTTTTTTTTGCTTGCATATTTATTACCCAAAATTCCCACACAAGCATCCTAAGTGTAGGGACTCTATTAGTATCTTAACCGAGTGACTAGTATAGAATCTAGCATATAGTGGTTCTCAGTAAATCTTCAATAAATGACATTAAAAGACAGTTTCTGAATATATCCTGTGTTACATTTTTTGCTTACAATCAATGTGACAAAGGACTTCTAATAGCTCTTTGGGAAGCTTACTGGTATTGTCATCTAACTGGCTGTAGTGATGGAGGACTGAGCTATGTTGGTTAGTTTAATGCAGTAGGTTCTGAATATCTCACAGTGAAACTATCATCTGTATCCGTAAAAGAAAACCAATAGTTAATAGGCATCTAAAAATAAAGTCCTTGTTTTTCGGCATGACTATTAATGTCTTATCAAGTGAGATGGGTTTGTTTTTCTGTTCACAGCCATCTCGATAAGTGATCACACTGCCCTTGCTCAGTTCTGCAAAGATGAGAACATTGAATTCGTAGTTGTTGGACCAGAGGCACCTCTGGCTGCTGGTAAAGTTTGTTTCTATTTATCAATATAATATATGCATTGCCAACAGGAGCTTAGAGATCATCTAAGATGAGGATTTTTAATCTTGTATCACATTGGAAAAAGAGCTTTCACCCTCTTGAAATGTATGGATTCTACGTTTTTTTTCCCTAATGTATCAGTAATGTGATGAATGAAAGATCAAATCTGCAACCGTGGGAAACATTTTATGTGTTCATATTCTGCTCTGTTCTGGTGTCCGTTTAATAGTCCTGCACTTGACTCCAGCAAATAATTTTTGCTGGGTTTGAATCACATGGTACTAAAGTTTCTGTTTCTATCCTGGAGACAATATGAATAATCTAGTTATTTTCTGCCACTACTTACCTGCTTTATGTCCCTATAGACTTAGTCTAATCGTGATTCTTCAGAGTCAGAAGGCCCTACAGAGACCTTGGTTCACCTAAGGCTGCCTGTTTCCATCAATAGGAATTGTTGGGAACCTGACCTCTGCAGGAGTGCGATGCTTTGGTCCCACAGCAGAAGCAGCTCAGTTAGAGTCCAGCAAGAGATTTGCCAAAGAGTTTATGGACCGACACGGAATCCCAACCGCACGGTGGAGAGCTTTCACCAGACCTGAGGAGGCCTGCAGCTTCATTATGAGGTAGCTAGAAGATACACAGGTCACTTTTGTGTCACAGGTTTATAGTAAGATAATTGTGGGTGGGGAACTCATGCTGTGTAGGTTAGGACCCTGGGCATGTATAGTTGTACACTCTGTGGCCTTGCAGAAAGAAGAATTTTTTTAATATAAGTGAAGAGTTTCTAAGGGAAAAGATAACATTTGATTCGGCAGTCAGGCTCTCCTTTCACAGCCAAACTGACACAGTGGCATCTTACAACATAAAGGATATTGGCTTTTTCATAAATAATTAACTAGAGTGAGGAATCTTCACTTAGCCTTCTGCCACCTGGACTGAGATCTAAAAAGACTAAACATTCTTGTTCTTTGTTGTGTTAAAAATATTAAGCAATTAGGGGCACCTGGGTGGCTCAGTTGGCTAAGCGTCTGACTGCGGTTATGATCTCACACTTAGTGAGTTTGAGCTAGGCATCCCCCTCTGTGCTGTCAGCACAGAGCCTGCCTCAGATCCTCTGTCCCCCTGTCTCTCTGCCCCTCCCCTACTTGCTCGCTAGCTTGCTCGCTCTCTCTGTGTCTCTCTCAAAAGAGATAAAATAAAAACATAAAGCAATTAACAAATGATGGTAGGTACATGCCTTTGCCCTTTTGTTGACATTTCTCCCTTTTATCTGGTATGTTTTCCTTTTAGTTGAGTCAGTTTCATTATTTTTCATCCTATAGGGTTTTTAGACACTGAATGTTATTATTTTCTTATAGCCAGATGACTTGGGTAAGTAACAATTTTGTTACTTATTTTGGGTAAGTCTCCTTGTAGATCTCCACTCCCATCCAACAGAAGAAACTACCAAGAACAGTTTCTTCTGTGTACTCTCAGAAACGACTTATGTATCCACACTTAACACTGGTCTTACACAGTTACATCTTCTACTAGAATGAGAGTACAATTCACTACTTTATTCCTAAGGATCATTCCATACCTGTGCTATACAGTTGCTTCAGTTTCCAAAGACCTTGCCTATATGATCTCATGATAAGTGAAAAAAGCAAAATTGTATGTACCTTATGATCACGACTCCAAAGGAATACATAGGGGAAAAAATCCTGGCAGGAAGTATCAAAATGATGTCGGTACAAGCACTTTTTTTTCTTTCTGCTTTTCAGTTGCTATAGCTTATCATTACAACATCCTAGAGCATTTTAAACTTTTGTAAGGATTTATTGAATGTTGAAGATGACTCTGTCTTTACAGTGCAGACTTCCCTGCTTTGGTTGTGAAGGCCAGTGGTCTTGCAGCTGGGAAAGGGGTGATTGTTGCAAAGAGCACAGAAGAAGCCTGCAGGGCTGTACAGGAGATCATGCAGGTAGGTTGTTCTCTGGAAAAGTCACACTGTGATGAATTATTGTGATAAATTGTGTCTCAAGGACACAGTCTAGCAAACCCATCAGTTATTTGTTGTAATACTGTGTATTATAATCCATCTCTATAAAAGGCTTTTTACAAATCTACACTGATGGCTAAACCATGATGCTATTCTTTGGAAGTAAGTTGTAGCATGCTTTGTTGTCTGCTATGGAAGGTAGAAAATCCTCAGACTATAGAACATTCAAATTCTCAGCCATCTATGAAGACAAGTATTTGTTATGTCCCAGGTCTAAGAGAAGTGAAGCATTGAATTAATATCCTTACTTTTCTTTTATGATCCATCTTGGTTATTGATCTCCCTTGTCAAAATATATTTAGATCCCCAGAAGAGTGTTAATGATGTGTTCATTTCACCTGTACCAGTGCTAGCTCTGTATCATTGCCACTTGACAAAATAGGAAACATTCGTATGGGGTGCCTGGCTGGCTCAGCCGGAGGGTCTGAGGGTCACGATCTCAGGGTTGTGAGTTCAAGCCACACATCAGGTTTAGAGATTACTTAAGTAAACAAAAAAGAAAACATTCATATGTTCCTTTGAGGCTTTCAGAAAAGGAAGGGGAAATTACAATACTAGAATCGGTTCATAATAGAAATTGTGAAAAATGACAACAGTCCATTAAGTAAATATTAAAAGCTTAACTTTCTTTTTTTTCATCTGCAAGGAGAAAGCTTATGGAGCAGCTGGAGAAACAATTGTCATTGAAGAACTTCTTGAGGGAGAAGAGGTTTCTGTAAGTGTATTCATTTATCTGTAAGTGTATACATCTTACAGAGTATGAGAAGTTGTATTACCTGATCTATGAGCCCCAAAAAGATTTTATTTATTCTGGTTGTTTCATCTGAAAGCATAAACCCAGCACCTACAAAGGAATTTGTATATGGTTAGTATTTTGGATGCAAGTGAAAAAAGAATTTATTCTTTCTTAATCACACCCAGTATATCAGTAGAGGACTTGGGTTTTTATCATCTATTATTTAAGGGGGGAAAGGTTGAAATATTTCACTTTGAAATTAGCTTTACCTTTTTTTCCTAACTTGCTCAAAAATTACAGACCCTTCAGAAACTGAGTATACAAAATCTTTTGATTCTTGATGTAAATAGCTTAGGGTTACTTATGTTTCAACTCACTTGAAAAAAAAAATTTTTTTTTTCTCCTGATTAGAGCTATGGTACATCTAGTTCTCCTTATTAAGTTGTTGTTTTTCTTTTCCTTTTTTTTTCTTTTTAATTTTTTGCCATTTAAGATAAGCGGACTATTTTGTTTTCTCTGCAGTGTCTGTGCTTCACTGATGGCAGGACCGTGGTCCCCATGCCCCCAGCACAAGACCATAAACGATTGCTGGAGGGTGATCACGGCCCCAACACAGGGGGAATGGGAGCCTATTGTCCTGCACCTCAGGTACTTCCCAGAAGTCCAGCTCAAGTTCAGCAGTCATGGTTTGGTCTTCTCAAAGAGCCCTTGGACCATGTTTTTCTGTCTGTTTTCTGTACGTGATGCTACTAACCAGCAACTTGGATTTCCTATTAAATGACAAGTATCTCTTCTAGTTTCACTCAGAAACAAAGACCATGGGGGAAGGGAAGGAGAAAAATAGTTACAAACAGAGAGGGAGGCAAACCATAAGAAACAGAACAAACTGAGGGTTGATGCGGATAGGGGGAGGGCGGTAGAAATGGGTGATGGGCATTGAGGAGGGCACTTGTTGGGATGAGCAGTGGGTGTTGTATGTAAGTGATGAATCACAGGGATCTACTCCTGAAGCCAAGAGCACACTGTATGTTAGCTAAGTTGACAATAAATTGTATAAAAATATAAACGAATGAGTGAAAACCTTTTCTAAAGTCCTTGAAGAACTGTGGTTTGAAATCCTAGCTCCTGCTCTCTACACCCTGTTTTTAACCCATGAGAGCCAATTATAGTACAGAATTTTTAAAAAAAAATTTTTTTTAATGTTTATTTATTTTTGAGACAGAGTGTGCAAGTAGGGAAGGAACAGAGAGAGAGGGAGACACAGAATCTTAAACAGGCTCCAAGCTCTGAGCTGTCAGGACAGAGCCCGACACGGAGCTTGAACTCAGGAGCTGTGAGATCATGACCTGAGCCGAAGTTGGACACTCAACTGACTGAGCCACCCAGGGGCCCCTAGAATTATTTTTTAATCATCTTTGGCTATCCAAGGCCTAGCACATAAGTGCTCATTAAATGTGTGCGTGTCTGTGTGTGTGAAAGAGAGATGAACTGAGAACCATGTCAGACTATAATTTGTTTTTATGGTTTCTGTACTTCATAATGAGTACATAAAGTATGTTTCCAAACAATTTTTGGACAGTTTTTATAAGGAATTGCATTGGGTGTCTTTTTTTTTTTTTTTTTTTTTTTTTTAATTTTTTTTCAACGTTTATTTATTTTTGGGACAGAGAGAGACAGAGCATGAACGGGGGAGGGGCAGAGAGAGAGGGAGACACAGAATCGGAAACTGGCTCCAGGCTCCGAGCCATCAACCCAGAGCCCGACGCGGGGCTCGAACTCCCGGACCGCGAGATCGTGACCTGGCTGAAGGCGGACGCTTAACCGACTGCGCCACCCAGGCGCCCCATTGGGTGTCTTTTAAGTAGAACTAGCACTTCAGAAACTCACCCATTCTTTTCACTGATGATTAGTCACAGTTGTTTGTGCTGATAGTATATGTAGTGCCTTATACACACTTCTATTGATTAAAAGATTAAAAATAAAACAGGATTTACTTCAAGCTGTAAGGTTTTTGTTTGTTTTTTAATTTTAGAAAGAAAGTGGGGGAGAGAGGCAGAAGGACAGAGAATCTTATTCAGGCTCCATGTTCAGTGGGGAGCCCGATGTAGGGCTTGATCCCACAGCCCTGGGATCATGACCTGAGCCAAAATCAAGAGTGGGTCACTCAACCGACTGAGCCACCCAGCACCCCAATGTTTTATAAGTATTAAAAGTACTATTCAATAAAAGTGATTTTAGTACAAGAGCTATCTTCAGGGGCGCCTGGCTGGCGAAGTCAATAAAGCATGCAGCTCTTGGTCTCAGGGGGTTTTGAGTTCAAGCCCCACATTGGGTATAGAAATTAGTTAAAACTTCAAAAAGCAAAATCTTTTTTTAAAAAAGAACTATGTCTAGGTCTAATTTTTGTAATTTATAAACTTTCACATTCTTCATTTTATAGGCTTATGGAATAGGCATAGAATATACTAGAAGGATACAAAAGAGCCTCAAGGTGGGAGGGGAACTTTTTTCATTTTTACTATTATTATGGTTTAGGAAACTCTTTTTAGTGAGTTTTAAGTGTGTACATGTTTGGAATTCTATAGGTTTACTAGTAAAGATGATTCAATACTTAGTCATAAAACAGCAGCTGACCCCGATCAGTAAATAATACATAATCTAGCTTCTGCTTTATCTCTCAGAGGTTTTCTTTCCTTTTTATAAAAGTAAGGCTAAATACTTAAAGGGCCAATGTGAAGATTTTAAAAGCTTATGAATTTAAAGTGCTTAGCCTAGGGGCACCTGGGTGATTCAGTCGGTTGAGCATCTGACTTCAGCTCAGATCATGAACTTGAGGTTTGTGGGTTCAAGCCCCACATAGGGCTCGCTGCTGTCAGCCTGTCAGCACAGAGCCCACTTTGGATCCTCTGTCCTCTCTCTGCCCATCCCCCACTTGCATTCTCCCCAAAATAAATATTTAAAAATAAGTAAATAAAGTAGTCAGCTTATCTGAAGTAGTAAAAAATGATAGTTTTCATTGTCCCATATAGTACTGCTTATAAGACATTTTTTTAATATCCAGTTATATTTAAATATTCCTATATGATCCCCAGGTTTCGAAGGATTTGCTGCTGAAAATAAAAAATACAGTTCTTCAGAGGACAGTGGATGGCATGCAGCAGGAGGGTATGCCATACACAGGTGAGCACACTGATGTCACTGTGGGCATTATTCATGGAGCGACTTTACACCTTGACAAAACTTCCCCACTTTCTTTTTTCACCACCTTTTAATTGAGCCCTGTCGTAAAGTTTGCCATGGTTAGTGCAAAACTTCGAGTGTTAGAAACATACTTTAATTTTCAGTCACGATACAATGCTTTCATGATAGTTTTTTGGGTTTTTTTTCCTTTTTCATTGAAGGTGTCCTCTATGCTGGTATAATGCTGACCAAGGATGGCCCAAAAGTTCTGGAGTTTAATTGCCGTTTCGGTGATCCAGAGTGCCAAGTGAGTAATAATTAAAGACAGTATATAAAGTGGTACTTTGTTGACATGTGTTTCTTAATCTCAGGATTTTATCAGCCTGGAAATAATTACCTTTAAGAAATATGTGCAGGTTCTGCTGGTATCTCAGTGAGTAAAATGTCTAGAGAGAACTAAAGTTTCTCTCAGTTGCCATGTTGATTTACGTTTTCCCAGGTAATCCTCCCGCTGCTTAAAAGTGATCTTTATGAAGTGATTCAGTCTACCTTTGATGGCCTGCTCCACACATCTCTGCCTGTCTGGCTGGAAAACCGCACCGCCCTAACTGTCGTGATGGCAAGTAAGGGCTACCCAGGAGATTACACCAAGGGTGTGGAGATAACAGGTAAATACCCGGGAACCAAAGGTGGGATTAGAGTGCAACAAGTAACCTGTGTTACAGCAGGCCTTCCTCCCGTGCTCTGCTCTGTGCCTTTTACGGGTATAAGGCCATCAGAAACCTTGAAGGGATTTTTAACCGTGTTGGATGTGGGTTTCAAATATCCAGAATTACTGTATTTAAAGAATTGCCATCAGTTTCTCTTCCTCACAAGAAGACCTAAGTAGGCCTAGCCAGGTTTCTAGAATATCACTTGCTGTTTCTTTCTTTTCCACCCTCCAAAAGCCAGGAAGATAAAGGGAATTTATGAGAGTCAGAGGAACATTGGTAGAAGCTACATCAGTGAGACACATCCCAGAGGCATCACAACTAGACCCCACCCCCTCTTCCATTTGCAGCATACCCCATAGTCACTGGGATGTCAGAATTAAAAGTTTCAAAACAATAGCCTTCTCTTCTGTTTCCCTTTATAGGAAATGAGGTATCTCTTGTTAAATGATACTAAATAAAACAGTGTCTGAAAATGCCACGTAAGTTCTAGTGCCATAAGCCCCAAGGCAGACCTCCATGATCCCTGGCAGGCTGTAGTTTGGCCTCCCTCAGGACCGCAATAGTGCATTGGTTCAAACACCCCATTTCCTGCCTTGCCCAGACAAGTCCACTGCCCTGTGAGTCCCACACGTGGCAGCTGAGCAGGTAGGAATTGATTGCCTTTTAAAATGAACAAAGAGAAGGGATAGACTCAAGATCACTTATATTGGTGAAATCTCCCAAGACTGAGGTGACAAGTGTAATAGTCATTTCTGACACAGCAATATTAGGTATTCCCAACACCAGTAGGTATTTGGAACTGAATGCCCTAGTGTTATAACATTTAGGGAAGACTTCTAACAAGTTACCAACCGCAATGCTAAGAGAAGTAATGACCAAAAAGGACAAACTGAATATATAAGAGTGTGGGGGGGTTTTTTTGTTCTTTTTTGTTTTTAATTAAGAGGTTATCTTTGTATAAGCTGCCCATGTTGGTCACCTGAGAATATAGAAAATATGGTCAGATAATATATTAGGTGTAAAATTATATATGAGAGTTTAAAAGAAAATTAAGCTAGGGATTTTAGACAGGGCCTGAAACCAAATTTAAATTTGTCTTAAAATTTTACAGTTGTTGTATTAGGGAAAAGATTAAGAATATGTTTTGCATTACAGTTACTCCTTTGGTTATTTAAAGAAGAAAGCAACTTAGATGGCTATGATAAAAAAAGAAATTCCAAAAGTAAAAGATGTAATCAAATGAAGATTTTATTCATTGATGTTTACAGGGTTTTTGTTGTTGTTGTTGTTTTTCCTTTTTCCATCTTTTAAGTTTTAGTTTCTAATGTCCTATCAGGAGAAAATAACTGTACAGCTCACCCTTGAAGAACATGGGTTTGAACTGCATGAGTCTGCTTACACGTGGATTTTTTTTTTTTTTTTTTTTTTACAACACAATATACCATAAATGCATTTTCTCTCCCTTATGACTTTCTTGGTAACATTTTCTTTTCTCTGACTTACCTTATTATAAGAATGTAGCATACAGTATGCGTAACATACAAAATACACATTAATCGACTGTTGATGTTATTGGTAAGGCTTCTGTTGGACATTAGACTATTAGTAGAGTTTTTGAGGAGTCAGAAGTTATACATGGATTTTGGACTGTCAAGGGAAGTCAGCACCCCTAACCCTGACATTGTTTAAGGTTCACCTCTTTGTTTAGGTCCTAAGCTTTTCAGGACTTGGGTTCTTTTTTTTTCTTTTTTCCCTCCCCTATTAAAAGTTCTCACATGAGGCTTACGATAACACAGGTTTCTGATAATACACCTGTCACCCAATAGCAGAACGGGCTGTTCTTAAGAGAGAGGGTCTATTTGTTGTCCTGGTGCTTTATTCCTTCCTGATGGGATTACTGTGAAGATTCATTTAAGTGAAATAAAAATCTTATTTAAAAACCTTATGAAAACGAAAAACTACTTCAGACGCATGGATTGCCGTTATTACGTAAATATGCTCTCTTACAGGCTTTCCTGAGGCTCAAGCTTTAGGACTGGAGGTGTTCCATGCAGGCACTGCCCTGAAAGATGGCAAAGTGGTGACTAGTGGGGGTAGAGTCCTTTCAGTAACAGCCATCCAGGAAAATCTCACTTCAGCCCTTGAAGAAGCCAAGAAAGGACTAGCTGCTATAAAATTTGAGGGAGCCATTTACAGGAAGGACATTGGCTCTCGTGCCATAGCTTACCTCCAACAGCCCAGGTAAATTTCCTACCAAGGTGATAAGACGGCTTCAGAACTAGCACAACTTCAGAACTGGTGTAAATGGCTATGTAGGAATTTCTGTTAACCCTGTACTAAGTCATTCTATAATTTCTCTCTGTGGGACTGATCTGATTTTTATTTGCATATAGTTGGAGTCAAAACTAGTTAAAACAATATTCAGATGAAATGGAAAAAGCTTCATAGTACCTTTTTGTGTTTGAAAAGTTTAAGAACTTTTTCACGTTGTATATTTTAAATATATATAATCATTTGTCAGGTACTCATAAATAAAAATGGGGATAAGAGGTTTTTATTCCTTGAGTTATCATATATTTAAACATTACTGTTGTATGTTTATCTTAGTTCCTGGTTTTGTCCAAGAATTCAAGATGAAAGTATTGGCCATGTAATTTTGCAACTTAATTTGATTATACTGTTAATTTTGGCGGTCTCACTTTTTACTGTGTTTATACTTATTACTGAAATATGTTTTTGGACCCCTTATATGTTGGTACATACAGCTATTTTTTTTGTAAGATCAATAAACTATTAATTGCAAATGTGGGTGTTTCAATTTATTAAATACCGTAATTACAACTCGTTGAGTTCATCTGTGAGAAATAAACAGGTTTTAGGACAAAATGAGAAATTTTTAGTAACTTAATTAAACTTAATACTATTAACTTCTAGACAAACGTTTAAAGTTTAAATACTGGAAGTTTTTTAGGATTAAGAATATTAAAATACCATGCTAAAAGTTTTATTTTTCATTTTAAAATAACTAGATTCTCCATTGAAATGACTTATTTCAAGGGACTGTGGTCTTAATACTAGTCTGAGTTTATTAAAGATGAAGAAAATGAGAGGACATAATGCCAGCTGCTACCTGAGAAAAGGTTTTTTTAAACCAGTAGAACTTGTTTTCCTATTTGAGCATGACTCTGGACTGCTAATTTCATTGGAGTTAATGGCCAAAGCCATCAACTCTGTTTGTACCCTGACACCGTGTTTCTAACAAAATTTCACATACTTATTCATGTATCACTACATTCTGGTAGATCAAAGTACTCATTTTTGTAAGGCAAGGCTACTGAATTCCCAGTGCTGTTCATGAACTTCATTTCTAGATGCACTGGTTCAATGTGTTGGCCTTATTTAGAAGGGAATGGTGCACTGAGTATCATTATCTGGTTTTGCTTTTCTCTTGTGTGTTTCTATCTGGTTTCTTACTGTCTTCAGCTGAAAGGAAACTTACACAATTCTCTATTGCAGTAAGAGTCCAGTTTCATTATTCAGGGATTTCTTTGGAGAGTGCATATAATCCTCATCTTCACTTTCTTTACTCCATTTTAGAATTCCTTTCCTTCCCATACCAAAATTGAACAGAGATGTTGTGGCAAAATATTAGTATATGTAGCTGCCTGTGAGGAATACTTGTAGAAGAAATAAGAGAAGTAGTTCTCAATAGTGATGATACAACTGAATCAACTGAGGAAGTTATTTAAACACATTTCGATTTCCAGGGCCTGCCCTAGACACGTTAAAATCTGCAGATGGGGCCTACCATGTTCGGAGAGCTAAAAACCACTAGGGATATCTTCTGTTTTAAATAATACTTTAAAATTAAAATAACTTTCCCTGGCATTTAGGTGAAGTGCTTTGTTTTGTTTAATTCTTTAGGGGCCTGACTTACAAGGAATCTGGGGTAGACATTGCAGCTGGAAATATGCTGGTCAAGAAAATTAAACCTTTAGCAAAAGCTACCTCCAGACCAGGTAAGTCAGAGCCTATACTTTGCTAGTTCATTCATTAACTTTGAGAGACATTGAGAATTGATCTGTAATTTACTGAGGAAAATGTTCCAAATTAATGCCAGGTTCCTGTAAGTCTTGTCCTATGTAAGCCATACCCAGTTTTCTGCTTTCTTGTCTGTAATACTAAGAAAAGCATTTCTTGAGGCGCTTGGGTGTCTCAGTTAGTTAAGCATAGCATCCAACTCTTGGTTTTGGCTCAGGTCATGATCTCACAGTTCCTGAGATTGACCCCTGAGTTGGGCTCTGTGCTGATAGCCCCTCCCCCACTTGTACTCTCTCTCAAATATTTTATTTATTTTTATTATTATGTTTTTTAAGAGTGCACAAGCAGGGGAGGGGCAGAGAGAGGGGGCAGAGGATCCATTGTGGGCTCCGCACCAATAGAGAACCTGATGCAGGACTCGAACTCATGATCTGTGAGACCATGACCTGAGCCGAAGTCTGACACTTAACCAACTGAGCCACCCAGGTGCCCCAAAATAAATAAACATTTAAAAGAAAGAAAAGCATTTCTTATCCGTGATGTTAAACTTAAGATATGTCTGCTCCTTTAATATTTAATTACTTTCTTGATCAATTCTTTGAGCATGTGGTGCTCTCCCCCATTCTCAGGAAAAGCAGCTCTTAGCCATGCTTATGAAGAAGTTGTTTGTACATCCATGTGTAATCTGTTGAAATGCAGCAAGTATTTAATTTTTTTCCCCATTAGGCTGTGATGTTGATCTTGGAGGTTTTGCTGGTCTTTTTGATTTGAAAGCAGCTGGTTTCAAAGATCCTCTTCTGGCCTGTGGAACAGATGGTGTGGGGACTAAACTGAAGGTAATCAGACACCTATGTGGTTAAAGGCCTTTTGGGAAAGTTAAGAGAGAATTCACTATAAATCAAATACATATTTTTCCTCTCTCGATATGCACTAGAGAGAACTATACCAAATAACCATAAAATATGGCTAAAATATCTATATATTTCTGAGAGCACAATGTTGTTGAGGCTCTATCTGGATGAAAAGCTTATTTGAGGGGATTAAATGGGATACTTTTGGATCAAGTAGCTCATCAGAATTTAGTATTTTGTCTTTGGGTGCTCGGAGCAGCAATATTTATTAGCCTCCACTGATAAACTGACAAGATATTATTTGGAGTTTATTCACTTATATGGACATTTCTATTGTGCTTCTTTAGATTGCCCAGCAGTGTAATAGACATGATACCATTGGCCAAGATTTGGTTGCAATGTGTGTAAATGATATTCTGGCCCAAGGGGCAGAGCCCCTCTTCTTCCTTGATTACTTTTCCTGTGGAAAACTTGACCTCGATACAACTGAAGCTGTTGTTGCTGGAATTGCCAGAGCCTGTGGGAAAGCTGGATGTGCTCTCCTTGGTATGACCGACCATCCATTAATCTCCTGTCCTTTTTCTTACTGTATTTTACCCCGTGTATAAACGTGATTGGTACCAATATAGATAAGAAGAAAAACTGTAGATTACAAAATGAAGCAAATAAAATATATATAACATTACCAGAAGAAAACTTAGATCCTGGTGCCCTCAAGCTTCTCCTCAAAGGTTTGTCCCCCAGACTCCTACTCCTAGACTGTGAGCCAGGCCTTGCCTTTCTCCCTGATCTTTAGCATCTCCACCCCCATCTTTCTCAATGGCCTCATGGACAGACAGGGTTAGCAGTTTCCTGCTTACTGGCCTGCAGCAGAAGGAGATGATTCCTGGCATTCTAAATCTTAATGTTTCCTGACTGAAGTGACACTAGGAATAAAATGTACCTAACACAGAAATACTACTTAAATATATATGAGAATTTGAAGCAAAATGAATGTGTAGTCCGAGTGGTGAAACTACCTTCTTTATATTACCATTTCTGTGGAAAATATGTCCCAAAAGCCAAAATTGCCTTTTCAACCGTCTTTTAGTGTTGTTGTTTTTTTTTAATTTTATATTTGAGAGAGGGAGCAGGGGAGGAACAGAGAGAGAGGGAGACAGAGAATCTGCAGCAGGCTCCAGGATCTGAGCTGTCAGCACAGAGCTGGACGCAAGGCTCGAACTCACAAGCAGTGAGATCATTACCTGAGCCGAAGTCGGATGCTTAACCAACTGAGCCACCCAGGCACCCCTTCAGCCATTGCTTAGAACAGTTTAGGGGCACCTGGTGGCTCAGTAGGTTAAGCATCTGATTGTTGATTTCGGCCCAGGTCATTATCTCACGGTTCATGGGATGGAGCCCTGCACTGAGCTCTGTGCTAACATCATGGAGTCTGCTTGGGATTCATTCATTCTCTCTGTCTCTCTCTCTCTGTCCACCCCCTTCTCCTTCTCCCTCTCCTTCCCTCCTTCCCTCCTTCCCCCACTCTTGCTCAAGTACGCACTCTCCAAGTAAATAAATAAACATTAAAAAAAATGCATAAAAAAGAAAAAAAAAAGAACCATTTATAACTTGGAGTCTGCCTGCCTAGACCCTGTCTTTATATATGATCACAAAAGTGAACCATACTTTCTAGGCCAGGGCATTTGGATTTAGGCCTGAGTACGTCACTTCTCTAAGCTTATACTGTCATCTGGAATGTAGAGTGATTATAAAGATCGAATACAGGTGAAAGCATTTCTAAACTTGCCATAGGAATGACATTCAACCAAGCATTCATCCTTTGAATGTCATGCTGTTGGGAAGCTACACTTCTCCCTCATGGGAATTTAGCGGCTTGCCTTCAAATTGTACTTGGTTGAAAATTCTGTTAGGCAGCTAATAGAATACATACTTTTTTTTGAACATTTGTGAAATATAGCCACATGTTTAATTGTTCATATTAAGAGCAGGGGGCACCTGGCTGGCTCACTTGTAAAAGCACGTGACTCTTGATTTCGGGTCATGAGTTCAGGCCCCATGTTGGGCGTAGAGATTACTTAAATAAACTTAAAAGAGGGGCACCTGGGTGGCTCAGTGGTTTGAGTCCAGCTCTTGATTTCGACTCAGGTCATGATCCTAGGGTCATAAGATCGAGCCCTGCATCAGGCTATATGCTGAGTGCTGAGCCTGGAGCCTGCTTGGGATACTCTCCCTCCCTCTCTCTCCCCCTCCCTCTCTCCCTCTCTCCCCTCCTCCCTCTCTCTGTCTCTCCCTCTGCCCCTCTCCCTGGCTCTCATGTTTGTGCACACTCTCGCTCTCTCAAGTAAAAAAAAAAAAAAAAAAAAAAAAAAGCTGGTGTCACTACTTCCTAGGCAGGTTCATAAATACTATGTGATTTCTTTGTTCTTGGTGTATCTTCCTCCAGGAGGTGAAACTGCAGAAATGCCTGACATGTATCCTCCCGGAGAGTATGACCTGGCCGGTTTTGCCGTCGGTGCCATGGAGCGGGATCAGAAACTCCCTCACCTGGAAAGAATCACCGAAGGGGATGCCGTTATTGGAATAGCTTCATCTGGTCTTCACAGCAATGGATTTAGCCTTGTGAGGAAAATTGTAGCAAAATCTTCCCTCCAGTACTCCTCTCCAGCACCTGATGGCTGTGGTGACCAGACCTTAGGTAAAAGCACTCAGGTTTCAACTCTCCCGTTTGGAAATGTCTGAGCAACCACTTAATGGGTTAGTCTTTCCTTAGTAAATTAGAATGGAATAAATTACCTTGTCCTGTGAGTTTACTGTTGGGACCTTATTGTAAAACCTGGTGTGTCTGTGCAGGGTCAAATCATTCTGTATTTCAGAATTGTTTTTTATATATGATTTGGTTTTACATTCATAGGCTAAGTTTTTGTCTTCTCTCTCCAATACACAGGGGACTTACTTCTGACTCCAACGAGAATCTACAGCCATTCGCTATTACCTGTCCTACGTTCAGGACATGTCAAGGCCTTTGCCCATATTACTGGTGGAGGATTGCTAGAAAACATCCCCAGAGTCCTTCCTGAGAAATTTGGAGTGGATTTAGGTAAGATTGGTACAAGGAACTTTTTGTTCAGAAAACCATTTGGAGGAAAACTACATTATGGAAGAAAATTCTTAATTGTTAGGGTTTCTCAGAAAAAATAGGGCTGACCTTTCTACCTCTTTTTGCTTTATTAACCATGTTTATAAGGCATAAAATCCTTGCATGTAATTGACTTATGTAGATGAAATGCTACGGGGGGGTGGGGAGGGGGGGTGGATCGAGCCCTACATTAGGCTCTGAGCTGACAGTGTGGAGTCTGCTTGCGATTCTGTCTCTCTCTCTCTGTCCCTCACCTGCTCATGGACAAACGTGTGCTGTCTCCCTTTCTCTCTCTATATATATATTCCTCTCTCCCTCTCTCAAATAAAAGAAAAGAATAAAAATAAACTTTTATTAGAGATTTTTGTTGTATTATAGCAGACCTAAGTCTAAATTTTAAAGTAAATACAGCAGGACAGGGGTTTGATTTTAACTTTTTATATAGCTTCTTTTTCTTTATAACTTCTTTTAAATAGTGTACACATTCCTCTAAATCTGTAACATAAGCCGCCTAGTTTTGCATCATACTTAGGGCATTTTGGTCATTGCTAAGACCCAACTAAACGTTCACAAACCTTTACTGCAATTTACTGTATTTACTGGAATACAATTAATCCATTAGGGGATTCCTAAAAACATAGTTAATGCAGCACAAAACCAATATTCACCTAATTGTGAATATTGGCCAAGTGTGTCAGCAAAAATGCTGTGGATATCTCAGGTACAGATGGATCCCCCCAAAAATTCACAGCTTTGTATATATGCATACGTTATACGTTGTGTGAGATAATAGGTTCATGAAACATATCTTGCCTGTTTTCAGATGCCCAGACCTGGAGGATCCCCAGGATCTTCTCGTGGTTACAGCAAGAAGGACACCTCTCTGAGGAAGAGATGGCCAGAACATTTAACTGTGGGGTTGGGGCTGTCCTCGTGGTGTCAAAGGATAGGACAGAGCAGATTCTGAGGGATATCAAGCAGCACAGCGAAGAAGCCTGGGTGATTGGCAAGGTGGTTGCGTGTCCTGAAGGTAAATCGCTCCTTCTTTAGTTGCTCTTAGGTATGTAACCTGAAATGCCACTGCCCTGCCTCGAGCTCCTGCCCACGTTTTATTACAGCCCTTGTATGGCACCCGTGTTCACACAGCTGCGACAGGACAGAAGCTAGTAACACCACACACCTCTTCCCTCCTGCCCTAGGGTGCTGACACCTTGTGTGATGGTCACATATGCACAACTATAGCCCAGAAGACAACCCTTAACCAGTGGAGTGAAGAAATCCCCACTTGAGGGACAGAAGAAGGGAGCAGTTCTGAGGCAGAGTCTTCACGGTGCCTTTGAGGTCCCAGGGAAAGTCAAGCCCCAGTTGCCCCCAGTGGCGACCAGTTTAGTAACACACTCTTACGCTGGCTTTCCAGATCACTCTTCCCAGATCTTCACTCTGGTTTCCTGGGGTCATCTCCAAAGTCCTGTGCCCACATGCGAGACCTTGTCTCAGGCTGTGCTTTGTGACTCAGCTCAGCTCGCCAGTGAAGCGGGCGCCCTGACAAGTGCCGTGTATACACAGGACTCTGTCAGACGTACTAGAAATTGACAGAGTGGCAGAAAAGCCACTCAGATGAGCTGACAGACGCCAGTACTTGCTGGTGATGTCGTATCTGCCTTTCATCCCTTTATTGTGTAGGTTCCTTTTCAGGCCAGTTCTCCAAATACCGGAAAGATCTCTTGAGCCCACATCCTTGAGCTCACATTGCATTAGGAAAGAGGCCCTCTCTTCCTCAACATCCTGTATCAAATCTTTGAATGGCCTTGCTTGGGTTACATGCCTACCCTGAGGTCAGGAGACAGTGACACGCCATAGCTTTTAGTTGGAAGTAGGTAATTAATACATGTTCTCTTTCAGGAAGTTTTTATGAGTGAGTAACTTTAAGTAATACAAGCCTATTCTTCATTTTAGTCCATGCATATCTTATTTTCAGAATAAAGTATTTCCAGTTTTCATAAAATACTTTTTTTTTTTCAATGTTTATTTTATGTTTGCATAAAATACTTTTCTTTCCATTACTGTTAATTCACTGTTCTATTCTTATTTACTGGGTGTGTTTGAAATGAAGGTTCTCCTCGTGTGAAAGTCAAGCATCTGATTGAAACCATGCAAGCAAATGGATCAGTATTGGAGAATGGCACTCTGAAAAATCATTTCTCTGTCCAACCAAAAAAGGCAAGAGTGGCTGTCTTAATATCTGGAACAGGTGAGATGTGCCCTCCTTCCTTCCTCCTGCCCGCCCCCCCCCCAAAAAAAAAAAACCTCCTTCAGATCGTGAGGACACTCTCAGTAGAATGGGGCAGGGAGTCATTAAGGGCTATTATTTTTCTGTATCCTCAGTCTTTACACTTTTCTCAGGCATTTGAGACACCTAAAGGAAGAGTAGAGGGTATCACGAAGATGATTAAAGAAAAAGGAACTGGAAAAGATAGAAAATCCAACTTCTTTTGTACTGTAGCTCTGTAGTTGAAAAGTTACAACAGCTGAGATTTGTTTGTTTGCTTGTTTTTTATGATTTTTATTATTTATTTTCTAATTTACATCCAGGTTAGCACATAGTACAGTAATGATTTCAGGAGTAGATTCCAGTGATCTGTCTCATGTGTATAATGCCCAGTGCTCACCCCAACAAGTGTCTTCCTTAATGCCCCTTGCTCATTTAGCCCATCTCCCCACCCACAACCCCTCCAGCAAACTGCTGAGGGTTTGTTTTTTTTTAATTTTTTTAATTTAATAGTAATAAGGTGAAATTTATGTTTGTTGTAGACAGAGGGGTGAAGTAATAAGAGCACTGTATTCTCTCAGATGGATATATAGCATGTTTATTATTCCCACTTTAATAAGCAGCATTGCTATGAACATTTTTACAAATAAGCATTTTTAAGTGCATATCTGATTATTTCTTTAGGATACGTTCCCGGAAATGTAATTGCTTTCCAAGTCCATTTTAAGGTTTCAGTATACTTTAGGCCCAAGTTGATGGTAACGCAAAGAAACTGTTGTAAAGGCCATAGTGGTTTCTTCTTAAGAGGCTTGATTTTTCTGGGTGCCTGGCTGGCTCCGTCGGTAGAGCATGCAGCTCTTGATCTCTGGGTTATAAATTCGAGCCCCACACTGGATCTAGAGATTACTTAAAAAAGTAAGATCTTTGGGGTGCCTAAGTGGCTCAGTTGGTTAAGTGTCCAGCTTTGGCTCAGGTCATGATCTCACAGTTCCTGAGTTCGAGCCCTGTGTTAGGCTCTGCACTGGCAGCGCCGAACCTGCTCCGGATTCTTTGTCTCCTCTCTTTGCCCCTCGCTCACTCGTGCATTCTCCCTCTCAAAAATAAACTTTTTTTTTTTTTTTTAATGTTTTATTTTTCACAGAGAGAGAGAGATAGAGCCTGAGCGGGGGAGGGGCAGAGAGGGAGGGAGACACAGAACCCGAAGCAGGCTCCAGGCTCCGAGCTCTCAGCACGGAGCCCGACGCGGGGCTCGAACTCACAGACTGCGAGATCGTGACCTGAGCCGAAGTTGGACGCTCAACCAATTGAGCCACCCAGGCGCCCCAAAAATAAACGTTTAAAAAAAATAAAATCTTAAAAAAAAAGAGGATTTTTTTCTTGCTTAATTAAGCAGCTTATTCCTCATCAGTTTTTAAAATGTTATACTATTTTTATTACTATGCTAGATCATAAGGTGTTATTTTGCAGGAGCAATTACATATCCTAAAATTAAGAGTGCCTGTGCTTCCATAAGCTATTATTGATCCATTATCCCAAAAGGGAATTTAAAAACCTCATGTATTTTGCCAGTCTTTTCTGAGACATTTATTTGGAAATCTTGACCATTGATTATTCAGAACGGTACATAACCTCTTTTAAGAAATATCAGCTTGTGTTTTTCTCTCTTTTTCAGGATCAAACCTCCAAGCCCTCATAGACAATACTAGGGAGCCAAGTAGCTGTGCACACATCGTTGTTGTTATCTCCAACAAAGCTGCAGTGGCTGGCTTAGATAAAGCAGAAAGAGCCGGAATTCCCACCAGAGTGAGTTACTTTGAAAAGTATCTTTCCTCCAGACTGTATTTCAACTCATAACCCGCCCCCACAAGACTTCCGTCTGTAGGACAGCTTGTTCTTTGGCTTTCTGGATCACGGTGTGTGCCTTTCAACACCGTCCTCCCCATTCCTTAATTCTTTACATCAGGCACGTCTTCCTCAGAAAGAAGTGAAGTATGGTCCACGTAAAGGTTGAGTTTTAAATTATTTTTGGTAATTCATTTAAAAAGATTTTGCTTATCTTTTTCTATTACAGGTAATCAATCATAAATTATATAAAAGTCGTGTAGAATTTGACACTGCAATTGACCAAGTCCTTGAAGAGTTCTCCACAGACATAGTCTGTCTTGCAGGATTCATGAGAATTTTATCTGGCCCCTTTGTCAGAAAATGGAATGGTAAGCAAAAATTATTTGACACCACATTGAGAAATCAAATGAAAACAAACTACAGGGCGGTTAGCTTCCCAAACAATCCCAATTGTGAAATATTTACTGGGCCGTTTGAACACAGGTCATAATTTAATTTCCTTTGCCTGTGCTCAAAGAATGAATGACCCAATGACTTTTTATTTTCCTGATCTTTTTATCAGTTTTCTTTGGCCTGCTGTAACTATCACTTTTTCTAATACAGCTTAGGTCACTCACATTACTAGTATTTCATCTTCTAAATAAATATTCAGAAGAGACATTTTTACTTGTTGAGAAGCAAAGGAAAGCGATTCCCTATATCCCAAAATGAAGAGTCCATTCTTAGGGAGTGTAGACCACTGCCAGACATGGCAGGGAAGGCACTGTTTCTGGAAAACACACCTTGTGTTATTGCCTTTTCCACTAACACTTTGACTACGTCCAACTGTCCTTTTTTGTGCCTACATTTGGGCAATAAATGTATTCTCTCTCCAAAGAGTTTGTTTTCCTAAGTGAATGTGGTTAGACAGAATACAAAATTGGGAGTGCCTCTGGTGACATAATGCTCACAGAACTAACCTAGCATCTGGCTGGCGGACGTGCCACTTCGTGGTTAGAAGTCAAGCACGCAGATGCTGTGCAGGAATCTCCTGTGTGTCAGCGACAAGCCGAATCTTCCCCGAGCTCTACGATCCGGAGTTGACCCATCCCATCCGACTTTCAGTCACTGCAGGCACCTATTCAGAGTCCCTGGGTGGATCTTCAGTTGTGCAAGAGGCAAGAACTTGCTGCCCCCGGGACCTCTTGGATGAGAAGCTAGATTTCCCTTTCCTTCATTTCTGTCTTTCACAGAGAAACACCCATCCCAGAGAAATCCTATTCCTGCTGACCTCTCATTCTAGACAGGAAAACATGTATTCCTTTGGTAATATACATAGGATCTTTAAGTTCTGACCACTGTGGTTTCATTAATTTCCAGGGAAAATGCTCAACATCCATCCATCCTTGCTCCCGTCTTTTAAGGGTTCAAATGCACATGAGCAAGTCCTAGAAGCCGGGGTCACAGTCACTGGGTGTACTGTGCACTTTGTAGCTGTGAGTATGTCTCCTTCTACCGAAACATCATTACTGTCTGTATGTAAATTGTACCGGCTAGAAAGTAATGTTCAAAACTTTTGCTTCCTTCCCCAGGAAGATGTAGATGCTGGACAGATTATCTTACAAGAAGCTGTTCCAGTGAAGAGGGGCGACACCGTTACAACTCTGTCTGAAAGAGTGAAATTAGCAGAGCACAGACTATTTCCCGCAGCCCTCCACCTGGTAGCCAGTGGAACTGTACAGCTTGGAGAAAATGGCAAGATTCGTTGGGTCACAGAGTAGTGAAGTCTCCCCCATTCGGGGCTAGAGCGAGTTCTGAAAGAAGTCTGGCTATCTGCGTTATCATGGACTCAGCCCAGAAGAACAACTGCTAAGAAAGAATTCCTCACCCGCGCCTCTGGCCTTTTTTTTTTTTAACGAACAGAGATTCGTTGAAAACAAGCCTGGTGCAGCATGTCTGGGGCATACGTGTGTCATCTCCAGCGGTCTTTTAGGGTTTACCTGTTCTGGACCTTCTTGATCATAATCAAGCCGGTCATTCAGAATCCCTTTCACTTTCAGCCAAACAAGATACCAAAACTTTTAGTCTCTCTTCTTCTTCTGACGGATACCACCTCCATTTCTTGTAGTTATATGTTCTCTAGTTTTTGAAGAGTTAATCAACAAGGCTATTAAGTTAATATCTCTTCCCCATATTGTATATCTGTACTGGTTTGAATTGAGACTAATCTACTCTAATTACCCTGATCATAATGTAGTGTCATAAAATGGGTGTGTAACTCCCACTTCTGAGGGATGGTGTACTTTGTGCTTTGAAATATCATTAAACATCCTAGTTATTGACAGTTTCTGTAATACCCAGATTTTAGCTTCACAATTATGGGTTACAAACATCCATACTTCTGTAAATACTAGAAGGTTAGAGTTTTGTTGGCGTCTTGATTCAAAACAGGACTTAGACATGTTACTCATCTTCTCTGTCTCTGTTTCCCCATCTACTGAAGTAGGCACATGCCTGTCATATGGTTGTTTTGATAATTAATACGTGTGCAATGCCGAAAACACTTGGCCCAGAGTAGGCACTCCATGGTCAGCATTCATTTTATACTTCTCCCAGTTATAGAAGCTGTTGTAATTTACTGTTCTTTCAGCAAATACATCTCGAGCACAAAATTGAGAATGGGGACATAGAATTTTGGAACTGTAGGTACTATTTGGGAGCAGTGAGGGCAGATGGAAGGCACTCCACCCGGACTAGTAAAGAGTATAAAGGCACTGCATGTGTTTCCCACTCCAGCCATTCATTTCCCATCTGGCTATGCAATTCTAGAGCTGGGAAGTCTGAGCTGACCTAGTAGGCACATGTACATGACACCAAGCTTGGGACCACATTTCTCCCGTAGCAGAATAAATAAGGACTGGCCACCCAGCCCAGAGGTAGCCAGCCATCCTTGGACTACTGAGCAGCTTTCAAGGTGATGTGGCCTAAGCTCTGCCTGCCCAGAGTGCGCCTTACAGGAAGGATACCTGGAGGTCATGTTCAAATCTTCCCTTGGAGTTTAATCTCAACATCTAACGGCTGAAGAGTCCTTTTATACAGAAGTAAATCCTAGCCTTACGAAAAGAAAAAGAGTAGGGGGTTAAGAGGAGTGGCACCTTCGCCAACAGATGCTAATCACTGCCTCTGGTACAAGTAGGTTTCCCCAGGCCCAGGCAGCCAGCCAGTGATGTCACCCTTACTGACTGCAGTCAGCAACGGCCATCAAACTGGAGGTTCAGCCTCCTCACTTCACACAGGTCCCTTTGCTGTAAAAACGATGCGTTTATTTTGGAGAGGTCACTCAACATTATTAAGTACCTATGACATATATGCCCAACATTGTCCTATGGAGTTTAGAGAAAGTTAAAAGATACAGAAGAAAATGTTATTGGTGGATAAAATCACAAACAGTAATAAAAGTAGTACCATGCTGATAGCACCAGCATGTAATCTAGAAAAACCAATGTAGGGGCACCTGGGTGGCTCAGTCCATTGAGCAGCTGACACTTGGTTTCGTCTCAGGTCATGATCTCAGTTCGTGGGATCGAGCCCCACATTGGGCTCTGTGCTGACAGCAAGGAGCCTGCTTCAGATCCTCGGTCTCCCTCTCTCTGCCCCTTCCCAGCTTGCACTTGCTCACTCTCAAAAATAAATGCTAAAAAAAAAAAAAAAAATTTAAGGAAAAATCAGTGTAAGCTTATGACTTGAGAAATAAAATTTTTTAGCCCTTACTCTGATACTAATTTCAACTAAAAGGAACGTGAATTCCACGTAAGGTTATTGATTTCCTATTTTGGCAGAAGAATCAAATTGTGTCTGGTTGCCAGAAACCAGAAAGTACTTGAAAATAAGGAGGATTCTGAAAGAACACGGGAGCCCGCTTAAAGCGTGTCTGTCCTATGGTCTTATTTGGGATAAGCTGAGTATTATTTGGACATGATGAGTACATAAGTAGCCATTAGTTTATAATGGTAGAGAAAAGGTCATTTAAGTTATGAAAAGTTCAGTGCAAAAGTGAAAACAGGTCAATATTTTATTGTGATAAATATGGGCATTTGTATTATGGATGTCTCTTTCTATTTGTATACAGAGGAATAAAACATCAGCCCTCGGTCACACCTTGTGTTCAGGTAGCAAGATCAGGGGGATGGGCGGTGCCCAACTGTGAGTCCGTAATAGTCAAAGGATTTAAGTGTGTATGCCAAAACAAGTGAGCCAAAGGATGCTCTAAAGGGTGTTACAAGTTCTGAGAGAAATTTCATGGTCTCTTGTCTAATTTTTTACTTTTTAACTACTATACAAACTTCTTAAGTAACTCAAGTACAACAGTATTTAATCACAACAAAGTTTAGTAACTGGTACAGCTGGTAGTTTTTTTTTGGTTTTTTTTTTTGTTTTTTTCTTTTTAAATCACAGTTCCCTTGCCTATTTCTTGCCCCAGGAGGATTTTTGTCAAGGACACTGCTGCCATGGTCCCACCAGGTTCCCCCGGGCCCCACTTCCAGTGGGCACTCCCATCTGCTGTGCCCCCTACGACCAAAATGCACTCTGCCTGCCTGTGCCTCGGGGTCACTCATCCAGGCTTAAAGTCCCAGGTAGGATCATCCAACTGGCCACAGTTAGGTGGCCCACCCTGCTCTCACAGCCAGGGGCCACGGAGAACTGGAATATGGCCTTGGGCTGTCAGAAAGTGTGAAACTGCCTCCCTCTCCCAGGGTGGAGGTCGCCCTGCACAGGGCGAAGGGATTCCCAAGCACAGCAGCCCCCACGGGACAAGGGTCTAGCTCCTCAGTTCACGTGACAGGTGTGGCTGCAGGTATTTCAGGAAGATGAATAAAATCCCAGTTATTTTTAAGTTCATGTTACTGTTAACGCCAATGGTTCCCCTTGGCTTATCTCCCTGAGCTGCTTTTTACCAATGATCTCTGTAATACATAGATTTTGCCTCCTCCACTACGGTTTAAGAGATAGTCTCTGATAGCCATTCTTTCACAAGCCACATCAGCCTTTATTTACAACACAAGGCCATTTTCCTTTATCCGGAACCAACTGTTAATATTTTTAAATTCATAAGTAGGAACAATCAGAATGTCCCATCAGCTAGTGAGTCAATAAAGAAAATGTGGTCTACCCATACAATGGGGTATTATCGTCATTAAAGGAAACAAAGAAGATACATACTACAACATGGATGAACCTTGAAATATGCTAAGTGAGGGCATCTGGGTGGCTGAGTCAGTTAAGCATCTGACCAGCTCAGGTCATGATCTCATGCTTCGTGGGTTGGAGCCCCGCATCGGGCTCTGTGCTGACAGCTCAGAGCCTGGAGCCTGCTTTGGATTCTGTGTCTCCCTCTCTCTCTCCTTCCCCACTTGCACTCTGTCTCTGTCTCTCAAAAATAAACATTAACAAATTTTTTTAAAGCATGCTAAATGAAAGAATCCAGTCACATAAGACTACATTTATAATTCTGTTGAGATGGAATGTCCAGAACAGGCAAATCCGTACAGACACAGAATAGATTAGTAGTTGCCCATGGCTGTGGGGATAGATGTACTTTAAGGGTGATGTCTAAAGGGTGCAAGGTTTCTGTTAGGTGATGAGAATGTTCTAGAATTGATTGTGGACATGGTTGCATGACTCCATGGGCATATCTTAAGCCACTGAAATGTACAGTTTAAATGGGTGAATTGTGTGGCATATGAATTATATCCCCATAAAACAGTTTCTCAAAACAAAGATACAACTTATTAATTCAGTTTTGGAAATACATCAAGATTATATTTAATCTGATGTTATAAAATACATCACACATTTAAAATACTTCCCATTCAAAATATGAAGTCACTTCAATGAAATCAGATAAGACATCCATGCTTTGTGACAGATATCGTATTAAAGACTGTCTATCTGAACCACAATCCTAATCCTCAATCCCCCATCTGTTAACCTGGTAATTCTTGGGAGTATACTTACTACAAATGCTAACTCCTGAGCCCCACCTGTATTCTGAGCATTGCAATAAAGGCATGAAGATTTCAATATTCCCAATCGATTTCATTTTTTAAAAAAGGTTCGGGAACTGGGCACCTGGGTGGCTCGGTCAGTTAAGTGTCCAACTTCGGCTCAGGTCATGATCTCCTGGTTTGTGAGCTGAAGCCCCACATCGGGCTGTCTGCTCTCAGCAAAGAGCTCCACTTTGGATCGTCTGTCTCCCTGTCTCTCTGCTCCTTCCCCCACCTCTCTCTGTCTCTCTCAAAACTAAACATTTAAAAAAATTTTTTAAAAGTTTCATGAATTGAAGTATTTGTGGACACTCAGAGTCTAACTGTATTTTATTTTCTTTAAGTTTATTTATTTTGAGAGAGAGCGAGCGAGCGCACATGCGTGATAGCAAGGGAGGGGCAGAGAGAGAGGGAGGGAGAGAATCCCAAGCGGGCTCTGTGCTGTCAGCCCAGAGCTGACTCAGGGTTTGATCCCACTAACTGTGAGATCATGACCTTAGCCAAAATCAGAGTCA
Source organism: Prionailurus bengalensis (assembly GCF_016509475.1). Lineage (NCBI taxonomy): Eukaryota > Metazoa > Chordata > Mammalia > Carnivora > Felidae > Prionailurus > Prionailurus bengalensis. The sequence continues at coordinate 11,814,090 of NC_057350.1, forward strand.
GACGCTTAACCGACTAAGCCACCCAGGCACCCCCAGACTGCATTTAAAATTTTTCTGTACTACTAAACTCCAAACATTTACAGGAAAAATTAGTTTTGTTATAGCAATATCACTCAATCCCTTGACTGCTTCAGTTAGATGCAAAAATAAAACAAGATCACTAAAATCATTTTATTTTTTAATTTTTTTACTGTTTATTTTTGAAGGAAAGAGAGAGAGAGAGAGAGAGAGAGAGAGAGAGCGAGTCAGGGAAGGGCAGAGAGACACAGAATCTGAAGCAAGCTTCGGGCTCCAGGCCCTGAGCTGTCAGCACAGAGCCTGACGCAGGGCTCTAACTCACGAACCGTGAGATTGTGACCTGAGCCAAAGTCATTTAATCCACTGAGCCACCCTGGCGCCCCTCCAAAAATTATTTTAAATTAAATATTCAGGTGACAAAGCTATTAAGTCCTCCTTCACTTTTGTTGAAAGCCAAGTATTGAAAACCTTCTAGTTTTATAAAGGATTTATTTTGCTTTCTTAGCATCCACAGCAAATCAGCCTTTTCTTTGTTTTTTTTTAATGTTTATTTTTGAGAGAGAGAGAGAGAGAGAGAGAGAGACAGAGCATGAGTGGGGGAGAGGCAGAGAGAGAGAGAGGGAGATACAGAATTCGGAGCAGGATCCAGGCTCCAATCTGTCAGCACAGAGCCCGATGGGGGGCTTGAACCCACAAAGCCATGAGATTGTGACCTGAGCGGAAGTCGGATGCTTAACCAACTGAGCCACCCAGGCACCCCGGCCTTTTCCTTTTTTTCCCTCAAATCAGCCTTTTCAAGTGTGCCTTTGGTGCCCTGACGGTGTTTACAGCACCCTAGTAAGATTCAGGACACCGGCAAGGTGTGCCTTTCTTTTACAAAATGAGGGACTATCCTTCAGAGGCCGGTGGGACTTCACACCTTAGTCGTCAGCTTAGAGACCAAGCTTAGGCCTGCAACTGAGTGTGTAGACAATTTAGGGAATCAAAACACAGAACTCACAGAGCTCCGCAGCCCTAGCACCCTTAGCAATTAAGCGAGAGGTCCGCAAAGGAGCCTGAAAATGAACAAGCAGTGCAGTTGGGGGCCCAGGAGAGAGGGACACCTCCAGCCTAGGAGAAGGGTGTCTCCAGGAGCAGGGATCGAGCTTCTGGCTCTTCTCTCTTAGAGGCCAAGTAGAGAGAAATAGCTACCACCACCCCATCACGCACCTTTCGGCAAGCCAGAGAGCCCAGCACCTTAAATCTGTTCCCTGGCACAGGAGGTTCTGGGGGCCCAAGTGTGCCCCGCCAAAATGCCAACATCCAAGGTGGGATGATAGCCCTGGGTGGAGGAGGTAAGGAAGAGGTCGCAGCGGCCCAAAGCTCAACCTGCAGGACACGGGCATCCAGCAACAGGGAACTGAGGGCACTTAAGCCTCTACTTGCCTTTAGAGTTTTCCATCTGGGAGGAAACAGTTTGGAGAACACAAATTCCTGGAGTCCACTGAACCAACGTATGAGGATCCTACAGGCCCGTATGTCAGTCAGCTTAGGCTGCTGTAACAAAATGCCACAGACTGGGGCTTTACTCTCTTGAGGTTCTGGAGGCTGGAAGTTCAAGATCAGGGTTTCTGAGGCCGCCTTCTCACTGTGTCCTCACATAGTCTTTCCTTTGCACACATGCATTCCTGGTGTCCCTTTGTGTATCCAGATTTCCTCCTCTTACAAGGACAACAATCAGATTGCATTAGAGGGCACCCCCCAATGGCCCTATTTTAACTTAAAATCTAATAACGACTTAACAGAGTTCTGGCGCTACTAACTACATTTTGAAACAAATTCCTCCTGGAACTAAGATTGTTATCTATTTTATTTTTTTACTTTATTTATTTTGAGAGACACAGAGACAGCATGAGCAGGGGAGGGGCAGAGAGAGAGAGGGAAAGAGAGAAAATCCCCAGCAGGCTCCCTGCTGCCAGCAGAGTCCATACTCGGGGCTCAAACCCACGAAACCGCGAGATCATGACTTAAGCCGAAACCGAGAATTGGACACTTAACTGACTGAGCCACCCAGGTGCCCCTGAGATTGTTATTTTAGAAAGCTATACGCCAAGCCAACATGCAAATACTCTAGCACTTTCTTTCCCTTTTGTAGCACGTAATCATGTTTGCCCTCTGGACAGGGAGGGCTACAGAAAAAGTTCTGCACTAACTGTGCAGATTGAATCTGCAGATTTAGACCATCTGCAGATTTAGACTGGCAGAAAAATCTGCCACAAACCATGTGGCCTTGGGCATGTCACCGTTTTCTCTTTCAGAAGGCTAAGATTAGATTTCCATGGTCTCTTTTATTCCAACATCCTGCTCTTCCTTGTCTGAACCGTAATAGATCTAGGGAGAAATAAGTGGAAAGGAGAAAGGAGAGAAAGGATAGTCCACAGCAGGGCCCCTGAAATAGCACTATTGACATTCTGGGCCAGAGAATTCTTTGCCAGGTAATCCCTGCCTTGTGAAATGCTGAGTAGCATCCGCGGCCTCCAACCACTAGGTGCCAGGAACAATTCCCAGTTGTGACCATCAAAAATGCCTCCACCTTTTTATATTTTCACTAGGGTTTCTGTTTCTCCACATCTTCACCATCACTTGTTATTTTCTGTTTTGTTTTGTCTGATAGCAGCCACCCTCGTGGACGTGTTATGCTGTCTCACTGTGGTTTTGATTTGCATTTCCCTAACGATCAGTGGTGTTGAGCTTCCCTGCATACAAGTGACCTGTTGGCCACTTGTACACCTTCTTTGGAGAAATGTCTATTCGAGTCATTTGCCTGTTTTTTTTAATCTGCTGATCTCTTAAAACTATTTCTATAGGTTTATATAGTTGGAATCATAGAATATGTAACCTTTTCAGATTGGCTTTTGTCACTTAACAATGTGCATTTCAGGTTCTTCCACGTCTTTCCATGACCTGATTGCTCACTTACTTTTTTTTTTTTTTAATTTATTTGAGAGAGACCAAAAGCATGTGCGCATGCACACAAATGAGGCGCAGAGGGAGAGGGAGAGAATTCCAAGCAGGCTCCCCACCGTCAGCACAGACCCCACGGTAGGGTTCAATCCCACGGCCATGAGATCATGACCTGAGCCGAGATCAAGAGTCAGACACTCAACCGACTGAGCCACCCAGGCACCCCACAAATACATTCTTTTTAAAGAATTAAAAATGACTAACACTTATAGAACAGTTGCAAAAATACAAAAACCTTCCAAATAAACCTTACCCATTTTCTCCAACGAACATTTCAGTCCATGTCGCTTATTGTTTGCTCTCTTTCTCCCTTGCTCTGTACATGTGTTTATTTCTAAGTCATTGGAGAGTAATTTGCAGACATCATATCCCTTTATCCATAAATATTTCAACATGTATTTCCTAAGAAGAAGGACAGAACCACTCACTCACTGTGGATATCCCCCACAACCTCGCTGTCAAGTAAGGAACAGAAATTATATGATTCTTCAATTTCATTTAATACAAGAAATGTTATTTATTTAATCAAGAATGAGTTTGGGTAACAAACTGGATTTACATGCTCATTTCTGAGAACAGCACGGACCAAATGAGCCAGCATCACCTCGCCAGAGCCTGAGATGTCTCTGGACAAGCCCTAAGATGAAAAGGTCACTCAGGGACATCCCAGAGAGTGAGCTTTTTGAATGGAAGCAGCCTTACATCCCATGACAAAGCTGTTTAGGAATCAGATTTGCTTTAAAACCTATTCTTTCTATAAAGCATCTTGAATGATTCTCTAGCAAGTAGTGTTGTGTGACAGCTTTAATGTGTTTATTAGAGTTTTGTTGCTCAAATCTTTGACAACTGGTAAGCAGTGAAAGGAGGCAAACCCTCCACATACTGGTCTTTTTAACTTACCAAAACACCTAGACTGACTGTAGTGAACAATTCTGTATTGCATACCTGAAATTTGCTAGGGGAGTAGATCTCAAGTGTTTTCATCAAAAAAAAAAAAAAAAAAAAGAAGGTAACTCTGTGAGGTGATGGATATGTTAATTAGCTTGATTAATTGGCTTGAGTGTGGTGATTATGTCACCATATATACCTATATCAAAGTATCAAATTGTACACCTTAAAAATATACAACTTTTCTCTGTCAATTCTACCTCAATAAAGCCGGAAAAAAATTCCGAAGGGCGAGAAAAGCACACGGTAGCTCTGCTGTAAAGCAGTGATTTCACGAAACACACTGAGTAAATGCAAGACGGGTTAGAAACAATTCAAACGCTGGTTCCCAGACAGCAGGTGCGCATCTGTTTTCCCCACTCCTGGCCTGTGGTTAGCGGGAGGTATGCGCAATATTCAGAATTCCAAGGAACGGAGAGTGCTGGAGATCCGCACTAAATGCAGATAATTCAGGGGCGCCTGGGTGGCGCAGTCGGTTAAGCGTCCGACTTCAGCCAGGTCACGATCTCGCGGTCCGTGAGTTCGAGCCCCGCGTCGGGCTCTGGGCTGATGGCTCGGAGCCTGGAGCCTGTTTCCGATTCTGTGTCTCCCTCTCTCTCTGCCCCTCCCCCGTTCATGCTCTGTCTCTCTCTGTCCCAAAAATAAATAAAAAACGTTGAAAAAAAAAATTTTAAATGCAGATAATTCAGGCTCAAGTAACAAGAAATCATCACATGAATTCCACACCAAAAATGAAAATCAGAAATCCCGGGGGGTGGAGGGCAGTTTACCATGAGCAAAGTGCCACAGCCCCCGCATGTGGCCCACGCAGGAGACCCTGACAAGTGGTTTTCCTAGCTGGGAAGAGGAAAAAGGAGGAAATACCCAAAACAATGTGAATCTTCTCTTTCCCACAGTACCTTTCCCTCACCGCATCCCCCTCCCAGACTGTAGAGTGTTGTCACATTACATAAGTTGCCCCACTGCCTTCTTTCTTTAAAAGCTGACACTCTAGGGGCGCCTGGTGGCTCAGTCGATTAAGCACCTGACTCTTGATTTCAGCTCAGGTCATGATCTCATGGTTTGTGGGTTCGAGCCCCACATCAGGCTCTGTGCTGACAATGCAGAGCCTGATTGGGATTCTCTCTCTCATTCTCTCTCTCTCTCTCTCTCTCTCTCTCCCTCTTTCTCTGGCCTTCCCCCACGAGCGCATGCACACAGGCATGCTTACCTTCTCTCAAAATAAATAAATAAACTAAGAAAAAAAAAAAAAAAAGCTGGCACTCTACATCAAACTCTTTCTTAATCAAATAGTTTAAAAGTGAATTAAGATGGCACCCCAGAAGGGTGCCTGGCTGGCCCGGTTGGTAGAGCATGCAACTCTTAATCTTGGGGTCATGAGTTCAAGCCCCACATTCAGTGCAGAACCTACTTAAATTAAAAAACAAAAACAAAAACAAAAACAAATGATGGCACCTGGAGAGGAAGGCATCTTCATGGTGGTTCTAGGAACTGTAGCTCCAGACGTTACCATCCGCAAACATCATTGGACCTGAGGTTTTAGGATGCAGACTGAACCATAAATCAATCTTGAGGGAAGTGTGATTTTTGGTTACTATGGCAACTTACTGGCAAGACATCGACCTCTTTGCAGTTCTCATGGAACCAGCAAACAAAAGAGAAGGAAAAAAAAAAAACCATCTGAGAGAACAGAGAGAAGAGGCCTCTGTTGTAGCGCCCCGCCTCCCACAGGAGCTCAGTGAATATTTAATATAACTATAATGTAAGGAAATTTGGTTTTTAATAACTTTGAAAAATATCACTCTATTTTCTACCCACTTGGCAGTACAATTAATGATTAGGTTTTGGTGTGCCAACTAAATTCTTGCTGTCTGCTCTCCTCTGTATATGTAATTCTTTTTTTTAACATTTATTTATTTTGAGAGACAGAGAAAACGGAGCGTGAGTGGGGGAGGGGCAGAGAGAGAGGGAGACCCAGAATCGGAAGCAGGCTCCAGGCTCTGAGCTGTCAGCCCAGAGCCCGACGTGGGGCTCAAATCCACAAACCGGGACATCATGACCTGAGCCAAAGTCGGACGCTTCACCGACTGAGCCACCCAGGTGCCCGGGGACATTTGTTTTCAAAATGCTCAACTATATTGTGAAAGAATGTTCTAAAAAAGATGTTCTAAACGAGGAAATGCACGGACATCGAATCCAACATACATTCATTTAAAACCAGTCCTTTGGGCGCCTGGGTGGCTCAGTCGGTTGAGCATCTGACTTTGGCTCAGGTCATGATCTCACAATTCATGGGTTCAAGCCCCACATCGGGCTTTGCCAGCAGCACAGAACCTGCTTCAGATTCTCTGACTCCCTCTCTCTCTCCCACTCCCCCACTCTCACGTGCTCTCTCTTAAAAGTAATCATTAAAAAAGATAATAATTACCTAAATGAATAAATAAAACCGGTCTTTATGTAAGATTATACTACATCCTAGCTGACAAACATGAGATAATAATTGTATTTTGTGGAAAATGAGAGAGGTTCAAGCATGTTGATTTTAATCATGATATAACCTGAAAATGGTTAACAACGTTATATGTGTTTTTAACAATGAACGTGTTTTTAAAAGTCTATAGGGGCGCCTGCATGGCTCAGTCAGTTGAACATCCGACTTCAGCTCAGGCCATGACCTCATGACCTCATGGAACCATGACCTCATGGTTCGTGGGTTCCAGCCGTGCACTGGGGGGCTGTCAATGCAGAGCCTGCTTCAGATTCCCTGTCCCCCCCTCTCTCTGCCCCTCCTTTGCACGTTCTCTTGCTCTCTGTCAAAAATAAACATTAAAAAATTATAAATAAATAAGTCTATAGTTTAATTAAGCAAGGTAACTCTCACGGTTCATGGGATCGAGCCCTGAGTCAGGCTCCATCTGCTGATGGCATGGAGCCTGCTTGGGATTCTCTCTATCCCCCTCTCTCTGCACCCCCCCCCCCACTCATGCTGCTCTCTCTCTCTCAAATAAACTTAAAAAAAAATGCCAGTCAAGGGAGCCTTTCAGAAGAGCATGTGACTCTTGATCTCAGGGTTGTGAGTTCAAGCCCCACATTGGGTATAGAGAATATTTTTAAAAAATTAAATCTTTAAACAGCACCTAGCTGGTTCAGTCAGTAGAGCATGCAACTTTTGATCTCAGAAGTCATGAGTTTGAGCCCCATATTGGGGGTGGAGCCCACCAAAAAAAATAATAAGTAAAATAAAATAAAATCTTAAAAAGAAAAAAAAAGCTAGTCGATTTGTGTGCTTGGATCAGATTCTGAATTTGATCTTTTGACCACACCTTATCATCGCTAGGAATACTGACTGCAGAGTAGGGAGCCATCTTTTTAACAGGAAAAGAACCATATTTTCAAATGGTTGATTCTTTCTGCCCATACCTAAACTGAATAAGAAAGCTCTGGTTTATTACTCATTTGACCTGCTGACTTCAAAGTGTATATGTTGCTCTGAGGGACATCATGAGGGCAATTGCTGAAAGGGGAATAGTAACTACATTAAATATCATATCTATATTTAATCTGCCAAATTGATAACAGTGCTATGGTAACGTAAGGAAATGTTGTTTTGAGGAAATAAATGCTCAATCCTCGGTAAAGTATTGAATTATATAATTTTCCAATGCTTTCAAATGATTTAGGAAAAAAAGTATATATTTGGAGAAAGAGAGAGAATGGTAAAGCAAATGTGGCAACTCTTTGTAGATGAACCAATACCAGAAAACTGCCTACCTCCACATTTCTTATACATGAGAAAAATAATTCCCCAGGTCAGTTAGCTAGTTTGCATTTTGCAGCTGCAAAGTGTTCCTAATGGATAACTCAGTCAACTCCAATTCACCTTCTACAAGCACAGAATCACACTATGAAACTGACCCTCTTGAAAGACAGAAATGGACTTAAGGTTCTAGTAACTTACAAAAGTCACTTCACTATTTGATGCTAAAGTACAGTTACTTCTAAAATGCAAACATCAAAATGAGACTTGTGATAAGTGTTTTGAAAAATGCAAAGTACTCTACAAATGCGAGTAGTTTTTAAAGCTGTGTTTATGCTTTTTTTCCCCTTTTATGCTGTTTAAGATGTTGCTAGAAAGTTAACACTTGTAGAAACAGGAACTTAAAAAAATTTTTTTTAATGTTTACTCATTTTTGAAAGAGACAGAGAGAGAGAGAGAAGACAAGAGTGCAATCAGGGAAGGGCAGAGAGAGAGGGAGACAGAGATTCTGAAGGAGACTCCAGGCTCTGAGCTGTCAGCACAGAGCCTGATGCGGGTCTTGAACTCACAAACAGTGAGATCATGACCTGAGCCTAAGTCAGACGCTTAACGCACTGAGGCACGCAGGCGCCCCAGGAACTCTTAAAAAAAAATTTTTAACGTTTATTTATTTTTGAGAGACAGATCATGAGCGGGAGAGGGGCAGAGAGAGAGGGAGACACAGAATCCGAAGCAGGCTCCAGGCTCTGAGCTGTCAGCACAGGGTCTAACGCGGGGGGCTCGAACCCACGAACCGTGGGATCATGAACTAAGCCAAAGTCGGACGCTTAACTGACTGAGCCACCCAGGTGCCCCAATGCCCCAGGAACTCTTTATGTTCATTGTTTGCTTATACGGAAATCCCTCTGCATCAATATTTAAATATTTTTCAGTGCAACTACGTGAAAGGTAGCAAATTATTGTATTATCTATAATTCAAAAGCTTACAGAGGCTAGTACCTGTTTCTGCTCCTTTTAGGAGACATAGTCGTAATAAAATACATGGCTTAATTTGCCAGGCATTGTGCCAAGTGACTTGCATACGTTGTGTAATTCTCACAAACATTCAGTGAGTTTGATGCAATTATTACTTCATCACACGTAAAATGAGGAAAATAGCTGCACTTATCTCAGGGCTGCTGTAAGGATTAAAAGAGACCATACATAGGGGCACCTGGTTGGCTCAGTCAGTACAGCAGGTGACTCTTACTCTCTGGGTCATGAGTTCAAGCCCCATGTTTGGGTGCAGAGATTACTTAAATGAATAAACAAGAACGTTAAAGAAAAACGGGCAGAGAGACTATACATAAAGCACTTAGCACAGTAGGTGGCAAAAAGGAAGTGCTAAACATACGTTTACCATTTATTGGTACCTTTATTTTATTAGTAAACAGACACAGAGAAAAGCAAGTGGAAGAAAAGGGATTTTCAATCCAGGTCTGACTCTCCAATTTTCTGCCTTTTTCTATTTATTTGTTTGTTTTTTTTTTAATTACCTCCCCATTCAAGAGGGGGAGCAGGAAATCCTCATGACAGTGGATGAGCTTAAAAGCCAGGAGACCCCTGTTTTGAATTCGCCCTGGACTGTCCTCACCCCTCATCCCCTACCTACCAATACCTGGCTAAGCGAGCTCCTCAGGAGGGACTTGCTGAATTAACGACTAGGTTTGGTTTCTGTTGTTGTTGTTTATTTATTTTTGAGAGGGGGGGGAGGGAGAGAGCGCAAGCACAAGGGGGAGGGGCAGAGAGAGAGGGAGACACAGTGTTCCAAGCAGGCTCCAGGCTCCCAGCTGTCAGCACAGAGTCCGCCGCAGGGCTCGAACCCACGAACCGAGAGATCATGACCTGAGCCAAAGTCCTAGGCTTGATCGACTGAGCCACCCAGTCGCCCCAAAGACTAGGTTTCCAGCCTGGGTTAGCTACATCTTTCTGGGCTGGGTACAACTTTCACGACTCGGCGCTGGTGCCCCATCTGCAGACCCAGAAGAGGCTGTTCAGGTCCTGAACAGGGAAACGACTACGTCTTCCCTTCTCAAACGCAAACTACCAAGGGCTGTCGCCCCCGAACCACTGCGCCTTCAAGGGTCCCAACCCCCACTCACCACTCTGCTCTCCACAGTTCAGGCCACCGCCGCATTTTCGCTGCCCCCGCGCGGCGGAGGACGGAGCGCGCCGCACTTCGCGGCGAACTACACCTCCCACAATCCCAGTCGGCCGGACCACCTCCCGCTGGAGGTGGGCGCGGAGGCGGAGCGGATCACCCGGGGGCGGGGCAGAGCCTTCCGAAACGTCCTGCCTGTGTCCTACAGGGTACAGTTCATTTTAGGAGAGATTCCTGGGTTCCCTTTTAAAGTAGGACTTCTGCCCCATGAGGTACGACTCTGCCCTCCATCCCCTCTGTGGTCCCCTCAGTGTCAGCCGGCAGATGGTCTAGTCCAGGGCCGCCCGTGGACCGCAGCGAGACCCGAGAACGAAAGGCAGGCCGCGCACGCATGCGCAGAGGCGCAGCATGGGGGCGGGAGCCGCTAAGCCCCTTCCCCGCCGCTGTGAAGGTGAGTAGGGGGCGGGGCGGGGCGTGTTCCGCGTCAAGACTGACCACTGCCCCGCAATGGCCACGGTTGGATCGGCCGCTACCGTCTCGACCAACTCTCCGAGCCGTTGACCCCAACTGTCCAGAAAATTGGGGTCCCTAGAAGCTCACTTTTAGCGTTTATACATCAATATCCCACTTCCAATTCAACCACTTCCAGCATTTCGTTGCTATTGTCTAGGTATAAGTTTTTCTTTCCTGCTAGACCATGCGTGTGAAAAATAGCAGCTAACATGTCAGGAGGGCCCACCTTTCGTCTTGGTTTTCTAGCATGTAGCAAACAGCTCCTTCTTGATAAGGTATAGAGCTTAAAGGCTTTTGGACACTTGATTCTATTCAACTGTGTGTCAGATGAGGTACATGCTTTGCCATGCTGTTTCACGTGCGTACGTCTTCTGAGAAGACTCCTTGAGATGATGAAAACAGTGATACACTAAAGACATAGTGGAGGTGATGACGTTTATAATCTGCCAGGAATACAGAGAATTAAGCAAGCCTCTTATTGTGCCCTAACCCTACCCATTTTCCTTACGCCTTGCTGTGTGACTTGGTTATGTTGCTTAACCTTCTGGGCCTACCTTTTCCCATAAAAATGAGGGGATTGGATTAGATCTCTTAAGAACTTGCCAGCTCTGAAATTCTGCGATTAGTTAGTGAGTAGAATCCAGATGATATCACAATATGGTAATGCGAAACATCCTCAACTTCCATTTCTCTGCTAACGCAAGAGAAACCTAGCAGGTGTAAGAATGTGGCAGCAGCATTAGAAAGAACTGCCCTTCATGGTACCTGTAATTTCTTCCTGATTGCTGAAAATATGAGATTTGCTGATAATACAACTTTCTTCACTCCTTGTTGTCTGTTTGTAGATCATTGCTAGGAGGAACTCTGGGTACAATTATGAACACAGTGTGTGTAATAATGGCTCACATCTTAAGATCTCATCTGATAAATGCTTCAATGGTACCGAATCGAATGAAAATGCCTCCATATCTTGGTGTCATTAGAAACAGAATGATGTCAACTCAGAAATCCAAAAAGAAGATGAGAGACTATTACAGGCTGCTGAATCTGGATGAAGGATGCTCTGCAGATGATGTCAGGGAAGCTTTTCATAAGCTTGCCAAGCAATACCACCCAGACGGTGGTTCTAGTACAGCGGATTCAGCAACATTTATACAGATCGAAGAAGCTTATAGGAAGGTGCTTTCCCACGTGGTAGCACAAGCAAATGCCGGACAGAATAAAGTTGAAGAAGCAGAGGAAGAGGAAGAAAAGTTCAAATATAAAACACCCCAACACCGACATTATTTAAGTTTTGAAGGTATTGGTTTCGGAAGTCCCAGTCAACGAGAGAAGCAATATAGGCAATTTAGAGCAGACCGTGCAACTGAACAAGTGATGGAATATCAGAAGCAGAAACTACAAAGCCAGTATTTCATTGATAGCGTAATTGTTAAAGATGTAAGACAGAGTAAAGAACAAAAGATAACTCAGGCTATTGAGCGTTTAGTAGAGGATCTCATTCAGGAATCAATGGCCAAAGGAGACTTTGACAATCTCAGTGGGAAGGGAAAACCTCTAAAAAAATTTTCTGGCTGTTCATATATTGATCCCATGACTCACAACCTGAACAGAATATTGATAGATAATGGATACCAACCAGAATGGATCCTCATGCAAAAGGAAATAAAGGATACTATCGATCAACTCAGAGAGGCAATTTTAGTGTCAAGGAAAAAACTTGGGAATCCAATGACACCAACTGAACAGAAACAGTGGAACCAAGTTTGTGAGCAGTTTCACGAAAACATCAGGAAACTGAACAAGCGAATTAATGATTTTAATTTAATTGTTCCCCTCCTGAGCAGGCAAAAAGTCCATTTTGATGCACAGAAAGAAATTGCCAGAGCCCAGGAAATATATGAAGCCCTTATAAAAACAAAAGAAGTCACAGATAAAAACCCAAACAACACTGATCAGGGAGAAGGGGAGAAAATACCTGGCGTCAAGACAGGCTTTTTTAACTGGATGAATATGTGGAAATTTATTAAAATCTGACCATTTAAATATCCATAATACTACCCCAAATCATTTTCAGTTGTACTGATGTCATACATAGGACATGAGATTTATTGCTACAACACAAGAGTTTGAGAAATGTATGCCTCTGCACTTTTCACAAAACTAATCACATCTCTAGTGATGTATAAGTGAGAAAGCTGTAAGAAACCGAGAGAAGTGTTCAACCAGCTTTGCTCTGAGGATATTGCAAGAAAAGAACTCCTAAGAAAACAGTTTAATCCATTTCAGAGTTTAAATGTCAGTCATAGGTGACACGAATTAGGACAAGGACTCAGACTGGGAATCACAAAGGGTAGTCCAAAAGTCTTAGTGCACTTTTAAGCTCTAGTAACTTAAAGACCGTTGCTGTTGCTATCTTCACAGCTACTTAAACAACAATGAAAAAAAAAAAACCCAAGAAGTATTATAAAAAGTCACAAAACTATGGAAGTATGGAATGTAGGCAAGCAAACCTCCAAATGATGAATGTTCTTTGCAAGCTTGCTGCATTTAGACCTTGTGGTTATTAAAGTTTAAAACTGTTCTAAGACTTTTGGGATACTCTTCATGTGGATGGAAATGTTATGATCAGGAAATTAGCCCAAAGGAGTTACTGTACTCTCCCTTTTTTATAAAGACCTTCCTTGTGGGTATTGAATAACACACACACACACACACACACACACACACACACACACACTATCTGGGTTGTGCTTTTTCCTTCCCAACTTCGTTACCTTGGCTATAGAGAAATCCATCAGCCAAGATAGTTGATATAGCTGTTCTAGAAATAAACTCCAGTGGCCACTTTAAAGAGTTTGGGTGTATTTTCTATCCTTTTGGAAATTAAAAAAAAAAAAAAAGTCCTTGGGCTCAATGGAAACTTAAGATTTCACTCTGGCTTCATCTCTAATCAGAGATTGAAATGTTAGGTTTACATAGATCTATCTGAAGCCTGTCTTTGTCATGTATCAGATTCCCCAGAGGCTTTTTCCATATGAGAATCTCAATTTAGGAATCCAATTTCCTGTCTTAGGAACCCTTTCACACACAAAAAGATGTCTGGATTTTGTGCCAGTTTGGACTTTTGACGAATGACAAAGAGATTAACATTCGTGAGATTGTGTTCTGTCCACTTTCAGAAAATCTGCCTTTTTTAGATTTGTGTAATTGCTTTAGCCACAGAACTGGGCAACTAGAAAGATACAGAGGGTGGTCAAACTGAGCAGATCTTTTTCCTTATTTAGAGTGTTGTATTATGGATGTTGTTCAAAAATGGCACTTGCCACTCTGATCTTGAAAGAACAAGTTATTTTTTTAAATTTTTTTAATGTTTATTCATTTTTGAAAGACCGAGAGAGACAGAGCACAAGCAGGGGTGGGGTGGAGAGAGAGGGGGACACAGAATCCGAAGCAGGCTCCAGACTCTGAGCTGTCAGAACAGAGTCCAACACAGAGCTCGTAGTCACGAACCATGAGATCATGACCTGAGCTGAACCCGGACGCTCAACCGACTGGACCACCCAGGTGCCCCGAGAGCAAGTTATTTTGTAAAGTATGTGATAGTTAAGTCAAACTATATCTTCAAAAGGAAATTTCAGGACTTTCTGCTTACATGATGGGGTAATTAATTGGTATAATATTTGACTATTAAATGAGTTACGTGGCTGCTACAATGATGCCATTACTCTAAACAAAACTGTGAAAAGTGTGAAAGAAAGCTACATAATAAGAACTATGGTTATAAAACATTTTAGAAGGCTTTGGTTCTGTGAATTTCATTAATGGGAATTAGATGTATGATACCTAGTTGAATTGTAGCAACCTATAGAAAGGAAACCATTTTCAATATTGGATCACGGATGGTAAAGTTACTGGAAAACTCTAGTAAATCCTCAATTTCAGCACAGGACACTTTATAAATATTGTCTATATTAGTAAGATTAATAAAGTTAATTTTAATGATTATCCAGTGGTTCATTGTTATATAAACAATAATAACCGTAATTTTGGCTCAGTACCTGAATTAATATTTTTAAAACTTTAAAAAACAATTTTGTTTAATGTTTTATTATTTTTGAGGGAGAGATAAACAGCGGATGAGCGGGGGAGGAGCAGAGAGAGAGGGAGACACAGAATCTGAAGCAGGCTCCAGGCTCTGAGCTGTCAACACAGATCCCGACATGGGGCTCAAACTCTTGAACCGTGAGATCATGACCTGAGCCGAGGCTGAACGCTTAGCCGATGGAGACACCCAGGCGCCCCTATTTTTTAACTTTTTTGATTGATGATATAAAAACTGTGACAGAGGGTCACCTGTGTGGCTCAGTCAGTTGAACGTCGGACTCTTGATCTCAGCCCAGGTCATGATCTCACGGTTCAAAAGATCGAGCCCTGTGTCAGGGTCTGCACTGACAGTACAGAACCTACTTGGGATTCTCTCTCTCTTTCTCAAAATAAATAAATAAAAAATAAAAAACCGTGACAAAGATTATTCTTGTAACGAAGGCAACCTCGCTGGTATAAAAACAGATTCACTAATTTAAGTAACTAAAATTCAGACCAGAAAAAAATATCCTGGCCAGTTTATCAGAGTTTGTTGAATTGTAATCTTTTTTTTTTTTTTAATTTTATTTATTTATTTTGAGAGAGAGAGAAGGGTAGGGGCAGAGAGTGAGAGAGAATCGCAAGCAGGCTCCGTGCTGTTTGCATGGAGCCCAAACCCACGAACCGTGAGATCATGACCTGAGCCGAAATCGAGAGTCACATGCTTAACCGTTGGAGCCACCCAGGGGCCCCTGTTGAATTGTAATGTGACACTTCTCTCTCCATCATGCAGCCTTGGTCTTTTCTGTCCGTGTTTCACCTTCTAACTTTGCCAGCTTTTCAGGTGTAGTAGTAGTAAGTTACCGAGATTCTGAACTCATTAATAGGCACAAACCAAACTCCGCCTGATTCCAAGCCTTTTCAGCGATCCTTTCTTCAGACTGTAGGACCAGGACCCTGGCCCAACACCCTGAGGATACAGCCTCGCATCCCAGGGGCTTTTGGCTCCCAGATGTGTGAAATGGTTATGCCTGAGGCTAGTTTGGTGTCTCGGGGCTATAGTTTTCCTTCCTTGATAGAACAAGTGCAATCCTACTCATTTTCCTCATGAAGCCACCAGCAGGTGGCTGCTTTTGAGGGCGGGGGTCCTCCCAGAGGTGGGAGTCCCCCATGACTTTGTATGATTGGGGCCTACTACTTTCTGACATACTTCTCTGCTGCCAGCTGCTTGGGTCCCCATCCCTGGGCCTCAGCCATCATTTGGGACATCCTCAGTACCTCTCAGGCACCAGTGATGCCGATTTGTCTGTTCCTACAAGTGTTGCTTTTCCTTTCGAACAACGTTTTGTTCACTCGGCATACATTTATTGGAGTCCTGGAAGGGAATCCACCAGTCCACCATCTGGATGATCAGGAATCAGTAGCTAAGGGGGACAAATGGACCCCTCAGCCCTGAATGTAGCCCTCAGATACTCAGATACTCATACTCACCCTGGCTGCAGGCAGGGGGCACTGGCGGAAGGGCAGACCCACAGATGTTGCATAATACTTCTTGCCCAGCTGAGACCAGACTGGAACATCAAAATACAAATTTCCTCAAGGCTTGGGATGACATAAGCAGAGGGAAGGCAGTTCCTAGGACAGGATAACCTGGGCTGTGGCCCTCCCCAGTTTGTCTCTGAGCCCAGTGCCCTGCGCACCATTCTCCCACGTCTGAGAGGACCCTCAAGTACCCTAAGCATGCCTCTACTCCCCCAAATCTAGATTTAGGAAATTAAGGACTAAAGGATTTTCTTTCCTGCCAAGACCAATTTCAGAGATCTGGAATCTTAGAAGGTCCACCTCTTCCCTAGATGATTGATACAGGCCACTGTCCCCCAGCCCCCCAACATGACAGATCCTACCTGAGAGTCTCAACAGGACACACGCATCAAGTAAGCTTAACATTGTTGTAAGAGAGACCTAAAGTTGTAGGGAGGGTCCTTCCTGGTGTACCTTGAGGACCTTCTAGCAAGAAGCACATGATCCAGTGGTGACTCAGCTTTAGAATTTATAGCTGGGCCTCTATGGTCTTTGTGGTTTCACCTCTGTGGGTGAACCTGGTTCCATGGCCATGTCCTCTCAACTTTTCCACTTAGCCACAGTTTATCCCATGATTTGCCCAGTTGAGCCCCAAGCTTCTCCATGAGATTTGCTTAAAAGATGTGGTGGACATCTGTTGCACTTTTGGGCAATAAGTAGCCACTCTTGCCACGTTGAGTGGTGGCCTTACATAAGCAAGAATTCACAAAGTGGAGAAATGAGACAAAAGCAAGTGCACATCTCAGCCTCCGAATGGCCTGTATTGATGGTGGCATGTGCCATTCATCTAGGGAGGATGTGGTTCCTAGCACAGGAAGTCAGACCTTCGAAGCTGACCTTGACAGGAGAGAAGATCCCTCATTTTCTTAAATATGTTCAGAAGTGGGCATGTGACCTAGGCCCTGCCAAGACCTGTCCTTGGGAGACAGAGTTCAGAATGATGCACAGGACAAAAGAGGCTGGCTCTCTGTAGACGTTCCATTGAGCTGGTGCAGGAAGGCAGTGGCTGCCAGGGAGACACAGAAGTGACGTCAGTGCCACTAGCAGTGACAGTCAAGTTCTTGGCTGTCTTGTAGTACGTGGTTGTGGCCACAGCAGCTTTGGTGTTTTCCTCACCAGGTCAGCTCTTCAGTGTTGTTTTAGTTACTGTTCCTGAAAACAACCTTGAGCCACTTTCTTGGGCCATTTGCAGCTCAGCACTGTGACTGATACAGATGAGATCATGAGACTCTCATGGCTTTGGGATACCCAGGAACTATACGTTGGATTGTGGCACAGGGGGCACGTGGACTCCCATTAAACTCTCAGCCCTGCCACTTTGTAGGTGTGTGATCTTGGGCAAATTACCAAACCTCCCTGACCTACAGCTTACTCAGGTGTAAACACTCATAATGATCACTTCTTGTGAGAATTCATTGAGATATTCAATGTAAAGAATCCATCGCAGTTACTGACACATGATGAGCACTCCACTCTAAGTATTAAATTATGTACATTGTTGTGCTACGAAGGTAATAAACAGACGTTTTTATTACTTTTAAGGTTTGCTAAAAAAATGTTCCATTGTTCTTCTCTTGGGGGAGTATTGATTTCAAAGTTGATCTTGCTAGTTTCAGTCAATTTCCTGAATTCACTGAACTGTTCTCTGACATGCCTTCAGCTAGCAGAGGGCGTCAAATGAAAATGTAGACGTTAGTCAAGAAAGACCACCTATTATATGATTCGATTTATACGAAAGGTCCGGGATAAGTAAAGCTATAGAGACAGAAAGTACTAGGGCTGTAGAGTCTGGGGGAAATGGGGAGTGACTGCTAATGTTTATGGGTTTCTTTTGGAGGTGATAAAAACATTCGAAAATTGTGGTAATGGTTGCACAGCTCTGTGAACATACTAAGAACTGCTGAATTGTGCGCTTTAAATGAGTGAGTTTTATCGTATGTGAAAGCTGTTTTCTTTTTTTAAAAAAGAAAAAAGTAAGAAAATGTAGAGTGGTTCTGTGGTAGGGTCCCCTCCTTAAAAACCCAAAACCTCAAGGCAACCTGGTTATACACGTACGTGACAACATCCCTCATGACCTTGTAACAAGAGACCACTTAATCAGACTACATATTTGTATGTTACCATATATGGGAGACAAGTAAAAAGCATATAAAAAACTATGTCACATGGAGTTCGGGGCTCAGTTCTTTAGGTACGAACGCAACTGAGCCGCACTGGCATGAGTAAAGTTGCTTCCTGGAAAGAAAAGCCTCAGTGTCTCAACCGTCTGCGCAAGAATCCTGCTACAGTTCTGAATTTGGTAGGCTGCTTGCTACTCTTCTATGCTCGAGAAATGTCTTCAGAAGCATAAAGAGTGAGAGAACTGTTTTAAAGTAAGCATAAAAATGACAGCCAATGTTTTAAGAGTTTAAATTTAGATGCTTTCACATCTCTAGCAAATGTTGATTAATGTGCGCAAGTTTCTGCAAAACCCCACAAAACTTTGTTAGTATTCCCAGGCATTTGCTACTGTGTCCTTTTTTTTTTTAAAGATTTTATTTTATTTATTATTTTTTAATATAATTTATTATCAAATTGGTTTCCATACAACACCCAGTGGTCACCCCAACAAGTGCCCTCCTCAATGCCCATCACCCACTTTCCCCTAAGATTTTATTTTTCTAAGTTATCTCTACACCCAACGTGGGGCTTGAACTTACATCCCCAAGATCAAAAGTCGCACGCTCCATGATTGAGCCAGCCAGGCGTGCCTCTTTGTTTTTCTTAAATAAAGAGCCACTCTTAGCAAGCTGAGTGATGGCCTTATATAAACAAGAATCCACAAAGTGGAGAAAAATAGATAAAAGCAAGTGCACATTTTGTAAAAAATGATTGAAAAAACATGGTCTTTTAAAAAAATTTTTTTTAATGTTTACTTATTTTTGAGAGAGAGAGAGACACAGAGTGTGAGCAGGGGAGGGGCAGAGAGAGAGACACAGAATCCGAAGCAGGTTCCAGGCTCTGACACCCAACAGACTGAGCCACCCAAGCGCCCCAAGAACATGGTCTTTAATTACATAGACAAAACCTTTTATTCTAGAACTCAGCAGGTGATTAGGCAGTGGGTAAGGGGTCCGTCCCCACTATGTCCCACCACACATCATGTTGCCCAGAGCCTCTGGGGAAGAAGAGGCCTAAAGAGCCTGCCTTTCCCCTCTTCTCTTCTCTCCAACACCCAAGACAGAGTGGCCTTGAGACATGGTGATTCCATAACCTTCTGGACAGGAGTGTCAGGGAGCTGGCAGAGTGAGGAAGAATACCTGGGCGTGCCTTTGGGTCCCACTCTTACGGACATGAGTACCTTGAGAAGTTTGGGTGACGACTATTTTAAGCTTATCACTTATGGTGCCTGCCTGCCCACAGGGGCCAAAGCCAAATTGGCCCAAGAGCAAGGAATACATCCAATGGCTGGTAAAGTGTTTCATAGTACAATAACATAAGGTTCTTTGTTTGGAAAAATAAAACCTTTTTTTATTTTGAAAATTCACATGTATATAGTAAAAAATTCAATCAATGCAAAAGGATAGGTGATGAACAAATGAATTCCCCTTTATCCCAGACCTCCCCACCCCCCAGATCCAGACCTCCCAACCCTACTTCCCAGATCTAAATGCCATCAACCACTTCTTGCACATCTACTAGTTTCTTGTTTGTTTGTTTTTATGCTGTAGTAACAAATGGCTACAAAATTAGTGGCTCACATAACACAAATTTGTTGTCTTACAGTTCTAGAGGCCAGAAGTCCAAAGCGGATCTTACTGGGTTAACATCAAGGTGTTGGTGGGGTTTCATTCCTTCTGGAGGCTCTAGGGGAGAATCTGATTCCTTGCTTTTTCCAACTTCTAGAAGCCACCTGTATTCTTGGCTTGTGTCCCCATCCTCTATCTTCATAGCCAGCGACAGCAGGTTAGCCTTCCCCCTAGTCACACTACTCTGACTCTCCTGCCTCCCTCCTCCACTTCCAGGACCCTTGGACTTACATCGGCCCCACCCAGATCGTCCCACATAATCTCCCTGTTTTAAGGTCAGTCGATTTAGCAACCTTGATTTCCTTTCATTAAGTAACATAACATATTCACAGATTCTGGGAATTAGGACCTATTTGGGGAAGCCATTATCCTGCTACCACAATATCCTTTATTTATACATATAATTTATATACACACACCATTTCTCCACCTGTCTCTCAAAAACAGATAAATGTAAACACACTACACATGCTCTTCTTATCTTTCTCTTCCGCTGTCTATTAATGTATCTTGAGGATCTTTCCAAATCAACACACCTAGCTTTATTCAGCCTGCGTGAGATCGTTGTATGTTCTCCTGGAAATAAGAACTAATCAATACTCAGCAGATGAAATAAATAGCAGCGCAAGGTTACACAGAGAGAGACCTTGAGGCATAGAGACAGCAAATGCAAGTTGAAGTTGCCACAAATCAGGAATGAGATATGGCGTAATAATGCATCATAAGGTATGAGGTACAGAGAAAGTGACAATAGCTTACTTATTGAATGCTTTCCTTGCACTAACCAATCTTCACGACAATCCTATGACAGGTCCTGTTATTAACGCTTTTTGAGAAATGAGGAAACTAGTGAGGCTCAGAGAGGTTAGGTAACTTGCTTTGGGTCACACAGCTAGAAAGTGTCAAGGGTTGGGATCTGAACCCAGATTGTGTATGGTTGGTCTGATTCCAGATCCCTGTTCTTACCCGCACCGTGCCAAGGTGTTGGCAGAGAGGATACTGGAGCAGATCACATTAGTGAAACGTCTGCAGTGAAGATTCAAGACACGGAGTTTCCGGGGACTGTCTTGAATTCAGTGTGTTTTATTGGGACTGTCATTCTTTTATTTTTAAGTTCATTTATTTATTTAGGTGATCTCTACACCCAACGTGGGGCTTGAACTCATGGCCCCAAGATGAAGAGTCGCATCCTGTTCTGACTGAGCCAGCCAGGTGCCCCTGGACTGTCATTCTTGTCCTTTACTGCCCCTGATACCACAAGAAAGAGGCAGTGAGGCTTTGGAGCTAGGGAGACTTGAATTCGGACCCAGATTTTGCCACTCATTAGCTATGTGACCTTGAGTTTCTGTTTTTCATCTGTCAAATGAGTTTATAGTTGACCCTTGAATAGCAGGGGTCTGAACCGCTCAAGACCAGTTATACTTTCTCTTCCTTATGATTTTCTTAATAGCATTTGTTTTTCTCTCCTTCGTTGTAAGAACACAGTGTCTAAGACGTATAAAACACATATTATGTTCTCATTATATATCATTATAATATGTTAATAGACTGTTTATGTCATCAGTTAGGTTTCCAGTCAACAGTAGGCTGTTAGCAGTTAAGTTTTTGAGAATCAAAAGTCATAGGTGAATTTTTTTTTTTTTTTTTTTTTTTTGAGACAGAGAGAGACAGAGCACGAATGGGGGAAGGTCAGAGAGAGAGGGAGACACAGAATCGGAAACAGGCTCCAGGCTCTGAGCTGTCAGCACAGAGCCGGACACGGGGCTCGAACTCAAGGACCGCGAGATCATGACCCAAGCTGAAGTCGGACACCCAACCGACTGAACCACCCAGGTGCCCCACATATGTAAATTTTTTATTGCGTGGGGGGTTGGTGTTCCTAACCCCCACATGGCTCAAGGGCCAAATGTAATCAGACCTAACTTGCAAGGATAGCTGTAATCCTTAGAGATGATGAATATGAAATGCTGGGTGCAGGCTGAGGTCCTCAGTAGTAACTCGGTGGAGGCATTACTGCTCCCGGAGGATATTTTGGAAATTTGTGGAGGAATCTTCAGATGACAACATGGTTGCAGAGGCACTGCTGGCAGAGTTTCTATTTAGCCCATTTGGACCAGTACGTTGTGCTGTCTGGCATCTATTCTGATTGGTGGATAAGTCCATGCAATCCTAATTGTTAAATATTTCAAACATCACCAGCCCCCCCACCCCGACCACAAACATTTAGGAGGGGGAGCCAGGGATGCTGAGTGTCCGCAGTGAGCAGGGTGGGTGACCAAAAAGAATTGTTCCATGTCTTGGTCAACATTCAAATATCTCACCAGACATTCATGCGGGTGAAAAAAATCTGTTCATGATAATCTAAGCCTGGAACAGAATTATATTTTACGTGTAAACACAGCATGTTTTTTGCGTGATTATTTTATTAAAATTTAAAAAAATATTTATTTACTTTTGAGAGAGATACAGACAGACAGAGTATGAGCGGGGGAGGGGCAGAGAGAGAGAGGGAGACACAGAATCGGAAGCAGGCTCCAGGATCTGAGCTGTCTGCACAGAGCCTGACGGGGAATCGAACTCACGACCTGTGAGATCATGACCTGAGCCGAAGTCAGTTGCTTAACTGACTGAGCCACCCAGGCACCCCTTTGCATGATTTAAAACACACTATTTTTTTTTTTTCACTAATTCAACTAATTTACTAATGCATTCACAACACAACTACTGGAGAGAGAGAGAGAGAGAGGGAGAGAGAGATTCTCAAGCAGGCTTTGTGCCGTCAGCAGAGAGCCCGACATGGGCCTTGATCCCACGAACCATGAGATCATGACCTGAGCCAAAATCAAGAGTCGGTCACTTAACTGACTGAGCCACCCAGGCGCCCCTAAAGATTTCATTTTTAAGTAATTTCTAAACTCAACCTGGGGCTCAAACTCACCACCCTGAGATCAAGTCACACGCTCCCCTGCTTGAGCCAGCCAGGATCCCCGAAGATCCTCACTTTCTGATACGTACATTTTTGTGTAGTGACCTCCCATGTTGTATCAGATTTGGTCTATGTGACCAATAGTATACAACAGAAGTGATAGGATGTCACTTCTGAGGCTAGAAGCTTCCTGTTCTCTCACTTTCTGTTAGATCACTTGCTCTGGGTGAAGCCAGTTGCCATGACTTGAGGCGGTCTTGCACAGGGGCACATGTGTGCAGGAACTGAGGCCCCTAGACAACAGCCATGTGAGTGAGCATTATTGGAAACAAAGCCTCAGCCAAGCCTTCAGAAACATGCAGCCACCACTGACAGGTTCACTTTAAGCTCACGGGGAATCCTGAGTCAGAACAACTGAGCTAAGTTGCTTCCAGATTCCTGATCCTTAGCTATTATGTAAAATAATAAATAAATGCTTGATGTTTTAAGTTGCTACGTTTGAGGATAATTTGCTACATGGTAATCGATAATTAATAGAGTAGACATACGTGAAACTCTGTAATCTCATAATTTCATTAATAAGCATTGTAGCAATAGTTCATATATGTTACCCTTCTAGTGTAAAGAAAATCAATCAATATGGCAAAAATTACAGGTTGAAATGATTAATTTGGGGGGCCACGTTTTGCGTTTCTGTGTTATCACATACTGTCCCTAGAGGTCTCCTACCTAACTTCTCTCTGGCTTCTTGTACGACTGTACTACTGTGTCTTTCTCGGACCCATCATCTGTTCTCTGTTTCCCATTGAGGAATTTATCTTCCTATCAACTTTTAAACACTGGTGTCTGAATATATCCTTGACATAGCACACTTGCAATATTTCATTGCCACCTTTTCCCGGATCGTAACATAGGTGATTTTTTTTTTAAGTTTATTTATTTATTCTGAGAGAGAAGGAGAGAGAGAGAGCAGGGGAGGGGCAGAGAGAGAGGGAGAGAGAGAGAATCCCAAGCAGGCTCCATGCCATCAGCACAGAGCCTGACACAGGGCTTGATCCCATGAACCGAGAGATCATGTCCTGAGTAGAGAGTAAGAGTCGGATGCCTAACCGACTGAGCCACCCAACATCGGTGACTATTCTAACACAACACTTATAAAAAAGACTGACTCATCTGCAACACTATCATACTTCTCATTTTCTCCATATCTATTTCTGTCTCTATTTCTACTGAGGTTAGGTCCCCATTTTTTTTTTTTTTTGTTTAAAACTAGTTTTTGTTGCTGTTGCTTTGTTGTTGTTATTGTTGTTTTAGTGTTCTAAAAAGCCAGTTTGAGGTTGTTTTTCCGGTTACTCGCAACTGAAGGAGCCAACTGATAAATGTATCCACTGTCGTCAAGAGTTTAAACTACAGAGAGAAAGGTTTCCTCTTCTGCCTGTGTCATATAATCCCCTAAGCTTTGGTATCATTTCCCACCCGAAGATCAGTCTTTCTCCCAAATGATTGATCCTTTCAGGAGAAGGTCATTTCAGATCCACAGGAGTGTGATCTTAGCCTCAAGACCTTCATCCAAATACAACAGTTCTACTGACTTATGTGAAGTCTTTTTGTTACACAGCCCCATAAGTTTATGGAGGAAGAGACAGTATTTTAGGAAGTATATGTTTACATATTATGCTTTAGTCTTTCGGTTCCTGTAATACACATCTAGCGTGTACTTTCAAAAGATGGGAAGTGAATGCCACTCCATTAAAGTTCGTGAAACAGCGTTGAGATAATAAGAACAAACCAGAATCTGTGGAACCTAGTGCCAAGGACAGCTTGAGTTGTTCTTTTTTCTTAGTAGGCTTGAACCAACTGGACCGGATTCTACCTGTCCACTTTTAGGTGAAACAGTCTTTTACAAGCTGTCCTCGCCCAAACCTGAAAAGGTCCTGAAGTCACAAAGACTCCAGAATCTAGGAGGGCCTCTCTGAGGTTCTTAGGTAATGGGAATTTAAGAAAACACATACTTAGGTAGCTACATGATGGAATACCATTTGAATCAGAGCAGGTGTGAAGTTTTGTTGAAGCTGATTTGCAACTTTACGAAATACTCAAATCAGTACATTTGAAAGGCTGACACTGAAATGTGGACATCAGTAACTTAATCCCAATATATTTCAAATGCCCGTATTTTTGAAAGCACAACTATATATATATGTGACTCTCTTTGTAAAGTAGAGGTTTACAGAATGAGAGGGAAGCTAGTTGCATTAGTGTAAGTCCCCACTCACTTCTGAAAAAGCAAATGAAGGTATGTACATCCTAAGGGCAGGTCAACAGTAACATGTTCCTTCAAACATGGAGGTAAGAATTTTCTAATAGATATTCTGTAAAAAAGCATTTAAAAATTCTCTGGAAATCTTAAAATACTTAATTCTTCAAAAAGTGTGAGCATTAAGACTATGAAAAAACTCCTACCTGTCCCCCAATATCCATTCTTCCTCAGTACTGAAACCCCATTTTCCAGTCTTCCTTTGCATTTCATGTAGCTAAGTGACTAAGTTTTTGCCAGCAGGACGAAAGCAGAAATGGTATATGCAGCCTTTGGGAAATGCTTCTAAAGAGAGGGGGTGTTCCCTTCTTTGTCTTCTCTTCTGCTGGTTGGAATGCAAGCATAATGGCTGGAGCTACAGCAACTCTCTTAGACCATGAGGTGATACTGGGAATGGAACCATATACCTTCCAAATGCCCATATATTTGAAAGCATAAATACATTTGTGACTCTCCTGCTGGAACAATGAGTCTAGATCTGTCTCATGATGTGTCAGACTAGCACTAGACTAACTCTGGACTTCTTAAACATAAGAGAGAAATACCAATTTTTGTTTAAGCCACTGGTATTTTGTGTTTTCCCATGCTACTTGCAGCCAAAGCTAATCCTAATAATCAAAAAAGAAGCAAGATCTAAAACCTTATTTAAAAAAAGGCAACTCTCATATGTTAATAAATTGTGTTAAGTTATATAATTTAACTAGTTTTAAGGTTACATATATTTCAAAAGTAAATTATTCAACAAATATTTATTTTTGAATTTTTTATTATTTTTCATTAAATTTTTTTTCAATGTTTATTCATTTTTGAGAGACGGAGAGAGACAGAACACAAGCAGGGGTGGGGCAGAGAGAGAGGGAGACACAGAATCTGAAGCAGGCTCCAGGCTCTGAGCTGTCAGCACAGAGCCCCGTCGGGGGGACTCCAACCCACAAACAGGGAGATCATGACCTGAACCGAAGTCGGACGCCTAACTGCGCCACCCAGGTGTCCCTCAACAAATATTTATTGAATACTAGACCCCAGTACATGTATCAGAATGATGGATAATGTAACTATAAATGTATTACTTGCAAAGTGACAAATATAAAAGAGAAAAGTAGTGTCTATGAAAATGGGACCTGAGGGATAGTGGGGAAACGCCACAAAGCAGGGATTGTTCCTCTTACATGTGTAACATCTATAGGAGTCATCATAGAAGAGGATGGCATTCTACGATAAGTTGGGACACAAAACCTTTATTTCCTCCATACCACAAGTAAAAACGTTTTAAGATTCCCATTGATAATTCCCGGAAATCCAGTGTCTTTTCGTCACACAACTAAACGGCGTTTTGTATTCTGTAGGAGATTTAGAGGGGACTTTCAAAAGCTATTGAAGTTATGCTAAAAATTCAAGATGCAATGTCTTTATTTTTATCTATTGACTAAGTAAGCTCTACACCCAAGGTAGGGCTTGAACTCACAACCTGAGGATTAAGGGTCACATGCTCTACTGACAGAGCCAGCCAAGCACCACAACATGTAGTGTCTTTAAAGGAGACAGGTGGAAGAGACCTGACTACAAGGAAGCCAAGAGTCTGGGCGGATCCCTGGAAAAGCATCAGGACAGAATCAGAAGACTAGCTGTATGGTGCAGGTTACCTCGTGTAACAGTACTAGTTGGTGGCCTTAGACGAGTAACTGCGCTTTTCTAGGCCTCCATTTCTGAGCGTGGGGATTAGAAACGGGCATCCCTACAGACCTTCAGTTCCGTGGAACCCTTTTCTGGAGCACGTGCCCTACTCTGGGCAGCTCGCGCGGCCAACGCCGCTGGGCCTACATGCAAAGAGAGTACCTGCCCTCTGGGTCTTGGACTCTCCTCGCGCATGACCTCACGGATGCTGCGCTTGAAGTTGGCTAGCAGAAACGCAGCGGTGGGAGCCGGGCCCCAGCCGCCGTCGGGAACACAGCAGGACCAGTCAGGTTTAAGCGGCCGAGAACCCTAAGGCGTGGAGTCAGCCGACAGCTCCTGGGGGTCGTGGAGACCTGGTACCCTCGCCCCGCCCAGTGGCGCCTCTGCCCCGCCCCTCGAGCCCCGCCCCGCCCCCGACCGGCCACTTGCTGCGTGCCGATTGGTCGCTGCGGTGCGCACGGCGCCGCGCCCCGCCGGCGCCCCTAGCCTAGCGCCCGCCGTCTGCTCCCGGCTCCCGGGGACCGAGGTGGAGCCGCGGACGCCGGCCGGGTCCGGGCACAGCCGCCTCTTCCTGTGCGTGAGCGCTTGGGGTCGGCGTAGGGGTCAGCGAAGCCAGGTGAGTGCGGTCGGCCGGTCTCGCGACGCGCTGGGGGCTCGTGCCCCCCGTCCGCGCGTGAGGAGGCGCCCCCGGCCAACCCGGCCTGCGCGGTGCGGCGGCGCCCAGCCCGGCCTCTCCTGCGCCCGGCGCCGCCCGGTGGAACGGGCCGGAGGAACACCCGGGCAGCCTGCGGACCGGGGGGCCTCCGCCAACGTCTCCGGCCCAGCCCGCCTCCCCTCGGGCCGACCGCGGCGGTGACGCGCGGGGACCCGCACTCGACCGGGGAGGGCCGCACCGCCGCGTTACCTGGCCGTCGATTGCTTGTCGGGGAGGTCTGGAAGATTCCCATCTCGAGCCTCTCGGCTTCCCAGGGCGACGGGCAGGGGAGAGAGGCGGTGGACCGCTCGCTCCGGGAGTCTGGGGGCGACTCGGGTACTTTGTGGTCCCTCTCGCGTTCTCAGAACCATTGCTGAGAATATGGTCCGTGTTGTGTGGACTTTCCCGACTCTGACCTTAGGAGAGTCAGGTACAGCGGTGGGAAGAGGAAATGTTAGAGGCTCAGCGTTCTTTTGAGAATTAATCATAAAGTGTTGAACGACCTTTTAGATAAGTAGCAGCAGAGAATCGCCACTGTAGCAATGGTAGTTGGCTGGGGAAGACCATTTTGGTTTTTAACCAATTAATTGGGTTCCGAGTTAATCGCTGGAAAGTGCTTAATCTGTAATGTAAATATATGACCTTTTTAAAGCCAGAGCAGTGTTAAGATCGACTGTGCTCGTTCCCTTGCTGCTGTCAGTGCCTTGTGAGCTTGTGCGTGTGTGGGGGCGGGAGTCAAGCCTGCGATTGGAGTAAATGTGTAGTCACCATTATGCCTCTCAAAGACATTAATTTCTCTTCTCGGAGTGTCCCACCTCTTCCCTCAAACTCTTCATCTATCTGCACCGTAAATCCCCTTTCTTAACAATTCCCAAGGCTCTTACTCCCGGGCTGGTCACACTTTTCCTTTCCATCGTCTTTAGTCTCTTGTCTTCTCGTGTTTCAGATCGGCTTAGGTTTCAAACGTAAAACAAACGTTAAGCCTTCTTACCGGTACTAGTGTTGCAAGACTCTTCATTCTTAAAATAAAAATCGAAAGTTATCTTGAATGTTAATGCTGCAGGAAAAGCAGGTTTAATGAGAGCAGCAGGAGGATGTAGTTTTCCTCTTCCGGAGACACACCCTCCCCTCCCCACCCCACCCCCATCCTCTGTCCACTAGGATTACAGCAGCCTTGACTGGCTGGTCTTTTCTGAGTTCACTTCTGGAGTCCAGGGTAAAGAATCTGTCTGATTAGTTTATCCTTATTTGCTCCTTTTAAAGTGATAATGGTAATATAGGCTGTAGAAAAAAAATTTTTTTAATCTTGGCTCTTTTTAAAAATTTTATTTATTTTTAGAGAGAGAGTGCACATAGCACAAGTGGGGAAGGGGCAGAGAGAGAATCCGGAGCAGAGCCTGATGCAGGGCTCAAATTCACAAACCATGAGATCCTGACCTGAGCCGGTCAGGAGTCCAATGCTTAATTTATTGAGCCATCCAGGCACCGCCGGCCCTCATTTTTAAAATGCTGCATAGTATGCATTGTTCACATGTACTCTAATATATTTTATTGGTCCTGTACTGATGGACATTTTGGTTGTGTCTAGATTTTAGCCATTAAAAGCCTTGCTGCATGAAAATCCTTCTGCCATTGTAGGATAAGTTTCAGGTAGATAATTGAAACAGATGATTGTACTTCAGTATAATTTTAGTGCCCTTTTCACCAGGAATATTTTTTATAACTTAAAAAGATTTTATAACTTAAAGGCAGTAGCTAAATTTGTTTGATTTAAATGCATTTCTTAGAACCTGTGTGTCCTTTTATATTTAGAGACCCAGTCAAGAAAATTTTGAGGACCAGGTTAAATAATGGTGAATTTTTTAACTTTGTTTCCACTTAGTGGTGTTGACTTTAAGGTTATGTTCATTCATTTGATTGGCTTGGCAGGAATGAATAGAGAAGGCCTTCGGGAAGAGAAAATGTGAACAGACATATTTTATGTACATTCCATCCTATGGTAACCCCTTGAATACCCAATCATAACAATTTCTTGTTCTTTTTTAAAATAAGTTCCTTTTAGGGGCGCCTGGGTGGCTCCGTCGGTTGAGCGTCTGATTTGGCTCAGGTCATGATCTCGCGGCTTGTGAGTTTGAGCCCCGCATCGGGCTCTGTGCTGACAGCTGGGAGACTGGAGCCTGCTTCCGATTCTGTGTCTCCCCTCTCTCTGCCCCTCCCTCGCTCATGCTCTGTCTCTCTCTCTCTCAAAAACAAATAAACATTCCAAAAATAAATAAACATTCCAAAAAAAATTAAAAAAAAATAAATAAAATAAGTTCCTTTTGTTGCAAAATATATCCCAGGTGTACAAAAAGTATGTATACATATGTACGTATATATTTGTATATGTATGATATATGTGATTTATACGTATATATATCATGTGGTATATATGTACATATATTTTTAAAAGAGTATGAATGCTGTGATCATTGTATTTACCATCAGATTAAGACACAAAACGTTTGCCTCCTTCTTCCAGAGGTAGCCTCTGTTCTGATCTGTTAATCTTTCTCTTGCTTTTTAAAATAAACTTTACATACGGGGCGCCTTGGATGGCTTCAGTTGGTTGAGCATCTGACTTCGGCCTAGGTCATGATCTCGCCGTTCTCGAGTTCGAGCCCCATATCAGGCTCTGTGCTGACAGCTCACAGCCTGGAGCCTGTTTCAGATTCTGTGTCTCCCTCTCGGTCTCTGCCCTTCCCCCACTCACGTGCGCGCTCTCTCTCTCTCTCTCTCTCTTTCAAAAATTAAAACAAACATTAAAAATTTTTTAAAATAAGCTTTACATATATATACACACAAATATACACATAGACACAAATGCACACACACAGTGGACATATACACAGATACCCATACTAAACAATATTTTTGTTACAACAAAATTCTCATGCAAATAGTGAGCATGTTTCAAAGTTTTATTTAACTGTTATAGAGAGTGCCACAAAGAGCTGGTTTTGAGAGGATTTAAAGAATATATGTAGTCCACAGGGAAAGGAATGTCTGAACAAAATTGCCAAGTTAGATATAATTGGTTAATGTTCTACACAGCAACGAAATCATAATGCCTTTGGGATTACTCTTTCCTACAAGGCTCTAAAAATCATAACCCCTTATTAATTCTCCAGTTAAACCTTATAGGACTATAAACCGTGTCTTTATTAACAATGAATTTTTCATTAAGTAAACTGTGATAACGAAGTTCTTTTCCCCTGAGTGTAGATGAATTCCAAACAGACTTATTAGAAAATACTAGAGCTTTCTAAATTTGAGATTAAAATTTTGTTTTACAATTGTAAGTACAAACCTGAGTGTGTAAGGAAAGGACAATATTGTCATTATTATAGATGGGGTTTTCCAGGAAAAGATGAGCAGAAGAGAATGACTTCAGCTTCCCTGACCGTTTATAGGGGGACTTTCGGTGGAAGTTAATGAGTAGTGTCATGAGTGAGTCCTAGGAAATGGACCACACAGTAGGGCATCTGGAAGTCTCTAGTGTGGGCCTCATACAAGGCACACCTTGTTTTATTGTGCTTTGCAGATACTGTCTTTTTTTGTTGTTGTTTTGTTTTTTTTTAAACAAAGTGCCGGTTTGTGGCAACCCTTTGTGGAGCAAGTCTATCAGCACCATTTTTCCAACGGCATTTGTTCACTTCATGCCTCCGTGTCACATTTTGGTAATTCTTGCAATATTTCAAACTTTTTGTTACTATATATGTCATGGTGATCTGTGATTAGTGATTGCAGCTTGCTGAATGCTCAGATGATGGTTAGCATCGTTAGCAATGAAGTCTTTTCAAATTAAAGTATGCACCTTGTTTTCTAGACATAATGCCATCGCACACTTAGTAGGCTACGGTATAGTGTAAACGTAACTTTCATATGCACTTGGGAAACAATAATTCATTGGACTCATTTTATTGGGATATTCACTTCATTGCCACAGTCTGTACGGAATGTATAATATCTCCGGGGTCTGAAAGGAGAGCAGAAGCGCAGGCAGAGGGCATGGGCTGCTCTGTATTTTCTGCTGTTCAGCTCACTGTGGCTTGCCCAGAGTTAACAGCGTGGCTCAAAGCAGAACCTTTCTGCCCCGGGGCATGAATGGCCTCTGCTGGTGCAGCTACGCGGCTTTGAAGGCGAGCAGGAACTGTGTCACCGTACGGTCAAGATCAAACCAAGCCCAGCTGGGTACAGATAAGAATCTGGGCCAGGTTTCGGGGCGTTCAGTCCTCAGGTTAAACAGCTGGTGTGGCACCGGGGACATGTCTGTCTCAAGTTACACTACTTCAGTCTGACCCTCTTATCCTCCTTGTCTGGGGCACAGCTGGAACCTCTTTAGGTCTCCTGGGTTGGATCTTTCCTGTATCCTGGATTCTGTCTTTTAAAAGTTATTTTTGGGGCACCTGGGTGGCTCAGTAGGTTAAGCGTCTGACTTTTTTTTTTTTTAATCATCTGACTTCTTTAAAAAAAATTTTTTAACGTTTATTTATTTTTGAGAGACCGAGAGAGCATGAGCAGGGGAGTAGCAGAGAGAGAAGGAGACACAGAATCTGAAGCAGGCTCCAGGCTCTGAACCGTAAGCACAGAGCCCTATGTGGGGCTTGAACTCACAGACCACGAGATCATGACCCGAACTGAAGTCGGACGCTTAACCGACTGAGCCACCAGGTGCCCCATCATCTGACTTGATTTTGGCTCAGGTCATGATCTCATGGTTCATGAGATCGAGCCCTACATGGGGCTACGTGCTGACAGTGTGGAGCCTGCTTGGGATTCTCTCTCACCCTCTCGCTGCCCTTCCCCTGCTCTCTCTCTCTTTCAAAATAAATAAACGTTAAAAAAAATATTTTTATTATTGAAGTATAGTTGACATACAAGTTACATTAGTTTCAGGGGCACAACCTAGTGGTTTAACAATTCTGTACATAGTGCTCGCCACAATAAGTGTAGTTACCATCTGTCACCAGACAAACTTATAATCTTATCAACTCTATTCCTTATGCTATACTTTTCATCTCCTGACTTGCTTTATAACTGGAAGTTTGTGTCCTTTTTCTTTTATTGATTTACTCTCTCTAATGGCGCTCAAACTCCAGTAGCTTCTTGACAAGAAGAGTTACATTTTTTGGAGACCTTGCCTGTCTGAATATGTTTTGATTCTATCCTCATACTTGACTGATACTTTGTCAGGTAATAGAATTTCAGTTGAAAATAATTTTCTTTTAGAATTTTGAAGTTCCCTCTGCTTCCAGTATTGCTGTTGAGAATTCCAAGCATTATGATTCATGATAATTAGTATTTGACCTGCTTTTTTTTTCTGTCTCCAAACTTACAGAAACTCCATATTGACCACATTGTTTTGAAATTTAAAGTGATGTATCTTTAAAAAAATTTTTTTTAATGTTTATTTTTGAGAGAGAGTCAGAGCATGAGTGGTGGAGGAGCAGAGAGAGAGGTAGACACAGAATATGAAGCCTGTGGGGCTTGAACTCATAAACCGCGAGATCGTGACCTAAGCCAGATTGGACACTCAACCGACTGAGCCACCCAGGCACTCCTAAAATGATGTATATTAGTATGGGTCTATTTGCATCCATCAAGTTGAGTATTTGATGGACCCTTTAAATCTGGATATACAGTAACTTCTGGGGAAATTCTCATGAAATATTTTGTTATTTTCTCCCTTCTATTTGCTTTGTAGTCTTTCTTCTGAAATACCCGTTATGTGGATGTGAACATTGTAAAGGTCTTCTAATTTTCTTATCTGTTTTCCATCAGCTACTTATTACTCTCTGCCCAGTTTATGTACCAGAAACCATAGCCTCGGGAGGTTTAAAGCTCAACAGTGCTGGCACATAGCAACTAATCCTTAGATTTTCTTAACACTGATTTCCCAACCTTTCTATTTGGATAAAAAAAAAATGTTTTCCAGGGGCGCCTGGGTGGCTCAGTCAGTTGAGCGGCTGACTTTGGCTCAGGTCATGCCCTCATGGTTTGTGAGTTCGAGCCTCGCATAGGGCTAGGGCTGTCAGCACAGAGCTCACTTTGGATTTTCTGTGCCCTTCCCCCCACTGCCCCATCCCCGCTTGTGCTCTTTCTCTCTCTCAAAAATAAATTAAAAAATATTAAATTTTTTTTCCATGATCATGTTTTTTATTTCCAAAGGCTATTTTTTAGTCTCTGAGTGTCTCTCATGATAGCATCCTATTCTTATTTGATAGATGCAATATGTTCTCTCATCTCTGAGGTTATGATGATCTTGTTTTAACTTTTCTTCCTCCGCATAGTTCTGCAGCTTCCCATTTGGAAGGAAGAGATCTGGCTGCCAGTCTCCTGAGCCAGAGCAGAGGAACAGTAGTCCCTCCTGTCCAGTGTTTGGTACTTCCGTCCTGCCGGTCATCCCCAGATCCAGAACACAAGCAATGGGGCGGAAACACCTTAGCTTCTGCCAGGATATGGAGGAAGCATTTGGCACCATCAAGAAAGAAAGGACAGGCTCTGGGGACCTAACCTTCTAACTGCTTCCCCCGTGTCTTTCCTGGGTTGCTTCTCAGCTTTCCCCACCGCTGGCTTGGGAACCCTGCTCTCTGGGGCGTGCTGTCGGTTACCATTGCCCGGCAGCTTGCCAGATTTGAGGATTTCATTGCTGTTGCTTCTTTTCTATTCCTTTCTCCTTATCATTAGGAGTTTATGACTTTTTAAAAACTCCCTTTGTTGTAGTTTTAGTGGAGCTCAGGAGTGAGCAAAATGGAGATGCGTGTGTGCAGGCGGCTGTCTCCGCCAGAAGGAGGAACAGTTTCTCAGGACCCAAGAGTCCTAGCGGTATTGCCAGGAACAGTGTTTGTTACAAAGTAATCGAACGTATGTGAACCCTCTTTTTGGTAAGGAGTTGTTGAAGGTATGTATGAAGTAATCACAGTTGCTGTGATTAATTCTTACTTTCTAGGGATGTGCTGTCGTCACCCCAGTTTACATACCAGAAAACCACAGCGTAGGGAGGTTTATAAGGAGGTTTAAAGCTCAAACAGCACTGGTACATAGCAACTATTCCCTAAAGAGTAGAATGGATACATAACCTGGCCAAGTAGGCACAGCTGGGAAGAGGCTGGACATGGGATTGGGCCCAAGCCAGAGTTCACTCCAAAGCCTGTACTTTTTTTTTTTTTTTTAAATAACTAGTTAATTAATTTGAAGTAAGCCCTATACCCATTGTGGGGCTTGGACTCACAACCCCAAGATCAAGAGTTGCATGCTCTACCGACTGAATCACCCTGAGGTCCTCAAAGCCTGTACAGTTTGCTGCTTCTGTATGGTTAATGCTGGAAGATAGTAATTCCTTTGAACCTTTTTTTTTTTTTTTTAATGTTTATTTATTTTTGAAGGAGAGAGAGACACAGTGTGTGTGTGGGGCGGGCGGGGGCCGAGAGAGAGGGAGACACAGAATCCCAAGCAGGCTCCAGGCTCTGAGCTGTCAGCACAGAACCCAATTAGGGGCTCAGACTCACAAACCACAAGATCATGACCTGAGCCGAAGTTGGACGCTTAACCAACTGAGCCACTCAGGCGCCCCGTGTGTGTGTGTGTAATATTATAGATATATATTAAACTCATATATCTATTATAGATATATATATTTGTATATCATATGTAGTATATATGATCATAGATTATATATTGTATATCTAATATAATACACATCTGTGTTAGACATGTGAAATATTTGAATATATTTGTGTCTATAAATAAATCTAAACATTAATATATATATGATTTAGGGGCTTGCCTAACAATAGGTATTCAACAAGTATTGGCTTTCTTCTCCCTTCCTTTTCTTTGTGGCTGGAGGTACAGTGTCAAGATGGCAGGAGATGAGAAAGCTGTGTTAGGGAGAAGTTGCAAGTACCCTGTACCTTTTGGAATTTATCTCACCAGCTATTAGAATGAATGGCATGATCCAATCTGGGTTTTAGAAACTTCTGGCAGAATATGCACTTGGGGAGGAAGGAGGAGGATTTTAAGAAATAACATGTTTGACAATATTGTCACAGCAGAACTGATTTCCCTCACCCAAATGATGTTTTTTATGACCATCAGTTTAGATAAACCTAGGTATAAAGTTGCCTCTGTTTCTTTTTGTGACGGGACAATGAGACATGTATGCACTTCACATTCTGAAAGCTCTAATAGAGTCAGTCTTTCAACAAGTGTTTGCCTAGTGTATTTCAGGCACTGTGCTAGGCCCTGGGAATGCTACAGTGAGCCAAAGTAGACTTAGACTGTCCTTCATGGAGCTGGCTCTCTACAGGGGGAGGTAAATATTAATCAAATAATGAGGTTAATAGTGCAGGACTAGGGGGATTATTAGATCTGGTTGCGGAGTTAGGAAGTCATGAAAATCAGTATCATATGAACTGGTCTGTCTTTTCACTCTTACCCCTTACAGTCTGTTCTCCCACAACAGCCTAAGGGATCCTTTCTAAATCTAAGCCACTCTGCTCAGCACTCTAATGGCTGTCTATTTCGGTCAGTAGGAACCAGAGTTCTCACAGTGGCCTATGAGGCTTTGTAATCATCCTTCCTTGCCTCTCTGCTACCTCTCTGATCTTGTTTTCTCCTCCTCTCCCCTCTCACTCACTCTGCCTCAGCCACACTGGCCCTGCGGTGCTACTTGAATACCCAGACGCTGTCTTAGGGCCTTTGCCCCTGCTGCTGTTCTCACTGATAGACATCCACAGGGCTGACTCTCTCCCTTCGTCTTTGCTCAGCTGGTGCCTTCTCAGTGGAGTCTGCCTTGACCACCAGTTTGACATTTCTGCCGGCCCCATGATCGCCTGCACTCCCGATGCTCCTTACTCTGCTCGTCTATTCCCCCCACGGCAATTACTGCTTTCTAGCATCGTATATAATTTACTTTAAAAATTATGTTTAGGGGCACCTGGGTGGCAAAGTCGGTTGAGCGTCTGACCTGATTTTGGCTCATGTCATGATCTCACGATCTGTGAGATTGAGTCCCGTGTGGGGTTTTGCGTTGACAGCATAGAGCGTGCTTGGGATTCTCTCTCTCTCTCTCTCTCTCTCTCTCTCTCTCTCTCTCTCTGTCTTTTCCCCTCCCCTCCCCTGCTCACACTGTTTCGCACTCTCAAAATAAATAAATACACTTAAAAAAATGATGTTTATTGTTTTCCACTCACATACTAGGCTCCACATAGCTAGTGCTTTTTGTTTGTTCTTTGATGTATATTAACTGTCCGGTTCCTGGTATGTAGCAGGCACTGTAAATAAACATTGAATGAGGAAGTGAAAGCTGATATTTGAGTGAAAAAGTGCTAACTAAGCTGACGTCTGTGGTATGAGTAGGAGTTAACTAGGTGAGCTGGGAACGGAGAGGTATCAGACAGAGGGTGTGTGGGTTTTCGGTGGGGTGATTTAGCAAGTATGGGATACCAAAAGAGAAGCCAGGATGCCTGGAAAGAGTCAGGAGAAGTGTGAGAGGAAGCTGGGGCCAGTAAGGCCTGGGCTGTACTATAGAGTTTTGTCTTTATCTTACAATACACTGGAGGGAAATTAAAGGTCTTCAGCAGGAGGGAAATACGAGAGTTGTGCCTTTTTAAAAACAGTCCTTGCAGCTGCAGTATGGAGGACGTATTGATGGGGGCAGGAGTGGATGTGGCTAGGTGAGTTGGGAGGCCGCCGTAGTGGAACAGGTGAGGGGGGGAGTACTTGGGTCATGCGGTGCTGGAGGCGGACTGAAGTAAGGAGGCTTAGTCGGGTGGCGGATTGGATGTCAGAGGGAAGAAAGAAGCAGCAGGGATGACCCCTGGGTTTCTGGCTTGTAAAACCGGATGGATGGTCCATTCATTCGTTGCAGGGAATCCTGGAAGGGGATCAGGTTTGGAGGGGGAGATGATGAATTTGGGTCCTGACCTGTTGATTTTGAGGTGATTTTGAGACAGCCAGGAGATGTCATGCGGGTAGTTGGATATTTCAGGCTGTGAATCAACGGCATTGAGAAGTACTGGAGGGGAGGATTCACCAAATAACCCACATTTTGAATAATTAAAAGTTAACAGGAGTGCCTGGGTCGCTCGGTCGGTGGGGCGTCCGACTTCGGCTCAGGTCATGATCTCATGGTCCGTGAGTTCGAGCCCCGCATTGGGCTCTGTGCTGACTGCTCAGAGCCTGGAGCCTGTTTCAGATTTTGTGTCTCCCTCTCTCTCTGCCCCTCCCCTGCTCACGCTCTGTCTCTCTCTGTCTCAAAAATAAACGTTAAAAAAAATTAAAAAAAAAAAAAGTTAACAAGGATATTACTGGGGGAGATTATTATATAGTTATGAAATTAAAGTCTCTTTAGAAGTCAATGCTCCCCATCCTTTACTTTGATTTTAGATTTAAGTCTTTCACCAAAATTGGTGGTGCTGGCTAAATTTTATTCTTGTTACATGTGATTTACAAGTCAGAAGGCAAAGAAGCCTTCCCTGATGTAAAGTATGTAAAATGTCTTTTCCAGAAGTGCTTAGATCTCTGAATAATTCATGCTCTTGGATTTTAAGGCCTATAAAATATTCACACTGTGAGTGCCTAGAAACCAGGTTTAGAGCAACCCAAGAAGAAAAGCTGTTCTTTGGACTCCTTTGGCAAGGTTGGAATCAGGAGCAATCACCATCATCATTGCAGACCTCATTGGACCGCTTTCTTCTGTTTCCAGATGATCACATGCTCCTCTAAATTGCGTCCATTTCTCTCCTATCTTGTTCTTGGTTTCTTCACTACAGGCAGCGGAACAATAACTTTCTCTTTATGAAATCTGAAATGACAGAAATACTGTGAAAGTCTCTGATGATGCGCAGCAGTTCAGCATGATGGTCTTGTAAGCAGACTTGGGGGCCAGTTCTAAACTTCAGTGGAGACCCTGGCCTGCCTCCTGGCTAGCTGCGTGACCTCGGGCAAGTTAACCAATTCTGTAAACCTTTTCACCAGTGTGAGGTAATAATCGCAACTGCCTTAGAGCGTTTGTGAGGATTGAAGAGAATAGTCCATGAATAGGGTTCTTCTGAGCCTGGAATGGAGTGGTCTGTAAAGAGCATTGCACCCATACACATCCTGTAACTAACAGCTAGTAGTCCTGATCGGGGTGGGGAA
Source organism: Prionailurus bengalensis (assembly GCF_016509475.1). Classification (NCBI taxonomy): domain Eukaryota; kingdom Metazoa; phylum Chordata; class Mammalia; order Carnivora; family Felidae; genus Prionailurus; species Prionailurus bengalensis. Next base: position 11,852,719 of record NC_057350.1, read on the forward strand.
GACACACACTTCATGTTTGTTTCATTCGACTCAGCTTCTTTTGCTCTGGCTGTGTAGACTTAATTAGCACCTTGAATGACATGTGTATTTTGTTAATCTCCTGATTTTTTGGCAATAGATTTTTTAATGATACAAATTATAATTTAACAAAATGTTAATTGATTTCTCTGCTGGTTTGTAAATCCCCTGATGATGAGGGCTAAGTTTCATTCATCTTTATTTTCCCCACCGTGCCTTGCTTGTAGGAGGTGTTCTGTAAATATTCAGTACATGCTCTGGAGGAGTTTTGTGCCGATTAAATACCATTGTATCCGTAGGTCTGCTGTAGTGCGTGCACACAGTAGTTCAGGGAAAAAAGGACATGAGTCAGAGATGAACGTTGAATCAATCCTCAGTCCTCCTCCACATCTTCTCCCTGAGATACCTTAACTGCCCCATGACTTCAGTTGCCACTTCATTACTGTGAGCCTCTAATCTGTACATCTGTCTTAAACCACTCTTTCAGTTTCTGTATATCTGTCTATGTGATCTCCACCTGAATGTCCTTTAGTCCTATCAAATACATTATGCTCAGATTCCTCTCTCCCTTTCTCCCTTTCGTGTTTTGGCTAATGGTGTCTCACCATCCGTCGGGCCCCCAGCCACAATCTTAGCTTCTCCTTGCCTATTGATGATGCCACTTTAGTAGTCCTCAAATAAAAACCCTTTCTTTAGCCTGCACCAGTATGGCTTCGGTATGCATCCTTCTCTCCCTGTCTAGAGTGAGGGCCACCTTCTTTTCACATTTCTCTTCAGTCTCTCTCGTCCACACTGTTGCTGCCAGCATTATCTTTCTAAATCACAGAGATGATCTTGTCATTTCCCTGTTTACAAGCTCATAATTTTGCACATCTTATTCCTTCTTTTTCATCTGCCAAACTTTTATTCATGCTTCACAACCCAGTTAAGTTTGCTCTTTATCTGTCGAACTTTCCTCAGCTCTTCCTGGCAAGTACTGTCCTGTAATACTTTGTTTCATATTTCTCTTATAGCACTTCTGCATTATAGCTCATAGTGTATGTCTATTACAGGACCTATTGTAATGCAGTTATTTGTTCTGACACTGTTCCTAACTAGACTGTTTTCTGTATCGATTGCCTTAATCATTTTTATACATTCAGTACCTAATGCTAGCGGAGAAATGGAAGAACAAATAGGTGGTAGTGTAAAAATTTGGTTAGTGGAAAAATTTCTGAATTAGATGTTATTTGGGACATTGATGCGTATGGAAATTTCTCAGACCATGTCTGTATGTTGAAGTGTCTAGTTGTTTTCTCCTCTTCCTTTTGCAAGTGTCCTTGGGTTTCCTAAGCTGAGTTTTTGGAAATGAAATTTTGACAGTTGAATCACTTAAAATGCCCTCTGACAAGGACTTGTATTTCCTTTTATAAAGAGTTACCACTCTTAGTATTAGGAATAATTGCTGTCTAATGTATTGCAAGACTTATGGGTCAGACCGGTAATCCATTAGTTCAGTTCACTAATCTTGTTGTTGTTGGGGTTTTTTTGTTTTAGTTTTATTTATTTATTTTTGAGAGAGAGAGGGAGAGTGAGTGTGAGCAGGGAAGGGGCAGAGAAAGAGGGAGAGCGAATTCCACACGGGCTTTGTGCTAGCCTGACACTGGGGCTTGAACTCACAGAGTGAGATGCTTAACAAACTGAGCCACTCAAGCGCCCCAGATCTTTTCTTTTTGTTTACTTGGTACTGGGGTCAGTTTTGTGGGAGAACATACCAATAATTTCCTTGACCTCAAAAGTCTTAAGTGTATTAAAAACAGTTACAGACATAATACATTGTATAAGAGGTTTCTCAACAGGCAAGAAGAATCAGCACTTCATTGTGTTAATTATAATAACTTTTTAATGTTTTATTTATTTCTGAGAAAGAGAGACAGAGTACGAGCGGGGGAAGGGCAGAGAGAGAGGCAGACACAGAATCCGAAGCAGGCTCCAGGCTCTGAGCTGTCAGCACAGCTCGAACCCGCAAACCACGAGATCATGACATGAGTCAAAGTTGGATGCCTAACCAACTGAGCCACCCAGGCACCGCTAATTATAATAACTTGTTAATGTTTATTTATTTTTGAGAGAGAGAGACTCTCTTCCCATTTGAGAGTGTTCATTCTTAATACACTAGTCCTTTCCCCTCACTTTCCTACACGTTTCCCAGAGTGACTGGGCTCTTGGTGTCTCAGCTCCTTTTCTCCTCAAAGTCCTTCTTTTGGTTTCCTGTTACGACTCAGTGAAACCCAAATCCAGGGAGACCGTTAACTTGCAGTGTGATCTGGCCCTTACCTGTCACTCGTCAAACTTATTCCAAGCCACCTTGCTCCACTAACTTTACTGTGTCCTGATTCTCTTTGGTACCAGCTAATTCTTCCTTGCTGGCCCCACAGAGACGTAGGGACTTTTGTACAATAATGTTCCCTCTCCCTGCTCTATCCCTTTTGTTTCTCCTTAATCTAAGTAACTTTACTCAGCTTTTAAATTTTCATATGTTCTAAGATCTTAGCAAGGATTACCTCTTCATAGAGACTTTCCCTGATGACCCTTTCCAAAATAAGTCTCCCCTTTATTCTCTATTAGGATTCTGCGCATTTCCTCCATAGTAATTATTTGTATTACTTTGTTCGATGTTCCTCTTGTCCTGACCCTCCAATTTAAGCCCCAGTTGGGAGGAGATCATGACAGTTCAGAAACCATTGTATGCAAATAGCTATATATTTTCTGCTTATAGAACTATTTATAATTAGATTAATATATGGGAAATGAATTTGATAGTAGGGAATAAGACTTGTTTTCATTTCAGACATTGTCTTAAATTCATGATGACCTTCCCTATTAACCAGTTAACGTTTAATGTTTGATAACAATTCGTTACCATATTTGCATTAATAGCGATAAAATGCAAGACTTCAGTGTAGCTAAAGTGTATCTGAATGATAAACTTCTGAAAACATTTTGTGGGTAAAATTTACATACTGTAAAATACACACATCTTAAAGTGTACACTTCAGTGACTTTTGATAAGTGTATGTACCTGTATAACCACTATCCCAATTACGATCTAGTACATTTCTGGGGCACCTAGGTGGCTCAGTCGGTTAAGGGTCCGGCTTCGGCTCAGGTCATGATCTCGCGAGTCGTGAGTTTGAGCCCCACATCAGGCTCTGTGCTGACAGCTCAGAGCCTGGAGCCTGCTTTGGAGTCTGTCTCCCTCTCTTTCTGCCCCATCCCAGCTCGTACTCTGTCTCTCAAAAATGAATAAACGTTAAAAAAAAAAAAAAAGATATGGAACATTTCTATCACTCCCTTGCAGTCAGTCCTTACCCCCTATAGGCAAGCACTGTTCTGATTTCTTGGACTAGTGATTAATTTTGCCTCTTCTTAAGCTACATTTAAATGGAATCATACAGTATACACTATTTTATGTCTGCTGACTTTCACTTAAATCGTGTCTTTGAGGGTTTGTTTGTTTGTTTTTTCTGTTGGTTGTATGTTCATTCTTTTTCATTGCGGAACAGTATTCCTTTGTATGGATTGCTCATAACTTGTTTATCCATCCTTTTGTTGATGAACATTTAGGCTGTTTCAGTTTGGGGCTATTGTGAATAAAACTGTTAAAAACCTCCTTCTATAAGTCTTTCTTATGTGTGGATAATGTGTTTTTACTTCCCTTGGCCAATACTTGGGAATGGAATTGCTGGGTTATAGGGAGGTTTTTTTTTTTTTTTTTAAATGTTTTTGTTTTTTGTTTTTTTGGTTTTGTTTTTTTTTTTAATTTTTAAGACAGAGAGAGACAGAGCATGAGCGGTGAGGGGCAGAGAGAGAGGGAGACACAGAATTCGAAGCAGGCTCCAGGCTCTGAGCTGTCAACACAGAGCCTGATGCAGAGCTCGAACTCACAAACTGTGAGATCATGACCTGAGCTGAAGTCGGAGGCTTAACCAACTGAGCCACCCGGGTGCCCCTAGGGAGGTTTATTTTTAACTTGATAAGAAACCTTCACCAGAAATGTATGGGATCTCCAGTTGCTCTACAACCTTACCAACATTTAGTATTGCCAGTCGTTTAAATTTTAGCTATTCTGGTGGATGTGAAATGTTATTTCATTAATTTGCATTAATTCATTAATTTTAAGTCTTTTTTCCCATTTCAAGTTTATTCAAGTCTTTTGCGTACTTTTCATTGCCTATATTTTATCTTTTTATTTCTGGTGTTTCATTCCTTTTGTATTACAGATACAAGTTCCTTGCCAGATATTTGTTTTGCAAATATTGCTTCCCAGCTTGTGTTTCCAGTGTTTGGACCTCCTATATTACTTGTACTTATTTTTCAGAATAACTGGATCTATTACTTTAATTTTAGAGGTATTTCACCTGAATCCATATTTAAGCATATTATTTGAAAATATAACCAACATACTGTTTAGATACAAGTTCATCTTTATGAAATGCTGTATAGACAATGTTATAATTTTTGCTTCACATAGTTATCTTTTAGGTCAAAGAAGAAAAGATAGTCTTTTGTATTTACCTACATATAGATCATTTCTGGTATTCTTCATTGCTCCCTGTAGATCTGAGATTCATCTGATGTCATTTCCCTTCAGCCTGAAGAATTTCCTTTAGCATTATTTTTAGCGCAGATCTGGTGATGAATTATGTTTTTGTTTACCTGAAAATATTTTTATTTTATCCTCATTTTTACTTTATTGAAATATACATATGATAACATTCTGCTAGTTTAAGTGTACAATTCAGTTATTTTTAGTATATTTACAGAGTTGTGTAGTCATCACCATAGTTTTATTTCCTTAAGTTTTTATTTAAGTTCCAGTTAGTTGACATACAGTGTAATGTTAATTTCAAGTGTATAATTTAGTGATTCAAGACTTCCATACAACACCCAGTTCTCATCACAGGTGCCCTCCTTAATCCCCATCACCCATTTCCCCCATCCCCCTAGCAGCCTCCCCTTTGGTAACTACCAGTTTATTCTCTGTAGTTAAGAGTCTGTTTCTTGGTCTGCCTCTCTCTTCCCTTCCCCTACCATCTTCTGACCACAGTCTAATTTTAGAACCTTGTGCCCATTAGCAATGACTCCCTATTCCACTCCCCCCACTGTCACTAGGCAACCACAAATTTACTTCCTGTCTATAAATTTGCTTCATCTGGACATTTCATAGGCATGGAATTATACAATATGTGGTCTTATGTCTTTTACTTAGCATAATGTTTTTGAGGTTCCTTCATGTTGTAGCACTTATCAGTGCTTCGTTCCTTCTTATTGCTGAATTTGTATCCAGTGTATGATAATGCCACATTTTATGTGTGTATCCATCAGCTGATGCATGTTGGTTTGCTACTTCTTGGCTATTTTTTTTTCAAGTTTATTTATTTTGAGAGAGAGAGAGAGAGAGCACATGAGTAGGGATGGAGCAGAGAAAGAAGGAGAGAGACTCTTAAGCAAGCTCACTGAGCATGGAGCCCAACACAGGGCTTGATCTCACAACAGTGAGGTCATCACCTGAGCTGAAATAAAGAAACCGACTGAGTCACCCACGCACCCCCAAGTATTCTTTTTATTTCTGATTTTCAGCAGTTTGATCGTGATGTTTTCCATGTTTAAACTCCTTGGAGTTTGGTGAGATTTCTGAATTTATAAGTTAATATTTTTCACCAAATTTGGGAAGTTCTCAGCCATTATTTCTTCAAATATTCTTGTCTTCCTCATTCTATCTTTTTCTGGGACCCCATTAAACATATATATTGGGTCCACTACTAGTGTTCCTCAGTTCGTTGAGGCTCTGTTCATTGTTTTCCCCTCAGTTTAGAAAAAAAAAATCCATGTTCTTTAGGTTGGATAATTTCTTTCGATCTTTCTTCAAGTTTACCACCTTTTTTTTTCTGTCTCTAATCTATTAAGCCCATTTAGTGAATTTAAATTTTCAACTATTAAAATGTTCGGTTCTAGAATTTACATTAAAAAGTATCTCTTTCTCCACTGAAATCTCCATCAGTTTAGTTAATTTACACCATGCTCCTTTAAGTCTTTGAATGTGTTTATATCGGCAGCTTTAAAGTCTTTGTCTGATGGGGTGCCTGGGTGGCCCAGTCGCTTAAGCATCCGACTCTTGTTTTCAGCTCAGGTCCTGATCTCACAGTTGTGAGACTGAGCCCCACCTGGGGCTCCGCGCTAAGCATGGAGCCTAATTAAGATGCTTTTCCTTCTCGCTCCACCCTTCCCCTCCTCTCAAAATAAAGTAAAACATTAAAAAAAAAAAAAAAAGTCCTTGTCTGCTAATTTCAATACTTGAGTCATTTTGGGGTCTATTTCTATTCATTGCTTTTTTTTTTTCCTTCTTGAAAACAGATCACATTTTTCCTGGCTTGTGTGACTGTCTAGTAATTTTTTTTTTAAACTACATATTGGACATTGTGAATGATACATTATAGACTCTCTCAATTCAGTTATCTTCATCTGGAGTGTCACTTTTTGTTCTGTTGGGCAGTTAAAATACTGGCTGATCACCCTGAAATTGCAGACACTTGGTTTTACACTTAGAGAGTAATCCCAAAGTGTTTACTAATCTCTAATTTGGTGGAACTCAAACTCTAAAATACCATGCAGCGGGGGAGCATGGAAACTCTCTGTTTAGTTCTTTTTTTTTTTTTTTAATTTTTTTTTAACGTTTTATTTATTTTTCAGACAGGGAGAGACAGAGCATGAACAAGGGAGGGTCAGAGAGAGGGCGACACAGAATCTGAAACAGGCTCCAGGCTCTGAGCTGTCAGCACAGAGCCCGACGCGGGGCTTGAACTCACGGACCTCGAGATCATGACCTGAGCCGAAGTCGGCCGCTTAACCGACTGAGCCACCCGGGCGCCCCTCTGTTTAGTTCTTTTAGCCTTACAGCTATTTTTTTCTGCTGAGTTTCTTGGAGTTTCCTTCATGCATGTGCTGTTTGGGGATTAGCCAGGTATTTAAAGAAAGTTTATATTAAAGTGTTTGGGGCTTCTTCCTGTGACTCGCCCCTTTCTAAGATTTCCTCTTTCAGTTCCCAGCTGCTCTAATAATCCTAAACTCCATCCTCTGATACCTCAAGCCAAAAAGACTGTGGCATTTTTTGCTCAGGTTTTAGCCATGACGTACCACAGAGATCACTGGGGTGGGAGTGGGGGGACTAGGGGTTCTTCAGGGGGAAAAGCTGCATGAAAGTGGGTCTTACCGTGTTTTCTTTCCTGGGTTAAATTGCCTCCAGTTTCTGCCCGCTTTTCAGCACTCTTCAGTACTTTCAAATAGTTGTGGGTTTTTTCCCCTTTTTGGAATTTAAGGTGTTCCTGGATCACCTCATCTAAACGTACTCTTCTTGAAAATTCTCACAACATGTTGTATGTACCCTTATAGTTCTTTATGCACATGATTTGTCTCCTTCCAGTTATCGATTGCTGCATTCTTGACAACTCCAAAACTTAGTAGTTTAAAGTAGCCATTTTATTCTGCTTATGGTTTCTGTGGGTCAGGAATTGGCAAAGGGCAGAGCCAGGATGGTGTGTCTGCACCGTATACCTGGGGCTTCGTAAAGCGTAAAGTCTGGGAGTAATGCAGTAGCCAGAACATGAGTCACCCAGAAGTGCCTGCTCACACACCTGGCAGTCGATGCCAGCTGGTGTCTGGGAGCTGTGGGCCTGAATCCCTATACACGCTCTCCTCACAGCATCGTGACCTTGGACACTTTACATGGCAACTCAGAACTCTGGTGTTAGTGTTCTAGAAAATGAGCTACAAACTGCACTTGCTGCCTTTTATTATCTACTCCTAGAAGCTGTATGGCAGAAGCGACCCAGTATCACTTCCTCTACTCTGTTGGTCCACCCGTTTTTATTGGTGGCCCAAACTCAAGGGGAGGGACATAGATTCACTTCTCAGTGAAGTGGAAGCGTCAGAGAACTTGGCAGACGTGTTTCAAAACCATCGGACTCATTTCGTAAATAGTAGGCTCCCCCTTGTGTCCCAACACAGTCCTCCGTATATGACCATAGGTATTCATTGAAGTATTTAATTTTTTTTTTTGTAACCGTAGGTTTGGACAGAAAGCAAATTTGTGTTCAAAGCTTTAAGAAAGGAAAAGATATTTCACTACCTAAAAACATTTTCTTCGATTGATTTTTTTTTTTTTGTCTTTTTATTTGTAGAATACAGAGTTTAATGAAAAATCTATGCTTACGGGGTGAACATGGCAGGCTTCCTAGATAACTTCCGTTGGCCAGAATGTGAATGTATTGACTGGAGTGAGAGAAGAAATGCCGTGGCTTCTGTGGTGGCGGGTGTACTGGTAAGTGAAAAAGCGTGGTTGGTGACATTTCTGCTTCATTTTTTGCCCTGAAAATTAATGTCGCTTCCTTTGGGCCCTGAATACCCTTTCAGAACTATTTATTTCACTATTATTTTGTATCAATAATTAATTCGAGTTCTAGATATTACTGAACAAAACATGGTAGGCCCTGGGTTCATTTGATTTTATAAATTTGTTAAACTTGGTACCTTTTCTTCAAGTGATAATACAATTATTGTAGGCAGTAGCATTTTTAAGTTAATGATACAAGATGTATACGTCCTTTAAGCTCTTCAGGCTCGGAGAATTTGATAACCAAATAGTGTCGTGACTCACTGAGGTTCAGGATGTGTAGACAGCAGTAAGGACCTGGGGCCTAGCCAGAAGCCCTGCAGTGCTCTAGGGAGGGGGCACCAGCTCCTTGTCCCCAGCTGCAGCACCGACGGAGAGTGAGAGGAAGAAATTTGTGGAAGAAACTCTTGCCCAATTTTCTTCCAACAGTTTTTCTTTCTCAACTTAAAAAAAAAATTTTTTTAAGGTTTATTTATTTTTGAGAGAGAGAGACAGGGGGAGGGTGAACACGAGCAGGGGAAGGGCAGAGAGAGAGGGGGACACAGAATCCAAAGCCCAAAGCAGGCTCCAGGCCCCGAGCTGTCAGCACAGAGCCCGACGCGGGGCTCGAACCCACGAACCATGAGATCGTGACCTGAGCCGAAGTCGGATGCTTAACCGACTGAGCCACCCAGGTGCCCCTCAACTTTTTATTATAAAAAACATTGAGGGGCGCCTGGGTGGCGCAGTCGGTTAAGCGTCCGACTTCAGCCAGGTCACGATCTCGCGGTCCGTGAGTTCGAGCCCCGCGTCGGGCTCTGGGCTGATGGCTTGGAGCCTGGAGCCTGTTTCGGATTCTGTGTCTCCCTCTCTCTCTGCCCCTCCCCCGTTCAGGCTCTGTCTCTCTCTGTCCCAAAAATAAATAAACGTTGAAAAAAAAAAAAAAATTAAAAAAAAAAATAATAAAAAAATAAAAAAAAAACATTGAGCATGTACGGTAAACAAGAATAGGGAGAATAGTAAAAGAGCCCTGCTCAACCCACGTACTTAACCATCCAGCTTCAAAGACTATCCCCACTGGTCTTGCTTCAGCATTCCATCAATCACGCCCTGCCCTCGCCGAATTTCTGAAGCAAATTTCAGTATTGACTACATTTTTAAAAATTTATCTCTTCCAGTATACGGTTCTACACCTGAAGTCCAATAGAAAAAAAAATAATAACCCAGAGCAGGAAGTAAAGATAACTGTGATGCTTCTAAGTCTTTTCTTGCACTTTATGGTCGTGTTCCCTGCAAGTAATTTGTCTGTGGAATTCTTTAGCAACTTCCCTAAGTCTTTTCAGCGTTGCTTACATAGAAACATCACATTTGACCTACTCCTTCCTGTTCAGTCAGTTACACAGTATTTAATGAGATGACATGATTGGTTAAAACGATAGAGGCTTAAATAGTTCTGGAGACATGATAACTGACCCTTGGTAAGCACACAGCTCATTTGTGGAAGCAAAAGAGCGCGGGCATATTAAAAAGGAATGCTTTCTAGAGAGAATGAGGCATGTCAGGTAATCAGGATCTGGTTAGCTAGAGGTTAGTTAAGAGAGCTTCCGTGCACAGAATTACGGGGGATGAAAGAAGCGGATAATTCGTCCCATGTAACAATTTTTTGCTTTATCTTGCACTGAGAGAACTTCAGAATCTTACACAGATTTGATTAGGTAACTTCACCTCATATGCTACCAAGAGTAAGTAAACAAGCGATTCTTATTTTTTCTACTTCAACATCCAGAGCTCAATCTAGAAATAGTGTATGGTCTGTAGGAATACAGGAATGTTAAAGAGCAAGTGTCGTGCCAAGCCAAAGGATTAGCGTTAGTCTAATGCCTTGGACTCTTTTGCAAGTTTTTTACAGGTTGGTGGATAATGATTGACGCTGCTGTGGTGTACCCGAAGCCAGAGCAGTTGAACCACGCCTTTCACACATGTGGCGTGTTTTCCACATTGGCTTTCTTCATGTAAGTATGAAGGTAATTCTCAATTCAAGATCATTTTCCTAAAAACGTTTTTTCCTTATAGTTTACTGCTGTCTGGGATAACCTTTTAATTTAATCGATGGCGACGAATCCATCTTTAACATAAAGATATATATTTTTTCCCCATTGTATTAAGATTTTTTGTCAAGAATGAGTGTTGGATTTAATCACTATCATTTTAGCACCCATAAAGGTTATAGCGTGATTTTTCTCCTTAAAATGTTGTTAAACTGGTCAATTAGTACTTATCAGTACCAAGAATATTTTTTATATTTGAGTATCTGAATATCAGGGTGCTTCTTATAGTCAGTGGTATCTTATAATTACAGTTGGTAATCTTCTTTCTCTTGGTGGTGAAAAAAAATAATCGTGCATCTTAAAAGATGAGTGGCATCTTAGATGTAATAAAAAATGTTACATTTCTAGATTTTTCCATAGTGGATCGTTCTTGAATATTGTAACATGTGCAACTTTTAACATGGAGTATAATTTTTTTTTAATGTGTTGCTTACCTGTGTTTGCCAGTAGCTGGGGGAAGGGCAGGATTGGCCTCCAATGAGACTGCTCTATGGCTTTTCTTTTTTATTAAATCATTTGTGGGTTTATCTGTTAAATCTCACTTCATGAAAGAGTTTGGAAACTTTCCATGGATGTCTTTTATTAATTTTAAAAACTATGTTAAGATTATATAATTTCCTTATACTGTGAAGAGTTATAAAAGTTGCTGAAGATGGAAATACTTACATCCGGTAAAGATGCTAAGAAAAGGCTACATTTCTACTATAAACACACCTTACTCTAACAAAAATGTCAAGAGAAGCTGAATAAAGTGGGCCTACTAATTACAGATAGACCAAATGTCTGAGTTTGAGAAATAGTTCAGAGAACATCACTTGACTTTTAGCACAGAAACTCAACTCTTGATTATAATGAGACCCTTAAACTATAACTCACACTGAGTCATTCATGTATACATTTAAATAGTCAAAGAAATCAGAAAATTGGCCCCTCTTTCGTAATCTCTGGAGACAAATGATAGTAATCTCTAAAAATTAAGTCTGCCTTCTGGGTGTAGTTTAGGTAAATACGAGGCATGTAACATTTCTCTCCGCTAGGATATTCATGAAGTTAAAAGATATGTTCGGTTATTCAGGTAGTGACTTTAAGTAGGAAATGTTTCTCTTCTAAATGAATGTAAATATCTGTGAATATACTAGCAGCATGAAAGCTTATTAGGTGATTTTGTGTTGTTCCAGGATAAATGCTGTGTCCAATGCTCAGGTGAGAGGTGACAGCTATGAAAGTGGCTGTTTAGGAAGAACAGGTAAAGGCCCTTCGAGTCGTTAATGTATGTTGGCAGAAGAGGGATTTATTAGCAGAAAAGAACAGTCTCTTTATATAGGACTAGTTATGATTATATAGAAGGTTTTTAATTCACTTGGAAAAAAAGCTTGTGTTATTTAAATCCTTACCAAAGTTAAAGTTACTGCCAGAAGTACTATTTTAGTCATGTTTACTGAATAAATGTTCACACAAATAAAACGTTATTATTTAAAATCAATGGCTCTTGGATTCCAGGTTACTCTTCCTGGACAGCTAATGATGGCTTGGGGGTTTAATTAATCAGTTAATCAATTTAGTCATATAATTACGTAGAAGTTCACCTAGTTTAGTTTGCCAGGCTGTTAGTTTCTCTAGCCAGTAGAAAGATAATGTTCCTTTTTTCTCTTTCCGGGTGTGGCTTAACCCCTTTCAGTTTTTTGGTTTTTTTTTAAATCGTCATTCAGTTAATTGTTACAGCAGGTGTATGCAAATATGTGACTGCCTTTGATGTGCACAATATACGTTAGGTTAACAGTATTTCCAGTGTTATGCATTCTTAGGATGGAGCTGCAGAAATGAGCGAAATCATAAAGCCTGTTCTTCATGCAGGTGCTCGTGTTTGGCTGTTCATTGGTTTCATGTTGATGTTTGGGTCACTTATTGCTTCCATGTGGATTCTTTTTGGTGCATATGTTACCCAAAGTAAGTATTTCTTCCTCCTTTATTTCATAGAGATTCAGACAGGTCTTTTTTATTTTTTTAATTTATTTTTTTACATTTATTTATTGTTGAGAGACAGAGTGAGACAAAGCGTGAGTCAGGAAGGGGCAGAGAGACAAGGAGACACAGAATCCAAAGCAGGCTCCAGGCTCTGAGCAAGCAGTCAGCCCCGAGCCTGATGCGGGGCTCGAAACCACGAACTGTGAGATCGTGACCTGAGCCGAAGTCAGACGCTCAACCGACTGAGCCACTCAGGCGCCCCCAGATATGTCTTTTATGTTTGGCTTAGTCTGTTAACTCTACCTGGAGTAAAATTTAGTGTAACTATTCACTTAGCTTGAAGATATGACTGTGTGAAGATACAGAAGTTGTTGGGTAAAGTGCGAAACCTGTACAGGTCCGCAGTCCCTTATACACAATTCTAAAATCCACAGAGTGCTGAAAGTCAAGGCTTTTTATGACCTTGGCAGCAAAACCCGACCTAAGTTGACAGGGGGCTCCTTATGGTTTTATTCCATTGAATAAGTATTCAGACGTTTTCTTGCGGGAATGTGGTTCTATTTGATTGTGGATACTGGTCCAAACAGAGCCGGGGACTATGTGATATTTATGCCCCATGTTACCATTCTTAAATGTGAAAAAATTTGAATTCCAAAACATACCTTGTCTCAAGTATTTCAGATAAGGGGTGTGAACCCCAGTATCAGCCGCAATGTTTCAGTCATAGGTACAAGGGAGTGTTTTAGGGGCGAGCCTGAAAACCTGCGTGTGGTCTTTATGAAGAAACATTCATGCTCGCTGCACCCAGGTGTTCTGTTTTCTGGCTACTCCTGGCACCACAGCTTTCCTTTAGGGTAGAGTTGAAAGGCAGGACCCAGTTTCAGCATGGGCTTCTAGAAGCATCAGAACAACCTGTTTCACTGGCTCTCTCCCTTCACTCCAAAGACGAGAATCTGTTTCAGATAACACGTAACACTTAATGTATCGTCTGATCTTCTGATCCCTGTCCCTCTGGAATCTATTGCTCTGCTGAACTATCACATCTCCTTGTCCTTACCCACAGCCAACTTTTAATACTCTTGATAGGACCCCTTAAGTCTCATAGTTTGATCTTTGGAAATCTTTGTCTTTCATTTGGCACAAAATAGGTCAGTACAAGAGAATAGTGGTTAATTGATGTTTAAATAATACCACTCATGAAATATATCTAAAAGGTGTTATTTTAGTTAATTAAAAATACTAATGGAGTACGCAGTTCTAGTATGAATCTCATGTGAAGGAAAGCACTTTTTTAAAAACAGCTTTATTGAGGTATAATTTGCATATCAAGTAATTTACCCACTTAAAGTATGTTTCAGTGTTTTTAGTATAGAATTGTGCTATCATCACATAATTCAATTTTAGAACATTTTTATCACTCCAAAAAGAAGCCCCTCACCCATTAGCAGTCACTCCCCACTACCTTCTCCACCAGCCCCGCAACCCCTCGTCTACTTTTTCTGTATTTGTAGATTTGCCTGTGTCATATAAATGGAATCATATAGGGAAGTGTGTTTTAAGTTCACTTTATCCCTGACTCTAAGTGATATTAGTGATTTCCTTGGAAAGTCTACTTAGTTCCTTCAAGCAACAGGTGAAACTGGACAGTTTCTACTGTGAAGACATGCAAAAATCATAACTTCTGGAAGGTGTTTCGGGAAGTACTAAGTTTGTAAAGGTTGTGCCCTTGTTGGTCGTATCTTAGTTTTTATTTTATTATTTTTTTAATGTATATTTATTATTTTTGAGACAGAGAGACAGATCATGAGCCAGGAAGGGGCAGAGAGAGAGAGACACACACACACAGAATCTGAAGCAGGCTCTAGGCTCCGAGCTGTCAGCACAGAACCCGACGTGGGGCTCAAACTCTCGAACCACGGGATCATGACCTGAGCCGAAGTCGGATGCTTTAACTGACTGTCACCCAGGTGGCCCAATTCAATCTTAATTTTTAAAGGACTAGTACACATTGAGGCGTGGCTCAGTCGGTTGGGTGTCCAACCTCTGCTCAGGTCACGATCTCACGGCTCGTGAGTTTGAGCCCCATGTCGGGCACTGTGCTGACAATTTGGAGCCTGCTTCAGATTCTGTGTCTCCCTCTCTCTGTCCTTCTCCCTCTCGTGCTCCGTTTCTCTCTCTCAATAATAAATAAACGTTTAAAAAAAGTTTTAAAAAGATAACTAGTGCACATTGAGAAATTTCTCAGTTATGGATCTTATCTTTCTATTTCTACGGCAGTGTGCATTATATGTACTTTTCTGTTTATAAACTGAATATGCTTTTACTTCAGAGAGCATTTCTAACCCATGTTTCAGATCTTTTGCCATACAGCTTTTCTTGAACTATTACTAATCATAATAGCTGCTAACATTTATACAGCACTTTCTGGGCCAGGCACTGTTCTAAGCACTATACATGGTCACACATTTCTCACACTCTGTGGGGTAGGTGCTGTTAAAATGCCCATTTTAGAGATGAGGAAATTAAGGCATATCAAAGGTAACTAGTTCGCCCATGGTCATACATTTAGTCGCTGGTAGAGTCAGGATTCACATCCAGGGATCTGGCTCAGACTTGGAGCTCTCGACCATGCTGCTGTATTTTTTGCTATGATATTGAAAGCTAAAAATTGAAGGTTTTTCCATCAATTCTCATATTTTTAATCAGGAGTTACAGTTTCATGAAAGTTAAAAATCCACAAAACTTCAAGTAATTTCCAATTTTTTTTCTCTTCCTTTGAAGATAGTAGCTGTTTCCTCCAGAGGAGATCCGGTGAAAAAACAGAATGATGAATTATAATGTTTTTATATCTTTTTGTAATTTTTATAGCATTTTGTATCTGTCATATTTGCACAATAAAACTCCTGAATTCATGAAAGAAAATAAGTGTACAAGATCATCAAGAATTTAATGTGTATCTTTCTAGCGTTTGGTATTTCTATAGTCTCCCACCTTATCCACAGGGGTCAGGTTCCAAGACCCCCTGAAACTGTGGATAAGACTGAACCCTGAATATACTATGATTTTCCTATATTTAAGTACCTATGATAAAATTTATAAATTAGACACAGTAAGAGATTAACCACAGTAACTAATAATAAAATGGAACAGTTATAACAGTATATTGTAACAGGTTATGTGAATGTAGTTTCTCTCTTAAAACCTCCTGTACTAGTCCCCCTTCTTGTTCTTGTGACAATGGGAGATGATAAAATGTCTATGTGACAAGATGAAAGGAGGGGAATGACATAGACATTGTGACCTAGCGTTAGGCGACTGTTGACCTGATGATAAGTCAGAGGGAGGACCATCTGCTTCTGGACGACAGCTGACCGTGGGAAGCAAACCCGCAGCTAGGGGAGAGCACGGTATTGACCTTGGAAAGTAAAGGGACAGGCTGCTGCTTCCCCGGCACTTGTGGTGAAGCTCAAACCATGGCAGTTAACTTTGGGTGCAAGAGAAAACCTATTAAGTTCACGGTCCGTTATCCACAGTGAGAACAACCCTTTGTTTTGGGAGACTGGGATTGGCATTCTCCTACCTCAGTTTCATTATAGGTTTCTTGGAGTTGATGAGTGAGAGCTGTATTTTATACTGTTCAGAGTACGTCATTATGAACGGCACAGATGCTTTGTTACTGCCGTTCGCCTTTTGTAATCTCCTAACCCGTTTTACTTTGAATGTGCAGATACGGATGTTTATCCAGGACTAGCTGTGTTTTTTCAAAATGCACTTATATTTTTTAGGTAAGTTGCCTGATTTCTTGATCACACCTAAAACATTGACAGAAATGTCACGTCATTTTAAGAGCAACATACAGAATGGAACACATATAATCCCTTGAATCAATTACAGTGTATAGAACTTTTAAAAGGTGACAATTCCACTGTGGTCTAAGGGCCTACATCAAACCATTTAATTGGGGTCCTGCTATGAGCAGAGAGCTCAGGTGGATGATTTATATATGTTGCTTTTGTAATTCCCACTTAAGTGTCTTAAATACTTAATACTTACGGACCAGCTGGTGTTCCTGTTTTATGGATGAGGAAATAGGGCTAAGAGCTTACTGGACACCCAGCTAGTAATTGCAGAGCCGGGATTTGAACCCAGACTACTGCTTCCACAGCCTGTTAAAAAAAAAACGTATCAAGAATCGTTATTAAAAAAAGAAAAACAGGGGCACCTAGGTGGCTCAGTCAAGCATCTTACTCCTGATTTTGGCTCAGGTCATGATCTCATGGTTCCTGAGATCGAGCCCTGTGTCAGGCTCTGCACTGGAGTTCTCTCTCTCCCTCTCTCTGCCCCTCCCCACTCGTGCTTGCGTGCTCGCTCACTCTCTCAAAAGAAATAAACTTAGAAAAACAGCAAGAAATCAGAATTAATACATATCATGCATGTCATATACAAAACCTGGTCAGGAGATTGGATTTTTTTTTATTAAGTTTTTAAAATAACTAAAAGTAAATATAAAAATAAAACAATATTAAAAGTATTTTTTAGGGGCACTCTTCTAAAAACAAACCCTAAAATGAAGCTCAGATCCTGTGCATTTCAGAACAAATGTCTCTTAAGGTAAGATAGGTATTTTAGGCATCATTTATAAATTTATCCCCCCCCCACCTGCCAAAATCATGAAGATCTGAGCCTTGAAGGACTTTGTTTCTGTCACTGTTTTTAAGGAATCTGATTATGCTGTGCTGTGATGTCGTTTTCTTCGTATTTATTCTGTTGGAGTTCATGGAGTTTCTTGGATCTGTGGGTTTCATGTTCATCAAATTTGCATTCAGCCATGGTTTCTTCAGAGATTTTTTTCTGTCCATCCCATTCTCTTTGGATTCCAGGCACGTGTATGTTGGGCTGCTCAAGTCGTCCCACACTCACTAATGCTTAGGGGTTTTTGTTTTTGTTTTTGTTTTCTTTCTGTGTTTCATTTGGGTTACTTTCTGTTGTTACATCTTGAAGTTCACTGATCTCTTCTGCAGTGTCTCCTCCTCCCATCCATCCAGTGGATCTTTCGTCTCAGACATGTGTTTGTCGTCTCCATTAGCTTGATTTTCCGGATTTCTTCTTCACATGCTCATGCTCTCCTTCACCTCCTTTAACATACGAAGTATGTTTATTTCTATTTCTTTTTTTTTAAATTTGTTTAATGTTTATTTTTCAGAGAGAGAGAGGCAGAGACAGAGGGAGACACAGAAACCAAAGCAGGCTCCAGGCTCTGAGCTGTCAGCACAG
This sequence comes from Prionailurus bengalensis, assembly GCF_016509475.1. Lineage (NCBI taxonomy): Eukaryota > Metazoa > Chordata > Mammalia > Carnivora > Felidae > Prionailurus > Prionailurus bengalensis. Next base: position 11,870,494 of record NC_057350.1, read on the forward strand.
AGCCCGATGTGGGGCTCGAACTCACGAACCGTGAGATCATGACCTGAGCCGAAGTCAGACGCTCAACCCACTGAGCTGAGCCACCCAGGCGCCCCTGTTTATATCTTATTTCAATGGTCATCTCCTTGTGTCAGTTCTGAGTCTGTTCCTATTGATTATTTCTACTTCATTTTGGGTCTCTTTCCTCCTGTTTGCTTCTTCGCATACAGCTGGTGGGGGGCTGGATATTTTGGCATCCCTTTAAATATTTTTGAGCTTTGTCCTGGGTGCAGTTAGGTCACGTGGAAACAGTTTGACCCTTTGGAGTCTTGCTTTTGTAAGCTTTGGTGGGCAGAACGAGAGCAGCCCCAGTCTAGGACTGATTTGTCCCCTCACTAAGGCGATACATTTCATGCTCCGTGTATCGTGAGGCTGTCCACTCTGCTTAGGAGATTGGAACGTCTTCCCAAGCCCTGTGACAGCTCTGGGGGTTGTTCTTTCCCTTCTCTTGGGTCGTTTGCTCACGTTCGTCTACTGATCAGTACTCAGCAGAAGACTCCAGGGGAGCTTCCTGTGCCTCTCCGCAGCTCCCTATCTCTTCAGCTGTCTGTGCTCTGCCTCACAAACTCTAGCTCTTTGACCTCTTTGGCCTCCCTGAACTCTCAGCCCCATTTCCTCCGTTTAGGGAGATCGCCATCCTCTGCTCTCTTACCGCGCTGTGGCCTGGACCTTCATGATTTTGAAAGATGTTTTGACAGTTTCTGCTCTCTTGTGCTGTGTTTCTTGGCACGTGACCAGCAACCTTCTGGGGATACAATTAAGTTTTCATGGAGACATCTCAAGGCAGTGTTTAGAGATCAAATTTAAATTCAGATTCAGCCCTTTGTGGCACATGAAAGGGCAGTTTCGGGCGAGCAGAAACCTTGCCCGTGTAAAAGCCTGGGCTCATGCGGGCTGTGGCTACTGCATCAGCTATGCGTTCTGCTCAGAGCCTGGCAAGGTAATCAGCCAGCCGTGTGCTTCCTCTGTGCTGGGTCTGTCTTTCTTTCTTTCTTTCTTTCTTTCTTTCTTTCTTTCTTTCTTTCTTTTTTTAATTTACATCCAAATTAGTTAGTATCTAGTGCAACAGTGATTTCAGGAGTAGATTCCTTAGTGCCCCTCCCCCATTTAGCCCATCCCCCCTCCCACACCCCCTCTGGTAACCCTCAGTTTGTTCTTCATATTTATGAGTCTCTTCTGTTTTGTCTGCCTCCCTGTTTTTATATTCTTTTTGTTTCCCTTCCCTTAGGTTCATCTGTTATGTCTCTTAAAGTCGTCATATGAGTGAAGTCCTATGATTTTTGTCTTTCTCTGACTGACTAGTTTCACTTAGCGTAATACCCTCCAGTTCCATCCACGGAGTTGCAAATGGCAAGATTTCATTCTTTTTGATTGCTGAGTATACTCCGTTGTATATATATATACCACATTTTCTTTATCCATTCATCCCTCGATGGACATGTGGGCTCTTTCCATACTTTGGCTATTGTTGATAGTGCTGCTATAAACATGGGGGTGCATGTGTCCCTTTGACACAGCACACCTGTATCCCATGGATAAATACCTAGAAGTGCAATTGCTGGGTCGTAGGGTAGTTCTATTTTTAGTTTTTTGAGAAACCTCCATACTGTTTCCCAGAGTGGCTGCACCAGCTTGCATTGCCACCAACAATGCAAAAGAGATCCTCTTTCTCCGCATCCTTGCCAACATCTGTTGCCTGAGTTGTTCATGTTAGCCATTCTGACAGGTGTGAGGTGGTATCTTATCGTGGTTTTGATTTGTATTTCCCTGATGATGAGTGACGTTGAGTGTTTTTTCATGTGTTGCTTGGCCATCTGGATGTCTTCCTTGGAGAAGTGTCTATTCGTGTCTTTTGCCCATTTCTTCACTGGATTATTTGTTTTTTGGGTGTTGAGTTTGATAAATTCTTTATAGATTTTGGATACTAACGCTTTATCTGATGTGTCATTTGCAAATATCTTCTCCTGTCGGTTGCCTTTTAGATTTGCTGATAGTTTCCTTCGTTGTGCAGAAGCTTTTTATTTTGATGGGATCCCAGTAGTTTATGTTTGCTTTTGTTTCCCTTGCCTCCGGAGACGTGTTGAGTAAGAAGTTGCTGCGGCCAAGATCAAAGAGGTTTTTGCCTGCTTTCTCCTCGAGGATTTTTTTTGATGGCTTCCTGTCTTACATTTAGGTTTTTCATCCATTTTGAGTTTATTTTTATGTCTGGTATAAGAAAGTGGCCCAGGTTCATTCTTCTGCATGTCGCTGTCCAGTTTTCCCATGTGCTGGGTCTTTCTAAGTGCCGGAGTACAGCTCTTACGTGGCTGGCTACCCTTCCTCTGCCTCCTTTTGCCGTTGGCCCTCCACCCACTGGCCACTGACTTTTGAGGTTTCTTAAGGCTCCATTCCACGCCTCTTGTGTTTCTAGGTGAGCTCCTTCATGCTCAGGACTCCAGTTATTGCGTATATTCCGATGAGTCACAGATGGCTGTCTCCACGCCTGAACCGTGTGTTCAGATTCCTACTCCTCCCCTCTTGGGTGGCTGACACTTCAAATCCAATACATCCAGCGTGCCCACAACTCACCATATAGTCCCAGAGTGTCCCCACTGTCTGCTCCTCTCCCTTTTTCCCCTGTACTTCGCTCAGGCCATTCCCACTCTTCATTTAAATCTCAGCTCACTCTCCACTTTTTCAGGAAGACCTTGACCGCTCTAAAAAGGTCAGCTCCTTATAATTCACTCTCTTGGTATCAGGTTCCTCGCCTTTACAGCATTTTTTTTTTTTTCTGTCGGAATTTGATTATCTCCCTCAGGCTCTCAGCTCTATTATTGCTTTGCCTTGCTTTGACTCATACGTTCCTGGCACTTAGCCAAGAGCCTGCTGCCTAGCCAGTCCTCAGGGTACAGTAATTATATGTTAAATGAACGAAGAATTACAGCATGGCCTGTTTCAGGATTCTTCAGTTACTGTAGCTCAGGTGTGGTAGAATCCTAGCAATATAAAGGGGCCCTAATGCCTGCTACTGTAAGAAATGCCTCTTTGCCTTACAAGTTTCCTATCCAATAACTTTCCAGGCTTTAATAAAGTGTGATCAAGCTTCGCCATCAAGGTCAACAAACTGCTGTACAAAACAAACACATTCAGACCCAGCACCATTGCAGTCTTTATTTTTATTTTTATTTTTTTTAAGTTGATTTATTTTGAGAGAGAGTGAGCATGCACATGCAAGTGGGAGAGAGGCAGAGAGAGGGAGAGACAGAGAGAGAGAGAGAGAGAGAGAGAGAGAGAGGGAGAGAATCCCAAATAGGCTCCATGCCAAGCCTGGAACTCAAGGTGGGGCTCGATCCCACGACCCTGGGGTCATGACCTGAGCTGAAATCAGCAGTCAGACGCTTGAACTACTGAGCGACGCAGGCACCCCTGCAGTCTTTATTTTTAGAAATTGATAACAGAGGAACGAGTGAGGTACCTGTCAAAGCATATTTAGAAAATGAATCCACTGTTGCTCATTCCCTGTGTTTTTTCCTCATGATTTATTTTAATATCTTTCTAGCACTCTGATCTACAAATTTGGAAGAACTGAAGAGCTGTGGACCTGAGAGCCCTTCTTAGATCAGATTTCCTTTGTTTCTGTTCTATTTGTAGATAAGTTTTTCTCTCTCGACATAATTTACACATTGCCAAATGGGATAGACTGTATATTACATATTACATGTTTTGTTTCTCTACACTTTTATGCTCTGAATTTTGAAATAGTTTTATGAAATTTCTGTCTTTTTTTTAAATCACTGAATAGATTGTTAATATGTACATAATATAAAACCATATAGCTGGGATGGTATCAGTTTTTTTTTTTTTTTTAATCCCTGAAGACTTAGACCTTGACCTAGTCACTGAGCCAGCGTTGTATCGTCATGTCATCTTAGAGTTAACTGTTTTGTTTCAGTATCTTGAATTTCTGAAGACGTGCAGAAAATACAGCTCCATGTATCTGAAATAAGCACTGAACCGTTCAAAAGGGTATTTCAGCAAGTTGTAAGTTATTTTGGCTTAAAAACGAGATTTTTTTTTTAAAGGAAAAATGTTTGTTCTTCTGTATTAAAGAAGTGGACTTTTATATGAAGATTTTTTAAATGCCTGAAGGACTAGTTTGAAATCCTCTTTCAAAAAACAATGCCTGTAACATGACTTTATCTGAGAAAGGATAATACATGATCAGACGAGCTCAGTGTCGTACGGCCGATGGGAAAAGGCCGTAAGGGAGCCCAGCGACATGCTTCTTGTAAAAACAGCTCCAATGATCTAATGGGGTTCTCTCTTGGCAGGCTGTTATTATCCGACATTACAAAATTCAGCATCAAGCGTGACCCAACTGCAGTTTAAAAGCATGAACCATATCACAAAAACCGGAATCATTCGTCTCAAGATAAAGCACTTCTTCCCAAAGAGAATGATTACGACCTAGTGAAAAATTAGGCCTTTCCTCCACTTAGTTACCGACTGCAAGGGTCTCTTTGTGCTAGCTCTCAACTCTTCCTGCAAAATGTATCTTTAACCTCAAAGTCCACGTTCCAGTCGAAGCCTCCTTTTGCGGAGTTTGAAACGCTGCTTTTGCACCGCCGGGTATTCCTCTGAGGGGTGTCAAAGGGATAGCTGGGTCTTAATTGCTTTTTTGCTTTTCTTTGTTAATACAGGCTTTGTGTGGCACTTTTCTTCCTCCAGAGGGATTTTATAGCACCTTTTGTCGTAAGACAGAATAATAGTAACGGTATTAATATCAGCTCCTAACGTAAGCCTTATTTTGTTTAACCTCCCTCCTCTCTGAGAGGGCTGGCCTGTGCACAGAGTATGAAGCGGTTGTGGAATGCTGTGCCTTTGTCTAGATACCTTCTTGTTTAGTTATTTCCTCCCGTGTTGCTGTCTTTTCCTCCAAATGTCAGTAAACTTTGTCTTGCTTCCGACAAATTGTAAGACTATTTGTTTCCACCCTCTTGTAACTTGTAGCAATAAATACTACTTCTCACCCATTCCAATCTTGTTAAATCAGTTGGAGAAAACGAACCATAAAAATTGGCTTGGTCCTTTTCCAGTTATTCAAGTGGATCCAGTCAAAGAAGCCATTTCTCTTTAGAACATAAAGAGAAATACGTGATACTCATCGTTTGTAACATGCTAGCGTGAAGGCTAACAAACAGCGTGCTGGAAAATCACTGGAAAACAGTGGCAGCTTTCTTTATTGTGTTAATGTTGATTTATTTTTGAGAGAGAGAGTGCGAGCAGGGGAGGAGCAGAGAGAGAGGGAGACCCAGAATCCGAAGCAGGCTCCAGGCTCCGAGCTGTCAGCACAGAGCCCGACGCGGGGCTCAAACCCACACGCCGAGAGATCATGACCTGAGCCGAAGCTGGACGCTCAACTGACTGAGCCACCTAGGCGCTCCTGTTTTCTTTATTCTTGATTCTGCCATGAAGTTGTTTTGTAGTTGTGAGCAAATCATTTAATTTTCCTCTATTTGTTCACTCACTTTAAAAAAAGGGTGGGATGATCATGTTAGTATCCACTCTTACAGATATTGTGAGTTAGAAAAGGTAGAGTCCTTCAAAATCATTTAAAAATACATGGGACTCTTAATACAAAGCTCTCCCTGGGGCTATCCGGGTGGCTCAGTGGGTTAAGTGTCTGACTCTTGATTTCAGCTCAGGTCATGATCTCATAGTTCGGTGAGATCCAGCCTGTGTTGGGCTGAGCGTGGGGCCTGCTTGGGATTCTCCCTTTACCCTTCCCACTCCCATGCTCTCTCCCTTTTGTCTCTCTTTCTCCCAAACATAAAAAATAAAAAAACCTATCAAACAGGTTCAATGGCTGTTGAATCTGAATCTTTTTGGTGTTTGTGTCTAGACCAGTGCTACCAGAACATTCTATCTTATTACACTGTTTCTAAGATCCTTATATTCCTTTTGTTGTTGCCACTGATGAAAAAATACAGGCTAAATTCTTCCATTATGTACATTTCGACATGTATCAACATAATGAAGTAGCAGGTTTGAAGACTGAAAGATTGATGTTATCAAGCCATGTAACATTGGCTGCTTGAGCAAGAACCCCACCCAGGGGTTTGACATGGATGCATTGAACTCAGGTTCTCAACGTTTTTCCATGATGGAGGGGTTGTCAATCAGAACGCCAACTCAGGAGCATGTTTTTTCATGGTTCCATTTTAGATTCAATTCATGAAATACTGTCTTCCTCCAGTCTTACGAAGTTATCCCAATTTTTCCTGTTCTCTCTTGTCATCACACTCTCATTTGGATTCCGTTTAAAGCTTATTAAAGTTTGGGGCTACTTTCAGACCATCTCAAGTAACACCCTGTTAAATCCTAAGGGAGAAACATGCTAATTTTATTCTGCTCTAAACAGGTTATCACATTTTGTTGTTAGCAGCTGTGCAGTTTGGCACACTCTCTTCACTGTTGAAGTAGAAAGTACTTGAAGTAGAGATTATTTGAGTTACTTAAAAAAAAAGTTTTAGTAATCTGTACGCCCAACACGGGGCTCAAACTCACAATGCCGAGATGAAGAGTCTCTACCAAGTGAGCCAGCCAGGCGCTCCCTTGAGCTACTTTGGTGATTATTTTTCTCTTTTCTTTGGTTGAAAACAAAGGAAAGGCCTGAAGTGATTGATAGGCTCAGCGCTTTTCTGCAGAATCACCAAAGAAAATCAGGGTCTGCAATTTTATTTATTTATTTATTTATTTATTTATTTATTTATTTATTTATTTTAATGCTTATTTTATTTTTTGAGCAAGAGGGAGGGAGAGAGAGAGAGAGTGCAAGAGCAGAGGAGGGGCAGAGAGGGAGACACAGAATCCGAAGCTGTCCAGCCTCGGAGGGTCCAGCCTCCGAGCTGTCAGCAGAGCCTGATGTGGGGCTCGAACCCTCGAACCGTGAGATCGTGATCTGAGCCGAAGTCAGACGATTAACCAACTGAGCCACCCAGGTGCCCCAGGGTCTGCAGTTTTTTTTATTTTTTATTTTTAAAAAAAAAATTTTTTTTCAACGTTTATTTATTTTTGGGACAGAGAGAGACAGAGCATGGATGGGGGAGGGGCAGAGAGAGAGGGAGACACAGAATCGGAAACAGGCTCCAGGCTCTGAGCCATCAGCCCAGAGCCCGACGCGGGGCTCGAACTCCCGGACCACGAGATCGTGACCTGGCTGAAGTCGGACGCTCAACCGACTGCACCACCCAGGCGCCCCTCCAGGGTCTGCAGTTTTAAACCTGGAGTAGATCTTCACCTAGGGGGAGTTGTGGCGATTTTGGCTTTCGCGTCCCATTGCCATTTTCCTAAAAACAGCCTTTGTGATACTTCAGTTTTATTAAAAATGAACTCCTTTATATTTTCTTTGATATCTGAAGACAGCCTTTACTTACTGTCCCTGCCCCTCAATTTCATGATGAACAGGCCCCAAATATTTTCTCCCACCCTTCTTTTCCCTCCCCACCCCCACCTTAAACTTACAAGTTTTTCTTTTTTTATTTAAAAAAAATTTTTTTTTTCAACGTTTATTTTTGGGACAGAGAGAGACAGAGCATGAACGGGGGAGGGGCAGAGAGAGAGGGAGACACAGAATCGGAAACAGGCTCCAGGCTCTGAGCCATCAGCCCAGAGCCTGACGCGGGGCTCGAACTCACGGACGGCGAGATCGTGACCTGGCTGAAGTCGGACACTTAACCGACTGCGCCACCCAGGCGCCCCCTTACAAGTTTTTCAAATACAATTCTCATTATTCAAGGTAGGTGGGTCCTGTGAAGTCTCCCCAACACTGAATTAGCGAATCATTGCCCCCCCCCCCGCCCCAGGAAATCCAGGGTTAGGTTAGCCCCTGCCACATTTTGCTCAATAACATAATTTTGCTTGATGTGGGTCTCTGTTGAAAAACATTTAATATCGATTCATTAACCTTGAACTCAAAACTGCACTATCACTCATGCCCAAAGGAAGCTTCTCTCACCCTGGTGTTCTCTCCGTGAGGCCCATCCCAGCCTGCTCACGCCCAGGAACACAAGACCACGCTTGTGCACCGCGTTTGGGGCCATTTTACACGGGGGGATCACCAGCCAAACCCTGGGGCGGGAGACACATGACACTAAGTAGACCTGACGCGCAGCCGGAGAGCTGAAACAAGAGAGGCAGAGTTCTCGGTGCATCTCGGCCCGGATGGTGCAGGTCAGACGACTCTTGCTGGCCGCTCCGAGCGTCTGTGCAAATGGCCTGCGAGTGCTCTCAGTGGGCGAGACAGACAAATCGTGTTGTGGCAAGTAGTCCGACTCACAAATAGATGGACATCGACTGTGGCCGAAGGGCTCCTGTTGCCCTCGTTTTCAACACGGTTTATTTTCCCTCCATCCCTCTCGTGGCCCATTTCTGCCCCCACTCCGTGCTCTGCCGCCGGCTTCCCGTGTTAGGGCCCTGTTTCTTTTTCTTTTTTTAAAAATTTATTTGTAATGTTACTTACTTTTGAGAGAGAGCATGAACAGGGCAGCGGCAGAGAGAGAAGGAGACACAGAAGCTGAAGCAGGTTCCAGGCTCCGAGCTGACAGCACAGAGCCCAACTCCGGGCTTGAGCTTGTGAACCGTGAGATCATGACCCGAGCCAAAGTCGGATGCTCAACTGAGCCACCTAGGCGCCCCAGGGCCCTGTTTCTTAAGGTCAATTTTCTGCTCCACATGGATAGCAGAAGTGCACTGAGAATGCTGTTTCGGGTGTACTGTGAAACCAGCCTTACCCAAACAGATCACAGAGGACAGCCAGCCAGGCTGGTAGGTGGCCTGTTTAATAAGCAAGAACTTGCTCCTTGGGCGGCAGCCAGATGAATGCATCCCTGCACCTGCCCCAACACCAAATCTTAAAAGTTGATAAAAAGGCCCCAAGCGGGGTCAGTCACATGTACCGCATAGGTGTTCTTAACACTCCATCACCATCTCAAGGCCGTGTCCTTGGAGCAGGCTCTGAGAGGGAAAGACCAGTGGAACCCACATTCCAAGGACAGGGGAGGGAGAGAGGAGCCTCCCAGAGCCCAGGGTCTGCTCTCCAGGGCAGAGATGCTCTCACATCTTTTCAGTGACTCACCTGCCCCTGCAAACGTTCTATGTGCCTCATGTTGTCCTTCATTCTCCGTTTGGAGGTAGGAACGTTTATCTGGAGGTGTTAAGTAACTTGCCTTCGGATTGGGGTCACGGCTCAAGCCCTTTCCTCCTGAGTTCGAGGCCCTGCTCTTCCCTCGGCCAGCATCCCCAACAACACTGGTCAAAGAAGCTCAGGAATCCTTGGGCTGAACTAGGTTAAAACATTTTATTTTCTGTAAAGCTTTTTAAAAATTTTTAATGTTTATTTTGAGAGAGGGCACGCGCATGTGAGCGGAAGGGGGGCAGAGAGAGCGAGAGAGAGCTCTGCACTGTCAGCACAGAGCCTGATGCTGGGCCTGAGCTCATGAACCATGAGATCATGACCTGAGTTGAAACCAGGAGTCGGACATTTACCCGACCAAGCCACCCAAGCTCAATACAGTTTTTTTTTTTTTTTAAGTTTTATTTATTTAAGTAATCTCTACGCCCATTGTGGGACCCAAACTCACAACCCTGAGATCAAGAGTTGCATGCTGTTCAGGCTGAGCCAGCCAGGCGGCGCCCCTCTGTAAAGTCTTTTCTTAAGAGCTGCTTGTAACATTTATTTATTTTTGAGAGGCAGAGAGACAGAGCACGAGCAGGGGAAGGGTAGAGAGAGAAGGAGACACAGAACGACAAGCAGGCTCCAGGCTTTGAGCTGTCAGCGCAGAGCCCGATGCGGGGCTCGAACCCACGGACTGTGAGATCATGACCTGAGCTGAAATCGGACACTTAGCCGACTGAGCCACCCAGGTGCCCCAAGAGCTTCTTATAAAATGTGCATTGTAGGTTTTTAGGAGGGAGGTCTCAATTCTATGGTGTTTTCCATACTTGAGACTTGCAAATTTGCCTCCTAGAAGACTTTGAGAGAAATAAAACTTGGGGAAACTGCTGCAATGGTGGCTTTAGAAGAAGAGACCGAACGCCGGAAATCAATGAAAGGAGAGGGAAGCTCAGGTGTGGATGTGGTGGCCTTGGGAAGAGCCTGTGGTCAGCCGGACATGGAGTATAACAATGGTGAGGACGGAGATAGGAGGGAGAGTATTTCCAGTGGCTTTGTTACTAGAGATCTCTGGGTTTGGAGCTGGGGTTTAATAGTTCACGCCCTTATCTCTCCCAGATGGCTTTGCCTGAAGGTTGTTTCCTTACTCGTTCAGTGGCTTTTTAGCCTCTTGGCACTGGGTGGCGTGCCAGCTGAGAGAAAAACAGTCTGGAGTCCACTGGTTTTTGTTTTGTTTCGAGCCTGCCCGTGCTTATTTTTTATCACAGTTTTAACACGGCTTATGTCATTTTACACGGGGCTTTCAGATGATAATCCATGCCTCTTCCAGATATTTTAAATTTCGACAAGTAGGTGTGGCAGGACAGGGCAAGCCTTCCAGACCCTCACGGGTCACGCAGAGAGCACCAGTCCTGGATTTGGGAAGGGCGCCAAGAAGGGGTTCCGGATGATGTGACGTGTATTTACCTCCATTCCGAGCGTTGCGAATTTAGAGATTAATTTATTGAGCTCACTTCAGACTTACAGGCAAGTTATCGAGCAGCCAGCACTGACGGGAGCCCCCTCCCTAGCCACAAGCTGCTGCAAGGGCCCAGGTCATGCCCTCCGGGGCCAGCCAGCTGTCTTCCGTCACCACAGCTGGCAGCGAGGAAGAAGGAGTCACTTTCACTGCGTTCCCATCAGACAGCACTGGCTTCCTAAGGTCTGTGAGCAACACTGAAAAGCAGGGTCTGACTGCATCCTGGGGGAATGCCTGGGCGGATTCTCACCCCCACCAGACAGCGTAGACAGTTTTAGACGTTCTCATCTGAAATACAGGCTTTGTGGCATACAGCAAATTGATTTGGGGAGGACCCTGGGGTACCTTGAAGAGATAGGTAGTTGTTTTCCAGTTGCTGAAAGTTTAGGGCAAAACTAGCAGGGCGCCTGGGTGGCTCGGTCACTTAGGCGTCCCACTCTTGATTTCGGCTCAGGTCATGATCTCGCGGTTCGTGCGACCGAGCCCTGCGTTGGACTCCACGTGCTGACGGCACGGAGCCTGCTTGGGATTCTCCCTCTCTCCTTCTCTCTGTGCCCCTCCCCTGTTGATGGTCCCTCTCTGTCAAAATAAATAAATAAACATTAAAAAAAAAAACCCACTATCAGTGGAAACAAGTGATTGCGGGTGAAATAAAGGTCATAAAGGCAGATGTGCCAAGAACCAGCTAGAACTGAGCTGTGCTCTGCCCTGGCGATTTCTGGGTGACAAGGCAGTAGCCATTTGTCCAGTGCATCCACCCGTGTCCTGCAGATACAGAGAAAGTCTCTGCCCTCCCCTGCCTCCAACTCCTGCCCCACCCCATGCCCTGTGGCTCCCCACCCGGTGGGCCTCAACACCATCCAGAATAACAAGGGCCTCCTAACAGCCATCTGCAGGGCTGAGCACGGTGGGACCCCCAGGGGGCGCTATTCACAGCGCAGCAACAGGAGATCCGTGGTTTACTTAGAAAATTCATGGCACTTGAAAGCAAAATGTCTCGAAAGCTGGGTGTCTAACTCACACAAATGTACCCTATAGGCCACAGGTGGCCTTGATCCAACTAATCCATCATCTCTGGGAGCCCTATTCTTGGTATAGGGCCCGTTCTCCTCCATTGGTCTGCATACTCCTACCCTCTGCATCCAGCCTTCCTGGGTACATAGTGCATAACGTGCTTTACGGAATACACGCAAGAATTATATACCTCTCCTATGACCCCCTGAATAAGATAATCTCAGTGTCAAAGGGGATCTTGCAGGGACTTGGTATATGCTTCTATAATGGGAATGGCTTGTTTTCTCCTGCCCAACAAGCCCTTCGTTGTATAGATCAAGGGTCATCGAACCCTCTCGGGAAAGGGCTGAGCAGTAAATATTTTAGGCTTTGTAAGTATTCAGCCTCTGTTGCGGCTACTCAGTTCGGCCATGTAGTGCACAAGTAGCCAGCGAGGGCACATGAATGGAGGATCACTGGATTCCAATGAAAGTTTATTTATGGACACTGAAATTTAAATTTCATATACTTTTCATGTGTGATGAAATACTATTCTTTTGATTTTTTCCAGCCATTTATTTTGAGAGAGAGAGAGACAGAGCGAGCACGAGCAGGGGAGGGGCAGAGGGAGAGGGGGTTAGAGAGAATCCCAAGCAGGGCTCCTGAGGCGGGGCTCGATTCCACAGACTGTGAGATCATGACCTGAGCTGAAATCAAGCCAGACGCTTAACCGACTGAGCCCCCCAGGCGCCCCCTCTCCAGCCGTTTGAAGATGTAGGGACTATTCTTAGCATACAGACCACACGGAGATGGGGGGGGGCAGGGTGGGCTTGGTGCATGTCTGCCCTGTTAAAAATGATTTACGAGAATGCTTCTGACTCAAACGTTTTACGGTTATGTACTCAGCTTGACTAGACATTAAAGTGCCAAGTTAGTGTAAGTATTAATTCCACTGATGGGCCATTTATTTTACAAAGTAGAACCAGGTGTGGTTTTTTTTTGTTTTGTTTTGTTTTGTTTGGAAGAGACATGAAAACGGAGAATCTTACTCCAATAACTCTCGTCCTTTCTCGCCAGCCCCATGCCTCCTCGCGACGCTTAGTGAGTTTGAATGGAAAAGAGCAGCAGCACGTTTGGAGTCCTGGGGAAGCCAGTTTGGTGTCATCGGCATCCTGTCCCCTAGTATGCGATGGCGTCGGAGAGCCTGGCTCCAGAGAGGCACCGGGACGTAGTGCTGCCTCTGGGTTTGGGCTCTGAGTCCGTCACTAAAATAAGCCGCTGTCTTCGACCAAGAAGGGCCTCTCTGGGCCTGAACCACAGCCAACTCCTGCTTCAGGACGCTCCACCGATTCTGCCCTGAGGCCAGTTCAGCCTTAGCAGAATCTGGTCCCCACAGCCAGCCTGCTGGCCCCTGACCAGCTGTCACTAACTCCCTTTTACACAGGGTGGCGTTTATGAACTTATTTTCCAGCGGAATTGATCTGTCCCCCTTTCTGCTGGGCTCGAACCCTGGCCTGCTTTCTGCTACGTCCTCCTCCCCTCCCAGGGCTTCCCCCACGGTCCAGCAGAGAAAGCCCTCTATCAGAGCCCCTAAATGATCCCAGGTAGGTGTTCATAGTCTCCATCTTCTTACAGACCCGTCCCTAACAGGTAACGTGGATCTCTCCCAGGAGGACTTGAGTGGCGTGGGGCCCGTGGATGGATGTCCTTTTCTCTCCCGTCACTCGGGGCAGCAAAGGACACGGTGCTTTGGCCTGAGAGCCAATCCCTCCCCAGTGGCACAGGCCCCAAATGAGAGAGGGAAGGTGGTCCCATCAATTAGTGCTAGAAGCTTCATATTCCTACAGTCAGCGTCTCTTCTTCCCAGCGAGGTTGGGCCGCCAGGAGGGTTTCTGGGTAAGGCAGATGTTACGGCAACTTACCACTTTGTGTGTGTGTGTTGGGGGATGGGGTGTGAAGCTACACATCCATTTCCTAAGTGCGATGAGTCATATAAATGGATTTTTAATCCACATCCCTTGAACAAAAGAGCCCATCAATACTTACATAATCGGAAGACGTGCGTGCCCGGTGGGTATCACTGTCGTCCGTTAGCAAATTCTCTTTACTACCTACAGGCCTTGGTCAATATACGACTCATCACGAGTGAAATGCTTATGCGGCTTCTGAAAGTGCCCTTTATACGCTCCTAAGGAATCATGTGACACACGTAGACAGTTCTCGCTGAGTGACCATGAGGCCTCAGTAGCTCTACCGGGTATTAATTAAGAAAACAAAAGTTTAGATATAGTAATTTTTTTTTGGAATGTTTATTTATTTTTGAGAGAGAGAGAGAGAGAGAGAGCACAAGTGGGGGAAGGGTGGAGAGAGAGGGAGACACAGAATCCGAAGCAGCCTCCAGGCTCCGAGCTGTCAGCACAGAGCCTGACGCAAGGCTCGAACTCATGAGCCGTGAGATCATGACCTGAGCTGAAGTCGGACGCTCAACGGACCGAGCCACCCAGGCGCCCCTATAGTAATTTTTTAAAAAGTTGAAACTTTGCAGAAAATAGGCCAAAATAAAGAAGGTGAAATGGAAAGCAGAAACTTCACTTTTACTTTGAAAAAGTTAAAGTCTTTTATTCCTAGCTTGAAAAAAAAAAAAAAAGGCTTAAATTACCAGGAAAATATTTACAGGACTAATCACATTTTAAGTCAGGAGATTGGCTATGGCGAAGGGTCACTCGATGTCCCTCGTTGGGACAGCCTGGGACAGGTTACATGACCTGCCCCAGGGGCTGCAGCCCACCCGCCCGAGTCAAGGAGAGGACCCGGCGTCCTCGCTGCCGACGAACGAAACCTCAGAGGCGTACCAGAGCCATTTTGCTAACAATTATGTGTCCTTTTAGTGTTTAAGAGAAACCTTAATTATTCTGGGCTATCTCTGTAGAATCATTCTAGAAACTTGTATGATTAGAAAACTCTAGAAAAAAAAAAAAAACTTGTCTCCCCTACGAGACCCATGGCATCTTCCCAGGCACCGGCGGCCTTGGCGGGACGGGAATATGGAGTGCTGGGCTCTGTGAAGTCACGACTCGAACATCAGCTGCTTCGTCCGCTCAGAGCCCTCATCCCACAGGCTGCTGGACTGGACCGGGGCTTTGGTGCAAAATACTCTGGAGAACATCTTCTTGCTCCTTCTCTGGAAATGAAACAATGGACACAGAGTCCCAGGCATCATCCTTTGGCGAGCTGTCCTTGTCCAGGGCCTCCAAGATAGGCTGAGCCGGGTCCTTTAAATACTTGAAAAGGTTGAAAACCAGCACTGTAATTAGTTTGTCAGTTCGAAACACCGGACTTTCGACTTCACATTTACTTGGCGCAGTCCTATCTACCCCAGGTAGGACTTCCTATTCTGAAACAGCTTCTAAAATGAGAGCACCCCCCACCCCTCACGCCATTGCTAACCCGAACGCGAATTTGTGGGCCCACCGAGGTCATGCCGTAGCTCGGGAAAGGCAAGCTCAGACTCGCTGCACTCAGTGCAGGCTGGGGGAC
This sequence comes from Prionailurus bengalensis, assembly GCF_016509475.1. NCBI lineage: Eukaryota > Metazoa > Chordata > Mammalia > Carnivora > Felidae > Prionailurus > Prionailurus bengalensis. The sequence goes on from NC_057350.1 coordinate 11,885,733, forward strand.
GGTTCTCCCTGAAATGTCTCTGGAATTTAACTTCCCCTCGAAGGAGGAGGTGGTGGGGAAAAGGGGGGAAATGCGCCAGTGTTTTCCCTCAGCCCCCGCCCCTGCCGGTCACTTCCAGCTCACAGCCAAGAAGCCAGGCGTGCCGCAGGACAGTCAGTGCGGCCTCCCGGGCAGGGGTGAGGCGGCGGGGGCCTCAAGGCACAGAGCTGTTTCATGGCGGCCCACTTGCCCCCCTCCCTCCCGCCTCTGTTCTAGGCTGAGCCTTGGCCTTACTGCTGAGCGACAGAGACACCGGAACATCCGTCAGCCGAGAGCTGACGAAGGGCGAGAGGAACGTCAACGCATCACGCGCACTTGTGAGACACCCCCCCCCCAAATATAAGTGAAACCTGGCTCGTTCTTCTCGTGGAACGTCAGTGCCCTTTGACAGAGGTTTTTCACACTTTCCCAGGAAAATAAACTGAAAGCCTCTCTGGGATCCACGCCCCAAAGGGACAACTTCACACGGGGTGGTGCTGTTTGCTCGGCTGCGAGAGACACACGAATGCAGGGAAGATTCTGAGGCCCACTGAGAGCTGTTATTTTGTGAAACTATTAACCAGGGGAAAATGCTGGGTGTGTGTGTTGGGGGGGGGGTGTTATAACAACACTCAAGATGAGTTCTGCCCTCTTGACAAATCTTTAAGTGTATAATACGGTACTAATTACAGGCATGATGATGTACAGATCTCCAGAACTCACTTGCCTGACTGGAACTCTGCACACCAAACAGCGACTCCCTGTCACCAACCCCCCACCCCCCACCCCCAGCCCCTGGCAACCACCGTTCTATTCCAGCTTCTATGAGGTGGAGTATTCTAGATGCCTCAAGGAAGTGGAATCATGCAGCATCTGTATGGAGGGTCTAGTAGGGAACATAACATGTAGTTCGTACCATGTCTGTGTACTTTAAATACCTCGTGACAGATGAAGGCCAACAAGGCACTGCAGCTCCTTCTAGAAGCCCTGCTGTTTCTCTACACACTTGGACCTTATCTGATACCTATTCCTTCTAGATGTGACACAGTAAGCTTCTGTTTCCAGTACCTTGACCCCAAGTTTCCTACGAAGAAACCTCCAGAAGCAAATATCTTTAAATAGTCTTCCATCAGCTTGCTTCTGCCCCTAAGCATGTCCCCCTAGTGTTCTTGGAGGGCTCGGCCCCCTTGCGGAGCCTCGGAGGTGGGGGTGGGTGGTCGGGCTGTGCATGAAATCGACCTCTCACGAGAACCAGTCCACTCTTCTTCCTCAGGCCTTTCAAAACACTAGTGACATCCAATGAGCTCTTGGTGCGCAAAGTTCTGTCTGCACAGCCCCGGGTGCTTTTTCTCTAGACTCCTTCCAAGTGCGCACATCTGCCCCACGGCCTGTGCTCTCGATCCCTGTCTTCACTGCCTCTCTACCCTCTTCCAGGCCTCTTGGGGGCTTTCTCCAAAAGGCATAGGTCTGGTGTGCTGCTACAGGCAACCCTTGGCCACGCTGGGCCAGACCACCTTTGCCACCAACCTCATGCCATTAAAAAAAAAAAAAAAACGGTTTTAAATTGTGGTAAAATACATGTAACATAGGATTTACATCTTAGCTATTTTTTTATGAATACAGCTCACTGGTATAAAATACATTCACCCTGTTGCACGACCCTCGCCACTATGTCCAGGGCTTGTTTTTCCTTTGCAAAACGAAAACTCTGCACCTGTTAAACACTAACTCCCCACTTTCCCCTCCCCACCCAGACCCTGGCCACGACCACTCTGCTTTCAGTCTCCCTGAATCGGAGTCCTCTAAGTACCTCATGTTAAGTGGAATCAAACAGTGTTTGTCTTTTTTGTGACCGGTCTATTTCACCTAGCGTACCATCCTCGGGGTTCACCCACGTTGCCGCATGCGGCAGAATCGCCTTCCTTTTTACGGCTGCATAATATTCCATTGGACGGACATACCACATTTCGTTTATCTGCTCCTCCACCGACGGGAGCTTAGGTTGCCTCCCCCATTTGGCTGTGGTGAATCATGCCGGGAACATGGGCGTACAAATAACCCTGCACCACTTTTAATTCAAATCTCTGTGCCCGTGGCTTTGTCCGCCGCTGACCTCTTAAGTGTTACCAGGGGGCCGTGGAGCGCCGACATGTCACCCACTGGATGTGTGCGCACGTACCTCTTCTATTTGTAACGGGATGCTCGGTGGAGAGTGAAACCAGTATTTCACCAGGCCTCTGTATTTCAGGACCAGGAAGAAACAGGCCCCCGCCAGCATCGACAGGAACAGAAAGAGTCCCACAGCAATCACGATGATTTGCTGGAGTTTTGTGGCGGCTGAAAAGATGACGCGGAAGTAAACAAGAGGCCCGTCCCACCCGTGGTACAAACATCGGTAATTTCTCACCTGCCAACCGCTTAGAGAGAGGTCGTTTCCTAGTAAAACCGGGCCGATGCTGCCCCTCCCCCGCCCAGCCTCACATGCTTAGATGACTAGCCAGGAAAGGCAATCCTAAAATAAAGCAGCGTTAGCTGTCTGGTGCTGTTATTACGGTACATCTCAGCAGGAACCTGTGTTGCCTACACTTCCGGGTTCGCGTCTTGCCCCTTCTCTCCGGGTCTCCCCACCCCTACCACCCTTGACCCTTGGCCTAACAAGCCACCCCTGGTTTCACTCCTTGGGGAGGATTCTTTGCCCAGGTCAGAAAGGACCTAAGAAGGTATGTTACCATCCATCGCTGTTTTGTAGCAAGATACGTTGCTTAAGTGTCCGGGTCTAGAGATGTTCCCTTCTTCACAAACCAGTTGCGCTTTGACTTGTAAACAGTATTCTCTTAAGGGTTTCAAATCATTCAACACGATGGAGGTGCTCCTGAAAGGGCCTTTAACCTGTGTCGAAAACACCAAGAAGCACGTATGTAAATGACCCAAACAGATGCAGCGGGAGCACTTCTAGCTTTTTCAATGTTCCCCCAAATTCACAGCGAACACAATAACCAAAGAATAAAGAGTTCCTGTTTTGTTTTGTTAATTTTTTAAAAGATTTTGAGAGAGAGCATGCGCAGGGGAGGGGCAGAGAGAGAGAGAGAGAGAGATTCCCAAGCAGGCTCCGCACGGTCAGTGCACAGCCCAGTGCAGGGCTTGAACTCATGAACCTTGAGATCATGACCTGAGCCAAAACTACGAGTCTGATGCTTAACTGACGGAGCCACCCAGGCACCCCAAGAGATTCTGTTTTTAAAGAGTCACTGGCTTGCAGGCGACAAATTTTATATGTGAAAACTAGTGAGCTGTGTGAAGGAAGATGCCGGTGGCTTCAGAGCTGTGTTTCTGGCTCTCAGGCCTCGGAGGGGGCCCACTATAACAACGCAGGGTCGGCCACTGGAATTTAGCAAATCCCAATTTCTGGGATGAAATTTTCTCCTTTAAAACTGCTTAAATGGGGGGCACCTGGGTGGCTCCATCGGGTGAGCTTCTGATCGACTTCGGCTCAGGTCATGATTTCAGGGTCATAGGATCGAGCCCCAATTTGGGCTCTGCACAGGGTATACAGCCTGCTTTCTCCCTCTCTCTCTGCCCACCACCTTTCTCTCTTTCTCTTTAAAATAGAATAGAATAGAATAGAATAGAATAGAATAGAATAGAATAGAATAAAATAGAATAAAATAAAATAAAATTGCTTAAATGCCCAGTGTGTTTACTCATGTAATCAGGAACCGGCAGGATCCTAGATTCTTGAGGATTCTGTCTCCTCCCCACATCCCTGCTACTGCCTTCCTCAGGCCTCGCTAGCTCCCCACCTGGGTCCCTCTAGTCAGTGGCTTCTCACTCTCCTCCTGGACAAAGTTGACATTGTTCCACAGGGAAACGAGGAAAAGATATATAATGGCAATATAGGATTTTTTTGTTTGTTTGTTTATTTATTTTTGAGAGAGATCATGACCTGAGCTGAAGTCAGACGCTCAACCGACTGAGCCACCCAGGCTCCCCAAGGATTTCTTAAAATTTTTTTTTTCAACGTTTATTTATTTTTGGGACAGAGAGAGACAGAGCATGAGCAGGGGAGGGGCAGAGAGAGAGGGAGACACAGAATCGGAAACAGGCTCCAGGCTCTGAGACATCAGCCCAGAGCCTGACGCGGGGCTCGAACTCACGGACCGCGAGATCGTGACCTGGCTGAAGTCGGACGCTTAACCAACTGTGCCACCCAGGTGCCCCATCCCCAAGGATTTCTTATAAAGGACTGCTTTCCTACTTTGAGATATGGTAGAGAACGCTATAGCCATTTGAAATGGTGGTATTACACACGTTCAGTGCCGTGTAGATGAGGCCTGCTGTAGTACTGACTGAAGGAAGGCAATTATTCAACAGTATATAGAAAATCTTATTTTGAAAAATATAAAGTCATCACATTACTTATGAATTGTAGGATCATAGATGATTTTTTTTTCCTTCTGTTTAATGGTGATAGACTGCCAGGACAGAGGAGAAAAATTTTCACTCATGATGTGACATAGGGCAATTTTAAGGACGAACTTCTTTTTGGGATTATTTCAGCTGCCAGTTGGCATTTCTAAAATTTAGAATCACAGACGACAGAGACCGAGACTGCTGTGCTTGGGAGGCCTGCTTGCAAGGGTAACTAACTATCTCTGGCATCTGGGAACTTGGAATCTGGGAGTGTCCCCGCCATTCGCTAACATTAGCAGCTTATCGTACCTACAATGTTTTTTATGCTGACCACCTGCTCTCCTTCTAGGAGTCTGTAATTTTGATATGTGCTAGGGAGAAGAGGCCCATAAAGCCAATAAAAGCCCTGGGCACTGAGTCTCTGATAAGATTCTCTACTAGACTGCATTGCACATGTTGCCATAGCTTGTCATTGGAGTAATTGTGTCCTGGGTGGGTCTTTCGGGAGGGGATTCTTGGAAGCTTGTGTCTGGAATCCTCTGGACTTTGGCCCACGTACCTCTCCCTTTTGCTGACTTTGCTTTGTGTCCTGTTGTAATACGCCATAGCCATGAATACAACTATATGCCAAGTCCCATGGGTCCTTCGAGCAAATCTAGGTGCTGGTCAGAATTATTTGAACCCTAGAATCTTTTGTTCACAGAAGGTCAAAGTATAGCTGCTCCAGTTGATAAGGGAACAGAGAAATCCCTTCTGGAATCTTCCAGGCCTTCTCTATTCCAGTTGACCAGACTTTGACCTCTGATTTGCAGAAATGATTATTTCCTCTTCTCCCACATGATAAGAGTCTACTCGTCAGTGGGTTTTGCCTTCCTCCATGTTTCTAGACTCCCCATAAAGAAATGAGGAGAAAGCAATAATTTGTAAACTATGTCAGATAATAACTGCAGAGCATGGGCCCTGAGGCCAGAACGTTTCTGCACTGATGTGCTAGCTATCAGCTGCTGACCTTGAGCGAGTTACTTAACCAACTTGGTTTCCTTCTCTGACACGGCTTGGTACGAAGATTAAATGAGATGATGTAGCTAAAATGTCTGGCCCAGTGCCCAACACAAAGAAAGCCCTTGATAAACACAAGCTCTTATCATAAAACACTATAATTGAGGCGCCCGGGTGGCTCCGTCGGTTGAGCGTCCGGCCTCGGCTCAGGTCATGATCTCACGGTTTGTGGGTTCGAGCCCCACGTCGGACTCTGTGCCGACAGCCCCGAGCCTGGAGCCTGCTTCGGATTCTGCGTCTCCTTCTCTCTCTGTCCCTCCCCCATTCGTGAGTGCTCTCTCTCTCTCTCTCTCTCAAAATTACATTTTAAAAATAAGTAAGTAAAACGCTATAATTGTTTCACAATATGTAAGTCATTATGCTGCTTAAACTTACACAGTTATGGGTGTCAATTATACCCCAATAAAACTGGAAAACAAAGCAAAGTGATAATGCTGAATTTAGGAAACCATGAAGTCTATGCAGATAATAAAACCTCATGATGTGCAGCTTGGATAGCCAGGCACTGCCGACGAGCTAAGGCCATCGTGTTTCTTCGTACCATGGAGGGCTGACCAGGCTGTGCTGGTCCGACCCACCTTTGTCAGGCGCACTGCCTGCCACGGCCCCTCCTCACACGGCCTGCATTTCTGACAGACCCCGGCAACTTGCAGGTCTCCAGACCCCAAGCCTTCTCACACCCTCCGTCGTTCTCCCTAGAACTCTCCCTCTCCTCCCAGAAGACTTTTCACCTGGTCACATATGTCGCCTTTGCAAATCATTCAAACCGGAGGACTTTATATGACCTTGCAGACTGCAGGGAATTCCTTGTCGGAGAGACAGGCCCTCTAGAACCTTCTCTGACCTTTACGGTGCCACAAAGCACCGTGAGCGCCCCAGACAACAGGAACAGCATGCTGTCAGGAAGAGAGGGGCCCTTCAGATCCACCTGGTAGAAGGGAAGGCTGGCACAGGTGGCAGAAGCCACGCGTCTAGAGGAGAAGGGTTAAAGCTGGTTCAGGGCTCAGACTCGAAGGCAATGCTGGGATGCTCTGCCCCCCTTGTCCATTTATTATTATTATTTTTTATTACAGAGAGGGAGAGAGCGTGCACGGACAGGGGCGAGGGGCAGAGTGAAAGAGAGAGAATTTCAAGCAGGCTCCACGCTCCAACGCAGGTCTCGAGCCCACGGCCCCGGGATCATGACCTGAGCCGAAATCAAGAGACGCTCAAACGACTGAGCCACCCAGGCGCCCCCCTCCCCATCCATTCTAAAGTTTACTTTCTTCCGCTGTATCAGGAAGTCCAAAGGAAAGAAAATTAAAAACAAGGTAGAAAAATGCTCTTGCCTGTGGGATTCCTGCCTTTTCCCAGTAGTGGACATAATACAAAAAAGTGGCCGAGAAGGCATGGACGTCAAAGGGAGAGGAGAGCCTGATGATAAGGGAGCCTTCTCCTGGAGTCACCCAAATGTTTTCAGGAGGCCCGACGGTAACTGAAATAGAGTGACAAACAAAGGCAAAAAGATATACGTAAACATATACACATACACGCATATATATGTATGTTTTATGAATCACACAATATATGATTTTAGGGGCGCCTGGGTGGCTCAGTCAGTTGAGCGTCCGACTTTGGCTCAGGTCATGATCTCACGGTTGACATGTTCAAGTCCCGACTCGGGCTCTGTGCTGGCAGCTCGGAGCCTGGAGCCTGCTTCGGGTTCTGTGTTTCCCTCTCTCTCTCTGCCCCTCCCCTGCTTGTGCTCTGTGTCTCTCTCTTCTCAAAAATAAAGAAACATTAAAAAAAATTAAAAATACATAACTGTATATATATATATATATATATATATATATATATATATAGTGTGTAAACACACACATACGTGTATTTATAAATGCAATGAGATCGCATCCAGGCACATAAGACTACCAGAGACTGCTCTGGGCTTTACTTGGACGGCTACGGGGTAGGAAGCCCAGCAGGGCCACAGGGTAGCACCGGGGGCTTCCTGTCTTCAGTGGAGGGAGGGGTCCTTTGCAGCCATCTACCTGGAGGCCCAGAGCCGGTGCCCTTGGTCCCCCCAAGGACACAGCTTCCGTGCAAAGAGAGACCCGCGACAGGCAAGTACAGGACCCTCCTGGGTTAAGCCCCAAGAGCCAGTGTCTCTTACAGTAGCTCTGCAGGGAGAGTTTCCAGAGTCCCCACAAGGGACATGCGCAGTTACAAAAATCGCTGTACTCGGCCCCGAACATGGCTTCCTAAGAGGTATTTGGGACGGTCCCCAGGGAGATGCAGTTTATCAGTCAGGGCTCATGTTGACATAGGTGATGCCAAGGAACACGGCCGACATGTCACCTTTCTCCACTTTCCAGAGAAGCCGCTGGAAGGTTACCCAAAGGTCAAATTTTCACGCAGAGGAGGAAGGGGTTTTGTTAGTCCTTATCTACTACCTATATACTTCGTATACGTACTTAATACACATTTTTACAGTTTCTTTACAAATGAACAAGAGTGCCATTTCCAAGCCTTTGAATGCGGGTCCCTTCGCTTATTGTAACACTATGTTCAAATATAGTTAACAGGGAGGGGCGCCTGGGTGGCTCAGTGGGTTGAGCGTCCGACTTCGGCTCAGGACATGATCTCGCGGTTTGTGAGTTCGAGCCCCGTGTGGGGCTCTGTGCCGACAGCTCGGAGCCCGGAGCCTCTTCTGATTCCGTGTCTCCCTCTGTCTCTGCCCCTCCCCTGCTCACACTGTCTCTCTCAAAAATAAATAAATGTTAAAAAACATTTAAAAGATATATAGTAACAGGGAACTAGGGTAGCAGAGAACTAGTACCATAGTAAGTCTGCTTGTTACAGCTTTGCTTATAGTTCCCAGGAGACCCGAGGACTATGACTCTCCAAGCGCTGTGCATTAAAAGTTACATTTCTCAAGTAGGCACTTAAAGCATGTAATTAACCGGAGAAACTCGCATCAAAGTAGAAGTTGGGCTGCATGAGTTCTTTTTTTTTAGTGTGTTTTTTTTTTTTTTAATGTTTATTCATTTTTGAGAGACAGAGAGAGACAGAGCACGAGTAGGGGAGGGGCAGAGAGAGAGGGAGACACAGAATCCAAAGCAGGCTCCAGGCTCCGAGCGGTCGGCACAGAGCCTGACGTGGGGCTCGAACTCATGGACTGTGCGATCATGACCTGAGCTGAAGTCGGAGGCTTAACCGACGGAGCCACCCAGGCGCCCCAAGGCCGCATGAGTTCTTAAGAGGCCTGTTTCCACACACACCGTTTATACCTGCAGACGGTCGTATCACTGAGTGCAGTACCGTGCTCATCACAGTGGGGGAGGATTTCTCTTATGCCCCTGTGCTCTTCCCTGGGCTCTCCCAGGTTGGCGAGGCTTAGGCATCTGGTTTAGCTGCCCTTCTCTGTGCAAAGGTAACTGGTCCCTGCAGGGTTTGCACCCAGGCCCTCTGATCTCAGAGGGTGGAGATCAAGATCCACAGACGCTCACAGACGCTGGCATTTACTCTGTCAAGCTTCCCTTTTGCAGCCTAGCGGCTGGAGCACGAGAGGCACTGACCTGCAGGCCCCGGCCACTTGCTGCACGCCTCTCACCTCGGTGGGGCATATTCTCTAGACTCTTCTGTGACTCACACATGGGAAGTCGGCCTGGAAGCAAGGGCGCCAGTCGCGACCAGTCACTTAACCCGCTGGAAGGTCAGCGCTGAGAGACGTACCCTTCTGAGAGTCCTGGGTCTGGAACCTGGCACCAACCTGAGACACCTGTCTCTCGAGGGGGACACAATCTGTCTTCTCTCGGCACATGGAAGGAAGTCTGTTATCCGTGGGTAACTGTGGATACAACTTCCATGCACTAAGTTCTGACTGTAAACCAGGCCACGTGGACTTCACACGTGTCCCCACAGATCCGTGTGGCCAAGCACAGAAGGCGGTTCCCAGAGGGGGAAACGGAAGCCTGGGGGTGACTGTCCTTGCCCAGAGTCGCAGCGAGTAAGCGGTAGAGCCGCGATCTGAACCTAGGTCTGCGTGATGCTACAGCCTGCCCCCTGCAGCCAGCTCCTCTTCCCCTGCCAAACGCTTGGGAAAGCATCTTCCTGTTGGTTCTCTATCCCCAGAGCATGAGTGCTGGACACAGCGATGGGGCCCCGAGGACCCAACTGCCTTGGTCTTTATAAGCGACGGGCAGAGGATGACAACCCAGCTGGTAATCACCTGGGGGCACTGCTCCCCAGCTCAGGCTCGAAGGACAGAGAGCAGAGATGGACCAAAGACTTTCAGGATGGGGCTTGCTTCTAGTCCCATTCCTCTCCTGGGTGTGCCCGGTAACCACCACTTTCCCTCCCTCCCTCCCTCCCCTTTCCTTTCCTTCCTTTCAATTAATTCCCACTTAGGTGACATTTCACAGCTCACATGTGTGCTGGTTCTCTATTCAAGGACAAATAACTTGTCCACAGTAGACGATCAGCTGGCAGGGATCACGCTGTCTTCTTTTTCCGTCCCTGCATCATCTAGCACAAACGGTCGACTTTTTTTTTCTTAGCTTCCTATCTCAGAACATTTCAAACATGTAGAAAGTAAGGCGAAGCTCACAACAAAAGCTCATGTACTCATTACCCAGCTTTGATCAACCGTCAAGTCACGGCCCATTTTGTTGCCCACGTGCCCATCCACCTTGCCCTTAGCCTCTCTGGACTGTTGTGAACGAATCTCAAACATCACATCATTTCATGTGTAAATACTCCAGTATGTGTCTTTAAAAGAAAAGACCCCGCCCCCAGCTTTAAAAACCTAAAATACCATTATAATACCTAAGATAAATGAACAGTGATTGCTTATGCAGATCATCAAACAGCTAGACGGTGACATTTCCTCACTGGTCTTATACGTGTTTAGTTTGTTTGAATCAGGATTCCACACTTGATGTCTGCACAAACCATAAACACCGAAGAAACACGGGGCACTGCTGACCGTGTGAAAAATGAATCACGGAAGGAGCAAATGTACAAATTACTCTCTGTCATTTCTTACGCCCCCTTCCAATTTCTGGAAGCACGTTTGTTCAATCATTCAGCCAAGCTTTCCTGAATATCCACTATGTGCCAGGCACTGTTCAAGGCTGCATTAAAGTCTTTTTCGAACATAAAGGAAGTTGCGCCAGAGAGTTAAGAGTGATCAGGGAAGCCAACGTACTGGCATCCCATCCAGCCCAGAGGTCAGCAAGCTTTTTCAGTAAAGTGCCAGCGCAAACTTAGGCTTTGCAGGCCAGATAATCTCCGTTGCAACTATTTAACTCTACTGCTGTAGCTTGAAGGCATCCACAGGCCGTACGTTATTAAAAGATGGCGAAACTGTTCCAATAAAACTTACAACCACAAGCCGGTGGGCTGGACGTGGCCTACGGGCTGTAGGTTGCCAGCCCCTGGTTTGGTACATCACGCTCCTCTAGCGTCGGCCTCCACGGTCAGTACTTGGACTTGACCGTCATGAAGCCACCTGTTTGCTGGCTATGTGGGGTGAGAAGCAAGACCGAGGTGCACGGGGCCAAAACTGTTCAGTGAGGATGAAAGTGAAGAAAGGCTGGAAGTGATAAAGGACGTTTCACAGGCAAGTTCTCTTACCATTCCTACAGTACCGGAAAGAAGGCACTGTCAGCCATGGAGAGACCAGGTCGTCTACCTTCGCTCGAACACGTAAAAAGGTGTCGAATTCCGGTCGCAGAAAGACTGAGTTGCCTTTTCGGGTGAAGTCACACTCTGTTGTGGTGATGTTCATACAGTTTACCTCCCCCTTGTCACCGAGGTCATACCACGTACTGCCACTACGGCTGGAAAGGAAAAGAGGATTTCACTTCACAGAATTCGCTCTTCTCCAACAGTTTCGCCAGAGCTGACTTTTCAAAAGGAGCTTTACTGAGACACAATTCCCATAGCATATAATTCACCCATTCAAAGTGTACAACTCAGGGGTGCCCGGCTGGCTCAGTCGGTTGAGCATCCGACTGCAGCCCAGGTCATGATCTCGCGGTGCGTGGGTTCGAGCCCCGCGTCGGGCTCTGGGCTGACAGCTCAGAGCCTGGGCCTGCTTCAGATTGGGTCTCCCTCTCTCTCTGCCCCTCCCCTGCTCATGCTCTGTTTCTCTCTCTCAAAAATAAAATAAAATAAAATAAAATAAAATACACTAAAAAAAAAAAACCAAAGTGTACAACTCAATGGTTTTTAGTAGATTCACAGGGCTGTGCAGCCAGCACCACAATCAAGTTTAGAACATTTTTATTATCCTCGAAGGAAACCCCGTGCTTACTAGCACTCACTCCCAACTCTGCCCTAATCCCCCAAGCTCCAGGCAACCATTAATCATCTACTTTCAGTTTCGATGGGTTTGCCTACTCTGGACATTTCATATAAATGGGATCATAAGCTGCATGGTCTTTTCTGATCGGCTCCTTAAACACAGCATATTTTCAGGCGTGATGCACGTTATAGCATGTATCAGGACTTCATCCTTTCTCTTTTTTTAAATAATTTTTAAAAACTATTTATTTCTTTATTTTGAGAGACAGACAGAGAGAGAGAGAGAGAAGGGCAGAGAGAGAAAATCCTAAGCAGGGTCCACACCATCAGCGCAGAGCCTGACCCAGGGCTCAAACTCACGAACGGTAAGATCATGACCTGAGCCATGATCAAGGGTCTGACGCTTAACCGACTGAGCTACCCAGGCACCCCGGTACTTGATCCCTTCTTGCGGCTGAATAATCATCATATGGATATAGCACGTTTTGTTTATCCCTTCATCTGTTTATGGATATGTCGGTTGTTCCCACTTTTTGGCTGTTGTGAATAAGGCTAAGAAATATTCACTTGCAAGTTTCCATGTGAATATAACTTTTCAATTCTCTGGGGTAAATACCTAGGCGTGGAACTGATGGGTCATATGGCAACTCAATTGTTAACTACCTTTCAAACCAGCTGCACCATTTTGCATTCCCACCTGCAATGTACAAGGGCTCCAATTTCCCCATATCCTCACCAACACTTGTTCACCCTTTTTTATTATGGCCATCCTAGTAGGTGTGCTGTGGTATATCTCTGTGGTTTTAATTTGCATTTCCCTGATGAATAATGATGTTGGGCATCTTTTTATGTACTTATGGGCCATTTGTACATCTTCTTTGGAGAACTGTCGACTCAAATCCTTCCTCTATATTTTAACTGGGTTGTCTTTTAATTGTTGAGTTGTAAGAGTTCTTTATTCTGGATACAAGTCCCTTATCAGATATAGGGTTTGCAAATATATTCCCCGTTCACTCCTGCAACTTATGTTAACTCTTCAAACTTAGCCTCTATAGGCAATACCTTAGGAAAGATACTGCGTTCATACAAACCCCCACTCTACTTCCCCCTAGTGTAGGGCTCATTTACCTCATAGCTGCCCATTTAAAGAGAATCTGCCTCACCCATATGAAAACACTGTCAAATACAAGGCCATATATTCTTAATATATATATACATATATTTATACATGTATATACAAATATACACATACATATTTATATACATAAAAAGATACATATGTATATTTTTAATGTTTATTTTTGCGAGAGAGAGACAGAGTGTGAGTGCAGGAGGGGCAGACAGAGGGAGACACAGAATCCGAAGCAGGCTCCAGGCTCTGAGCTGTCAGCACAGATCCCAATGTGGGGCTCGAACTCATGAACCACGAGGTCATGACCTGAGTTGAAGTCATACGCTTAACTCACTGAGCCACCCAGGTGCCCCCTAAGGCCATATATTCTTGGGGCGCCTGGGTGGCTCAGTCCGTTAAGCATCCAACTCTTGATTTCAGCTCAGGTCAAGGTCTCACAGTTTGTGAATTCGAGCCCCCCATCGGGCTCTGCACTGGCAGTGGACAGCCTGCTTGGGACTCTCTCTCCCCCTCTCTCTCTGCCTTTCCCCCGCTCGCTCTGTCTCTCTCTCAAAATAAATAAATAAACTTAAAAAAAAAAAGGAAAACCCTGCCAAATACAAGGCCATATATTCTTGTAAATGACAATGCATTCCCCAGAGCCCCAGTGCCACACCCCCACATGGGACTCTACTCTCCAGCTCGGACCTCTGACCTCAGGAGACAGACTTGAGAAAAACCAGGTAGGTGGCTGCTAGAAGCCCCAATGCGGGGAGCAGCCAGTGTGCCCCGTAAAGGCAGGCTGTACCCCCACCCCACGCAACAACTCCGGCCTGAAAGCAAGGCCAGGGGGGACAGAAGAGATGAGGCTGGGGATTGCTGTCGGCGGCTTTCACACACCACACGTGCTTCTAAGTCTTCCTCTAATCCTGACTGGAGGCTCTTCTGTCAAAGTGGCGAGTGGCAAGTGGCAAGATGAAGGCCGCTGCAAGGTGCATGCCAGGGTTTCCACGGAAGATGCCTGCCCTACTCACATGACCACCGAGCCCTGGACCCCCAGACCCTGGTGGGGAGGGAGATCCCAAAGCACAGGCTACCTGCCCCCCCTTCGATTGGGAGTGAGCTTCCCAAGGGGTAAGTGATCTCAGAACGGGTAAGTTGTGCAGATGCTTCTAGCTGCTCTAATCCTCTCCCGGCAGAGCCCAGCTGCTGAACTTGGGCAAAAGGCGCCCCACATTTCAAAGGCTCATTTCCCGATTTACCGGGGAACGGCCCACCCATGTTCCCCACCCTTGCCTCTCCTCCAAAGCTGGCCCTTTCTCAGAGCTGCTTTTGAAAAATGTCTCTCCACCAAGGGGCTTTAAGGGGAAGAAACCATCCAAATTGAAACAGCAGCTGACGCAGGAAGACCAGCAGCTTTCTGGGGGGGGGGGGGGGGGAAGGAAGAGTGGAAAAGGAAGCTGCATTCCGCATGCTGTCTTCGCAAAGGGTGAAAATAAAGGGCGCTTAGATGAACACAGCCTCGAGAGCATGGCCCCGTTGGAGCCAGCCTCCGGCCTCTGGTCCTGGGCTCTTAACGCTCAATCAGCCGTCTGAGCCTCGCCCAGAAAGTCACGCTGGCTCCCCCTCACCATGCATCCATTATGGACTGCCTCTGTCCCTGAATTTAGCTCCTTTTGAAAGCAGCCCTCACCACAAGCGGGGACACAGCATAGTGGTTAAATACTTGGACTCTGGAGCCAGGTTACCTGGGTTGAAATCCCAGTCATTGTGCTTCTCTTGGTCCCCTTGTCTATAAAATGGGGATAAATTACGGTGTCTGTCTCCCCGAGCTGTCATGAAGGTTGAACCAGCGGGCATCAGTAAAGTGTCTGTGCCGGGACCTGTGGAACCAGCAGGCATCAGTAAAGTGTCTGTGCCGGGACCTGTTGAGCCAGTGGGCATCAGTAACGTGTCTGTGCTGGCACCTGTTGAACCAGCGGGCATCGGTAAAGTGTCTGTGCTGGGACCTGGTGCACAGGAAACACCACGTAAATTATTTGTTAAACAGTTGGGCAGCTACATGCTCTACTGTTATAGCCGCTGTTAGATCACTTCCAAAAATGGTAAGTGTCCCCTTTGACCTTGCAGCTCCTCTGCTACGAATGTAAGAAAACAATCAGATGATTTATGTACGAGGGCACTACCTCCAGCAGCCTCCAACTCTCGACTGTCTACACTCGAGAGTGGGGAAGAGTGAAACACATCATGTGCGATACATCATATAATAAAACGAGCAGTAAAAATGTTTACAGAGATAATTACATGAGAAAAAGTGCTCAGACATTTAAGTACGTTCAGTTGAAAAAAAAAAAAAAAAAAAGAAAAAAGGAAGCAGGACCCAAAAGCACAACCCCAGTTTTGTTTCATTTTTACATACACACCAGCACATTTTCAAACCAAGTGCATGCATTTAGAAAAAAGTCTAGAGAGAAACACGCTAAAATGAGAACAGTGATTATTCTTAGGCTGTAAAGCATTGGATGTTTTAATTTTATTCTTTCTACTTTTCCGAGTGTTCCAGCCTTTCTGTAGAGAACGTGTATTGCTGTTAAAATCAGAAAAAAAAATGAAATAAAGAAATGCTTTCAGAAGACTGGGCTGGTCAGGTTAGGTATGCTTAAGTAAGTCTCCTGATTTTTAAATGTTGGCACTGATGGAAAAAAACAAAAATTAAACATTGCAGGTCAAACACAGCCTGTAGTCCACATTGTCTGCAACCCGTGGTTTAAACTTTAAAATTTCCCTTAGTGCTCAGTGTAATTTTCACTTTCCTACTGTGACTGTCAGAAAACGGAGGCACCGGGGCGCCTGGGTGGCTCAGTCAGTTAGTTGAGCGTCTGACTCTTGATTTCGGCTTAGGTCATGATCCCAGGGTCATGGAATGGAGCCCTGCGTCAGGCTCTGTGCTGAGTGTGAGGCCTGCCTGGGATTCTCTCATTCCCTCTCTCTCTCTCTCTGCCCCTCTCCCCTGCTCTCTCCCTCTAAAAAAAAAAAAAAAAGAAAGAAAACAGAGGCACCTTCGTTTATAATTAGAGTAATGCTTTACTATAGAGAAACAGCACGGAAAAGATTTAAATCCCACAAGCTTCAAAATGAAATATTTCATGTCACTAGAATGCCCCAAGCATGCATGTAAAAGTCTCTAAAAACAAAACAAGAGCAAAGGCCCTCCTCCATCACCAAATCTGCAATTGGAAAAGAAAACAAGATCAGCTTTGGTTTCAGTTTTTTGTTATCTTTCAACTTTTCCAAACAAGGGCACTTACATTCACCCCATCCTTTGTTTCTTTTACCCAAAGCACCTCTATCCTGAAAAAAATCTCTCCCAAATGCTTTCCAAAAAGAAAACAAAGTAAGCAAGTTAGCCTGGGATAGGAAACTGTCAAAGCCTTTAACAAATATTTCTAATACTTCCTGGCACTCTGTCAACCCACAGATGTACCTCCCCATTCAAGGCTAAGGAGTGCTAGTTAATAAATCAGCTGTGCCTTCCTGTTACTGAAACCTTGCTTACTGTTATTTTTAAATTTTTAGTGTCTTTATTTTTGAGAGGGAGAGACAGAGCACGAGCAGGGGAGGGGCAGAGAGAGAGGGAGACGCAGAATCCGAAGCAGGCTCCAGGCTCTGAGCTGTCAGCACAGAGCCCGACACGGGGCTCGAACTCACAAACCACAGTCTCATGACCTGGCTTAATGCTGAGTAGGGCGGGCCTCATGGGCACAAGACCCGTGTGGTGGCACACAGCCCCACTCTTAAGAGGCGCCCGGTTTGATGCTCTCCTGTTGCCATCTTGAAATCCTCACTAATTTTGAACAAGGGCCCGCATCATTTTCATTTTGCACGGGGCCCCACCAATTATGTAGCTGGTCCTTATGGACCGGTCCACTTACCATAGATGATTGGTACTTACTTGAGGAATAGATAAATGTAATTCAGAGATAACCCCTAAACCCTGGCTTAGAATCTATTTTTATGAAGCAAATATTGTCACAATGGACATTCAAAGGTAAAAAAAGAAGTCATCTGGAAAACCACTCCTCTGACACATTAACTGCCAGTAATTTTTCCCAGTTCTTCACCTGTTCTTGACCACAGAAATATTCCAAATTTTACACAGTTGCAACTGTTACCAGATGACATACAATTATCCTTTTTTTTTTTTTTTTTAATGTCGATTTATTTTTGAAAGAGAGAGACGGAGCATGAGCAGGGGAGGGACAGAGAGAGAGGAAGACACAGAATCTAAAGCAGGCTCCAGGCTCTGAGCCATCAGCACAGAGCCCGATGCAGGGCTCGAACTCACGAGCCATGAGATCATGACCTGAGCCAAAATTGGACGCTAAACCAACTGAGCCACCCAGGCACCTCCAATGATCCTTTTTTTTTTTTTTTTTTTTTAATTTTTAATTTTTTTTTTATTTTTGGGACAGAGAGAGACAGAGCATGAACGGGGGAGGGGCAGAGAGAGAGGGAGACACAGAATCGGAAACAGGCTCCAGGCTCTGAGCCATCAGCCCAGAGCCTGACGCGGGGCTCGAACTCACGGACCGCGAGATCGTGACCTGGCTGAAGTCGGACGCTTAACCGACTGCGCCACCCAGGCGCCCCGACCAATGATCCTTTTTAATAGTTGCCTCATGTTTGACTTCAAGTTAGGAGGACGCAATTCGACATTTTTCTGCTGATGGACACGAATATACACCTTAACGTATATCTTCATGAATATGAGTGTTTTTTATTTCTTTTTCTGATGGAGGCTTGTATCACCTGTGCAGGGGAAAGTAATGAGGGCATTTCTGTGGCTCTACTTTGCTGTAAGGGGCTGTGTTAACTGATCCTCATCCAGTGCTGTATCCACAAACCACACTCTCACAAGCACTGAGCACTACCACATCTTTAAATTGGGCTTAACTGGTAATATAAAATGACTTAGCCAACAATTTTAAGTCTTCACTTAACCTACGTAACAAGATAAACACGTAACAATCGAGGATCTAGATTCTGCCTTTTTCTTCCCATGTGTGTTTATATTGCACATCAAGTGATGGCAAACTGGAAAAGCTTGCAAAACGGGTGAGAGAGGGAACAAGGGGCCGGAATACTGTGCAAAATGGAAAAATCCATTTAGAAATGGAGAATTAGGGCCACCTGGGTGGCTCAGTCAGCTAAGTGACTGGCTCAGGGCATGATCTCACAGTTTGTGAGTTCGAGTCCAGTATCGGGCTCTGTGCTGACAGCTCAGAGCCTGGAACCTGCTTCAGATTCTGTGTCTCCCTCTCTCTGCCCCTCCCCCAGCATATGCATGCTCCCCGCCCCCCCTGCAAGTAAACAAGCATTAAAAAAAAAAGAAATGGAGAATTAGGAGTCATTAAGCGAATACATTCCTTAGTAGGCCAAATTTGGCCCATAAAGTTCAATAAGCCAGATTCTCAAACGTGAAGAAGATGAAGGCTAAAAGCCACCTCCTGCCCTTTTAAGACAGGAAGCCCTCCCTGAGACCAATGAGAGAACAGAGTCCCACCCAACTAAGAAGCCATGTGGGCAGACAGCACAGTCTCTGACACTTTCGTTGTCTAAGCCCGTGGATTGAGGGGGATGGGGGGGCGGGGGCTGTTGTGCAAGCTCTGTCCTTGGAGACTTTAAATTTTTTTTTTTCAACGTTTTTATTTTATTTTATTTTTGGGACAGAGAGAGACAGAGCATGAACGGGGGAGGGGCAGAGAGAGAGGGAGACACAGAATCGGAAACAGGCTCCAGGCTCCGAGCCATCAGCCCAGAGCCTGACGCAGGGCTCGAACTCACGGACCGCGAGATCGTGACCTGGCTGAAGTCGGACGCTCAACCGACTGCGCCACCCAGGCGCCCCTGTCCTTGGAGACTTTAAAAGCACATGAGAAATATCTGTTTCCAGCGGATTTGCTCGCAATGTTGCCACGAGGCAGGGACAAGGGTTCTGTAACGCTCCCCCCACAACTCCCAGGAAGGACACCCACAGAAAGATCCGGCTTACTATTTATGCTGCACCTGGTAGACCACCGGCCTCGTGTCATTGCTCAGGGACACCGGCTCCCAACTCAGAACCTGCTCGGCATTGTACAGGCGAACCTTCGGGTTTCGAGGAGCAGGCAGCTGGGAAAGAGAGTCTTGAAAGGGGCAGAGAATAAGAGAAGGGGGAAGAGGGGGAGAGAGAAAGGGAGAAAGATCGATTACAAAAATATTTCAGTGCACGTCATCAAGCCATTCGTATGCAACTCCGTTTCTGTCCAAGTGCAGAAATGGTATTATGTGTCTCTCTAGGCATGTCCCCTCACCCCCGCCTTTGACTAAATTTGGCATCATCAACACAGTCTGTGGAAAAAAAGAGGGGGTTGGGGCTGCCTTTCTGCCTGCAGACTCCAGTTCTTTTTTAAATGTTTTTCTTTTCTTCAATTTATTTTTGAGAGAGAGAGAGAGACAGATTGCGTGCATGTGTGAGCTGGGGAGGGACAGAAGGAGTGGGGACAGTGGATCCAAAGCAGGCTCTGTGCTGACAGCCAAGAGCCTGACACAGGGCTCGAACTCACGAACCGTGAGATCACGACCTGAGCTAAAGTCAGATGCTCAACCGACTGAGCCACCCAGGCCTCCCCCTGCAGACTCCAGTTCTCTCGAACAGGTCCTGGGTGCCGGGGTCTGGCTCAACTAGAATGCTTACTCTATCTTTAATACGTATGTGTGACTGGGCAGGTTAACTTGACAGTCTGGGCCCCACTTTCTTTTTTCAGGAATAAGGGATAAATAACAGTATAGTCCAGAAGTGAAGGCTGAATTGGGGGCCACGTGACATGCATTAGCCCCAGACTTGCATTAGCAGCAGACGTGCATCAGGACCAAGGGTGCGTTTGGTAAACCTCCACAAACACATGCACGCACTCACACACATCCTCACGCACACGCCCCAAAACAGGCGTGCAAAGCCCGAAGGCACGCGGAGGGGGAGACATGTCTTTTGGGGGGTGTTTTTCAAGGACCCCCAGTATCACGATCACCGAGGTATCGCTTCAAATGCAGATCCCCAGTCCACTCCCCGGACCAGGGAATCCACATTCTCAACACGTTTCCCAGCCTATTCTTATGCACAATGAAGTCTAAGGACTACAAACAGGATAATAACACCCACCCCAGGGAACGACCACCAATGCCAGGGTCCCCCTCCCGGGGTGACCTGGAAGGCACAACCTCGGCAACCCGCCCCCCAAGCAGATACTTCCGCAGGACGGGGCTGGGGACCACAAGTGCGGGGAGCCTTTTCTCTTGCAAGAACACGCAATCATGACGAGACCATCTCTGAGATGGAAAGATTAATGAGAAACGCCCAGAACGTGGAAAGCAAAGTGTGAAAAACATGCTGTTCCAGAATTCAGAGCAGGAAATTCAAACCACATGCTTTCAGTAAATGCATCCAATCTTGACGAACAGCGCCCAGCTCGCGTCTGCCGGCTCTTCTTCTGAAAGATGCGATACCAAGAGTCTGTGGCTGTTTTGTTTACTTCCAGGATGTTCGTTGTCTCCACGGCGATGAGTTCAGGCCCAACTCCGGGCTCGAACTCATGAACTGTGAGATCATGACCTCAGCTGAAGCCGGATGCTTAACCGTCTGAGCCACCCAGGTGCCCCTAGCATCTTTTCTTTTCTTTTTTTTTTTTTTAATGTGTATTTATTTTGGGGAAAGAGAGGGCGTGTGGGGGAGGGGCAGAGAGAGAGAGAGGGAGACAGGATGCGAAGCGGGCTCTGTGCTGAGACACCCAGGCATCCCTCAAATTTTGTGTCTTAAAACCACCCAGGTGTCTCTCTTAAACAGTTCTGGAGGTCAGAAGTTTGAAACTGGTGGGTGAAAGTCAGGGTGTTCCGTGTTCCTTCTGGAAGCTCTGGGGGAGAAATGGCTCCTTGCTTCCTCCAGCTTCTAGAAGCAGCCCACATTCTTTGGCTCTGACTCCTTCCCCCAGCAACACTGGGCCAGTTCCTTCTCTTGCTGCCATCTCTGTGGTCTCACCCTTCTGCTTCCTTCTTCCACCTTTTCAGGGACCCTTGTGATCACACCGGGCCCACGAAGCCCTTCAATCCAGGGTCATCTCGTGACCTCAGGACCCCTCGTCACAGGTGCAAAGTCCCTTTCGCCACACACGGTAACACAGCCGCAGGACCTGGGGCTGAGGATGTGGACATCTCGGGGGAACGTTATGCCGCCCGCCACGGTGCTCGTCACCTTCCCCCCATCTCCAGGGAAGAGCCATCTCCGGGCACCCTCTCCCACCATCCCCACAATCCAGACGTTCCGCTAAGAAAGGAGGCACCGGGGGACACAGCAAGGAGGAAGAGTTTCCACCCTAACCGAGGGCTGGGCCAGGAGAGAGGCTTCCCCGTAGTCGTGGAGGCTCTAGACGAGCCTTCGACTTTCTTTGATTTTCACTTTACCACGGTGGGGGGGAGGACCCGCAGGTTTGCTCTTATGTTTGGGCTTCTTGGAATGCCCTGTCTCACCACATTCAGAGAAGAAAACAAATCTTAGAACTGAGGATGTCACAAGGAAGTACATCAGACTGCCCACTCACTAACAGCTGCCTCTGCAACCTCTCAGAGGGCCTGCCCTTGAACGGCCTCACCCCTGTCTCACAGGCCACATGGGGCCCTCCCGGTTCCTGGGAAACACGGGGCCTGCCCTCGCCACTCCTTCTCTGGGGCTTTCTCTCCCAGCATGCCACGGCTCTCTCCCCCACTCCCTTCGGGTCTCGGTAGAGTGGTTTCCTGTGCAAAATGTCTAGGGCATGGGATTCCCTGCCCCTCCCTGACCTGTCCCCATGGGGCTCTGAATGTGGTGAGACAGGGGATTCCACCTGGGTCCTTTGTTTCCACCAGGCACTGAGGAGCATGGATTCCAAAGCTGGACTGCCCGAGTTCAAAGCCACACGCTCCTGTAGTTGTTTAGCCACTTTGTGCCTCAGCTGTCTCATCCGTTAAATGGGTACAGTACAGACTTCACAGCGTCGTTACGAGGAACGAACGGGTTAGTTTTACAGGGCCGAGGACAGAGTGAGCGCCTCGTGGTCCCTGCCTCTCCTCACCGCCAGCAGTTTATCGACAGTCTCCCCAAGGTGCGAGAGTGGGGAGCTCCAGGAAGGCTGGGTGTTGTCGGACTTGGGGACTGTTTATCCCCACCTCCTGGAGGAGCAGGCACTCAGGACATGGGGCTTGAGTAGCCTACAGCCCAGCAGCGTGCTCTCCTTCAGAGACAACTTAACCCATGTCTCGTCCTCAGCATCGCATCCACTCGAACACCACGCAAAACTTCGGTTCCCTTTTTCCTTCCTCACCTTATGCCCGGTCTTCCCTTTTCTGTGGTCTCTGCTGTGGCCGGCAGTGGGTGGCCAGCTCTGAGCCATGACTTATCTGCTTGGCTCCAAAGGGTCAGTGTATTTAGGGTCATAGCACCTGCTGTCCAGGGTGTCCGTGAAGGCTCGGTGGGAAGAGAACAGAATTTATGGACAAAGGGCTTGGGCTGGAATTCTGATCCTATCCCCCACAGCCACAGATCCTGCCAAGGCCCCACCTGAGCCTCGGTTTCCCCGTGAAGAGTGAGACGGTGCTGTCTCTCCCAGACTCGTAGCGAGGGGCAAATGCAAGACCACAAGTGAAAGGCAAAGCAGACCCTAAGTATATAATTTGTAAGACGTGACTGATTCAGGCCCCGGGCTGAGCACCATATCCAACGGTCTGAGCCTGATGGAGGCAGAACAGCGGCCCCCAAAGATGTCTGTGTCCTGAGAATATATGAGGTTACGTGGCAAAGGGGAACTGGGGCTACAGATGGAATTCAGGTCCCTAAACAAAAGACCCTCAAAGAGGGAGATTCTCCTGAGAGATCCGCGTGGACCACAACGGTGTGTCTCTAGAAGCTAGAGAGGGCAAGGAAGTGATTCTTCCCCAGAACCTCCAGAAAGGAACGCATCCCTGCTGACACCTTGATTTTAGCCCAGTCAGAACCTGCATCTGACCTCCAGATAACACCCTGGTGTTGTTTTAAGGCACTGCGTTGGTGGCGATTTGTGACAACGATAGGAACTAATTCAGTCACTGTAGGTGGACATCAGGGCTTTAATGACAGCCCAGCTCCCACGAGATAAAAGCTCACAGTAAGAGTAGGGGGTACAGTGCTCCCCACTCTACCTTTTCTCTCCGTGGCCTCTGGGGCAACCGCTCATGAACGACTAGTGGGAAGAAGACATAACGTAGGTGCCACCTGTGGGAAGTGTGTCCTCTGTGCCTCACGACCACGGCCTCCTCCTATGCCACCTTCCTGCCCCCACCCACCACCTCTGGTCCACCCTAGCTAGATCTACCCAGGAGGCTTTATACATATTTAAGAATAGGCGCTCCTGGTCTCAAAAGCACAGTTTGATGAACACACAGCACACACAGGTAATAAAATAAAGCATAATTAACATTAAAATTAATCATTTAATCTTGACAACCAAAGACCCTTCAGGATCTTTCTCCACGGATGCGGCATTATGACGAACATCAACGATCCTACCTCTGACACCTTGCAGGGGAGAAGAAGTCAAAAACAACATTCCCTGGGGCACCTGGGTGGCTCAGTCGGGTGAGCATCTGACTCCTGACTGCGGCTCAGGTCATGATCTCAAGGTTCGACGGATGGAGCCCCACCTCGGGCTCTGTGCTGACAGCACGGAGCCTGCGTGGGCGTCTCTCTCTCTCTCTCTCTCTCTCTCTCTCTGCCCCTCGCCCACTCATACTCTCTCTCTCTCAAAATTAATAAATAAACATTTTTTAAAAACTCCCTGAATTCTCCACGCATGCTTTCTATCTCTCAAAATTAATGAATAAACATTAAAAAAAAAAAATCCCCTGAATCCTCCGCCATAACTGAGAAGTCGCTCTTGTTAGTAAATACCGGACATCAGCTAATTTACCTAGCCATTTGTCTCTTCCTATAAAGGATGGTTTTGTTTCCCTGAGAGTAAATGCGGCTATTACCTTCTTGAAAAGAATGGCGGAGTGAATAAAGTCAGATAATGTACGTAAGACACTTACAACCTTGTCTGACCTAGAAGACTGGCCCAATACATGGCGACTACTACTATTCGTTTATCGTTTGCCTCAAAACCTGCCAGCTACTCACTTTCAACTGCTGAGACTATAAGCAAACAGGAGTTACTCAATGACGTTCATTTGCAATGCTTTTCACGTTGTTGGGCGTTTACGGTCTTTCTCAGCGGTCTCTAAGCGCATTAGAAGCTTTGGTCAAATCAGCAAATCGTGGCAATGAAATTCTGTGGCACAAGTCCATTTCCAATCTACTGGAAAACTAAGCAGCGGCTACAATACAAAGAGAAGCCTCAACTCCTCAACATTTAGGTAAATTACTAGGTAGTCAGTTGACTTACGGCACTTTGGTGCACTCGACTAATTTTTTATCTAAAGCAAAGGGCCACCACTTAATGCATTACTACCGAGGGGAACAAAAGACACCACCCCCAAACTTGCCACTTTGGCATGTTGATTATTTTGAACTAAAGTCACGTAAGAAACAGTTGGTGTAATTTTAGGACATTCTGACTTTCTTTTATTCCCTTACAAGCAAGAAATATATCTCTCCCGTATCCTTCCTATCTTCCCATACCAGGAGGGAAGGGCATCTTTATTGCTGGGGAATTCCAGGCTGAGAAGGCTGTATAAATGAACTTTGTTAACTTTGTTAATGTATTACCCCCAGTTCAAACCCCCTAGTTTTGTCAAATCTCCACAAATAATTGTTTCCTGAGCTAAGAGGTATGAAAGCTGCCTGCTTTGGTCACTTCTTTGAGTCTCATATTTTTATAAGCTCCTGTAGGTACAAATTAAATCTGTTTTTCTCCTGTTACTGTGTCTCATGTCAACTTAATTATTAGACCAGTTGAAAAACCCAGAAGGCAAGAAAGGAAAATTTTTCCTTCCCTTACACTACAATGTAGGTCAGGTCCAATATTTCACATGTTATCTTTATAACAACTCTAAGAGATAGATATATTTATAAGTCTTCTCCTTTTAAAAAATTTGTTTCCTGGGGCGTCAGGCTCTGTGCTGACGGCTCGGAGCTTGGAGCCTGCTTCAGATTCTGTGTCTCCCTCTCTCTTCCCTGCTCATGCTCTGTCTCTCAAAAATGAATAAACGTTAAAAAATTTTTTTTAAATAAATAAATAAATAAATAAAAAATTTGTTTCCAATACCTTCATATATTTTTTCTTCTCTGACCATAAAAACAATTCCATGATTACTGAAAGACACTTGTGACTTCTGGAAAAGTATGGAAATGTTTCTATTATCCATTTACTGTATAACCACCGTTAACAGTGTCACTTTGTGCTTTGACTAACAGAGTTTCTCTAAAAATATCCTAGTTTTTTCATAGTTTGCTATGAAAACCTTTCAGGTAGTCACAGAACAGATGAGTATCACACGGCACTATTTTTCAAAGGATCTACGATGAAGTTTTTCTGACGCATCGCACGGACCCAAACTCTGGTAGAATACAAACGAGAGATCATTACTAGAAAGATGGGCATGGCCTCGGGCGTCGGGGCAACATCCAACTGCAAAGTTCCTATGTACTTCTCTCCACCCCTCCACCCCTGGACTCGTGGCAGACAAGTCACAAATGCCACACCGACCACCACTCCTGAGCTGTGGCACCGGTATTAAGTAACCACAGCTACCGCTTGCCCATTACCCAGCTCAGGCAATTACCAACATTTTGCCAAAGCCCACGTCCTGACTGAAGGAAGCCCAGGGAGAGCTGCACACAGATTGCTCAACACTTGAAGCTGAGGAGGGGCGGAGTCAGGATTCAAACCCATCTGTCTGACTCTCCTAGGAAAACGGCCTCCTAGCCGGAGCTCACCCCCTCCTGTGGGAGGCTTCTCTCATCAAGGAGTTCTGGAATTTCAGGGCCTAAGTGATGCTGGCAGAAAACAACAGCAACAACCCGAACCCACACCCCGAGCTTCACAAGGGAGGACATTTCTAAATTCTAGAGCCCCAGCCCATGATAGTCTCTCCCTGGGAAAGAACCCAGCGAGACACAAACACATACGCATCCACACTAAGAATAAATCTCCTGCCTACTTCTTCCTCCCCGAGGTCTTCTTGTCTTTTAGCATTTATATTTGGCTCACAAGTATGATCAGTTAGTGTCAGAGGTAGGAAGGAGGTTGGCCCAGGGACGGGGCTATCTGGATGGGAGCTGAGCTGGGATTAAAAATCTGGTCCCGTGGACTCCCTGCCGCCAACACAACTGGGGGTCCGGCCATTTCTGGGTCCTGCGCTGAGCGCCGCTCCCCCATCTATCCGACCCTGGGGAAATGACCATCTGGATCTCACACCCGCAGTCAAACACACCCCAGCCACGGTCAGACTGAGTCACATCTCCAACACGGAGGTCCCGGCCTGGGGCCGGCCGCCGCCGCACGCAGCTGCAAGGAAGGAAGGCCTGCCTGGGCCCCGCTTCTAACTCGGGCCCCTGGGGAGGGCACGCCGGCCAAGGCCAGGGTGAAGGCTCTGTGGGGCCGGCAGACGCAGCCCTGTCCCAAGCCCTGGATTCCGTTGGCCTTTGTTCGCGCTGAGAAATTCGGAGACGCCGGCTGCACCGGGTTGCACGGAGCCGCGGAGCGGAGGCGGGGGAAGAGGAGCGGCAGGGTATCCAGTTTCCCGCAGGAACGGGGTGTCTCCTGCCCGGAAGGGATGACCCGGGGCCAGGACGCCGGGAGGGACTGCCCGGAATTCCCCGCCGCCCTCCCCACACCCGCGTCGGGGCTTCGCGCAACCGCCGGTCCACTGCGGGCTCCCCGCGTACCCCCAGCCCGTCAGGGCTCCCCGTGGATCGCTCACCCGCTCCGGGCACCCCGCGGACGCCCACCCAACCCGCGCTGCCCGGAGAACTCCCCCGATCGGGGGCACCCCCGCGGACCCCCACCCACCCTGGGCTCCTAGCGGAACCCGCCCACTCGCGGCAGCGCTCCGATTGCCACCCGCCCGCGACGACGCCTCCGTCCGGCCTCGGGGGTCCCGCCGGGCCCGGCTTACCTGCGGGGGGCGCCGCGGCGCCGCGGCCGCCGAGCAGCAGCAGCAGCGACAGCAGCGACAGCGGCGGCAGCGGCGGCAGGAGCGGCGGCGGCCGCATGGCCCGGGGCTCTCGCGCCGCAGGCTCGGCGGCGGCTCTGGGGGCGGCTCGGCCCCGGCGCGGGGTCCGCCGAGCCGCTCACGTCGCCGCCCGGGCGGCCATGGCGACCGCACGGCGCGCGGGGCCCGCCCCTTCCCGAGCGGCGGCGGCGGCGGCGGCGGCGGCGGCGCGTCCCCGGCGGCAGGACAGCCCCGCTCGGCCGCCGCCGCCCAGGCCGGCCCCTCCCGGCGCCCGCGCCCCGCCCAGCCCCGCCGGCCGCGGGACTTTCCCCGCGCCCCTCCCTGCGCCACAACACCCCCCCCACCCGCGCGGTGGCCGCGACATCCCCGCGCGCTGCTGGGACCCCGAGCCCCCGTCGGTCGCCCACCTTCCGGCGCTTGCGACCCCTCTGGGGAGACCTCCGAACCCCAAGGCCCCGGGGTGGGCCGCGTGCTGAGCCTCGCCTCCCCCCCTCCCCGCCCCCCACCCATGCACCCCACCCCCCACCGCCACCCTTCCCTCCCGCCCCCCACCCCCGCCCCCATTCTCTCTTCTCCTGACGCTCCCACCTGCGTGGGGGCACGCGATTCCCCCCTTCAGTTTAAATGCTGCCTTCTGAGCCTCTAAAGTACACACTAAGCTTTCAATCCTTATTTGAAAACCGGCTGAAGGCTGTGGTGGCTGGAAACGGCCTTGGGTGAAGGAAAGTGTGGGGTTCAGGGGAACAGTGGGCACAGAGCAAGTCGGAGGGAAAGCGAGAAACGTCCCACATTTCAGGATGGTGCGTGGGTTTAGGCCCCGGTCTGGGCTGCCGAGTGTATGAGGAAGTAACTTCTCGAGCTGGGGGAGCGCAGTGGGGTGCGGCGGGGCAGGTGGGGAGGCCTACTGTCCCAGCCTCAGCCGCCCTCCGGTTCTGCCAGCTGGAAGGATCTGGGTCATCTTGGTTCTCCCACGATGGGCTTTAAACCCAGCTGCGCATGGAAGGAAAGGGGCGAAGAAGAGAATGAGTGGGGGACATCAAGAATTAAAGAACGGCGTCACCAAGGCCCAGTTAGGAGTCTGCTGGGCTCCTTGGCCGCATAGTATTCGGCAACATAGGGCTTTACTTCGGGAGTTCCTACAGTTTATTTTATTTACTTTAAGAAAAAAAATTTTTTTAAGTAATCTCTGCACCCACCGCGGGGCTAGCATTTACAACCCCGAGATTAAGGGTCACAGGCTCCACTGACTGAGCAAGCAGGGAGCCCTCGACTTCTTGCATTTTTATTTCCTTTTTTGTAGAACTCTTGAAATTGGTCACTGTTGTGAAAATATGTCAGAAAATATCTAGCAGTTATCTGAATGATGCTTTGAGTGAGTTTCTCAAGGCACAGAGACATGTTTATAGGTGAACTGAAAAAGGCAGCGTGTAAATCAGAATCCCTGTCCAAGTGATGTGTTGAAATGATTGGAGGGGCCCTGGGCGGCTCAGTCTGTGAACCGACTCCAACTCTTGATTTGGGCTCAGGCCACGATCTCATGGTTCCCTAGATCGGTCCCCCAGTCCGGCTCTCTCTGCCACAGCGAGGAGTCTGCTTGGGACTCTCCCTCCCTCTCTCTCTCTCTCTCTCTCTCTCTCTCTCTCTCTCCCCTTCCTCTGCTTGCTTGCATGTGCATGCATGCTCTCTCTCTCAAAATAAATAAACTTAAAAAAAATGATTGGAGGAAATATGCCAAAATACTAACATATCATAGGTAGCAGGATTACGAATGGTAATAGTATTCTTTTTTTTTTTTTCAACGTTTTTTATTTATTTTTGGGACAGAGAGAGACAGAGCATGAACGGGGGAGGGGCAGAGAGAGAGGGAGACACAGAATCGGAAACAGGCTGCAGGCTCCGAGCCATCAGCCCAGAGCCTGACGCGGGGCTCTAACTCACGGACCGCGAGATGGTGACCTGGCTGAAGTCGGACGCTTAGCCGACTGCGCCACCCAGGCGCCCCGGTATTCTTTTTTTATAATCCCCCCTGCAAGGGCATATTTCACTTTTATAATCAAGAAAAAAAAAATCATATTAAAGGAAGGGACAAATGTGCACCTGTCTCAGCCCAGGCCAGGGAGCGCTTGTGATCTACTTGGCTGTAGATGTTTTCAGAGGCAGTGACAATGGTCTTGGGGGTGGGGGGGTGGGGGGAGGATGGTAAGTCCCATTCCCCCTCCCCCTCCCCCCCCCCCCCCCCCCCCCCCCCCCCCCCCCCCCCCCCCCCCCCCCCCCCCACTCCCTGCAAGAGAATACTTGTTTCTTCCCAGCTGGAGAATCTCCCTCCGAAGCTCTTCCCTGCTAAAACTTAGAGGGTTTACATTTTCCTTCCAGAAGTCCTTGTCAGAGGGCTAAAAGGAGCATGCCCAGTTTGCTGCGTAGCGGTCCACCCTGCTGACACCTTAAGCACACAATATCCCCGACGCAAGTAACTGCCAAGCAGATGTCTTGCAAAGGCCAGTTCTCAGCGGGTGGCATTTCCCGTTTCTTGTTCCTCCTGGCTGGAAGACTTTTACTTTTGAGGTCATTGCTGGATGACTCTGACTTCCACAGAGATTTTCCACCAAAGAGAACGTGAAGCCAATCCTGTTGGCATTTCTTGTGGAAGATGTCCAAGCATCCACCACCCTTTGTCCGGTTCCATGGATAGCCCCCACGGCATCATGCAGTTCCTCGGTCATGGCTCATGACAGGGACGTGGGTTCCTTTCTGCAGCTTCTCCCTTCTGGAGGCGTGTTTACTGCGAAAGGACCAAAAGCTGAACCCCTAGGGGCCCTCCCTTGCACAACTCTCTTCCACGGTCCTGGAAGGGGCTGCCAGCTCTGTGTTCACATGGTCATATGTTCCTCTGAAGTCTGCAAAGTAAGAGCTTTTAACCACAATGGTTATGACCTCTGTCTCTTCCCTCTTTGACGTACTTCTCCAGGAGGGCGGTGCTGGGGCGGCTCTAGCTTGTGTGTGTGTGTGTGTGTGTGTGTGTGTGTTTTGAGAAGTGTCTTGATGGTATATATCAACAATAAATTGTCAAGTCAAAAGAAACATTTCTAGGGCACCTGGGTGGCTCAGTCGGTTAAGCATCTAACTTCAGCTCAGAGCATGATCTCGAGGTTCGTGGGTTCGAGCCCCACGTCGGGCTCTGTGCTGACAGCTCAGAGCCTGGAGCCTGTTTCAGGTTCTGTGTCTCCCTCTCTCTGACCCTCCCCAGTTCATGCTCTGTCTCTCCCGGTCTCAAAAATAAATAAACGTTGGGGCGCCTGGGTGGCGCAGTCAGTTAAGCGTCCGACTTCAGCCAGGTCACGATCTCGCAGTCCGTGAGTTCGAGCCCCGCGTCGGGCTCTGGGCTGATGGCTCAGAGCCTGGAGCCTGTTTCCGATTCTGTGTCTCCCTCTCTCTCTGCCCCTCCCCCGTTCATGCTCTGTCTCTCTCTGTCCCAAAAATGAATAAACGTTGAAAAAAAAAATTAAATAAATAAATAAATAAATAAATAAACGTTAAAAAAAATTAAAAAAAAAAGAAATCTGTAACTTGTGATTTATTTTCTCAGTGTATGTAAATATTTTTGTATCTAATTTTATATTCTTAGTTGTGTATGCTTTAATACACAATATACAATTAATATAATGATTGACATATAAATAATATATTAATACATACATCATTATGTAAATAAATATAAATGTGCAAACACAAATAATAGAATTGATAATACTGTATAAACTTCAGCCTTACAAAACCCAAATTCCTCCTTCCCTTTCCATTAACTTGCTGCCTCCTTACCAGTTAATCTTCCCGAAGCGTTTTCCTTACGCTAATAATCTGGAGGTGCTCCCCCCACCTCCCTCGGGAGGGTAGCTGAGGGGGGGTGGGCAGAAAGGAGCCAACACTGGTTGATGGCCCCGGGGGCTTCTGCATGCATTGTATCACTCAGTCCTCACGGTTAAGGGGGTTACGACTGCCATTTCACAGATGAGGAGACTGAGGCCCAGGGAATTAAGTAACTCGCCCTTACTTGGGCAAATCCACTTGGTGGATTTGCATGGCGTCAGTGTAGCTAAGGTGTAACTGCATTTCCTCGAATTCCCCTTCCTGCAGAGTTTCCAGTTGGCATGGGGAAGAGAAGGATGTTTTCGTACAAGATTTGGAAGCTTCAGCCATATTCCTTCCCTCTCAGGAGGCTGGGGCGGGGCTCGAGGCGTTGTTGCAATTCGTAGCATTGTGGCTTCTCCGCCGGCATCCTGGATGGCTGTGGCCCCAGCCCAAGACTCTTCCAGCTCCTGCTACAGCCTCCCCGTCTCCTGGGAGACGCGGGCGCGTGTTAGCTGCCCGACAAAGGGCGCCAGCTTTTCTAGCAGGACACCCGTGCTGTCATCCATGCTGGAGGCTTGGAGCTGGTGAGAGACGGGCTGATGGTGGTCCCAGCTCAGCCTTAGCTTCCGGCTCGTCCTTGGTGCCGTCTGGCCTTCTCTTCCTGACCACTTGCACTCAGAGCCGCAGCCTCCGGCCCTAGACACTGGAAAACCAGTCCCACCTAGACTGTGTAGTTGACTCCGGCAATAGCCCAGGGTCCAACCCTTCTCTCTCTCTCTCTCTCAAACACACACGCACACACACACACACACACACACACACACACACGGTGCTTCTACTTCTCCGACCCAAACCTGACTGATCATACCCCCAAGTCGCACAGCCACCAGGTGGTGGGAGGGCTCTTGGCCCGTCCTGCTTAGCTTCAAAGCCCCTTGCACCTCACGCCAAACTGCTCACCTGCCATGTCAGTCCACCTGTCACCAGGCCTGGCTCTGGCTGCCTGATCATGCTTTCTGCGGCTCCCCGCCCGACAAGGCCCTGCTCGTCCATCCGTGCGTCTTTGATGATGTACTTCCTGAGGGTCCCCACGCACTCCTTCTCATCTGACGCCACCTGCCCCCCTTCCTTTGCCTCTCACCTCTTCCCCCCCCACCCCCCGTACCTCAAATTCTAAAACTCGATCTCTTGCTGGAGCTCGCACTTGCTGAGAGCTCTGTTGCCCCTCCCTCCCACCTTCTTCTGTTCCTTACCAGCTCGTGTGAGCCTTGACCTTTGCTGAGATGGTTGCCTCCAACGTGCAGGGGGGTGAGTGTCCCCCCATAGATTCAGACAGAGCAGCAAGAGTTCTGAGCACAGAGTAGGCCCTGAGCACGGCTAAATGGGGCCTTGATTTGTCGCTAGGAGTCCTCTGTTCTAAGAAATGCCAACAGCAAGGTCAGAGGGATTGGCATAGAAGTAAAAGGACAAGTTTACCTCAGGGGTCTAGTGACTGGAGCCTATCTTCTCACTGTGTCCCTCACGAGGTCCCCTTTCCTCTTCCTGCAAACTTGCATTTCTGGCTCCCCCTTCCCATGGGGCCCCATAAAACCTCATTCTGAAAATGCACACTCTTTTCTCCTTTACTGCCTTTTCTGAGGGACCCTTGCAAGAATAACTGTCACAAAGTACATTATGCATTCCATGCCTCTGTAAAACGGGAGTATCTAGAAATTTGGCCAAGAGAAGAGAGAGTAGACAGAGAGAGGAGGAAATTTTTCACTTCCTTTTTTTTTTTTTAAATAATTTTTTTAAAGTTTATTTTGAGACAGACAGAGAGAACATGAGCAGGGGAGGGGCAGAGAGAGGGAGGGAGAGAAAGAATCCCAAGCAGGCTCGGCAGGGTCAGCCCAGAGCCCAAAGTGGGGTTCGAACTCACAAAACTGTGAGATCATGACCTGAGCAGAAATCAAGAGTCAGGTACTTAACCAAGCGAGCCACCCAGGTGCCCCTCCCGGGTTGTTTTGTTTTGTTTTGTTTTTTGTTTTAAGTAGGCTTCACGCCCAGCATGGAGCCCTACTTGCGGCTTGAACTCATGATCTCAAGATAAAGATCTGAGCTGAGCTAAGAGTCAGACACACTCAGCTGACTGCGCTACCCGGGTGCCCGTTTATGGCTCTTTTTAACCTTTTCTTTCTTTCTTTCTTTTTTAAGTTTTAATTTCTTTCTTTTTTTTTTTTTCCACGTTTATTTATTTTTGGGACAGAGAGAGACAGAGCATGAACGGGGGAGGGGCAGAGAGAGAGGGAGACACAGAATCGGAAACAGGCTCCAGGCTCCGAGCCATCAGCCCAGAGCCCGACGCGGGGCTCGAACTCACGGACCTCGAGATCGTGACCTGGCTGAAGTCGGACGCTTAACCGACTGCGCCACCCAGGCGCCCCGAGTTTTAATTTATTTCTTTTAAGAGACAGAGAGAATGCAAGTGGAGGGAAGGGCAGAGAGAAAGGAAGGGTCCCAAGCAGGATCCATGCTATCAGCACAGAGCCCGATGTGGGTCTGGAACTCACGAAACCGTGAGATCATGACCCGAGCCAAAATTAAGAATCAGACGTTTAACCGACTGAGCCACCCAGGCGCCCCTCCTTTTAACCTTTTCAAAAAGAGAAGATACTCCTCTTTTTAGGTGCATGCCAATGCTCTAATATCCCTGACCCTGGTGAGTCCCCTGAAAAAGCCCCAACGACTCCAGGGTTAGGGCCCAGGGCTTTGGGAAGGTTCCAGTGGGAACTGGAAGGGGTGGGTTGGAGATTTCTTCATGGGTTCCAGGCCAGGGTTTGTGTAATGAACCTTCTCCCGTTTTGTAATTTAGAGAAACTCAAACCTCTCCCTGTTTTCCAGAGGGATTAAGATTGTATCAGTAACCTTTTGTGTTTAAATTTGCCATCGGGGTCCTGGAGACTTCCAGGAGAAACCTGGCAGGTTGGACATGAGCGTAGGTCACCAGCAGGCTCAGACTAGGAGGTGACTGCCATAAATAAGCTGAGTGCAGCCAGGAGGCCTCACATGAGGCATCTGATGAGTCACGACAAGCACCAGCAGTTAACTGGGAGTTGTGCTCACGCTGATAAGAATAGGCACCATTTATTAAGACCTTGGCCTAAGCCATATCCCTCCCTCCTCCTAACCAACGTACGTTTCTCTTGTTTTCTGACTCGACCTTTTGAATGCCCTTGGTATATCTGGGGAATGGTCAGCCCTGTGAATACTCAACCTTCCAGGAAATGCAAATTCCCAGCCTCCCTTACAGCCACGTGGCTTAGCCCAGGCCAAGCTACCACGTCATACCTTTTCCGGACCAGAAATCATGAAACT
Organism: Prionailurus bengalensis; assembly: GCF_016509475.1. Classification (NCBI taxonomy): domain Eukaryota; kingdom Metazoa; phylum Chordata; class Mammalia; order Carnivora; family Felidae; genus Prionailurus; species Prionailurus bengalensis. The sequence goes on from NC_057350.1 coordinate 11,920,036, forward strand.
GTTCACCGCACAAGAACCAACAAGAGTCCCCTTCAGACCCCAGTTCGTGATGTTTCATGAGGGAAATCATACAATCAAGAGAATTTTATGGTACATATTCTACAAGTTAAAAGCATTTATTTATTTTTTTAATTTTTTAATGTTTATTTATTTTTGGAAGACAGAGACAGACAGAGCGGGGGAGGGGCAGAGAAGAGAGGGAGACACAGGACGCAAAGCAGGCTCCAGGCTCCGAGCTGTCGGTGCAGAGCCCGACGCGGGGCTCGAACTCGCGAACCGTGAGATCACGACCTGAGCCGAAGTCGGACGCTTAAATGACTGAGTCACCCAGGAGCCCCAAGGCTACAACTTTCCGTTTGCAAACAGGCGCTGGCTGGGCCACGACCCGGGCAGTGCTGGCCAGCCCGTAGGTCCACTGGTAGGTGTGTAGGAACAATCACATTCTTCCCTCTATGATTTTCTCCTGTGTGTCTTCCTTGTTCTCATACAACTGCCACATTCACAACACTTCTGACACTTCTGGTCGCCAAACGTGTGTGTGGTTTTCCCCATGCCAAGCAATTCTCCGTGACACCGGCTGGGTGTCCTACAATTTGACTCCCTTCTGACGTCATCAACCTGGAGACAGTGTCGGATCCCACAGAGTCAGGGCTCCGTCCCACAAGACCGCTCCCACCCTATTTCAGATGTCACTTGTAGAGAGTAGGTCCCCAGGTGAGCCACAACTGTTGTCTGACTGGGCTACAAATCCAAAGTCCCATGACCCCCTCCTGAGGTTTGATTCATTTGCTAGAGGGGCCTTCAAAACTCTGGGAAACACCTTCTCACACTTAGCAGCTCATTGAAGGATATGGTCAGGGAAACAGATGAACAGTCAGATGAAAAGGTACATGGGGAGAGGTCTGGGAGGGTCCCAATCCAGAAGCTTCAGCCCCAGTGGAGCTGGGGTGTCACCCTCCCACCACGTGGATGCGTTCACCAACCCGGAAGCTCTCCCGATACTATATTATTGGGATTTTTTATGGAGGCTTCCTCATGTAGGCACGATCAATAATGAACTCTGGAGTTAATGTTTCAGCCCTTCTCCCTTCTTGAGAGAAAATTCCAAGCTTCCAATCATGGCGTGTTCTTTCTGGTGACCAGCTCTCATCCAGGGGCCATCCCCAAGCCCACTCAGAGTCACCTCATGAGAACAAAAGACACTCCCATCACCCAGGAAATTACAATGGTTTCAGGAACTCTATGCCGGGAACCAGGGGCAGAGATTAACATATATTCTAATATCTTACAGCAGTGAAGAGGAAGAATTATCTGCAACAGCAGGTTTCTTCATTGACTTCCTTCCCCTCCACAGACAATTCTTTGTGGGTATACATTTCCCTTGAAGAGACTCATGCCAAAGTTGAAACTTCTAGAAGAGGCTGATGTAATAATGCCGATCACCTGAATCAACACACTGGCTTAGCTTGGGAAATACCTACGAAACATCAGCTGAATCCCACTTCTCAGTAAAAAAACCAAAAAAAACCCAAAAAAACAAAAAATGCTGTACCTCATTCTCTGGAATTCTAAGGCAGCTCAGAATAATAAATATACTGTATGGTTGTTTCTTTCCTCCTTTTTTTAATGTTTATTTATTTTTGGGGGGGTGGGGTAGGAGCAGAGAGAGTGGGACAAAGGATCTGAAGCAGGCTCTGTGCTGACAGCAGCGAATCTGATGCGGGGCTCGAACCCACAAACAGTGAGATCATGCCCCGATCCAAAGTTGGATGCTTAACCGACTGAGACACCCAGGTGCCCCTGGCTGTTTTCTCCTTAATACATCTCTTTCTTTCTTTCTTTCTTTCTTTCTTTCTTATGTTTGTTTATTTTTGAGAGAGACAGAGAGAGACAGATCACGAGTGGAGGAGGGGCAGAGAGACAGGGAGACAGAATCCGAAGCAGGCTCCAGGCTCTGAGCTGTCAGCACAGACCCCGATGCAGGGCTTGAACTCCAGAATGGTGAGATTATGACCTAGACCAAAGTCAGATGCTTAACCAACTGAGCCACCCGGATGCCCCTTAATGCATGTTTTTCTTAACGTAAAGGTTTGTAAATAAAATAGCGTACATGGTACAAAATATTAGATAAGAAATTATAGGTCTAGGGCAAAAGTATGAGTGTAGGACATGAAGACAGAGAATGTGTTGTGACAGGGAGGCAGTATGTCCACATGTGGTCCAAAAGTCCACATTGACTAAACTCAGCTTCCTAGCAATCAAAATACAAACCAGACTTCTTAATGTCCAAAGGTGCATTACGAAAGGCAGTGAGGGGCACCTGGGTGGCTCAGTCGGTTAAGCGTCTGACTTCAGCTCAGGTCACGAACTCACAGTTTGTGGGTTCGAGCCCCGCGTCGGGCTCTGTGCTGACAGCTCGGAGCCTGGAGCCTGCTTCGGATTCCGGGTCTCCCTCTCTCTCTCTCTGCCCCTCCCCCACTCGCGCTCTGTCTCTCTCTGTCTCTCAAAAATAAATAAACATTAAAATAAAAAAAAGGCAGTGAAAAGCACTCTCATTTTGCTTCAGGTCTGACTTCTGCTCCAGACGATGGCTACTATCGCACTGGTTGTACGTGGGCTAACTTGCAATGGAATGGAAAAAGGGGCCAGCTTTCATTACGGCTTTTGTCCTTGCTGTAATAACAGTATATGCTCGCTGTGGTGAACCTAAAAGACAGAAAAATAACAAAGCGGAGGAAAAAATTTCCCCCATACTCTTACGACCCAGAAACAACTACAGCTTACGCCTTGAAACTCCTAAATTCTTGAGGAGCAGTAAACGGCAAGGGGGCAGCGTTACTTCCGTTTTTGAGAAGATTGTAGAAACCACAGTCAGGCTGGGCTAGCGGGGGGGGGGGGGGGGGGGGGGGGGGCGGGGGGGGGGGGGGGGACCTTGTTTCTCACGTGCTTGTGTTTCACGACTGTGTAAAAATCAGGCCGCCTATAGTTGCAGGATATGCTACAGACGCTGTCTTGACTTTGCAAAGCCCAGAATAGGACTTGGGCCCGGGGGAAAAAAAGATGCCAGAGACATCATGTTCATTCTTTAGCAATCCTCAAGCTTACGCCCTGGGTTGCCTAACTTTCTCCGTGTAGAGCCATGCAAAGTCACAGGCATCTGGCGGCAGGCTGTTACCTGGAACTCTCTTACATTTCGTGGGTGTTGAATGCCTTGTGAATTTCCCTTCTCTCGTAGTCTTACGTTATCGTGAACGTGAACTTCCATTTTGCCTTTGAAACCTCAGACATCATAGTTATGTGACTTACTGGGTGTCCCTAGAAAACGAATCAAAACAAAACAAACACAAATTCATTTAGGTACAATTTGTTGGTGAAGGCAAGAACAGAAAGAGTCCAGGGGTAGCAAACCATGTTCAGAAAGCACAGGTTGTTTTCAGTTCACACCCTTCCTTCCTTCCTTCCTTCCTTCCTTCCTTCCTTCCACCCTTCCTTCTTTCCTGCCTTTCTCCTTCCCTCCCTCCCTCCCTCCCTTCCTCCCTTCCTTCCTTCCTTCCATCCACCCTTCCTTCCTTCCTTCCTTCCTTCCTTCCTTCCTTCCTTCTTTCCACCCTTCCTTCTTTCCTGCCTTTCTCCTTCCCTCCCTCCCTCCTTCCCTTCCTCCCTTCCTTCCTTCCTTCTTTCCACCCTTCCTTCCTCCCTTCCTCCCTCCCTTCCTCCCTTCCTTCCTCCCTCCCTCCCTCTCCACCCTTCCTTCCTCCCTCCCTCCCTCCCTTCCTCCCTCCCTCCCTTCCTCCCTCCCTTCCTTCCTTCCTTCTTTTCTTCCCTCTCTGGTTCATTGAACACATGTTTATTGAGCTTCTACTCCACACTGGGCCCTGTTTTGAACCCAAGAAACAAGAACTCTGAGCTTGTGGAGTTTGCATTTTAATGGAAGTAACAGAGGACACCAAGGCCACCCAACGAACGCAGCATCTTTTATCTCAGACCATGCTGGATGTGCTACTGACAGGTTGATGAGTCAGACTGGATTCTGTCCCAGGACGCTCTCCTTGGGTCTGCAGTCATGAATTCTGTAGGAGCCCTTTTCTCTCTTCTGTCCTGGTGCTAGTGTTAGGTCCCGAGGTGACTGGACTGGGCCCTCTGCGTGGAGAGTGGGGAAGCCCTGGCAGGAACTGAGGTGGCCCTTTGGCTGTGCCCAAGAAGTACTGACTCACACAGCTTTTTAAAGTCACTAGATCGAGGGAAACCCTAGATGGAGGGATTTGGGAAGTGTTCACCACGGGGCAGTTTCTTCTGACCTGCCTGAGGGTCTGACCCCCAGCTTGGAGTTCCATCCCCACCCCTGACTTGGGGGAGCCTCCTGCCCTGCCTTGACCTTCCCCAGACATGCAGTCGGGAGGGCACTGTCACCTGCTGGCATTGTCCCAGTCAAATAAATACCCAGGACCCTGGGGAGAGCTGCAAATACTTCCTCACTCACCCCCCGCAAGTGGTACAGGGGGCTCTATGCAGAGGAAGCCCCAGAACCTCCCTGGACCATCTCAGACCCAGAGATACTCTTTGTTTCTCAAACGGACATCTCTCATATTGCTTTAGTCCTGGGGCGGCTGGGTGGCTCCGTCGGTTAAACGTCCGACTTCAGCCAGGTCACGATCTCGCGGTCCGGGAGTTCGAGCCCCGCGTCGGGCTCTGGGCTGACAGCTGGGAGCCTGGAGCCTGCTTCCGATTCTGTGTCTCCCTCTCTCTCTGCCCCTCCCCTGCCCATGCTCTGTCTGTCTCAAAAACAAATAAACATGAAAAAAATGTTTTTAAAAAAGTGAGCCAGTCCTAAAGCACTTTGACTCAAATGGAGGTTATTCTAGGAAATACATCCAACACCTAAATTTGACTTCTCCAAGGATTGAAAGAGATGAATACATTTACTTTTTACCCCTCAACAAATATTTTTTTCAGCCAGTATTTATTGAACACTCACTTATGTGCCAGGCATTGCTCTAGATACAGCCTGGAACAAAGCATTGTAGCTACATTTAAACTGCAACACCCCCCCATGCTTTAATAATTTAATCATTACAAACCAAAAAACAAAGAAACAAAAAGTCATTTGAAAAGGAAGCCAGACAAATGGGCAAAACTGATTACTGGAAATATGCTGCATTTCCTGACCCAGATACATGTTTTCATCCGCAGAAAGTGTATCTTTTCTTTTAAGTTTATTTACTTGAGAGAGAGAGAGAGAGAGAGAGAGAGAAAGTGTGAGTGGGGCAGTGGCAGAAAGAGAGGGAAAGAGAGAGGGAAAGAGAGCGAATCCCAGGCAGGCTTCCTTCCACACTGTCAGGGGGGAGCCCGATGCAGGGCTCGCCCCCACACACTGAACTGTGAGATCATGACCTGAGCGGAAGCTGGACGCTTAACCGACTGGGACATTCAGGCACCCCAAGAAAGTGTATCTTTAAAAAAAATTTTTTTTAACGTTTATTTATTTTTGAGACAGAGCATGAACAGGGGAGGGGCAGAGAGAGAGGGAGACACAGAATCGGAAACAGGCTCCAGGCTCTGAGCTGTCAGCACAGAGCCCGACACGGGGCTTGAATTCACGGACAGCGAGGTCACGACCTGAGCCGAAGTCTGATGCTTAACCGACCGAGCCACCCAGGCGCCCCAAAAGTGTATCTTTTAAAAAGGTGGGCACCCCTATGCTTTGACTTCACAACACTCAGAAACAAGAACTATGGAATCAGTTTTTTTGGTTTTTGTTTTTGTTTTTCTTTAGTTTCACCATTCATTGAATTAGCAACGAATCTAATCTTCAAAAGTTATCACACTAGCTTTGCTGTCATTTCTCAAGGAGAATCAGAGACCTGAGAGTCATAGACATTTCCTACATGAGATGCTTTGTATAAATCAGACTTGGTTTATCACCAGCATTGACAACACCAGAGCTAGAGAAAGAACTAGGTCTGAGGACACATGCACGGTCTTATATAATGTTTAGCCTGCCCTGATTATTACAAAATCAGAACAGCGAGAATAGTTGTGGTAGCGAATCATTTTTTTGCTACGTCAATGAAATCAAGTCCAGTTACCTGTCCAACTTTCCAGGGCTCGCTAGAGTTTGGACCAAGACCAGGAAACGGGGGAAGGGCGCTCAGGCATTGAACCTGCGGTGAGCACAGCTGAGATGCTCATCAATCCACTCGAAGGGGGTGGATCAGCCTGGGCTCCAGATCCTTCCTGGCAATGGCAATTAGATACTACCTTCAGCCTCCTGCCACTCAGGGACGTGGCTGCACCCAGTGCGGCCTGGGGCCAGGGGAAGGGAGGGCCCTTGTTCTTGACCTTTTTCTGCAAACGTTCCCCACCCCCACCTCCCACCCTCCAAAGAAACAACATTGACATCTCGGCGAACGCAAAACAGAAGAGACTGTTTCTATTCCGCGAATTAAATTCCTCTTTAGTCCTTCACTTGAAAGCAGATCGGGTCTCATTTCTAAGAATCAAAATGCAAAGCTTCTGCGCAACCTTGCTTTTAGAAATGGTTTGTCGATGGTAGGTAAAGGACCACACAGGTGACAGTGGAAAAGAATAAGAAATGATGGTAATACCAGTTAGGAGGGAAAAGTACGACTAGAAAGTGAAATGTGCTTTGTTGTTACTTTTCTTTTTTTAATGTTTACTTATTTCTTTTGAGTGGGGAGGGGCAGAGAGAGAGGGAAAGAGAGAATCCTTAGCAAGCTCCACACTGTTGGCACAGAGCCAGTGGGGGGCTGGATCTGACAAACCATGAGATCATGACCTGGGCGGAAATCAGGACCTATTGGTCAACCAACAGAGCCACTCAGGAGCCCCTGCTTTGTTGTTATTTAAAACAACAACAACAACAAAGAAAAACCCACAAAAAACTGCAATATAATAGCTGTTGCTTGCTCAGTATTTGGAGGTATAATAAAATCTTTTTTTTTTAATGTTTATTCATTTTTGAAAGACAGAGAGAGAGCACAAGGAGGGGTGGGGCAGAGAGAGAGGGGGACACAGAATCCTAAGCAGGCTTCAGGCTCCGAGCTGTCAGCACAGAGTCCAACATTGGGCTTGAACTCCTGGACAGCGAGATCATGACCTGAGCTGAAGTGACGCTTAACTGACTGAGCCACCCAGGTGCCCCGTGGAGGTATAATAAAATCTTTTGTATGAAACAGCACCTAAAGTGGCGTCTGGGTGGCTCAGTCGGTTAAGCGTCTGACTCTTGATCTAAGCTCAGGTCAAGGTCTCATAGTTTGTGGGTTCGAGCCCTGCATCAGGCCAGTACAGAGCCTGCTTGGGATTCTCTCTCTCTCCCTCTCTGCCCCTCCCCTGCTTGTGCTTCCTCTCCCTCTCCCTCTCTTTCTCAAAAGGAATAAACAAACAAACAAACAGACTTTAAAAAAAACCAGCACCTACGATAAAACATGTTTTCCTCTAGTATCTAATAGCCATTAGTCTTTTTTTTTTTTTGTCTGTAAAGTTTATATTTTGGACAATTTTAGATTTACAGAAGAGGCACAAAGATAGTACAGAGAGTTCTGTATGCTCCCCACCCTGTTTCAGTTTTCCTGAGGTTCTTACATTACAAAGGATATTTGTCAAAACCCAGAAATCAACATTGGTATCTTAATATCCCCTAAACCCCAGACTTTGTTTGGATTTCACCAGTTTCCATGTAAATGTCTTTTCTCTGTTCCAGGATCTACTCCAGGATTCTTTTTTGAAATGGCAGATTCGGGATTCCAAAAAGTGTAGAATTAATCGTGTATTATCCTATTGGTAGTATTGAAATCTAGACCTGCTAGTGTTGCTTGGATTTTAAAAATAAACCAAATCGAAAAGACGAAAAAACTGGATTTGTCCCTTACAAACAAGAGCTTGCCAAGGGAGGGAATTTTTACTCTCCTTATAATCTTGACATCCTTTATTGTATTTTTTAAATGTTTATTTATTTATTTTTGAGGGAGAGAGTGAACGAGCAGGGGAAGGGCAGAGAGAGAGAGAGAGAGAGGGAGAGAGAGAGAATCCCACACAGGCTCCTCACTGTCCGTGCAGAGCCCGACATGGGGCTCGATTCCACAACCTCAAGGTCATGACCTGAGCCAAAATCAAGAGTGAGACTCAACCGACTGAGCCACCCAGGGTCCCCCTTAACATCCTTTATGTTAAAATTGTTCACAATGCGGAAACTCTGGGCGTGACCAAAACTTTGATTGTGGTGGTGTTTCATATATGTAAAAAAACTCATGAAAACGTACATGTGAAACATGCATAGCATAATGTATATCAACTGTACCTCAATCAAGCAGCAAAAAAGAAAAAAAAAATACTGTATGTCAAATCTAAGACCTTAAAATAGGGCTGCAAAATGCCTTGTCAATGTTTGTCGAGACAGCAGATCAGTCTATCCGTTCCACGAGTCAAAGTCCACCTTTCAGAGAACCTCAATGAGAGGGAGTTTTAACTCTAAAGCTATTTTGCCCTTAATCTGAATCGGAAAGCAGATCAGGACCCGTATACAAAATGGTTCCAAGTCAGTGCCGGAGGCTCTGACCCCCTCAGGGAGTCCCAAGGCCTGGGGAGACTCCATTGTCACTTTGGGCCTGGGCATGCCAACAACCCAGTGATGTCATATACAAACTGGGGCTCGTCCTACCTGCGGGTCAAAGGTCACTGGAGCTGATAAGAAGAGAAAATATACCAAGAGACCGCAATGGTCTCCACTGAGAAATGAATATGTCATACACCGGGCCGCCGAGGAAAGGTTTTAAAAAAACAAACGTCACAGAATAAAATAACTAGATGTAACTAAATGTAGTAGATGTCATACATGTCCACGATTATAATTTACAATGCCAAGATCCACAGAGCTCTGCAAATCACAGTTTTGGAACTCGTGGTCTGAATTAACATTCTCCAGGGGGCAACCCCAGAGCATGTGGCGTGTGAACAGGAGGCCCCCCGAAGAGGGCCGCTGTCCTCTGGAAAGGGAGGGGCCCCTGAGAAGGTTCCCCGGGAGGTGTGCGGTCAGCATGGGGCCCGGAGTCAGGTGCGGAGGTGGCCTGGGCTGATGGGTCACTTGGGGAAGGTAGAACTTTAGGAAAGGGAAGGGAGGGTCTGGGCTCCTCTTTGGAGAGGAGGTGGGAGCCATGGTCTTGACGAGCTCCGGGACACTAAATGTGGGTGACCTGCCCTTGCCTCGGACTCCCCGCTGAACAGAGCCCGCCCTCCCGGAAGCAGGTCTACTAAAGCTGAGGAAAGGCCAGGTGACAAAGGAAGGCATGACTGCAGCCGGGGATGACCCCAAGTATGCTCAGGTTAACACAGCCTGGACTTCCTGCCGCCGTGGTTAGGCAGGTGCTTGGAAGCTGGGGTCAGCCACCAGGCTGGCTTAGGAGTAACAGAAAAGGGATCAACAGGGGGGAATTCGCTTTCCAGAATAATGTCTGGTGTTTTTTTTTTTTCTTTAACATTTATTTATTTTTGAGAGAGCGTGAGGCGGGGGAAGGGTAGAGAGAGGGAGACACAGATCTGAAGCAGTCTCCAGGCTCCCAGCCGTCAGCACAGAGCCCGCCGCGGGGCTCGAACCCACGAACCGCGAGATCACGACCTGAGCTGAAGTCGGACCGGTAACCGACGGAGCCACCCAGGCGCCCCCCCTCCCCCCCCCAGAATAATGTTTTTGGCTACCACGCTCAGCAGAGCTCAGGCAAATTTATAGTCTGCTTGTAATCTGTACCCAACCCGCTTCTGGTGAAAATAGCCATCTGGTTCACATAATATTCGGTGCGGTGTGGTTGATGTGAGAAGACACTTTTACCAGTGGTTAAAGCCCTTCCAATCTTTCACCCTTGACAGAGAAGACAAAGACACATGTGGTTATTATGTTATAACCACACAGTATCAAAGGTTACTTAGCTAAGTGTGAAAGTAACAGTAAGCCCGGTGAACATCAAGAAACTCAGGAAACCATTCCTCGAAGCCTTCTGGTCGCATCCCGCACGGCAGGCGGAAAAATCAGACAGATCAAGGTCGTGCATTCTTTCACGTGCTCGACAAGCCTCCCAGGGGGGCTGAGACACCAGTCCCTGTCTCCTCCCGTAAACAAAAGGACACAAACAGCTCAGAGAACTTCCCGTCCACAGATATTTATTGGGAACGGATCAGCCACGTGACATTCCAAGGGGTGTAAACCGCAAAGAGGCCGAGGAGGAGGAAGGGCAAGAGCAGCTCTTAGACGGAGGGGGCTGGTCTGGTCGGCAGGGTCAGCGGGGCGGTACTGGAAGGGATGGGGGAGGCCGGACCAAAGCCCGGGGTGCGCTTGCTGGGGACAGCAGTGGCTTTTGGAGAGCAGTGCTGGGGGAGAAGCCGGCAGGGAAGCCAAAGCAAGAGGGATTAACCAGTGAGTGGGTGTGAAGAAGCCGAGAAAAGCGTGGTGAGGAAGCGTGGTGAGCTGAGGAAGTGGTGAGGCCAAGGGAAATTTGTGTCTCTGTAAGTTAGGGAGACCTGAGCACGTTTATAGGTGAGGGGGAAGGTGCAGAGGCAGACGGCGTGACAGGCGATTGCCACGCTCTCTCTGTGTCCGTCTAGACCACGTGGCTCGAGGCTGGGGCACATCGGAGCACCCGTGTGTCGGTGCTTGAGGACTGTTGTTTGACTTTTGTGTGTTTTACAATGAGAACATCTTTCTTTTTCTTTTTTTTTTTTTTTAATGTTTATTTGTTTCTGAGAGGGGGTGGAGGGGCAGAGAGAGAGGGAGACGCGGAATCCCGAAGCAGGCTCCAGGCTCCAAGCTGTCAGCACAGAGTCCGACGCGGGGCTCGAACTCTCAAACAGTGAGATCATGACCTGAGCCGAAGTTGGACACTTAACCGACTGAGCCACCCAGGCACCCAGAACATCTTTTTTTTTTTTTTTAATTAGGTAAACTGAATGGCCAACGTGGGGCTCAAACTCACCACCCCAAGATCAAGGGTCACATGCTCTACTGACTGAGCCAGCCAGGAGCCCCATAATGAGAACATCTTAATATTTTATTTGTGAGGTTAAAAACAGCCAGGGGGCACCTGGGTGGCTCAGTTGGCTGAGTGTCCGACTCTTTTTTTTTTAAAAAGTGTTTTTTTAAGTGTTTATTTTTGAGAGAGAGAGACAGTGCGCGAGTGGGGGAGGGAAAGAGAGACAGAGGGGGACACAGAATCCAAAGCAGGCTCCAGGCTCTGAGCTGTCAGCACAGAGCCCGATGCGGGGCTCGAACCCAGGAACTGAGAGATCATGACCTGAGCCGAAATCAGACGCTTAACTGACTGAGCCACCCAGGCGCCCCCTGAAGTGTCCAACTCTTGATGTCGTCTCAAGTCATGATCTCACAGTGAGATCGAGCCCCACGCGTGGGGCTCTACGCTGACATCATGGAGCCTGCTTAGGATTCTTTCTCACCCTCTCTCTCTGCCCCTCCCGTGCTTACGGACTCTGTCTCTCAAAATAAATACATAAACGTTAAAAAAAAAAAAAAAAAAAAAACTCAGCCAGAACAAGCATTTGCTGAAGTCTGTCTCGTTCCCTGGAGGGGTTCGGGGAAAGTCTGAGCTCAGCTCAAACCTTCAACCAACGCAGTGACGATGCTATGATTATGCAGCCACCAAAGGAGAACGCGGCTACGATCTGGATGACCCTTGAAACCCCACTGAGTGAAAGAAGCCAGGCACAAAAGGTCACATGCTGCCTGCTTCCATTTATATCCAGAATAGGCTCATCCACAGAGACAGAAAGCAGGTTGGCGGTTGCTGGATTCTGGGGGGAGAGCGGTGGGGAGTAACTACTTAATGAGTGCGGGGGCTTCCTTTTGGGGTGATAGGTGATAAAAATAGTTTGGAACTAGACGCAGGTGGTGGTTGCACAACACTGTAAATGTACTCAATGCCCCTGAACTGTGTTTATCTCAGTAATAATAAAAAAGCCAAAAGGGATGCCAGGACCTGCCCATTGCTGGATTCTGCGTCCCTCTCTGCAAGGATTTGTTACTCGGTGTCCTTGCAACTGATGACAAGTCTTTAACACTTACTGGTCAGGTTACCTGTCCAGGTACGAGTCCCACGGTTGATTTCCTGTTGTCTGCCTCTGCCAATGGTGTGGCTAAAATGTCTCAGGGGCGCCTGGGTGGCTCAGTTGGTTTGGCATCTGACTTCGGCTCCCACCGTCCGCGGGTTCAAGCCCCGCATCGGGCTCTGTGCTGATAGCTCAGAGTCTGGAGCCTGCTGCGGATTCTGTGTCTCCCTCTCTCTCTCTCATGCTTTGTCTCTCTGTCTCTCAAAGATGAATTTAAAAAAAAATTTTAAAAATTAAAAAAATAACTAACTAAATAAACCGTACCCTGGTCTGCAGGGTGAACCACTATCTGGGTTTGCCAGGGACCAAGGCATTTCCTCAGAGAGGGGACTTTCGGTGCTGACGGCGGAGAAGTCCCAGATTAACTGGGATAGGTTGGTTGCCGGGTCTGGTGCTCTGATTAAAGAAGTCACACGGGGGGGTGCCTGAGGGGCTCAGTCAGTGGAGCAGGTGACACTCTGGCTTTTTTTTTTTTTAAGTTTATTTATTTATTTCAAGAGAAAGAGAGAGGCAGAGAGAGAGAGAGAGAGAGAGAGAGAGAGAGAGAATCCCAAGCAGGCTCCACACTGTCTGTGCAGAGCCCAACGTGGGACTTGAACTCACAAACCGTGAGATCGTGACCTGAGCCCAAATCAAGACTCAGGCACTTAATTGACTGAGCCACCCAGGTGCCCCGGAGCACGTGACTCTTAATCTCAAGGTCATGAGTTCAAGCCCTACATTGGGGGTAGAGATTCCTAAAAGATAAACTTAAAAAAAAAAAAAGTCGTGCAGAAGCAAAGGCCTGCCCAGTCTTGGGGGACAATCTCCGACTCTCTCAGCCTGATACGGTCTTCCCTCTCAGCCACGCTGCAGGTGACAGAGATGTGTCACATGACTCCTGTGTGCCAGGGGAGGAGGCTGGATCTTCAAACTGCTGAAGGTGGAACCCCCCCTTGATCAGGAGCTGTGAGCAACTTCTCCCTCTGGAGGAGAAATTGGAATCCCTTGGAGGGTCCTTGGAGGTTGAAGCTAACCTCATGGCTGGCTCCTTAAATTGCATAGATGCGGGGCGCCTGGGTGGCTTGGGTGGTTAAGCCCCTGACTCTCGATCTAGCTAAGGTCATGATCTCGCCATTCCTTATTAGATCACACCCCAGGTTGGGGCTCTGTGCTGACAATGCAGAGACTGCTTGGGATTCACTCTCTCTCTCTCTCTCTTTCAAAATAAATAAGTAAATCTTAAAAAAGTTGCATAGATGCAAGGCAGTTTTCCTAGGATTAAGTCGATGGCAGTGGTGGGAACTTGGCAGGACCCTTTTGTCTGGACAGGGTCCTGGGGCTTAGATGCAGCTGGTGGGGGAAATTCGGAGAGGCCTCAGCCTGGCAATGCAAATAGATAATTTACAGAGAAGCAAAGGAGGCTTCTAGAAAGAGTGACTGGGACTCTCTACTCCTCTGCTTGGAAGTTCAGTGTTACTGGGGGGTGCATCTGAACAGATTGGGGGAAGGGGAGCTTGACTGAGGCTGGTGGAAGAAAGAACAATAGGGACCCCCAATTCAGCCTAAGAGCCAGGTGTCTGAAGGGCTTAGGACCTGACCTGAAGGGCCTGGGATCTGAACTGTGGGCCCAGTTCCTAAGTCATCTGGGAGGAGCGTTATCCTGTGAGGGACTTGGCCGTCAGTGAAATATGGGGTGCCTTCAGGAAGTGTCTGCATGGGCGTCAGAAGTGAGCAGCTAAAGCACTGGTCATAACAGCCCCAAACTGGAAACCACCGAAATGTCCAACAACTTATGAATGGACAAACAAACCGTGATATACCCGCTTCACAGAAATTTTTGTAGCAGTTAAAAAAAAAAAGAGGCGCCCACACGTGCTACCGCGTGGACGAGCCTTGAAAACCCTGTGCTAAATGAAAGAAATCCATCACAGAAGGTCAACACATTCAGTGATTCTCTGTCTGTGAAATGTCCAGAATAGGGAAACCCATAGACAGAAAACAGAGCACTAGATGCAGGGGCCAGAAGGCAGCAAATGGGGAGCCACTACTAATGGGTACAGAATATCACTTTCAGGGTCGTCCAGTCCACCAGGGTGTCCTCGAGGGTCATGCTGTTGGATCGATCCCTGTGGGCCCATCATCTGTCAACTTTGTGCCTCAGCAACTCGGCACGAAGTCTCCGAGGCAGGAGGAGGGTTTTGGTTTCCTGTCTCTTGGGAAGGTTCTGTTGGCCATCCTGTTATGTGACGTGGAGCCAGTCACGGCTGGGGCGTAGGAGGCCCACGCACGGCCCAGCCCGGGGCTCACGGTTCTGGCTGCACCTTAGAAATGCCTACATGTGCTTCCAGACTGCGATACTCACAGGCTTGTCCCCGGAGCCTCTGGGTCCACTGGGGAGGGGGGGGCGTGTGTCTGCTGGGACCCTCCCCCCAGCCTCCTTGACCACGCAGCCAGGGTGAGGGCCTCTCTTCTACAGGAAATGATATTCCACGGTAGATCTTAGCGCATGCAGACAAAACGGGAGGGAAGAGTGTTATAAAGATGTGGCAGATGGTTAATTAATACCATTAATTTCCAGGATGTCTGACCCTTTTTGAGATTTTCAGCTTGCGATTTTATTCTCTCATCCCACACATACTCACTTTCGTACCTGACTTTGTGTTCTTTTTCTTAAAGAGGGCCGCCCTGCATTGTTTAAGGTTTATGCCACAGAAGACGTGGATCTGTCCCTTGGCCAAAGGCTCATTTAGGCTCAGGTAGGCATTCTGGTACGAATACTTCAAACAAACAAAGAAAAAACTTTAGTAGGTTTCACGCCCAGCACAGAGCCCAGTGCGGGGCTTGAACCCATGACCCTGAGATCAAGACCTGAGGTGAGGTCAAGAGTTGGATGCTCAACCGACTGAGTCACCCAGGCGCCTCTTGATAAGACTACCTCATAGTTTTACGTCACTGCCTCTGCAATGTTGGGTGTCTCCCATTTAGTGGCCCATCACTTAAGGTGGGACAGTTGGGCCTGACCATCGTAAAGGCCCATGTTGCCCACTGCAGGTCATTAAGCAATCGATGAAGTTGCTATGTTGTCACCGTGCAACTATTCTGTCCCCCAACTTTTCATGAGTGACTTTTACACCCGCTGATGAGCCTTTCCGGAATCCGTAATTCTGCAGGGCGTTGCAACCTGCAAATTTTATTACTCGTTCACTAATTTTGCCTTTATTGGCAGAATTCTTCTCTGAAGAAAGCCATCCCTCATAAACGTCACAGGTGATTTTAACATCAGCAGATCCCAGCCCAACAGACTCATTTGCAGGTGAGAAATGCTGAGGTTCAGGGCGGTGAATAGATTCGCTTAAAATCACAGTCCCTAGCAATAAGAGCCTCCATTTTTTTTTAAGTACCCAAAGAAAAATCTTATTCTTGAAACAACTCTGAAACACCAGAGTAGAGCTCCACAAACTGTCAGTGTTTTATCACACCTGTCAACATTTCCTAAAATAAGACACAGCTTGGGAAATGGGAGAGGGCTTTGGGAAACATTAGAAGCCTTTCCATTTCATCCAGGAGCTAAATTCGTTCCCTGTTCTCTCATGGCTCTAGAAGTTCTGGCTAGTAAGAAATTTAAGAGTTATTATCAGAAATAAGAATACAAAACTACCACCCTTTGTATATAGTATAATAGTTGTTCTAGAATAGCAATTCTCAAGCCTTTTGGTCTCAGGACCCCTTTACCAAATTCTTACAATTTACTGAGGACCCCAAATAGCTTTTGTCTATCTCTGTCTATAATGTGTATTTATTTTTGAGATGGAGAGAGAGCATGAGCAGTGAAGGGGCAGAGAGAGAGGGAGACGCAGAATCTGAAGCAGATTCCAGGCTCTAAACTGTCAGCACAGAGCCCGACGAGGGTCTTGAACTCGTCAACTGCGAGATCAGGACCTGAGCCGAAGTCAGACGCTCAACTGACTGAGCCACCCAGGCGCTCCTGTCTATCTCTATCTATAATAGACAGAGATAGAGATATTTATCATACTAGAAATTAAGGCCGAGAAAAACATTTTAAAAAATTTTTTCAAGTTTATTTATTTTTGACACAGAGAGAGAGGGAGCATGAGCTAGGGAGGGGCAGAGAGAGAGGGAGACACAGAATCTGAAGCAGGTTCCAGGCTCGGAGATGTCAGCACAGAGCCCGATGCGGGGCCTGAACTCACGAACTGTGAGACCATGACCTGGGCCAAAGTCAGACGTTTAACTGACTGAGCTACCCAGGCACCCCTGAGAAAAATATTTTAAATATTTGCTTATTAGTTCAAAAGTAACAAAGCAGTTACATGTCCACGCAACTTTTTTAAATATTACATTTTCTCAAACAAAACAAGCATTCGGTGTGAGGAGTGCTTTTCTTTTGCAACTATGTAAATCCTTTTAACCTTTGGTCTACATTGGCAGGCTCTGCACTCAGCGGGTGCAATATGACACAACGCAGTTGCTGGAAAAGTCCACTGCACACTTGTGAGTGAATAAGAGTGAAAAAGGCAAGTAACTTTTTGGTATTATTATGAAATCAGCTTTGACCTTGAAGACTCCCTGAAAGGGTTTCTAGGGACACGCTCTGAGAGCTGCTTTTCTCGAGATGCTCAGCTACAAGTTTTACTAGTACAAGCTGCCTTGGTAAGGTGGCTGGATAAATGATAAATATATGAAAACGAGTCGTTTTCCCGTATACCAGCATCTCTGGAATGCCCCACCTCCTCTCGTGTGTGTGTGTATCTGTGTGTGTGTGTCCATTGTGTTACCTTTACAGCATATCTGAAATCTCAACAATCCAGATGTTCTCTTGACTTGTGTTGCTGAGAGGCCAGGCTTTCCAAGGGTTTCTTTTCCCTAGCCATTCCTTCAAGAACATCTGGATGCGGAAAGAAGGGCAGGCAGGATGGGAAGGCAGAAGAGGAGGGTGCCCGAATATCATCAGAGCCGCACCTGCTGCATGTAGCCCTTCTGTGTGATGTGGCCCCTCCCTTCCAGTCGTCTCCCTTAACTGAGCTGCTCACATCCCACACTTCTTGGCCAGGCCTTACAGAGAGGATCCCATAGTCCCTCTGTGCTGGTATATCTTCCCATGCCTCCAGGGCCCTGGTGGAAGCAGGTTATTGGTAGAGGTTGGCCCACGTGAAGGTCAGGAGGGGCACGTTCTTCGTTTTCAGAACCTGTCACCTTCTCTGTCACCCTGGCCCACTCTCCAGACCACTGTGTTCATGGAGCATTTCTGAAAGGGGCAGTGCTTTCTCCACCTCCAGTTTGGCTCCCCTCCAGGAGCTGCCATCTGAGGGTAGGGTCTATACAGTTGGGTCCTGGGGCTTCATGTGAATCAGTAGGTGTGGCCCAGTCCTCACACGGTTCAGAGCCTTTCTGAAGGGCAGCTAAGCAAGCCGTGGCCTTGACCTACTGAGCCTCATTTCCCACCTGTCAAAAGACTGCGGTGTGCAGTCAGGCCAGGAAGGTGGGAGACTCTCAATAGGATGGGAACAAGAAGATTCCCCCTTATCTTAAAAAACAATAAGAAACATCGGGAAGCCTGGAGAAGTAGACAAGTCAGCAGTGCCAGAAAGGCAGGAGGAGAATCGGGAAAGGGCAGCCTGTGGTGGGGATGTCCTTCTGAGCATGAAGGGAGTCTCAGTCCTCTGCAGGGGCTGAGTGACTTCATGGCTAAATCTAAAGGGTGCTTTTTCAGCCCCTTGCGTCCCAAAGCTGTCAGCATTCTCAGGGTCATCCAAATTTATAAGAAAAAACCTATTACCTTTGTAAACAGAAACAAAACTGGTTTTTTTTTAAAGATTTTTAAACAAATTTTATGTTTGTTATCTCTGCCCTAATCTCCTCTTCTCATAAAGACACCAATTATATTGGATTAGGTCTCACCCTAATGACCTATTTTACCTTCATTACCTCTGTAAAGGATCTGTCTGCAAATACAGTCACATTTTGAGACACTGGAGGTTAGGACTTCAACATCTAAATTTCTAGAAGGGAGAGGAGAAACACGATTCAGCCCATAACAGATGGAAAGTGAGTCTAATTGGCTGGCCTCCTTTAAACTTCTTTAATTTATTTGTCCTCTGGAGACATTCATTTGGGGAAAAAAAAATGTTTTACTCAATGTCTTAGTCAGTTTGGCTGATATAGAAAAAATATCATAGACTCTGTGGCTTATAAACAACAGAAATATATTTCTCCTGGGGTGCGTGGGTGGCTCAGTCGGTTAAGTGTCCGACTTCAGCTCAGGTCATGATCTCGCGGTCTGTGGGTTCGAGCCCTGCGTTGGGCTCTGTGCTGATGTCTCAGAGCCTGGACCCCGCTTTGGATTCTGGGTCTCCCTCTCTCTCTGCCTCTCACCACTCACACTCTGTCTCTCGCTCTCAAAAATAAAACAAACGTTAAAAAAAAGAAGAAGAAATATATTTTTCTCACAGTTCTGGAGGCTGGAAGCCCAAGATCAGGGGGTCAGAGGTCGACCTCTGGTGAGAGCCCTCTTTCCCTTCTTGTGTCTTCACATGGAAGACAGCAAAGAGAAGCAAGCTCTCTGGTGACTCTTACGGGGGCACCGATCCCATTGATGACACCTCCACCCTTGTGACCTCATCTAACTCTTTTATTACCTCCCCAAAGCCCCACTTCTCATAATATTACATGGGGAGTAGGATCTCAACATATAAATTTGGAGGGGGGGGGACACAATCTTTCAGTCCACAACACCCGGATTGGAAAGTCAAATTTTAATTTTTAATAACGTGAGATCATTAAGGGTTTAATTAACATTCTTACCCACGTGACGATGCCTGGAGCATGATGGTGGCCATGGCTGGCTATGCGTGCTCAGGTTTTCAGAGGTATGAAGTAAACCGAAATCACCGTAAAGAGGGTTAGCTTTCCTCACCTGATGCATCCTTCCCTACATGTTGTTCTGAGTAAAGTCACGCCAAGTCAACAAACAAGCGTACTACTTTTAGCTTTTCTTAACACTTTGCAATTTAGTGAATAAATCATTCATTTGGCTCTTCGTTCATTTCACTATAAGTTGTTATTGAGCACCTGCTATGTGCCGGGTGCTTTCTAAGCACTGAGGAAACCACAGGGACCAGAAGAGATTAAAAGAAAAGGAAACAAAAATTCCTACCCTTCTGAAACTTACCTTCTAGTGGGGAAGGCAGAAAATAGACAAGAAAAGAAAGAAAGAAAGAAAGAAAGAAAGAGAGAAAGGAAGGAGGGGAGAAAGGAAAAGAAAAAAGAAAATATACAGTATATAAAACATTTATTTAAAAAATTTTTAATGTTTATTTTTGAGAGAGACAGAGACAGAGACAGAGCACAAAGGGGGAGGGGCAGAGAGAGAGAGACACAGAATCCGAAGCAGGCTCCAGGCTCTGAGCTGTCAGCACAGAGCCTGACGCAGAGCTTGAACTCACGAACCTCGAGATCACGACCTGAGCCGAAGTTGGATGCTTAACCAACTGAGCCCCCCAGGTGCCCCTAAAATATTTTTTTTTCTAAAGAGAAAAATAAATCAGGGAAGGGGTTACGAAATGTGGGGGGGGGGGGGGGAAGGGGATGGGTAAAACAGAACGAGCAGGACAGGCATCCCTGAGAAAGTAACATTTGAGTAAAAACCTGAAGGAAGTGAATATGTGAGTCACAGGGATAAGCATGGGAGAAATGCATTCCAGGCAGAGCAATTAGCAAGTGCAAAGGCCCTGAGGCAGGAATATGCCTAGGGTCCTTGAGGAAGAGCAAGGAAGCCAGTGTGACTGGAGAGGAGGGAGCAAGCGGGAGATGAAGTCAGAGAGGCGATGAAGTGCCTCACAGATCACTGGAACGATCTGAGGTTTTACTTTGAGAGGGGAGCCGCGGAAGAGTTTGGGATCAAAGAGCAGTGTGATCTGGCTTACATTGCTGAAGGGTCACCTAAAGTGACTGAGAAGACACAGGCGCTGAAAAAGAAGGATGACCTTCTGGGAAGTGATCGTAATCAGCCATGAGGAGCTGATGGTGGTCTGGGCCAGGGTGGTCACGGTGGAGGTGGCAAAAGGGGTCCAATTCAAGATGTTTTGAAGATAGGACGGACAGAACTGCCCAACGGGTAGAATGTGAGACGAGAGGGAGCGAGGAATCCAGGGTGGCACGAGGGTTTTGGCCTCAGCACCTGGAAGACAGGAGTTGCCATTGGTTGTGGTGGGGAAGGCTAAAGGCGGGCAGGGTCGAGGTGGCCCCATCAGCATCAGCAGCTCTCATTTCGTAGCGGAAGGCTTCTTGTTTTCTAAAGATAATGTGTCCTGGGGCGCCTGGGTGGCTCAGCCGGTTGGGCGGCGGACTCCGGCTCAGGTCATGATCTCACGTCTGTGGCTCCGTGAGTTCGAGCCCCGTGTTGGGCTCTGGGCTGGCGACTTGGAGCCCGGAGCCTGCTTTGGGTTCTGTGTCTCCCTCTCTCTCTCTCTGCCCCTCACCACCGCCCCCTCAAAAATAAATAAACATTAAAAAAAAAAAGATAATGTAGCTACAGCACATAATTCTAGAATCTTCTAGATAACCCTGCTCCTAAGAATCGTTCTAGAAATTCTAGATGCATCAGTGCTTATTCTAGTAACATCTCTGTGACACTGGTGAGAGCCTGGCAAGTTTACATTTATTAAGAGATGATGTACGATAATGAGGCGAAATTAATGAGAGCTAACACTAACTGAGCACTTCTTGGATTTTAGGCGCAGAGAGGTTACGTTGTTTGCCCAAGTGCACACAGCCAGCAGGGGTTGGAGCTGGAGTCTGAAGTCTCTAGCCCTTTGAAACACGGTTTAGCGCCTAACTGCAAAACTGAACACCGTACTACGTCAGAAAGAAGTGCTTGACGATAATTCTAAATTACTTATTCCCAGGCTCCAGGATGGCAAACCCAATAAACTATTGGATTTTTCTTATGGCAGTTAAGTTCTTGCTTTTCAAGTTCTACACTTGGCAAAACAAGTGACCCTACGTTAGAGGAAGTATAACTAGATACTGCATGCTTAGTCAAGGGGGAATTTTCGACAAAACAGACATGATACGTTGGAGGAAGTGGGTAACGGGCTTTAAGGGCCAACAGGAGACCAATGAAGAATCAGAGAAATTTGCACTTCTCCATAATAATTGTTTAAAACCAAAGGAACAGCACAACAGCATTGCACATCCTACGTTTGTAATCGGTCTAAGTCAGTGATGCTTGAACGTGGTAGTGAAGAGATCCTCAGGGTGTAGGACGCAAATGCACGAGACAGGGGTTCCTGGGACGAACGCGTGCACTTTTTTTTTTTTTCAACTTCCTTTCCCTGAAATGACAAACAGCAACAGAACTGGGAAGGCCCAGGCTTCAGTTCACATACTTATTCTTGATGATTATCGTCCTAAAGATGTGCGTTACAGGAAGTGCATACCAGTCTCAGCTGGTACAGGGCCAGTTACAGAAGGAAGGTTTAGGGCATAATCCCAGTATAGAGGAAAACGAATACGCAAGACAAATGCTTCATTTCCAATTCTTCTCTTTAATTTTTTTAAAGAAAATATTTATTTGAGAGAGAAGGAGCGTGTGAGTGGGGGAAGGGCAGGGGGGAGGGGGGACAGAAGATCCGAAGTGGGTTCCGTGCTGATTCGGGGCTCGAACTCGCCAACCGCCAGATCGCGACCTGAGCTGAAGTTGGATGCTCAACCGACCGAGCCACCCAGGCGTCCCTCCGATCTTCTCTTATTTTTTTTTAAATGTTTTTATTTTTGAGACAGAGAGAGACAGAGAGAGAGACAAAGCATGCGCAGAGAAGGGGCAGAGAGAGAGGGAGACACAGAATCCCAAGCAGGCTCCAGGCTCTGAGCTGTCAGCACAGAGCCCGACGCGGGGCTCAAACTCACACACTGTGAGATCATGACCTGAGCCGAAGTGGGACGCTCAACCGACTGAGCCACCCAGGCGCCCCTCCAGTCTTCTCTTTAAAAAAGCAACAACTGGGGCGCCTGGGTGGTGCAGTCGGTTAAGCAGCCGACTTCAGCCAGGTCACGATGTCGAGGTCCGTGAGTTCGAGCCCCGCGTCAGGCTCTGGGCTGACGGCTCAGAGCCTGGAGTCAGCTTCCGATTCTGTGTCTCCCTCTCTCTCTGCCCCTCCCCCGTTCATGCTCTGTCTCTCTCTGTCCCAAAAATAAATAAATGTTGAAAAAAAAATTAAATAAATAAATAAATAAATAAATAAATAAAAAAGCAACAACAACTTCATTTATGACTTTCCAACCAGTTGTGATTTTAATGCAATCACATGAATCCTTCCTGGTCAAGATAAGCATGTGCTAGAACCACATAAGTAATTGATCATTTAAGATAGATTCTCCCAACTTCTAAGCCTACGGATTTGTCGACCACACCATGTAGGCCTGGCCAGCTTGTCTGCTCAGCATGCGATAAGGTTGCTGGACAGAGTTCTCATCTGTAGGCTCTGTGGGGGGGGCAGCTCCTCCCTGACACTTTTTCTTGGCAGAATTCAGTTCCCTGACGTTATAGGACCGAGGACCTGAATTTACACGCTGACTACCCACTATCAGCCAGTGGCTGCTCACCTGAACTCCTTGCCCGTGGCTCCCTCCATCTTCAAGCCACCCCGGCAAACAGCGTGTGGAATCCTCATGCTTCAGATTTCTGACTTCCTCTTCTGAGATGAGCCAGAGAAAACGCTTTGCTTTTTTTTTTTTTTCAACGTTTATTTATTTTTGGGACAGAGAGAGACAGAGCATGAACGGGGGAGGGGCAGAGAGAGAGGGAGACACAGAATCGGAAACAGGCTCCAGGCTCTGAGCCATCAGCCCAGAGCCCGACGCGGGGCTCGAACTCACGGACCGCGAGATCGTGACCTGGCTGAAGTCGGACGCTTAACCGACTGCGCCACCCAGGCGCCCCGAAAACTCTTTGCTTTTAAAGGGCTCATGTGATCAGATCAGGCCCACCAGGGTAATCTCCTTCTCTCAAGTCAACTGTGCTATATAAAATGTAACCTAATCATGAGAGTAAAATCTATTATCTTCACTATCCTGGGGATTATACACACCGTGCACGCCAGGCGTGGGGGTATTGGACACCTCCTCTGAGTTCTGCCCACCGCGCCCAGCTCCAAGAATTATCAACCCGTGGCCCATCTTGTTCATCTTGTTGCAGAACGGTTCCCCCAGAAGCAGGCTCTGAGATGAAGGCTAGTTGCAGGAAGCTTAGCGGGAGTGCTGGCAGGATCTACTCTGCACGGGAGGGGAAGGAGAAGGGGTGCTGAAGCTGAAGTGGCCCTTCAGAGGCGTTCCAAGACCCCTACGTGGCCAAGACCCTGGATGTGGGCTGCCCCAGGCAGGGGTTCACTGAGGGCTCTCCCTGAAGTCACAGCTGTTGGCAGGGTATCTCTTGGCACCAATTGGGTAGGTGAGGAAATTCACTTTGCACTTCTGATGGGTGCATCACCCCGAAGTCGATTGAAGATGTCATATTCTGCCATCTATAAACATTGCAGTGTTCCTTCACCTGTAAGCATTTCAGTGTGTGTCATTGTAAGCAACAAGTTAGGAGCCCCCAGAAAAGAAAGGAGGACGAGACATAGCTTTAGTGGCACCAGAGAAGTCATTTTAGACCCCCACCTCTTTCCCCCTCCTCTCTACGTGATCTGTGCCCTACTTGTCCAACCAAGTTCTACTTCCTGCAGAACTTCCTAGGAGGTGTGAGAGTGACCAAGAAATGCAAACACCCCAGGAGTTAAGGATTTTAAGGGAATGAAGGGAATGTAAAACCTAACAGTCTCCACCAAGCCTGGAAAACAGCCTAACCAGATAAGAGACCAATGCCGTTTCAAAAGTAAGCAGGGCCGGGGCGCCTGGGTGGCGCAGTCGGTTAAGCGTCCGACTTCAGCCAGGTCACGATCTCGCGGTCCGGGAGTTCGAGCCCCGCGTCGGGCTCTGGGCTGATGGCTCAGAGCCTGGAGCCTGTTTCCGATTCTGTGTCTCCCTCTCTCTCTGCCCCTCCCCCGTTCATGCTCTGTCTCTCTCTGTCCCAAAAATAAATAAACGTTGAAAAAAACATTAAAAAAAAAAAAAAAAAAAAAAGTAAGCAGGGCCCTGCGTTCCTTACCCAAGATCACGAGCCCGAGACCCAGTCCAGTTTATCTGCCTCTCTCCGAGCAGGCTCATAGCCCCTTCCCCTAGTCTGACAGTTACCTGGGCTCCATTATGATGTTAAAATCATCATGATGTTGGGGCGCCTGGGTGGCGCAGTCGGTTAAGTGTCCGACTTCAGCCAGGTCACGATCTCGTGGTCCGTGAGTTCGAGCCCCGCGTCAGGCTCTGGGCTGATGGCTCAGAGCCTGGAGCCTGTTTCCGATTCTGTGTGTCTCTCTCTCTCTGCCCCTCCCCCATTCATGCTCTGTCTCTCTCTGTCCCAAAAATAAATAAACGTTGAAAAAAAAAATTAAAAAAAAAAAAATCATCATGATGTTAAAACCCAAGGACGAGCACAAACCTCATTAGCGGCACAGAATGTATATTTCCTAAGGCGCATGAATGACTTTACGCCCACCTCTACAAACAGTGGCAAGACTTTGTGGAATATGCATCCTAACCCTAAAGAAAAGGAACCCACTCGCCCTGTTCAGGGAGTCGAGGCTTTGGAAATTTTTCCCAGTGATCTCCTTATTTCCTGCAGACAAAGTGTCCTTTGTTTGGCAATTCCACCTGGTGTAGTCTCTACCTGGAACTCACCAAGGAGCGAACTCCCGGTTATGTCTTCAAAATACAAGGAACCATGATGTCATGACCTCACCCAAAAGGAGTTAGTGTCCCATATTATAAAAATACAGCTAGCGCTAGAACTTTTTTGTGTCTCATACATGTCACCATCTCCCTGTTTTTCTGTGTTTCTCCTTCTCTGAAGTTTGCTTGTTTAAATCAAAATGCAAAACGGATCAAGTCTCTTTTTCCTTGCACTTGAGTTGTTAATGAAACCAGATCAATTGCTCACGGTCTGGGTTTTGCATCCGTGTGCCGTCCTCTGACATGTTTCATTTCTTGTACGTTGGTGATCGGAGATCGGATCGAAGGTTCGATCAGATGAGGATTGATGTTTTGGCAAGTCTGCTCCAAAGACGGTGACGCATTCCTCTATTGTGAGGTGCATAATGTTGGGTAGTGTCTTTTCTTTTGGGGTGTTAGCAGCTGTTGATGCTTAACATCTGAATGGAAAGGTTTGGTTTTTTTTGTTTTTGTTTTTTTAAGTAATCTCTACACCAAGCATGAGGCTCGAACTCACAACCCTGAGATCAGGTCGCACACTCTTCCAACTGAGCCAGACCCTGAAGTGAAATAATTTTTGATGAAAGCTCACTAAGTGGCTTCTGACCTATAACTCAGAAGGAATTCAAAGACTCAAGCGGCAGTGACTCAGCAAAACTCCTATGAGGAGTTTCTTCTCATTGCAAAACTTCGCCTCTTAATACTGAAAACAAGATCGGCGATGTCTCCATCAGGCAAGAAGTAACATATGTTCACACATACCTGCACTAATGGAAGGAAGAGGCTCCATCCATTTCCTCAAGAGATGCATTTTTTTTTTTAATGTTTATTTTATTTTGAGGGGTGGGGGCAGAGAGAGAGAGAGAGAGAGAGAGAATCCCAAGAAGGCTCCACACTGTCAGCACAGAGCCCAGTGTGGGGCTCAATCCCATGAACTGTGAGTGAAATCAAGAGTCAGAGTCTTTTTTTAAGAAGTATTTTATTTTGGGGGCACGTGGGTGGCTCAGTCGGTTGAGCATATTATCAGCTGGTTTCTCAGTTGTGAGGTCTTTTTTGTAACAGTTAGACACTATGGTCATAGAAACTTTGGAAAGAAATGTGTCAATCTGTATACTTTTTTGTTGCAAAGATGGATGAGAGGGAATCAAGAAATCTGTTACATTAAGATGAATGCCTCTGGGGCACCCCGTAGCTCAGTTGGTTAAGTGGTCAACTCTTCGTTTGGGCTCAGGTTATGATCTCATGGTTCGTGAGTTCAAGCCCAAGTTTTGGGCTCTATGATTACAGTGCAGAGCCTGTTTGGGATTCTCTGTTTCCCTCTCCCTGTTCCTCCCCTGCATTCTTTCTCTCTCAAAAATAAATAAATAAACTTAAAATTTTTTTTTAAAAAGAAGCGTTTTTGTAATTTCAGAGTAGGTGATGGCGGGCATCAATTGCTTCTGCATTAGATTCCACTGGATATATTTATAAGAGTGATAAAGCAAGTTTGCTTTTAATGTTAATTTTTCCATCTTACCGGAAAGTGCGTCCTTTGCAACTATTTCAACTTACTATTTTAGATGTCCCTTAAAATGTGTGAGGCAGGACAAATTCCTTTTAGGGGATACACAGGCAAAATGTTTAAAAACCACTGTCTGGGGCGCCTGGGTGGCACAGTCGGTTAAGCGTCCGACTTCAGCCAGGTCACGATCTCACGGTCCGTGAGTTCAAGCCCCGCGTCAGGCTCTGGGCTGATGGCTCAGAGCCTGGAGCCTGTTTCCGATTCTGTGTCTCCCTCTCTCTCTGCCCCTCCCCCGTTCATGCTCTGTCTCTCTCTGTCCCCCCAAAAATAAATAAAAACGTTGAAAAAAAAATTAAAAAAAAAAAACCACTGTCTTCCTACATCCAAATTACCCACCCTTCTCAGCTGAAGCACTGGGCATATTTGTTATTTCACTATTTAAGAGGAAAGGGGAAGTACTTGCTCTGTGTTAACATGAACAAAAGCCCGTGTGACTAACTGCATTCTTGCTTTGGAAGGAGATTTGCATATAATAAATCTTATAATGCAACACATCTAGACCTGTATTCTGGGCGGCTCAAATAATGGCAGAGAAGAGAACAGACTCCCTTTAGAGAAGGAGGAAAGGATGTACAGGAACCAAAGATGAGAGGTGATGTAAGTCTGCCCTCAATCTCTTTTTTATTAAAATCATGACAATTTTTTTTTCATTGATTAGCCTCTATTCTTAGAATATCTAGGTTTGTTTTCTCTCAGTCTATTTAGATTCACTTTGTGTATGACTCAGATGATTTTCCCAAACCTGACTCTTTATTTTATTTATTTATTTTAAAGTTTATTTATTTGGAGAGAGAGAGCGCGAGTAGGGGAGGGGCAGAGAGAGAGAGAGAGAGAGAGAGAGAGAGAGAGAGAGAATCCCAAGCAGGCCCCACGCTGTCAGTCTGGACCCTGGTTCAGGGCTCAATCCCACAGCCGTGAGATCATGACCTGAGCCGAAATCAAGAGCTGGACGCTTAATCGACTGAGCCACCCACGCACCCCCCAAACCTGACTCTTTAATTCCATTGGAAGGAAATAAAACACAAAGAATCTCCCATGAGAGGTAATAATGTGAAGGTTTGCTCCTCATCAATCAAAGCCCTAGTACGCATATCCAGACTTGCAAAATTGCTAAGCTGTGTTTGAAACCTTTTAAGTAAAAAATAAACACATAAAAATTCTAAATTCTTATTTTCTTTTCCAAAACAATTAATTACAGACTTAAAAAAAAAAAACCTGTGGTTAAAAACACGTTGCATAAAATTTACTCTCTTAACTATTTTGAAATGTACGGCTCTGTTAACTGCATTCACATCATTGTGCAACAGGTCTCTAGAAACTTTTCATCTTGCAAAACTGAAACTTTGTACCTATTGAACAGCAACTCCCCATTTCCCCCTCCCCATCGCCTCTGGCAACCGCCATTCTTTGTGTTTTTCTTTCCTTTTCAGTAATTTCTACACCCAGGGTGGGGCTGGGAATCACAACCCCAAGATCAAGAGTCGATGCCCTACCCACTGAGCCAACCAGGACCCCCCCCCCAATTCTTTGTTTCTATTAGTTTGACTTCTTTAGAGACCTCATATGAATGCAATCAGAGGGTATTTGTCTTTTTGTCGCTGGCTTATTTCACTTAACGTTATGTCCTCAAGGGGCACCCATATTGTCGCATGGGAAGGATTTCCTTTTTTTTTTTTTAATTTTTTTTTTAACGTTTATTTATTTTTGACACAGAGAGAGACACAGCATGAACGGGGGAGGGGCAGAGAGAGAGGGAGACACAGAATCGGAAGCAGGCTCCTGGCTCTGAGCCGTCAGCCCAGAGCCCGATGCAGGGCTCGAACTCACTGACCGCGAGATCGTGACCTGAGCCGAAGTCGGATGCTTAACCGACTGAGCCACCCAGGCGCCCAAGGATTTCCTTTTTAAAGGCTGAATAATATTCCATTGCATGGACGTACATTTTCCTCACCTATTCGTCCATCAGTGGACATCCAGGTTGCTCTCATCTCTTGACTATTATGAATAATGCCGGAGTGAACCTGGCTGTCCTCTCTCTCTCCAAGATCCTATTCATTAGCTAACAAGAAAACCACAGGCCTAAAAGGGCGTCACTCCAGTTAAGGCCCCAAGTCAGTAAACCAAGACTTAATACTTAACCTGACTGCAGTTCTAGCCCCTTAGACATGTTACCTTTAACCCATCAACATGGGAATTTCCTGGTCGGCACTGAGAAGTATATCGATAGGCCCATTCCATTCCCTTCGGGAGGATGACCTTGCCTAAAACGATGGATTGTTTGCTAATAATTTCCTTTTTTCCACTCCTTTCCTGTAGCCCTTTGGAGCTCCCCTCTACTTGCTAGATGGGATGTTGCCCAATCAACGAATTGACTAAGAAAGCCAATGAGATCTTTAAAGCTCACTCAATTGAATTTTTGTTATTTCACGATCCCCAGCAGCAGTGCACGGGGTGCTCTCATGTCTCCGCATCCCCATCAGCACTGGCTCTCTTCTGTTTGGATAGTGGCTCTCTCAATGCGTGTGAGGCGAGGCGTCAGGGTGGTTTTGATTTCTGTTTCTCGAAAGGTTAGTGACGCTGTGCATCTTTCCTCATGCTTGTCCGTCAACTTGTGTATCTTTTCAGAAATGTCAGGAGGAGTTAAGATGGCAGAGAAGTAGGGGGCCCGGGATTTCCCTCATCCCTCAAACGGAGCTGTATTAAGGTCAGAGCAGTCCCCTCCCTCCAGTACTGTGGAAGAGGGTTTATTGCCCCCCCTACCAAGGACAAAAGACTCTGCAGACACTAAAGGCCTTTAATCGGCAGGGCGGAGTGGCGCTACCCCACACAGGGCCCTCCTGGTGCAGGGCCCTGTAAAACAGGGGGGTTTGAATCCCAGCCGAGCACCTGGGAGCCATGGGAGACTGCGGAGCCGGACAAGCCCGTCACCGGCGCTGCTCTGGGAGGGCGGCCTGAACCATGTGGTTTGAGACACCCAGTGGGGAGGAGAGATTGGGGGGTCACCATTTCTCCCCATCACCAACAGGATCGGGTTTCAGGGGGCAGCACGGCGGCCCCCAGTGGAGGTGGGGCCCGCTCACACCAAACCCCGCCCCTCCCTGCCTGGTAACTGCTTATCTTTCCGAGTGGGTCTGACCCTGACCAAACCAGGTGGCCCCTCCTCCAGACCAGCACAGCCAGCGGTCCGGGCACCAACAGACAACTGCTTTTTGTTTTTGTCTGTCTGTCTGTCTGTCTGTTTGCTTGTCTGTTTGTTGGTTTGCCTGTTTGTTCTTCTCTTTTCTTTTTCTTTCTCCCCTCTTCTTTTTTTCTTTTGGAATCAGACTTAAAGTTTCTGATTTGTTTGGGGTCAAGTCTTATTTTATATACATATTTCTTTTTTTCTGTTTTGTTTATTTAACCAGGCTTTTTTTTTTTTAATTTTTTTCAACGTTTTTTTAAAATTTATTTTTGGGACAGAGAGAGACAGAGCATGAACGGGGGAGGGGCAGAGAGAGAGGGAGACACAGAATGGGAAACAGGCTCCAGGCTCTGAGCCATCAGCCCAGAGCCCGAGGCGGGGCTCGAACTCACGGACCGCGAGATCGTGACCTGGCTGAAGTCGGACGCTTAACCGACTGCGCCACCCAGGCGCCCCTTAACCAGGCATTTTTACTCAATTCTTTTGACACCTTTTCTATATCTTCTTTATTTTCCCTTATCTCTCTCTGGATTAAGCCTTCTAGTTTTTTTGACTCTCTGCCTGGTCTTCTTTTCTTCCCTTTCATTTTTCTCTTTGTATGGGATCAGGCTTTCCCTTTCCTTTTCTCCTTTCCTTTTGTTCCAGGGTTACTTCAACGAACAAATCTAAGCACACCTGGTCAAAGCTCCAAACACTCCACCACTACGAGTAAGGAGGAGCTTTGTAGAAGACTGTCCAGTGGGATAGAGCAGCCAAAACGCCACCACAGGGTGCACGCAACATATCCCAAAAGCACTTCCTGAAGGGCCAGGCCCTGGACAGTGTATGACCCCTTTTTAACATAGTAGTATTTGCAAGTGTAGGACACATAACAAGCTATTAAAACACAGGGGCGCCTGGGTGGCTCAGTTGGCTGACCATCTGACTTCGGCTCAGGTCATGATCCCACGGTCCGTGGGTTCGAGCCCTGCATTGTGCTCCGTGTTGACAGCTCGGAGCCTGGAGCCTGCTTCGGATTCTGTGTCTCCCTCTCTCTGCCCCTCCCCTGCTCTCGCGCGTGCCCACGCTCTGTCATTCTGTCTCTCAATAAATAAAGAAATAAATAAATAAAACATGTAAAAGACAGAAACCTAGCCAAAACAATGAAAGGGAAGAATTCCCCTCAAGAGAAAATTCCGGAAGAAATGACAGCCAGAGAATTGCTCAAAAGAGATATAATTTAGAAAAAACGGTCATAAGACTAATGTCTGGGCTTGAAAAGAGCATAGAAGACAGCAGAGAATCTATTAGTGCAGAGATCAAAGACCTAAGAAATAGTCATGATGAATTAGGAATACCATAAATGAGATGCAAAATAGACTAGATATAGTGACAACGAGGACGGAAGAAGCAGAGGAGAGAATAGGTGAAACAGAAGATAAAATTATGGAAAATGAAGCTGAAAAAAAAGGAGGGAAAGAAAATTACTAGATCACGAGGGGAGAATTAGAGAGCTAAATGATTCCATGTAATGAAACAATATCTGTATCATAGGAGTTCCAGAAGAAGAACGGTGAGAGAAAGGGGCAAAAGGTTTATTTAAACAAATTATAGCTGAGAACTTCGTTAATCTGGGGAAGGAGAACAGGCATCGAAGTCCAAGAGGCACAGAGAACTCCTTTCAAAATCAACGACCACAACAAAACTCGTCCACACCACGACATATCACAGTGAAACTGGCAAAATACAAAGATAAAGAGAGAATTCTGAAAGCAGCTGGGGACAAACGGTTCTTAACCTAAAAGGGCAGACGCATAAAAGTAGTAGCGGACCTGTCCACTGAAACTTGGCAGGCCAGAAGGGAGTGGCAGGGAATATTCAATGTGCTGAATAGGAAAAATATACAGCCAAGAATCCTTCACCCGGCAAGGCTGTCATTCAGAATAGAAGGAGAGATGGAGCCTTTCCCAAACAAAAACGAAAGGAGTTCATGGCCATTAAACGAGCCCTACAGGAGGTCCTAAGGTGGAATTCTGTGAGTGGAAAGCAGCAAAGACTGCAAAATGTGGAAAGCCCCCAGACACGTGGAGGTTAAAGAACATCCCCCTAAAGAATGAATAGGTCAACCAAGAAATCAAAGAGGAAATTTAAAAAATATATGGAAGCAAGTGAAAAATGAAAACACAATAGTCCGAACCCTTTGGGATGCAGCCAAGGTAGTCCTAAGAGGAAAATACATTGCAATTCAGGCCATCTTAAGAAGCAAGAAAGGTTCCACATACACAACCTAACCTTACACCTAAAGGAGCTAGAAAGGCAGCAGCAAAGAAAGCCCAAAGCCAGGAGCAGAAGAGAAATAATAAAGATTAGAGCAGAAATAAACAGTATAGAATCCATAAGAGAAAAAAAAAACACAGTAGAACAGATCAATGAATCCAAGAGATGGTTTTTTGAAAGAATAAACAAAATTGATAAGTCTCTAGACAGATTTCTCAAAAAGAAAAGAGAACCCAAATAGATAAAATCATGAATGAAAGAGGAGAGATCACAACCAACACCACAGAAATAGAAACAATTATTAGAGAATACTATGAAAAATGATATGCCAACAAACTGGAAAATCTGGAATAAATGGACAAATTCCTAGACACTCAGATGCTACCAAAATCAAATGGGAAGAAATAGAAAATTTGAACAGACCTATAACTAGTGAAGAAATTGAACTGGTTATCAAAAATTTCCCAACATATAAGAGTCCTGGGCCAGATGGCTTCCCAGGGGAAGTCTACCAGACATTTAAAGCAGAGTTAATACCTATTCTTCTCAAACTGTTCCAAAAAATAGAAATGAAAGGAAAACTTCCAGATTCATTTTATGAAGCCAGCATTACCTTGATTCCAAAACCGAAGACCCCACTAAAAAGGAGAATTACAGGCCAATATCCCTAATGAACACAGATGCAAAGATTCTCAACAAGATACTAGCAAATCGAATTCAACAGTACATTAAAAAAAGTATTCACGGGGCACCTGGGTGGCTCTGTCGGTTGAGTGTCTGGCTTCAGCTCAGGTCATGATCTCACGGTTCGTGAGTTCAAGCCCCATGTCGGGCTCTGTGCTGACAGCTCGGAGCCTGGAGCCTGCTTTGGATTCTGTCTGTCTCTCTCTCCTGTCCCTCCCCCGGTCTCTGTCTGTCTCTCTCAAAGATAAAAAGCATTAAAAAAAATTATTATTCACTGTGGTCAAGTGGGATTCATTTCTGGACTGCAGGGCTGGTTCAATATTTGCAAATCAATTAACGTGATACATCACATTAATAGAAGAAAAGTAAGAACCATATGATCCTATCAATTGATGCAGAAAAAGCATTTGACAAAATACAGCATCCTTTCTTAATAAAAACTCTCAAAAGAGTCGGGATAGAAGGAACATACCTTACCATCATAAAAGCCATATATGAAAGGCCCACAGCTAATATCATCCTCAATGGGGAAAAACTGAGAACTTTTCCCCTGAGATCAGGAACACGACAGGGATGTCCACTCTCACCGCTGTTGAACATAGTGTTGGAAGTCCTCGCCTCAGCAATCAGACAACAAAACGAAATAAAAGGCATCCAATTTGGCAAAGAAGAAGTCAAACTTTCACTCTTCACAGATGACATGATACTCTCTGTGGAAAGCCTGAAAGACTCCACCAAAAAACTGCTAGAACTGATCCATGAATTCAGCAAAATTGCAGAATCTAAAATCAATGTACAGAAATCGGTTGCATTTCTATACACCAATAATGAAGCAACAGAAAGAGATAGCAAGGAATCAATCCCATTTACAATTGCACCAAAACCCATAAAATACCTAGGAATAAAACCTAACCAAAGAGGTAAAGGATCTGTATACTGAAAACTATAGAAAGCTGGAGTGCCTGGGTGGCTCAGTCAGGTAAGTGACGTCAACTCAGATAATGATCTCGTGGTTTGTGGGTTCAATCCCTGCATCAGGTTCTGTGCTGACAGCTCAGAGCCTGGAGCATGTTTTGGATTCTGTGTCTCCCTCTCTCTCTTCTCCTCCCCCGCTTGTGCTCTGCCTCTCTGTCTCAAAAATAAACACTAATATATATATATATATATATATATATATATATAAAGTTTATGAAAGAAATTGAAGAAGGCATAAAGAAATGGAAAAATATTCTATGCTCATGGATTGGAAGAATAAATATTGTTAAAATGTCGATACTACCCAAAGCAATCTACACATTCAATGCAATCCCAATCAAAATGGCACCAGCATTCTTCATAGAGCTAGAACAATCTTAAAATTTGTATGGAACCACAAAAGACCCTGAATAGCCAAAGTAATGTTGAAAAAGAAAACCAAAACTGGAGGCATCACAAGCCCAGACTTTAACCTGTATTACAAAGCTGTAATCATCAAGACAGTACGATCCTGGCACAAAAATAGACACATAGATCAATGGAATAGAATAGAGAGCCCAGAAATGGACCCACAAATATATGGCCAACTCATCTTCGACAAGGCAGGAAAGAGTATCCCACAGAAAGAAGACAGTGTCTTTAGCAAATGGTGCTGGGAGAACTGGACAGCAACATGCAGAAGAATGAAACTAGACCACTTTCTTACACCATACACAAAAATACACTCAAAATGAATGAAAGACGTAAATGTGAGGCAGGAAACCATCAAAATCTTAGAGGAGAAAACAGCAGCAACCTCTTGGACCTCATCCTCAGCAACTTCTTACTTGGCATGTTTCTGAAGGCAAAGGAAATAAAAGCAACAATGAACTATTGGGACCTCATCAAGATAAAAAGCTTCTGTACAGCGAAGGAAACAATCAACAAAACTAAAAGGCATCTGATGGGATAGGAAATGATATTTTCAAATAACATATTGGATAAAAGGTTAGTGTCAAAAATCTATAAAGAACTTACCAAACTCAACATGTGAAAAACAAGTCAGCGAAGAAATGGGCAGAAGACATGAATAGACACTTTTCCAAAGAAGACATCCAGATAGCAAACAGACACATGAAAAGATGCTCAACATCGCTCATCATCAGGGAAATACAAATCAAAGCCACACTGAGATACCACCTCACACCGAGCAGAGTGGCTAAAATTAACTCAGGTAACAACAGATGTTGGCGAGGATGTGGAGAAAGGGGCGCCCTCTTGCACTGTTGGCGGGAATGCAAACTGGTGCAGCCACTCTGGAAAACAGTGTGCAGGTTCCTCAAAAAGTTGAAAATAGAATTACCCTATGACCCAGCAATTGCACTACTAGGAATTTATCTGAAGGATACAGGAGTGCTGATTTGAAGGGGCATTTACACCCTAATGTTTACAGAAGCACTATCAACACTAGCCAAATTATGGAAAGAGCCCAAATGTCCATCAACTGATGGATAAAGAAGATGTGATACACACACACACACACACACACACACACTGGAATACTACTTGTCAATGAAAAAGAATGAAATCTTGCAACAACATGGATGGAACTGGAGGGTATTATGCTAAGTGAAAG
The DNA here is from genome assembly GCF_016509475.1 of Prionailurus bengalensis. Lineage (NCBI taxonomy): Eukaryota > Metazoa > Chordata > Mammalia > Carnivora > Felidae > Prionailurus > Prionailurus bengalensis. Next base: position 11,955,238 of record NC_057350.1, read on the forward strand.
AAGTCAGTCAGAGAGACAGATATCATATGATGTCACTCATATGTGTAATTTGAGAAACTTAACAGATGATCGTAGGGGAAGGGAAAGAAAACTAAGATAAAAATAGAGAGGGAGGCAAACCATAAGAGACTCTTAAATATGGAGAACAAACAGGGTTGTTGGGGGGAGGGGGGAGGGGGACGGGAAAATGGTGATGGGCATTAAGGAGGGCACTTCTTGGGATGAGCACTGGGTGTTGTATGTATGAATCACTGGGTTCTACTCCTGAAGCCAAGACAGCTCTGTATGTTAACTAACTTGAGAATAGAAAAAAAAAATCGTTTACCTACTTGGTTAAGTTTATTCCTAAGTATTTTATTCTTTTTGATACTAGTGTAAATGGAATTGTTTCTTTTTTTTAATGGTTATTTATTTTTGCGAGAGAGAGAGAGAGAGAGAGAGAGCACGCGCACACACGAGAGTCAGCGGGGGAGGGGTAGAGAGAGGGAGGGGGACACAGGATCAGAAGCAGGCTCTGTGCTGACAGCAGAGAGCCCAAGGTGGGGCTCAAACTCAGGAACTGTGAGGTCATGACCTGGGTCGAAGCCAGGCGCTTAACTGAGCCACCCACGCGCCCCAGACGGAACTGTTTTCTTAAATTCCTTTTCAGATCATTTGCTGCTCGAAATATAACCAATGTTTGTGTATTGATTTCGTATCCTACAACTTTAATGAATGTGTTAGTGTGTCGTAAATTTAACACTCTGGAAATATAAACACTTTCTTTTCTTTTCTTATTAATAATTTATTTATTTTTTAATTTACATCCAAGTTAGTTAGCATATGGTACAACAATAATTTCAGGAGTAGATTCCTTAATGTTCCTTCCCCATTTAGCCCATCCCCCCCTCCCACAACCCCTCCAGCAACCCTCTGTTCTCCATATTTAAGAGTCTCTTATGTTTTGTCCCCCTCCCTGTTTTTGTATTGTTTTTCCTTCCCTTCCCTTATGTTCATCGGTTTTGTCTCTTCAAGTCCTCATATGAGTGAAGTCATATGATATTGCCTTTCTCCGACTAATTTCTCTTAGCATAATACCCTCTAGTTCCATCCACATAGTTGCAAATGGCAAGATTTCATTCTTTTTGATTGCAGAGTAATACTCCATTGTGTATATATACCACATCTTCTTTATCCGTTCATCCATCGATGGACATTTGGGCTCTTGCCATACTTTGGCTATTGTTGATAGTGCTGCTATAAACATGGGGGTGCGTGTGCCCCTTTGAACAGCATACCTGTATCCCTTTGATAAATACCTACTAGTGCAATTGCTGGGTCATAGAGTCGTTCTATTTTTAATTTTTTGAGGAACCTCCATACTGTTTTCCAGAGTGGCTGCACCAACTTGCGTTCCCACCAACAGTGCAAAAGAGATCCTCTTTCTCCGCATCCTCGCCAACATCTGTTGTTGCCTGAGTTGTTCGTGTGAGCCATTCTGACAGGCGTGAGGTGGTATCTCAGTGTAGTTTTGATTTGTATTTCCCTGATGATGAGTGACGTTGAGCATTTTTTCATGGGTCGGTTGGCCATCTGGATGTCTTCTTTGGAGAAGTGTCTATTCATGTCTTTTGCCCATTTCTTCACTGGATTATTTGTTTTTTGGGTGTTGAGTTTGATAAGTTCTCTGTAGATTTTGGATACTAACCCTTTATCTGATATGTCGTTTGCAAATATCTTCTCCCATTCTGTCGATTGCCTTTTAGTTTTGCTGATTGTTTCCTTCTCTGTGCAGAAGCTTTTTATTTTGATGAGGTCCCAATAGTTCATGTTTACTTTTGCTTCCCTTGCCTCTGGAGACGTCTTGAGTAAGAAGTTGCTGCAGCCAAGGTTGAAGAGGTTTTTGCCTGCTTTCTCCTCAAGGATTTTGATGGCTTCCTGTCTTACATTTAGGTCTTTCATCCATTTTGAGTTTATTTTTGTGTCTGGTGTAAGAAAGTGGCCCAGGTTCATTCTTCGGCATGTCGCCGTCCAGTTTTCCCAGCACAATTTGCTGAAGAGACTGTCTTTATTCCATTGGATATTCTTTCCTGCTTTGTCAAGAATTAGTTGGCCATACATTCGTGGCTTCGTTTCTGGGTGGAAATATAAACACTTTCATGGGGAATTTTATTTCGGTTAAACTTTGTTGGAACATTATTTGGTAATATGGTAGATGACATTCTTAGCCATTATTCTATAGAAAATAAAGAAAATTTTTGTCATCATGTCTTTTATTTATTCTTTCGTTGACAGGTATGAATTGAGTGCCTACATATTCCAGGCATTGTGCTTGGATCTGGATACATACTGATGAATAAAGCTTACTTGGTCTCTGCCTCTTTCAGCCTAGATTCTAGTAACCAAACAAATAAAAACAATGACAAAGTGTGATAAGAACTGTGAAGAAAATAGTCCAGGAGTCAGGTCAGGGACTACAGAGAGGGACTATGTAGAGGGACTATAGAAAGGTCTCTCTGGGGAAGTGACATGAGAGCTGAGGGAGTTTCCAGAAACAAAAAGGGGGTAAATGTAGCTTGAGTGTAGTAGGTGAGGAGAAAAAGGGGAGAGGTGGAGATGAGAAGGGTCATGCCTTTTGAAAAGCCTGAGTAACAATGTCGGATTATTGTTTAGCAAAGGAACATTCATAGGGTTCTCCTTTTTCTTTTCTTTCTTTTTTCTTTCTTTCTTGTTTTGAGAGAGAGAATGAGCAGAGGGAAAGAGAGAAAGAGAGAGAGAATCTCAAGCAGGCTCCATACTCAGCAAGGAGCCGGACGTGGGGCTCAATCTCATGACCCCGAGATCATGACCTGAGCCAGAATCAGGAGTCAGATGCTGAACTGAGTCACCCAGGTGCTCCTGGAACATTCATAGGGTATTTCAAAGTCCATCAGTTGCTTTCTATATGCAGCTAAGGGGATGGCTAGATGAGTGAGCCCTCTCCAATGCTTTGCCACGCTCTCAACCATGTTTAGACAAGACAGAGCAATTTTCAGGCGAGCTCTCTGGGGAATGCCTAAACCATACATGTGCTGTGTGATTGGGAGGAAAGAGATGCCAGATGGTGAAAATGGAGGACCTAACTCCTGTTCCTCCTCTATTAGAAAGTTCTCCCATGTTCCCCTTATCATGCCACGTGGTCAGAGAGTTCTGTAAACATTGCAAAAGCCTTAGCATAAGTCTGAACAGATGGGCAATGAGTTGTAAGTAGAATAATTTTCAACATCAACATTGGGCCTGACGTGAACCCTCCAAGGAAAATGTATAAAGATACTCAGTCCCTTGGTTTGTTGAGAAGAAATTCGGAAGAGAATTTTGGAGTATATATAACAAAGTAATTTGCCTATTATTTTGGGAAAAGTCATTTTCGTTCTGTCTCGTCTTCCAATAGGGGCTAACCATTGTTCTATATGGCCCCCGAGTCAACTAGTTGAATTAAGACACGAGGAAACCACTACACTCAAGTTCTTCCAAAACTTTCCCACACGAGTCCATCGGACTAAATATATTCGCACCTGTTCTGTACAAAGAGAACTCATAGGTCATTCATAGGCTCTTTACTGGGTTCAGTGGACAAAGAAGGAAGAGGTGATACCAAACACTGTGCCCACACTGCACTCTGTAACTTCAAGGTGTGACCTTGTGTGGTCTGGCTTCTGCCCACTAGTCACTTGCCCTGTGTCATGACTGATTGTACCCTCATCTTCAATTGCTTGTTCAACAGGTGAGTGTAAGGGGCTGAGTCAGAGCTTAATGAGTCATCTCAACTAGCAGGATGTGGATTGTGCTGATCATACCCCAGGGCTAGGGCTCTTTCTTTCCTGGTCCAACTCGCTCCCAAACAGGACTTATTTCTTCCCATCCTCTCCAAAGCTGCTACTATGGATGTGAGGCTTCCTTCTCAAGGATTCATTTACTACAAAGTTCTGCTCAGTACAAGGCAAAGACGCTTGTAGTAGGGAAGGTGGTGGCTAAGTATTTGCCCAACTGCTTTATCTTGGTTTCTCTAGCTTACTAAACCCAGCAACGAAACCATTTCTGGGTCATGTCATGGTGACCAGCACAAGATTCTCACTTTTGCTTTCTTTTCCCTATTGCTCAAGAGGAAATATTCACAAAGGGGCGCCTGGGTGGCTCAGTCAGTTAAGCATCTGACTTCGGCTCAGGTCATGATCTCACAGTTTGTGAGTTCGAGCCCCGCACCGAGCTCTGTGCTGACAGCTTAGAGCCTGGAGCCTGCTTCAAATTTTATGTCTCCCTCTCCTTCAAAAATAAGTAAAAACATTAAAAAAATTTTTAAAAAGAGGAAATATTCACAAATAGAACTTCAAGAAACTCCCTGTGTAACCATAGTTGGAGTAAGTATTCTTTGAAGGTAATAATGGCTAAGGATTCATTTGGAAAGCATTGAGGCACTCCATTAAAGCAAAGTTCCAAGCCAGTGTTTTCCAGATTGTAGGTTTATTTGTGGGGTCTGTCAGCTTTCCTTCAGAAATGAAAAACTTTGCTTTCACTTTGATAGTAAGCTTAAAATATAATATGGGCATATTCTGGAATCATCAGAATGAACCTGTTGTTATGTTTGTGTTTACGATATTCTTGGGGCACAATAGTACTATTTTGACTATTTTCGGGTAATGGGCCATGAAAAAAGATGAACTTAATATGACTGCTTCAGCCAAATGAGGGCCAAATGACATTAACCATACGTTGTACGATTAGACATTCATCATAGTTTGATTAAAAAAAAAAAGCCATGGCTGAATTGGTTCATTGCAGGGTGTATGGTAGACAAGCCACGTTGAACTCAAATGTTAAATTAGTGATTTTTGCTTTAATTGTATTGTTTTTCAGTTTTGATTAGAATTAATTTATAAATTAGATTTGGTTTTATTGTGTGAGAGCTACAAACTGAAGGTTATGATTAGTTTTAAATTCACACATATTTAAGGAATATTATTTAAAAAAATTGTCAACATTGGGAGATGCCAAAGAAGCTTTTTTCCTTTAAAGGAGACATTTCTCAAATTTGAGGAACATCCTGCTAAATAAACAGATCTGATGAAAAATGGTCAGACTTGGGGCGCCTGGGTGGCTCAGTCGGTTAAGCCGCCGACTTCGGCTCAGGTCATGATCTCGTGGTCCGTGAGCTCAAGCCCCGTGTTGGGCTCTGTGCTGACAGCTCAGAGCCTGGAGCCTGTTTCAGATTCTGTGTCTCCCTCTCTCTGACCCTCCCCCATTCATGCTCTGTCTCTCTCTGTCTCAAAAATAAATAAACGTTAAAAAAAATTTAATAAAAAAAAATGGTCAAACTTGCAGACATAAAAGGACTATAAAAGAATATTATAAACAATCATATGCCAAAAAATCAGATAACCTAGATGAAATGGGTAAATCCTACAAAGACGAAACCTATAAACACTAACTCAAGAAAAAATAGAAAATCTGAATAGACCTATAGAAAGTAAAAAAATTGGGTTAATAAGCCAATCCCATAACAATCCAACTTCCCACAAAGAAAAGCTCAAATCAGCATATGGTATCACTGGGGAATTTTAGCAAACATTTTTTTTAATCACTAAGCTTTAATTTTTTTGATGTTTAACTTATTTTTGAGAGAGAGAGAGAGACAGAGTGTAAGCAGGGGAGGGGCAGAGAGAGAGAAGGAGACATGGAAGATGAAGCAGGCTCTAGGCTCTGAACTGTCAGCACAGAGCCTGATGAGGGGCTCGAACTCACAGACCATGAGATCATGACCTGAGCTGAAGTTGGACCCTTAACCGACTGAGCTGCCCAGGTGCCCCTTACCAAACATTTAAAGAAAAATTAACACCAATTCTTCACAAACATTTCCAAAAACAGAGGAGAAGAAAATATTTCCCAATTCATCTTATGAGGGCCAGGATTACCCTAATACCAAAAGCAAACGATGGCATCCAAACCAACAGAGACCAGTATCCTTTATGAAGTTGAATGTAAAAACCTTCAACAAAATATGAGCGGACTGAATCCAGTAATGTGTAAAAAGGATTAGACACCATAATCAAGTGAGATTTATTCCAGGAATGCAGGTTGATTTAACATACAAAAATGAATAAAGGACCAAAAGAAAAAAAAAAAGATCATTTCAGTAGGCACAGAAAAAGTATTTGACAAACATAATATGACATATGACTCCCTTTAATGATTAAAAACACTAAACACACTAAAAAAAGAAGGGAATTTCTTCAGACTGATGAAGAGCATCTACAAAAAGCCCCACATCTAACATCAAAGCTAATGGTGAAAGACCATAAGCTTTCTCCCTAGATCAGGAAAAAGACACTATTTACTTTTATCCAACATCGCATTAGATGTTCTAGCTGGGACAATTAGACAAGCAAAACAAATAACAGATATCCATATTGGAAAAGAAGAAGTAAAACTATCTCTATTTACAGATGATGTAATCTCGTGGATGGAAAATCCTAAGGAATCTACCAAAACTACTGTAAGAACCAATAAATAAACTCAGTAAGGTCGCAAGACAAATATATAAAAAATTTGGCTTCTAGCTTTTGGCAGCTATGAGGCTGGGAAGATCCTGGCCAGGCTGAGGAAGTCAGATCTTCGTGTACTCCCAGCCCTTCAACTTTTCCCCAAACCCCTCAATAAAATGGTTTGGTTCCCTTGACCCCAAGGTGTTTTTATTTGTTTATTTATTTTGCTTCTGTAGACTAGCAATGACAATTTGATGATTGAATTAAGAAAACAATTTCTTTTGCAATATCATCAAGTAGAATAAAATACTTCGAAATATACTTAACCAAAGAAGTATAAGGATTAGACGTTAAAAATGAAAAAAAAAACAAACCCCACCATTATTGAAAGAAATTAAAAGAGACCTAAATAAATGGAAAAATATCCCATATTCATGGATTGGAACAGCCAGTATTGTGAATATGGCTAGTGCCATAGTGTTTTTCCCACACTGGTGTAGAGATTCAACGCAATCCCTATCAAATCCCACCTGGGTTGTTTCTTGTTGTTGTTGTTTTTGTTTGTTTCTTTGTTTTTTGCAGAAACTGGAAAGCTGATTCTAAACTTTATTCTTTGTTGTCCTGTGCGTCGTAGGATATTTAGCAGCATCTCTGGCCTCTACCTGCTAGATGTCAACTCTCATTAGTCCTTGGGTAAAATGGGTCTTGGAAAACAGAGATTTGGAATTTCCCTCCTGCTCAAAAGCATGAAAATGCCATGGAAATAAGGGTGGCACCAACAGCATCTGCCACAGTGAACCCCTATACCCTTCAGAACCACTTGTGTCCCACGGTAATCAATTTCATGCTGTAACTGATTCTTCCAGGTGATGGCTGGTCACAATTAAAAAATATTTTTAAAAAAGAAAATCTTAAAGGAGAGTGTGAGCAGGAGAGGGGCAGAGAGAGAGGGAGAGAGAGAGAGAGAATCTGAAGCGGGGCTCAAGACCGTGAGATCATGACCTGAGCCAAAATCAGGAGTCAGGTGCTTAACAGACTGAGCCACCCAGGCGCCCCTCAGCCACCATTTCTTCTGATCTGGGTTGCTTGCCTGGTGTGATAACCCAGGCCTTTATCTCTGAGAAGGTTGTGCCCACATTCCTTGGCCTTTGTCAGGCTCTGTTCCTGTAATAGCTCGTTCCCAGTCATCACCTGGCACGGAAGCACCAAAATGTGCCCCAGGGGATTCCCAGCATTCCAGAGCCTCCCTTCCTTGCCCCATTACGTAGTTGTAACTTAATCTCCTGTAAGAATTGAGGTGAATTACCCTTGTCTGTATCTCACCTCTTGCGGTCTATTGGCACGCGGAACTCAAAACAGCCAGGTTTGAGCCACAGCTGCAGATTTGGTGTAGCTCTTACCGTCCTTTGGAAAAGACCTTCTTGTCCCTCTCCCCACCAGGAAACCAGGACCTCTAGTCCAGCCCAATCTAAAGTGCAGGTTCCCCAGGGGAAAACTGGGAGTGGTTTTGAGAGGGGCATTAGACGGCCATCCCTCGGTGCTACCTGTCGAAAACCCAGTATTTCAATCCCTCAGGGTTCACCTGCAGTCTGGTGGCTGGTGCCTTAGCTATGGTGTTTCAGGCCGTCCCAATGTTCTCTCGGGCTGGTAGCTTCTATGTGATGTGGCCTAAGGCAGGAGAGTGGATCCCATTGTCCGCTGTCCATTGTTGTACCTCCGTTGACATAAAACGGGTCCGTGGTCTAAGGCAATCTATCAGGATTCAGTCAGAGGAGCAGAACCGCTTTGAGAGATACGACATCGTAGCGGGCAGATGACAGTCACAGTCCCCGGAACCTGTGAATGTGTTAGTTTTGATGGCAAAGGGAGAATTAGGGTAGCAAATGGCATTAAGGCTGCTTATTAGCTGACCTTCAAACAGGGAGATGGTTCTCGATTATCTGGGTGGAGCCCAATGCAGTCACAGGGTCCTTTCATGTGGAAGAGGGAGGAAGAAGAGGAAGTCACCGTGGTGGCACGTGAAAGGAACTTGAAAGCTAATATTGGTGTTTATTATAGGGATTAGGCCCTCAGCAGTTGTGGAAGTTGGTGAAGAATGTTGCGGAAAACTACTTATAGCCTGTGCTTTTGGGGGAGAGCAGGCCTGGCTGTCAGAAGGAAGAGGTGGACATCTACAGACCAGCTGCTGTCCCACACCAGAGCAGCAAGGCAGGCCATCTGTTCCTGTGCCGTGGCAGACGCTTGCCTCTGCCCTCCATGCCTCTGGAAATTGCTCTCGTGGCAAACGCTAACTTGGAAGCAGACAAGGAAGGAAATTAGGAAAAGATAACTTCAGCATGGCCACACTGACACAACAAAAGGCTATTACAGACTCTTTTTTAAACGTTTATTTTAATGTTTTAATTTTTGAGAGACAGAGTCTGAGCAGGGGAGGGGGCAGAGAGGGAGACACAGAATCCGAAGCGGGCTCCAGGCTCCGAGCCGTCAGCCCAGAGCCTGACGTGGGGCTCGAACTCACAGGCCGTGAGATCATGACCTGAGCTGAAGTTGGAAGGTCCACTGACTGAGCCACCCAGGCGCCCCGATGTCTGTTTGTTTGTTTGTTAAGAGCCAGGGAGAGGCTGTCAGCACAGAGCCCAATATGGGTCTTGATCCTATGAACCATGATCATGACCTGAGCCCAACTCGAGAGTCAGACGCTTAACTGACTGAGCCACCCAGGCACCCCGGCTACACACTCTCTTTTACAAAAATACTTTAAAATACTTTATTTTTTCTTTAAGTAAGCTCGACACCCAACACGGGGCTCGAACTCACAACCCTGAGGTCGAGAGTCACACGCACTGCCAACTGAGCCAGCCAGGCGCCCTGGCACACGCTCTTTTGACCCCTGGATAATCGAGGCACTGTCAGGCATGAATCCCAGTAAACCTGAATTGCTGCCCCTCCAGGCGGGAATGGGCGGGTGGTGAGAGCATGGGGGTGGGGGGGGGGGGTGGGGGGAAGATGTTCCTGTGGGGGGCACTCAGCATCACTGCAGGCTGCTGTGGGGCTGGACGATCAGCCTTGTCCATTCTGTTGGGCCCCTGGCTAGGTTCTCTCACGGCTGGTCACAACCCCTCCCCCCCCCCCGCCCCTGCAAACACCGGGGGCGGCAAAGGTGGAGGCTGGCTGACCCCCTTGAGAAAAGTGAATGAACCGGTCCGCGGGGTCCAGTGCCTCCCCCGTGGTGGGTGCTTTCCGGTGGCACTGGCAGGAGACACAAAGACCTGCCTCTCACAGCGATCTCTTTGTCCTTGATTTCCCCTATGTCTCCCATTCCAGGCCCGAAGCCATTTGCTAGGATGGGTTCGTGGGTGCAAGTAAAGGCATTCATTCATTCATTCATTCATTCAAAAACATGTATTGATCAAGTACCCGCTTGTGCCAGGCCTGCTGTCGCATGCTGGGATCACTGTGGTGTGCATAACCGGCTGTCCCTGCCTTCTGGGGGCTGACCGTCGAGGAGGGGGAAGGTATTTAAGTGAGTAATTTCTCAGGGCGCCCAGGTAGTTCCGTGGGCTAAGTGATCAGTGTCCCATTTGGGCTCAGGTCATGATTTCCCGCTTCGTGAGTTCAATCCTGCATCAGCCTCTGCGCTCACAGTGTGGAAATTCTTTCTCTCTATCTCTGCCCCACCCCGGCTCACTCCCTCTCTCTCTCTTTCTCTCTCTTAAATCCATAAACATTTAAAAAAAAAAAAAAGTGAGTAATCTCTCAGGTGACGTGGAGGTACGGAGTGCCAGCACGGGAGGCTCTGGCCTCATCAGAGAATAGTCAATTCGAGGAACAGAAGTAAGGCCGGAAGGTGGGGCTGGAGAAAGGAAGCCCATGAGGTGTGGAAGGGCTGGAGCTTAACCTAAGGGCAACGGAGAAGGATCTGATGCGTCTTGAATGTTTTCTTTGAAGGACTAGCGACGGAGGGACAACGACTTGGAGAAGGATGGGGAGGAGGAAGTGTAGATAGGAGGCTGGTGTGTGGGAGCCCAGATGCGGGTGTAGACTAGCGTGGGGCGGCAGGGACAGAAATGGGAGGATTCGAGAGCTACTCAGGAGGCAGAATGAAGGAGACTTGGCGAAGGGTTGGATAAGGAGGAAGAAAGAAGGGCCCGAGACACCTCGTCGAGTTCTGGTCTGAGCCAAAGGATGCCCCACGGGCCCATTTCCTGAATGGGGGAGAGTAGGGGGAGGTGTGAAAGTCCGTTTATTCATGTACTTTTATTGATCTCTTAGTAAGAGGTGCTAAGGAGAGTAAAGGGTTGAGCAAAAAAGGCTGTCTTTGCCCGGAAAAGGGGCACAAAAGAGAAATGTCCCCCAAGTCAATGCAATCCAGAATATTCCTGCTTTTTGGCCAACTTGTCCTGCTCCTGGACGGTGGTGGGAAGAGACGACTCTAAAGAAGACAGCTGAAGTTAAAAATCAATATCCCTTCTGTCGAGCAACCACTCACAACAGGCCAGGCGCCACTTGGCCTAAGGAAAATCCGAGACAAAGGCACGCGGCCCCTGACTTCAAGTCGCTCACAGTCCATTAGGAAAGACAAAAGCAGCATAAAAATACCCGGGAAATGAAACACACGGTCAGAGCCGGGTGAGAAATGCTGGCAGCAAAGTGGGCCGCAGGTCAAATTCCTCAGAAAGGCCTGCACCCCCACAGGATTCAGACCTCCCCTGCCGTTCCCAACACCTTCTCCTGGGGAGAGAATCAGATTGAAATTAATTTTTCTGGCTATATCATGTTTGCAGTATTAACTCTCTTACCCACTGTTTCAAATTGTAAATAAAACAGGTACTGACTATACGTTTCTCTAGGAAGCATTACTTCTATTGGCCTAAGGGTCTCAGAGGGCCTAATAGTACTTCAGAAACCTAACATTAACAGGGTTGCCAGATTAAAAATGCAGGGCATCCAGTTATATGTGAATTTCAGATAAACAAATGAATGTCTCAGTATAAACATGTCCCAAATATTGCACGGGACATAAACTTTAGGACAAAGGTATTTGTTGTTCAGCTGAGATTATAGATGGAATCCAAAGATGACCTCTACACGGCTACGTGGTAGGAGTCATTTAGAGTTCAAAGAGGGAAGGATACACTTTTATACTAAAAAACTCCTAATAATCCCTCTAGAAGTAAACGCCAAAGTATTCAAAGCATTGTGCAACAAAACCAAAATTATTTAAGCGTAAGTATATCCCATACAATGTTTGGGACACACTTGTACTAAGAAAAGTATTCGCTGTTTACCTGAAGTTCAAATTCGATTCAGATTTAACTCAGTGTTCTGTATTTTTATTTGCTAAATCTAGCCACTCGAACCCTAGATTGTCTTTAGCTGCATTATTTGCTCTCTTCGTGTTTCTTCATGACTGGGCCCTTTAGGAATCTCTTTCTAAGATACCAGCTGGTTGTGAACCTGAACAGGGTGACTTGTCTTCCCCTAGTGGTGGACTTGGTCAGTTTATGTACCTTCAATGCCCCACTTCATCACTGGTGAAACACGGAGTGTCAGCCACAGGGCTATAAAAAAAAAAAAAAAGAAAGAAAGAAAAAAAAAAAGAAACTTGCTTCCGTGAAGCTCGCCATTTAGCAGAAGGATATACGGAGGCATATCGCTATGAAATCTCTCCTAGGCAGCAAGCTAGACAAATGTGCAGGTGCCCAGGGTCACAAAGACGACGCAGGTGGATGAGCAGGGGTCTTTTAGGAAGATTTCAGAGTGGATGATGCACCCCTTTATTCTGTAAAAGTCATTATCATCTCTTTTTATGACTAAAATTCCAGAGTGGCAAAGCATTGCAATATTTGGGACTATGCAACTATGCTATTTGTTGTATATTTAAGGACTAACTCCAATCTTTTGGAAAATGGGACCATCTTTCTACGAGAGATAGGGAAACGTTTTCATTCATTCATTCATTCATTCGCTTTCCTCTCAGCTCCTTCCTCTCTGATGGAGCTAGGAAATCTTGAGGATCGGGTTCAGGGCAGCGAGATTCACCGTGAGAAGGGCAGTTTACGTTAAACCAGCGACTGAGAGGAACAATCTCCCCATGTCCTCTCTCTTCCTCAAATTTTTCTAGGCCTGTCAATTTTTGCTTTCTCCCTCATCAATGACTACTTCATCTGCAAGATATCCTCTGCTAGAATGTGAGTCCCAAGTTGGGACCGGCCTCCTCAAGGGTAGGAAACTGGTATATCCTTCGCACAAAAAGCATCAAATTCTCTCTTCTTGCCTTTTTCTTCCCTCAGGTGAGGGAAAAGCTATTCCTCTTTTTCCTCCATCAATATAAATAGCCTATGACATATATTCCACATATATTTATGTGGCCTGCAAGACCTAGAATTCTGTGGTCACCTAAACCCAAGGAAAAAATGCGGTGAGAAAATACTGGATGTTACTGGTATTTGTTAGGTTAACAGGGCAGTTCTTGGGCATCGGAGATGAATTTATTAGTATTTTGAAAAAGTACTGTCCATTTTGAAAAGAAAATTTGAGAAAGCTTATAAAAAACAGATTATCGAAGGGTCCCCGGTCCGAGTATCAGTTGTGTTCAACTTCAGATTAAATGTGTCCAAATGGCAGGAGAGATCAGTTTACGTACGGGATTGGGGAGCGTCGTCAGACATTTCTGAATTTACTCGGAGAGGAAATATTTGTAAAAGGCAGGCGGTTCAGTTCAGGAAAGAAGCACACGCAACACCATCGCACAGATTTATCCAAGGCTGGGCTCCATCCACGTGTCTGAAGTGGAGGTTGTGAAAAGGAAAAGAGCAAGCAAGTGAGCGACTTGTCCAGGGGCTGGGGGACGCAGGATGGCCGCAGTGGCTCCTTCAGGGTCCTCGGCACTGGGCCTCAGCACTCTGGGCACAGGCATCGGCCCCCTTTGCTCTGAGCACTGTGTGAAGGCATCAGTTGTGGCATTTGGTACATGAGAGTTTATTTATTTTTTAAATGTTTTATTTTTGAGAGAGAGAGAGACATAGCATGAGTGGGGTCGGGGCAGAGAGAGAGAGAGACACAGAATCCGAAGCAGGCTCCAGGTTCTGAGCGGTCAGCACAGAGCCTGATGTGGGGCTCGAACCCACAAACCGCAAGATCATGACCTGAGCCGAAGTTGGGCGCCTAAATGAGCCACCCAGGCGCCCTTGTACATGGAAGTTTATTAAGTCTAAACATGACAACAACAAAATTGAAGACTTCTGGCCCCAGTGTTTATTATATAGAATTGTTCACAGTAACAGGGTTTAAAGACAAAAACATGAATAAAGGATGCAAGTTTACTGCAAAGAAACACTGAAAACATGGCTATGACCTTCCAACAAACTCAACAAACATACAAACATTGTCAGAGGCACCCCTGTGGTTCAAACTGTAGATTTCACACATTAGATAATTATTTTCTGCTTAGGATACAGCAATGAGTAAAAGAAAGTCTGGTCTCATACAGCTTCTGGTCTCATGGGGGCAGACAGATACCACATGAAAAACAAATATGTAACATGTCAGGGGACTCACGGGAAGGAGAGGGGAGGGAGGAAAGTTTTTGTACACTCAGAATTCTTAAGAGCAATCCGGGGCTGTTTTAAAGGTCACAGGCTGGGAAAAAGATAACAAACTGCCAATTCTTTTTTTTTTTTTTTAATTTTTTTTTTTTTTAACGTTTATTTATTTTTGAGACAGAGAAAGACAGAGCATGAACGGGGGAGGGTCAGAGAGAGAGGGAGACACAGAATGTGAAACAGGCTCCAGGCTCTGAGCAGTCAGCACAGAGCCCGATGCGGGGCTCGAACTCACGGACCGTGAGATCGTGACCGGAGCCGAAGTCGGACGCTCAACCGACTGAGCCACCCAGGCGCCCCCAAACTGCAAATTCTATTTAAAAAAATAACTTTACCGGTTGTAAATTTCTGGTCAGATTCTAAAATGCTCTAAGATGCATAGTTCTGAGCAGCATTGCTAATTTTCGAATTAGAATCTACACCAGTAAGTGGTTTATGGCTGTCCTAACAATGGAATATGGCCCACGTCATATGTGAGGGCAAGGGTAAATATAAACATGAAGGTATGTGTTTACGGACCCATGGCACTACTTACAATGGATATCAATCTATAATAAAGATTTCTGGCTGCGATGATACAGATCTTTTACACAAACTCTTAGGTTACATTCAGCCTCTCCGAGAACAATCCATATTGTAATCACGAGGATTTTCTCGGCACCCCCGAGGACACGATACTTCCAAGCAAACTATTCTTCGGAAAAAATACTCCTCACTTTGCAAGGAAGCACCTCCTGGCTGTGTTACAAGCAGACCATAATGTGGAATGGAAAGGAACTGTATTTTCAGGTCTAGACAACGAGGGCAAAACTGAGCAGCTTTGTGTTTGCTGCTGCGGCTGAGACGTGTGCTCACCCAACGCCACAGAGGTGAAGACGCACGCTGCCACATCGTAGGGCCCAGCTTTGTTGCCGGGGTCAATCTAGGGCCTGGGTGCTGGCCGGGACCGTCGCCATCAGCTCGGCATGAAAGCCACAGGGTGGGGGACAGGGTGTCCGAACACGTTCCTATCACCTCTACAAACAGAGGGCCAACCCAGAAGGTCTGCCTGCAAGGAAATGTCTCTGGTCAGAAAGATCAAAAGGCGAATGTGTGCGGGTCACCTCAGGGATCCCCCCAGCGCAGGCCTGTGTCTCAGAGGGGCTCCGGGGCCTTCCTGACCCCCGCGGCGCTCTGCCCGCAGCCTGGACGGCAGGTCCCGGAGAGCGCAGGACGCCCGGAGAGCGCATGACGTGCAGGTGTACGGCCTTCCCCATGGCAGCCGCCTTCAACCTTTTCTTCCCCACGGAGGAACCTGTCACCTCCGTGGGGACCACCGCGTACACAATACTGGCCTTAGGTTACGGATGTCCCAGCGCACCATGTCACTCCCATCTCTTCTCCCTTCAGAGGCCACCAAAACTCCCAGACTTCCTTCCTAAGGGAAGGATCTCCGTGAATAGTTCAAATATAAACTCTAGGTGGCCTTTGGAAAACACGTAATTCTTAAAATTAGGTTTTCCTTCGTTACATTTTCTTCCTCACCTCGGCAATACATTTTCCTTTTCTTGAGCACACGTAAACGAAACACAAGGGATGCCTGAACACAGCTACACACACAGAGAAGCTGGCCGGGTTTGAAACACGACACAGGTAAGTTACAGGTCAATTACATCTCAATAAAACTGAGAAAGGAAAAAAAAAAATGGCACATGAGCCTAGCAACAAGCGACCACACGGCACGTTAATAATTAAAAGTTGATTAGACACATTACTCTTGTTTTTCATTAAAGTCACCTGCTTTCCTCCTACTGCATTATCTTCTACTTCTTACTCTATCGGTAGCAAATTCTGGTCTCAAGCCTTCCTGCATACACCTGGCTCACCTCTACATACTTCCTTCTGCTAAAAAAAATCCTAACTTCTCTAATTAGACAGTTTGCCCTTTCTCTGTAACTTCGGTGGCTGCGAATTCAGAAGCTACTGTTCTACTAAGTTGTGAATTAAGTTCTGAATCGGGAAGTGTTAATGTCTAGCAAAAGATTACCTGTTTTGAAGCCTCAACCACAGAAGGGAGAGGTAACTGTGATGTAGAGCCAGTGTTTCGGGGATACCCGGAGAGAAGTCCCCTGAAAATGTTACGGATCCCATTCCTGGCATCTGCAGATGTTTTCTGGACTAAGCTGTTTTCCAGAAAAACAGTGGTAACGGAACCCGGCTTTTCTAAGGAAATTTCCCAAGGGCCTACAAGAGTGTCTAACTGCTCCCCGAAAAATCCTGAACTATCACACTGGGAATGGAGGATGGCGAACGAATGGGTGACGCGCGGCCACAGGCAGCACGGTGACCGTGTTACCCGACAGGAACACAACTAACCACCCTCGGTCACGGCTCCACACGTGGGAAAGAATACAGAGAACGCGTGTCCCGCTCTGTGCTCTTCTGTTTGCAAACACCACCCAGTCACGTGCTTGCCTGTATTTTAGGACCTACGACCTAGAGATGTTCTCCTTCCCCAGCAAGCCGGAGCGGAGGGACCGAGCGGCACAGCTCCCACTTCCGGCGTGCCTCCCACGCAACTTCCGGAGGGTGTAGCGCTTGCTTCCGGTCACTCGGCTTCCTGTTGCGGGAAGTCTTCGCCGCTTTTGCTGTCGTTGCTGTCGTCTTCGTTCGAGTAATTTCCCGAATCTTGACTGGTTTGGGAATTGTATTTTTTGTGATCTTCACCGATTTGCTCAGTTTCTTCTACTGCGGTGATAATGCTTGTATTTTCGATTATGAAACACCTTTCAGTTTGCTCTTCAGAAGTGAAAAGGAGGAGGTTTCGGAGTGGCGGCTCAGAGAAATACTGATTTAAAGAAGGGGAGGAATGGAAACAGGTTGTTTAAAAGAGTTAACAGTTTCCTACTAATAACCTAGCTTCCGTCTCCTACATCCAGTACCGAGAAAAGCTGTCTTTTGGCGTGCATATGAAAAAAAAAAAGTCAGCTAAGAGCCTATCGACCCCAGTCTAAAGTTTAGAACACGGCCACTTGTGAGGTCACGTACGTCTGAGCACTGTTAGGGTCAGGGGCCCGGTGAGCGCGGGAGAGGACGGAACGGGGGCGGGGGGGGGGGTGGTTCGTGCTCTGGGATTGTGGCGAGGGTGTCTGGAAATTTTACCCCGTAAGGGCGCTCGTTCAGGTTCTCTTCAGTGATCGGCTGGAGCTCACAGAGTGAACATGTGCAGACGGATTGTGGCTGATCAACAATTCGCCTCCACGTCTCTGGAGCTGCAAAGCCGGAGCCCCGAACGACACTCTCGAGGCAGGCAGCCTGAAGCCCACCTAGGTGAACCCACCATCCCCAGGCCAGGTCCTTGCGCTTGGGCCTTGACCATCGAGTGCTTTCATTAATTAAATCGGCTCCCCTCGCAGGTGTGCCAAACAGGAACCTGCGAGGTATCGCGAGAGGAGGCTCATTCTCCTTATTTCCCTGTCTGATGTCGTCTACAGAATACGCTTTGTGCAACTCACGACAGTGGGGTAGGCTTTTGGTGACTACCAAGCCTTTCTTTCTTTCTTTTTTTTTTTTAATATGAAATTTATTGTCAAATTCGTTTCCATACAACACCCGGTGCTCCTCCCAACAGGTGCCCTCCTCAATGCCCATCACCCACCCTCCCCTCCCTCCCACCCCCCATCAACCCTCAGTTCGTTCTCAGTTTTTAAGAGTCTCTTATGTTTTGCCAAGCCTTTCAATGGTAAAACAAAATGCCACAGGGGCCAAACTGCCAGGATAATAGGAGATGACGGACACATGTTACCAGTCCATGTTATGTGATGTTAAATGGCTGTTTCTAAAGCCAATTTACTGGAAGCTGAAGAAAACAGCCCAGTCTGTATTAGTTTCTGCGTAACAAGAAAAAAGTATGGATTCTGTTGAAACGAAACGTACTTCCTGTTCATTTTAAGAAAAATCCACCTGGCGACACAGAAGAGTAACATACCTCCTCTATCGTGGAAGGAGGTTTACTTGATGGGAAGAACACATAACGGACACATCGCAGGAATAGTTTCAGAACGTAAGTGACGACCGGGATGGACAATAAGGCAGCACAAATCCCAGCTATGAGCCACGTTTTGGAAGTACTTCCTAAAACAGAAATAAGTGATGTTTAGCTTCAACGTAAGTTTTGACACGCAAACACGTTAATAGTGCTGACATTGTGTGCGCATAATACGTGTAGCCACGTGAAAGGAAACATAAAATGTACGCAACCATACGCCCTTAGAAATATTTCTGGTAACACTGAGCATATAGCAGCTGTGGGCAACCCATTTCCGTTTAAAGATGGTGGCCTGGCCAGTGAAGTAAGAGAGGCTTAGTGAAGGAGGCCACCGTTGACATGTGGCTCCCAACGTGCCAAGTATTCTCTGGCATTTCTGTAACACACAGCTGGCCTAATTAAAACCATTCTGTGACGAGTAAGTACCTACAGGTCAACACTAGGAACTGGAAAATACAACATGGCACTTCACCATTCCCTCATAACAAAATTCACAATTGAGCTACTTAAGCGATTTCCGCGTGATAATCGTATTAAGAATGATGTAAAAAAAAAAAAGTCAAAAATAGTTTTATTAAATGCTAAAGAGTAACAGGTAAGAGCAATTAATTATGTGGGTACTGGAAGAAATTTAACACATTCAAAAACACTGAATTGTGCATTAAAAATATTTTCTAGGGGTGCCTGGGTGGCTCAGTCGATTGAGCGTCCGGCTTCCGCTCAGGTCGTGACCTCGTGGTTTGTGGGTTCAAGCCCTGCGTGGGGCTCTGTGCTGTCAGCTCACAACCTGGAGCCTGCTTTGGTTTCTGTGTCTCCCTGTCTCTCTGCCCCTCACCTGCTTGTGCTCTGTCTCTCTCGCAAAAATAAAACATTAAAAAGAAAAAAGAAAAGAAAAATATTTTCTAAAACCGAAAGACTTAACTTCAAGGTCTACTTTTGATTCATGTAGTTCATGAAGAAAATATTCTCTTTATACTTTTAAAGTAGTCAAAAGAAATATTTTACAATCTCAGTGAATTGAATTATTTTTAAAGTTTATTTATTTATTTTGAGAGACAGCGAGCGAGCTGGGGAGAGGCAGAGAAACAGCGAGAGAGAGAGAATCCCAAGCAGGCTCTACACTGTCAGCACAGAGCCCGATGTGGGGCTTGGATTCATGAACTGTGAGATCATGACCTGAGCCAAAATCAAGAGATGTTCAACTGACTGAACCACCTAGGTGCCCTAGTCTAGTTACATTAACAAAAGAAAAAGAAAAAAAGTTTATTTATTTTGATGAAAGAGAGAGAGCAAGCAGGGGAGGTACAGGGAAAGGGAGAGAGAGAAAATCCCAAGCAGGCTCCATGCCATCAGCACAGAGCCTGATGCAGGGCTCAAACTCCCGAACTGTGAGATCATTGACCTGAGCCGAAATCAAGAGTTGGATGCTTAACTGACTGAGCCACCCAGGCGCCCCAAGTCTAGTTACATTTTTAAAAAAGATACAATGAGGGCACCTGGGTGGCTCAGTCGGTTAAGTGTCCGACTTCGGCTCAGGCCATGATCTCACAGTTCATGGGTTCGAGCCCCGCGTCGGGCTCTGGGCTGACAGCTCACAGCCCGGAGCCTAAGATTCTGAGTCTGCCCTGCTCTCTGCCCCTCCCCCCACTCACACTCCGTCTTCTCTCTCTCTCTCTCTCTCAAAAATAAACATTAAAACAATTTTTTTTTTTAAAGATATAATGAAAGATTCTGACCTGGTTTTGTTTTCTCGCACACAGGATCACTAAAAACGCTGCTTTTATTCCATCTTTCATTCTCAGTGAGTGCTCTGGCTTTGACACAGTATACAGTCAGTGGTTTCAAGTTAGGAAAAGTAAAGTCAGTTCTTTTCTCTAGAGTTTTTCTCTATAAAAAATATAAGGAGATCATTGATAAAATTTAGTTACCTTAGGAAATCAGATAGGGAATGTCACTTTCCTGAATTCTCTAAATATCCAGTCTGGGACTGGCCCCTCCTAACCACCTAGTTGGAGTGCATTTAAGAACTATAAATTTGTTTTGGATGACACATCAGAACCAAACCAAAGTTAAAAATGCTGCTTCCAAAAAAAAAGAGTAAGATAGAGTCCTAAGACAACTCTAACTTATAAGCAGCCGTTGATTTGGATTAATCGCCATTGTACTTCGTCTGCTCAGGAGTGGGGGGTTCTGGCCTTCAACTGCCTGTATTAAGGTATCACGTATAGCTATGTGGCCTTTGGCGAAGTTATTTCATTTCTCCCTGCCCTATTTCCAGATCTGTAAAACGAAGACAATTATTGCACCTCCCTGTAGTAGTCGGGTATGGCCACCATAATATTGTGTAACAACATCACGAAACAAGGACAACGAAGTAACGTGCAGTGTTACATAATAATACTAAATGTCCTGTGGCTGAAAACGTATTTATTCCCCCCCCCCGCCCCCCCCCAACATCTTCTGACTGGCTGGGGAGCCCTCATGGAGGCGGTGGGTCAGGTTTAAGTCTCCTCCACGAGTCCCTCACCCTCCTTGGACCAGAAACCAGGTGGAGCATTGTTCCCTCCTGGCAAACGAGAGAAGTCTGAGCGCCAAGCCAAACTATGCTCACATCACACCCAGCCACGTTCCACTGTCGAAAGCTCCACATCAATCAGGGAAGGAATAAGGGACAGACACTCCATCCCAAGTGTCTGCTGAATGATTTCATCAATCAGATCGTCTGGCAGGGTTGTTCTGTGGAAGAATGACTGAGACAGTTGACGTAAATTACTTACCACAGTACCTGCTGCTTAATAAGCTTTCAATAAATAGGAGTTGCCATCATGAGTGTAATAACTGCCGTATTGGCCAGACAGGACAAGATGGCCAGTGAAATTATTTAATCTCTACTATCTGTCAAGTCATGTGCTAGGTATTTTCATATGTTGCCTCGTTTTAAAAGATTTTTAGGGGCGCCCGGGTGGCTCAGTCGGTTAAGCGTCCGGCTTCAGCTCAGGTCATGATCTTACAGTTTGTGGGTTCGAGTCCCGTGTCGGGCTCTGTGCTGACAGCTCAGAGTCTGGAGCCTGCTTCCGATTCTGTGTCTCCCTCTCTCTCTGCCCCTCCCCCAGTCATGCTCTGTCTCTCTCTGTCTCAAAAATAAATAAGAACATTAAAAACAATTTTTAAAAAAGATTAAAAAATTTTTGGGGCGCCTGGGTGGCGCCGTCGGTTAAGCGTCCGACTTCAGCCAGGTCACGATCTCGCGGTCCGTGAGTTCGAGCCCCGCGTCGGGCTCTGGGCTGATGGCTCGGAGCCTGGAGCCTGTTTCCGATTCTGTGTCTCCCTCTCTCTCTGCCCCTCCCCCATTCATGCTCTGTCTCTCTCTGTCCCAAAAATAAATAAAACATTAAAAAAAAATTAAAAAAAAAATTAAAAAAAAAATTTTTTTTTCAACGTTTATTTATTTATTTTTGGGACAGAGAGAGACAGAGCATGAATGGGGGAGGGGCAGAGAGAGAGGGAGACACAGAATCGGAAACAGGCTCCAGGCTCCGAGCCATCAGCCCAGAGCCCGACGCGGGGCTCGAACTCACGGACCGCGAGATCGTGACCTGGCTGAAGTCGGACGCTTAACCGACGGCGCCACCCAGGCGCCCCTAAAAAAATTTTTTTTAAAGTAATCTCTATACCCAACATGGGGCTCAAACCACAATCCAAGATCAAAAGTCACAAGTTCCACCGACTGAGCTGGCCAGGTACCCCTCAGATGTTGCCTCATTTTAAACCTTATAAACATAAACATCCTTTCAAAAAAAATGTAGTTACTATGACTACCACCGCTTTACAAAAGAGGAAACAAAATCTCAGAGAGGTAAAGCACCTTGTGTAAGGTTACACAATTTGGTGGCTTGAGACACATATTTAGGTTTTCCTGATATAGGGATAACTGAGAAATAACTGTAATTCTCAGTGTACTAAATTATGCTTTGGTTACAGTGTGTTCAGATAGTTGAAAGCAGCCAAGTCACTGGAATCTTCTTAGATTTCCAACTAAAAATGAAGTCAAGTTACAGAATTCACCCCACTCGACTGCCTAAGATTTTTAAAGGTTGAGTCCTTGATTGTAATTCCACAGGGAAAAGAGATCTAGAAATAATGTGGATTATCTGATGTTGTATATTATCTTTGCCCATGGTTTTTGAATTTTAGTATTTGAACCCATGTTTCTTAGCCTTTTTTTTTCAGGAGTCCCCCAGCTCAGGAGCCTTTTTAGACGACTGTTTTCTAATCTTTCCCTTGCCACGAAATTGATTTTGTTGAGTGAAATTGAACCCTGGAGGCATGGTTTCCTCCTGGAGGGCCACAAACCGTTGTACCATCTAAGATTCTTCACCTCCTCGGAGGTACCCTGCCTCCGAGGGATATCTGGCAACATCTAAAGGTTTTTTTGGCTGTCCTGACTGGGAGGGATGATCCTGGCATCCATAATGTGTAAGACAACTCTGACCACAAAGAATGATCCAATCCAAAGGTCAACAGCATTGAGCAACCCTGGTTTAGATAAATACCCAGGAATCGTTTTAGAAACACAAATTCCTGAGTTCTACCTCTGGAGATTCTGATTTGAGTAATAAAAGGGCTCAGGGATCTGAGTGTTAAAAACAAACGGGCCCAGACGCAGATGATCCATAACTAGCACGCAAAACATGGAAAGATGCTAACATTATTAGAGTTTACAAATTTTGCCAAAATTTTAACTTCAAACTTTGTTTACCCAAATCACATTCACAGCCCTACATTACAAACTTGCAGCACATAGTTTGTTGTTGGTGTGTGTGTGTGTGTGTGTGTGTGTGTGTGTGTGTTTTACCTCAGCATTTGAAGTATTTTCCCAAAATACGATTTCATAAATTAGTGAGTAATGCTGGTTCACAGACTTGTTTTCAGACTCTTCTGGAGCGCCGATAAAGACCCGCAGGGAAACATCATTCGTGGGTTTCACGTTAATGGTTGGAGGAACGAGGACACCTAGGAAAAAAATGCACAGACACGATGCTCAACTTGGGACTTAGGAAAACAGCGTTAAGAATTTGCATCAAATCAGAGAAACACATTCCGGAGGAAAAGCTACTGGCTTACTTTGTAACTGAGCATCAAATCTTTTTTCTTTAGACCAAACAGATGTGGTATTTCCATCAGATGCTTGAACACGGATAAGGTAAATTCCTTTCTGGAAAGTATTTTGAGGAATGGCACACTGGGTAGTTTTGACATTTTCACAGCCTGGCATTTGTTTCCATTTACCTGAGTTGTTCCCAGGAATCTTTTTAAAATAGGCACTTTTAAGACAAAAAAAAAAAATTTTTTTTTTATTACAAACATAATCATTCAATAAGTATTTATGAAACACCTATAATATCCTGGACACTCTGTTAGGGACTAAGGTTACAGAGGTAAACAGTCCCCACCCTCAGTGTCTCGCAATACGGTGTCAGAGACGTCCATACGATGCAGAGAACCGAAGACCTTGTTCCAGAATGTGATAAAGCACGGGTGTCCGGGGCTGACCAGTGCCAGCACACAAAAACAGCTGCCGAATAGTCAGCAATGCTGCGAACCCATTATTAAAAGCCATTATTAAAAATCAAATTGCAGGGCCCCTGGGTGGCTCAGTGGGTTGAGCGTCCGACTTCAGCTCAGGTCATGATCTCCCGGTTTGAGAGTTCGAGCCCCAAATCGGGCTCATTGCTGTCACCCTGTCAGTGCAGAGCCTGCTTCGGGTCTTCTGTCCCCCCCTCTCTACTCCTCCCCCACTTGCACTTTCCCAAAAAGTAAATAAGATATTAAAAAAAAATCATCAAATTGTATAAGCTGACAAAGAGTTTGCATTAAAAATAAAAATACTCAAAACTCTTCTCTTCTGTTTTCATTTTCTGTCTTTTTTTTTTAATTTGTAGCTGGTGGGTCAGAAGCACAGGTGACAACCTGGCTCGAAAGTCCTCTGTCCTAATTATTTGACTATATTTTATTATCCGTGCTCAAAGCTATTCACGCCTATTGTATCTATGTGGTGGACATACTGTGTAATGGAGTTTTGCTGTGCGTTTCTTCCCAACGCCACGTTCGGTGACATCATGTTGGAAGCTTGAAAGTGAGCACAGTAAAAAGAAAAAAACAAAAAGTGACCACAGTGGGAGCATTTACATCATGAAAACTGGCAAACATTAAAAATAAGGCTTTTTCTTCTTCTGGAAAACCAGCTGTGAAACATCCACCCACACGCCAATGGCTGCCTGTTATAATGGGAGATGTACGTACACCACAGGGTGATAAGAGCAAGTCTAAACAGAACGTGGGCACCTAACTGAGCCTGGGGAGGTCAAGTAAATTGCTCAGAAACCAACGGCTCGAAGCATCCCCGTTCAAGCTTGGAACTACAATAGCCTCCTAACTGGTTCTCCTGTCTTTGGGGTTTCAGTGGTTCACTGCATCACATACAATGCAGCAACCTTCACCCTCCTTGAATACGGACCTCATGTTACCTATCCCTCAATGCAAAATTCTGAACAGCACCCAAATGCCTAGAGGGCAGTCTGAGGCTAAGCTTATCTTACTCCATCCTACCTATTCCACTTTCTCTCCCACTTCTCTCCCATGACCAAAGGTTCAACTGTTCTCAACGCGGGTCTTCTCCCACATGGTAGGCAAAATTCCAAGATGGCCCCCAAGATTCTCACCCTTGGTGCACATGTCCTATATATTCCCTCCCCTTGAGTGTGGGCAGAATCCATGAACTCTTGAGCAGGTTACATTATATGGCAAAGATACAGGGATTTGCAAATGAAATTAAGGTCCCAAATCAGCAGACTCTTTGTTAACTGAATGACACTAAGCTTGAGGGACCTGCCTCATCAAACAGGCCCCCGAAAAGAGGTCTAGAGATCTGAGATTCTCTCTCCTGATGACCTCCAAGGAGTAGGTCAGCACAAGTCCTATAGCTCTGAGAAATGAATTCTGTCAACAACCACATGAGTGTAGGAGAGGACGCCAAGGTCCTCTATGAGGGCTGTATGAAACCACAGCCCCAGATGACACCTTGACTGCTGCCTTGGGACCCCTTGAGCAGAGGGACCATGTAAGCCAGGCCTGGGCCCCTGACCCGAAGTCAGTGGGAGGTAACAGCCCTCTTTACACTGCTAAATTTGTGGTAATTTGTTACAGAGCAATAGAAAACTGTACCTCCCCCTTACCTTGACCTAATTTTATCTATCTATCTATCTATCTATCTATCTATCTATCATTTTTAAAGTTTACTTATTTAGAGAGGAGGGAGGGGCAGAGAGAATCCCAAGCAGGCTGTGCACTGTCAGCGCAGAGCCCAATGCGGGGCTTGAACTCACAAACTGTGAGGCCATGACCTGAGCCAAAATCAAGAGTCGGATGCTTAACCGACAGAGCCACCCAGGCGTGCTGACCTGGTTCTAAATCTCCTCGCAGCCCGAGTTGCCCGTGTGGTGTAGCTCTGCCTAATGTGCCCCGTCTCGTCCAGTTTAAAACATGTGATTCACCAATCCAGGCCTTGTTCACATCTCCTCCCCCTCCACGCGGCTCCTTTGGCCTCTCCAGCCCCACTCCCACCTTCGCATTTTCGATTTCTGTCACCTTTTAATTTGTACACCACTCCTCAGCCCCAAATCACACCTTGCTATGCAACCTCAGCTACCCACTTTGGATTTCAGGAACCACGGGCCGTATTCGGCTGCCCCTTTACAGTCCCTTCCGGGCTCTGTACAGTGGGCCAAGTACCCAAAAGACAATTCGAGACGGGCCACCGGAAACGTCCATCCCTCCCTCGTCTGTGGCCCTATCATTCAGCATCCTGCTGGGAGGGAAGTGAACACAAAAGACTACTGCACGGTTTCCTGGTCCGTCTGAGGGTTCATGGGCGTGCACGGAGGCACGGGGGCACATTTCTATTCCACGACCAACACTGAAGGACAGAGAAAGTCCAGCAGAGTCAGTATCCACTTCCCTTCGCCCTGTTTGCTTCTCGCTTCTCTCCTGGCTCTTTCTTTCCTTGCGTCTGGTCCCTCTATCCCTCTGCTCTAAACAGAGCTTTCTTCCCCATCCCTTTCCTCCCCTACGGCCCCCTTCTCCTTCCACCGGATTTGCCTCTTTATCCCCTACAACCTCCCGGTCAATGTGAACCGCGTGCAGTTCTCTCTCAACCCACTTCTGCGGCGCCTAGACGTCATCCAGTGTCGGCGAGAGCACAGTTCTCCCGGCTCTCTCCATTTCCCACTGAAGTCATCACTAAAACCCCCTGTCAAAACTAATGAAGTCGTCAAGAAAATGGGAAGGCTGACTTGAGCAAGGCAGAGTGGCTGGACTGAGATCATTTCAAGGACTCCCGGGAAAAGCGAGTTCTGAAGAACAGGTCAGGGTCACGTGTCAAGTATTGCGGGGAAATGACACACACAACGAGACACACACTTAGGAAAAAGAAAAAGAGCCAGTGGGCACTCGAGATATTATGAGAGTGTGCCCATCTTACAACAAATGAGGAAAGTGAGGCCAAAAGAGTGAGGGATTAGCTCAGGGTCATCCAGTCAGTTACCGGCAGAGCAGGAACCGGTATTAAACATCCCGTTTCCAATATAGGGTAACGCGTCTCCATCAGTCAGCATGTGTGCCCGGAACAGTGGGGGGGCTGAAGTGGAACGAAAGGAACCATAACGAACTGTGCAAAATAGACTGTGCAAAAGGAAACTTATGGACTAGGACTTACTGGAGCCACTGAGCCTGAAAAGTCATGTTTTCAGATGTGTAATCCCACTTAAGAACATAGACGTCATTTACAGCATCAATTCGAACGTTTTCTGGTGGAGGCAGCTTATTTTCAACTAGAAGACAAAGATGACACAGAAAAGCATGCATTTTTACTTTAGGGAGATAACGTATGGTAAGAATTCTTAGCGGCACGGCAAAGAAAATAAAAGGCTTACATTTTATCACGAGGTAACGGCTAAGTGAGTTCTGGTATATGTTCACACAATGCAGTATGGTGCAGCCACTTAAAAGAATGTGATAGATCTGTATGTGCTCACGCACAAAGAGATCCTCAGTGTATTAGGTTAAACGAGGAAGTGGAAAGACAGATCTAGCAGGATCCAATTTTTTTATTTTGAAAGCCAAAACCAAGAAACTGTAGGTCCGTGCGTATGCTTACACGAGCCCTGACCAAGGCAGGAAAGAATATGTACAAAATGCGAGCAGTGCTCGTCACTTATAAACGGAACCAGGGGTAAGGAGGCAGGAGAGGAAAACTTTAAACCCTTCTGTGTTGTTTGATTTTGAAAACAAAGCATATAAAACTTTGATCAAAATAACAAACAAATCTAAGCTCCTAACCCCGGACCTTCATTACTGGCAAGATGTCATTGACGAAATATGTCAGCATGCTTTCACATCTGAACATTTCACTTATAAAGGTATACTTTTTGGAAAACTAACTGCTCCTCTGGCGGCTACTTTGTGGATTCTGAGCGAATAAAAATCAGTTTTTGTCATTAGAAATTATTTAGACTTTTAGGCAGAATTTTCATTCCTCTGGACTTGAGACAAAAAAAAAAAAAATCCCAAACGCTGTGACATTTTCCCCCCTTATGTAACGGCGGTGATAACGTTTTTGTTTTAACGTCTATTAAACATCATGTAACCTCCAGCAACCCAAGGGGGAAAAATGCCACAATTAAGATTGCCCATCCGGACATACAGTTACTGAATCTAAAGCATAACTTCCTCCTTACCTGTGGTCTTTATACAATACACTGGACTATAGGCACCAATTTTTCTCGGCAAAAGTCTTGCTTTAACTTTTAAACAGTAAGTCGTCTCTGGTGAGAGTTTATAAATTTTGTCTCTGGGATAAACAGTTTTAGTCTTTATCTATAATAAAACAAATAGAATTCTGCGGTTAAAAAGTATACAGTCAAAATCTGGACCAGATCCATGTCCTTTTGCCCTTCTGCTGAACAAAGGTAAAAGTCATGCTCACTTCGGCACTTGAAGAGTTTTTCCAGATCTCTAAGCTGTATGTAAAACTCGAACTATCCAGAGCCCACATGACACCACCTTTTGCTCCAGGTGGGGAGATGTTTATTTTTATTGCCTTATCTTCGGCTTCTAAATGTACTTTTGGAGGACCAATTTGAGCTGTAAAAAGACCAACGTATTTATTATAACAATTTCATTAACACAAGGTCAAAACATTCAGTTGGCAAATGATTCTAAGTGCTTCATATGTGCCTGGCATAGTCAAACAGAGAAAGTCCCTCGCAGAGCCTACATTTCAGTGGGGCATATGGCAAAAAACAAAACCAACCAACAAACAAAAAAGACAATCGAAAAAAACAAAAAAACGCCCAAACACCCAAATAAACGAATACATACAATGTGGTGTGCTATACGGAAAAACGAACTGACATAAAGGGATAGAGGACGGTGGCAAGGGCTGTTTTAGGTAAATTAGTCCGGAAAAGCCTCTCTGAGACAGGTGCTCAGAGGCATAAGTCACTTAAGGGAGGCAGCCATGCACATTACGTAGGGAAAAGGTATTCCTGCTCGAGGGTGCTCCAAGTGCAGAGCCTCCGAGGTGGGAATGTGCTCCCCCTTTGCAAGAGATGATGAAGAGGCTTGAATGGCTGAATGGTTGAAAAGGAGATCAGAGGAGTAGCTGGGAGCCAGATGACAAAGGAAGAACTCCGTAGTAGTTCGTAGTTCATGTAGTTAAATCAGTGACATGTAGTTAATCAGTGTCGGGGTGAGATCGGAGGACAGCCATGCCGCCGTGATTTACATTGTGGAAAGATCATCCTAGTTAACGTCCGAGGAAGCAGGGAGGCCGGGAAGAAGCTACTGCAGAAGTTCAAGTGGCAAGTGGGAGTGGCTTAGTGAAGGCTGGCCCAGGTGGGGGTGGGGGGTGGGGTGCAGTGACAAAGGATCCTATTCGGGACATGCTCTGAAGGTTGATCTTTCAGAATTCCTTGGCAGGCTGGAGGCAGGATGCCAAGGAGGACTCCAAGACTCTTGGCCTGAGCGAGCGAATAAATAGGTGCTGTCCTTAGAAGGGATGGAAAAAACTGCTAGAAGAGCAGGTTTTGAGGGGAGGAAATCAAGAGCTTTGGCCAGATGGCCCCTAGGCATCTACGCAGGGAGGCTGAATTCGAGAACTGATGATACCAGTCTAAAGGCAAGGGGAAAAGAGTGGGGCTGGAGGTGTAAGCGTGGGCCTTTCTCAAGAGCATACAGATGGGCTCGAAAGCCAGATTAGCAGCGGATGAGCCTAGAAAGAGAAGAGGCAAGGACCGAGCCCCGTGAGCAGTGGGGCACTGAAAGGTCAGGGGGGCCGGAACAAAGTGGCAAAGGAGGGATCCGATGCGCAGGAGTGCTGGGAGGGAGCAGGGCCCTGGAGATCTAGAAGAGGGCTGGGGACTCACTCGGCGTTGACGCGTTGACGTCACCAGGGTACTGGACGAGAGTGGTTTTGTGTAGTGACGAGGGACGGAATTGACGTGGAAGGCTGCAGGCTGAGCGGCAGGCAGAGAAGTGCAGAGAGGGATACAGATCATTCTTGGGAGTTTTTTTTGTTTTAATATTTATCTGGTTTTGAGAGAGAGAGAGAGAGAGAGAGAGAGAGAGAGAGAGAGAGAGAATGTGAGCAAGCAGGGGAAGGGCAGAAAGAGAGGGAGGCACAGAATCGGAAGCAGGCTCCAGGCTCCGAGCTGTCAGCACAGAGCCCGACACGGGGCACGAACCCACGAACCGCGAGATCACGACCTGAGCCGAAGTCGGACGCTTAACCGATGAGTCACCTAGGTGGCCCGCTTTTTTTTTTTTTTTTTTTTTTAAATGGGAGACTTCACATCGTGCAAATGAACAGGCTTACGAAGTGAGCTGTTGCAGTGAGATTTGATGAAGAATATACTGTAATGCAGCTGGCAACTTCTTACCTTTTTCAAATGGGGCGAATGCGTCAACGTTATGCCATGGAGAAGTCTCGTTTCCTTTTTCTGCTCTTACACGCAATTTGACTTTTTCGTAAACATTTAGCTTGAGTGAAGAAAAGTTGCATTTGGTACTGGTAACAGATTGACACCCAGGCAATTTTAGCCAAGTATCATTTCTGGGTCTTTAAAATAAAAAGGCAAATAAATGCATAAGAAAATATGTAAATACAAGCGTTAAACACAGTCTCTGTTTACTGACATTATAAGCTGGTCTAAGTAGTTATTTTTTCTATTTGAGGTCCTGTTAACGTTTTCCTCTGCAACTCTGCACTTTTTCAATACATATATACCAAGTTATTATTTATAAAATGGAATAATTCTGACAGTTAATGTTTTTGAGAGAGAGAGAGAGAAAGAGAGACAGTGTGCGTGCACAAGTGCAAGAGAGAATCCCAAGCAGGCTCCATTGCCAGCACGGAGCCCAGTGTGGGGCTCAATCCCACGACTGTGGGGTTAAGACCCGACCCAAAATCAAGAGCTGGATACGGAACTGACTGAGTCACCCAGGAACCCCGTGACAGAGTTAATTTTTTACTACAGTTCTATAATTTTGTGACGGTTTGTATTAGGAAGGATTTCAAAAAAGCAGAGAAAGAAATAACATGTAAGGTAACAGCGAACTTTGTTAAGAATAGCTGTGTGACTTCTGGCCAGCTGCCTTGTATTTCTGGATCTTTTCCTTATCGAAAATTTGGTAACTGGATTTGATGATTCCCTTCTTTTTAAAAAAATGTTTATTTTTATTTTTGAGAGACAGACTGCAAGGAGAGGAGGAGAAGAGAGAGAGGGAGACACAGAATCCGAAGCAGGCTCCAAGCTCCGAGCTGTCAGCACGGAGCCCGATGCGGGGCTTGAACCCACGAACCGTGAGATCGTGACCTGAGCCGAAGTCGGACGCTCGACCGACTGAGCCACCCAGGCGCCCCGATGACGCCCTTCTAAACTTGTCCTACGAATAGATTTACCAGACCAAAGAAAGACCTCAGAATCTGCATGGTTTGGTAACTTCCCCTGCCCTCATCAAGACCAAACGGTCCCTTTGGCTCACTGATTGCAGTAATTCTGCTACATCGCTAGAGACAAAGAACTTAAAATGTTAACAAAAATTAACAAATTCTTTGAAGTGGATTTAGTCCATTCAAAAGTAGAACTGATCAATATTGGATTCTTCAAAAAACAGGAAGAAATCAAGTTGGCAAGGAGGGCCTAAAAGGGAAAGGGTCACGTTGCCACATGTCACTTTGCCTGACCTACCGAGGAGGCTGACGGGAAGGTGAGAGGAAACTTGCCAGGTTTCGAAATTTTTTGCCTATGTGAATCCCTGTCTACCTTCAACCAGGCAGAGGAACTATCTGGTGAGAAGGCATTTTTGTCAAGATGAATTCATGGCTCCAGCCTAAGCTGCTCCTCAGAGGGGAGGGGGATGAGGAGGGAAGGAGAATATTGTAGATTTCATTTTAAAAATGCTTTAAGGGGGACCTGGGTGGCTCAGTCGGTTAAGCATCCGACTTCGGCTCAGGTCATGATCTCATGGTCCGTGAGTTCGAGCCCCGCATCAGGCTCTGTGCTAACAGCTCAGAGCCTGGAGCCTGTTTCAGATTCTGTGTCTCCCTCTCTCTCTGCCCCTCCCCCGTTCATGCTGTCTCTCCCTGTCTCAAAAATAAATAAACGTTAAAAAAAAAAATTTTTTTTAAATGCTTTAAGGGGCACCTGGGTGGCTCAGGTGGTTGAGCAATTGACTCTTGATTTCAGCTCAGATCACGATCCCAGGGTTGTGGGATTGAGCCCTGCGTCAGGCTCCACGCTCAGCTCACTTGGGTGCGCGCTCTCTCTCTTTCTAAATAAATAAATAAATAAATAAATAAATAAATAAATAAAGGAAATACATGGAAATAAAAATGCTTTAAGACAACAGACTCCAGGGGTGATCTATCCACATAAGTTCTTTGAGGACCCCAATACAAGTCTATCTCATTTTTCAAAAAAGAAACCTTTGAAAAATCTGCCAAAAACATACACTAGCATGTGGAAAGCTTCATTCCTGGCCGGTTTCCCTTTTTTATTTTACTCATTTGAGCTGTGAGGGTAGAGCTGGCATTTAATGATACCATTCCTGAGACACTTCTCCACACCAGAATCTATTTTTTATTTTGAGAGAGAAAGAGTGGGGGTGGGGCAGAGAGAGAGAGAGAGACAGAGAGACAGAGACAGAGACAGAGAATCCTAGGCAGGCTCCCCACTCAGAATGGAGCCCGACGCAGGGCTAGATCCCACAACCCTGGGATCATGATCTGAGCTGAAATCAAGTTGGATGCTCAACTGACTGATCCAGCCGGGCATCCTAATATTTGAGAGAGAGAGAGAGAGAGAGAGAGAGAGAGAGAGAGCATGAGCAGGGGAGGAACAAAGAGAAAGGGAGACACAGAATCCAGAGCAGGTGCCAGGCTCTGAGCTGTCAGCACAGAGCCCCATGGGGGGCTTGAACTTATGAGCAGTGAGATCATGACCTGAGCCAAAGTCGGACGCTTCACCAACTGAGCCACCCAGGGGCCCCGACCTTATAAAACTTCTAAAACCAAGTCTTGACATGGTTCTAACCCACTCTCACTCTTTACCTCTTTCCTGTTCCAGGAGATGCACTTACATCCTTGATTCCAATGCTTCTGTAGACTAGGGAGCTAATGCAGAGGTAGCTGCTTTTATGTTACTTAAAGAAAAAACAAACCCCGAACTCAACTTTATCATAAAAGTGTTTAGATCGGAACAAAATAGAATTTGAAACTGATCATGTAACCAACACAAAACTCATTTCATAAAACCAGTGTCATAACATAATCACCTGCCACCTTTGTCTTTCCTATTCACGGATATATTCTAAGCGCCCACAGGAGGATTCGGCACAGGAGGCACTCGGTGTTTATTGAATGAAAGAATCAATACTAAACACTACACACATCATAATGAACTGTAGATATAGGTCACAAACACTGATGTCTTAGCATGTGTTCTACAGACGCCGGAATCCTAACAGCTTTTTTATGCGGCATTTATCACCAGTGCCTATGTCCTATGTTCTGAGAAACACTACGTTAAAAAATATTTGTTTGCTGCTGCGATTCACTACACTTCCACTGATCATTTACTCCATGTCAG
Source organism: Prionailurus bengalensis (assembly GCF_016509475.1). Classification (NCBI taxonomy): domain Eukaryota; kingdom Metazoa; phylum Chordata; class Mammalia; order Carnivora; family Felidae; genus Prionailurus; species Prionailurus bengalensis. The sequence continues at coordinate 11,988,572 of NC_057350.1, forward strand.
TGCTCTGGGCACCTTCCATACAACTGTTCTATATACTTCTAACAGCCTTCAGAGTTAGACACCTTATTACAGGGGTGCCCCATCTCAGCGTGCCTGGGGTGGTGCTGGTTGTAGTTTGTTGTTCTCGCTTATCTAAAATGAACTGCCCCTTCTAACTCCGAAAAGTGTCTTGGTTTGGATGATAAACATATATGGTCATATTAGTTTTTATTATCACAACGCAACAGGCAAGAAAACCGGGACAGAATAGGTAGCATGGGACGGCTCTAAACCCAAGCAGCCTGGCCCAAGTCCGCACGACACTACACCATCGCCACACTGTCTCCTTGAACTGGTGGTCTGGCATATTTTTACAAGGCGATTATTTATAAAGCTAGTAGAACAGGGTAGAATAAGAACACCGTGAAATAATGCATTCGATGCTAAAGTCAGAAAGGGTAAAAGGCTATTATGGGCTGGAGAATTCAGGATAAGCAACAGGATGCGGAGGAACGACAGTACAAGAGCGCTGTCTGTGACTATTCTTTATTAAAAGGGTATCTTTAATTAAGAGTATCTAGGGGCGCCTGGGTGGCTCAGTCGGTTGAGCATCCGACTTCGGCTCAGGTCACCATCTCGCGGCTCGTGAGTTCGAGCCCCGCGTCGGGCTCTGGGCTGATGGCTCGGAGCCTGGAGCCTGCTTTGGATTCTGTGTCTCCTTCTCTCTCCGCCCCTTCCCTGCTCATGCTCTGTCTCTGTCTCTCAAAAATGAATAAACGTTAAAAAAAATTAAAAAAAAAAAAGAGTATCCGAAATGACCTTTGTTATACTGAAAGCAGTTGTTTCATGAGAAAGTTCTCAACGAGAGCAAAGAACAAAAGTGACAAAACTCCAAGTTCAACTTAAAGAGTTTCTAGAGATAAATTCTTAAATAATTAATTCCGAGAAAAACCATGTATGTACGTATACAAGTTCGTGTGTGTACACGCACACACACATATATCTATGCACACATGCACAAGTACACACATGCTAATTACTAAAGCTGTGGGATTAATCTCACAGTTCTATTAACAACCCACTGGAGGGGGCGCCTGGGTGGCTCAGTCGGTTAAGCGTCCAACTTCAGCTCAGGTCATGATCTCACGGTTCGTGAGTTCGAGCCCTGTGTCGGGCTGTCTACTGTCAGCACAGAAGCCCCCTTCGGATCCTCTGCCCCCTCTCTCTGCCCCTCCCCTGCTCATTCTCTCTCTCTCTCTCAAAATAAATAAATAAACCTAAAAAAACAAACAAACCTCCAAAGAACAATCAATGGGAGAAGGAGGGTGCCGGGGCTGTTGTTGAAGTGGGAGCGTCCTGGTTCTGGAGGTCCTGCACCCCGTTTCTTCACCGCCCGATTACCGGCCGCTCTTTCTTGGACACAGATCACCCCAGACAGGGATCACCTAACACCCAGGACACCCAAAGCAAAGTACTGTGCTTCCTGAGCTGTGTTCCTTCTGTCATCCTTTCTTCTGCAACTCCCCACCTGCCCAATTATCTTGGCAGCTATTACGTAGGAAATCAGCACCAGGGAGGAGACAGAAACTCCAGAAACAGGGTCTGTGGAAATGTGAGGTCCTGTATCTAAAATGAAAACATTGTGCCTAATGGAGATAGTAAAGCCTGACCGGCAGGGTGCGGGTGGCCTATTCCAAGACCACGGATAGACCTTTTGGGGCCCTCTCCCATGTCCTCAAGACACGTTCGAGTTCCGACCCTAATTTATACTCAAAGAAGGCGGAGCGTCTAGAAGAGAAAAGCGTGGTCTACAGAAGCTGTCTGCTGTCCTTATGCCCCAAACCTCTTTTGCTGAAACACCCAAAGATGAATTTGTAGAAACGAAGGCATAAATATCACACAGACATAAAATTCCTCTAGAAGATGGAAAAGCCAATGGTGTCCCAACCCTGAGAAGTAAATGACAGGGTTACAATGGTTTGAAATCATTCAGGTGGTTCTTGCAAACCAATCAGTAGAGTCACATACACTTGATAATCTGCTGAGAAAGTCACGTTCCCGCCAGCTGGATCGCTCCCATTCCACCTCAGGGTGAAGGTATCATCAATGATGTGGACCTCTACATTGTCAGGAGATTTTAGATTTGTTCCCCCTATAAAGAAAGGCAACAAAAAAGAACACAGTTACATATGTACCATGCATATTCTTTAAAACGTGAGTCTTCCTTTCACATCACTGATCAAAGGGTGAATGCATTCAAATATAATAAAGCATCTACAAAAATCTAAAACAAAAACCCAATGAGTGCTCGCGGCCCAGGGAGGCTGCTAATTATATCTCTGCATTTGAGAAAGCTGGAGAAAGGCTGAGATTTTTTTCATCTGCAAAAAGTTAGCCTTATATGGCAAATGCATCTCAGTAAAGCCGGAGAAAAGAAACAAAGGGAAATTGTCTTTTATTTGAAAAAATGCCTCTTTGCCCAAAAAATGTGAAAATGTAATTCAAAAGGATACATGCACCCCTATGTTTACTGCAGCTTTATCTACAATAGCCAAGTTATGGGAGCAGCCCAAGTGTCTGTCAGTAGCTGAACAGAAAAAGAAGATGTGGTGTGTAGGTATAATGGAATATTATTCAGCTGTAAAACAGAATGAAATCTTACCATTTGCAACAACATGGAGAGAGCCAGAGAATATAATGCTAAGCGAAGTAAGTCAGGCAGAGAAATACAAACACCATATGATCTCATTAATATGTGCAAGTTTAAAAATTTTTTTAAATGTTTTTATTTATTTTTGAGACAGAGAGAGACAGAGCATGAGCAGGGGAGGGGCAGAGAGAGAGGGAGACACAGAATCGCAAGCAGGCTTCCAGGCTCTGAGCTGTGAGCACAGAGCCCGACGTGGGGTTCGAACTCACAGACTGTGAGATCATGACCTGAGCTGAAGTCGGACGCTTAACCGACTGAGCCACCCAGGCGCCCCTTCTTTAAGATGTGCAATTTAAGAAACAAAATGAGCAAAGGAAAAAAGAGACAAACCACGACACAGATCAACTGTAGAGAACAAACTAATGGTTAACAGAGGGAGGGTAGGTGGGGGATGGGTGAACTAGGAGATGGGGATTAATGCCCTCATCATGATGACAAAAATAAATAAATAAATACAAACTAATTAATTAAAAAAAAAAAAAAAGACCTTGGGGCGCCTGGGTGGCTCAGTCGGTTGAGCGTCCGACTTCAGCTCAGATCACGGTCTCGTGGTTTGTGAGTTCAAGTCCCTTCCCTCTGTCCCTCTCTCTCTGTCCCTCCCCTACTTGTGCTCTCTCGAAAAGAAATTAAACATTAAAAAAAAAAAAAAAAAGACCTACCAGCAAAAAGATTACAACTTGCTGAAATCTCAGATTACAGTTGGCATTTTTTAGCACTAAAAGTATTCTTTAGTTAAGGTTAAAAAAAAAAGAAAAAATAGTCTGTATAAACATTTTCTTTGATCTTAGCAGCAATGAGAGGATACAGGGTTCCACTGTGTAACAGCCTCAGTTTGGTTTCACATTCTATGTTCACGCTTCATATATTCTGATAGAGAATGAGACAGGTGTGATTCAAAGTGAACAGCTACTGGGGCGCCTGGGTGGCGCAGTCGGTTAAGCGTCCGACTTCAGCCAGGTCACGATCTCGCGGTCCGGGAGTTCGAGCCCCGCGTCGGGCTCTGGGCTGATGGCTCGGAGCCTGGAGCCTGTTTCCGATTCTGTGTCTCCTTCTCTCTCTGCCCCTTCCCTGCTCATGCTCTGTCTCTCTCTGTCCCAAAAATAAATAAAAACGCTGGGAAAAAAAAAAATTAAAAAAACAAACAAACAGAAAAACAAAGTGAACAGCTACTGACAGAAACCAAATATTCACATGACAAAATCGAGACATAGAGGTATGAATGTTGATCATGTCAGCCGAGCCCTACAGGAACTTGCAAAGGTGTTCATTAACAAGCCTGAACCCTTCTGTTTTTGTTTTTTAAGAATTTTTTTTTAATGTTTTATTTATTATTGAGAGAGTAGGCGCTGGGGAAGGGCAGAGAGAGAGGGAGACACAGAATCTGAAGCAGGCGCCAGGCTCCGAGCTGTCAGCACAGCCCAATGCAGGGCTCGAACTCGTGAACTGCGAGATCATGACCTAAGCCGAAGTCGGATGTTTACCCGACTGAGCCACCCAGGCGCCCCTCTTCTGTTTATTTTTAAGGACTTCTATCTAGAGATCTGCTTTATTTCTTATGCTTTGAGTACAAATCTTCCCCCAGTTGGATTTCCTGTCTTCTTATTTTTCCCTTTTGGCCCCTCCAACCTGAATTTTTCTTCCTCTCACACTCCAGACCCAGCTCACGGAAGCTCACATACTGAAGCTCAAATACTGCGGCCCATACTAACCTTGCTCTTTATATGCTGTAGCAGGAATCCATTTGCTTAATTTCACACTAAAGTAGATACTCAATACAGTACCTGACATCTAGCAGGACCTCAAAACTCATTGAAAGAAGATGTTACAAACAAACAAACTCAAAAACGAAACGCAATTGCTTCTTTGTGTCACGCACATATCTGCCATCAGATTACAAATTCCTTAAGGGCAGGGTCTATATAGCTTCATCCTTAACCTGCATTTCTCAGTAGCGTAATGCTGAGTTCACAGGAATTTCTTCCACATCACAAAGGACTGATCTTTCGTTATGACAAACTACAGTTTTTTAAAGACTGGCTCTAAAATGCATTCCTCCGTATTTCTAGCCTTTACTTCTGCCTCAAGGCAAGCAATTATCTCCTTGCAGACCACAGGAGTCCACATGTAGAACTTTCTTTATTGGGACTGCTTCCTCTATTTTCCAGCTGGAGATATTATGGTATGCAGTCAAAAGAGGAGGCATCTTAGAAAACATCTGAAAAAAAAATTTTGTTTTTAATTTGGGGGGCTCCTTATTGAGTCTCCCCTCCCTCAATTTTCTTTTTTACATTCATTTTCTCTGTGACTTCATCCCTGAGACCACTCTTCCTTATTGCACTCCTCTAAACTTTATTCCCGTCCCGTTTGTTGTAATTTTCTGGATTCTATGCAGCCAAAGGGCAGTGATTGGGTTTATGGGAATCAATAAAAGATCCGAAAGCATTCATAGTCTCCAGTTTAGACCAGTCTAATGCCAGCAATTCTGAGCCTTGAGACAAGAAGAGGACATGGATGGGGTAGAACCAGGGATTTCCTCTGGGATGCAGTACTTATACTGCTGAAGGAGAGAGACCCTGAAGTCAGGGGCATCTTGGCATTTGGGAGACCACCAAACAATTGACTGAAAAATGCAAAAGGACTTGGAAATAGTCGTTAAGTAGCATCTTCGATTTCAGGTTTTGTCCTATTACTGTCAGCAATCTCCTTTTGACAACACGTCTATGTCACCTTTGTACCGCGCACAATTTACACAATTGGCTGCGTCCAGCTTTTCACATGCCTACTGATGGTCAGAAATGATTTACTATCTTTTTAAATCTGACGTGAATCCAAACACATACATCCTCCCATATTAAATTTCCTCCCACATGTTGGATAATTTTCTGAAGCTAGGGTCCAGAATTGCATTTACTAGGTTTAAAAAGTGTGAATATTTTCATGACTTTGAAAGAGAGCAACATTAGGATCTCAATAACTGTTTACTGAATTGAGACACGGTTTCAGGAGCAGCAGCACAGCTCGCGGCTAAAGCCCTGGTTATTTTTTAAGGCTCTAGTCAAGCTGCCGGATTTTTCAAAGAGACACGAAGGCGACAGGAAGGAAGGCTCTGAACACCCAGCACCGCGGGGGTGGGAACCCGGGGAGGGATGGCGGGGAGGGCGTCCCCTGCCGGGGGACGGGGGCGCTGGCTCCCAAGCAAGCGGCGTGGAAGGATCCTCGAACACTATTTCCTCTTGATTTTCGATTTGAGCGCTGCGACCACGGACGAGCAGAGGTCTCCCAGACATCAGCCCCTTCCACCGGCCTCCAAGGGCGGAGGCTTCCAACGCCCCTACCGCCCAGCCTGATGCCCACCCCCCACCCCGGACCCCTCGTCTCTCACCTGCGGCTGCGGGCAAAGTCCACGGCGCTCCAGCAACCAGCATCAGGGTCGTCGCGCCCAGGAGGGAGAACATCCTCCGCTGGCCGCCGCCGGCCGGGCCAGTCACATCCTCGGTCACCTCGGGCAGAACCCCACCACGCAAGGCAACCCTCGGCGCAAAAGCGGCTTCTCGCTCCGCCCCTCGCCCCGCCCACTGCACAGTCACCTTCTGTCCGCGACCGCCTCCCACCCCCGACCCCGCTCTCGCCCCGCCTCTCCTCGCCCGCCCCCGGCGCGCGCTCGCCCCGCCCCCCCCGCGCACGCCCCGCCCCCCATGCTCGCCCCGCCGTCTGCGCGGGCTCCCCCTCCTACGAATCTGGGGCGCTGGTGGACTCCCGCGAGGAGGGAGGTGGGCCGGACGCTCGCTCCTCGAGTGGCGGTGGGCAGTATGTTGTGCTCCTCACTCCTCCTTTTTCCCGCCAGTGACCGCCCATGGCGGCTCACCCTCTCATTCCGGAAAGACCACGCCCAACGGAGGCCTTGACCCTCGCAAGAATGCGGCGCGCGCTTGCACTGGCCTTAGGGCCCAGGAGTTATCCAGCCTCTTGTCCTCTAATTGCGGCGGGAGGCCTTGGAAATGCCGCGTAGGGCGGCTTGGGGGTTCAGGGAGGCAGGAATGAGGAAGCTGCTGAGCGGGCCAGGCCGTTTCCGTGCAGAGCGCTGTGAACGAAGGGCAAGAGTGTCCATAGGTAAACCAAGATGTTTCGAGCACTCGTTTTCGGGGCGACCTGGCCGAGGGGCCCCCGAGACCCTGGGAGAGAGTCCTGACGGCCTCCGGGCTTGGGGTGGTCTCCAAGACAGCGGTCTCTAAGCATTTTTGATCGATCGTTTTCCCTTAGCTGTAAACACTATGGGTCCACCATTCAAATGGTTATTTAAATGCTTTAATAACAGATTATGTACATTATTGAAATATGCAAAACGAAAAATATAAAGGATGAGAGATGAAATAAGCCAAGCTAGCTGTTAATTACAACTAAAGGATATTATCAATTATGTGATAAAATGAATATTTGTAGAGAACAATGCACGTGGTATTTGCCTTGTAAACAACGTTGAAATATAATTTACATGCCATGAGATTCAGCCATTTTAAGTGAGAAATGATTTTTAGTAAGTCTAACCAGTTGTTAAGCCTCATTTTTGTTTTTACACCAAACACTTACTACTTTGTGATTCAGGAAACTTTTAGGTTTAATTCTGAGTTTGTCAGTTCTTTGTTTTGTTTTGTTTTAAATGTCTATTATTTTTGAGGGTGGGGGAGGGGATAGAGAGAGGAAGACACGGAATCTGAAGCAGGCTCCAGGCTCTGAGCTGTCAGCACAGAGCCTAACTCACAGACTGGGAGATCAGGACCTGAGCTGAAGTCGCCGCTTAAGGGACTGAGCCACCAGGCGTCCCAGTCAGTTCTTTGTTTTAAGGATGTGGTAGATGGAAAAATAACCCACGAGAATATGTGGGGCCAAATGGAAAAGGGAAATTCCTGGTTGCACTTACTAAATCATACTTATTTTTAAAGACTTTACAATGACTTTTTGACTTAAGGTTTTTAGTAAAATTTCCATTTCCTGTTGTCCAAATTGTTCTTGCAAACTGGTTGGAATAGGTTGCAGTTTTATATTTAAAACTATGGGCCCAAAACATTTCATGAACTGAAAACAGTCCATCTGAAATATTTTAAAATATGTTGGTAGATCCCCCCTACCCTAGCTGTTTTTTTTTTTTTTTTAATATTTCAAAGGGGGTGGGCAGAGGGAGAGAGGAGAGAATCTTAAGCAGGCTGCCATGACCCTGGGACCAAGACCTGAACAGAAATCAAGAGTCAGAGGTTCAACAGGCTAAACCACCCAGATGCCCCTCCTCCACTTTTAAAAATGGGAAGCTAGAGTTTTTTTACAGATGCACACAGCATTTTTGGCAACATAAATCACATCCATATGGAAACACTCCAGATGTATTTTATTTTATTTTACTTTACTTTATTTTATTTTATTTTATTTTTTATTTTTTCCAAATGTATTTTAAAATGCAAGAGTTACTCAGTTCTGTGGGGTCGAGCCCTCCCCCCCCCCCCCCCATCAGTCTCCCTGGTTTGGGATTCTCTGTCTCCCTCTCTCTCTGCCCCTCCCCCACTCACACTGTCTCTTTCTCAACATAAGTACACATAAAAAAATAATGCAAGAGTTATATATAGTATATGCCTATATAATTCCTTTTGATTTTCATTTGCTCCCAATAAGAGCAGTTTTAAAGGATTTAATGGTTCATTTTTTCAGTGTTGCTACAGAACATGCTAGTGTTACCCAGTTGCCAGAGAGAAGGTTAAAAAAAATACATAATTCATCTTTAAGTTGACAGCATTTGCATTGCACAGAAGATTTTCAGCATCTTTCCCCATCTTAATACAATATATTGTAAGGAATATTCTAAGTATTCATTTTGACTTACTTGCTGTAGTGGTTTGACTATGGATAAAACATGAATTAATTTCCCCTGTGGTGCTAGTTCTGTGACCTTAGCCCAGAACTTGCCCTCCACCCACTTTTTTCAAGTCAAAATGATTCGTCAGAGGTTACACTGGGAGTTCTTCCATAAAACATTTTTTTTTAACTTTTTATTTTGAAATAATTTCAAATTGACAAGAATAGTCACAAAAGTAATGAAAATACCTCCCTACCCCTTTGCTCAGATTCACCAAATTGTTAACATTTTGCCACATTTGTACTCTCTCTCTCCAATTCAAATGGAATATTTCCCTGAACTTCTTTATGCTTTCTTTGATCTGTTACCTGCCCTTGGTTTTTCACCACACTGCCCCCCCCCCACTTTTTAATACAGGCCAATTATTTTATAGAACGCTACCTAATTTGGGCTTGTCCGATGCTTGTAAAGATTAGATTTAGATTACACGGTCCTGGCTGGAGTACTGCATAAACTGTGCGGTGTTCTCAGAGGTTATAGTTCATCACTATCCTTATTTGTTACAATTATTTTTTTTAACTAATAGATTTTATTTTTTGGAGCAGTTTTACATTTAAAGCTAGATTGAACAGAAGTCGGATGCTCAACCGACTGAGCCACGCAGGTACCCCTACCAGGGAGTTGTATGGCAAACTTTCACATGATGAAGTTTAATTTTTGCTTCTTCAAACCTTCAGCCACATTTTCTAGACACCTTCTAATAGATTTGCTGACAAAGGAATAGGCATCATCATACAGTGGCAAGCAGAGCAAATATTTCCCTATGACATGCAGCTTTTTGTTTTTTGGCTGTTAAACGAAAACATCGGAGGCAGCTTCTAAACATTGTCCTCAGTTATGAAACTTTGCAAAGACCTGGAGTGACCAAGTATCACATGACTTAAACATATTCTTGAAACACTTGTAGAGGTTTGCTTTTATGGCCTTCCTAAGGCAATGGTTCACACTGTCAATTGGCTAATATGATTTAGGGCAAGGTGAGTGGTTAATAAAATTAGCATAAAAGACCTTTTTCAAATACTCTTCGTGATGATTTTTTTTTTCCTAACTCCTTTAAGGGTCTGATCAGATTGTCATTGTTTTTGCAACATAATGTGGTGCTAAAAAAGAAAAACAGTTCATACCACCAATGGAAGAGGAAGTTCTGACGTTATCTTATTCACTGTGTTAATAGTATTATCTTTAATTCCAGTTTATTTGCAAGAATCCATTCCTGAGTTCGTTAAAACTAGTTAGTTAGAGCTAGCAAGTGTAATCTGTACACACACTTAATGAGGCCAAGTAAACAGCTAGACATAGTCACAAACTTCAAAAGTGAGCAGGGGCGGGGCACCTGGGTGGCTCAGTCGGTTAAGCTCTGACTCTTGATGTCAGCTTGGGTCAAGATCCACAGTTCATGAGTCCCAGCCCTGCGTCAGGCTCTGCACAGACTGTGCGGAGCCTGCTTGGGATTCTGTCTCCCTATCTCTGCCCCTTCCCCACTTGCTCTCTCTCTCTCTCTCTCTCAAAATAAATTAAACAAAAAAAAAAAGGGAATGGAGGAAAGCATCACTGCACATTTCCACTCTGTGATACTCCCAGTCCACTTTCAGGTGGTCACACATCACTGGACGTGACACATGATCTTCTGACGTTTGGTCTAAGTGATGGTACTTGTGCTAGACCACATATCAAATAGTAGCGAAGCTTAATTTATTTCTTACTAAAAAGGCAAATCGAATTTCATCGGACCCCGGTAGGCCCTCTGTTCCAACACAAACCCCAGCTTAGAAACTGCTGCTCTAGAATCTTCCAGAAGAATGAGTTTACTTTAGGCAGAGAGGATGGTACAGGAACCTAGCTGAGCAGTGACTAGCTGAGCAACAGCGGAGCGAACTTTCAGAGCGTCCAAATACTAGCTCCAGGATGGGCAGGGAGGAATCTCAGCAGCCCTGCTCTGGAAGCTTCAGAATTGCCTTTCTCGTGAATGCTTTATCACCCTACTCCTTTCCTTATCCCAGCAGGCAGACAGTTACATAAGAAAATAACATTAAAACAAACGGTAGGGACACTCAACTGATTCGGTGGTGAAGGATATGGATTTTAGCAGGAGACCTGGGGTAAGAGGTGTTTAAGTGGAGGCTGGGTGTATAAGTAGCAGCCAGTGAGGAAAAGAAGAGGGAAGTGTTCCAAGCAAAGGGAACGCCATATTTGAAGCCTTGTGTTCAGTGTAGCTTGAGATAAGGGTACTGCCTGCATATTCCCTGCCCACATGGAGAAAAAGATACCAGTTGTATGTGATACCCTGGAGGACAGCCCTGCCTTTCCCAGCTGGTAACTAAGCATCCTTGAAACAGAATACTGGAACTGGGGAGCCTGGGTGGCTCAGTTGGTCGAGCACAGACTTCAGCTCAGATCATGATCTCACGGTTTTGTGGGTTCGAGCCCTGCACCCGGCTCTGTGCTGACAGCTCGGAGCCTGGAGCCTGCTTCCGATTCCGTGTCTCCCTCTCTCTCTGCCCCTCCCCCTCTTGTGCTCTGTCTCTCAAAAAATAAATAATTAAAAAAACATTTTTTTAAGCAAAAAAGGAACACTGGCACGATTGGTTAAGAGTATGAGTTCTGAAGCTCGCTTGACCTGGGTTGGTATCCCGGCTCCAACACTCTGGAACCTTGTGCAAGTTATTTCACCTTGTTTTCTTATGGGGACCATGAGAGTTTGCATGTCCTAGTGGTGCCGTGAGGATTCAGTGAATTAATGCATGTAGATTTTCGTTCAGTATCTGGCACATGGTGTTCAATAAATATTACTATTCCCCACCCCCCAGCGCCCCCAAACCATTGCGATGATTGTTTTTTGTACGTCAGAAAGGCTCAGGGGGAAACTCTAGTTCTGCCAGAGAAAGCTAGAAGCATCACATGGCCCCAGTGATCAAAACTTCATTCCCCAACCTCACCTGGGTTGAAATTTAAAACCTTCTGTGCTCGCTGTAAATCTTTGCCTCACCACTTCTCATTCTCGACAGACCAGACTTCAGCTTCCCACCACCGAAACCTCAAACTCATTTGGACCTGCAGCCATGCCTTTCTTTCCTCCTGTGGCTGGGAACACATTCTTCCTTCAGTCAAACAATTATCTGTAAGCAGCTATAGCTCTTATAGGTTCTATAGGTTCTTAAAGGTTCTAAAAGCAGCTCCTTTCTACATATGGCCTTCCACTGATTATCTTTCCCTTCCCCCATGACTTTATCTTCTCTTTGGTTCCTTCTCATCAACAGTGAAACATGCTCAAGTCTTTCCCATCTTAAACAAGGCACAGCCTTTACCCTCTCCAGAAGCTGTCCAGCATGCATAGCTACATTCATCCATACCCATCTGTATTTTCTCACTTCCCATGTATTCCTCAGCCCACTGAGTCTGGCTCTCTGTCCCCGCCACTGTGCTTAGCCTGTTCTCAGCAAGGTCACCAGCTAATTTCTAGCATTAAAATCCATTAAGTCTTTGGCGTCTGTCATGCTTGACTTCTTGATAGCAGTTCGTATATTTCGTTTCCTGTTCCCTTCCCCTTGGAGTCTCCTACTTTCACAGTTGTTTGCCTTTTCTTCTCTCTCTCTGCCCCTTCATGCTATTCTCCCTTGCAAACCCACTCCACTGCCTGTCTCTTAAATATTGGTGTCACTCACTGCTTTGTCTTAGCCTCCTCTCTTCTCCATTTAAAGTGATATCCCCTCAAGGTCTCCTCCCCTGCATGAGTTCATTAGCTGTCATTTACACTGATGGCGCCTCAAATTGTCTTTGGCTTAGATCTCCCTTCTGATATCCAGATTTTACATCCACCAACGTATTGGAAGTACTCCCTGATGCAGTTTGAAGTGTTGGGGTTTGGAGCCGATGGCTGGCTAAGAAAAAATTCTCGAGAGGCCTTTGATGCAAAGAAGGTGGTTTTATTAAAGCAGGGAGACAGGACCCGTGTGCAGAAAGAGCTGCACTTGGGTTGTGAGGAGTGACTGATTATAAAAGATTTTCTTTCCTAGGGAGGGGAGGGTGACGTTCGGGCTTCAGGAAATTGAGTTTGTAGGTTTCTGGAAGTTTGGCTATTGATAAAATTGCTTTTTTTCCTTGTAAACCATTAAGTCAGATGTAAACTTACAGAGACTCCTGTCCTGCGTGCCTGTGATCTCAATCAGTTAACCTTTTTTTCCCCTTTCCTTTGTTCTTGGGCGGCCTGAGGAATGTAACACAGATCCCACTTGGGCGGGGGGGGGGGGGGGGGGGGGGGGGGGGGGGGGGGGGGGGGAGGGCGGGTTGTTAGTTCCTGCCTTGCCCTCAGGTTATCTTTGTTTCCCACTTCATTCCCCAGTTAATTTGCTCCCCATCTGGGGAGTCCAGTTCCAGGCCAAGGTCCTTTGTGTGATCTTTCAGTCCTGACCACGAGCAGTCACAAAGCTTTGCCTGGTGGGCGTCACGGGGGAAACTGCCCTCCCCACGCCAGACTTGGGGCACAGCTGTCCTGGGTATCATCTGAAACTGGCCCCCAATACCCAGAGGGCAGGGAGAGACTGAAGAAAGAGGCAGTTTTAATAAGCAAGGGGAATTTGTTTATTTATTATTTTTTTTAATATGAAATTTATTGTCAAATTGGTTTCCATACAACACCCAGTGCTCATCCCAACAGGTGCCCTCCTCAATGCCCATACCCCCCTTCCCCCCTCCCCCCCCCTCAACCCTCAGTTTATTCTCAGTTTTTAAGAGTCTCTTATGCTTTGGCTCCCTCCCTCTCTTAACTTTTTTTCTTTTTTTCCTTCCCCTCCCGCATGGTCTTCTGTTTAAGTTTCTCAGGATCCACGTAAAGTGAAAACCTATGGTACCTGTCTTTCTCTGTATGACTTATTTCACTTAGCATCACACTCTCCAGTTCCATCCACGTTGCTACAAAGGGCCATATTTCATTCTTTCTCATTGCCAAGTAGAATTCCATGCTGTATATAAACCACAATTTCTTTATCCATTCATCAGCTGATGGACATTTAGGCTCTTTCCAGAATTTGGCTATTGTTGAGAGTGCTGCTATGAACATTGGGGTACAAGTGCCCCTCTGCATCAGCACTCCTGTATCCCTTGGGTACATTCCTAGCAGTGCTATTGCTGGGTCATAGGGTAGATCTGTTTTCAATTTTTTGAGGAACCTCCACACTGTTTTCCAGAGTGGCTGCACCAGTTTGCATTCCCACCAACAGTGCAAGAGGGTTCCCTTTTTTCCACATCCTCGCCAGCATCCATAGTCTCCTGATTTGTTCATTTTAGCCACTCTGACTGGCATGAGGTGGTATCTCAGTGTGGCTTTGACTTGTATATCCCTGATGAGGAGTGACGTTGAGCATCTTTTTACGTGCCTGTTGGCCATCTGGATGTCTTCTTTAGAGAAGTGTCTATTCATGTTTTCTGCCCATTTCTTCACTGGATTATTTGTTTTCCGGGTGTGGAGCTTGGTGAGCTCTTTATAGATTTTGGATACTAGCCCTTTGTCCGATACGTCACTTGCAAATATCTTCTCCCATTCCCTCGGTTGCCTTTTAGTTTTGTTGATTGTTTCCTTGGCAGCGCAGAAGCTTTTTATCTTCATGAGGTCCCAATAGTTCATTTTAAGCAAGGTGGATTTACAAACGAGGCTTGTCTTGGACGGCAGCAAGATGAATGGATCCCCACACTCCCGCCCTGAAACCAAATCTTGATAAAGAGGCCCTAACTGGGTTCAGTCCCATACACCATGCGGGGGCTTTCAATAGTGTGTCACGATCTCAAGACTGTGTCCTTGGAGCAAGGCGAGCCAAACCCACATTCCAAGGAGCCTCTGAGAGGCCTGGTCCAGCTCACGGGTCAGTGGGCGGTCATGCCTTTTTGATGGCATTCCCTGATGACAGCAGGGCACTGCAGTCTGAGAGAGGGCGTTGCAGACAAAAACTCGGGGCGCCCCAGGACAGCCAGGCTCAGATACATATTTGTAATCCAGAAACCTCCAGGTGGATTCACTCCCTTTCCGCTCTCCCCAGTCTCTTTTGCTCGGAAGCCTCTGTCGGTGAGAGAGCTCTCCCACCCCGGGTGCTTCACCTACTCCACTTCCCTGAGCACTTCTGGGGGAAAAGGGAGCACAGCAAGCCGGTGCGCCTCTCTTGTTTGGCCTGGGGCAGGACATGAAGACAGCCTTGCTTTTTATCGCACTTGGGCTCTTGTCCTAGCTGACTCCCTGGACACTTGATTGCTTGACATCACTCAGCGGGCCCTTCCCATTTGAAAACCTGGAGTCCCTCCCCCGCTGAAGGAAACACAGCTTGCGAGCTTTTTGGATCTGTGGGTTTTTAGTTTTTATCAAGTTTAGAAAATTATCTACCATGACTTCTTCAAACATGTTTTTTTTCCTTCCCGCCCTCTCTTTCTTCTGTTTCCAAATACACATATATTAGGTTGCTGGAAATTCTGGTGTAGCTCGCTGGGATCCTTTTCATTTCTTTTCTTTTCTTTTCTTTTTTCCCTCCCTGGCTTTAGTTTTGGGTAGTTTCTGTTGTGATGTGGTCCAGCGCACTGATCTTTTCTTCTGCAGTGTCTAATCTCTGTTAACCCTAATTCAGTATATTTTCCATCTCTGACGTTGTGTTTTTCATCTCTAGAAGTTTGACTTGGGTTTTTAAAAATAAATTTTGTTTTGTTTTTTAATTTCTTTTTTTTAGCATTTATTTATTATTGAGAGAGAGAGAGCAAGTGAGCGTAAGCATGGGAGGGGCAGAGAGAGGGGGAGATACAGAATCCGAAGCAGGCTCCAGGCTCTGAGCAAGCTGTCAGCACAGAGCCTGACGCGGGGCTCAAACTCATGAACTGCGAGATCATGACCTGAGCTGAAGTCGGACACTCAACCAACTGAGCCACCCAGGTGCCCCCAAAATAAATTATGTTTAATAAATAAGCTAAAAAATAAACTTATTATTTAATGAATAAGTTTAAAAATAAATTTTCATGTCTCTCTTTAACATGCTAATGCTTTCCTCTACCTTCTTGAACATATGAAATATGATTTCAGTAACTGTTTTAATATTCTGAGTTGCTAATTCTATTTATTGTTTCTATTGACTTCTTTTCCTTCTCATTCTGTGTTGTATTTGTCTGCCTCTTTGCATGCCTGGCGATTTTTGATTGGATGACAGACACTGTAAATATTACATTATTGGGTATTGGAAATTTCTGTATGCCTATAAATATGCTTCAGTTTCATTCTGGGATGTAGTTAAGTTACTTGGAAATAGTTTTGTCCTCTTGAGGCTTGCTTTTGTTAGGTGGTACCAGAGAAGTGTTATTTAAAAACAATTTTTTTTGAAAAATTTTTTTTTTCAACATTTATTTATTTTTGGGACAGAGAGAGACAGAGCATGAACGGGGGAGGGGCAGAGAGAGAGGGAGACACAGAATCGGAAACAGGCTCCAGGCTCTGAGCCATCAGCCCAGAGCCTGACGCGGGGCTCGAACTCACGGGCCGTGAGATCGTGACCTGGCTGAAGTCGGACGCTTAACCGACTGCGCCACCCAGGTGCCCCAAAAACAATTTTTTTTAATGTTTATTTATTTTTGAGAGAGAGAGAGTGTGTGCGTGTGTGCACGCATGAGTCAGAGAGAGGCAAAGAGAGAGGGAGACACAGAATTTGAAGCAGGCTCCAGGCTCCGAGCTGTCAGCACAGAGCCCGACGCGGGGCCTGAACTCACGGACCGCAAGATCATGACCTGAGCCGAAGTTGGAGGCTTAACCAACTGAACCACCCAGGCGCCCCCAAGGAAGTGTTTAATGTGGGGCTAAATTTGCCCCACTCATATTCTCTTGAGTACTCTTCCCAATGCCCCATGAATTATGAGGCTTTCCACTCTGGCCGGTGAACTATTCCCATCCTGTTGGGTTGGTCATCTTTGTTTTTTGGGGGGTGGTTCTTTCCCTCGCTTCCAGTTTCCTCACAATACATGCTCTGATCACTTCATGTGACCAGATACCTCGGGGGACCCTTTGCAGACCTCCAGAGCTTTCTCTGGGCGTGGCATTGTCCTCTCTGGCACTCTGCCCTGTCAGATCCAACTGTCTCAGCTTGCTTGGGCTCCGTATTCTCAATTCACAAGACTCCGGGTTCCTCCCTCCTGTGCCGAGGGCTGGAAATTATCTCCAGGAAGTCAGCTTGGGCAATTACAGAGCTTATCTTGTTTGTTTTCCTTTCTCAGCAGTGCCGTCTTGAGCTGCCTATTATTATCTAACAGCTATCTATCTAAAATATATTTTGTCTTTTTGCGTATTGATAATTTAAGTCAGGAGAGTGAATCTGGCCTGCGTCATTCCACGCTAGCCAGAAACAGAAGCCCCATCGTTGTACTATTTTTTTTTTTTTTAAGTTTATTTATTTTGAGAGAGAGACGGAGCATGGGCGTGGGGGAGGGGCAGAGAGAGAGAATCCTAAGCAGGCTTCCCACTGTCAGCAGAGAGCCGGAGTGGGGCTCGAACCCCTGAACTATGAGATCATGGCCAGAGCCAGATGCTTAACCGCCTGAGCCACCCAGGTGTCCCAGACGGTACTATTTTTTAGGTACTTTCTCCTTTCCATTTTTTCTGCTTTTTCCTTTGTAGTAGAATGCTGTAGTTCCCTGATTCGCCCTTGATGTCTCTTAATCTGTTCTCTCTAGTTTTTAGGTCTTTGTATTTTCGCTCTTGATTCTGGTTTCCTTGACCTCTAATGAAAATTTTATTTCTGCAATTATGTGTTTAATTTTCAAAAGTATTTCCTTATTCTTATTGTTCTTTTTTTAAAAAAATAACATCCTGGGGCGCCTGGGTGGCGCAGTCGGTTAAGCGTCCGACTTCAGCCAGGTCACGATCTTGCGGTCCGTGAGTTCGAGCCCCGCGTCAGGCTCTGGGCTGATGGCTCGGAGCCTGGAGCCTGTTTCCGATTCTGTGTCTCCCTCTCTCTCTGCCCCTCCCCCGTTCATACTCTGTCTCTCTCTGTCCCAAAAATAAATAAACGTTGAAAAAAAAAAATTAAAAAAAAAAAAAAAAATAACATCCTGTCTTTGTTTTATGGACACTCTACCATGTCAAGTCTTTTAGAATTTGTGTTTTTGTGACATTCTCTTCTTTCCAACTTTCTAATTCTCCGAGAGTCAATTTGTTCTGTTTGCTTATTTTTTTTTTGTCTTTCTCCCTTATGCTGCTAGTTTTTCTCACGGTCTGGTGGTTTTTAGGTGTCCGTTTATATTTAAAAAGACCAAAGGCTGGGGAGCCACGGTTAAGCATCCGACTTCAGCATGGGTCATGATCTCACCACTTGGGAGTCTGAGTCCCGCATCGGGCCCTGTACTGACAGCTCAGAGCCTGGCGCCTGCTTCACATACTGTGTCTCCCTCTTTCTCTGCCCCTCTCCCGTTCTGTCTCTTTCTCTCAAAAGTAAATAAACATTAAAAACAATTTTTTTTAAAGGCCAAAGGCTATTTTCTCCTTTTCAAAAGCCCCACAAACCTGATGCTTGTGCACCGTAACTGATGTCTTATTTAGCAGGATAAATTGTGTGTCCGAGGCAATAAAAGGTCATCAACCCCAATAGTAGGCTCTTCTCAGTACAACTGCTGAGACCACAAAATTGTGAGCTGGAGGCACAAAGGAAGCAGTGGTGAGACATGTGTACCCATCTGTTTCTTATCTGATTTCGATCACTCGAAAAGCTTATTTGCTGCTTCAGGAACGAAACAAAATAAAACTCCGTCTCAAGCAGTGACTCTTCATTTTCCAGTTTTAGACCTGGACCCGACTTTGTCGTTCGACCTTGCAGGTACTAATGCTGTGGGAGATCAATCCATGACACCTGGGATCCCCTTTACTTGTCTGTGTACGTCAGGCAGCATTTTCTGGTGGCAAGTACCTGGACCTCTGTTGGACGTGCGCCAGAAGTTCTTAGGAATGACGTGTGGGGGTATAAATACCCCAGTTCCCTCACCCCTTGGCCAGTCCATTTCTGAGGAACGTGCTCTACGCCAGTTCCTTAAGCTTCGCCGCGGGATGAAGATTTACTCACCCACCTTGAGAGCTGCCTTATTGGCAGTTTTCCCTTCCGGGTATCACTTCCCCTCCCATTCTGGTGCTGTCCTGCACCCCCCCAGAAAAACTACGTGATCTCAACGGTCATCTCAGGATCTTCTTGGTTGTGAGGGGGTGGGGTGGTTATCCAATTAAGGTCAATGGGAATATGGGCCGAAGGCTGACACCCTTCCCATACCTCTTTACACCAAAAGCCCTACTCTCCTCTCTCTAAAAGTTCATTAGGAGATATTGATCAAGAGGAACAAATTCCCACTCTTGTGCTTCTTAGAATGTGTTCGATCTGGCTTGTGGCAGGACGAATTCGGACACCCAGAACCTGCAGAGTTGTCTCTTAGACTGTTAAACCACAACAAACACAGATCTTCAAGACTAGTTGAAATGTAGGCTCCCGCTGTCACAAAGAATCCCTTCTGCTGATGATGGGGTTTCATATCTGTTTATCTCTACCATAACAAGGTACTTTTCTACTCCTGAAAAGCCAGAAAGCCACAGTAACACAAAAACCTGCACATTTTATACTCGATTAGCAAAGTAGGTATATTTTCAGGCAGTGATTCTCAAAGTTTGGTGTGCAGCAAGATTACCTGAGGGCTTACTAAAACACAGATTAGACTACTGGGCCTCACCCCAAGAGTCCCTGATCCAGCAGATCTGGGTGGGACCAGAGAGTCTGTGCTTCTCGTAAATTTCCGGGGGATTGTTCTTGTCCAGGGAACACGCTTCCGGAACAATTGCTGTAGGGCGTTGATGTTCTTCTTCCCCTAGCTTAGACGATTATATTTTACAGTCTGTTCTCTTCAAGGGATCTTCTAATACGATCTATGTAGTTTTCCATATCATTATATTGAAGCTAGTAGATTGTCAAGGTAATTTATTAGTGATGATAGGATATTTAGAGTTTTCTACCTATATGGTCATCTTTGGGCTAGCATACTCTACATTGGCTGCTCTTTGAACCTAGTGAAATATTAACTTAATTCATTTAGTTTTGAGTTTTCATGTTCATTTTTTGTTGTGGAACAGTTTTTATATCCACTCAGAGTTGCAGCAGTGGCTTTACTCTTGTCTCTGTAAAAGCTTCCTGTCTTCTGTAAGACTCTTAGCCGTGGGGATGCCTGGGTGGTTTGGTTGGTTAAGCATCCCACTCTTTTTTTTTTTTTTAATTTATTAAATATTTATTTATTTTTGAGAGAGAGAGACAGAGTGTGAGCAAGGGAGGGGCAGAGAGAGAGGGAGACACAGAATCCGAAGCGGGCTCCAGGCTCTGAGCTGTCGGCACAGAGCCCAACATGGGGCTTGAACTCATGAACCGTGAGATCCTGACCTGAGCCAAAGTCGGATGCTTAACCGACTGAGCCACCCAGGTGTCCCAGCATCCGACTCTTGATTTCGGCTCAGGTCATGAGCTCATGGCTGTGGGATACAGCCCCGTGTCAGGCTCTGCACTGAGCATGGTGTCTGCTTGGGATTCTGTCTCCCTCTCCCTCCGGCCCTCCTCTGCTCACATTTCTCTCTTTCTCAAAATACATAAGTAAACATTAAAAAAAAAAAAAAAAAAAAAAAGACTCTTGGCCCTGGCTTGGGAGGGAAGAAGGGGGGGATGGTAAGGAGTGTGGGGAGGAGGGAGAGAAAGCAAGGGGTAGAGGGGGCAGCCAGGGTTCCTGTATTTCTGGGCAAACGCAAACCCTCTTTTCCAGTAGGGTGGCAGCGTGGAGGGCCCAGGTAGAGAAGTGATGACCGTCACGTCCCCGGCCACCACGCAGGAGCCCAGTGCTGGAAGCTGGCTCCAAGTACACAGAGGGGAATCTTGGGAATCCAAACAAAAGCCCAAAGCCAAGGCCTTTATTCTAAGTCCTCTTTGCTGTCCAAAGGGAGCCACCCTGCACTTTTATTTCTTGTAGAATAACAATCTGTCCCTCACCCTCCTTTGTCTGCATTCACAGCAAAATAAACAGTGAGACAGCTGCTCCCCCAGCGGGGCAGTGGTTCCCTGCGTCCCGGCCTCAAGCACCTGTCAGCCATAGTCTTACCCCCTCTGATTCTTCTGATTCTCCTGCCAGCTGGGACGCGCTCTCAGCCAAGTCCTCTCCCGTCCGCTGGAACCTCCTGGACTGCACATCCTACGTGTATTTGATGGTTACCTTGAATTCAGCCATCTCACACTCAAAAAGCTTCAGCACGCGGGCCTGCTCTGGGGTCAGCACGTCGCCCTCCTGGCACACCTTGGACAGGCCCAGTTGCCTCCTCTGTGGCTCCATGGGGGGGGGGGGGGGAGGGGCTTGCTTCAGCCACCCTCCCACCCCTCCACGGGGTCCAGGGTCACGGTGAAAGTTGCTTTGCTTCCAGCTCTGGCGAAGTCCATTTCCCTGTGTCTCCTGAACCACTTTCACCTCGTCCTGCGGTAGGTGAAAAGGAGACAGATGTCACCCCTGAACCTCTGGCTGACCTGACGCAGGGTGTCTTTGTACTGGTCAGATGGCCTTCGTACCAAGGCAGCCATCTTCACTTGTGTTTTTGCCAAAGCACGTCTGGCTATGTTGCCTGGAATTCTGGATATCCTTCCGCTGGCTGGATCCCTGGAGACCAGCCACGGAGACGCTGAAAAGGTACTGGTACATGTCCATACATTTCCAAAGCTCTCCTGTCAGGTTCTAGTTCAGTTCTAAGCCTTTCTTGGCAGTTTTGGTGAAGGAAGCTTTCTTGTCGTGCTTGGATCTGGGCATCGCACCGCAGGCAGAGGCAGCGGAAGGTGGTCCACGTCATTTAACTTCATTTAACTTAATTTTTAAAAAAAAATTAAAAAGATTTTGTTTTTAAGGAATCTCTACAGCCAGTGTGGGGCTCAAACTTACAACCCCCAAGATCAAGAGTTGTGTGCTCCCCCAACGGAGCCAAGAAGGTGCCCCCTCATTTAATTTAATTTAATAATTTAATTTAATTTTTGTTTAATTAAATTTACAACATTTAATTTTATTTTTGGGACAGAGAGAGACAGAGCATGAACGGGGGAGGGGCAGAGAGAGAGGGAGACACAGAATCGGAAACAGGCTCCAGGCTCCGAGCCATCAGCCCAGAGCCCGACGCGGGGCTCGAACTCACAGACCGCGAGATCGTGACCTGGCTGAAGTTGGAGGCTTAACCGACTGTGCCACCCAGGCGCCCCTACAACATTTAATTTTAAACACCAAGGAGCAGTCTCATTCTTTTCAGATGTAACACTTAATTAGCACATCCGAATGTTTTGCGCATACGGTGGAGATTCGTTTCCAGTCTTTTCAGGACACTTTTTACACACGTAAAGTGACAGGCTTTGAAGCCAAAGCTCTGATCTCTTCCTTAATCCTGATGCATTTGCGTTGTATTTCCAGAATAAAGACGGAGGTCCCCTGAGGAGTTTCTGGGAAGTTCTGGGGACACTGATGCCAGGCAAGGACAGAGAGAGGAAAAGGGAACCATGTCAGCTGAGTGGCCAGCAGTCGATAGTCAAGAGGGCCACCCGAAAAGCCTAATCACATGGTGGGGACCTGGAGGGTCGAGGCTCTGGGCAGGTCAGAGAGGAGAAAGAAAGCAGGAGCAAGGCAGCTTGGAAGGCAGGGGGCTGGGGGACAAAGGGCGAGGGAAAGCAAAAAGCACGGCCTGAGTTGGAAGAGGCAAAGCAGAAGTCGCCTGCCATTAACCCTAATCATGAAATATCCTGCAGTTTTATGTAAGAAGAGACATTGTGGCATTCAGTTGCTGTGTTGAAGAGCAAGGTTCGAAAAAGAAGTTTAGAGCCGACTTTACGTGAAACATTGTTAGATGGGTGGGGCACGTTCCTTATAGCTTATGTCACATGGGCCATGGGCCATGTGGCCTCTGTTACAAATCTTTTGCTTAGGTTCACTCATAGAAGGAGAAGGGGAAGGGGAAGGGGGGGGAGGAGGAGGAGGGGGAGGAGGAGGAGGAAAGGAAAAGGAGAAGAAGGAGGTAGGAGGGGGAGGGGGGAAGGCGAAAGAGGAGGAGAAAAACAGGACTTGGTGGAGAAATGTAATTTATCTCATGACAAATACACGATAAGGGATGCTTGTTCTTGGAAGCTGAACTTGCCCAACGCATTGTAAAATGAACACACTTGTGGTATTTCTCCCGCTTCCGGATCTAGGCAGCCCATGCCACGACCGCACCAGTGTGTCTTTCGATCCACTATTAGCTTAGGGTCCTTTTGCTAGTCAGAAAGCACTGGATTCTAGTCTTAGATTTATCTTGCAAGCCCGTTCAAAAGAACATTGCCTACAGCTGCCCAAATGTCCATTGGTGGATGAGTGGATGGAAGCCGGACGTAAGAGGTCACATATTACGTGATTCCATTCATATGAACTACCCAGAATAAGTAAATGCATAGAGACAGAAAGTAGATAGGTGGTCTCCAGGGACGGGATGGGGGAGTACAGGAGCGATTACTTAATGTGTGGGGGTTTGGGAGGGGGGGTGACGAAAATGGTGGTACTCGAAATGGGTGGTGGTCGCATAACATTGTGAAGGTACTAAATGCCACTGAATTGTACACGTTTCAATGGTTAATTTTATGTGAATTTCATCCCCCTTAAAAAAAAGAGAGAGAGAATATTGCCCGTGGCACATCAGATTCCAGTATAATGTGAAGTTGTGTTCCTCCGTGGCGGGCACTCAACCTCCCTCTCCCAGAGCGCCTGGGGGTGAGTTTCTCAGATGGTTCTTCCAGCATCTCTAACCTCACAGCCAAGGAGGGAAGCCTGACTCATGGAATGGGAGCAGTCTCTTATGGCCGTCTCTGCTTTGCTGTCTCGCCCGCCACTTCCTTGCAGTGTATCAATAGATTTCCGTCTGCTTTGTTCTACCTTGGGTGAATTCTTGCACCGCCTGCCCGCGGGCTTCCACCCCGTCGGGTCACCCCACATTTGGTGGCTCCCATCCGATTGGGAGATCCCACATGAGTGGCCTCCCCCGCCCCCAGCATTTGGTGGACCGCACATGGAGAGCCTTTGGCAGCCGGAGCTCTCCCTGGATTCTCCGGGAATTTCTCGGGACTGTCTCTCGGTGGACCGACTCTGCTAGTTCTTGGCAGTTCTTGGCGAACTGATGACCTCCCGCGGAGGTGACTCCTCACTGAGGATCCAAAGCGCCAGGGGGATCCAGCTGGCCACGCTTGCCGGAATGGATGAAGGATTTTGCCTTTTGCTCTTGGAAGGGATCCTTCCCTCCCTCTCCTCTCTCTCTCTCTCTCTCTTTCATTTAATGTTTATTTTTGAGAGAGGGAGAGGGAGACAGAACGTGAGCATGGGAGGGACAGAGAGAGAGAGAGAGAGAGGAGACACAGAATCCGAATCAGGCTCCAGACTCTGGGCTGTCATGTCAGCACAGAGCCCGATCTGGGACTTGAAGTCACAAACCGTGAGATCATGACCTGAGCTGAAGTCAGCCGCTCAACCTACTGAGCCACTTAGGCGCCCTGCCCCCCCCCCCCCCCCCCCCGCCCCGCCCTGCCCTTTCTCCAGACAACTGAAGATCTCTGAGCAGGGCAGCTCCTCGGTGTGGTCTGAAGGTCTGAGAACGAATAAGTTGGACTGTCTACACCTTTGAGGGCAAAGGACCCCTTTGCTCCACTTTCTTCTTCCATCCCCTGAGGTCCATTCTGCAGGTGCAGGGTAGAGGGGGGCAGGGGGGTGGGCAGCTGGCAGGGGTGGCTCCCGGGAGAATTCGCACATGTTCCAGGCTCGCTTGGGATCCTTTCCTGCCACAGGCTGACTTTCGGTGCCTTATATCTTAAAACCAAAACCAAAACCAAAACCCTAATACAAGGTAGACTCCTGTGATGAAGGCAGAAGCAAAGGGGCATGGGCAGGAGAGGGAAAGGAAGGAGGCAGGTAGAATCTCAGCCACGAATTCTGCATTTTAGAACGAATGAAAGAGAATTGATGGGAAAGTGCTAACATTTCCACACAGGGAAGAAACAGATGCTGTAAAAGTCCTAGCTGTGGGTACAGATATAATCGAGTCACAAATCGAACAATTTAGGAGGGGTTGTATGTGTGCTGATTCCAAATCAGGTACGTGTGTTGTCCAAGACTCTGCAGATGGGAAATCCTAGAAGTAATACAGCCACCGGGAAAAGGGCCACAGAAGACTTTATCTCTGGATCTGAAGTTGCCACTGATTTACTGGATGACCCCGGGCATTCATTCATTCATTCATGTATTCAACAAGTAGATCTTGAACACCTATTAAGTGCTAAGAAGCACCCTTCTAAGGGCTAGGGATCCAGCAGTGAACAAGACGCACAAAGTTTCTGCTTTCGTGGAACCTCGAGTCTAGCGTGGACCCAGACAAATGTGCAAAGACATATTTGTTGAACCGAAATGGCCTAATATCATGTCAAGTAGCGATGTGTGCTATGAAAAAAAAAAGAAAGAGCAGAATGAGAGCTGGTGAGAAGGAAGGTCTCTCCCCAGAGGAGACATCACAGCAGAAAGGCAATGAAATGAGTAGGCTGTATAAGCAGAGCGTGTTCTGGGCACAGAGAAGGCCGGGCGCAGAGGCTCTGGGACATAGCCATGCTCTCACATTCCAGGCACGGCCACGAGGACAGAGCATATGAAGGCAGAGACAAGAAGGCCAGTCCAGTAGTGTGTAGGGCCTGCAGGCAATGAGAAGGGCGTGTGTTTTCAAGCCGCATCTCTGCCGTTGTAGGTATTAATCCTTCACTCCCCGTATTGCCAAACAACATTCCATTGTACGCATATACCACATTTTACTTATCCATTCCTCTGTTGATGAATATTTGGGTTTTCTCTACTTTCTGGCTGCTACACATGCAAGCTCTTGTACGGACATAGGTTTTCCTCTCCCTTTGGCCACATACCTAAGGGTGAAATCACCCGGTCACATAGCGATTCTGCGCGATCTTTGAAAGGCCGGCCAGACCGTTTTCTGAGGCGGCCGCCCCGTTTCACACCCCCACCAGCAAGAAATGAGGGTTCTGATGTCTCCCCATCTCTTCGGACACTTATTGGGTGTCTCTTTCCTTATAGCATCTTGGAGGGCATCCAGTGGAATCTCACTGTGGTGTGCCTTTCCTTTCCCTGATGGCCACTGAGCAACTTCTCGTGTGCACCTTGGCCATTGGTTCATCTTCTTTGGAGGAACGTCTATATGGACCCTTTGCCCATTTTCAAATTGGGTTATTTGTCTTTTCATTGCCTTTGAAATCCTCGCAAGCTCCGGTTCTACCCAATGCCACACAAAAGGTCCCTCAAGTCAAGAAACTCTGGACTCTAGAACTAGACTCTGGGGCCAACCCAGGTCAGGATCAGCAGGTGACCTTGGGGAAGAAGAGGTGTGATCACACCCGGTGCTTATGTCTCTCCCGGCTCACAGTGACCCTGGACTTACCCCATTTTAATAGTTTAATGTCCAAAGGGCTTTCGTACACTACGAGGAACCTACACTAAACTGTTATTTGTTTTTAAATTTAAAACAATGTTTTAAATTTATTTATTTATTTTGGGGGGTGGGAGAGAGAGGGAGAGAGAGAGAGAGAGAGAGAGAGAAAGCATGAGTAGGAGAGGGGCAGAGAGAGAAAGAATTCCCCGAAGGCTCCAAGCTGTCAGCGCAGAGACTGACACGGGGCTCGAACCCACGAACCGGGAGACCATGACCTGAACGAACTGGGAGATCATGATCTGAGCCCAAACCAAGAGTTGGATGCTTAACCGAATGAGCCACCCAAGTGCCCCTGTTATTTGTTTTTAGACAGTTAATGGTTGTCTAAATATTCACATTCTGCTTAGATAACTATTATATCAAAAAATGATTTTACAGATTAGAGCTCCGCAAACATTTTAATAGAGATAAAAACGTAATGAATTAAACTCTTCCAAATGAAAACTTGATGCGAATTACAAGCCAATACATTGATTACTCTTCCAAATGCTTTACACATCTCAAAAATCTGATACACGTGAAGACGATTATAAAATGTTAAGTATAAACCCTAAAAAGCCTTTTTGCAAAAAAATGCCAATTGTCATGGATCTAAATTTGCTTCTTCATTATCTTTGCTCTTATTCTTATCCTTTTTCATATGGCTTCCCTGGGGTGCTGGAGGCTTTCCATCTGCCCCCCCCCCCCCAGAACCCCTCTCACCTCATCTGCCCTGCTCTGTGCTCTGGGAGACTTGTATAAAATGCATCAACAGAGTCCTTTACCCCTGTCTTTGGATTTTGTCAGTGGAAGGCATCAGCTCAAGATTTGGGGGTGGCAGAACAGTGAAGTGGGCTCCTTTCCTGAAGGAGTCTCCGTGAGTTGGCTGTGTCTCTCAACAAGAAGCCATATACCCTGCCACTGACCCCAACTCTCTGTGGGGTGATGGTTCCTCCCTTTCTCCTCCAGGCCTGGACCCAATAAGCTCCCCATGCTAGTTGACTTGGGGCATCCGAGTGACCTTTGCTGATCCAGTGAGGGTGACCAATACAGATTTAGAGTTGAAGGCACAGAACCAGGGACAGAAGACTTGGGTCCGCCATCCAGGGGATTCTGTTCAAGTAGAATAGGCTCTTTATCTTTTTTATGGCTAGCTTTTGTCCCTTACGGGAGGACCTGCCCAGGTTATTGGCTCTAACCGGTTTTGCCTTGATTTGTGTGTGTGTGTCCTTAGTCTTATAATTCTTTGAAAAATAATGCCGCTTGGATGTCTCGTCTTTGAAAGGAGAGCCTGATAGAAGACGATGTCTAGTTACATGAGTGTGTGTGATACAACCCACATAAGAGACATTTCATAATTGCTTTTATCCCCATGGCACTTATTGCAATCTGTCACGTGACGTATTTACGTATGCTCATTGTCCACGGTGTTAGTCGGAGTTCTCTAGAACAGCAGCACCAAGCAGATTAATTGCAGGAATTATCTCACATTAAATCGTGGAGGCGGAGGAGTCCCGCGGTCTGCTCTTGGCAAGCTGGAGCCCCAGGCAAGCTGATGGTGTAGGTTTCAGTTCACGTGCAGAGGAAGACCAATGTTGCCGCTCACAATAAATTCTCTCTTTTGTTCTATTTAGGCCTCCAGCAGATTAGATGATCTGCTTTCCTCAGTCTACAGAATCAGATGTTAATCTCATCCCCAAACACCCCACCCCCAAACACTGTGGGGTGGGGTTTGGCTAAACCCAGAATGATGTTTAGCCAGATATCAGAGCACCCCCTGTCCCGGTCACGTTGACACGTAAAATTAACCATCACATCTTTCTCCCTTCACTGAAATGTAAGTCGCATGAAGGCAGGGACACTGCCACAGTCATCTTCTGTTGTATTCCTGGCATTTAGAACCTCACCTGGCACCAAGTAGTTGCTCAGCAAATAGTTGTTGAGTGAATGAATGAAAGTAGCCCCTCTCTCACTGAATTGATGAGAAACCCGAGGCGCGGGACGGTGCATGGTCAGCGGGTTTATGGCTAAGTTGGGACTCTATCTCAGGGGGCTGTATCAGTTATCTGTTGCTGCATAACAAATAACCCCACACTCAATAGCTTAAAACAACACTCATCTCATAGTTTCTGTAGATCAGGATTCGGGCACAGCTTAGCTGGCTTCTCTGTTCAAGGTCTCCCAAGGTATCAGCCAGGGCTAGTGTCCACTGGGGCAGAACCCATTTTGAAGCTCACATGGTTGTTGGAAGAACTCAGTTTCTCTAAAAAAAACTTTTTTTTCAATGTTTTTATTTATTTTGAGAGAGAGAGAGAGGGAAACTATGAATGGGGGAGGGGCAGAGGGGGGGGGGGGGGACAGAGAATACGAAGCAAGCTCCAGGCTCTGACCTTTCAGCACACGGGGCTTGAACCCACGAACTGTGAGATCGTGACCTGAGCTGAAGGTGGATGCTCAACCAACTGAGCCACCCAGGTGCCCCGAACTCAGTTTCTTTAGGGTTGTTGGACTGAGGACCTCAAGTCTTTGCTGGAGGCAACTCCAGTGCCTTGCCACGGGGGCCTTTCCACCGTGGCTGCTTGCTTCTTCAATGTGTGTGGGCCAAGAAGGCAATAGAGAGAGCCTCCTAGCAAAATGGAAACTACCATCATCTGTAACTAGAATACAGAAGCGGTGTCCCTTCGACTTTGCCACATTCTATCGAGTGATAGGCACCATCCATACTCAAGAGGAAGGGATTCCCCAGAGGGGTGAATACCAGGAGATGGGGATCACAGGTGGCCTTCTCAGCCTGCCTGTCACGGATGGGTACGACCACCGACTCTGGAGCCAGACCACCTAGGTTCAGATCCCTGCCGTCGCTTCTTCCCTGCGTGATCTCAGGTAAGTTACTCAGTCTCTCTCCGTTTCAGTTTCAGCCTTTGAAAAGTGAGGCAAATAATAACCGGTTCATAGGGTTGCTGTGGGAACTGAGTAAAACATGCGAACATGCTTACAACTGGGCCTGCGCGTAGAGATTGCCGACTAGGGATTGGCTGTTATCCCGCACCCCCCCCCCCCCGCCCGGGCACGGGTGCAATGCGGGCCCCCAAAGGAGGGGGAGCCTCAGCTACCCTGTGTTTCCTGTTTGTGCAGAATTATCGGATCCAATCTAGGGTCTGTCCCTATCATGATTTCTCCTGCCCAGAGGCTTTACTCTCATTGTGTAGTCTTTTGGGTACATTTGTAGTCACAAACCAAGGGCAGTGAGTCTGGACTCGTAAAGTGCTGGCCCACTGGTAGTGGGTGCTCCGTGAAGAGTTCCGATGGGCCCGGAAACGAAGGCATTGTTGGGGGTCTGCTCGGACCGGGCGGGAGCAGGGAAGCAGCCAGGAGACAGATGCGAACTTGACTCAGGGAGAAAATCGCGTGAAGTCTCCATCGCTTGAGACAGACCTTTTATTGAGTTAATTAATTAATTAACTTATTTTCACTTTTCAAGGAAGTGGCTTGGCTTGAGCATTGTCTGAATTAGAGAGCTCAGGATTTGAGACAACTCACGGAAGTCTGTGGCTGAAGGGGGGTATCAGGTTCCCATACGATGAATCGGGACCTGCTCTTGCCCCTTCCCATTGTAAACACTAAGAAGAGGCTATACCTGGTCAGCCTTTCACCGCAAGGTTAGTTTCCTGTGGCCGCCTTAAGAAACCACAGCAAACCGGGGCGCTTGGGTGGCTCAGTCGGTTTTACATCTGCCAAGACGCTATTTTCAAATAAGGCCACATTCTGAGGCTTTGGGTGGATGTGAATTTTGGAGGGGCTTTATTCAACCCAGTACAATTGCCCCTAAGTTTTATATATTCATCTTCGCTAGCTACAAATCATTTCTCATTATGGCTCTGAGGTCCTCTGGAATCTAGAGCCAAGGGCAATTTATTGTATTCTAATTCTAGGATTCATTCTCTCTCCCACCCATTATGATTTTTTAACTGAAGTGTAGTCGACATGCAATGTCACATTAGTTTCAAGCGATCCGCAATTCTCTACTCTGCGCTCACCATGATAAGTGTAGTTACCATCTGTCACCTTACAATGTCATTACAATGTTATTGACTGATTCTCAGCGCTGTACTTTTCAACCCCATGACTTACATATTTTATAACTGGAAGCCTGTACCTCTTAACCCCCTTCACCTATTTTGGCCATTCGCCCAATCCCCTCCCCTCTGGCCACCATCAGTCCGTTCTCTGTATTTATGATTTTGTTTCTGGTTTTTGTTTGTTCATGTATGTTGCTTTTTGGATTCCACATATAAATGAAATCGTATCCTATTTGTCTTTCTCTGTCTGAATTACTTCACTTAAGGGCATACCCTCTAGGTTCATCCGTGTTGTCCCAAATGGCAAGATCTCGTTCTGTTTCATAGCTGAGTAATATTCCGTTGTATATATATATATATGTACCTCATTTTCTTTATCCGTTCATCTATTGATGGACACTTAGGTCGCTCCCATAACTTGGTTATTGTAAACAATACTACAATAAACATAGAAGTGCATATATCTTTTTAAATTAGTATTTTCATATTTAAAACAAATTTTACAGAGAGAGAGAGAGAGAGAGAGAGAGGACATGAGCTGAAGTGAAGGGCAGAGGGAGAGAGAGAGAATCTCAAGCAGGCTCCATGTGGATCCTGACTCGGGGCTCGATTTCACAACCCTGAGATCCCAACCCAGAGCCAAAACCAAGAGTCGGATGCTCAACTGACTGAGCCACCCAGGATCGGTTCAGTGTTTTCATTTTCTGTGGGTAAAAACCCAGTACTGCAATTATTGAATCATATGGTGATTCTATTTTTTATCTTTTGAGAAACCTCCATACTGTTCCCACAGTGGCTATACCAGTTTGCATTCCCACCGACAGTGCACGAGGCCGTCTTTTTCTCCACGTCCTCACCCACACTTGTTATTTCTTGTCTTTTGGATATTAGCCATCCTGACAGGCGCGAGGTGGTATCTCATTGTGGTTTTGATTTGCGCCTCCCTGACGACGAGTGATGTTGAGCATCTCTTCATGTGTCTGCTGGCCAGTTGTCTGTCTTCTTTGGAAAAACGCCTGTGCAGGTCCTCTGCCCATTTTTTAATCAGATTCTTCGTTTTATTGGTGTTGAGTTGTATAAATTATGTATATATTTTGGAGACTAGCCCTCTAGGATTCCTTCTCGATTAGGACAAAACTATGGGATAAAGTGAGCTCGTCTGTGAGCACACAACCAGTGACCGTGAGTCTTGGGATGGGCCATCTGAAATTCTGCCTCCTCTGAGCATTGAAAATGGCTTTATGGACACCCAGCGAGGTAGGGTGTCATATCTAAGGCTCCTTAGACGTCATTGCGTCCAGCTCAAACTGCAACCCAGTTCAGCCCTGACTGATCACCTTCATGCTTGAAGGAGACCATCACCTTCTGAGGCTGCTTGTTGCCTCTAAGGCCAAAGGGATGGATGGATGGATGGATGGATGGTCTTCCTTCCAGGAGCTGAAGTCTGCCTCCTCAAGCCCAGCTGCACTGTTCTGCCTTCTCATTAATCCTTCACAAGACAGCCGAGGACAGGTCAGCCCCCATCACACCTCTGCTTCTTTTAAAAACATCCCTATTCTGCCACCCTTTCCATTTTTTTTTTGAATCTTTATTCATTTTTGAGAGACAGAGAGAGACAGAGCAGGGGCAGGGGAGAGGCAGAGAGAGAGGGAGACACAGAATCGGAAGCAGGCTCCAGGCTCAGAGCTGTCAGCACAGAGCCTGATGTGGGGCTCGAACTCATGAACTGCAAGATCGTGACCTGAGGCGAAGTCGGACATGTAGCCAACTGAGCCACCCAGGCACCCCAACTGCCACCCTTTTCACAGTGTGTGGCAGGTTTTCACTGTGGTACCAGGACCAAAATATAATTTTCCATATACGATCTGACAAAGGCCCTGTATACTTAACGTTTCCTCTTTTTTTTTTTTCAAGTTTTTATTTTGAAATAATTTGAAACTGATAGCGAAAAAGAAGTCCCTCGTGTCATTAACCCAGGTGCACTGGCTGGTGTTTCTCTAGAAAACAGGATGGGCCAATGTCAACGCTGTGGAGGGCTCAGCAGGTGGTCCTCGGTGCCCGCACACTGGGATTCGGAGAATGCAAGAACAGGTTACCTCGCTTTCTAGGAGACACGTCACACACGGTTACCACTGGATGAGTTTGAGGTCAAATACATTCCCTAGCTCATTTTCAATTCTTGCTTTCTTTACAGCACTCAGTCATGAGAAACTTCAATTCAGGGGCATCTGGGTGACTCAGTTGGTTAAGCATCTCGCTCTTGATTTTTGCTCAAGTCATGATCTCTCGGTTCGTGAGTTCGAGCCCCGCGCAGGGCTCTGTGCTGACGGCTCAGAGCCTGGAGCCTGCTTCGGATTCTGTACCTTCCTCTCTCTCTGCCCCTACCCTGCTCACACTCTGTCTCTGTCTCTCTCTCTCAAAAATAAACATTAAAAAGAAAGAAAGAAAGAAAGAAAGAAAGAAAGAGAAAGAAACCTCAATTCAATGAATAACCCCTGGTAAGGGTCTCTTGTTGGTTTTAGTCAACCATTGATTGTCAAAGTCTTGTTGAATATCTCATTTGACATGCTCATTGCTCACCTCAGCTTTGTCTTATCTGCACATTTGAAAGGAATGGCTTCCAGAACGTTATTCTATCTGTGGATTCTTTATGCTGTGTGAAGTCATTAGCTATTTGCTTTGTTGGCCACAATTCCTTCTAATTAATTACTGCCTCGGCTATCTTTCCTCCTATTTTCCACCTGGTTCTCACTAACATGTCGTTACACGACCTGCCAAAATGCAATTGACAATATGCATTGTCAATTCTAGCAATTTCCAATCTCTGTTCCTTGACTGGCACCTGTATTGATGGGTCTTCTTCCAAATAAGGATCTTATGAAATGTTTAAAAATGATCTGTGCCATATTCGCCTTCTGGGAAAATGCCCTGCATGAGTCAGTTTACTATATGCCCTGAAGAATCCCGCAATAATAATATGTTTTCAAGCTCATTTTGTTTAACCCAGTGCTTCCCCAATTCCTCAATGATCACTCCCCTTGTTTTGGTTACCATTTTAAGGAACACTAGTGTTGTGAGAAACCCTGTGAAGGGGAAACTGAAAGATCTCACTAATTCACCGTATAAGTCACCTAGTCCGTGGAAAGAAACGAGGCCACGTTGACAGGATTCGAAACCGTCCATTCAATAATTCATCCTCGATATTAACTTTTTTGTCCTGGTGAATCAGACTTAATCTTAATGGTTTATCGTTTCCCGAATCTTTCTTTCCCCACCCCCCCCCCCACGCCCTTTCTGAAAATGTGGTAACTCTTTGCGTCCACGGTGTCGGCAACTTCTCACTCGCTATAATTTCCCCAATCTTGTTGACCAAGAGATCGGTCGCACGTTGCAAGTTCTGTTAGCCTGTGAGGCAGTGTCCGAGTCCAGACGTGCTGTCTTTGCCCTGGAGGGCTCTCTGAGCAACTCTTCTTGGCATCTCACGTTTCTCGGTTCGGTGCTGTGTATACAGCAGGCGCTTAATACATGACCTTCCTTTCCAGGCTTGTGCAAGACCTTCAGAAATCTGAGCCGGCTGAGCCTTCCCGATGACGTCTTTGAACTATAAGAAGTGGTGTGGCCGCCCCGGGGCCACCAGTTATTTTCTCCTACCGTCTGCCTCAGTTTGCCTCAGCTGCCACAGCTGAGTCCCACAGCCTGGGCGGCTCCGTCCGACAGCGGACATTTCTTTCTCACAGTTCTGGAGGTTGGAAGTCAGAGACAAAGGTGTTGACAGAGTCGGTCTCCCCTGAGGCTTCTCTCCTTGGCTAGCAGATGACCGTCTTCCCGCTGTGTCTTCACGCGGCCCTTTCTTTGCACACATCCGTGTTGTGTCTCTCTGCGTCCTGATGTCCTCTTCTCCTAAGGACACCAGGCGCATTGTATGGGGGCCCCACCCTGATGACCTCGTTTTAACTCAGTCACCTCTTTAACGGGTCCGTCTCCAAACACAGTCACATTCTGAGACACCGGAGGTCAGGGCCTCAACACGGGAACTTTTGGGTAGACACAATCCGGCTTATAACGCGATGTGGTTTTGTTTTTTTCTTCCTTTCTCATTGTATTCCTTTCTTGAGTCATTTGTACTTGAATCAGAATTCTGTACCTTGGGAACCCCCCATCCTGCTGGAGTCAGTAGAATCCCTGATCTTGAAATCATCCCTCTTTCTCTCTAAACAGCCGCCTGCTTTCTTAAAGCCTTGAGTTCGTGCCCAATTGTCTGGTGTCCCTTCCGTCCCTGCTGTGAATTCCAACAAAACACGTGATGTGGGGTGAGCCCTGGAACCTGTGTCTTAGCCGCCTCATCTGAATATAGGGGGAGTACCATGGGGCCACAGTACACAGGGGGTGGGGGGTTGGAAGGACTTAGAGCAACGCCCGACAAATGTGAGCCCTTGACATACATTAGCAATGATTATATTATTATTCTTATCATTTTTAAAGTTTATTAATCTTTTTTTTTTTTTGAAATTTACATCCAGGTTAGTTAACATATAGTGCAATAATGATTTCAGGAGTAGAATCTAGTGATTCATTCCCTACATCTAATACCCCGTGCTCATCCCAACAAGTGCCCTCCTTAATGCCCCTCACCCGTTTAGCCCAGCCCCCCACCCGACACCCCTCCAGCAACCCTCGGTTCTCTGTATTTAAGAGTCTCTTATGGTTTGTCCCCCTTCCCTGTTTTTATCTTATTTTGCTTCCGCTCGCTTCTGTTCATCTGTATTATTATCATTAACGTGCATTGTCATCGTTATGTTCTACTAAAAGCTCAGGCCATGAAACATATTACCGGACATAAAATCTGACCAAAAAGGATGCTTTTCAATGATCTCGTGAATATAGATTCTCACCACTTAGCTGATAAATTCAAAGTTGTTCGTTTTTATTTCGGTAAGAAAACCCCTTACAAGAATGATTATAGATCAGATGTTATTTGATGCACTTCCCACATTGAATCCGTAATTGTCTCCGAGATGGGCATCCTTTTCATCACCTTCCATGTTACAGAGTAGAAAGCTAGAGCGGCTAGATGTTAAGCATCTTGCCGAGGTCACTCAGCTAGTAACGGCAAAGTCAGAATTGGAACACGAGCCAGGCTGCTTCCCGAGCGAGGTCATTTCCCCGTGGGTATGAGTTTCCCATGATTGCTGTAACAGATGTGAAAATCCATACAAGGAAACCTCATTTCGAACAGAATCAGGAGGCAGGCAGGGGAAGCTCTCATGCCCAGCACTAATCTCATTGCAGACCCAGCAGAAAGGGAGGTAACTTGCGAGTTGGTATTACTCATTATCCCAGCAGGAGGAGGAAGGTTCTCTCCTCCCACCAGCAACAGTGCCACCAGTGAGAGACAGCCTCAGCTCAGCCAATGAAAAGCCACTATTCCTTCCAGCTCCCGGTTTACTCCAATGGGCTTTTTGTTTATAACGGCCCTTCCCACCTCCCTGCTGTCCTCTATAAAAGAGTAGTCTTCTTTGTTTTCCAGACTTGCCTATGGTTTTGCCACATCTTCCTTGTGCCTGATCGCGATTCTCTGCTATTCCCAAATCAACCCATCGTTTGCTGGTAAAATAACTGGCAGTTTTATTAATTAATTAATTGACTAATTCATTGTCTCTTAAAGCAGGCATGGTGTCTAGTGCAGAATCCAATGTGGGGCTTGAACGCACAACCCTGAAATC
Source organism: Prionailurus bengalensis (assembly GCF_016509475.1). NCBI lineage: Eukaryota > Metazoa > Chordata > Mammalia > Carnivora > Felidae > Prionailurus > Prionailurus bengalensis. Next base: position 12,024,495 of record NC_057350.1, read on the forward strand.
AAGACCTGAGCTGAGATCAAGAGTTGGACGCTTAATCGACTATGAGCGATAAGCTTAGGAACCCCCCCTGGGCTTACACCAATGGGTTAACAAGGCCTAAAGAAATACAAAGTCATAAAATGCTCACACCCGAGCTTGAGTAAATCAGATTGGCACCCCAAGAATAGGGAGTGCAAAGACACCTTGAGAATAGGGAGGTGCAAAGGCACCCCCAAATAGAGAGGGGGTGAAAGCCCCCAAAATAGAGAGGGAGAGACAAAGGCCTAAAATAAGAATGGCACAAAGGTGCCCAATACATAGGTATATGAAATAAACAGGATTAGATAATCAGGGTGAAGTCACCCCAATTTAGTACTATAGCTGAAAAGGTGCTTTCACAGGAGGATAGGGCCAGTGGACTATGGACCACTGCGCTGCAGGTAAAGCAGCCCGGAGCAGAGATGGTTAACAAAAGAAAAGGTGCCTTGTCAACCCTGAGGTTATTGCCGCTGTCTCATCCCCGAGGGTAAGAAAAACAGAGGTGCTGCCTCCTGTCCGCTGTAAACAACCTTCCTCCCGCCTGCCCGGCGCCCGGATTTTGTTTTGTATTAACCCAAACCCCCAACCACAAATATCCTCAAGACTCCCTTTCCCTCAGGCCCACAAGTTAATGTTCACAGATTCATTGTCCCTTTGTGCACGTCCATCACCGTGTTTGTAAGCCTTCTGATCCTAATAAAAACGGGGCAAGGACCCTTATTCAGGGCTCTTGTCTTTTCCCGGACATTAGCCATTTCTTGCTTTCAATCCTGCATCCTGCTGTTTTACTAGACAAGAGAGAACTTTAGACCCAGAGTCTACGACAATCCACTGAGCCACCCAGGTGCCCCTAACTGGCAGTTTTATTTTTTATTTGTTTTTTATAATTAATTTTTTTTCTTTTCAAATTTTAATTTAAATTCTAGTTAGTTAGCATACAGCGCAATATTGGTTTCAGGAGAATTCAGTGATTTAGCACTTCCCTATATGTCACACCCAGTGCCCATCATAACAAGTGCCCTCGTTAATACCCATCACCTATTTAGCCCATCCCCCCTCCCCACTTCCCTCCATCAATCCTCAGTTTGTTCTCTACCTTTAAGAGTCTCTTATGGTTTGTTTCCCTCTCTCTCTTTTTCCCCCCTCCCATATATTCATCTGTTTTGTTTCTTAAATTGCACATGTGAATGAAATCATATGGTATATGTCTCTTTCTGACTGACTTATCCGACCTAGCATAATCTCCACCCACATTGTTGCAAATGGCGAGCTTTTATTCTTTTCACTGGCTGAGTAATATTCCACACACACACACATACGCGCGCGCGCGCACACACACACACATATGTATATATACACGCCACAACTTTTTCTTAAATTTTTTTTTATAGTTTATTTATTTATTTTGAGAGAGAGAGTGAGCAGAGAGAGAGGGAGAGAGAGAGAATCTCAAGCACGCTGTCAGCATGGAGCCCGATGTGGGGCTTGAACTCACGGACCATGAGATCATGACCTGAGCTGAAGTCAGACACTTAACTGACTGAGCCCCCCAGGCACCCGTACACCACATCTTCTTTATCCATTCATCAGGTGATGGACATTGGGGCTTTCTCCATAGTTTGATTATTGTTGATAATGCTGCTATAAACATCAGGGTGCATGTACCCCTTCAAATCTGTATTTTTGTATCCTTTGGATAAATACCTAGTAATGCAATGGCTGGGTCATAGGGTAGTTCTATTTTTCACTCTTTGAGGAACCTCCACACTGTTTTCCAGAGCAGCTGCACCAGTTTGCATTCCCACCAACAGTGCAAGAGGGTTCCCCTTTCTGCATATCCTCGCCAACACCCACTGTTTCTTGTGTTGTTAGTTTTAACATTCTGACAGGTGTGAGGTGGTATCTCATCTTGAGTTTGATTTGTCTTTCCCTGATGATGAGTGATGAGCATTTTTTCATGTGTCTGTTGGCCATCTGGATGTCTTCTTTGGAAAAGTGACTGTTCATGTCTTCTGCCCATTTTTTAACTGAATTATTTGTTTTTGGGTGGTGAGTAATACATTCTTCACGGATTTTGGATACTAACCCTTTAGCAGATATGTCCTTTGCAAATATCTTCTCCCACTCACTGCCTTTTAGTTTTGTTGATTGTTTCCTTCGCTGTACTGCTGTACTGAAGTTTTTTTCATCTTGATGAAGTCCTAAAAGTTCATTGTTGCTTTTGTTTCCCTTGCCTCTGGTGACCTGCCTAGTAAGAAGCTGCTCTGGCAGAGATCAAAGAGGTTGCTGTTTATGTTCTCCTCTAGCATTTTGATGGTTTCCTATCTCACAGTTAGGTCTTTCCTCCATTTTGAATTTATTTTTGTCCACGGGGTAAAAGAGTGGTCCATTTGCATGTTGCTGTCTAGTTTTCCCAGCACCATTTGTTGATGAGACTTTTTTCCATTGGATAGTCCTTGCTGCTTTCTCGAAGATTAGTTGACCATATAGTTGTGGGTCCCTTTCTGGGTTTTCGACTCTGTTCCATTGACTTATGCGTCTATTTCTGTGCTAGCACCATACTGTCTTGATGACTGAAGCTTTATTTTTTTTTTATTAAAAAAAATTTTTTTTATTAACTTTTTTTTTTTTTGAGACAGAGAGAGACAGAGGATGAACGGGGGAGGGGCAGAGAGAGAGGGAGACACAGAATCGGAAGCAGGCTCCAGGCTCTGAGCTGTCAGCCCAGAGCCCGACGCGGGGCTCGAACTCACGGACCGCGAGATCGTGACCTGAGCCGAGGTCGGACGCTCAACCGACTGAGCCACCCAGGCGCCCCGATGACTGAAGCTTTATAATATAGCTTGCAATCCAGACTCGTGGTGCCTCCAATTTTGTTTTTATTTTTCAGGATTGCTTTGGCTATTCGGGGTCTTTTGTGGTTCCATACAAATTTTAGGATTGTTTGTTCTAGCTCTGCAAAAAATGCTGATGGTATTTTGATGGGGACTGCATTAAATGTGTAGATTGCTTTGGGTAGCGTAGACATTTTAACAATGCGTATTCTTCTAATTCATGACCATGGACTGTTTTTCCATTTCTTTGTATCTTCAATTTCCTTCGTAAGTTTTCTATAGTTTTCAGAGTACAGATCTTTTACCTCTTTAGTTAGGTTTATTCCTAGGTATCTAATTGTTTTTGGTGCAATTGCAAATGGGATTCATGTCTTGATTTCTCTTTCTTTCTTTCCTTCTTTCTTCCTTTTTTTTGTTTTTGTTTTGAGAGAAAGGGCGAGAGAGAGAGAGAGAGAGAGAGAGCATACAGGGGAGGGGCAGAGAGAGGGAGATAGAATCCCAGGCAGAATCTGCATTGTCAGTGCAGAGCCAGATGTGGGGCTAAAATCCATGAAGCGTGTGAGATCATGAGCTGAGCCGAAACCAAGAGTTGGATGCTTAACCAACTGAGGCGCCCAGGCGCCTCTTGATTTCTTTTTCTGCTGCTTTATTATTGGTGTATAGAAATGCAACAGATTTCTGCACATTGGCTTTCGATCCTGTGACTTTGCTGAATTCACATACTAGTGCCAGCAATTTTTTGGTGGAGTCTTTTGAGTTTTTGGCATTGAGTATCATGTCATCTGGCAGTTTTATTTTTAAGGTTGACACAAAGTACTGCAAACCGTGTGGCTTAAAACAATAGAATATTCTTCCACCACAGTTCCAGAGGCCAAAAGTCTAAAATCAGTACCACTGAGCCAAAATCAAGGTGTCAGCAAGGCTGTATTCCCTCCCGAGGCTCTGGGAGAGAGTCTGTTCCTCCCAGCATCTGGTGGTTCCAGACCCTCCTTGACTTGTGGCCACATCAATCAATTCAATCTCTGCCTCTGTGGTCACATGGCCTCCTCCTTTTCTGTCTGTGGAATCTCCCTCTGCATCTTTTATAAGGACACGCGTAAGGGCATTTCGGGCCCTCTACAATAATTCAGGACAATGTCTTTGTCTCAAGATCCTGAACTTAATCCCATCTGCAAAGACCCTTTTTCCAAATAAAGGCACGGTTCTCAGGTTCCAGGCATTAGGACCTGGGTATCTTTTGGGAGTAGGAAGTTTTTAGCCCACCACGGTGTTATTCCCATCCGACAGCCTGATTAATTCCATGATGGAATTAATGCACGATGCTCTTGTGGACCACGGGGAGAAACATAGCCTCCATCATGGCCCGGTCATGGAAAAGCCAAGCGGTACAGAAATCATAGACTGTAAGAAGGTCAGTTGGAAATGTTTTAAAATAAATTAAGGCTGCCACCAAGGCACAGTGGAGAGGAAGAGGCCCTAAAAATGGAAATTCTGACTGTACAGTAACATGTCAAGATGTAAGCGATGCTTTCATAAATAAATATTTATTTATTTGTCACACATACATGTATTTATTTATCATAAATAAATATTTACCCAGTAAGGTTTTTGGAGCCCTGACTCAAATCTCTAAAGATTCTAAGCGGGCCCACAGCCAAAGGCAATTGTTTCCAAGTGGCCAGAACCTTCTAACAAGAGTCTTACCAGAGACTGCAGCACCAGAATGAGCCGAGAGTGTTCTGTGAGCTCTTGAGAAGCCGGAAGAGCAAAGAGGGGCAGGCCCTTTCCTCTGGGCAGAAGGTGTATTGTAAGTGGAGACCTAGGAGGAAGCAAAACTATTCACCTGTTATTTTTGCTTCTGGCTTGTCATCACAGAAACTGGAGGGTGGGAACCACGTCAAAGCCAGAGATGCGTGGGCGGGCGAAGTAAAGGGGCTGTTAGATGACTTTGCCGAGCCAGCCCCTGTAATAGCTGAGAGATGCCAGGGCTGGTGGGGGAGGGGTGGGGATGGGCTGCTGGACAAGGGCCGGAGGAAAAACCCAGGAAACTGCAGATCAGGGTCCTCGTGTCATGAAATTCTCTGGTGTGATGCCTAAGGCAGGGAATCCACTCCCCAGGGGCCAGAGGGTAACTTTGAGTGCAGGGAGACCTGCTGGGGCTGGAGACTGTAAGCTGGAAAAGCACTCATGAGATTTATAAAATACTGGGTATATTGGGCCGGCTCACCAGCCCGCCAGTCTCGTCTTGCAGGGTTTATCTTCTGCCCTTTGCAAGGAGAATCAAGAATTGTGTATCTCTTGAACCCATTGAATTCAATTTTGGGGAACTCCCTCCTGCTCTTCCCCCGCCCCCTCCCCCTTGTTTCTGGAAGCCAGCCTGGATGCAGATGGGCTTGTGTAACCCCCCCCACCCATCACTTTTCCTCTTTGATGCAAAGAGGGGGATCCCATAAAGGGAAGGCCCAGCAGACATCCCTTAGCACCTGTTAAAAAGAAACCACAGGCCCCAGATGATGTCACTTAGACCAAGTTCCCAAAGTGGGTCTTAATACCTAATCTAACTGCAGTTTCAACCTCCCCCAGAAATGTAGTCTTAACTGGGCAGGGATTTTTCCATCCGTGGCAAGGGGTCTGCCACACGGACACTCTCTGTCCCCCAAAGGAAGATGAGGTAATTTCTATGATAAGACCCCTTGCTTCTCCCCCTCGGGGAAATCTTTGCCTGGAACAATCTTATTCTTCTGCTAATACCTTTCTTGCCCCTCCTCTGAAAACTTTCCATTTTGTACAACTCCTCGAGCTTCCTCTACTTGCTAGATGGGCGGCTGCCTGATTTCATGCATCGTTTCTTTGTTTGATTACGTAGGCTTCACGCTCGGGGCAGAGCCCAACGCAGAGCCTGAACTGGTGACCCTGAGACCAGGACTAACCCTAACCCTAACCCTAACCCTAACTGGGATCAAGGGTAGGACACTTAACCAACTGAGCTACCCAGGCCCCCTATGAATCATGTAATAAAGCCTGCTTGGTCTTTAAAATCTATTCAGTTGAGGTTTTGTTATTTGACACGGCTTTGTGGTTCCAAGTGTTGGGGAGACAGAGATGAGACCAGAATATGGTCCTGCCACTCTAATAATGAACAGTGGGGACGGACGCTGCGGAAATGTAGCCGAACTAACGGGAGTTCGCTCCTTGGTGAGTTCCAGGTAGAGACTACACCAGGTGAAATTGTCGTGCAAAGGACATTTTATCTGCAGCACATAAGGAGATCGTGGGGGATAACTTCCAAAGCAGTGACTCCCTGAGTAAGGGTGGGTGGGTTTCTTCTATTTAGGGTTGGGATGAATCTTCCGAAAGTGGGGTTTTGTCATCGTGTGTGAAAGCGTGTGTAAGGTTCAACAGGCGTGCTTAGAAATCATGCCTATGCACGCATCCTATGTTATGTTAAAGAAGCTCGTGCTCCTTTTTGGGTGGAGATTTTTCCCCCCTATTCTATTCTATTCTATTCTATTCTATTCTAGGGCGCACATGAGAGAGGGAGGGGAGGCAGAGGGAGGGATAGAGAGAATCCCAAGCAGGCTGTATGCTCAGTGTGGAACCTGACATGGGGCTCGATCCGATGACCCTGGGATCGTTACCTGAGCTGAAATCAAGAGTTAGATACTTAACTGACTGAGCCACGCAGGCGCCCTTTGGGTGGAGATTATCACATTATAATGAGGAATTGGTAACTGAGACGCTCAGTCACCTGTGCAGGCGTGAGTCGGTGGTCGAGCTCAAAATGGTCCAGGCCACTGGAACTCTGCTTGTTCTCCCCTAGAAGATGAGGTTAACATACCCGTGAAGAAGAAGAGGGGTCGGCGGGGGGTCTTGCTGGTGACAGGTTTAACCTCATTAACCCTACGGGGCATGGTTTCAGAAAGACTGTTACAAAGTGCAAAACTGCTCTGGAAAACAGTCTGGCCGTTCATCAAGCAGCTAAACATAAAACTGTCGTATGACCCGGCAGTTCCGCTCCTGGGTGTCTCCTGAACTGAACTGAAAACACGCGTCCACACAAACACCCGCACGCAAATGTTCATAGCAGCTTTATTCATGGGGATCAAAAAAAAAAAAAAAGAATGGAAGTGTCCCGATTGCTCGTCCGCTGGTGAACGGGTAAGCAAAGTGGGGTCTCTCCGTACAATGGAATGACAACCAAGCAGTGATAAAAACAAATGAAGTTATGACCACACACTACAGAGCTTGGGTGACTCTGGAAAACCTTACGCTAAGTGAAAGAAGCCGGTTACAAAGGATCCCATAGTGTATGATTCCTCCTGTATGGAATGTCCAGAAGAGGCGGATCCATTGACAGGTCAAGTGGGTTAGCGGTTGCCAAGGGCCAGAGGGGAGGGGAGAATGGGGAGGGGCCCCCTTTCTTGGGGAGATGAAACTGTTTGGCCGTGGATAGGGGTGTTGGCTGCCCAACTCTGTGACTACGCTGAAAACGTTTGCCCTGTACGCTTAACGGGTGCGATGTACTGAATTACATCTCAGGAAAGCGGGTATTACTGTTATTTTTCAAAGTGCTGAAATTGCAGTACACACAGGATGCGGAGGCAGGACCGAGGGGAGCCAATGACTCCCTTGAGGGTGCACGGAGAACTTCCTGTGCTCTTTGCACTGATATTAGCATTGGGTGTCTGCGCGGCTTCCTGGAGGCCCTCCCAGGTTGTCATCAGCCACAGGTACGTCCTCCAGTTTCCAACAGGAACCCTCCGAGTATGAACGTTCCCTGGTTGTATTTGGCAAATGCAACCTGTTGTCCTTTCTTAAGACTGAGTTCTACACAGAATGGCTGGGAGGCTAGAAAAAGGAAGGGAAAGCAGCGATTCTCGTTGAGCTTTTCTTCCGCAGTATTTGATCCTCCCTCATCCTAGCTCTGTTTTTGGCGAGAGTGAAGGTATAAGCTAAATGGCGTGTCTGGTGACCGAGGCTCGAGCAAACACCAGGTGATGAGGTCGTCTCAGGATCCCGTCTTGGGAGGAAGCTTCAGAGCCAATCTTTGAGGAAAAAACAAACTTGGGGGGCACAGCAACACCTTATTCTCACATCTGCCTCTAAGGATGATCAGAGCATTCGACGTGGCCTGAGAACGCCTGACTAAACACTGACTCTAGAGAACTCCCTGACACTGGGCTCATCTTAAACGGCCAAAGCTTAAGGATGGCTTTTAATACTAAGACAGAGTTTACCATGGGGCGCCCGGGTGGCTCAGTCGGTGAAGCGTCCGACTTCGGCTCAGGTCACGATCTCACGGTTCGTGGGTTCGAGCCCCACGTCGGGCTCTGGGCTGACAGCTCGGAGCCTGGAGCCGGTGCCTCCCTCTCGCTCTGCCCCTTCTCTACCGACTTACTCTCTGTCTCTCAAAAATAAATAAACATTGAAAAAAAAGTTAAAAAACAGAGTTTGGCATTGAGGGCGTGATTCCTAATGACTTTACCGCTTCTGACTACAACACAGGCTACATTTTAGCCACAAGCAACAAACGGATGAAAAATGGGGAACGGAATGGAGCTGCTGTAAACTTCTGAGTGACTTCCGATACGCAGCTGGACGTGACCAACGACTCCGTTTAAAAGCAGTCAGGGTCCGCTGACAGAACACCACCCTCTTCTTTCACCTGGAAAATTTTCACTGGTTTTGTTGGGCTCTTTTACGTGATTTATGGCGTCTTGTTAGCCTCTTTCACGTGAGCAGAGTCAGCTCTGTTCAACCTGCGTGTTTATGACACGTGTCATTGTCACGTATTCAAGAAGGCTTCAGGTTACCACTTTTTATTCGCCATTAATTCGATAGAGGTCGCTTGGTCCGAGGCTCCGTGACGGGTGCTGGCCCAGAGACAGGGGTAACAGCCCCAGAACTGCTTCCCAGGTGACCCCTGGCGAGCCGATCAGAAACCCGAAGTGGGGCTGGAGTGTGGGGCCGGGGTTAAGGTGTCGGCTTCCCAGAGATGCTCACGACTCCAGACCCCAGACGACTTCTGACCTGCCTACAAAAGCTGGGTAGTAAAACCAAGATTAACCCTTTTGAAGGCTGGAGACCAGGAAGACAAAGGGAGGTCAGCGGGTACGCAGGTCAGCGGGTACGTAGGTCATACCGTTAAATAACAAGAACTCCACCAAGTAAATTGGAAGACCTAAGCGGTGTTATTAAATGATTCGTGAATGGTGCAGCATCCCATCTAGCGAGCAGGAGGGTGCTCTGGGGATTTTATAGAAGGAGGCGGGGCAAGACAATTATTAGCAGAAGCAAAGGACTGTTCCAGGCCAGGCTTTCCCTCAGCCGGGGGGGGGGGGGGGGGGGGGGGGGGGGGGGGGGGGGGGGGGGGAGGGGGGCGGGGAGCATGGGTTCTTATCAAGCAGATTACCTCATCTTCCTTTGGGGGATGGAGAGGGCCAGGTGGCAGACTCCTTGGCACTTGGTGGAAGAACTCCTGACTGACCAGTTAAGACTGCGTTTCTGGGGGAGGTTTCTGCAATTGGGTCATGTATCAAGCCCCAGCTTGGGGACTTGGCCTAGGAGACGCCATTTTGGGCCTCCTTTTGAAGAGTAGTAGCATAAATGCTCCAAGGGAGCCGCTCTTCTCCATCATGGTTGTGCACTGGAATAACCCAGAGGGGAGTTTTGTAAAATAGAGACACCCGAATCCTGCCCCAGAGAGCTGGAAGTAACCGGTCAGGGCAAGGCCTGGGTATTGACATTTTTAAAGCTCTCCAGGTGGCCACAATGGGCAGCCACAGATGCCAAGAGGGGAAACAATGCCTTGGAGGCTAAGGGCAGCAGGGTAGCAGCCCCATGAGGAAGTGCAGTGAGTTCCTTTCCCACAAGGGGGGTCTCCCAGAAAGAGCTGGCAAGGGGAGGGATGGGGGTGGGGAGGGGAAGTGGGCTGGGCTGGCTTCCCTCAGGGGAGCCTTTTCAACAAAAACAGGACACACGTTTCTGCCACAGGGTCTTAGAATTATCTTGGCTCACAAGATGATCTGATGAATCCCCTTCTGGTCTCAGACTTTTTGGACATCTTCCGCCCAAGTGGGATTCTTCCCTCCTTCCTGACTGTGAGGTTTGCAGCCTCAGCAGCCTGTCGGCCACATCTGCCCCAGTACAGCCGGGCTCCAGACCCTCGACAAGGCAGCAACCCCCCCCCCCCCCACCCCCGAACGACCTGCAGGGCTCGGGCCACAACCCTTTCCGCGCATCCTGGAGGAACTCTTTCTGTCACATAGTTTCAGAGGGTCCTGCTGAAGGCTCAACCACAAAGGATCCATGAGATAATGAATCACAAAGCCTGGCACGCAGTAAGCCCTTAATACACGATGACTTGGTCAATATTATTTCTTCGTCACAAAGAAAAGAAAAAAAAAAAAAAGAAGGTTCAAGTCTGTTTGAAAGGAAGACCCCTCAAACGGTTCCATCACGGGAGAAAAAGAGATTTGAACAATTCTGGGGAGAAAAGCCTCTGGGGGCCTGAGCCAACAAAAAGCAAGAACGCAAGTAAAAAGGAATCGACCAGGGGCGTCTGGGTGGCTCAGATGGTTAAGCGCCTGACTCTTGATTTCAGCTCAGGTCATGATCTCATGGTTTGTGGGATGGAACCCCGCCTCGGGCTCCATGCTGACTGTAGCCAGTCTGCTTGGGATTCTCTCTCTCTCCCTCTCTGCCCCTCCCCTGCTCACTCTCTCTCTCTCTGCCCCTCCCCTGCTCTCTCTCTCTCTGTCTCTCTCTCAAAATAAATAAATAAAACATAAAAAAAGAGAAAGGAATCAACTGGACAGTTAGCTAGGACCGGACTCGGTTGCCCAGTGTCCACACCTGCATCCGTGTGGCGTGTGAATGTGGCGTGAATGTCAGGAGCCCCGCTGTTTTCTGGGACTCCACCAGAAAGCCCAGAAGGCTCTGCAGGGACCCCGGCTCAGCCCCTCCCCCTCCCCACCAGTGTGGACCCTTCACATCCCATATCCTCTGCTTCTCCCAGTTGGGGGGCCACCTCTCCATACAGGCAGGCAGCAACCCCTCAAGGAAGGTCCCCAGCAACACCTTCCCTGTCAAGCCGCGGTGGAAATGTTACCTCTCAGACAGGAAGATACTGGGACAGAGTCACTGATAAGATTAAAGCCTCCAGATTTTTAAAAAAAAATTTTTTTTTTCAACGTTTTTATTTATTTTTGGGACAGAGAGAGAGACAGAGCATGAACGGGGGAGGGGCAGAGAGAGAGGGAGACACAGAATCGGAAACAGGCTCCAGGCTCCGAGCCATCAGCCCAGAGCCTGACGCGGGGCTCGAACTCACGGACCGCGAGATCGTGACCTGGCTGAAGCCGGACGCTTAACCGACTGCGCCACCCAGGCGCCCCCTTTTTTTTTTTTTTTTCTGAGACAAAGACGCATTACCTCATTCTGAGCAAATTCTATGTATTTTGAACATATGTGGAAATCGAATACTTGATTTGTAAGTATTTGTATATTTAATATAATTTTCCCCAACTATGTCTCGTGAAAACTTTTAAACCTACAGAAAAGCCGAATGTCTAGGCACCCTGCATTCTATTAACACTTTGCCACATTTACTTCCTCTCTGTCTCTCTCTCTCTCCACACACGCACGCACACACACAGACGCTTTTAAAAAAATGTTTACTTACTTATTTGGAGAGAGCGTGTGTGCACGAGTAGGGGAGAGGCAGAGAGAGAGGGAGAGAAAGAATCCCAAGCAGGCTCCCCACTAGCCTGACACGGGGCTTGAACTCACAAACCGTGAGATCATGACCTGACCCGAAACCAAGAGTTGGATGTTTAACTGATGGAACCACCCAGGCGTCCCCCATCCTCTGACTTTTAAACTCCAATTATTATAGTTTGCATTTCTAGAGGGTCTATTTGCACGGTGCCCTCCCCCCCCCCGCCCCGTCCCCCCCCAATCTGTTTGGTCATTTCTCAGTTTGTAGCAGATTATAATTATTGCTCCCAATTCTCTCCCTTCCTTGTAAGAGGACTGTGAATCCCTGCTTGTTGCTCTATGACTCACAGCTCCCCTCAGGAGGAGTCCTTCCCCAGTCTCTTGACCTTGCCTTTGGCCATGTCTTTGACCAAAGGAATGTGGACGGAAGTGCCATGCTACATGTCCAACCAGAAGCTCTAAGAACTGTTGTAGGGTTGGCATTCCTTTCCCCATTTGGCACGTCCGTCAGCCTAGATCCTAGAACGAAGCCACTGAGATTGGAACGGACTCACAGTTGACCTCTAGCCACACATCAAATGAGTGAGAAACAAGTCGTTGCTGTTACAAGTCACTGAGGTTTGGGATTCATGTGTTACCACAATAAAGCAGAATGATCCAGCCTCTTGTGGTTCCTGAGATTATCAGTGCCCTCTTACTTGTATTTGACTATCCTGTAATATTCTCTGCTGTATATTCTCTGTTTATACGGTGATCTGAATGGAGTCTTTGGGGGTCTGGCTCAGCTGCGTGTTGTCTGCTGGTTCTTGCTCATGATGCTTTCCTTTTGGGTTTCGTGATTTCTAACGAGGTTTCATTGACCACCCAGACAGTGTGATTTGGGGCTGCAAAGCTTTGGTTTGAGATGATAACCTTTCAGGGAAGAAGTGGTTTGCCCCTTCACTCAGAAAACACAACCAACACCCAAAAGGTTCCCTTGTAATCCCTCGTAGGGTATGCGGTAGGCTGAATAATAACGCCCAAAGATGCCGGGTCCTAATCCCTGACACTTGTGAATGTGACTTTATTTGCAAATAGGGTCTTTGCAGAGGCGCTTAAATTAAGGACCTTGGGATGGGGAAACTGTCCTGGATTATCTGTGTGGGGCTTGAAGGCAAACACAAGTGTCCTCATACGAGAGAGGCAGAGCGGGGAGCCTGGGTGGCTCAGTCGGTTAAGTGTCCACTCTTGGTTTCGGCGCAGGTCACGATCTCACGGTTCTGTGAGTTCAAGCCCCACTTCAGGCTCTGCACTGCCCGTGTGGACCCTGCTTGGGATTCCTTCTCTGTTCCCCCCCTTCTCTCTCTCTCTCTCTCTCTGTCCCTCCCCCCCACACTCTTTCTCTCTCTCAAAATAAATAAACTTAAAAAGAGAGAGAGAGGAGGAGGAGGAAGACACACACAGAAGGGGGGAAGGTCATGTGGACACAGAGGCAGAGACTGGAGGAAGTCTGCCATGAACCAAGGGTCACCGGCATTTGCAAGAAGGGATGGATTGTCCCCCAAAACTCTGAAGCACGTTGAATTAGGCCTAGTGATACTGATTTTGGGTTTTTGGCCTCTGGACCTGTGAGAAAATACGTTTCCGTTAAGTCACCGAGTTTGTGGTACTTTGTCATGGCAACCCCGGGGAAACAAATATGGCGGTGGGATGGGATTCATTTATTCCTAGTCACCCTGTCACAGAAGGCTGGCTCTTTGGGATTTCAGATTCAGGGGAAGGGCTCCTTTAGACCCCACCCTGGGTAAGCCCCGATCTTTGTCTTCTGTCCCCTGAGGCTTCGTGAGGAGCTGATACCTACAGGGTTTGTCAAACGCCCTCAAAGGGAAAGGTGGCACTAGATCAGATTCTGTGGGGTTTGGTCTCTGAATATTCCTTCCTTCCTTGTTAGGAAAACATTTGAATGTTTTTAAAACATTACATCCAGGGGCGCCTGGGTGTCTCAGTCAGTTAAGCGTCTGACTCCTGACTTCGGCTCAGTTCATAATCTCACAGCTCATGAGTTCAAGCCCTGAGTCGGGCTCTGCGCTGGCAGCTGAAAGCCGGCTTGGGATTCTCTCCCTCCCTCTCTTTCTGCGCCTCCCACGCTCTCTCTTTCAAATACATAATAATCTCTAAAGAAATAAAAAGTAAATAAAGTATATTAAAAATACCCATTACATCCAGCATTTCAGTTGATTTCATCTGAGGGTCAGGGACATTGCGTAGTCAGCCATATTGCGGGAAATGGAAGTCTAAATGGGCATTCTTTATCACCAAGATTGCCAAAGGACAGATGTGTCCCCTATTTACTGTTGCAGAGACGTGAGCCAACCGCATCATTAGCGAGGTGGACAGGAGATAAACGGAGGGCTGAAGAGGATGGGGACTATGTGGGAGGACTTTTCAGCACCAACCAAATATCGACCAGCAGTGGGGTTGGGGCGTGTGTGGAGGGTCCGGGGAGCAGACAACAGGGCTTTTCTCAGAGTGCTTAGAGTCCTCGGTCCCAGAGATGCCTCTGGTTCCACCACCACCACACAAAATACGCGGGGGGCAGGGTGGGGGGCTCACCCAGCAGCGTGGGGCAGAGGCTCCGTTGTTAGCTCCTGGCCCAGGAGGACCCCCGCTTTGCTCTCCCTTTGTCCTCCCTCCCTGTGTCTCTCTCCCATTCGAGGTAGGAGGCTGATGAGCCCCCCAGACTCCAGCTAGCCAATCTTGGGCTTCAACTCCTTTCCCTGAAGCCCTTCAGGACCTCCCACCTCTAGAGGGAAGGTGTTATTACCGTCAACTCCCTCTGCTGAGAAGCCAGACAGAGAGAGATCTCATTCCCACCTGCCTCCTGCGCTTGCTCGGTGGATTTTCAGGACTGGGAAATCGACATCCAGTCCATTTCACTCTTGGAGGTCCCCTCCGGGTCTTAGATGCGAACACTAGAAGACGATTCTGGCCGATACAAGAAGGAAAGGAATTTCTCAATATGGTCTAGAGGAGCTCACAGATTCTCCGGAAGGCTTGGGGGAAACAGACTTAGTGGGGACCCAGGCAGGAACAAGGTCCAAATCAGACCCAGTCTGATGGGCACGTCGCTGCTGATGGTGTCAGCTCTCCTGGCCACTGGCTACGTCTCCTAGGAGGCCTGCCTCTTTCTGCTGCCCGTCTCCTAGGTCAAAGCTGGGCTGGAGCCGGGCTTGTGTGCCCTGTAGCCCAGCGGCAAGGGAACTAGGAAGCAAGCGTGTGGCATTTAGAGCCCCCAGAAAAGGGGAGGGGTTCACATTTGCAAGGTGAGGGAGATTCAGGTGTCCGGTGGGCAAAAAGAATCCAAGTGTCCGCAGTAAGAGAGGGTCGACAATGGGGTGTCTCATTTCTTCCCTCCTGAGCCAGATGTCTCCACCCGTGCAGAACTTGGCAGTCGCCCCCTCCCCCCTACTCCACGTGTAGGGAGGAAGAACTCAACCAGGGAAGAGAATCAACGTCTCCCCTGTCATGAGACTAGCCTCACACCAGAGGAAGATCTTTGGGGGCACTGAGAACTGAGAATATATTGCTCGCTCCTTCACAAGGCTATTGAAAACAATGAAATCACACTGAAACGTCAAATGAGAGCCAGGAAGGTCAGCAATCCTCCAATCTCCCTCCGCCTCCCCCCTCCAACCCCCACCCATGATGTTTCTTTTTAAAAATGTCGAGTTATTTGAAGAGTTGTTTCTCCTACCTTTGTGGCCTTCGACGCCGCTGTTGATTGGGCAGTCCGGCACAGAGGAAGGGACATTTGTCGCTGACCTAAGTTAGGAGTTAAAGTCATACCCATGACTGGTTATGTTGCTGGTAAGAACAGCTACCATTTCCTGAGTGCCTACAATGTGCGGGCACCGGGAGCAGCACTTTTTTTTAATTAAAAAAATTTTTTTTAATTGTTTTTATTTATTTTTGAAGGAGAGACAGGGCATGAGCAGGGGAGGAGCAGAGCGAGAGGGAGACATAGAATTTGAAGCAGGATCCAGGTTCTAAGCTGTCAGCACAGAGCCCGATGCGGGGCTCGAACTCACGAACTGTGAGATCATGACCTGAGCCGAAGTCGGTCCCTCAACCGACTGAGCCACCCAGGCGCCCCCCTTAGGTCTTTTCATCTCCATGTACAGATGAGGAAACTGAGGGGTCACAGGGTAGAAGTTGCCTGAGGTAGAATTTAAAGCTTTCTAGACTGATAGCTCCCAGATGCCATCAGACCCTCACACCTGGCACAGCTCCTGGATGATGGCAGGAAGGGACTAAGGATTACCTGGCGAATGAGTGGACACCAAAAATGGCAGATGAAAGCCTCGTTCAATATCTGACGATTACCCAAATGTAGTACCATTAATGCATACAGACTAAACAGAGAATAAAACTTTAATAGAGCACCAGCACTATAGAAAACGTATACAGTAGAAAAATAAATCCAGGCCAAGTATCTCTGAGAACCCAAAGTTTGCTGACCACATCTGAGTTGAGGCTGTTTTTTGGAGGCAGTCTATCGGCAGTCTGGTTGGATTTTACAGCACCTCGGTTTTTATTCCTCATTTAAAATATTTGTTTCTTATAATTAAAACTTATTCCTTATATTAGTGACCCTAAGAGGCTGAAAATTATACTCCCAGTGGTCAACAATTTTTTTCTTAAAGTTATTGAGGTCTTTATAAAGCAGCAAATTCCCAATGTGGAGTTATTTTTGCCAAGTGAGTCTTGAAAAATCTAGCTCTTTCATTGTTCAGATGTTGTCTCGGAATCTTCGAGATCCAGATTTGGGGTTTGCCCAGGTGGTTTCCCGCTCCATTTACCCTCAGACGCAGGCGAGAGAACCAGGGGGGTGCTGTACTCAGCTGGGTGCACTTCCCCTTCGGGGACCAGCCCGGAGGAGCCCTGCCCCGACAGGGTCCCCGGGGTACAGCCGTTGCCAGGATTCTGTGTGCTGCTTTCAGAGACTGGCGTAATGACGCTCAGTTTGTCAAAGACTTCATTGTCATCAGAGGGCGGGAAGGAGAACAGAAGTGTATTGTGATGAGGGCAGCCCAAAAACTGCAGGAAAAAAAAAAAAAGATAGTTAATGATCAAATTTTCCCATTTCTTTTTCTGGGCTTACACAGATTTTATACAGAACTCCTGGCCAGAGAATGCGAGTTTAAAGGATGTGACAATCACAGACGGAGAGTTCCTCAAAACGTTAAAAATAGAATTATCATATGATGCAGCAATTTCATTTCTGGATACACGTCCAGAAGAACTGAAAGCAGGGCCTCAAAGAAATATCTGCACACCCATGTTCACAGCGGTATCATTCACGAGAGCCAGGGGGAGAAGCAACCCGAGTGTCCGTCAACGGTGGAATGGATAAGATGTGGTCTGTTCATACAGTGGAAAATTATTCAGCCGTAAAAAGGAATGAAGTTCCGACACATGCTACGTGGATGAACCTGGAGGGCATTACACTCGGTGGAAGAAGCCAGGCACAAAAGGACAAATGCTGTATGGTTGCACTTACGCGAAATCCCTAGAGTAGTCAAGGTCATGGACAGAAAGCAGGACGGGGGTGCCAGGGGCTGGGGAGGGGGGGATGGAGAGTTCCTGTTTAATGGGGGCAGAGACTCTGGTTGGGATCATGAAAAAGTTCTGGTGACGGATGGTGGCGATGGCTGCCCACCAATGTGACCCGCACTGTCAGAGCAGAACCTGACCCGGGGCTTGATCTCCCGAACCGTGACATCATGACCTGAGCCAAAACCAGGAGTTGGCTGCTTAACCAGCTGAGCCGCCCAGGTGCCCCCGATGGTTCCTCTTTTAAGCTGGGATTTAGAGCAATCACAGCGCTGTGGCACTAACACAGGCCTGAGTGTCATTCCCTCTAGGAATCAGGATGTCGCAGGCACAGGATGAACGTGTCTTGGAATAACGAACAGAATCTCCCGTCTGTCTTCAGGCAGGGTTAGGGGCTCTCTTTGGTGTTTGCCAGTACCCGATGAGCCCCTAGTCTCAGCCCTCAGCCCTGTGCCGCCTGGCAGCCACGAGTCACATGTGGTTTCTGGCCACCTGAAATGTGGCTACTCGAATCAACACGTGAGAAATGCCAGATTTCGAAGATGCTGTATGAAAAAAGAATGCAAATATTTCCAAAATTATAAAGACCATTGATGACCGGTTGAAATAATATTTTGTAAATACTGGGTTACAGAAAGTATATTGTCAGTGTTAATTTCATCTGCCCTTTTTTACTTATAAACAAATAAACGACGATGTGGCTACTGGCCAATTTCAAATACACGTGGCTTGTGCTATCTTTCTGTCTAGCGCATCGAATGCACATGGCCTTGTTTATTTCCCTCTCCTAGGGCATGGGGCTAGTTACGAGCAGGAACCCCGGTCTAACCATCCGGGGCTTTCCTGCCCTTTGAAGCATGAAAGATGCCCAGGTGTTTCCTGGAATATCTGCCGACTTCATGTTTGCCATTTTCCTTCCGGTAGGTCCACCGATGCCCTTGGATCTTCAGGATGAGGTGGAGACAGTCTCAGAGCTCTGCAGTTTCCCTCAACCCTTTGATGGGACTTGGTTTAATGCCGCAGGATTTCCACCTCCCACCTGATGGAAGGGAGGGGAGGGGCAAGAGGAATTACACCCAGATCTCGGTTTGTGCAAAGGAAGACACTGCGGAGAGGAGGAACTTCCCCAAACTCTCAGATCCGGTGGATTCGTAAGAATGGGCCAGGGCCGCTCTTGATTCTCCTGGGAAAGGGGACAGGAAAGAACAGAGGAAGATGGGCTGAGTCTCAGGAGAGCACATGTCAGGCCGGTGTCCAGGCGGGACACATACAGAAACGCAACAGATTGGTGTTGGATAAGCCTCCGTGTTGCTCTAACTCCAAGTCCCTGTCCCTGCTGAGTCCCCCGAAACCCAGAATTGTTCTCTGGGCCGCGGTTGGCGAACCTTTACATCACGCATCAGGCTGGAGCATCCCATGATGCAATGATCCCAATCTTTGTAGTTTCCCGGTGCTTCCTTCGTCCCTCTCCCCGCTGGCCCCCTTCTCCAGCTCCCCTGCCCGCATTTCTCAGCCATCCCAGGGGCTGCCTCAGCAGGCAGGTGGGGCAAGTCTTCTAGTCTTGGAGCAGGGGCTCTGTTCCAGCAGATCTGGCTTTGATGTGCCTTGCGGCAGGTGGTCCCAGTTGTCCTTTCCTGTCTGACCAGTCTGTGACGACAAGCCACAAGCAAAAACAGCAGGTGAATAGTTTTGCTTCCTTCTGGGTCTCCACTTACAAAATGCCTTCTGCCCAGAACAAAGGGCCTGCCCCTCTTTGTTCTTCCTGCTTCTCAGGAGCTCACAGCGGCCTCATGGCTCTTTCTGGCTGAGGCGGTCTTGATGAACTGATTAGCGATCTTGAGAGAAGGTTCTAACTGCTCGGGAACACTTGCCTGTGGTCATGTGTCTCACTTTCCCTCCACCGTGGATGGCGTGCGGCCTGGACCAGCCCTCACGGTGCTTCTTCCGCAGCTTCTGGCAACTCTGGGGCTGGCCTGGCTCACAGCAGCGTCCGGAAACTGCCCTATACAGAAGGGCGCGGGACGCGAGGGACCGCGTCCTTCCCAGGGGCAGTTGCCACCAACTGACCGGGTGGTGTGGGGACGGGGCCGGACACCAGCTATCACGACAATATGGCAACGGGACCAGAAGAGAAAGAGATGGCGAGGCCTTGGTAAGACACACGCACCTCGGAGCTTGGGAAACTCACCGTGTGGACATTCAGGGACCCGCCATATCAGTGAAGTTTTAGGGGTCCCCTGGAGTAGGACCCGCTGGACATCTTCTCTAAAGTAAAGGGCCAACGGCTGTGTCTCACCCCTCCCACCGCTAACAACTGGCACCATTGCTAAGTGGGCCTCTCTGGGTCTGGAGGCAGCACATTCCATACCTGGGAACCCGACTCCAGGGTGTTTGTAGAGGGACACAGGACGGCTGCCAAGGGCAGGAGAGGCCCCCGCAGGACCAACGGGCTGTAGAGCAAGCCGCCCTGGCCGCATCTCGTGACCGGCCGACGCAGGGGCACGAAGGCCCGGCATTATCTGTCAGTGACGACGTGTTAACTGGACCCAACGAACACGAGGTGCGCGTGGCCGGGCAGATCCTTGACGGGTCTGCGGTGGGGAGCCACGCCGGGTGGGGTGGACGGCAAATCCTACAAGGAGAATCGCTACGCGGATGACTGCCGTTTGGGGGCCAGGCCCGGCCACTGCCGCAGAGAGTTATGCCCGATTTGTAAGACGGCTCCTGGACGTTACAGGGACCCAGCAGGGACACGGCCCGTGGCCAGAAGCGAGGTCGGAGGCCGCACGTACCCGGGGCCCGGCCTCCCACGCCACCCACCCCCGCTGCACCAGCGCCTCCGCCTCGGTCCGCACCACGCCCGCGCGGGGGGCCGGCCGAAGGAGGAGGAAAAGGCCCAAGGCGGTTCACAGGGCGGCTGGCGTGGCGCGTGGCCACACACCCCAAACGGCCTGTGGCGGCACTGCGGCCCGAACCAGGGGGCCCTGAACGGCAGCGGAGAGGAGAAAGCCCTCCGTCGGCGGAGTTTCGGCCGCGCATCTGCTCGTCCTCTCGTGTTGGAAGAAAAGCGGCCCCGAGACCGGGCTCCCCGCGGACTCGCGGGCGGAGGCCGATGGCTGGACTCAGGGGGGCGGCTCCAAGTGGCTCCGTGTCGTGTGTGGACTCTGAGACCGCCACGGGACCGCGTGC
Source organism: Prionailurus bengalensis (assembly GCF_016509475.1). Lineage (NCBI taxonomy): Eukaryota > Metazoa > Chordata > Mammalia > Carnivora > Felidae > Prionailurus > Prionailurus bengalensis. Next base: position 12,044,846 of record NC_057350.1, read on the forward strand.
CAACCGAGCCCACGCTCTGTCAGGCCTCAGCGGCGCTGACCCAGGCCCTGGCAGCCGAGGACGGCAAACCATCCCTCCCACGAGCGTCCACTGCAGTCAAGTGCTTTACGGCCCCTTCTGGTGTCACCGCCGCGGAATGTGACCCGATTTGGAGACGGGGTCTTCACGGAGGTATTCAAGTTAAAGAGGCCTCCTCAGGGTGGGCCTCTAATCCGTATGCCTGGGGTCCTCTTAAGGAGAGGCAACATGGGCACGGGCACAGGCACACACATAAAGGACACCACGTGACGATGAGGGCAGAGGTTGGGGCGACGCATCTCCAAGCGAAGGAATGGTAACGACGGCCAGAAACCACCAGAAGCCAGAGGAGAGCTGGGAACGGGCTCCCCGTCACAGCCGCAGAAGGCACCCGCCTGCCGGCGCCCGGATGTCAGGCCTCTGGCCCCCACAACCGAGGCACAATAACCTTCCGCTGCTTAAGCCACGCAACGTGTGGGGCTCTGTTACGGACGCCCCGGCAAGTTAACACGGCCCCCGCCTAGTATCGCGTGAGACCGGGGGCCCGCTGACAGCAAAAAAGGCCCGGAGCGGGCACACGTCTAAGGGGCCCACGGGTGATACCACGCGGCACACGACCCAGCCGCGGCCAGCCCGGGGGGGCGGTGGACCGACCGGCGGAAGGGGCGGGTGACGCGCCAGCCGGGAAACGGTGCCCTGCGAGAACGGGGCATCGTCCCGCGGCACCCGGGGTGCACCCAGAAGCAAGGACCGTTACGTGACGCTGCACCTTCGATAGAGAACAAGGGTTCAGGAACCAAGGGGGAGAAACCGGAGCGGCCGCGCTTACCATCGCTCTCAGGGACCCACTTAGGGTGCGCGCTCAGTTTTAGGCTGAGTCTGGAGCAGGATCCGCCAACCGTGGGGAAGCCCACGGATTAAGAACGGTTTCAGGGGCGCCTGGGTGGCTCAGACGGTCAAGCGGTGAACTCTTGATTTTGGCTCAGCTCACGATCTCACGGTTTGCGAGTTCGAGCCCCACATTGGACTGTGTGCTGACAGCATGGAGTTTCTGCCTGGGATTCTCCCTCTCTCCTCTCTCTCTGCCCCTTCCCTGCTTGTGCGTGTGCGCACGCTCTTTCTCTCTCTCTCTCTCTCTCAAAAATAAATAAATAAACATTAAAAAAACAAAAAGAGAGGGAGAATGGTTTAAAAGTTAAACCATTAAATGATTACCTATAAGTGGTTGTATAAATACCTGCATGATATCTTGATTTTTGCCTCCTGGCCTACAAGGCCTGAAGCATCTGCTTATCTGGTCCTTAAAGGAAAAGTTTGCTGACCTCTGGTGTAGAGAGTTCCCAAAGGGGGAGCCTTCTTACCAGGGGACATAGTAGGACAGTCCTGGTAAACTTACATTATGGCCACCACTTCTTCATGTCAGGAACCCAGCTGGCAAGGAAAGGCGACACCGGATGTCTCAGGATGTCCCTTGCACAGTTCTTTTTTTTTTTTTTTTTTTAACATTTATTTTTTAGAGAGAGAGGGAGAGAGGGAGCAAGAGAGCGCGGGGGAGGGGCAGAGAGACAGGGAGACACAGAATCGGAAGCAGGCTCTAGGCTCTGAGCTGTCAGCACAGAGCCCGATGTGGGACTCAAACTCATGAACCGAGAGATCATGACCTGAGCCGAAGTCGGACACTTAACTGACTCAACCACCCAGGTGCCCCATCCCCTGTGCAGTTCGAACGGCAAGTGAGTCACTGGGTGTCTCAGGGTGGTCTCTGTGCCATGATGGCAAGTGGACAAGTGCAGCCGCCCAGGCTTCTGGTGCCCCGTGACTAGAGACTCAGAACTACTCAGGGCTGAGGGCCTGGGGCACCAATGAGACAAACGGCAGTCATGGGAGGGGAGTGGGGAGAGGGTCCCACAGGGGGGCCAGCAGAGCTGTGAGACCGTGTCACCTGTGCTCCTGAGACAGGCCCAGAGTGGCTCCATTAACCTTCCTCATGTAACTTTCCCCAGGAAGAGAGTGACTTAAGTCTCGGGGGTGCTGCTCTGGTGGGTTCCTGTATAAGGGGTGGACTGTATTAGATGCTGAGGTGTGTCCCCCCCCGGATCTCCTTCTGGAAGGAGGCCCTCACTGCCCTGGCCACCGGGGGACACTGCTGGCAGCTGTCTCACAGCTGAGTGCCCCCCTAACAACTTGGGGCTTCAGGCAGGGAAGGTCAGAGAAGGAACAACGTCCAGGTTGGAGGGACGGTTTGCCTCCTCCCCGTGGGCTGTTCCGTGACCACAGACTGCCCTGCAGTGGTGTCCTTCTCCAGGACAGTCCGCCACGTGGGAAGAGATGGCCCTGACTTAAAAGGAAGTCCCCTTCCGGGGCACTGGGGTGGCATAGTCGGTTAAGCGTCCAACCCCTGATTTCTTGATCTCACAGTTTGTGAGTTCGAGCCCCACATCGGCCTCTGCGCTGACAGCATGCAGCCTGCCAGGGTTCTCTGTCTCCCTCTCTCTGCCCCTCCCCTGCGTGCTCTCTTTTTGTCTCAAAAATAAACATAAAAAAAAAAAAAGAGGTCCCCTTCCAGTTAGGCCCCCTCATAGGCCTACCTCTTTCAGGTGCTGAGGCAGACGGTTCCCAGGGGAGAAGGCGTGCTTGGTCTTCTTGTACAGGCACCACAGCAGGGCGGAGCAGCCGAGGAGCAGGAAGGCCACACACACCGAGGCGGCCAGGACGACGGCGACAGTCCAGGACGGGGCAGTCTCTGCGGGGACGGGACAGAGGGCTGCGTTACCTGCTGCTCAAGTACACACGGGTCACGTGACCTCAACACCATCCCACCGTCACCATCTAGTGGCAATCCCGGCAAGCAGGGCCATCCGCTCATCTCGGAAGGGGTAAGGAGGTACCACGGGAAAGCTGCTCCAGAATCCAGGCGTTTCCAGCAAGGGTCACCCCCTCCTATCTGTTCCCAGGTTTGGTTTCTGGCAGGACTGCTGACAGGCAGGGTAAGAGTAAGCAAGAACCCTGGGCAGTGAGCCTCCCCATTCTGAGAAACCTCTTCTGCCTTGAAGTGGGAAATGGGACTCTCTGGGGCCCCAGAGCCCCAGTAAAACACACGCACTGCAGTGTTTTGTACTGAGAACAGCAAAAAGGTCTTGGCATGACGTCTCCACCTGAGCCTCTGCGCCCAGAGACACACCCAAACTCCAACGTTGTCTCCTAGTGGCCTAAGGCCACGCTGCTGGGACGGGACGCCCCAGCATCTGCCTTGGGTTTCTGTCGGGGGAAACTCAAGGCTGCCAATACCCGGCCTTCCTTTCTTAGAGCGTTTACCATAAAAAGTTTATGACTGTGAATCCTTCCTCTGCCCCTCTGAGATGCATACGTATCTCGTGAAACCCAGGGGTGTCCTTCTCAAGGACCCACAGGCCATTCCTCTAAACTGCAGCCATCAGGAAGGCGGGCCCCTGTCCCCCAGCCTCCGAAGGAAGGTAGGAGCTGACCTGTTAATGCCAGTTAGCGATAGACACTGATGGCCTAACTGCATTGACGCTGACCGACCCTCTCACCTGCTTTTTGTAATTTTCCTCTGCCCTGATTCTCTCTTCTCTTCTCATTTTCCTTTAAAATTTTTAAAAATGTGTATTTGAGAGAGAGACAGAGTGTGAGCAGGAGGGGAGGGGCAGAGAGAGAGGGAGACACAGAACCCGAGGCAGGCTCCAGGCTCTGAGCTGTCATCATAGAGCCTGAGGCGGGGCTCGAGCCCGCGAACCGTGAGATCATGACCTGAGCCGAAGTGGGGCTGAGTCACCCAGGCGCCCCCTTGTTCTTCCTTTAAAACGGCCGGGCAGCTCAGGGCGCCTGGGTGGCTCAGTCAGTTGAGCGTCTGACTCTTGATTTCCACTCAGGTCATGATCTCACGGCTTGTGAGTTCGAACCGTGCATTGGGCTCTGCGCTGACATCACAGAGCCTGCTTGGGATTCTCTCTCTCTTTCCCTCCCCTGATCACTCTCTCTCAAACACAAACAAACAAACAAGATAACCTGTCCAGGCAGCTCTTTCTCTCCTGCAGCCCTCACTGAATAGGTTTTTACTGCTTCAATTAATGCCCAGCTTTACCTCTGACCTGGGTATCTGTGGTCCTGGCTCCCCTCATGAAGCACCAGGAGCCTTCCTCTGTCGCCCGGGCCACCTACCCTCCCAGTGCCCAACGCCTGGCAACTGGCGCCACCCTCCGATCAAAACCCAAAGCATCTGGTGCTGAGAGAGGAAAGCAAGTGAACCCTGCCCTCTAAGAGCAAGTCATTTTATTTATTTATTTAAAAAAAATTTTTTTTCAACGTTTATTTATTTTTGGGACAGAGAGAGACAGAGCATGAACGGGGGAGGGGCAGAGAGAGAGGGAGGGAGACACAGAATCGGAAACAGGCTCCAGGCTCCGAGCCATCAGCCCAGAGCCCGACGCGGGGCTCGAACTCACGGACCGCGAGATCGTGACCTGGCTGAAGTCGGACGCTCAACCGACTGCGCCACCCAGGCGCCCCAAAGAGCAAGTCATTTTAAAGGGAGTCATTTTATTTGTCGAGAATATGCCCGCACGGGGCAGACCAAGCCTGCTGGAGCCTCATCAGCTGCTACCCTGCCCCCGTCCCCCCCCCCCCCCCCAACTTAGCAGTATGAGGCCCGCAGGCACCGTCCTCAGATATCTGCTCCGGGGTGGCGCCTGCAGGGGGCGCAGGGGCTGGGCCCAGCCTGCCTTCCTCCCTCGGCCCCCTGTGTTTTCATTCACAACAGTGGCCTCATCCTCCTCCTGGCCGAGGGGAACTCCTCCCAGAATTCCCTGGTGAATTCTTGCTTCATTTGCTGGACCCAGGGGTGGTGCCTTCCAGCCCCCAGTTTCAGCACTCAAACAGGTCCTTTCTCGGCGAATGCAGGGTCACGTGGCGATCGAGCTGGATGCAGTGGTCCCGGGGCTGTACCTCAGCGAACGGCAGGAGGCCGACTTGGGATCTGCTATCTCGCTCTTAGGGAAGCCCCAGGCCCCTACTCGTCCACCTGTCCTTCCATCTAGCATTTTGGCAGTTCTCTGTGTGGCGCGCAGCAGGCTTACTCACTGAGTGCTGACTAAACACTGCTGGCCTCGACCCCAGACCCTGCGCCGTTGATGACACTGTGCCGAGCCCCCCACGCCCCCCTCCGAGGGCAGCGCCTGGGCTCCTTGTGATCCAGCCAGGATGTGCCGGCATCTTATTGGAGGACGTTCCGTGGGCACATCTGCTTGGTGGTGACAAAATTCAAAAGATGCACTTGTGACTCACCCCGAGAGAGAAGGGGTAAGGACAGGTCACTGTGCCACACGGGCTGAGAATTACAGGACGATCTGTGAGTCAAAACCCTCTGCTCTCTGACCTGCTGCGGGTCAGGAAGGACTCCCTTCCTCTGTGTTACCTGCAGGGAAGTCATGCCTGCGCTCGCCTGTGGAATTCATCTGTAGGCAGTAAAGTTACAGGGAAGATAACCTGCTCCATCCCCGGTCATTCACTGGCTGGGCGACCGACCGTGGGCAAGTTACTTCCCTTCTCTGAACCCTGATTTTCCAGTTTGTAAGAGGGGCAGGGCCCAAAGCTCTCAGGGAAAATCTGTCGTGAGGTTTAGAAGAGAAGACTGTGTTTGGGGGCGCCTGGGTGGCTCAGTCGGTGAAGCGTCTGACTTCGGCCCAGGTCATGATCTCGTGGTTCGTGAGTTCAAGCCCCGCGTCGGGCTCGCTGTTGTCAGTGGCAGAACCTGCTTCGGATCCTCTGTCCCCCTCTCTCTGCCCCACCCACCCCTGCTTGCACTCTCTCTCTCTCAAAGATAAACATTAATTAAAAAAAAAAAGAGAGAGAGAACTGTGTTTAAACAAACCTAAGATGATGTTTGACAAAAGCAGGTTTTCAGTGGGTGACACTTTTCTTTTATAAAATGTTTGGATTTTGTCAGTTCGTGGGTAATCACTTACAGTCACAAAATATTTGAAATATTTCTCGTTGGTCAAATTGTAGGCCTCACACTGTGTCTCATGACATAAACCTTGAGGAGCACCTGACAAGGTGATTGTAATAATGTCATTATTAGTAACCATAATATCTAACGTATTAAGGCCTCACTTTGTCCCAGGCACTGTTCAAGTCCCCCAAGCCCCGCGTGTGGTGGCAATATACTACTGTCCCTATTTTGTAGATGAGATGCTTGAGGCAGAGGGCAGTCCGGGACTTGTCCCATGGCCCATGTCATGTTAATGGGGGAAGGAGGGGTCACCGGGTGATCCCGAAATGTACTCAAGGTTTTGGGAAAGCAGATGACAGGTGTTCAGAGCAAAGGATGATTCTAGACCAGCGATTCTAGTGATTCAAGCAGGATTGGGGCTCCCAAGGTACAGAATTCTAAATCAAGTAAAAATGATTCAAGAGGGGAATAAAATGAGAAAAGACTTAGAGGAGGTCTATAGAAACAACATGTGGGCTAGCAAATAACTTGTAGCGCACAGACAGGAGGCTTTTTATTACTTAAAGGCACTGCACAGAGGCTCAGCCAGCTCAGACCGTGGAAGCAGGGACACAGGCAGGTGGACTTGGGCACTGACCTTGGGCCTACAGATGCGAGGCACTGAACTGGGGGCTAGAGAAAAAAACAGAGAGACAGAGAATGCCCTTCAGGGAGACCACAAGACTTTCATTCTCTGTGTGGCTCTGCAGCCCTGAGAAAACTTCCTACTACAATTGCCGATCTTTGGATGACACCGCAAAGATCATGGACCTGGAAGATGTGAAAGAATCCTGGATTCAGGCAGAGCGCGCCTGGGTGGCTCAGTCGGTTGAGCAGCTGACTCTTGATTTTGGCTCAGGTCATGATCTTGTGGCTCGTGAGTTCGCGCCCCGGATTGGGCTCCATGCTCACAGCTCGGGGCCTGTTTCAGATCCTGTCTCCCTCTTTCTGCCCCTCCCCCACTTGTGCGCACGCGTGTATGCTCTCTCTCTCTCTCTCTCTTTCAAAAATAAATAAGTGTTAAGAAAAAGAAAAGAATCCTGGATTCAGGCAATTTGTGCATTTAGAAAACAAAGGGAACAACAACAATAATAAGATTCAAGACACTACAGGCCAGCAAGCTTGATGCTGATCTCCAGAAAACAATAACAAACATTCCAGAATTAAGGGTTAGTTATCAACACTTAAAAAGGATAAGGATGGGGGCACCTGGGTGGCTCAGTCGGTTAAGCGCCGGACTTCAGTTCAGGTCATGATCTCACGGCTCGTGAGTTCGAGCGCTGCATCAGGCTCTGTGCTGATGGCTCAGAGCCTGGAGCCTGCTTCAGATTCTGTGTCTCCCTCTCTCTCTCTCTCGCTGCCCCTTTCCTACTCCCACTCTGTCCCTTTCTCTCAGAAATAAATAAGCGCTGAAAAAAAATTAACAACAACAAAAAAGGATAAGGATGATAACTGAAAACAACATTAGGGCACCAAGAAGCAATTAGTTCAAAATGGCTGCCTTTCCTTTTTTGGGCACGGTAACCTGTTGGTAAATTACGGCATATGATGGGCTGGTTTTTCCCAGGCTGTGTTCCTTGGAATGCTAGTCCTCAAGAAAAGGTGGTGAGAGGTCAAATACGCTAAAAGTCCTAATATACAGGGTGGTTTTTCTGACCGCGCAATCCAGCGCCCCATCGCTTCTAAGCATCCTCAAGATTACAGGGCTCTTGTTTTGAGAAACATTCCTAAATAGTCCTGGAACACAGTTGATGAGGAGCAGAGATGATGAATCAATGAGACTGTTGTCACATCGCAGTTTTGTCCGCTGCACTGTGACCCGGAAGATGAAAAGTTTTGTTCTCTCTGGAGGGAACTCTTTCTGACTCTCCTTGGTATTTCTGTAGCCCCCAGATCAACGCCTTGCTGCCAGGAGGGCCTCGGTAAATGAAAACGGCCAGGAGTGGACCTGCCTGTATTCATCCTTCCGTGGTCTGAGCTGGCTGAGCCTCTCAACGATGTCTTTAAATAATAAAAAGGCCTGCCGTTTGGGGGCAGACACGCAGCCGCAAGTTTGCATGACCCCGTATGCAATGTGCCTGTATGTAAATGATCACAGCGTCCGGGCCAATGGTACTCTCCCCTCTCCCTCTTTTCCCCCTTCCCTCTCTCTTTTCTTTTAAGAAACAGGGAGCATGGAGGCACTGTGAGGGATGGTGTTGCGATCCTGGTAGCCAAGACAAGTAGCCTTGCTGGAGACAGTGATAAAGGTCTCCAAACTCTCCCTCATGTATCTGAAGGGACTGGAGACATGCAGCCTGGGAAGGGAAGGCTCCTGGGGGTGGGGCTTGACCCTGCTGGGTGGTCTTGTGGGGGGGCGGGTGATGAGACACGCACCAGGAGGCCTGAGGGCACAGAATGGACACGGTGCGGGTGGGTGCCAGGGGGCAGAGCCCAGCTCAATGAACGGAAAACGTGTCCATCCGTCCCTTTGGTCTCAGAGTGTACGAGTTGCCTCGGAAGGTGGTGTGGTCTCCTTCCGGCAGGAAGCAGATCGGTGAGAGCTGACCTGGGCTGCAGTTTGAGCCGGACGTGTTCCTGTCTAAGGAACTTTCCAACGCTAACACTCGGTGGGTGTCTATAGGCTCAGAGGAGGCGGAGGAGGCTGTGAGGCTCAGAGGAGGCTCAGAGGAGGCTCAGAGGAGGCTCAGAGGAGGCAGAACTACAGACGGTGATTTTCAAGACTCACCGGCATTGGTTGTTGGCTCACAGACAGGCTCGCTCCATTCCCCGGTTTTGTTCCGATCAGGAAGAAACCCTTGAACTTGAACACAGTAAGTTGTCCGTGGCTCAAGATCTCTGAGGACCTCAAAGTCATACTGACAAGTAATCGGCCACTAGGAACGAAGACAAAAGTGAAAACATGCCTCCGCTGTGAAAGGACACCAGCTCTTTTTCCTCCCCTCTTTGCCAGTTATAATCTTTACTTTGGGCTCAAAGCAGGCAGGTGAAGGAAGCGGGCGTTCCTCCCAGTTTACGTCAGGGGGCCCCGAGAGCATTTTAAGGCGCGGGGCAAGGATGGACTGTGGTCCCGATGGAACCGCTCCATTTCCTGAGTTCTCTAGTTTAGATGCCATCTAAACCATCCTACCCCTTTTTTAAAAAGAATTAAGTTGTAGGGGTTGAATATGTGTAACCAACACATTCATATGCTGAACGGCTAACTTTCGGTACCTTGGAAAGTGACTTAGTGAGAGCCTGGGTCTTTCCAGAGGTGATTAAGTTAAAACGAGCTCATTAGGATGGGCCCTAATCCGGTATGACCAGCGTCCCTACAAGAGGAAATTTGGACACAGACATGCACATGCCACAGAAGGACGGAGGCAGAGATTGGGCTGTCACTTCTACAAGCTGAGGAACCAAAGAGAGCCAGCAAGCCGGAAGCTAGGAGACAGGCAATGGAACAGAGGCTCCCTCACATCCCTCGGAAGGACTGGCCACCACTGCTGACACCTTGATCTCACACGTCTGGCCTCCAGAACCTTGAGCCGACGCCTTCCTGGTCAATCTGTGGTACTTTGGTACAGCAGCCCCAGAACTGCTGCCACCGGTCATGTACAGTGAGACTCCGTGTGGTTTTCCTTCTAAGTCAAGGGCAGGTGGCCGACCCTTAGCTGCCCAGCCTTCTCCTTCAAATCGCTTCTCTGCTGGAGCCCCTGGGATGCTCTCGTCCAGCGGCGGCCTGCCTCCCCTGCAGGGCACACATCACAGCCTGCCTCTGGAGGGACATCCCTGACTCAGCTTAGTTTGAATAGAAGGTATCATAATTGATATATTCCTGAATTTGGGAAACCAAGACAGCTGCCGGCAAAAGAAAGGAAACAAGAAGAGCATCTACCAGCCACACCTCCATCACGGTTACCATTTCTGGATAGAAGGCTCCTACTTAAAACGCGTTCCAGGCATAGGAACTTCCACAGAAAGTGAGCACAGACTCTTCTTTTGCTTTAGTAATTGGTTATTTTTCTTTTAGGGCTGGGCTTGTTGAAAACTTGTCTCTATTCCTGTATTGTACGAGAAAGTTAAGCTCACTGAGGACAAGAACCGGATTATACCACCGACTGATGAAAAGCATGGTGTCACTTCCAATAATTAAATTTATTTTTTTTTTAATGTTTCTATTTATTTTTGAGACAGAGAGAGACAGAGCATGGGCGGGGGAGGGGCAGAGACAGAGGGAGACACAGAATCGGAAGCAGGCTCCAGGCTCCGAGCCGTCAGCACAGAGCCCGACGCGGGGCTCGAACTCACAGACCGTGACATCGTGACCTGAGCCGAAGTCGGACGCTCAACCGATTGAGCCACCCAGGAGCCCCGTAACTTCCAATAATTAAAAATAAGAAAACCCTGGCTTTCATTTCTAGAACTCCAATACCCCTAAGACCTTACGGTGCTCTTTTTTTCAAAGACTAAACTCAGGGCTGACTCACAGTGGCAGGCAGGGAAGGACAGATAGGGAGGGCCCTGTTCAAGTCCCCTTTGACTGCTTTTTTCCAGTTGTCTTTCACACCTGGGCAACTTCTCACTTTATCTGCCCACTCTCTCCCAGCAGGAAGAAACAGAATTTCCCGAAGCCTTTTAGGCGATTTGCTTAGGGATCTAACATGGCAGCCTTTTAAGCCTGCATTCGAGAAGGGAACCACACTGTCCTATTCCTTGCAGGCTGCTGTAACAGAACAGGTGGCTTATAAACAAGAAACATTTATTTCTCGCGGTACTCGAGGCGGAAGAGTCCCAGGTCGAGGCACGGGCAGATCTGGTGTCCGGGGAGGGCTGCTTCCTGATTCACGGCCAGCCATCTGCACGCTGGGTCCTCACGTGGCAGAGGGGGAGAAGGGGCTCTCTGAGGTCTCTTTTATAGGGGCACGAATCCCAAGCCTCCTAAAGGCCCCACCTCCTAATACCTTCACTTTGGGGGTTAGGTTTCAACACATGAGTCTGGTGGGGGACACAAACACTGAGTCTACAGCACGTATAAACCAGTAATGGTGACAGGGTAGACACCAGCGAGGGAGGAGCGGGGGAGCAGGCAGCCTCCCCAACACTCGGCATGTCACAACAACAACAACAGGCAGAAGTGACAGGACAAACGTGCAGCCAGACGCCTATCCTGTGGGCACATCCTGGATGAGAAGCTAAAGATAAACGAGGTGTTGCATTTCATGCCTGGTGCAGGAGGCACTCAGGCACGACAGCGGTGGAAACTGATCCTTAATAAAGGTTCGCTAACTCCTGTCTTATCTTTGCATCCCAGAGCTTAACAGAGACGCCTGCACTTGATAAGTGGCTATAAAACTCATTATTCTGAGGGAGTTTGGGTGGTCCAGTCGGTTAAGTGCCCAACCCTTGGTTTCGGCTCAGAACATGATCTCCCAGTTGGTAGGATCAAGCCCTACATTGGGCTCTGTGCTGATAGCATGGGGCCTGCTTGGGGTTCTCTCTCTCTCTCTCTCTCTCTCTCTCTCTCTCTCTCTCTTTCTGTTTCTCCCTTGCTTGCGCATGGGTTTTTTTTTTTTTCCCCTCTCTCTCAAAATAAATAAATAATCTTAAAAAAAAAAGCCCTTATTATTCTGTATTGCTTTCTAGGCATACATTTCCTGGGATCTTGACTATAAGCAAAATCATCTATTCTGTGAAGAAGGCTGATATCCTGTGCCATTTAATGGAGCACTTTTTGAGGGAAAAATTAACTTGAGATTCTGGGGGGCCGAGCAGTATGTACCTATAGATTTAATTACACAATTCCTAAAACAATACCCATAGGTGACTCTTTCCTCCCAGACGCTTGAGAATTAAGTGATAAAAGCACCATTTAATATAGAAGGGGTAACATATACATAATCTAACTTATATGACATATACATATGTCAGTTTAGGACCACGAATGGCATTCAGCTTGGAAGCAGTAAGTATAAGAACAAAACCTGACCAAGGATGAATGAAAATAGCCTTAGTGCATCTACAGAAGGGGAAGGGAACCCCATGTATTGACCATATCATTGTTCAGGTAATGGGACAAGTTTATTTTTTTTTCATTATGCCATTAAACTCCCCCAAATCCTGTGAAGGAGGTTATTAGTCTCACTGTATTAATGACGTGGGTTTTCATGCCCATTCTGCAGACAGGAAGGAGCTGAGGTACAAAATGTGACCAGAGTCACAATGGCAGGAGCAACATCCAACCAGGTCAAACTCCTAGCTCCTTTTTTTTTTTGTTTTTTAAATGTTTATTTTAATTTTGAGACACACAGAGAGAGAGAGAGAGAGAGAGAGAGAGAGAGAGGGCACAAGCAGGGGAGGGGCAGAGAGAGAGAGAGAGAAAGAGACAGAGAATCCAAATCAGGCTCCAGGCTCTGAGCTGTCATCGCAGAGCCTGATGTGGGGCTCGAACCCACAAACCGTGAGATCACGACCCGAGCCGAAGTCAGACGCTTAACTGACTGAGCCGCCCAGGCGCCCCCTCCTAGCTCATGTTTTTAAAGGAACCATCCCCTGGAGAGGAGGAGAGTGATGGGGAAAAGTGGGGTCAGGTGGGTAAAATGTGACACTCTTCATCTAGCATCCAGGGGTGGGGCTGCCGTGACCACGGCCTTGACTGTTCTGTGGTGTACATGGGGCACAGGGGTTCATACCGTGGAACAGCAGTTATGTAGCACGTCACCCTATTCAGCTGACTCCAACTTCTGTCAGGTGACTGCTGAGTCAGTTCTATCTTTTCCTACAACTTCCCTTCAGGGAGAGGAAGGTTTGCTCTCATTGAGCTAGTACCCTGGAAGTCATTTCCCTTGGGGCCCGGGAAGCATGAGCCAGATACTAGGCATCCTTCAGACTGGGAAGCTTCTGGCGCTCAGAGGAACTGGCCTTAAACCCTTTGGACCATAAGGTGCTACCACCTTGCAAGACCCTGACCTGGATGGCCTCCTAGCTCCCTTTCTCCATAATCACGGCCTCAGACTAATACTGGGCAAAGAGGGGGAGGCTGCACATGAAATGCATACGATTTGCTGAGCTTACCTTTTCGTCAGAGCCATTTTTCCAATATTGCACATTATAAGCCCACGAGTTATAAATATTCCTCATGGTCCATGTTTCAGGTTCATTCTCTATTTTGGGGGCTAAGAAACGCATATGTAAAGAATTAGCAAGTGCTTCTACTTGCATTCCAGGTGGTCCAATCATGGCTAAGGAAGAGAACAAAGCAAAATGGCTGTCAAACATCCCATTTAAAAACGTCAACGTTTCTTTTTCATAACGGTGCAGACCAATGGTCTACTGAAGGACTCTGCTCTTGGATGTAAGATGGCTATGACATTGACTGAGGTGGCCAAGGAGGGTGGTCGGATTTTGTTTGCTCCACGGTCAAATCTGTCATAAAATACGTGTCTATTTATTGTCTGATTTCCCTCATTAGAGTGTATACTCCATGAGGGCAGGGATTTTGTCTTGTTAACTGTTACAGCTTCTGCACTAAGAATGTGCCTGACACACAGTAGGTGCCCATTAACAACTGTGCCGTGAATAATAAATATCTCTCGGTGACTGTGCTATTTGAGTCATATCCTGTATTCTTCTCTGGCTGTTGTTACTTCTTTTGAGGCTGTTAGTGGGCCGGCTTCCAGCATTCTACTCTTGTTTTTAATCTGCTGGTAGCTGAAAACCAGATAAGAAAATTTATTATTTGCTTTCAAAGCAAAATGTGTAAATAGATTCGACGTGACATCTTGTAGCACTTTCCTGTCAGATCAACTTCAAGAGGCAAATACCCAGAGAAGGGCGGTTGTTGCTCACAGTGTGAAGAGAGCAGCCTGGTTCTCAATCCTTGCTGGGCCACTCCTTACTTGCATGACCTTTGGGCAAGCTGCTCAGCTATTGTGTATCAGTTTCTAAAGGGAATTTCCACAGATGGGTCCCCAAACGGGAACTGGAACCAGTCAGGACCCAGTCAGTCCCTTAGCAATTACAGGAGCAGAAGACTGGACTATGTTTTGAAAACTTGACTACTGTTAAGCTGCTTGTTATTTTTTTTAAAATAGAGAGCAGGGAAAGGAAGGGAAGGGAAGGGAAGGGAAGGGAAGGGAAGGGAAGGGAAGGGAGAATGAGCAGGGAGAGGCAGAGAAAAGAGGGAGATGGGGAATCCCAAGCAGGCTCCATGCTGCCAGCACAAGCCCAATTCGGGGCTCAATCTCACAGACCAAGAGATCATGACCTGAGCTGAAATCAAGAGGTAGACACTTAACCGACTGAACCACCCGGGCGCCCCAAGCTGCTTGTATTCCTCAATGTTTCTTTTTCTTAACTTTCATAAAGATAACCTTTAGAAAAGATAATACAACTTTGATGACTTCTGACTCCAGAAATAAGAGTTCTGTTGTCCAAGGCTGGGACAGAACTGGGAAAGAGTGGAAGGGTGTCCTAGCTGCATTCCCAACCGGGGGGTGGGGGGGGGGTGAAGGGGGCGAGGGGGGGGCAAAGTGGTGGGAGCCCCGGGGGTCCAGAGCAGGGAGCAGAATAAAGGCCCCACCCCGCACAGACACAAGCCTTCCGATGCTTCTCTCCAGGACTCCTCGGAAGACTGCACTTGAGTCTTGTTAGTGAGGGTACCCGGCCCCTCCTGTCCTCTTACTCTCTCCATTGCTATAAGGTGGCTTAATTAGTTTTCAATTCCTGATGTTCTAATTATGTTCATCTTGTGACCTCTGGTGAGTCCCCACGACCCCCCAGATCTAACCTGGGAACATTCTTTTTGATGCTTACCAGCCTGCCTGACTCAATGTACCTGACATGCACCGAATCCGTGGCTCTGTCCTTCATTCTGCGCGAGCCGGCTCTCTGCATCCGGTCAACCTGTCTCCACACCTGCCTTGAATAACCTTTATTCTTCTGCCTGCCATGTCACATTTCCTTACGTCCTAACTTCTGATTTCCTCCCAGAAAATGCACTACATTAATCTTTCCAGTTCTTTTCATTAACAACACTGGCCTCAACTCCTTCTTTACCCACGAGCCTTGACATTCTTAGATTTAGATTTAATTATCGTGTTGACTTTGTGACTATGCCTTCCTGTCTCTCTCATAAACTTCTTTACGACCATAGCCCTTCTTATATTCCCTAAGCTCCTTGTGCAAGGCCACCCACTTTGTGGGAGCTCAAAGAATTCTTGCTGATGGGCTACCCCATGGGGAAAAAAACCCAAGGCATGATGATGGCATTGTAATGAAATGGAAAACAAAGCGACTTACTGTCATCCACAGGACAGAAGGTGATGTTCACCCAGTCTGAGTGCTCATCTGCAAATTCAGCCCTGACTCTCAAGGTGTGATCACCATACTTGGAAAGACTTGAGAAATCACATTCCATCAAGACAGTACTTGTGCACATATCTTGGAATTTCTTGTAACTGTAAAATCGGAAAAATAAAATCATGGAAGTTCTCACTCTGGGCTGAGTCTGACTGTTACTTTATTAATCCCCACTACCAAAGGATAACGGAGAATAACGTGAGAAAAATACACCAAATTCGAAATCATCAGTTTTGATGAGTAGCCTGCCTCGTCTGTAAGAGCATTTCCCAAACTGTGCTCCATGGGACTTGGGTGATCCTTGAGATATCATAAGTTGTTTCAAAAATAATCTGTCCAAAGTCAAACGACTTGGGGCAGAAACTAGGTTAAACATAAAGAGGCATCTGTCTTCATAACAGAACTTCTCAGTGACCTTCGTATCTTAATGAGCACGTACCTCTCCAAAACAGGGTTTACTCAATACATTTGAGGAAGAAAGCTTCCCTCCTTGATTATGTGGGACACAGTCTGTGAATACTGATATACCCAGAGTAGCCAAAATAAGTATGTTACAATAATTTCAAACAATGTCCTACAAACGACTCTTGCTGCAATTCCTCTGGAAAAACCACAAAACAATTCATTTTTATACAGATGTCTTTTTTTTTATTAGTTTTTTTTAATGTTTGTTTATTTTTGAGCAAGAGAGAAAAAGCGTGAGGGGGGAAAGAGCAGAGAGAGAGAGGGAGACACAGAATCGGAAACAGGCTCCAGGCTCCGAGATACCAGCACAGAGCCCGACGCGGGGCTCGAACTCACAGACCGTGAGATCATGACCTGAGCCGAAGTCGGACGCTCAACTGACTGAGCCACCCAGGTGCCCCTACATAGATGTGTCTTATACAATTTGTTGAAAACAGAGCTCGAGCCCTGGCACCCACCACTGAAGGGAGGGTGGCAGGAACGTGAAGCCGAACAAGGAAAACAATGGCTGGGAAAAGCGACCAGGTGTGTGTGACTTAACCTCACAACAGCCTGAGGAAGTGCAAACAGCTTCACCTGACCCAAGGAAACCCAGGCTCCCGGCTTGAGGATTTCATCTGACTGGTTCCTCAGGGGACCTCCCTCTGTCTTGGTCCCAAAGCCAATCTGGCTGTCCTCAGAGGTGACAGTGAAGGTGATGATGATAGATAAAAAAAAATAATAGCCCACTTGTCAAGCACTTAGGTGTCAGGCAGAGCAAGAAGTATTTCACCAGTATTACCTCAATGAATTTTCACAAGCCCAGGAGGGCAGGACTGAGATCACTCCTATTTTATAAAAAAAAATTTTAACATTTAGTTATTTTTGAGAGAGAGAGAGAGAGACAGAGTGTGAGCGGGGGGGGGGGGGGGGGTGGGGGGGGGGGGGTGGGGGGTGCAGAGAGAGAGGGAGACACAGAATCCGAAGCAGGCTCCGGCCCCGAGCTGTCAGCACAGAGCCCGACGCGGGGCTCGGACTCACGAACCGCAAGATCATGACCTGAGCTGAAGCCGGACAGTTAACCAACTGAGTCACCCAGGCGCCCCACTCCTATTTTATAGATGAGGCACAGGTATGGAGGACCTAAGAAACTCGCCCAACGGAACTCAGATCTGTTGGACTTCAGAGCCCACAGTCTTAGGAGCCACACCACATCTCGCCACAGTCTTGGCGACGGGGCCCAGAACAATTTCCTACTAAAAGTAGGCAGAGATCATTGGGATCATACTATTCTACAATCTGCTCTTTTCACTTAATATAGCACAAATCTTTGGTCAATTGACTCTTCACGGTCGCCTGACATCCCACCATTTGGAAACTCCAGGGGTCACTGCATTAAGGGGGCTTTCTCATACGCGGCCACTTCCTTCACTTAAACTAACGCATCGAGACGCGTGGGTGGCTCAGTCAGTTAAGCATCTGACACTTGATTTCAGCTCAGGTCAGGATCTCACAATCTGTGAGTTGGAGCCCCACTTAGCGCTCAGCGCTGACAGCGTGGAGCCTCCTTGGGATTCTCCTTCTCTCCCTCTCTCTCGGCCCTTCCTTCCTTCCTTCAATCTTTCCTTCTCTGTTTCAAAATAAATACATAAACTTTAAGAAAATATTAAAAAAAATAAACTAATGCATCAACTGACTGGAACACAGGGTATTTCAAAAGCTGTTCTGCAACAATTTCTCCTTCACAAGTCATTTTTTAAAAAAATTTTTTTTTTCAACGTTTTTTATTTATTTTGGGACAGAGAGAGACAGAGCATGAACGGGGGAGGGGCAGAGAGAGAGGGAGACACAGAATCGGAAACAGGCTCCAGGCTCCGAGCCATCAGCCCGGAGCCTGACGCGGGGCTCGAACTCACGGACCGCGAGATCGTGACCTGGCTGAAGTCGGACGCTCAACCGACTGCGCCACCCAGGCGCCCTACAAGTCATTTTTATTGTACTTAAAAAACATTTTTCTCGGGGCTCCTGGGTGGCTCAGTCGGTTAAGCATCCGACTTCGGCTCAGGTCATGATCTCGCGGTTCGTGAGTTCAAGCCCCGCGTCGGGCTCTGTGCTGACGGCTCAGAGCCTGGAGCCTGCTTCTGATTCTGTGTCTCCCTCTCTCTCTCTCTGACCCTCCCCCGTTCATGCTCTGTCTCTCTCTGTCTCAAAAATAAATAAACGTTTAAAAAAAATATTTTTCTCCCCGTTAAACAGGTAATATGACCCATTCCCCATATTTACATCTAGTTTTCAAAGACGATTCCATATTCAAATCACCCATACATCCTCTGAAAGTGCCCCTCCTCTGGTCACCCCTACCCAGCGCACATATATGAGAGAGTCTGTGCTATCTAACCCCTCAGGCTAAGTTCGAACCAACCTTTCACAAGCCATGGAACAGTCATCAGATTTTTCAGGATCAAATTGCTTCCCCAAGGGTACCCCCAGCACATGTTGTGTTTTCCTCAGCACATCCCGTGCTTGGTCTACACTTCCATGCTAAGGACACCTGGAGCCCAGGGACTGACCTTTGTTTACTGGGAAGCCACTGGGAATTCGCACCTAAAAGAGGAACATCGAAACCAAACGCCTCTACCACAAGGGCACAGAACAGAACGCCAAATAATAAACTATGGGGGAGAGAGACAGAGGGAGAGGGAGGGTGATTTTTCCACAGTGAAATCTCTACCGCTGTCACCACCACAGAAACAGACATGAAATTATCAAACCAATGTCAGTGGGAGAAAATACACAGCAGGGAAAAAGGAGACACAGGACGACCCTTCCTAAATCCTTGAGAAAATGGACAAAGCTGGACTACGGACTGGAGGTCAGAGGGAAGTACCCGCATTAAAGCTGCCAACCTTGACAGCTGCCCTGTGGTGATGTGAAAGATTATCCTTGCTCTTAGGAAGTTCACCGTGGAACATTAAGGGGCAAAAGGGCATGATGTATGATGGAGAGAGAGGGAGAAACCTTAAAGGAAGGCAAGCCTTAAAAAACGGAGAACTGGATGGAGGCTATTCGGGAGTCCTTTGTACTGAACTCGAAATCTTAAAATGTTCTGTGAGCTGGGAATTACTTGGGATTCACAAGTTCCAAGACAAGTGAAGACCGTCTTGTCCATCTTCCTACTTCTTCTCTGACTTAGCAGGCCTGGGATAGGTTTGCAAAACAGAGCCGGACGAGAAGCGTGGGATGAATGGGGTCTGGGACCTGGGTTTCCTCCTGCTTCGCCGAAGGCGCGGTCTCCGTATGTTTCTGAGTCACACTGGAGGCAGGTGTGCCGGCTCATCACCCTTTGGCCTCTCGCGGTTATTTGCACTTGGCATAAAGGTGCGTCACCTGCAGTCCAGACTGTGGTGCGTGATGGCAGGCTGCTGAGGGAGGGCTGGCAGAGGGGAAAATCGGCGGGCAGGGCAGGTGCTGGGAAGTCAGAGCCCCACTGAGATAATAGTCTTGGTGACACTCACCCTTCCTTCATAAGCCTCTGTGCTGTTTTCAGAGGCCAGAGCTTTTCACAGTCAGTAGGTGGCCGACTTTCAATTTGGGGACACAGCCACAGAGTAACTGAGCACCCGCTGCGCAAATGATCGGGCACCCCATAGCACGGGAGTGTTCTGTTATAATCTGCTGGAGGGGGTGGGTGGCCGGATGGCCAGGGCTTTCCTGTTCCGCATACCTCAGTTTTCCTGGATGGCTTCCTCCTCCAAATGGCCGACTTCTAGCAATGCTACTCTAGTAAGTGGAGATGGTATCGGTGACATTTTTTTCTCTTAAAAAGCGTCCAATGTGACAAACCTGATACATTCGCATTGCAACTGCTACCACTGTGGCCAGTGACATCCATAGCCATGTGATATAAGGTCATCATCTACCGGTGGCCCCGCGATTGTCAAGCTATGGACCCACACGACAAGAAAAAGTCAAAAGGGCTTTCCCTGTCTTTTCTCGGAGAACAGAACTTTCACGAGAATTTCCCGGACAGAATGAAGGCCAGCCGGGAGGCTCCCTGTGGGATATCACGGTCATGCAGGTGACAGCAGTCAGACCCTCTCCTGTCGTCCAGCCCAGTGACCAGCTCAGGGCCTCCCTGCCCAAGGACGCCCCAGACTCACCTTTGGTACTGAGCTGTGAAAGTCAGATTCCCTTTGGGAAAAGCAGGCACCTCCCACTGTAGAACGTTCTTGAAATTCACTGACTTCATTCTCACGTTTTCGGGAGGTGGCACCATTCCTAAGGCTGGAAAAATAAAAGCAAAAGCTTTGCAACTTGGTTCCTCAAAAGAGTTGCACAAGTAAATGACCACGTCCAACATGCAGGTCTCCCTTATGGCTCCATGCCTTCAAATGGGCACACGGGCGAGGGGAAAAGACCCACATCAGCTGTGCCGAGGAGTCTGGATTTTGTCTGGGAGGTTGGGGGTGGGGTGGGGCAGAGAGTGAGCACGAAGAAGGGACAGATGGGGGTGACCTGGATTTGGGTGGTGGGAAAACGGTGTAAGGGGGGGGTGGGTACACGGGTTTTTTTATATATATTTCCAGAGGTATAGACTTGAGACGTTCTGATCCGTTTGGTGTGGAGACATTAATATTCATTCCTGGCTCAAGCACCTGATGCCCTGACTGGGGCTGGGGACAAGGACATCGAGAGTCCCATTTTTAGCTGCATTAGGTTTGAGATGCTGGAGAGCTATGCGAGCAGGGACGTTCAGGACAGCTGGAGGAAGGGGCCTGGTGCACAGAGGAGAGAGCTGGGCTAGAGACAGAAATCATTTTTTTTTTTTTTAACGTTTATTTATTTTTGAGACAGAGAGAGACAGAGCATGAACGAGGGAGGGGCAGAGAGAGAGGGAGACACAGAATCGGAAGCAGGCTCCAGGCTCTGAGCCATCAGCCCAGAGCCCGACGCGGGGCTCGAACTCACGGACCGTGAGATAGTGACCTGAGCCGAAGTCGGACGCTCAACCGACTGAGCCACCCAGGCGCCCCAGAGACAGAAATCATTTTTACAGGTGCTTAGGTGGCTCAGTTGGTGGAGAGACCACTCTTGATTTCGGCTCAGGTCATGATCCTTGGGTCGTGAGATTGGGCTCCTGGCTGAGCGTGGAGCCTGCTTACAATTCTCTCCCTCTCTCTCGCTCTGTCCCCTCTCCCCCCCCCCCAAAAGAAAGAAACCATTTTTAAACTTTTTAATAGAAAATATCAAACATACACAAAAGCAGAGGGAAGGGTATGATAAACCACCACGGGCCCACCACCCAGCTGGTGCCAATAGAGATACATGTTTGCATCACAGGCCGGATAGCTGGTATGGAACGCCAGACTTCTGCTGGTATCCCCTACAGGGATAGTGCGGGGGAAGGGGGTAGAGGGCCTGGTTAAGAACTTGACCCCGACAGGGATCTGGCAGAGGGGCAGGATCCTAGGTAGAAACAGCCTGAGAGGCAGGAGGAAAACCGGGACACTGTGGTATCCTGGAAGTCCGGGGATGAGTTCATCAGAAAGGAAGGGGGGTGGGGTGGGGTCCATGGTTATCTCAACCCGGGCAAGAAATCTAGGGGCGGGCACAAAAGGTTTCAGTGGATTTTGAACTCAGAAGCCCCGCAGCTGTGGAGGTGAGGGGCAGAGCTCAGGTGCTGGGGTGCTGAGGACTGAATGAGAGACCCTGGCGGCCGGACCGGGCACTCGGTCACTTCCAGGGCGCCCATGGGGTCCGCTCAGGGTTGGCCCTGGGGCCATCGCTGCCGGCGTCGCGGCCCGGCCTCCGGGTCCCCAGCGGACGTCGGGCCGCGCGGCGGCCGGGAGCCCCGGAGGGCGCGGCGCAGGGACCGGCCCGCGCCCCCTCCCCGCGGACCCCTCACCTGACACCAGGAGGCAGCCGCCCAGCCAGCTCCGCAGGCCCCGCGCCATGGCCGCGCCGGGAGCCGGGAGGGCGCTCGGGGGGCCGCGGCAGCCGCCGGGCCAGCGCCCAGGTGCCCGCGCCCCGAAGCGCCCGTAGCTCCTCCTCCGCCCCCGCCGCGGCCGCTTCCGGGGGCTGGTGGGGCGGGGCGAGCCGAGGCCCCGCCCCCGGCCCGGGCCCCGCCCTCGCCCGCCCGGCGTCCTGCGCACCCCGGCGCCCCGGGGAGAGAGAGATGGTGGGGCCTGGCGACGGGAGACGCGGGGACGGAAGGGGACTTGCTACCCCCAACTCGTGGGTGGAAAACACCGGTAGTAAACCGTTTGCAAAACTGTACGTAAGGTACCCGGATTGGGGGAGACACCCCGCCAGCATTAAAGGCGTGCTCTTCCAAGTTAGATAAGTAGCTTACAACGCCCACCCAGAGGTTCTATCTGGGGTCATGGGTGGTGGTGGGTTTTCTTGACACCATTCCGTACCCCCCCCCAAGTTTTCTCCAGTGAAAACTGCCTCCAGGGTTTCTCTAGAACCCCCTTTCCCTGAAAGTAAGCTGATTTTAAGGCGCTCTATTAGCAAAGACAGTTTGAAAGAGTCTACGTCACCCCCTCCCACCTAGGGGTAAACGACAGAGAACCAAGTTATTTATTGGGCAAAAACTTGTTTCTCTCACGAGATTGCTGAGAAACGTTTAATTTCCTCCTTCAAGGCTTGGGCAGTGGTGAGGCTGGAAAGTTCAGAGCAGGGTATAAAGTACGTGGTGATATAAGGCACTGCTTGACGTCTGACCCTAGAATGCTCCACCATGAGCACAGCAAGGGGCGAGGAATGTTCCCTTGGTCCCTACAGGCCACCGCACACAGAGGGACTTCCGTGCAACCCTAGAGATGCCGGCAGAGCCACAAATCATCTGTGTATTTACCCCCTCTAATGAGAAATAACTCCGAAGGCATTACCCAGTTTTATTAAAAAGTATTTATTATCCTTCACCAACTTATGACAATTATACAAAACTGAAGCACACACACATACATCAACACAGCCATAAAAAGTTTATCCCAAAATATCACTCTGGAAATCTTTCAAAATATGATAGTTGCTTTAAGAGGACAGAGGAATGGACACTTTCCATCATAAAGTTCCTTTCCTAGGTGATTTCATTAGGTTATTAAGCAGGCTCCAGGCTCTGAGCTGTCAGCACAGAGCCCGATGTGGAGCTCGAACCCACGAACCGGGAGATCATGACCTGAGCTGAAGTCGGATGCCCAACCGACTGAGCCAGCCCAGGTGCCCCAATTCTTGTGTATTTTCTCCTAGCTATTTCTCCTAGCACCACAGGATCTTGGAGATTACCTAGTCCAATCCCCTTATTTCCTAAATGAAGAAACTGAGGCTCAGAGAGGCTCAGCAAAGTACCTGGGGTCACACAGTGAAATAGCAGAGTCAGACCTCTGAGTCCTAGTTCTTGTACTGTTTGCTACATGATGTTCTAGAACTTCTCTTCCCCTGCCCCCCACCCCTCCTTCCACAGGAACTGTGGTCACACATAGGACAGTTGGAATCCGTGCACACAGCTCTTCTTAAATTGCTAAGTAGGACCTCCAGGGATTTTATTTCATACCTTATTTCCTCTGAAGACCTTGAAACGATTTTACATTTGTTCTCTCGCTTTTTTTTTTTTTTTTAATCTTAAAATTTGGCACTGAGATTCTATCCCTCTCCCTCAGGCAGATATTTCCTAGGAGTCACCTGCCTGACACCAGAGTTATTTCTGTGTGCGAACGTGTCCTCCTCATTCAAATTGAGGAGAGCTGAATTCTGAGTGTAGGAGACAGAATGTGACATCGGGGAGGAGCCCAAGACCGGGCTCCACTTTCCCCACTTCCAACTCGGAACCTGTGCTTCTGTTTCTTTGTGGGTCCCCTTTCTTTCCTTCTGGTGGCCTTCCCTTCCTGCTTTTTCCCTCCTGGCCCCTCCCTTAAGCCTGCTGGACCCACCACTGCTGACTGTACCTGCTAGGAACCCTGCTGAGTGTCTTCCTTTTCACTCTCCACTCCCACCCTGGCTAATTTCATTAACTTGCAGGGTCTTGGACCACCCAGGAAAGATGCAGGGGACCCTGCTCCTTGCTCTGGGAGACAGGATGCAGAACCATTATAAATGCGGGGAAGGAAATGGACAGGACACTTTCCCTTCAAAGTGCATCCCTTGGGACATGTAAACAATACACTGCAGGATAGGAGGGTCCCATGTGGCCATCCTGGGAATCTGCATAGATGACGTCACCAGGAATCACCCAGCAGACTGCAGTCTCCAGCACCTTCCCTCCGACATCGCTGGCAGGCCCCGGAGGGGCTGGTGACCGTACGCGGAGGGAGAACCTCATCGGTCCTTGTTAATTAACTATCCTTGGGAATCATCTCATTATATAACCATCCCTGATGTCCGCATCTGACTCGGAACTGTCACTTTTGTCAGAAAGAGCGTCTTCAGGCCACGGGCACTCTGCAGAGGGGCTGGCGAAGGGTGGCTGTGTTCCTTCCCCACTGGCTGCCAGAAAGCTTATTTCTGTTTCATCTGAATCCTCTAGGTTGGCTGTCTCTTCTAGAAAAGATGGTGACGTCGGGGGTACTTCTGAGTCGTCATCGGGGATCCTCACAAACACAGAGTTTAAATTTACATTGAAGGTAATTTTGTCCCCAGACTCCTCGGTGGCGCTGTCATCATCCTCGGAGACGGGGTCCTGTGGCAGCCTCCCTCTCTCCTTGTAGGCCCCACTCTTGCAGCATTCCGACTGCCTGGGGCTGGGCCATCCTGCCATCAGGGGCTCGGTGTCAGCCTCAGGTTCGGATTGATCGGGTTCCTCAGCGTCCGGCTGGTTGCAGTCTTCCAAGGTGGCCGAGGAGGCAGAGGCCGGACCCAGAAGCCTGCCCGTTAGCCCGTGCATAGTATAACCACCTCCGCTTATTGGAGGGGCCACCTCATCATTGCTGTCGCTCTCATCGTCGTAATTATAATCCCACACTTTCTTCTTCCGGTTAACGTGAATCACCTCCACGAAAGCCACTGTTTCCAAGGGTGGCCTCTCGAGAAAGACCCAGGATGACAAGTTATTAAAATTCTTAAAAACAAAAGAGAGAGAGAGAGAATCAATTCTGAGTGTTTGCTCTTTATTTTCTGACATAATGAAACTCAGTGAGATGAACTGTTCAGTGACGAGGATGAGGACAGTGAGGCCAACAGCAACAACAACAGCTAACGGTTACACAGCGTTTCCCACCTGCCGGGCACTGGTCTCTGTGCCTCACTCGTGTCGTCATTCGTTTTACCCTCACGGCCCGGCCACGAAGCAGGCTTACTATTCTTATCCCCATTTCACAGATGACAAAAATGAGGCAGAGAGGTTAAGAAACGTGCCCAGGGGGCACGAACACCGAGCGGCGGAGGCTGCCTGCGGCAGAGGCTATGTTCTGGCCTCCACTCCTTCCCGCGGGGCTCCCCTCGCCGCTTCCTGCTGCTCAGGGGACTCCGGCCACTTAGATTCTGGATTGCCATCTAAATCTGTCCATCGAGATTCTCCTAGGGCGTGTCAGGGAACCGTGGGTGAGGAGAGACTCTGGAGAGCCCATTGTATCCGGGTCACAGCCCCCTGGACTGGAGGATCTTCGGGATGAAGAGGGGAATCCTAAAAGAGTTGGGAGGGTTAGAGGAATGGCAAGACTGGAGCTCACTCTATTCCAGCTCTCGGAAGAAAGCACCACCAGGACACCAGCCGAGCAGAGAGCTGTGGAGAACACAGGAGAACAAGGCTGAGTCTTGCCCCGTCGGTGGGTCTGTCTCTAGGTTAACTACGGTGGGGCGAACGAGGAGGTGGTCAGGAGACTCCTTTCAGAGACCTGGAATCGTCATCAGCACCATCTTCCTATTTTCCTAAGGCCTACTTGGGCTGCCCACTTGGGCAAACCTGCTCTTCCCCTACTCTACCCAAGCCAGGCGTAGGGACAATTTTTCTGTTGGGTTGTTCGTCTTTTTTCCCACAGGATTCCTAGGGGCGCTTCAGATCACCTGGATGCTAATTGTTTGCTGATTATTGATTTCACATGTATTTTCCCCTAGCCCGTGGTTCACCATTTTACTCTCTTTGTGAGGACATTCGATGACACGAAATTCTCAGTTTTAACGCAAGAAAACGTATCCACGTCGAGCCTCTATGGTGTCTGCTTTTTGCGTCTGAGAGAATCTTCCTTACCCCAAGGTCACATAGAATCTCCTACAGTGCCTTTCATAGGACAACCTTTAATATACCTGGAACTGGTATTTGTGTGTGGTGTGAGGTAAAGTTCCAGTTGCATTTTCTCCCAGATAGATACACTTATTGACCCAGCCAATCCTGTCCCCATGGCAATATCTACTCATCATTAAACATGTTTCCATACGTGTGGGTCTGTTTCTGGGCTCCCTGTTTGACCAAATCTTTGTTAATGTCTCTCAAGAAGCCATTTTCTCCACAAACGACCTGTAACATCCTCTGTTAGATTTATTCTTTAATGTTTTAAAAATATTTTTTTATTACTATTGCAATGGTATTTAAAATCAACTATATGATTCCACTTAACTGTACGATTTCAAGTTCAAAACCAGATAAAACTAATCTATGCTGTTAGTAATCAGGATAGTGGTTATCCTCGGTGGGGGTTAGTTACTCGAAGGTGGCAGGAGAGAGACTTCTGGAGAGGCTGATTATATATTCTCTTTCTTGATTTAGGCATGAATTACATGGGTGCATTGAGTTTGCGAAAATTCACAGGGCTTTATACTACGAGTTGTGTACCTACTTAATTTCTTGGAGGTTGAAAAGCAGCTTCATGTTTGTTTTCCGATTATTGCTAGTGTATAAAAACGCAAGCATTTTTTATGTTGATTATTTTGTATGTACCAACGTCACTAAACGTATTAATCCTAATCATTTATCTCTAGATTCATGTGACTTTTTTACTTTGCCAGTTATATCATCTATAAATTGTCACAGTCCCTACCCTTAGTCCTCAGACTTTAAGATCTAGGAGGGCAGAAGTTTTTGTTTGTTTTGTTCTTTTCTATATCCCCAGCACCTAGAACATGTAAACACGTGGTAGGTACTCGGTAAATATTTGTTAAATGCAAAAAAAAAAAAAAAAAAAAAAAAAAAAAAGAAAAAGAAAACTTTAACATCTGTTCTTGATGAAACACATATACACACAAATACACGAGGCCTAGAGTGTTCTGCTTTGCCATTCCTAGAGTTTTTTTGTTTTTTGGTTTTTTTTAATTTTTTTTTATTTTTGGGACAGAGAGAGACAGAGCATGAACGGGGGAGGGGCAGAGAGAGAGGGAGACACAGAATCGGAAACAGGCTCCAGGCTCCGAGCCGTCAGCCCAGAGCCCGACGCGGGGCTCGAACTCCCGGACCGCGAGATCGTGACCTGGCTGAAGTCGGACGCTTCACCGACGGCGCCACCCAGGCGCCCCTAGGGTTTTTACTTAAACACAGAGCAACAATTTTTCATGAAGAAGTATGAGAAAGACACAATAACAACACGTCCTCTTCGTACCTGGGGTCAACACAATAACAGGCGTATTTATAATTGGTGTATAATTTGGACTCGCCTTAGGGATGGGAGGAACCCCAGGGAGACCTGGCGGGGGATTAGTAACCATTTTAGGTAAGTCAGGCAGAGAATTTATCTAGAAGGGAGTAGGTGTGGTAATAAGGACCTTTATATCTCAAGGCTACAGTGAGACATATCGGGGTAGGATTTGTCTAAGACCTCAAGGCCAAAGGAATAAATACTTGGCAGACAGGAAGAGGCGGATTAAGGCACCGATAAGGCCGCAACTGACGGCTAACATAAAAGACTGAAAGATACGCTTACACGGAAGGATCAAAACTGTCCCTACTTGAAAGGCAGGGATCACAGTGTGGATGAAACCCAATACAGAGTCCTCTACGTCTAAGGTGTCTAAGGCGGGGCCAAATGCGGGCTGGGTTCAAATACCCATTGTAATTAAAATCTCCCCAAGCACACTCACCACCCCCTAAGCAGCCCCCAAAACCCAATCCGAAGGAGTAAAAACACAAAGAAAAAGAATAGTACAATTTTATCAACTGGGGAGGAATATTTAAATGTGCAGTTGTTTATAAAAATGAGAAGAAAAAGATGAAATGAGTTTAGAGAAAAATAAGATATCTCTGAATGGAAACTGATAAAATGAATATAGGAAGACAGCAATGGGATGGAGAAAATGACAAATGAGGGGCAAATTAATTCTTTTATCTTTTTATAAGATAAATCCAGGGGTGCCTGGGTGGCTCAGTCGGTTGAGCGTCTGACTTCGGCTCAGGTCATGATATCACTGGGTTTGTGAGTTCGAGCCCTGCATCGGGCTCTGTGCTGACAGCTCGGAGCCTGGAGCCTCCTTCAGATTCTGTGTCTCCCTCTCTCTCTGACCCTCCCCCATTCATGCTCTGTCTCTCTCTGTCTCTCAATAATAAATAAACGTTAAAAAAAAATTAAAAAAAAATATAAATCCACCTTGTGTATATGTTCCACTGAAGTAATCCAAATTGAAAGAAAATCTTTATAAAATGTTAATGAAACATACCGCATTATTCATAAAGGCCAAATAATAAAAAGGAAGGAAAAAGAAGTCAATTCGGATGGCCTACAGCTGGCAAATGATTGAGGGAAAAATAGGACATTAATAACAATGGGATACTATGTGACCATTAAAAGTAACACGTGGGCCAAGTATAAACAGAAAGCATCAAATGTAAATATATACTTATAGGGATGGAAAAGTCACCCAGAGTGATAATGCATCTTAGTGTTTTTAGAAAACGTTTTTTTTCCTTCTGTGAAAATAGTTAAGAATATAATAAAAATTCTTAAGTTATAAAATAAAGATAGAAATTAAAAAAAAAAGACTACATACCAAAACTTTGGGGAAATCATTTCTTAAGCATATATAACCAACCCGTCTCAGTATTAATATGGTGCTTATGAAGACAGCTGCTATTAAAAACATAATAATTATTCCTCCTATTTTGGCGGATTCTGATGACTCTGTTGATGAAAAATGAAATGACTTTATTTCAAAATAAATTCAATAAATTATCACAGGTGAGTGGAATAAGGTATCAAAGAACAACAAACATGGGAAAAACTATTGTTACAGACAAAAGAGTGAAAGTAATCCAAGCATACATATTCTTAAATGATGAAAATGGCAGATTTATTTTTAAACGTGAAATTTCTTCCAGTTTATAATGATGTTTTATGACTGCCCCATGCAATACAGTAGCCATCAGCCATATGTGACTACTTAAATTTAAATCATCAAAATCGAAAAAAACCCTGTTTCTCATTCATACTGGCCATATCTCAAAGGCTCAACAGCCACCTGTTAATACGGTTAAAAAGAAAACTCAAGGCCCAAAAAGGAGTCATTTTATGCCTGGCCCACATCACCAAACTGTAATCTTCACTGGTCATTCTGGAATTTCCAACTCAGCACCATGAGGTAATCCACCTAACATAATAAGATCCTTTTGTCCCTCAAAGGGAGGTGACCTCACCTGAAAGTAATCCTATTTTTGGTCTGACTTCCTCGTTCGGCCTTTAAAAGCATTTCTCTTTCTGCAGCCCTTTGGAGCTCCTTCATACTTGCTAGATGGGATGCTGCTCAACGCACAAATCGTTCAATAAAGCTAATTAGATCTTCAAAAGGGACTCGAAAGTTTGTGATTGAACAGTAGACATGACGGGCAGAAAGAAGTGGAAGAGGGGAGTTTGTCTGAGAAAAACAACTGGGTTATTCTGAGGCTGGACTTTGGCCACACCAGGGCTCTACAGAGACCACTTTGTCCTACTGAGTGCCCCTCAAGCTTCTTGTCAAAATTCCTTTTGGAGAATTGCAACCTTCTGACTGCAAGTAGCTTTTTAAATTTTGTTTTTCTGTCTCTCTATTGCAATGTAAGTTCCACGTGGTCAGGAAGCGTTATTTTTATTTGTTTTGTTCACTGCTGTTTCCCCAGCATCTACAAGAGAATCCAGCAGACAGTGGGGCCCCAATAAATATTTGTCAAATGGATGGGCACAGCTTTCCCTCAGGGCTTTAGCAAAAGAACCAACCGGTTAATTTGGGACTTGACCAAAGGGGAGACATTTCTCTCAATCTCTGGACTAAACTCCCCCCATACGAGTGATGCCCTAAGCTAGTGGTATTCACCGCTGAGTCTGAGGAAGTTAACACTGGTCCCAGGTTGTCTTTTAAGCACCGACCCCCCCCCCCCACCCCCACCTCCGCCATCCTAACCGGTCTGGTTCCCAAGTTGGGCCAGTTGAAGGTAGTTCAGATGGCAAATCTGGACAGTGAGGAGTCCACATTATGTGAACCTGCTTGGTCCCTGAGTTTCAGACAATAAGAATTGAGACATCAAATATTTGGATAGCGAGGGGTACCTGTCCTTTCACTGTCTGGGGCAATGATACAAGAAGGGAGGCTGACTTCATGTGCAAATCATGTGTTCACACCACGTAAAGATGAAATGACACGACGCCATGCTATTGCATGACTCTTTTTAGCAGGGGAAACAGAAAAGGCAGGGCAAAAACCGAGTAATCACAGCGCATGTCAGCCTCCAGGGAACGTGTGCCTTTGGTCAGTCTTACATTCATCTTCCAAGTGGGGGCTGAGTGTTAGGCCACCATCGTCTGTCATGTCACGTTACTAATCTGAGTTTTTATTGCTGCTGTTGTGATTTACGATAAAAAATATTTACTTATTTGGTCTTTGTCCCCGGTTCCTGCAGGGCATAGAGCTCTGAGACCCCTGACAACTTTGACCTGCATGTGAAGCGGTGGTGGAGACAGTCTTGTGGGACTGAGCCCCGAACACCAGGTAGACAGTGCCAGACTTGAGTTAAATTGCAGGACCCTGAGCTGGTGTGGGAGAATTGCTGGGTATAGGGGAAAAGCCCCTCACCGGAGGAAGGACAGAGTATTCCATGAGGAGACTAGAAAATAGTTCTCTACTCAGCTGGCTTTGCAGTTTCGTTTGTTTGTAAGATCGTTGTCTAATAATAATAATAACAATATAAATATAGTAACAACAATAAGAAAAATAAAATAATAATAATAAAAATCTGGTCTTTGCCCCTGGTTCTTGGCACAGACCATTAAAAACCCTTGGAATTTCCTGAGCGACAGGAGTGTCTTTGGGGGACCATACCTGAGTTTATGCTAATGAACCAAGGGAGGGTGCTGGATAGCTCCAGGAAGGGGGCTGGTCACCAGAAAAACCAACCTGGTGTTTAGAGAGTGGAACGGCTGGCCCCTGACTGTTGGGGAGGGGGGAGGGCTGGGGATGGGAGTTCAATCACTAGTGGATGACGATTTCATCAATCATGCCTACGTAATAAAACCCAGTATAAACTCTTGGACGGCAAGGCTTGGGGAGATTCGGGATCAGGGAACACACGGACATATGGGGAGGGTGGTGCACCCTGACTCCATGGGGACAGCAGCTCCTGCACTCGGGACCCTTCCAGACTCTGTGCCTCTGCATCTGGCCGTTCATTGTATTCTTATGATAAAACAGGTGGCTCGGCCAGTTAAGTGTCAGACTGGCTCAGGCCATGATCTCATGGCTCGTGATTTCAAGCCCCACCTTGGGCTGTCTGCTGTTAGTGTGGAGCCTGCTTGGGATTCTCCCTCTCTCTCTGCTCCTCCCTTGCTCACGCTCTTTCTGTCTCTCTCTCAAAAATAAATAAACATTAAAAAAAAAAAAGTAATCCTAAGTATAGTGCTTCCTGAGTCCCATGAGTCCTGGTGAGTTATTAATCTGAAGGGGGAGTGTGGGACCCTCTGAATTTGTAGTTAGAGTGCACAGAAGTTTGGATGGCCAGACTTGCAGCTGGTACCCGAAGAGGGGGCAGTCTTGAGTCTGAGCCCCTTAACCTGTGGGGCCTGCTAACTCCAGAGAACGTCAGAAAGGAATGGAATCACTGGACACCCGGCTGGTGTTGGAGAATTGGTATTAGGGCATACGTATGTAGATTTGTTTGGGGTTCCCATTTTCCTAAGAGCTACAGGCATAAGGAATTTATAGGCAAGTTCAGGTTTGCCCATATTTGACTGACCCTACACTAATGATTCAAGCTAATGCCTTTTTCCTTTAAAGGTACTTGAAAGGAGCTACTTTTTCCTTTAAAATCGCTCCGGGCGTCGTTGGACCCTGCGGAACACAGGAGAGTCAAATCACACTGAGCATCTCCAAGCACTAGGCGCCAGGCCTGTGTCCACTGAATCCCCAAGGAAGCCATACCATTGCGGTTGCTTTCTTCTGTCCCACCTGATCTTGTCTGTACTCTGGTAAGTCAGACCATTAAAGAAACTCTCGTCGGTTGGGAAATTCAGAAAGGCTTCTTTGGTGGAGACTTTCACTTTTGGCAAAACAATTAGGGGCCTCGTTACTTCCCAAGCAAATAATCAGCAACGAACGTCCCTAAGCCCGACTGTTCTCACTGCAGATTTCTCCACTCAGAGGAAGGTTCGGGGACTAGGCTGTTTCCCGTTCTGATGCCTTCGCAACAGGACTTTTTAGTCTTCATGAGGGACTATGTCATACGCACTGGTGAGCTTCCCTTCCATCTACAAGCTATAGCGAACTTTCCTGCAAGCTGGCCACGTCCGTGGGCCACACCCAGCCTCCACAATTTGACCCTCTGATACCTGTGCGTGCAACTGGTCCCGGTAACCCTGCCTCCTCCAGCAGCTAGCTTGAATAATGGCCAACCCAAGGGCACCCAGAACTGAATTCGATCCCGACTCCCTGAGCTAAACTAAAAGTGTTGCCACTTCAGAGGATCTGACTTTATAAAGACAGATACCTGATTGTCCCTCTGCTATGGCAACTTAAAAGTGACTTCACCGCATAGTAGAGACTGACCAACAGAAAGCATCTCTGTGATGGGCTTTTCGTGGAAGGAATACCTTCAGGGCTCCACGACTTTCAGATTCTTTTCATTAACCAGGTTTTCCCTCGGAATGAAAGCAGAACATGAGTTTTCAAACACTTATACCTGTTTCCTGTCCAGGTTGAAGGAAGGTACATTTGACTGGAGATCTATTTATTGCTCCCATATCTTTAGACTTAAAATAGACAGATACACAGTAGTTTGTGTTTGGAATCAGCTTGTCGATGACATAAGTGACATTTCCAATGATGTTTCCATTTAGCTTGGGGTGATGCTATAAAAAAGAAGCAAAAAAATCAGGAAGGCTTTGAGTGAGAATTTCATTTGCAGGCAGGCCCTTCAAGCCTCCTTGGGGATTTGTCCTCAGATCTTAAATGGGGATAGAAAGATCTCAGGCTTGAAAAGAAAAAGTATTTTTAAGTCATTTGGGGCCAGCAATTTAGCACAAAACTAGATGCACATTTTTAAACCATGAAATCTAGTCTAGCAACTGCACTTTATAACAAGTAGAAAAAGGTTCAACGAGGAATAAAAATTTCCATGATGTCTGGGCACCTGGGTGGCTCAGTTGGTTAAAGGGTTGAGAGATCCACACTGAGCATGGAGTCTCCTGAAGATTCTCTCTCTCTCTCTCTCTCTCTCTCTCTCTCTCTCTCTCTCTCTCCCTCTGCCCCTCTCTCCCACTTGTGCTCTCTCTCTCAGGCAAATAAAATGAAAAAAAAGAAAAAAAAATGTTTCCATGATGTCATTTTTACAAGATTATTTTGTCATGCATTAAGATAACCTTGCAAAACTAAGAACATAAAAAAATGAGATTATCTTTTTTCATTAATGATATGGGTCTACTCTTCAGGAAGTGCCTTCGTACATATTAACGAATGTGATTATGAAACCAGTCCACAGAGTCGCAACGATCGCCATTCTCCAGATGAGGAAACTACCACTCAGAGTGGCTCAGTAACTTTCCAAGGCCACACAGCATGGCTGTGGCGGAACTGTGGCTGATGTCTAATTCCTCATCTTCTCCCTTTAGACACCTTGCCCCTTCTGTTCCTAGGTAGTTCTGTTCCATTTTGGAATTAGAGAGATGATATGAAGTTTCTTTCAAGAAAAACAACTTCGGGGCACCTGGGTGGCTCAGTCGGTTGAGCGTCCGACTTCGGCTCAGGTCGCGATCTCGCAGTTTGTGAGTTCGAGCCCCGCGTCGGGCTCCGTGCTGACAGCTCAGGGCCTGGAGGACTCAGGACCTGAAATCACTCTTATCAAGGTCACCAGGACTTCCATGTTGCTTCGGATTCTGTGTCTCCCTCCCCTCAGCTCTTCCCCTGCTCACACTCTGTCTCTCTCTCAAAATAAATAAAGATTAAAAAAAAATTAAAAAAAAAAAAAAAGAAAAACAACTTCTGCGTGAAGTTTTATGGTTTTCAAAATACTAACAGTTCTACGAATCAGGATGTTCCAGCAGTTCATATACGGCCTTCTGTAATAATGTTTTTCTGCAAATTTCTATTTGGAAGGAGGAAGAATTGAAAGAAAGAAAGAAAGAAAGAAAGAAAGAAAGAAAGAGCTCTAACAAACTAAACTCTCATGCAGTGCCAATAAGCAGTGAAGAAGAAAAAGGGGGCAGAAGTAGAAACAGTGTCACGGAGGGAGGGCTCTTGCCTCCAGGAGAAATAGCCAAAAGTAGCTGAGAATCAGACTATCTGGGTTTCACACCTGGTGTTGCCATTGTGTGATCTTGAAGTCTGCCATACTCACTTCCTGTTTCACCAGGCAAACAGAAGCTGGCCTGAGTATTTTGCCCCCCGCCCCCACACTCGCCTTGGATGCACAGTCCCTGCTCTGCACCAAGGTCAATCCCTTCTTGTGCTTATGAGATTCCATCCCTCCTCACTTCCTCAAGCACATGGTCCAGCAATCCCTTTGGAACATCCCATCTGCATATGAACATGCTGTAACTTCTTCCATTTTCTTTTTCTTTATTTTGAGAGAGAGAGAGAGAGAGAGAGAGAGAGAGAGAGAGAGAGAGGATCTTAAGCAGGCTCCACACCCAGCATGCGGCCCGATACAGGGTTCGAACTCACGACTGTGAGATCATGATCTGAGCTGAAATCAAGAGTTAAATCACCCAGGCACCCCATAAGTTCTTCCATTTTAAAATGTCCCTCTTATGGGGCACCTGGGTGACTCAGTTGGTGAAGTGTCTGACTCTTGATTTTTTTGGTTCGGGCCATGATCTCATGGTTCATGTTCCAGCCCCGACTCAGGCTTTGATAGTGCAGAGCCTGCTTGGGATTCTCCCTGTCCCCTGCTCTCTGCCCCTCCCTCATTCCCTCTCTCTCTCTCTCTCTCTCTCTCTCAAAATAAATAAACTTAAAAATAAAATAAAATAAAAATAAAATAAAATAAAATAAAATAAAATAAAATAAAATAAAATCTCTCTCTCTTGACCCCAGCTTCCCATAGCTACCACAGAGTATCTCTCCTCTTTACAGAAAAACTCCTTAGAAGAATTAGTTCTCCTCACTGTCTCTAATTTCTCTCTTCCTTCTCTTTCTGGAATCCGTTCTTACCAGGTCCTCACCCCATCACTCCACTGAAATCACTCTTATCAAGGTCACCAGGACTTCCATGTTGCTAAAGCCAATACCCAATCCATAGTCCTCATCTAACGTGTCCCATTTATAGCATTTGATTCAGTAGATCACTTTCTCCTTCTGGAACTTTCTTCTCTCAGCTACCAGGACATCATTTTCACCTAGTTGTTCTCCTACCATGCTGGTTGCTCCTTCCCAGTCTCTCTCTCTCTCTCTCTCTTTTTTAAGGTTTTATTTTTAAGTAACCTCCACACCCAACGTGGGGCTTGAACTCACAACAACCCCTAGATCAAGAGTTGCACACTGTACTGACTGAGCCAGCCAGGCACCCCTCTAGTCTCTTTTGCTGGTTCCTCATTTGCCAGATCTCTCTATTTTGGGCTTCTGGGGCTCTGACTTTGGACGTCCTCTTTCCTCTCTGCATATCCACTTCCAGGTGACCTCACCTTGTCTCAAGGTATCAATACGCACCAAGAAGCCAACGACTCCCCAGGACGTCTCTCCAGCGAGGAGCTCTCCCCTGAACTCCAGACTCAGAGCATCCAACTCCTGCTCACTATATCCTCCTGGATGCCTTATTGGCACCTCAAACTTAATATATCCAGATCCAAGCTACTGATACCCAATTATCCACCTCCTCCATCCGTAATCTTCCCCATTAAAAATTTTTTTTTATTTTTGAGACCGAAAGAGAGAAAGAGAGAGAGAGAGAGAGAGAGAGAGAGAGAATGGGGGAGGAGCAGGGGGAGAGGGAGTCGAAGTTGGACGCTCAACCGAGACACCCAGGTGCCCCTGTAATCTTCCCCATTTTCATTAATGGAAACTCCATCCATCCAGACGCTCTTGTCTCTTTCTTCACCCCATGGCACATCCAACCCATCCAAAAATACTGTCCGCTCCACTTGCAAGATATATGCAGAACTTAACCACTTCTCATTACTGCCAAGTGGTCCAAGCCACCACCATCTGTCACCTGGCTTACACCAGTAGTCTCTTCTTTTTTTCTTGGTCTAATTTAATCTAAAGATTACTTTTCTTGGGGCACCTGGGTGGCTCAGTCGGTTGAGCTTCCGATTTTGGCTCAGGTCATGATCTCATGGTCCGTGAGTTTGAACCCCGCGTCGGGCTCTGTGCTGACAGCTCAGAGCCCGGAGCCTGCTTCGGATTCTGTGTCTCCCTCTCTCTCTGACCCTCCCCCGTTCATGCTCTGTCCCTTTCTGTCTCAAAAATCAATAAACGTTAAAAAAAAATAAATAAAGATTACTTTTCTTTAATGAAGAAGATGCTTATTAACCATCATTTTCCTCTCATGGTGTTGTCAATATCCTAATACCCATAGCTTTCTTATTTTAAAAATAATAATCTCGGGGCGCCTGGGTGGCGCAGTCGGTTAAGCGTCCGACTTCAGCCAGGTCACGATCTCGCCGTCCGTGAGTTCGAGCCCCGCGTCGGGCTCTGGGCTGATGGCTCAGAGCCTGGAGCCTGTTTCCGATTCTGTGTCTCCCTCTCTCTCTGCCCCTCCCCCGTTCATGCTCTGTCTCTCTCTGTCCCAAAAATAAATACACGTTGAAAAAAAAATAATAATAATAATCTCAAACAGAGTTAGTAGCTCACGGGTTGAATACCAATGAGATGTGACTGGTTTATGATATTTAAAGAAGCTTCGTACAGTCTCTGAGCTACATAAGCTGATTTTTTTCCCTCTGTTATTTTCATTTTGTTTTGATTAGGGCGTTGATTATATCCAGGTAGATATTACAGCGAAAATTGTAATTTGCCATTTCCTACTAAG
The DNA here is from genome assembly GCF_016509475.1 of Prionailurus bengalensis. Lineage (NCBI taxonomy): Eukaryota > Metazoa > Chordata > Mammalia > Carnivora > Felidae > Prionailurus > Prionailurus bengalensis. The sequence continues at coordinate 12,081,997 of NC_057350.1, forward strand.
CAATTACCATCTCCACAGCCTCTTAACTGGCCTCCCAACCTCCACCTTTGGCTCCTGTGGTTTATTCTCAATACACCAGCCAGGATGCCCTGTTAAAGCCTCCGGACCTCCAGCAGCTTCATGATACTTCAAAGCCTCAGACCCACAAAGCCCAACAAGATTGGGCCCCACTGCCTCCCTGATCTCACCTCCTTCTAGTCTCCTGTCCCGGTTACTCCATTCCAGCTCCCTGCCCTGATTCTCAAATCCACTGGGTCCACTCCAGCCTCAGGACCTCTGCTTCCTGTGCCCTCTGCCTGACATGCCCCTGCCCCTGGTGACTTGTGGGCTGGTACTTGCAAGGGTTTCTCATCGGCAAAGGGCTATGCACATGTCAGCTGCTGTTCTGGGAGGGCCCACTTCCACTCATCCCAGCACCCTGGGATTTCGCCCTAGTGTGCTGCAATTAGCCTGTTCTCTTTGTCCACACCACATTCCTTTCCCTTTCCTGTGTGCCCCTCGAGGTGGCGCATGTGGCCTCTTCTTTGAAAGAAGACCACACTGCTAGGCTAAGTCAACATATTTCCACAATGAATGAACTATAGAGACTTCTTTGCTTAAAGTCAGACCCCGCGGATTCAGACCCTTTAGGCTCAGTTGCTCAAATCATTACAAATGTCTTTTTCCTTGTTTTTTTTTTTTTTTTTTTTTTTTAAGAAGACAGTCAAATATATTCACTGCCAGCTCAGAACTGTTTTAGCCACTTACCTTCTTAACAATCTTCCCTGACTGTTCTTCGATGACGAGCGGCAAGTAATACTGTAAGAGCTCGCCATTTAGTATCTTGGGAATGACTGGTGGAAATTTCACTATTACGTTGATGTGGTTGGTAGAGCCAACAATATCAAAGTCCGGTGGTTCCAAAGACACTGTGGAGAAAACGAAACCAGAAACAGACCCCAGTGGTGTCAGCCAATGACTGCATCGCAGCAACGCTCCTGTGGCTGTAATACAACCTGACCTCTTGACAACCATCTTCTCTGTAACCTACGGTCTTAGGTGACGCATGGGTTGTATTCTTTTTTTTTTTTTTTTATTGGTGAAAAACTGAGACTAAAAGCGATGTGATTTGCTATTACCACAAGAAACGGAAGGCTCCAGGATGGAAGTCCATCCTTTCGGAATTTTCAGCCTGTATTCTAAACAAAATGACTTCTTTTCGTATCGCAGTAACAATGATACCCAACCATTGCAGAAATATCAGAAAATACAGTAGGCAAGTGTCCCTGAATGTGGTTAATCGTGTTTTGTCTATATCGTATCAGTGTCAATATATACACACACGTATATAAACTGAACTGGTGCATACACACACACACACACACACACACACACACATCTCATCTAAAATTAAGTCATTCTTACCTATAGCTTTGCATGGAAATATATACACACACGTATATAAACTGAACTAGTGCATACACACACACACACACACACACACACACACACACATCTCATCTAAAATTAAGTCATTCTTACCTATAGCTTTGCATGGAAATATATACACACACGTATATAAACTGAACTAGTGCATACACACACACACACACACACACACATCTCATCTAAAATTAAATCATTCTTACCTATAGCTTTGCATGGTGTATATTTCACTTAATTCACAAACATATCCATGCATATTTGTCTACATCAAGGGGTGGAAAATGGGCCTGTGGGCTGGAGTTTTGCACAGCCTGCCAGTTCAGAATGGTTTTTATATTTTAAAGAGTTGTGGGGAGCCTGGGTGGCTTCGTTGGTTAAGCCTAACTCTTGATTTTGGCTCAGGTCATGATCTCATGAGCCATGAGTTTGGGAGTCCCAGCATTGGGCTCCATGCTGACGGTGTGGAGCCTACTGGCTCTCTCTCCCCGTTTCTCTCTTCCCATCAGCTGCTTGCTCTCTCTCTCTCTCAAAATAAATAAATAAATAAATAAATAAATAAACTTACAAAATAATAAAAGGGTTGTAAAACAACTGAAGAAGGACAGGTGATATGGTATATGATATGTGGCCCATAAAGTCTAAAGTATTTCTTTTCTGGCCTTTACAGAAAGTTGGCTGACCCTGGATCTTCATCGTTAACTTTTTAGGGGTGACTCTATTCCACTAAGCGTCTGGCTGCACTATAATTTAACTGATCTGTTGCTTTAATTTTTTTTTTTAACGTTTATTGATTTTTGAGACAGAGAGAGACAGAGCATGAATGGGGGAGGGTCAGAGAGAGGGAGACACAGAATCGGAAACAGGCTCCAGGCTCTGAGCTGTCAGCCCAGAGCCCGACGCGGGGCTCGAACCCACGGACCGCGAGATCATGGCCTGAGCCGAAGTCGGCCGCTTAACCGACTGAGCCACCCAGGCGCCCCAATCTGTTGCTTTGAATATTTAGATTGTCTCTACATTTTCTGAATAGACCCACTGTGTCAATGAGCATTCTTAGAGCTAAATCATTACATTTGTCCACAATTATTTCTGTAGGACAAACCATTAAAGAGGAATTCTGGATGAGAGCAGGGACATGGCAAGATTTGAATACATCCTGCTGCAGATTTTCAGATGTTCAAAGTACACTCTCCGCATTTCCCCTAAGCCTGGGTATTTACATGTGTTTGACATTTACCATTTTGAGTCTTGACAAATGACGTCTCATCCTTACTGTAATGTACTTTCTGTAATGGTCTGAGCGCCATGATCTATAAGTTGTGCTTTTCTTTCTTTTCTTTTCTGGACGCACACATAAACACACACACACACACACAAATCCAGGGAATCTTGTCTGCGACAGTGGGATTCGGTCATTGTCACTTTGCTAAGCACGAATGTGTGAACGCACATCCACACAGCCTTTAACAGGGAGCTGAAACCAAATCTTTCTCTTGGAAACAAGTTGCAAATGAGGACCTCGAAGAAGAGCTGGAGTCTGGCCGAGGGCCACCAGCAGCCACCCTGGAGCTGTTTAACACAAGTGCCACAGGGAGCTGCCTCCAGTCATAGGGAAAGAAAGACAGGCAGACCCACTCTCGGGCTCCGGTCTCCGAGTGCCCCGGGTGCACATGTGTTTTGGGAACTAACATAGATAAGAACTATTGGCTTATGATCTGGGGGAGGGGGTACCGTATTAAGGAAAACATTGGCCCAAAGGGTTGGGACAGCTCAGATGCAGGCCTTCTGGACCTCCCGACCTACTTCCTGTCAGGTTGTGACAGGAAATGAACCGGAACAAACCAACCATTGCTGCCGGAACGCCTGCCTTAGACAGGCAGTGAGGAATCGCCGGCAAAGGACAGATTATCGTCCCACTTCTTGGATGAGAAAACCAAGGCTCCGAGAAGCAAACACTTCATAGGTCCAGAGCCGCGAAGGGGCAAGGCCAGCTGGTAAACATAGCCCTGAGTTTCAGACACCTCTGCAGACCTGCCTATGTCACGGGAAAGCAAATAATGATGATCTTGATGATGATGATGAAAATGATAAGCAGAGATGAACTCACCGTGTGTTGCCAGGAAGAAATCGCTGATACAGCTGACCAGCATTGTGTTTCCCCTGAATCCATCAACTCTGGGGATGTATGTCTCTGGCAGGACTTCCCACACATCGGTTAGGTCGCAAAATGATGCTGTGATATTTGAACAGTGCTCCACGATCTTCATATCGTCTGGTTTACTTTGAAAGGGAAAGACATGAGAAAAGGCAAACTTTAGTATTTATGTGACGGAGATTCCGTTAACTGCAGGCCTCACTTCCTCATTTCTTTACGTCTCTGCTCAAGCATCACCGTATCAGGTCGCCTGTCCTAACGACCTTATTTAAAATGCAACACCTTGGAAGATGCCTGGGTAGTTCAGTCGGTTAAGCATCCGCCTTCCCCTCAGGTCATGATCTCGCGGGTTCATGGGTTCGAGCCCTGCGTCAGGCTCTGTGCTGACAGCTCAGAGCCTGGAGCCTGCTTCAGACTCTGTGTCTTCCTCTCCCTCTGCCCCTCCCCTGCTTGTACTCTGTCTTTCTCCCTCCCTCTCTCTCTCTCTCTCCAAGATAAACATTAAAAAAATTAAAATAAAAAAAAATCTATACATAAAATAAAATGGAACACCTAGGGGCACCTGGGTGGCTCAGTCAGTTGAGTATCTGACTCTTGGTTTCAGCTCAGGTAATGATCTCACAGTTCATGAGTTCAAGCCCCGCATTAGGCTCTGCACTGACAGCACGGAGACTGCTTGGGATTCTCTCTCTCCCTCTCTCTGTTTTTCCCCTGCTTGTGCCACTCACTCTCTCAAAATAAATAAATAAGCTTAAAAAAAAAAAAAAGGAACACCTTACCCCATCATGTCCACCCCCTCTCTCGCTTGTCTTCATGTTCCTGCATTCCTTTACCATCACCTACCACATTATATCTTTATTTGTTTTTTTGGTATTTCTGTCTACTTTCCGAATGTCTGCTCTAGGCTCCAGGCGACCAAGGGCTTTGGTTCATGGTTGGTCCCCTGGCCATGTAGTTGGTGCTCAGTAAATATTTGCTGGGTGAATAAATGAGCAAACATTACACTTTCATGACAGAAGTCCCAGATCTCTCTGCCCCTACAAGACCATCAGGAGTGTCCTCCCTGAGACACATTCTCTCTCCAGCTGAAGATCGCAGGGTCCAGGCCTAAATCAGCCTGTTCTATAGGGACAACACAGATGGCTGATTTCTTGAGCCTCAGAAAGGTAAGTAGGTGATACACGTGACCACCTAACGCAGAGAGAAACTAAGACTTTGGCAGGCACCAGAGAAACTCACAAGAGGCCTTCCATGGGCCAGTCAGTGGTAGTAACAGCTGTTAGCCAGATAAACAGCAAACAAAAGAACGCAGCTACTAGATCAAAGTGACAACTTATAAGGGTGATGTCAGACGTCGGAAAAAGAGAGCCATAGAAGGCTCCCTCCATTATGGCATTAATCTCTGCGGCAACCTATAAGTAGGATACTGAGCTCAGAGAAGCCGAGCTCTGTGCCTGAAGGTCACGGCTGATTAGTGATTAAGCCAGACCGTGGACCTGGTCTGGGCCAGGCAGCTCTCTGATGTGCCACCGCCCCCCCCCCTCCCCCACCGAGTAAAGAAAAGTGAACACGACATTGATATGGTCACCAGATCTTTGGACTCCTGTCCTCAGAAAACAGTGCTTTGAAACATTCAGACTTACTGAGTCAGAGAAATAATTATAAAAACCATACGCCGTAATTATTGTGCGTCTGAGGCTTTGACCTGGTAGAAATGGTTATAAATACAAGTTTTGTTAGAAGTGGTTTTGGAATATGACATTATTCAGCCTAATTAAAAATGGACTTGTGGGGGCGCCTGGGTGGCGCAGTCGGTTAAGCGTCTGACTTCAGCCAGGTCACGATCTCGCGGTCCGTGAGTTCGAGCCCCGCGTCAGGCTCTGGGCTGATGGCTCGGAGCCTGGAGCCTGTTTCCGATTCTGTGTCTCCCTCTCTCTGTGCCCCTCCCCTGTTCATGCTCTGTCTCTCTCTGTCCCAAAAATAAATAAACGTTGAAAAAAAAAAATGGACTTGTGTCTTGTCTTTGGACTTTTAAAGCTCTGAATACAAACCAGAGAGAGAAGGAGGAGAGAGAGGCTTTATCATAAGTAAGATGACGACTCTTCCCCACCCCCCAATTAGTAGAAAGATAAGACCTTTAGCAAGAAGAAAATTAAGCGTCAAACCAACCTCATGACTGTGTACCATAACGTATAGTGAGTTGGTGCAATCGAATGGTTTTTTAATTCCCATGACAAGATAAGCCGGAAGCTGCGAAATGTCACCTTTAAAGTGCAAGATTCGTCTGAAAAATCTAAAGGAAACAGGAGAAAAAAAAAAAGAAAGAAAGAAAAAGAAACGCTGAATCTGGAACTCAAGGTATAGCTTGGCTCCTATCCCATCTGTTCCTTGGGATTTGGAGCCCACACTCCCAGCACAGAAGCCCCAGGGGCCTTGGAACCACAGGAAGGAAATGGTTCTGGTGGACATGAAAAATGAAGTCATATAACTAATTGATGAACAACACATTGTTAGGGCAGGCAAGCTTAGGATGCAGGAACTCGGCACTGTGCAAACAGAATTTCGGCTCACGCTTAATTATCGTGGACTCTCAGTGGCCCGCTGAATCAAAATGATCTATGTTATCCTGTCCTGGGCCACCTCATTCTCTCAACTCCACTCCACCTCTTTCTGGAGTCCCCTAAGCAGCTCGCTCAGCCCTCTGCCTGCCTTCCCTCCACTGAATCTCCCACCGCACTTGTCCCCCAGTCATGGAAGGAAGGGACAGATAAATGTATGCCTAGACTGGCTCTTTCCAGGCATTGAATCCGGGCAGCAATGCTGAAGCGGGTGCTGTTAAGAGACTCATTCTACAAACTGTAAGGCTGAGAGTTGGGTTATACAATATTATGCAGCTGGCAAGAGGCAGCGGTAAATGAGACTCTGAAGCTATACCTGTCGGGCACCTGGGTGGCTCAGTCGGGTTAAGTGTCCAACTTTGGCTCAGGTCAAGATCTCACAGTGTGTGAATTCGAGCCCCATATTGGGCTCTCTGTTGTCAGTACCTGCTTTGGATCCTCTGTCCCCCTCCCCCGCTCTCCCATCCCCACTCCCGCTTGTTCTCTCTCTCTCTCAAAAATAAATGAAAACATTAAAAAAAAAAAGCTATGTTGTCAAATCCTGTTTAAATGCAAGTCTTTTTTTTTTTTTTTCCCCAAATTCACTTTTTATGATTCTTGAAGCTTCCAGTGGTTAGGACCTAGGGCCTTTGCTTCTTGACTTCGAACTCTTCGTCCTCTGTGCTCATCACAAGGTTGGATATATAGTTAATGCACAATGAGATTATGGGGGCGGATTTCTATATGTAGGCAAGGTGTTTAGTTCAGAAAAATTATTTTCCTTTACCTGGCACCAGATAACAGGTGTAAGAATGCAAATTAAAGGGAAATTATGTCCGGGTTGTTTTTTGTTTGGCATAGTCTGTCTCCTCAATCTTCGGTGAAGGGGCTTTAAGTTGAAAATTCCTTTAAAAATGTTTTTAAAGATTTTATTAAAGATTTTATTCTTAAGTAATCTACACACCCAGCATGGAGCTCGAACTCACAACCCTGAGATCCAGAATCACACGCTCTGCCGACTGAGCCAGCCAGGCACCCCTGAAAATTCTTTTAAGGAGTTTTAAAATGATCTCTGGTGTGGGGCACGTGGGTGGCTCAGTCGGTTACCGGTCTGACTCTTGATGTCGGCTCAGGGTGTGGCCTTGCAGGTCACGGTCCCCTGGGTGGTGATCTCGCGGTTCGTGGGTTTGAGCCCTGAGTGGGGTTCTGTGCTGACAGGGTGGAGTCTGCTTGGGATTCTCTTTCTCTTCCTCTCTTTCTGCCCCTCCCCTGCTCACAGGCACTCTCTCTCCCACTGAACGTAAATAAACAAACATTAAAAAAAAATAAATAAAATGATCTCTGGTGTTAATTTCTTATAAGAGTTTTGAGAGACAAATGAGAAAATGTGGCTACTGTTGGCTCCTTTGACAGAAAAGGAGAGTATTTGAGAAAATCTGGGAAAAAGGATTCAGACAAAAATGGGCAACAGATCTGGGATCAGAAATCAAGTTCCCCGCATTTTAGACTTCTGAATGGTCACCCCAATCCTCTGTCCCTTACACGAAATTCAGCCAAGCCAAGAAAATCTCTTACCAGGCCACGCCAATACCACACCAACCATGAGGCCGATATACACTAGGAAGAAGAAAAAAATATTAGACCAGCAAAAATACTCTCTCCAGGCTCAATTTGTAATTATTGCTCTGGGTCTGGCATTCTTTTGTACACATGGCTTAATTAACGTTGGATTGCGACATCCATGTGTTAAGAAAAAAAAAAAAGCTCCAGTAAAGGGTTCTTAGAAGGTCACTGTCTGTATCAGCAGCCCATGGCCCAAGGCTTTCAACCTGAGTGAATCCAAAATAAGCTCTGTTTGGGAGCTGATGCTAATACCAGGGCTGGTTGGTTGAGAGAATGTCCCGAGAAGCATTTACCTGCCTGGAAAAAGTCTCAGAATATGAATACACAGGCATGTTGTTGGTTAAGAAACGTTAAAGGTAAAGGTGTTTGCCAAGGGTGGTGTTAAGTATGGGAGTCGAGTGATAAACTCCTCCCTGGATTAGAATGAGGGTATTAAGAGAAATTGCTCTTCAGGTTGCTCACGAGGATATTCTCCATCACTGTGGAGCCTGAAGTCATTCTTATTTAGTTGTTTGTTTTCCTAAAATTAATAGTAGGGCAGGTGCTCCTACTGAATCCAGACCATCGATCAGCACAGGCTTCCTATCTACGTTCCATTTGGCTCTTGGCACCGGATGGGCTGATACTGGGCCCCTCAGCAGGGAAAGCCGTTTGCTACCCCCAACAGGGCTCCGGGTGGTGGGGTGACTGCTGGCTTGGTCCTAGGAGCACTGGGACAAAAGTGACGCTTACCCACGGGATACAAATCATGGGGTCTAATCCAGGAAGTATTCTGGCTCCAAAGCATCTTCGGTATCAAGTCTTTTCTTTACTTTCACATCTGAAAGGAAATAGATATCAGGTGATCCAAATGCTGAAGTGTTTACTTAAATTACAAAAGATAAAAAAGGACAAAGACAGGACAACGTGGGAGGAACAGGAATTTTCCTGTTCCAGGCTTCCTCTGCCTTCCCAGGAGCTGGACCTGGGACCAGTTCCCTATCTAGCTCCGGGAGAAGTTTTACATTTAATTTTTGAATAGGCGACAGAGTTACTCGCTTCCAAAAATACACAAAAGCAAAGAGCAAAAGGTCTTGATTCCTTCAGAAAACTACTTCTATTAATTTTTTGGTGAGTCCTTCACAACATCTTTATGTATAAGCAAAACCAAAGATATATTATTTCTCCTTCTTGTTTAAAAATGTTTTATTTTTGAGAGAGAGAGAGAAGAGGGAGAAACCGAGCGTGCGCGGGAGGGAGGGGCGGGGGGGAGGCAGAGAGAGAGGGAGACAGAGTCTGAGGCAGGCTCCAGGCTCTGAGATGTCAGACAGAGAGAGCTAGCGGGGAGAGGGGCAGAGAGAGAAGGAGCGAGAACCCCAAGCAGGTTCCATGCTGTCAGCATGAAGCCTGATGGGGGGCTCAAACTCACAAACAGTTGAGATCACGACCTGAGCCAAAACCAAGAGTCGGATGCCTAACTGACTGAGCCACCCAGGCGCCCCTAGGTGTTCCATTTTATTTTATTTTATTTTAAATTTTTTAATGTTTACTTTTGAGAGAGAGAGAGAGAAAGACGGGAGTGCAAGCAGGGGAGGGGCAGAGGGAGAGGAAGACACAGAATCCCAAGTTCACGCATTAGTTTCATGCATTCGTTTCTGAGTTGTCTGTTTTCAGATTTAAAGGTATTTTGTTTCTTGGCATCCGCATTGTGAGTCCTAGTTACCTTCTCTGACTCAGGGCTTTTGTCTCCACCCAAGCAACTGCGCCCCATAGGTTCTGGGTGTCCTGTCCTCCCAACACTTGTAGCAGGCATCAAGCCCCCGCGCTGAAACTGGAAAAGGGCCACAGGGCGGCAGATCTGAGTTCAAGCTCAAAACATGAAAAAGTCCTCTCGACTATGAGGTAACAGGTCCCATCCGGGTATTCTACAGGAATCCGAGAGATTCCAAGTCAAAGATGCCTTCCCTGCTGCAGACTCCCCCACGCATGAGCTATCTAGGCTCCTCTGCTTACAACCTGTCCCACAAGACTGCACCCATTTAGAGCGTCTACAGGGATCTTTGAGACACATGACGTCATCTCCCACCATTACTCCCCGAAGGAGGGCCTGCAGGGCTGTGGACACTCCCTAGAAGCTGGCCGCAGCTAGCGTGTAGAATGCCACAGGGGGGTGGGGAGGGACGGGACTCCCTTACACTTGAACATCTGCCCCGCGGCTTCTCAACCCTCTGTCTTTGCCTGACGGTACGTCTTCACCTTTGTTCTACATCTGTGGAACATTCGGGTTTATTCAATGGCTGAGACACACACACACACACACACACACACACACACACACAATGACACACTTAGAAGTCCTCACCCCCTGTGGGCCAGGGGATGTCGCCTCCCCTTTATTCCTAATGACCCATACTCTACTTCCAACCCAATGACTAGTAACTAGATTTCCTGCTTGCTTGGAAAATCTCATTTTCTGTCTTGGCATCCTGTCTGGGGTTGTTAATGAGGTGCCTTAAACCTCTCCCTGACTACAAATCAGCTTTCTAGAGCAAAGCTGTTGCCATTAGGAAGGGCTGGCTTTGCTCTTCCCCCATCTCTGTGCCCAGGTCCTACACGAAAAAGGGTCCACCCTCGGTTTACTGCTCTCCAATGGCTGCCTTGAAATTCTTCATAATTGTAGCGTTGAACTTATGTTTTGGTAGTGAAGTCTGATGGGCCATTGGACACATGGTGAGTTTGTAGTCTCAGCTCACGCTTGGTCTCACCCCCCGCCCCCCGCCGCCTCTGGACCCTGGGCACCATTGATGCCCTTCGTGTGGGGTGGCAGCTGGGTCACATTGTTGGAAAGTCCCACGTTGCACTGACGCCCTCCTGGTGTGTAAGCAGACAGAGAAGGGGCCAGGCAGAGTGGAATTTGCTCCTGCGCCAGGCTGGCAGGGCCCTGCTTTGCCCAGGGTTGGGGGGGGGGGGCGACTAGCTGGACTGGGGGTGGTAAGCATCTAGGTCAGCCTTGATCAGGTACCTAGCATGTCCAGGGGCAGAGGTTTAAAGACCTTTGGGCATTGCCAGTGAGCTATGGGTTGAGACAGCAGGTCCTTGGGAAGGAGAGATTCAGGGCTGGACTTCCCAGAGCCCACCCCAGGCTGGAGTGCAGGGCGGGTAGCAGAGAGCAATCCTGGCATCCTTCAGGCCCAAGTGCATGTGGGCCCAGAGTCGCAAGGGGCAGAGTGGCATTGGGCACCTGCAGGGAGCCTCACTGGCCCTGACGGTAACCCAGGGAATGCTTCTTGGGCTGTGTGCCTGCGGGGGGGACCTCTCTTCTCCTTGCCACCCTCCCTCGTCTGGCTTGAGTTTGCTTCTCCTGGCTAGTTCGAGGTACCCTCTCAAAATGTGCTTGAGATGCCAATTGTGTAATTCGGTGACTCCCCACATGAACTAAATGCGCTTACGTTTGCATTTAGATCTGTGCGTTTGCACCCTATAAAGCAGAAAAGGTTGAAGCTCCTGCTGATAATTTCAAATTTTATTTATTTTTTTACTCAGGACGACATTTAAATGGCAAATACCAAAGTGACCGGTGGAGAGACAGAGAAGGTGGAAGAAAAGAAAAAGCTTTGTATTTTAATGCCTTCAGTGATGCCTTCTTGCTTTTTAAATGTTTATTTTTTTTTCAACGTTTATTTTATTTTTGGGACAGAGAGAGACAGAGCGTGAACGGGGGAGGGGCAGAGAGAGAGGGAGACACAGAATCGGAAACAGGCTCCAGGCTCTGAGCCATCAGCCCAGAGCCCGACGCGGGGCTCAAACTCACGGACCGCGAGATCGTGACCTGGCTGAAGTGGGACGCTTAACCGACTGCGCCACCCAGGCGCCCCAACCTTCTTGCTTTTTAAACACGCGGGCCCTGCATTTTTATTTTGCTCTGGCCCCCGCAAATTCTGTGGCCAGCCCCGTCTGTAGCTCACTGTCACCTAACAAGGCATCAAGCAAGTGTCGCAGGTTGAATTCAAGGCTGTCATCAGCCTTTCTAGGTTTCCCTGGAAATCACTGTCCCCTGCAAGCCAGCTCTGGGTGCGGCTCGCCCAGAGCAACCCTTGCCTCTGGCACGTCAACAAACACTGCTGATGTCCAGGGCCCCTTCTTTGAATTCCAGCTCCTCCTAGGCAGAGACGGACAGACAGACAGACAGACAGCTCTCACGGAACTTGCTGCCTCAGTCTCCTGGGGGAGAACATAACGGTCTTTTCTTCTATCTGGCCTGACGCCTGGTATATCATTGGTCGTCAGGGAGTCATGAATGAACTGAATTCAGAAATACTACGCAAACACAATTACATAATTTTTTTCCTGGAAATTAGGGGAAAAAAACCCCAAAAAAGCACAAAGAAGAAAGTAACAATCATCCTTATTTCCACCACCCAGCATCAACCACTGGTAGCATCTTGGCATGTTGGTTTCCAGTTTATTTTTCAAGCGTCTCTCTTGTTTCTGTAAAATTTCTTTTCTGTGCTCATTAAGAAACATTAAAAATAATGTATGAAAGTACAAATTCCAGCATCCAGATGTTTCCATCATTAACTTTAGGTGAACATAATCCCAGACATCTTTCTATGCCCATGTGCATGTGTGGGCGCACACACACACACACACACACACACATACACACACACACACTTCTGTCTAAATTTAATTGTACTTGGAACAAAACTGAAGGAAAGACCGAAGGGATGGTTGAAATTTAAATTATTTTCTTCTGTAAGACAGAGTAATTTCCTAAAATATTCTTCTAAGAAAACTAAGAACTTTAAGTTCTTTAAGTTAAGTAAAGTTCTAAGAACTTTAAACTAAGTCCGACTTCAGCTCAGGTCATGATCTCACAGTCCATGAGTTCGAGCCCCGCATCGGGCTCTGTGCTGACAGCTCAGAGCCTGGAGCCTTCTTCAGATTCTGTGTCTTCCTCTCTCTTTGCCCCTCCCCTGCTCATACTCTGTCTCTCTCTCTGTCTCAAAAATAAATAAAAAAACATTAAAAAAAAATAAAAAAAGAAAAAAAATAAAAAATCCTTATTTATTTTTGAGAGAGACAGAGCGTGAGCAGGCAAGGGCAGAGAGAGAAGACACAGAATCCAAAGCAGGCTCCAGGCTCTGAGCTGTCAGCACAGAGCCTGACGTGCGGCTTGAACTCACAAACCGTGAGATCATGACCTGCGCTGAAGTCAGATGCTTAACTGAGTCACCCAGGCGCCCCCAGCACTGTTTACTATTAAACCGTATTTATTGATCTGTGCTTTCAAAGATGAGAATGTTGCTACTCTCCTTTTTCCTCCCATCTGCCTCCCCTATTTCCTTATTCCTATTGTTATTACTTTTTTGCTTTATTGTTTTTTGTGTCTAGAATTATATAATGATCACATTTTTTTCCACCTACAATTTCCAAACATGTCTGGGATTAATTCTACATTTAGATCAATACTCATTAACAGTCCTTTTGAGCGTGAGTTCTCTACGTCTGGGGTCTTTAGTTTGATTTATTTCTTAACTTGTTATTTGTTGGATTTTTCTAATCCAGTAATCCCTCCCTCCCCCAAAGAGAGCTCCCTGGGTCTTGAATTCCCTTTGCTCTTTTATATTTGAGAAGGCCTGCCTATTGATTACCTTGAGTGACATCTAAGCTGGGATGAAAATACCCTCCTGGGGACAGTGTCCTCCATTTAGAATATTTCTCTCAGAACCATCATATTCTGGAATTTAGCACTAGAACGTCTGAGGCCAGCTTGATTTGGCTTGACCTTCTTTTATTTACTTTTTCTTCCTGGATTCCTAAAAGAATTCTTCTTTTTTTAAAAAAAAATTGAAATCACTAAAGATATCTTGGGGCTCAGCACTCCCATATGAATATTCGGAAAGTGGCAATTTCCTGAAAAAATGTTCTTTTGACCTACAGGCCATTTTTTTCTTCATTTCAAGAAAAGTTCTTTTATCTTACTTTTATTTGCATCTTCTGTCCCATTTGCTGGTTTCTGTGTGGCAGGGATCCCAATTATCCTAATGTTTGTGCTTTTTTTTTAATTTCCACATGGAGATTCTTCCTAATTGACTTGATCTTTTTTTTTTCTTTTCATTTGCATTCATTGGGCTTAAATCAAACCTTTCCTCTATTAAAAATGTCTTTATTTTCAAAAGTATCCTGTTCTTTCTTCTTATTTCTTCTGCAATTATGTTCCTAGGGTGCTCAAATTATCTGCTTAAGTTCGCAACTCCGTCTCCATCACATTTTAAAATATTCTAACCTTTGAGTTTATTCTACTGAATTCGTAGTTTTACCAACTCGTAGGATATAAGGCTATTGGAAACGATTTTCTTTTTTTTAATTTAATTTAATTTAATTTTATTATTATTATTTAAAAAAATTTTTTTTTCAACGTTTATTTATTTTTGGGACAGAGAGAGACAGAGCATGAACGGGGGAGGGGCAGAGAGAGAGAGGGAGACACAGAATCAGAAACAGGCTCCAGGCTCCGAGCCATCAGCCCAGAGCCCGACGCGGGGCTCGAACTCCCGGACCGCGAGATCGTGACCTGGCTGGAGTCGGACGCTTCACCGACTGAGCCACCCAGGCGCCCCTGGAAACGATTTTCTACTAATCTAGGAGTAATATTACTTTTTTAGTAAGACTCCTTGCAGACTATGTTTTTGTTTTTGTTTTTCCCTTCCTTTTTATCCAGCCACCACACCCCACTTCTGTTCACCTTGCTGGTACTTAGATGGCTTTGTCATCGGTTACTGTGATAGAGTGGACTGCAATTTTAACCTCCTTGCCTTCCACACCAGATTCGAGACTGTTCTGCAAAGACGGGGCAGTTTCTTGAGCCCCAAGGCCTGACGCTGGGATGGTGAAGGTGAGGTAGGGCCTCCCTCTGGTGGGGGTGGGGGGAGGGGGAGGCGAGGCAGGGCCAACCACAGGGTCCTCGGAATGGTCTTGCTTCTGGCACTGCCTTTCTCCGCGACCCCCTCCCCTAGCTGACTATCCCCATCACCCTGCCTCTGACCACTGCCCCTTGCTCAGAAGGCCCTGTTTGCTTCTTTCCTGTGTATTAGGGAGCCTTTTTAAGATTGTTGTTGACTTACCAGGAAAGTTTCTGGTGGATGGGTACATTCAAATTAAAAAAAATTTTTTTTAAACCCTCAGCATTAGAACAAGAATGATGCTTAAGCGTCTCTCTCCTATGTACCCTGGCTTATGGGGAAACTAAGTGCCCTTGTTTTCCTCCTGGCTCCAGAGACAATGTTCAGTGGCTCTCAACTGCTCCCTTCTACGTTTCTCTCTCTCTTTTCTCTTCTTTGGACTTCTCATGACTGTCACTAAAGCCCACCTGCTCTCCCAGGGAACTACTGTTCTCGTATTCTTCCCAGGTCGCGTGCCATTTAGAACATGCAGACATGGGGCGCCTGGGTGGCGCAGTCGGTTAAGCGTCCGACTTCAGCCAGGTCACGATCTCGAGGTCCGTGAGTTCGAGCCCCGCGTCGGGCTCCGGGCTGATGGCTCAGAGCCTGGAGCCTGTTTCTGATTCTGTGTCTCCCTCTCTCTCTGCCCCTCCCCCGTTCATGCTCTGTCTCTCTCTGTCCCAAAAATAAATAAACGTTGAAAAAAAAATTAAAAAAAAAATAGAACATGCAGACAGACAGACAGACAGCCCTCAGGGAACCTGCTGCCTCCAGTCCCCTGGTGGAGAACATAACGGTCTTTTCTTCTATCTGGCCTGACGCCTGGCATATCATTGGTCGTCAGGGAGTCATGAATGTCTCCGAGGTTTCATTCTCGTTAGGAATGAAGAGTCCTCAGGGCAAGCACTGTCAGGTTCTGCTTTCGTGCAGATTACCTTTTACAGATTATAAAATGTGCATTTCTTTCGGACATCCAAACCCCTCCGAAATCAGAATGCATGTGTTTTGTTTTTTTTTTTCTTACTTGGTTACATAAAAGCGCATCCTATACTCAGTGGCATTTAGTTTTAGTAAAATAGGATGACTGGTAGCCAAGAATATATATGCCGCTGGTTCTTTAATAGGTCGAGGGTTTATCAATATATAACGGGAAAATGAGTTCACCAAGTTCACCAAGGCTCTGTGTGCAACTAGGAGGGATGAGGTAAGTTTCACTTCTAGGGGCATCTGGGTGGCTCAGTTGGTTAAGCCCAACTTGGGCTCAGGTTATGATCTCACGGTTGGTGAATTCGGGCCTCGCGAGGGGCTCTCTGCTGACGGCTCAGAGCCTGAAGCCTGCTTTGGATTCTGTGTCTCCCTCTCTCTCTCCCCCTCCCCCACTTGTGCCCGCGTGCGCGCTCTCTCTCTAAAAACGAACAACAATTAAAAAAAAAGTTGGGGCGCCTGGGTGGCGCAGTCGGTTAAGCGTCCGACTTCAGCCAGGTCACGATCTCGCGGTCCGGGAGCTCGAGCCCCGCGTCGGGCTCTGGGCTGATGGCTCAGAGCCTGGAGCCTGTTTCCGATTCTGTGTCTCCCTCTCTCTCTGCCCCTCGCCCGTTCATGCTCTGTCTCTCTCTGTCCCAAAAATAAATAAACGTTGAAAAAAAAATAAATTAAAAAAAAAGTTTCACTTCTAAGACTACTTCTGGGGCTGTGCTTCTCCTAAAATGTTTTCAGACAAAGCACCAGGAACCCAATTTCGGACCCATTTTAACTTTTTTAAAATAAATACAGGAGGAATGTGAGAGGAAATACAGCTAAGACCAAAAGGGCCGTGCAGATTTTTGATACTTTAAAATGAAAAACCAGCTTGTGCACTACAGGACTTAAAAAGTTCAAGCCATTTCCTGGAACAAACGGGTCTGACTTTATCAACGTGCGCATGTTGCTAGGAAATTTTAAAAGATGTTTTCTTCAGAGCCCATCTAGGTGTGGCTTCCTCTTCTGAACCCCTTTGCTCCCCAAACCCGAACAGTTCGGGGCGGGGGAGGGTGCTTAGAAACCTCGCCAAGGGGTGGGGCAGGGGGCGGCCTGAGGGTCTTAGTCCCCGGGGGACAGTCAGTAGGACGCCTCCAGGGCTCCCGGAGTCTGCACCTCCCGGCGGGCTCATCTGGCTCCGATCAGAGCCCTCTGGCGCGTTATACTAGCTTCTAAGACCTCTTCCCAAACAAAAGCAGGGACATCAAACAAATACTAAAAGAAAAAAAAAAATGAGGCGGCGTGTCTAGAGTCTTTCAACAACGCCGCCGCTCAACCTCCTAAGCGTGTTGAGGAATCGAACTCCTAACTGCACAGAACCGGCTGATCTCTCCGGGTTGAACTCCAGTATCGATTCGCACCGGGTTCCCCTAATTCCCCGGCCCCTCCCCACCCCCCGCAGCGAGCCCGCTCCTCTGTCTCCCCGCCCTCTCCTCCTCCCAGCTTCCAAGCGGTGAGTCTGGAAGGGCGCCGGACACGCCACCCCCGTCGCCCCTCGGTGACCCTCTCCCGCTAGGCCACAAAAGCTGGTTAATTCCAGGGGTTCTCTTGGCGGGGTGGGGGATGGAACTCGAGGCCCGAGAGGGTAGCCCAGTTTCGCAAGGTGGGTGGATCTTGAGGCGTGTGACCCTCACACTTCACCACGGCTCACATCTTGCAGCCGCGAGTGCCCGGGTGTCCCCGGCGCCGCGGGTGGGAAAGTGGGGCGCAGGGCCGGGTGCAAAGAAAGAAGGCTCCCGGGGGCGGCGAGGAACAGACGACGCGGGGCACAGCGGCCGGGGCCTGGCACGCCCTGCGCGGCGGCGGGGGGCTTGGGGGGGGGGGCGCCGGGAACCGGGCGGGGGGAGGAGGAGCAGGAGGAGGAGCCGGGGCAGGCGAGGAGCGTGCAGGGATTCCGGGAAGCGGCTGCAAGGTGGCGGCGTTTGCCGGGAGGTCAGGCGCACCCGCGGTCCCCATCCCCCGACCCCGCCAGCCCGTTTACCTCGGCAGGGTCGCCTCGCCGCTCCCCGCGGGGGTGCCGGCCTCCGAGCCACCCTCTGCGGCCGGCGCCCTCGCACCTCCGGACCGGGCTCGGGAGCCCCGCGGCCCGGATGCGCGCTGCGGGCGGCCCCGGCGGCAGTGACGGGGGGCGCCGGCGGGCCGAGGGGCTGCCCGCAGCCTCCGCCGGGGGAAGACACCGGGGTCGATCCGCGGGGTGGCGAAAAGTCCCCGCCGTGGGTGCGCGCGCCGAGCGCCGGCCTCCGGCCGCTAGGGGAGGTGGAGCGCGCGGGCCGGGGGCGGAGCCCGGGATCGGCCACTCGCCTGACGTGCGCGGAGCCAGCTCTTACCACTCCCCCCAGCGCCCTCCCCTCGGGGGCTGCGCGGGGCCCGGGGGCAAGGGGTGTGCGCTTTGGTTTCCTGCGGGATCCTCAGGGGCTACACCGGTGCTTGGCCCTGGGAACAAAGCCTCGCTAGCACCTTTTACTTACTCAGTAAAAGTGGGATGAATGAATGAGTGTACGAATGAAAGAGTGGATGGGTTCTCTCCTGGCTCCCGCGCCTGCCGGTTCTCGAAGCCACCCCGATCACAGTGCTCCCATCGATGACACAGGGATAAAAGTAGCCACCATCGAGCTGCAAAGGGTTGGTGTAGTTCCAGGTTGGAGCAGGCCTTTGCCGATGTTGTCAGTTCGCTTCCCTCCTCATCCGTGAGTCCTCCCCTCTGCGTTCCTGTTTCCCCAGTCCCCCACGGATCAAAGTGTTCAGGGTAGGAGAGGAAAGATAGTCCCCCGTTAGTTTGCGTATCTCTGGTTTATATTGGCGATTTTCAAAATAGAATATAAGGTAACTTTCAGGAAAATGTATGTATGCATGGAACATTAAAGCTACTCCTATAGAAATGTTGAAAATCCCCTCGAAGGAGAAGGAAAAGAAATACACGAACCCCGTAAGTTCTCATCGAGCATCCAACCTGACTTTCGGCTTTCTGGACTCTGAGGAAAGGGGGAGGAGGACGTTTCATAGTTTTTGTAGCCGAAAAAGGGGACATTTGCACCCGTCCAGTCAACTAATGTTTGCTGACCCTCCTCCCTACGATAGGCACCGAGGTGATCATGAGAGAATGTCAGTCTGCTTCATGTGTGACCCTCAGTCTTCAAGAGGAGAATTGTCACCAGCCCCATAAGACCTGAAGGGAACTCGCCACCGGGTCAGGGTCCCCACAGAAGACATTCAACATTGGAAATATGTTCTGCAGCAGTTTTAGAGAAGCTTCAGAAATAGTCCCTGACAGTGGGGGAAAGACAATACAGAACTCCATCCTTTTATAAAAACATAGTTATGAATATAAATATGCCCACAAATAGAAACATGACAAATAGAAATATATACAAATGTTAACAATGATTAATTATAGACTGGGCGGCTCAAGGTGATTTTTAGGTTCTTCTTTTCCCTTTCCAAATGTCTAATTTCCAAATATTTTTACTTATATAATCAGAAAAAAGATTTTATTGAACATTTTTTTAGTGTTCATTTTATTATTTTTGAGAGAGAGAGAGACACAGCATGAGTGGGGGAGGGGCAGAGAGAGAGGGAGACACAATCTGAAGCAGACTCCAGGCCCTGAGCTGTCAGCACAGAGCCCGACGCGGGGCTCGAACCCACAAACTGTGAGATCGTGACCTGAGCCGAAGTTGGACCCTTAACCGGCCGAGCCACCCAGGTGTCCCATGGAAAGAGATTTTAAAGAACAAACACAGTCTGTTCCAAGATGTAAAGTGCTTAGAAATTGTCACTCCACATTTCACAAGAGAAAAGCTGAGCCAACTGGAAATCTCTTTTTTTTTTCCTTAATTTTTTTTTTCAACGTTTATTTATTTTTGGGACAGAGAGAGACAGAGCATGAACGGGCGAGGGGCAGAGAGAGAGGGAGACACAGAATCGGAAACAGGCTCCAGGCTCTGAGCCATCAGCCCAGAGCCCGACGCGGGGCTCGAACTCACAGACCGCAAGATCGTGACCTGGCTGAAGTCGGACGCTTAACCGACTGCGCCACCCAGGCGCCCTGGGAAATCTCTTTGATCCAGTAGTGAATCTCTTCTTTGATCACAGCACAAACTGCAGCTGGAAACCCGGAGAGGCAGACCAATGTGGAGAGAGAATCGGTGTGCAGGGAGCAGGAGTCTTGGAAACCGTAGGAAAAGTTAAACTGCACTTGACTCCTGCTATTCCAAGGTTGTATCCTGTACAGTAAGCCAGCAATGGTAACTAAAGCACTTTGGTGAGTTTTGTGAGTCAGTTTAGCGCATTTTCAAACCTGGCAGGGTGGTCATGGGAACCCCTGACTCTGTAGTCAGGTCGGAGAGAAGGGTGGGTGGACCGGGAACCCAAAACTTGTGACTGGTATCTGAAGTGAGGGCAGTCTTAGAGGACTGAGCCTTACACCTGCCAAGTCTGATGTGAGTTCTGGGTACTTAGTGTCAGCGTTGAATTGAATTCTAGGACACCAGCTGGCATTCGAGTTGGTTGGTGTTGGGAGGAAAAATACAACAACAACAACAAAACAGATGAGTAATGTAAGTAGAGAGATGAAAATTCTAAGAAAGAGTCAAAAGGACATGCCAGAAATTTAAACAAAGCAAAACACTGTAACAGGAGTGAAGAACACTTTTCGCGGACCTATCAGTAGACTGGACATAGCCAAGGAAAGAATCAGTGAGTGTGAAGATACGTGGCTAGAAACTTCCCAAACTAGGGGCATCTGGATGGCTTAGCTGGTTAAGCATCCAGCTCTTGGCTGGGGCTCAGGTCATGATCTCACAGTTCGTGAATCTGAGCCCCGCCTAAAGCTCTGTGCTGGCAGCATGGAGCCTGCTTGGGATTTTCTCTGTCTCCTTCTCTGCACCTCCCCCTGCTCATGCACATACTCACCCTTGCTCTCTCAAAATAAATAAATAAATAAATAAAACTTAAAAATTAGAAACTTCCCAAACTAAAAAGTAAAAATCAATCGCTCAATAAAAAGGAACAGAGTGTCCAAGAAGTGGGGAACAATTACGAAAGGTATCACATTCTTAGTAGGAAAGGAATATCAGAAAGAGAAGAGTGAGAGAGGACGGAGTAGAAGTATTTGAAACGATAATGGCTGAGAATTTTCTAAAATTAGTGACAGACACCAAATCATAGACTCCGGAAGCTCAGACAATACTAAGAATAAATAATACCGACAAGTCTACATGCTGGCTTTTCGTATTCAAACTATAGGAAACCAAGGACAAAAAGAAAACCTTGAAAGAATCCAGAGGAATGAAACGTCTTACCTTACAGAGGAGCAAGGATAAGAATTTCACGTTATTTTTCTTCAGAAACCGCAAGCGAGAAGAGTGATGTAACATAAAAAAACACCCCAGCAGCCTGAAATTCTATATCCAGAAAAATCATCCTTCAAACAATAACGGAGAAATAAAGACTTTCTCAGGCAAACAAAAATGGAAGGTTTTGTTGCCAGTATACCTGCCTTGCAAGGAATGTTAAAATAAGTCCTTCAGAAAGAAAAAAAAAATAATATAGGTTGGACGCTTTTCCTGTCTAAAAATGGAAAGACTGCTAGAGAAGGAATAAGTAAAAGTAAAATAAAATCTTTTATTTTTCTTATTCCAAAGTGATTGAATAGATTATTATTTAAAATAATAACCATAGCATTGAATTGGGTGATTAGAGCTTATGGATAAATGAAACGTGTAATAATAAAGTTTACGAGGCATGGGGAGGAGGAATTGGAAACCTACTGTGGGTCGGCACCTGCACTACTCATGAAATGGTGTAGTGTTATCTTAAAGTGGATTTAGATTAGTTGTAAATGTATATTGAAAACTCTAGGGCGATCACTGATGATTACACTTCTTTTTAATAGATATACTAATGAAGGAAAGAAAAGGCAATCATATAAGAGGCTCAGTTAAAACTAGAGAAGGCAGAAAAGAGTAAAAGATTAAAGGGGCTCCTGGGTGGCTCAGTCAGTTAAGCATCCAGCTCTTGGTTTCTGCCCAGGTCATGATCTCGCAGTTTCATGGATTTGAGATCTATGTTGGGCTTTGCATTGGCAGCAAGGAGCCTGCTTGGGATTCTCTCTCTCTCTCTCTCTCTCTCTCTCTCTCTGTGTGTGTGTGTGTGTGTGTCTCTGCCCCTCCTGCTCACGCTGTCTCTGTCTCTCTTAAAAATAAGTAAATAAACTTAAATTTAAAAAAAATAGAAGATTAAAAAAAGAAACAAAGAACAAGTATAAATAGTAGAGTAGAAAGTAGCTACAAATATGTAGACCTTAACCCAACTATATGAATGATAACCTTAAGTGTGAATGGTCTAAATATGCCAATTAAAAGACAGAGACAGAGTGTGTAAAAAAGTAAGACCCAACGACATGTTATCTGCAAGAACTCTACTTTAAATATAAGGCACAGATAGATTAAATGCAAAGGGATGGAGAAATCTATGGCATGCCAACATTAATCAAAGGAAAGCTGGAGGAACTATGTCAATTTCAGAGTAGCAGATTTCTGAACAAAGAAAATTATCAGGGATAAACAGGACATTATATGATGATAAAGGGATCAATTCTCCAGGAAAACATAACAATCCTTAAGGTGTGGATGCCTAACAAAGTGTCAACAAAGTGTTAAAATATGTGAGGCAAAATTTGATAGAATTGCAATGAGAAATAGACACATCCATGATTATAGAGGCTTCATGACCCCCTTATCAGTAATCGACAGACCCAGTAGTCAGAGAATCAGTAAGCATATAGTTGAGCTGAGCAACATCACCAATCAACTGGCTCTGATTGACATTTGTAGAATATTTCATCCAACAACAGCAAAATGTACGTTATTCTTCATCTCGCATGGAACATTTGCCAAAATAGACTATATTCAGGGCTGTAAAACACACCGTAACAAATCTGAAAAAAATAGAAATCACACAAAGTATGCTGTCAGTTCACAATGGAATTAAACTCGAAATCACTAATAGAAAGATAGCTAGATAACCTTCAGATATTTGGAGGTTAAACAACACATTTCTAAATACCAAATGGGCCAAAGAAAAAGTCTTAGAAGAAATGAGAAAACATTTGGGCCAAAGAAGAAGGCTTAGAAGAAATTAGAAAACGTTTGGACTAAATGAAAGTGAAAATACAACTTATTGAAATTTGTGGGAAGCAGTGCAAAGAAGAAAGATATCAAATCAATAAGCTTCCACCTTAGGAAACTAGAGAGAGGAGATCAATATCAGCAAGGAGAGGAAAAGAATGAATAAATATGAGGACAGAAATCAATGAGATTGAAAACAGGAAATCAATAGAGACAATCAACACAACTAAAGCTGGTTCTTTGAAGAGATAAATAAAACTGATAAACTTCTAGCCAGGCTAACCAAACAACGACAACAACAACAACAAAGGATAAGACACTAATCACTACAATTAGAAATGAGAGAGGGACCAATCACTACTAATCCCATGGATATTAAAAGGATAATAAAGCACTATTCTGAATAATTTTCTATGCCCATAAATCTGATAACTTAGATGACTTAGACCAATTTTTTGAAAGACACAATCTATCAAAAGTCACACAAAGAGAAATAGATAATTGAAATCATTCTATAGCTGTTAAAGACATTGAATCAATAGTTGGTAATCTTCCAAAAAGAAAGCCCCAGGCCCAGATGGTTTCACTGTGCATTCTACCAAATATTTAAGGAAGAAATGGTGACAATTTCTTGCAAACTCTTCCAGATAAGTGAAGTAGAAGGAACACTTCCTAGCTCATTCTGTGAGGCCAGCATAACCCTAATACCCAAACTAGATAAAGACAATACAAGAAAATAAAACCACAGATCGATAGCTCGCGTGAATACAGAAGTGAGAATTCTCAACAAAATATTAACAAATCAAATCCAACTATGATTAAAAGAATTATAGACCATGTCCAAATGAGATTTATTCCAGTTATGTGAAGCTTGTACAATCTGCAAAAATCCACGTACTCTAAAATGAATATACGCTATCATATCAACAGGCTAAAGAAGAACAATCACATGATGATATCAATAGATGCAGAAAAAGCATTTAATAAAATCCAAAATTCATTCCTGACAAAAACTCTTAACACACTAGGAATAAAAGGGAACTTCCTTAACTTGATAGAGAACATCTACCAACAAGCCTACAGCTCACATTATAAAAACTGTATTCTCCCACCGTCGGGCACAAGGCAAGGGTGACTTCTCCCTCCCGCCTATTCAACACTGTGCCAGAAGTCCTACAAATAAGGAGAAGAAGGGTTACAGATTGGGAAGGGACAAATAAAATGGTGTCTGTTTGCAGATGGCATAATTATGTAGAAGATCCCAAAGAACTCACCAAAAAATCCCCAAACAGACAAACAAACAACCCTCCTGAGAGTCATAAGTGATTTTAACAAGGTTGCAGGATACTAGGTTAATATACAAAAGTCAACTGCTTCCTATGCACAACAATGAGCAATTGGAATTTCAAATTAAAAGCACAGTACCATTGGGGCCGTGTGGGTGGCTCAGTCGGTTAATCGTCCCTCAGGTCATGATCTTGTGGTTCATGAGTTCGGGCTCTGTGCTGACAGCTCAGAGCCTGGAGCCTGCTGTGGGTTCTGTGTCTCCCTCTCTCTCTGCCCCTCCCCTGCTCACGCTCTGTCTCTGCCTCTTAAAAATAAAGAAACATAAAAAAAAAATTGAAAAAACACATATTAAAAAAAAGCGCAGTACCATTTACATTGTCACCCCCAAAGTAAAATATTTTTCTAAGTGTAACAAAACATGCAGAAGATGTACATAAGGAAAACTACAAAATTGTGAAGCCAGAAAGTGAAAAAATATATATAAATAAATAAAGAGATATCTATATTCATGGATAGGAAGAATCGATATTGTTAAAATGTTAGTTCTTCCCAATTGGATTTGCATTCAGTCAAGTCTCAGCAGACTGTTTTGTGGACATCAAGAAAATGATTCTCAAGTTTATGTGCAAAGGCAAAAGGCTCAGATAGCCAACACATGGCTGAAGAAGACAGTCAGGAGACTGAAGCTAGCTGGCTTCGAGACTTACCATAAACCACAATAATCAAGACAGTGTGATTTTGGTAAAAGAACAGACAAGTAGATCAATGAAACAGAACAAAGAGTCCAGAGAAAGACCCACACAAATATAGTCGCCTGATCTTTGCCAAAGCTGCAGAGACAGTTCAACGGAGAAAGATAGTCTTTCCAACAGATGGTACTGAAACAGCTGAATACACACACACACACACACACACACACACACACACAGAAAGAAAAGAAAGGAAAAGAAAGAAAAAAAGAAGGAAAAGAAAAAAGAAGCTAAATACAGACCTCGCACTTTTCACAAAAATTAACTCAAAGTAGATCATAGGCCTACATATGTGACATGCAAAACTCTAAAACTTTTATAAGATAACATAGGAGAAAATTAGATGACCCTAGGTTTGCCAGTGAATTTTAAATACAACACCAAAGATACAATCTACAAAAGAAAAAATTGGTAAGTTGGACCTCATTCAAATTAAAAACTTCTGGGGCGCGTGGGTGGCTCAGTCGGTTAAGCGTCCGACTTCAGCTCAGGTCATGATCTCACAGTTCCTGAGTTTGAGCCCCACATCAGGCTCTGTGCTGACAGTTCAGAGCCTGGAGCCTGCTTCCGATTCTGTGTTCCCTCTCCCTCTGTCACTCCCCTGCTCATGCTCTGTATCTCTCTCTCCCTCTCAAAAATAAATAAACGTTTAAAAAAAATTAAAAACTTCTGCTCTGCAAAAGGCACTGTTAAGATCATGAAAAGACCAGGTACAGGCTGGGAGTAAATATTCGCAAAACTTATCTAATAAAGGATTTGTATCCAAATGTACAAAGGACTCTTAAAACGTGATAAGAGAACAACCAAATTACAAAGGAGGCAAAGATCTGAACCCACACCTCATAAAAAACGATAGGTAGATGACAAGGAAGCACATAAAGTTCTCAAAATCATTTGTTGGCAATGAATGGCAAATTACAACAGCAATGAGGTACCACTGTATACCTATTAGAATGGCTAAAGTCCCAAACACTGGCAACCCGAAATGCTGGAGCAGTAGGAGTCATTCCTTGTAGGTGGGAGTACAGCACAGTAGAATCACTTTGGAAGACAGTTGGGCAGTTCCTACAAAGCTAAACGTACTCTTACGTCGTATGATCCAGCAAACATGAACTTTACTACGATGAGTTGAAATCTTGTGGTCACGCAAAAATCGACGGGAGCTTTATCGCGGAAGCCACCAAGATTTCCTTCCACAGGTGAACGTATTAGCAAATGGCGGCCACATCCGTACGATGAGATATTATTCAGTCATAAAAAGAAATAAGCTAATCAAGACAAAAAGTCATGGAGGGATCTAAATTTACAAACCTGTCAGCCTGAAAAAGCTACATGCTGGGTGATTCCAATGACCTGACATTCTGGAAAAGGCAAGACTATAGACACAGTAAAAAGATCAGTGGTTTCCGGTGTTTGGGTAGGGAAGAAAAAGTGGACCACAGGGGACTTGGGGGCGCTGTAACTATCCTACGCGATACTATAGTGGTGGCTACGTGACATTATACATTTGTCAAAACCCGTAGAATTGGGTAACACAAAGAGCGAATCCCAATGTAAACTTTACACTTTAATAATATTGTATCACTATTGGCTCATCAATTGTAACACGTATCACGCCAATACAAGATGTTAACAATAAGGGAAACTGTATGGAGGAGAAGGGTTATATGGGAAATCTCTGTACTATATGCTGTATTTTTCTGTAAAGAAAGTCTACTACATTCTTAAAAATGCACCTTTGTTTATTCACTCAGAAATACATATTGGGCACCCACCCATGTTAACTATGGTTGTGTGTTTTGGAGGTAGCACAGTGTATTACACAGGCCAAGTTCTGCTCTCTGGTGGGGCTTATATAACTAGTGGGTGGAGGGGGGCTGGGGGTGCAGACACAGACCATAAGCAAACAAGATAATTTCAGAGTGATGTGAGGACAAAGCAACAGGTGGTAAGCCGGAGGGGGCCTGGGAGAGCTACGGGGGACAAGCTGGTCTGGGAGGGCCTCCCTCAGCTAAGAACATCTGGGCTGAGACCTGAACAACGGGAAGTCTGAGGTTAAGAGTTCCTAGAGGGCCAGGCTGGAAGAAGAGCTAAGCCCAAAAGCCCCCGGGCCAGGAACCAGCCAAAGAAGGAAAGGGAAGAGCAAGTCTAGTGTGGAATCACGGGTGACCGTATCGAGGGCTGGAGCAATGCGCTGGCTACTGGATTCGTGAATTGACATGGGAAAGGCTGAGAGAAAAATGGTGTAAGGGTAGAGGATGGAAATCTAACATTCTGCCTTGTACTGTTAAGTTTGACAGGCCCACTGATGCTAAGGCAGGTAGAGTCCTAAAGTTGCTAGGTGGGACGGAGCAAGACAGGGACCATGCTGGTGAGTGATGGGGGAGCCGTGGAAACCCATCGAGGGGAAATAGGGGGCATCCGTGAGGACAATCTTGCGTGGAGCGTCAGAGCATGCCGGAGAGTGAGGGTTGCACCCACACGGGAGTAGGGGGCAGTGTGAGGTACAAAAGGGGTGAGGAAGGAATTCTCCTGGGGACAGCCCAGGTGGCTTGAGGAGGGCATTCATGCTGAGAAAGGGGGGAGGGGCAGGGGAGATTGGAGATTGGTTACATACTACAGGGGGGATCAGCCATACTATCAATCTATCAAGGCTAATGGGAGCTAAGGTTCTGTTGGAGAAACAGGTAGTGAGAGGGAGAGACTAGAATCAACTCTGCGGTGTTGGATTGGAATTGGAGGCGTTGATGTGAACTCATGGTTTTCTCTAGATGGATGGGTAGACCCATAGAAAGATAGATATAGACATAAAATGTAAATAGGTATAATAATATAATAGACACAATAGAATATATAAAAGATAATATGTACAATGTAAAATGTGCACATGTGAATGTAAATATTTATAAGTAATATAAGTATGTGTGAGGCTATATATTTTTGTATATAATGGAACTATATAGGGGCGCCTGGGTGGCCCCGTCGGTTAAGTGTCCAACTTCAGCTCAGGTCATGATCTCACGGTTCGTCTCACAGAGCCGCATCGGGCTCTGTGCTGACAGCTCGGGGCTGGAGCCTGTTTGGGATTCTGTGTCTCCCTCTCTCTCTGCCCCTCCCCTGCCCATGCTTGCTCGCTCTCTCTCTCACTCTCTCTCTCTCTCTCTCAAAAATAAATATTAAAAATAAATATATATAATTATAGAATGAATATATCTATATCTATATCTATATCTATATCTGTATCTATCTATCTAACTCTGCCCTCTGAGATATGAATGCATACATGTATGTGTGTATTTCCTCCCCTAGCTCTGCCCTCTGAGGGGCTTGGTGACATTCCAATAGTGATAGGCATACCTAGTTCCTCGATCTTTGATTCGAAATATAATTACCCAGTAAAAGAAACTGGTTCCTTGGAGATTCCAGGGTAGGGGCAGGGAAGGCAGGTCTGGAACACCTTATGCAGGAAAGCAAGGAAGCTGTCAAAGAATGATAGGGGCATGTCGAAGGGACTGGCCCAAACAAGGACAATGGGAGTATCAAAATAAATAATGCCAGTAATGGATTATAACCCACTTAATAAAAAGGGACATCATGAGTCCACACTGGTGTTTTCCTTGTTTTATATTGAGTAAGTTGAAAGTTTGATGAAGAGTAGGATGTTTACCTCCTTTCAAAGCATGTCCCCACAAAACATACTTATTTTTTTTTAATTTTTTAAAATGTTTTATTTATTTTTGAGACAGAGAAGAGACAGAGCATGAACAGGGGAGGGTCAGAGAGAGGGAGACACAGAATCCGAAACAGGCTCCAGGCTCCGAGCTGTCAGCACAGTGCCCGATGCGGGGCTTGAACTCACGGACCGCGAGATCATGACCTGAGCCGAAGTCGGCCACCCAACCGACCGAGCCACCCAGGCGCCCCAAAACATACTTATTAATTACAAAGGTGAAAAGAGTAACTTTACAGTGGCCTATGTTGTCAGAGTTCATTTTAAATCAGATGATGTAATTGAACACTGTCAATGTTGGGACAACACTGCATAAATTGCATATGGCTCAGCAGGGAGCAATGTCTTCATCAGACAGCAGACCACATCTGCGATGCTCCTGCCAAAGGTGTATAACCAAATATAATGATATTCTAGAAGATAATTGGCCAGTAGTCTTCTAAAGTCATGAAGGTCAAGGTCATGAAGGTCAAAGTCGAAGGAAAACTTCAAGACTAAAGGAGATTAAAGAGACATGACAACTAAAAGCAATTTGTGACTGAACTGGGTCCTTTTTACCGAGAGGACTTGACTGGGGACCCCTGAAGGAGGTCCAGGGATTAGATGGTATTAACTCATTAAAGTTAATTTCCTTATCGTGAATGTTGTATTATAGTCATGTGGAAGAGTGTCCTTGCTCCTAGGAAGTAAACATGAAAGTATTTAGGGGTGATGGGCCACAGGAAATGACTCAGAAAAAAAGCTCTTTGTCCCATAGTTCAACTTTTCTGTACCTTTGTGACTGTTTAAAAGTAAAAATGTATTGAAGACGTACAAAGAAGGTGGTGAGGTATACAGTTTTTGGCGTTGGCGTAAAGGTATAGTCTGGGATTCTAAATTTGCACATCGTCAGCATAGAGCTGGAGTATTAAGTCATCAGATGTGTCGGGTCACCTAGAGAACAGATGGAGAAGAGGGCTGAGGACTGGCCCTGAGTCTCGCCAATGTCTAGACATCCAGGAGAGAAGCGAGGCAAGGGAACTGCCATGCATGGTCAGTTGGATGGTAGGAGACCAAGAGATTGGATGTCATGGAAGTGGAGGGAAGAGACTTTCTCAATCAACTCTGTTGACCGTGGCTGATAGATTGAACCCGATGAAGGAGTGACCATTGGGCTTTGCAACTCAGAGGCTGCCAGGAACCTCTTGCCAAGAGCTGTCTCAGTGGAGTCCCGTTAGAGAGTGTGGCAGCCTGAAGAATGGTCCCCCCCTCAACCCAAAGACATCCATCCCCTGAACTCCAGAATTTCTGACTATGTTACCTTAGATAGTAAAATGGATTTTGCAGATGTGATTAAGGATCTTGAGATGGACAGATTATCCTGGATTATTTGCATGAGCCCAAGGTAATCACAAGATCCACATAAGAGAGAGGCAGGCGGGTCAGAATCAGAAGAGAAAGATCGAAGTACAGAGGGAGGGGCCATGTCCTTGAAGACAGAGGATACGGCATGCAGGTGGCCTTCAGAAGCTAGAAGAGGCAAGGACACGGATTTCTTGCTGCAGTCCAGAAGGAAGGGAGCTCTGTCCTTGATTTTAGGCCTTTTGACCTCCCAAACTGTAAACTAATACATTTATGTTATCTTAAGCCACTAAGATTGTGATACTTCCTTTTCGCAGCAGCCAGAAACTGCGAGAGAGAAATACGTATCTAGAAAGAGAGATAGGGTTGGGAACAAACACGGAAGGTGAGAGAGCAGCTTTGGAAAAGTTTTGGTGGGAAGTGAGCAGAGAAGTGAGGTGGGAGCCAGGATGGCCCCTGGGGACACAGGTGAATAGTTTTATTTTTACTCTTTAAAATAAATGATTTATTTTTTTTTAGAGCAGCTGCAGATTCACAGAACAGTTGAGTGGAAAGCAGAGCGTCCCCATATCACTCCTTCCCCGAGTTTCCCCTGTTAACATCTTGCACTAGTGTGGGACATTTGTTACAATGGAGCTATACCGACACATGATTATCAACGAAAGTCCACCCTTTACATTAAGGTTCACTCTTGGTGTTGTACATTCCCTGAGTTTTGACAAAAGAATAAAGCCCTGCATCCACCATTGCGGCATCTAGCTGCCCCTCTTGTGCCCTGTGCCCCGCTTGTCATTCTCTTTTTCTCCTCTCTAACCCTGGCAACTATTAACCTTTTTACCGCCTCCATAGTTTTGCTTTATCCGTCGTGACATATAGTTGGAATCATACAGCACATAGCCCTTGATAGCCCCTTTCTTTTTAGTGCCGGATAATATTCCATTGTAAACGTGTACCACAGTTTGTTCATCCACTCACCTATCGAAGGACTTCTTAGTTGCTTCCAAGTTTGGGCAGTTATGAATAAAGCCTCTATAGACATCTGTGTGCAGGTTTTGGTGTGAACAACTCATCTGGGTTTGTATCAAGGGGTGCAGTCGTTGGATCATATTTTAAGAGTATGTTTCGTTTTGTAAGAAACTGCCAAGCTGCCTTCCAAGGTGGGCGTACCATTTTGCATTGCGACCAGCAGTGAATGAACGCCCCCTGCCCTTGTCAGCTTTGGGTGGTGTCCGTGTTTTGAATTTTTGTCACTCCAGTTGGTGCGTGGTGGTATCTCACCGTTGTGTGAAGGGGTGGGTGGTGTTGTTTTTTTTTAAAGTTTTTATTTAAATTCCAGTTAGCTAGCATCCAGTGTAATGTTAGTTTCAGGCATACAATGCAGTGATCCAGCAGGTCCATACAGCACCCGGTGCTCACCATAACAAGTGCCCTCCTTGATCCCCATCATCTGTCCCCTATTTCACCCATCCCTTCACTCCCTGTCTCTCCGGTAAAAGGGTGGGAGATTACCAGGCATGTTCACAGTCTATTGAGGATGATCTTCTAGAGTGACAAGTTGATAATGGGGAAACAAGGAGATAAAGGCAAGAGTGAAGTTGTTCAGATGGGAGGGGGATCCCAAACACTGACGGGGCTGGTTTGGGGTAGAGGCAGGGACCTTTTGTCCTTTGCAGCAGGACAAAGGAAGGCAAAAAGAGTGGGTAGATTTGAAAACGGAAGGGAAGGATGTATCTGACAGCCTCGGCACTCTGCAGGAAGCCGTATGGCAACATTTCTGCTAATGAGCTGAACAGAAAGGGTCTTGAAGGAGGTCTGTGGAGCAGGAACATTCTAGACGGGAAATACCCTGGTAGATCAAAGTCTTCATGATGGGAGGTGACCGAGTGAAGGCATTTCTCTGGGCTGGAGAGAGTACTAGTGGGTTTGATCCTTCTCTTCATAAATGCAGAATCCTGTGCCTTCCAACTCTTCTCGGGATCAATGGAAAGAAAACCGAATCAGGAGCCTGCAGGACAGGATCTGGCCTCAACTCTGGCATGAACAGTTTCATTAGTCAAGTTTACTTCTGGGGTGAAATGTTCAGCTCGAGCTTCCTCTTGGCAGCTCGTGGCTGAGGTTGTAGATGGCTGTGCCCATTATAAGCCATGAACTCTTCCTCAAACTTGCATGTGTGAGGACAGTGTGGGCCAATTCCCCTGTCCCCATCCCCCCGAGTCTCAAACTGAGAAACCATAGTTCAACCGCACCGAGTTTTTTTTCTCTCTGCAGCTGCCTTCTGTGGCCCAGGCAGGTGGAAGGAAATGGGCCATGGAGGGGCGGCTTCTTCCGGCTCAGCTGCAAAATGTCTCTGATAATAGTTCCGGGTGTTCCAGCCTTGGCATTTGGGCCATTTTCTGGCCCTGGGTGACAAAGAGGCCCTGCCTCCATCACACCCAACCTCAACTCAGAGACTAAGCCATATGCACATGACCTCTGATTCTCAGAATTAGTCATTTCCTTCCTCTTCAACTCTCTTTTTAGGCTAGCATCATTCTCTAGGACTTGGCTCTGTTCATGCCCTCACCCTACTAGGGTCTTTATGAGTGAGGTGTCAGGGTCCTGGGGCTGCTGCAGTGCTCTGGAGCCCAGATCATCCTCCAAGATTTCTTGAGAAATGGGTGTCACCGGGGCTTGAAGGGAAAGGAAGAAGGAAGTAATGGGATTTGAGACAGCATTCTTATCCAGAACAGGCCAGCGGACCAAGTGATTGCTAAAGTCTCTTGAGCCAATACGATGGCAGTGAGTTAATTTTACCTATGTGTTATTGAATCTCAGCCAGTGAGTCACTATGGAAATGTGGATTCATTTTTTAAAATCCCTCAACCTCACTGTTTTCTCGTGTACCTTGACTCTCTCAATGTTGCGGTCAGCGCAGACCCCGACGCAGGATTCTGTCTCACGAATGGTGAGATCACGACCGGAGCTGAAATCAAGAGTCGGACGCTTAAGTGACTGAGCCTCGCAGGCGCCCCAGAGCTGATGGATTTCTGGAAGACCCTAGGATTTTCTAGAGGAGTGGCTCAGGAAGGCAGGCAGCTCGTGTGAGGGTGGCAAGAGCCTATCAAACTGCCTTGACTGGATCCTAGGTCCTGGCGTAAGTGCTGGGGAGCGATAGTGTTTTTGGGTATGACAACGCTCCAACTCCCCTGATCTCACCAGAGAGGATTTAGTCAATGTCCCCCAGAGTGAAAGCTGTAAGGAACTCTAAGGTGAATGCTAAGGAGCCCCCATGAATGACATGAATGTCCTTGTAAGAAGAGAAAGAGTCTCTCCGGGAGCCGATTGGCCAACACATTGATCTTGGACTTCAAGCCTCCACAGCCATGAGAAATAAACATCTGTTGTCTCAGCCACCCAGTCTAGGGTATTTTGTTATAGCAGCCCAAGCAGACTGAGACGGTATGGTTTTAATGCAATTGACTTTTCTAGAGTTGTCACTGTTGTGTAAATTAGATTGCACTGTTTCCTTCCAAACGTAACCACCAGTTCTTCATTCTAGAAAAATTGCACACCAGTAACACCACTCCTGGTATCTGAGCCAACAACAGATCATTCCTATATCAGACTGGGTGCTCATGGTGGTCTAGAGCAGGAAATGATCACAGGCCAGTTTAAGATCAGCAGATTCACTCTTCACTGTGTCCAGCGAAGGTGAGACCAGAAGGGCAGAGGGCGGGGCTGAGGCTCTTGTCGTAGCTCAGATGTGATGGGGCCCTGGACCAGGACGTCTATGGGTCAGAAACGTGAGGTCCCTTGAGGAAAGAGAACTTGTGCCTCCAGACCGCCTTCGGACTTCAGCTGCAACGTCAACTCTTCCCTAGGCTTCCTGCTTGCCGGCCTCTCCAATCTTGCGAACTAGTTCCTTAAAAGAAATCCGTCTCTCTCTGCGTATCCCGTTGGCTCTGTTTCTCTGGACAGCCCTGCGAACAGAGGACACATCAAGGAAGGAGCAGACGTTGGGGGGGGGGGTGGAGGAAATGGCGAGCCCAGCTTGGGGTACAGAGGGTTCTAGGTACAAGGGTTTGAAGACGTTTCCTGCGGCTAGTTGGTTCTATGCACCCAGAGTGAAGAAGGTTGAGCGCAAGGGAGGATCTGGAGACCGACAGTGTACAATTGGCAACTGTCCTTTGGCATTTAGGGGACAGTGGAGGAAAACGAACCCGTGGATGAATCGGAAAAGGAGCGGTCAGGGAGGTGACAGCTTCTAAGAAAAAAGGGTTCATGGAGGAAGTGGTTGACAGAGTCAAAGGGTGCCAAAAGGCCAGGAAAATTAAATGCCAGCGGTGGTGGGTGACTTGGTGGAGGAGGGCAGGTTTTGTGCAATGGAGAGGGCGAAAGTCAGGTGGCCGTGGGTGGCCTGAGGACCGAGACTCAGATTGTAGGGGATGTGTTTGCAACATCTTTCGCTAGTGTTGCTGCTGGAAGGGTTTTGGGGGAAGAGAGGTCTTGCTTCATTTCCTGCCCCACCTCTCCCCCCCCTCCCCCCCCCCCAGGAGAGCCTTGGGTATGTTTAAATGCAGGGGCACAGGAGTCAGTGGCATTGGGGAAGAGAGGAAATAGGAAACAGGGGTAAGAGAGTTCAAGGTCTGAGTGGGTAAGAGTGGTATCTGATCACTGCAGATATTTTCAGACGAGGCTTTTCTAACAAATGGCCATTTCGACTTACATTTTGGAAGTTTTCCAAGGTGGTGAGGTTGCCCTGAGGAAATCAGTCACTGCCTCTTTGGTGCTATCCGGAATCCAGCTGCCTTCCCAGCCACGGAGGGAATACACACATCCTTTTTTTTTTTTTTTTTAATGCTTATTTATTTTTGAGGGGGTGGGGTGGTAGCCGGGGGAGGGACAGAGGGAGAGGGAGACAGAGGATCCAAAGTGGGCTCTGGGCTGACAGCAGAGAGCCTGATGTGGGGCTTGAACTCAAGAACGGCGAGATCAGGAGCTGAAGTCGGAGGCTTAACAAACTGAGCCCCCCAGGTGCCCCTTTAGTGGTTTTTAATTCGGGGTCTTTGGGACTCTAGTTTTTCCTTATAATATTAAATTGCTAAGGAGAATCCCTCCAGTTGCTGGTGGCTGTCACTCATCCCATTTGAGCTACATAATACTTATCAGGTGAACAGACCATTGAGGATGGCAGAAGAGTAAGGTGGCCACCTGGGCCCTGGTACACACACCTTATTCAGTCGAACACTAATCTAAGTGTTGCTGTGATGGGAGTTTGCAGATGTGATTCAGGTCCCAAACCAGTGGATCTTAAGAGAACTTGACCTAATCGCACAAGCCCTTTTATCTCTGGGGCCAGAGTCAGAGATTTAAAGGTGCAGTGAGGGGCGCCTGGGTGGCGCAGTCGGTTAAGCGTCCGACTTCAGCCAGGTCACGATCTCGCAGTCCGTGAGTTCGAGCCCCGCGTCAGGCTCTGGGCTGATGGCTCAGAGCCTGGAGCCTGTTTCTGATTCTGTGTCTCCCTCTCTCTCTGCCCCTCCCCCGTTCATGCTCTGTCTCTCTCTGTCCCAAAAATAAATAAACGTTGAAAAAAAAATTAAAAAAAATAAAAAATAAAAAATAAAGGTGCGGTGAAATCTCCCGACTAGCTTTGTAGAGGAAAGCGGTCATGCGGCGGACAGGGCCATGTGACAGGTGGCCTACAGAAGCTAAGAACGCCTGGCCGACAGCTATCCAGAAAGTAGAGCTTCTGACCTCCAACCACTAGCAATCGATTTCGGCCAACGACCAGTGAGCTTGCCAGGAGACCCCAGCCTCAGACGGGCTGGCTGCCTGTCCAGCGGCTTGAGCCGGCCTGGGGAGACCCTGAGCAGGGAACTCAGCTACCGCCTGTCCAGACTTCTAACCTACGGAACTTTGGGGTGATAGATCGGTGTTGTGTTAAGCCACTAAATTTGTGGCAATTTGTTACACGGCAGGACAAAACAAACTCACCCATGATCTTTTCTCCTACTTTTCCTTGATGAGCTTTTAGGTTATTTCCAGATTCCCCCCCCCCCCCCCCCCCCAGTAATCTCTACCATCAACGTAGGGCTTGAATTTACAACCCTGAGATCAAGAGTCACATGCCCCACTGACCGAGCCAGCCAGGCACCCGCAGGTTTTTCTGACTGAGAGCAGTCCCGCTGCAAACGTTCTTGTATATTTTGCCTGATTTACAGGTGCAGGAGCTTCAGGTATGTTTCTAAGAGTGAAATTGTTGAATCGCAGGGTATGTGGCTATTTCGCTTTAGGCGGCCGTGCTAAACTTTCCCCCAGTGTTCTCACATCAGTTTATATGCCCACCGGCAAACGTGCAAAATATTTCTGTTTATAGTAGCTTCTATCTCAGTGGCGTCTGGTCAAGAAGGTCTGGTTTGTGTGATATTCATTCTCCGAAGTTTGTTTAGGGCCTTTTCACGGCTTGGTATATGATCAATTTTTGTAAATGTTTCATATGTGATTGAAACAACGCATTTTTAAAGCTTTGGATACGTAACCCTGTACGTATGTTTAGGTGACATTCAAACCTTTTATATTTTTTGCCCGAGGTTTTGTTTGTTTATTTGGCCCATCCTTCACTGAGAATGGTGTGTTAAAATCTCCTATCGTGAAGGTGGAGTTGAGCAATTTCCCCCATATGTCTATCAAAAATTTTAAGTTGAAGTATGATTAACATACAGTGTTATATTGGTTTCAGGTGTACAACATAATGATTCAGTAATTCTGTCCATACTCAGTGCTCATCACGATAAATGTGGTCACCATCTCTCACTATATGTTATTACAATATTATTGACTATATTCCCTATGCTGTCTTTGTTATCTCTGTGACTTATTGATTTTGTAACTGGAAGTTTGTACCTCTTAATCCCCTCTACCTATTTCATGCACCCCCCCCCCCCGCCACCTACCTCCCCTCTGGCAACCACCAGTCTGTTTCCTGTGTTTAAGAGTCTGTTTTTTGGTTTGTTCCTTTTTTCTCTGTCTTATCGGGGTTTTTTGCTTCATATAATATTGAGGAATTAAAACTTTTATAATTAAAAAAAATTTTTTTTAGTGTCTCTTATTTATTTTTTGAGAGAGAGAGAGAGAGAGACAGAGTATGAGCGGGCGAGGGGCAGAGAGAGAAGGAACACAGAATCAGAAGCAGGCTCCGGGCTCTGAGCTGTCAGCACAGAGCCTGACGTGGGGCTTGAGCCCATGAACCACAAGATCATGACCTGAACGGAAGTCAGACGCCCAACCACCTGAGCCACCCAGGTGCCCCAAACCTTTATAATTTTTAGAAATCCTTCTTATCCGTAATAATACTTTCTGATTTATTTCATATTGCGTGACTGACCATCCATCTTGACTTGCTTAAGACAGTCCCAGTTTATTTCTCTTTTCCAGCTGTAATTTTTTTTTAGGTTTATTTATTTATTTTGAGAGAGAGAGAGAACCAACCAGCAGGGGAGATCAGAGAGTGAAAGAGGGAGAGAGAGAGAGAGAGAGAGAGAGAGAGAGAGAGAGAATCCCAAGCAGGCTCCATGCTGCCAGCACAGAGCCTGATGTGGGGCTCGATCCTGCCAACCACGAGATCATGACCTGAGCCAAGATCAAGTGAGTCAGAGGCTTGACCGACTGAGCCACACAGGTGCCCCCCTCCTGCTGTCATTCTTAAGAATACCTTTTGTTCTCAAAGATATGCTGCTTTAGACAATAAATTATGTATGGTTATTCTAATCTTATATGATATTAATATTGTTATATACAAGCTGTCTTTTGGCTAGCATTTGCCTGGTCTGTCTTTTTCCATGCTTTTGCCTTCAATCTTTGTGTGGTCTCATGTTGCAGGTATTCAGATATTATAAGACAGCATACATCTTGATTTTGTTCCCACTCAATCAGCAATCTGTATCTTTCACTTGGTGCATTTTGTTCATTTACGTTTATTGCAGTTATTACTATATTTGGGATGTTTCTTCTGTCTTAAGCAGGGCTGGGGCTAGTGTGGTGAGGCAAACATGCTTCCCAGGCACAAAATTCAAGGAGGCACTCACTCGGGATCAGACGAGTTCAAGGTCGGCACCTGAGAGTGAGTGCTTCTTTAAGTTTTGCACCCTGGGAACCATCCGGTGTCCCAGTTTGGCTCTTCATTTATTACTCATTTTGTCCCACCTTTGTAATGTCTTTATTAGAATTTGTTTCCTCCATCAAATAAGACGAATACTTAGCACACTCTCATAGTTCTTGGTGCACTTCATTTCTAACACCATCTTATTGATATTTAGAGCAATGTTGCCCAGTACGAAGCCACTCACCACACGTGGCTATGGAGCCTTTGAATTGAGACAGGCTCTGAGTGCGAAACATACACTGGATTTTGAAGAGTTAGCATGTGACGGGGTAAAAGATCTCATGAACAGCTTTTAAAAATTAATTATATGTTAGGGGTGCCTGGGTGGCTCAGTCGGCTAAGCATCGGCTCGGGTCATGATCTCACAGTTTGTGGGTTCGAGCCCCACATTGGGCTCTGTCCAGACAGCTCAGAGCCTGGAGCCTGCTCTGGATTCTGTGTCCCCCTCTCTTTCTCTGCTCCTCCCCCACTCCTGCTCTGTCTCTGTCTCTCAAAAAAAAAACAGTAAAAAAATTAATTCTATGTTGAAATTATATTATTTTGGACACAATGGGTTAAATAAACATATTATTAAAATTAATTTCACCTGCTTCTAATTTTTAACTGTGGTTTCAGTTGAAAGTCAACTATGTGGCTCACGTGGCATTTCTGTTGGACAGTTCTCATCTAGACTTCTGGGTAACTATAAATGTGTTTTCTTTCCTGTTCTTAGGCTAAGACAACAACTGACTTTTCTAAGGTATTCAGTCACTTGTATTTCTATGTTTCTTGCAGCAACTCCTTTTTTTTGTTGTTTCTGCTTTTTAACGTTTATTTATTTTTGAGACAGAGAGAGACAGAGCATGAACAGGGGAGCGGCAGAGAGAGAGGGAGACACAGTATCTGAAACAGGCTCCAGGCTCCAAGCTGTCGGCACAGAGCCTGACGCGGGGCTGGAACTCACAGACTGCAAGATCATGACCTGAGCCAAAACCAAGAGTTGGACGCTCAACTGACCCAGCCATCCAGGCGCCCTGATAGTTGCATATTTTAAAATGCTTTTATTTATTTATTTAGTACAAATGAGGGAGGGACAGAGGGAGAGGGGGACAGAGAATCCGAAGCTGACTCTGTGCGGACAGCAGAGACCCCGATGTGGGGCTCAAACTCACAAACCGTGAGATCGTGACCTGAGCTGAAGTTGGACGCTTAACCGACTGAGCCACCCATGTTAGCACTTACACATAAATCATCCATGTTTCTTTGCTTTCCTCTAATGGTTTCCTTTTTTTTTTTTTTTTTTTTGGCCCTTCTTTTAAAGAAGTTCCTCAGGCTGGATTTCCAATTCACCGACTTGTTCTTGAATTGCATCCAGTCTGCTATTTATTTCCATCAACGTGTCTTTACTTCAACTATTTATGTATTTTTATGTCATATGCTCAGTTCCTTTTTTATGTTGTTTTATTATTGTTTCATTTCCCCTTCGTCCTTTCTTTTTTTTAAAGATTTTATTTTTAAATTTTCTTCTTAATGTTAATTTATTTTTTGAGAGAGAGAGGCAGAGCATGAGCAGGGGAGGGCAGAGAAACACAGAACCTGGAGTAAGGCTCCAGGCTCTGATCTGTCTACACAGAGACTGATGTGGGGCTCGAACTCATGAACTGTGAGATCATGACCTGAGCCGAACTTTAGACGTTTAACTCACTGAGCCACCCAGCCTCCCTAAAGATTTTTTTTTAAGTTTATTTCTATTTTGAGAGAAAGAGTACAAGCAGGGGAGGGACAGAGAGAGAGGGAGAGAGAGAGAGAGAGAGAGAGAGAGAGAGAGAGAGAGAATCCCAAGCAGGCTCCATGCTGTCAGCACAGAGCCCAATGAGAGGCTCAATCTCATGAACTATGAGATCATGACCTGAGCCAAAATCAAGAGTGAGACACTTAATCGACTGGGCCACCCGGGTACCCCTCCCCTATTTCTTAATGATTTATCAGGTCAAGGTTTTAAATATAATTTATTTTTTTAATTTACATCCAAGTTAGTTAGCATCTAGTGCAACAATGATTTCAGGAGCAGATTCCTTAATGCCCCTTCCCCATTTATGCCATCCCCCCTCCCATAACCCCCTGTTTTTATATTATTTTTGCTTCCCTTCCCTTGTGTTCATCTGTTCTGTGTCTTAAAGTCCTCATATGAGTGACGTCATATGCTTTCTGTCTTTCTCTGAATGACTAATTTCACTTAGCATAATACCCTCCAGTTCCATCCACGGAGTTGCAAATGGCAAGATTTCATTCTTTTTGATTGCTGAGTAATACTCCATTGTATATTTATATACCACATCTTCTATCCATTCATCCATCGATGGACATGTGGGCGCTTTCCATACTTTGGCTGTTGTCGATAGTGCTGCTACAAACACGGGGGTACGTGTGTCCCTTCGAAACAGCACACCCGTATCCCGTGGATAAATACCTACTAGTGCAATTGCTGGGCCGTAGGGTAGTTCTGTTTTTAGTGTTCTGAGGAGCCTCCCTACTGTTTTCCAGAGTGGCTGCACCAGCTTGCGTTCCCCCCCACAATGCAAAAGAGATCCTCTTTCTCCGCATCCTCGCCAACATCTGTTGTTGCCTGAGTTGCTCACGTGAGCCATTCTGACAGATGTGAGGTAGTATCTCGGTGTGGTTTTGATTTGTATTTCCCTATCAGGCTAATTTTCACGCCTTGGACTTACAAACATTTCTGCTTCCAATGGACTCTGTAACCTAGTTTTTTGTTGTTATTTCCTTGCTTGTTCGTCTTGAAAATGGTCGTGCCTCTCTAATGCTTTTTGCTACTTTGACCTGTGAGCTCATTTTCCATGGCGGGGCTGCGGGGCACTGGTGTCTCTCTGAGACAGTGCCTAGGCTACCACTGTCCCAGGGAGATAAGGTGGTGGGTGCATCAGTCCCTGCAGTCACTCCATACTCAGCAAGACAAACTCCTCAGGTTGGCTCCCCATCCTTTGCCCCAGGGAGAAACTATTCAGGAAGCGTTTTAGATTGGGATTCCTATGGGATGGAGGTTTGAAAAGGGAGCTGTCAGAGAAGGGACTCAACTGTGTGTGTGTGTGTGTGTGTGTGTGTGTGTCCCTACTTGTTTTTCTTAACTCCTCACAAGCACAGAACTACTGAGATTTTTCTCCCGGGGACAACTAGACCACAGGTCTTAGCATGGGTCTTAGCAGGGTTAGCATGGGTCTAGGGAAGTCACTGTTTGTCCCTGACATTGGTTGGGGAGGAATAAGCTCAGAGCCCATGGTTTCTGTTCTGAGTGTTTCCATAGACCGCCTGCCAACTCCTGCCTCTGGCCAAATCCCGCCCCCCCGCCCCCCCCCCCATTCCTTTCACAACCACGTTCCCCCAGGGCTTTTGCATAATTTTATCACTTTTCTCCTGGGTTTATCTCTGGGAAAATCGGCACTCTTGCTGGGTCAGCATCTGAAACTAAAACTGGAATCCATGTATTGGCTATGTCCTGCGTGTCCACTCTGCTAGGTACTGTGCTGGGAGCCACAGGACCCTCACCGAAGGAGGCTGGCTCATTCCTCATCCCACAGGGCTGCTTTCAGACCAGCAAAGAAAGACATTCAATAAAGAGCTGCACAACCAAGTAATTCATAACAATGATGATCAGTTCTGGAAAGGGACAGACTAGGAGCCATGAGAATGTATGGGAGCGCTCATCCTAGGGAAGGCTTCCTGAAAGATGTGATATTCGAACCAACACTAGATAACTAGGGAAATGTTAGCATTAGCCACTGGCGGGGGTGGGGTGGGGGGGGGGAGGTTGGTGGGGGAGGAGAAGAGAAGGAGCATTTGTTAAGGTGGGGGTGTCTTAGGATTTTTTTGTTTTTGCTTGTGTGATTAAAATTTAAATGAATTGCTTGTGTAATTATGGAGTAAAGATTTGGTTAACAGAATAAAATGTTCTTTGTTAAAAAACAGCGATTAGAGGGGTGCCTGGGTGGCTCAGTCGGTTAAGCATCTGACTTCGGCTCAGGTCATGATCTCTCAGTCTGTGAGTTCGAGCCCCGCGTTGGGCTCTGGGCTGACAGCTCAGGGCCTGGAGCCTGCTTTGGATTCTGTGTCTCCCTCTCTCTCTGCCCCTCCCCCGCTAACTCTCTCTCTCTCTCTCTCTCTCTCTCTCAAAAATATATAATAAAACATTAAAAAAAACTTTAAGAAAATAGTGATGAGATGGTTTATTTATTTCATGAGCAGAAGCAGTAAGTGTATATTTTTTCACCGATAAGTGTCAAACATGTTTCTTGGCACCAAAACTGTTATTTGAAGCGACAAAAGAGTTATCATAGCAGCCAGTATGTAGGGTGTCATGGACGAGTGACAGAAGGTGGCTCAAGTAACTCAGCAAGGGTGAGCGATGCTGAAGAGACGTCTTCCTCACCGGCAGTGGTGAGGGTTTGGGGG
The DNA here is from genome assembly GCF_016509475.1 of Prionailurus bengalensis. NCBI lineage: Eukaryota > Metazoa > Chordata > Mammalia > Carnivora > Felidae > Prionailurus > Prionailurus bengalensis. The sequence continues at coordinate 12,124,551 of NC_057350.1, forward strand.
CCGCATTCTGAGAGCAGCGGGAGGGACGCATGGGCCAGGTTGAGCCGGAGTGTGGGAGGACTGAAGCTGTTGTTTTAGAAGAGGATTCCAGTTGCTAAGGACGAGGACGCGGAAGCACTAAAAGGCTGCTGATGCGGCCTCCGCTCCATCAGCGTGACGACCCCAATCTGCCCAATCACACATTTCCCACGCCACCTCCCCATGACTGCCTGTTGCCTAGACAGACTATATAGAACAGAAAGGGAAAAGGACCCAGGAGGGGACGTGCCCATTGAGGTTTCGTAGAGGAAGCGGAGCTGGCAAAGGAAGCTGAGAGGTGGCCAGAGAGACGGAAGAAATGCCAGGACTGTGTGGCGTCAGGTGGGAGCCGAGAGAAGGGTGTGCTTTAGGAAGAAGAGGGAAACAGATTGCGTTGGACGATGTCAAGATGTCAAGCAGAGGACCAGAGTGTGTCTGTTGCATTTTAGAGCCTGGAGATCGGTGAGGATCTTGGCAACGCTGGGTCAGCGGAGTGTGGGCAAGAAGCGTAAGCCGGGGGGCGGGGGAGGTGGGTGGACCAATGGGGGGAGGTGAAGACAGCAAGGGGGGCTCTGTGCGCCTTCCTACGTATGTGCACCCACGTATGTCCAGACGTGATGGCTCCACGTTCTGGATTTTTCTAGCATGGCACCCTTGAAAAAAGAAAATGTAATTCTTTCTCACGAAGGTAATTCACAAAAAAACACACTTATGTAGACTTGAACTTTGTGATTTTCACATAAATCGTGTACATCAGAACAATTATCAAGTTAGGACCCCTTGTCGTGGTTTTTAGTTGAGAAAGTGTTGTTTTTTTCTTTTGTTTTCAAGACACAAATCCAACTCGTGCTGAATAGTCTAGGAGCCCGGCTATTTCTCTGTAAACTCCTGACACACCGAGGACCGAGCTGCGACTTGGTGGGAAATTCCTGAAGCGGGTTCCCACATGTTTGGAGCCGTGACCCATAAGCGGGCAAGAGCATCTGTGTGGAAGAGAAAAGAATGATCCTGGCCTGAGGGTTTCTGAGGTGACTGGTAGGAGGGTGAGTCACTCCAGTACTGGAGGCCCCTTCCTACCCAGGCCCCCGGGATGCAGGAGGAAGGACGGCTGGATTGAACAGCAACGAGGAAAAAAGTTGGCCAAGTGAAGAAACTGCTCAGCTTTCACTGAGTCATCATCTGGCAGAGTCCGACACGTCTGTGGGGGCTGGATCTCTTCTGTATTTCTCGGTCTGGAGTTTCTTGAGTTGCTCCATTCTGTAAATTCTGTGTCTGAGTCACTGGACATGATTGATTTCCTCTGCCCTGCATTTACAGCTTTACTTATTTAATGGCTGTTTGGAAGTAAAAGTTACACACAGCACATGCATGCACACACACACGGACACACACCAAGTAAATCAGTACTTACCCTTACCATGTGCTCTGCCTGTTCTATTCTCTATTCTATTCTATTCCATTCCATTTCATTCTTTCTCTTCTCTTCTCTTCTCTTCTCTTCTCTTCTCTTCCTTTCCTTCTTTCTCTTTAATGCTGTATGAGACTCACCAAAGTGATTTCATGACCCACTAATAGGCTCCAAACTGCAGTTGGGAAAACACTGATTTGGAGAGAGGCACAGGAAACCCAAGGCCACCGTAAGCAAAAAGGTGATTCAAATCAAAATCTTCTTAGGGTCAGATTAGCCATGCAGCGAGGGGCCCTTTCCTGCCAGCTGTCCTGGCAGGCTGCGAGGCCCTGTGTCTCCGCGTTCCTACGTGGGGAGGTGGCTGTGTGTCATGTGTCCGAGCCGCAGCCCGGGCTGTGGCCCCATCTGAGCCAAACACACCCTGCCTCTGGCCCGCTCTGTTTTAAAGCCCCACTTCGGGACTTCCTGTGCCTCCCTCTAAGCCAGTGTCTTCCAAAGGGCAGCTTGGGACTTATTAGTGGGTCATGAAATCACTGTAGTGAGTCACAGATAGCCTTAGGGAGAAATGGAATGGAATGGCATAGAAGGAAAAAAGCACAATAGAAAATAGCCCGGCACTTAGTGCATAATATGATAAATACTGACCTGTTTCAAGTGTGTATATTGTGTATGGTGTGTGTGTGTGTGTGTGTGCGTGTGTGTGTGTGTGTGTGTGAGTGGGTGTATTGGGCTGTAATCAGAAGTGGCTCTATCCTGAGGCCAATGAAGCTTGGACTTCAGGGCCACTAGCCCCTTGCAAAGCCCTGCCCCTGTTTTGGTATTTGTAATGCCATTTCGTGTCATTTTTCTTAAAGACGAAGACGGTTGTGGTGCCGCTTCGCTCCCCGTGGGTCACAGGCAAACACAAAAACTACAAAAGCCCACGCTCTCACTCGCTTTCCACACAGCAGCCAGCGCTGTTTGGCCAAAATGCAAATGCCATCCGCCTGCTCCCTTGCCGGAGGCTTCTGGGCTCCCGTCACCCTTGGAATGAAACGCAGACTCCTCCCCGGGCCGAAGGAACCTGCTCTTGCCCCGCTTAGTGCTCCAGTCTTTGGGCCACTCCTCATGCCCACGAGGCTAAATTAGTGTCCGCCCTTGACCTCTGTGTTCCCTCCTCCCTGTGGGAGTGTGCGTGCAAATGCTGTTCCCTGTCCCCCAAAGACCCTTCAACTTCCTCTTTTCTGGCTCCTCCTTCCCTTCTTGGACTCTGCTTAGCTGTCCCTTCCTCCGGGAAGCCTTCTGCTCCCCAAATGTGGGCCAGGTGACCCCCCTGTAAAGCCCACGGCACCCTGCACTTCCGCCATCAGGGCACTGAGACACGCTGAGGGTTTACTTGCCCTGGGCTGTGGTTCCCTGGCTCATCCCGTGCCCACCACACAGCACCACTGACCGCGCTCTTACTCATGCTGGTGTTGCTGGTGCTCCCCACCTCCTGAGTCACGTGCCCAGCCCAACCCCAAGGGTCGGGAGCTGTTAGCACGTTCCCCACTTCACAGGTGAGAAAACAGAGGCCCAGAGGGGACAAGCAGCTTGCTCAAAGTCACACAGTAAGTGTGAATCCAGGATTCTACCTTTGGGGTCTGGCTCTAGAGCCCCCTTTGTGACCACCTCGTAGAAGGCATTCGGTGAGAACAGGTTAAACAGATTGTTAAGAAAACAGAAAACACGAAAGCTATATGCAACCTTAGCTGATCTTCGAAGGTGGCTTGGGGCACCTGGGTGACTCAGTCAGTTAAGTGTCTGACCCTTGACTTTGGCTTAAGAAGTCTCGAGATCATACTCAGGAGAAGAGAGGGAGATTCCAAGAATACATGTCCAGGGAGCGCACATTCTGGGTCATGATATGATTATGATGGGCCTGGGCCAATCACGCTTTGAGCTCCAGAGGGAAAGGGGCCCCAGCTGACTTCTGGGATCTGGAATGAACGGCTGAGCGAACCATGTTGATTCAGAGCTCCTTGTACTTCATGAGAACTGCCCCTGTCCTCCAGACCTGGGGGTGCGGAAAGGCTTGCTTGCCTCTGAATCCGGACTTGGGCTTTTAATCTCTTTCAAGAATTAAACTCTACCTCAACTGTCCTGACATGTGCAGTAACTACAAGCAGTTTTACAGGAAAGCAGGTGCACCGTAAGCAAAAGAATCCTACTTTAAGCAAATACGTGTCCTTTCCTGGTCTTATTTACTGTATGAATGGTAATGGTGCATTTTGCATAAATCCTCTAATACATGGATGTATAAGGAAGTACATACAATAATTTTTGAATGACATTTATTTGCAATGAACTGATTGTAGGGTAAGACAACCGGTTACTATTTAGATACATTTGTTCATCCTTTTTTAAAAAAGTATTTATTTATTTTGAGACACAGAACACATGCTCTGTGTTGGGGAGGAACAGACAGAGGGAGAGAGAGAGAGAGAGAGAGAGAGGATCCCAAGCAGGCCTCACACTTGCGAGCCCGACGCAGGGGTCGAACTCATGAACCGTGAGATCATGACCTGAGCCGAAACCAAGAGTCGGATGCTTAACCAACTGAGCCACTCAGGTGCCACGATGCATTTGTTCATCCTTAAGACAACTCTTCAGATTGGGTAGACCACATTTTAAGACGGCTGGGTGAGATACGTGGCGAGTCTAGGGGCCAGTTAACTTGACCCCTTAAGACACCTCTAACTGAGGGAGCCTGGGTGGCGCAGTCGGTTAAGCGTCCGACTTCAGCCAGGTCACGATCTTGCGGTCTGTGAGTTCGAGCCCCGCGTCGGGCTCTGGGCTGATGGCTCAGAGCCTGGAGCCTGTTTCTGATTCTGTGTCTCCCTCTCTCTCTGCCCTTCCCCCGTTCATGCTCTGTCTCTCTCTGTCCCAAAAATAAATAAACGTTGAAAAAAAAAAAAAAAGACACCTCTAACTGCCCGTGTCCAGCTCTAAGGCTCTAAGTCAGGGGTGTCTTAGACTAGGCTCTTTGCCTGGGGAGCAGAGCGTGCTTCTCGGTCAGATTGCTATCGTCTAACTGAAGGACTGATCCGGCACCCCAGGCCATGAGGTGTCCCCGTGCAACTCTAGGCCAGCCAACAGCAGAACTGCCCCAGCCTTGAGTGTATGAAGCTTCAGGGAGAGAAGGGGAAATCAAGAGGGAAGAGAGAGTTTTCGAGACTGGATTTGCCGATGCCTTGGGGTAGCTCTTATTATCATCTGCAACTTCCCATTCCATGCCCAGAGACCTGACGTGGCCTCTTTAGGTGGCCACTGTGTCCTCGCCTCATGGACTTCCTTCTGTGTCTTTAGCTATGTGAACTTGCATGACTTTCCCTAGAGGTGGCTGCGTCTGCCCTTTCTGTCAATCTGAGCAAACCAATATGGCGGCAGACAAAGACCTTTGAACCATGGGTTTATCACCACGGGAGTTAAAAGGAGTATAGGTGAGCGAACGTTTAGAAAACAGTGGAGACACATTTAAAAATATACAGCTTTTTAAAAGTTCACAAAATTAAAAAGAGCGGGGGGGGGGGGGGGCTGTGATGAGGGAGCCTAAGGCAAGGTGAGGACAAAGAACAAACTAGCACCCCCGCCCTCCGCCCCCCATGGGATATGTGTGATATTTTACCTGTTCAAGAACAAAGGAAGGAGGAAAACAAATGTTAATAGGACATGAGTCTCCATCAGTTTACAAATGTCTTGGTAAATTATAAGAAGAAACGATAATTATAAGAAGAAACATATATATAATTATAAATTATAAGAAGAAATGATACCTTATTAATAGCCTCATCTCCAGAAACCTATAGACTCAGTTTCCTGGAGCCCCAACATCACCCTCCCCTCCATAGTGATGTGGGGAACAAAGACAAGAAGGAAATGGCAGGTAAAATTAAATTTCTTTATAATCTGCAGCCCATTGACAGATACTTGAGGCAAATACAGAGTATACCATTTCTCCAGGACCCCCTACTTTCTTTTTTGTTTGTTTTTGAGAGAGAGAGAGCATGGGAGGGGCAGAGGGAGAGGGAGAGAGAGAATCCCAAGCAGGCCCTGCACTGTCAGTGCAGAGCCTGATGCGGGGCTCAAACTCACAAACTGTGAGATCAGGACCTGAGCCCAAATCAAGGGTGGGATGCTTAACAGGCTGAGCCACCCAAGCACCCCTCCCTACTGTCATAATAGTTAATGCCTTACTTGAGGGAAAACAACCTTAGCTTGACAGTATCAAGGCTTCTGGTATGCCAGAGTCCTCTTTAGCATAAGAAAGTCCTTCTGGAGGCCTCCCTTTTGCCTCTACCTCCCCAAACTCCATAGTATATAACCAGTCACTCTTTACAACCCCAGTGCAGCTCTTTCTGCCTCCAGGTCCTGTCCCCACGCTTTAATAAAATCACCTTTTTAGCACCAAAGACGTCTCAAGAATTCTTTCCTGGCCATCAGCTCCAGACCCCCACCACTCCAAAACCCCATTGGCTGTTATAGGCTAAATTGTATTCCCCCCCCCCCCCCCCCCGCAATCCATATGTTGAACTCCTAATCCCCAGTATCTCACAACGTGACTGTAATTGAAATAGGGCCTTAAAGAGGTAATTAAGGTCAAATGAAGTAATTAGGGTGGGTCCCAATCCAAAATGACCGGTGTCCTTATAAGAAGAGGAAGTTGGGACAGGACACACACAGAGGGAAGACAGAGAGAAGTTGGCCATCTGCAAGCCAAGGAGAGAGGCCTCAGAAGAAATCAACCCTGGTGACGACTTGATTTCGGACTCCTGGCCTCCAAAATGGTGAGAGAGAGTATGTTTCCAGTTCCCATTGTTGAAGCCTCCCAGTCTGTGGCACTTTGTTATGGCGGCCCTAACACAGCGGCCATCTTGTGTTTCATAGCAACTTTTATGCTGGGAAATGGCTCCCTCTGCTGGGTCTTCATGCTACAGCCAAATGCCCTGAAAACAATGAATTTCCTGTTCAGAATTAAAAACAAAGTACTTAGATGCTACTTTATAAAATGCTTTATAGAATCTTTACAGAATTCTTCACCCGTAATCAGGGCTGATATTAAAAAATATACAGCAACTGGGGTGGGTCCCTACTGTGCCAAGCAGAGGATGCTGGTCTGTGAGGACGGGGTGGGAGGTCTTGGGGGAGGGCTGCTTGGCCAGGGCCCCGTGGGGAGGACAGGGGTTGGAGGAAAATTCTGCACCAACCTGTATGGGAGGTGCAACTTCCCAAGCTGAAGATCAGCTTGTAATAATATAAATATAGTTTCCTAATGCCTCCTTATGAAACTGTAGATCTTTGGGGGCTCCTGGGTAGCTCAGTCAGTTAAGCTTCTGACTCTTGATTTCGGCTCAGGTCATGATCTCACAGTTTGTGAGTTCGATCCCCACTTCAGACAGTGTGGGGTCTGCTTGGGATTCTATCCCTCCCTCTCTCCTTGTCCCTCCCCCATGCTCTCTCTCTCTCAAAATGAATAAACTTACAAAACCACCACCACCACCACCACCACCACCACACCCTGCAAATCTCTAACCTCGTCTAGTGCTTCCAGAAATAGTCCACAAAGAATACCCTTTTGTGAGCAGGAAATCACTGTCCTGTTGGTCAACACACATCCTTTGTAAATTGGATTAATGTTATTTATTTTTATTTTTTAAACATTTTTTAGAACGTTTAATTTTACTTTTGAGAGAGAGAGAGAGAGAGACAGAGCAGGGGCAGGGGAGGGGAGAGAGAGAGGGAGACACAGAATCCCAAGCAGGCTCCAGGCTCTGAGCTGTCAGCACAGAGCCCGACGTGGGGCTCGAACTCACGAACCGTGAGATCGTGACCTGAGCCAAAGTTGGACGCTTAACCCCTTAAGCGTGACCGGCTGAGCCACCCGGGTGCCCCAGTCAGATTAATGCTATTAACTGCACTCTCCTTGTCATGGTCAAGTTGCACTGCTAGAGCTGTGAGCCGGACAGCAGGTCTGGACCAAGTCTGGTGCACCGCAGTCAAGATGTCAGGCTTTCTCCACCACTCTCAGCCTGTGCTAATGCTATGAAACAGAAGCAATCCACACAGCTTGGGCTCCAAAAGCTCTCTCGAGCATGGAAAAATCAGCCACTAGAATTGTGCTTGGCGCACCTAGGAGGTACCCCAATAAACGTTTGGGAATAAATGACGGAAAGGTGACCAGACACCATGAAAAGAAAACACCGGCAGCCGTGTATTCCAAATGTGGGTAGTCCCTTGCCTGTTGTAGTTGGCCTCTATGGCGTGAGGATTTTTCTTCTCTTGTACAGTCTGGGAAGCACGTTTTTGTAGCATGCCCAGAGTCCATGTCTTTCGGATGCAAACGAGAAAAATAGGGGTGTGAGCGCCAACGAGGCTGGCCCATTCGGCCTCAGTTTCCGCCACCCAGCCCGATAAGGGGACCCGGCCTGTGATATAGGGACTTTCCTGATATGTCCTGGCTGCACGGAGGGGGGAGTGGGGTCAAACCATTCCCTTTAGAAGGATAAGGCGGCTTCTTCTGACTCCTCTGCTGAACCTTCCATTCATTCCATCATGCACGTCTTCCGGAAGCATTTACTGAGTTGTATCACCTGTGCCTGGCACGCATAGGGCTTCAGGCAGTGAGCTGGCGGGGGGGGGGGGGGGGGGGGGGTGGGACACGTACCCTCCTCTCTAGGAGCTTACACACTCATCAGAGAAAGACATTTCCGCAAATGCTGTGATTGTGATGAGGCTGATTAAGGAGGAGCACAGGGTGACGTGCAAATGGAAACCGAGCAAGTTCAGCTGGGAGAGGCTGGGGAGGCTTACCCGGGGTCAGTCACCTGTAAGGTGAGACCCCTGGCGGTGGCGTGGAGAAGCATTTCAGGAAGACCGAACAGCCCGAGTAAATGCCCAAGGAAGCTCATGCCATCGGGACAGGGCGGGGTGGGGGGCGGCGGTGCATGGGGGCTCAAGCCCAGCCTGGGCCATTTTACCCAATTCCCATGGAGGCGTCCTTTTCACGCCAAGCCCACAGCGGGGCTGTCCTGGCTCAAAGGACACATTTTTCCTTCACGTGCCCAAGTGGCCTTGGGGGCCGGCGGGTCCTGAAGTCTGGCTCATTCAGGGAACTGAAAGTTTGCCCAATCATGAAGAGCTAAAGCCTCTTTGCCAGCTACCGGTTGCTTCCCATAGAGGACGGTCCTCCTTGTCACCTGTTCCCAGTCCTCGGCTCTCCATTCAGGTAAAACCAGTTTCCATCCTTTGGGCCCTCAGGGAGATGTCACTGATTCTCTGTTGTCCTAGGCGCCTGCAGGTCAGTGACTCTAAAAAGGAGGCAGGGGTCACTGAGGGTGGGGTGGAAAGGAGGAGAAGAGAAGGCTAGCAGGGTAAGACACATGGAAGGCAGGGACAGTTGACAACGGGCTGTGAATCCACCGTCATCACTGGGTCTGGGGAGGGGTCTCTCCGGATTCCAGCCAGGATTAGCTAAGCCACTGCTGCCGTTGTTGAGGCTCGCTGCACAACACTTTTTCCAGGAATGTGTGCCATGTAGACATTTCTGCTTTTCTGCTCCTGTCCATGCTCGGTGGTTGCCTCCATGGCGTGACCATCAGTCCCGAGCCGGGCTGGCTTCCTCCCATTTGTTTCCTCCTCCTTGGCCTTGGCTTCTGAGACAGTGCGGAACTAACGGTGTCGATTCTGATCACGTGCAAAAAAAACTGGATAACCCGGGTCAGGCCTTTCTTTCTCAACTTCTAACTAGCTGCGACTCCGTGGTCATCACTCAACCCTGAAAAACATGCTTTCCCGAGTATGAGAAGATACTGTACTTAAAATTTGAGAAATTCCTTGCTTACACAATATATTATTATTTTTTTCTTTTTCTGGCAGCTGCCTCGTGGTTCAGATGTCAGATCTTAACTTTTCCTTCCCCAAAGGGTCAAGCCAACTCTGGTGTCTTATTCCATCTGGGTCTTTTCTGACTGCTACCCAGAACCCAAAGTTCACAGACACTTCCTCCCATCTCCCTTGTATCCAGGCTCTTTCCTTGGGCTCTGTCCTAAAATAACTCAGCTGTCATCTCGAAGACGTCTGATCACCCCAGCCAGTATCATTCCTGTTTTCTGTATGGAGACCATACTTTTTCCCTTGACGCATCAGCAAGTATTTATGTGCCCAGTATTCTGTTTGGGGGGGGTGGGTACAAAGACCGGAAAATTGATCTTGTCAACTAAAATCAAGTAGGCATATTCGAATATAGGGAAGCGTGAGTTATGCAGCCCAGAGCCCCTTGGCACTGAACAGTGGCTCCCTACCTCTTTCCTCAGTGATGCACAGGGCACCTATTTCCGGATACGACGCATTCCCTGGGCTAGCACTTCCTCTGTGCCTTTGTCCAACCGAGAGAACCTATGGAATTTAGGGAGTGGTGGGATATTATCAAAGGGACAATTTTAAATGTTCTATACTCTATTTGTAGGAAGTGTCATCATTTCGAAATGGCGATGCTTAGTAACAGATCGCCACATCACACCTTATCCTGGGCCTCATCCAACAGCGGCTTGGGTCACGGCAACTGAGGATGGCTGGCAAAGACAGGGCCATTTTCTGCCTACGGCTCACGCTCCAAAGAAATGAGCCATGTTCTCAGACTGCCTTTGCTTCCAATCCGCTGATTGCAACCGGCAGAAAACACCGTGCTGAGACACGAGCTCTCGAAAAGGGGCAGTCGCTATCATGTTCGTGGTTGACCGAGGTCCATCCCTACTCAGGAGGACCGTGTGAATGTGCACGTGTCTGCATATTCAAGCCTGGAGGCCAGAGCTGTCGTTCTGGGCCTCTCTGACTCTCAATTTCCTTGTGCTGAAATATGTGGATCTTAATTCCTATCTTGCAAAGGCTGTTGTGGGAATGCAAGAAGAATACTTCCGCGAGAGCCCTCAGCACTGTGTTGGCATTGAGGGCACTGAGCGGTTGGTTGCTCAACAAATATTTGCAGTGTGGAAAAAAAAACATTATTAACTTAAAGAGTCTGTTGTGTAATTCTCAAGTGGAAGTGTCGAAATAGGTATCATTGTTTGATGGGCTTCAGTTAATCCTGTATGTTCCTTGCTTCCTTTCCTTCCACTAGGAATCGTTCTGTGGGTGAGCTCTGTTGGCTGGGGGCTATGATAATTAGGCCAAGGTCATGCATCTGTCCCCTGTGGGCCAGTTAGCTCAGCTTGGTGCCATGTCCGTACACATTGATCTTAACCTAGCTGGCCGGCTCACAAATGTGTGGCCACATCCCAGAGGACATGAAGGGGACGGGTTTCTGTGAATCTGGCAAATACCTCTTGCCTGCTGGAGAAGCAATGCCCCAACTGCTCTGTTATGGTCATTGTGACCTGAAGGTGGCGCTGTTTCCCAAGGAAGAACCGCATGTGGCTGCTGGAGCGTCAGGTTAAAGGACGGGTGAAGTGATAGACTGTCATCGGAATTGGAGAGAATCTGCAAAGTAATTTGATTCAATTCTCCTTTCTTAAAGGTTTATTTTATTTTTGAGAGAGAGAGAGAGAGAGAGTGTGCAAGCAGGGGAGGGGTGGAGAGAGAGGGGGACGGAGGATCTGAAGCAGGCTCTGCTGACAGCATCGAGCCCGACGTGGGGTCTGAACCCACAAACCGTGAACTCACGGCGTGAGCCAAAGTTGGACGCTCAACCGACTGAGCCACCCAGGTGCCCCTCGGTTCTCTCACTTTCTAGGCAAGGAAACTGAGACCCAGAGATGTAGGATTCTTCCCTGAAGCCAAGCCACAGAGGTGAGGCTAAACATAGGTCTCCCAGATTATAAACTTTTGGTGATATTTCCAAAGAATTCAATCGTCATTGAATTTTAAATGCCTATTATTCCTAATCACAGGCCAGATTTAAGCTGTTTATTTTATATTTAATTTGTTTTAAAAACACGTTTATTTATTTTGAGAGCAAGAGAGTGAGAGCACCCTAGGGCACAGGCATGTGCACAAGCAGGGGAGGGGCAGAGAGAGAGGGAGAGAATCCCAAGCAGGCTTTGAGCCATCAGCACAGAGCCCGATGTGGGGCTCAATCCCACAAACCATGAGATCATGACCTGAGCCGAAATCAAGTCAGATGATTAACCCACTGAGCCACCCAGGCGCCCCCCCCCCGCCCCTTTTTTTAGAGAAGGGGAGAAGGGGAGAGGGAGAGGGAGAGAGAGAATCTTAAGCAGGCTTCATGCTCAGCACAGAGCCTGACATGGGGCTGAATCCCACGACCCTAGGATCATGACCTGAGCTGAAATCAAGAGTTAGAGGCTCAACCAACTGAGCCACCCAGGCACCCCTGGTCCGGTTTTTATTATAAGAAGCATTTGTATATATCTGTGCCTAACAGATGATTTATTTTCCTTTTCCATACTTCTGAAGGAAGAAAAACAGCGGGCATGGGTGGAAATTTATTCTAGTCTACTTTTTTTTTTTTTAATGTCGGTAAGCATGAGTTCTGTTTAAATTATCACACCCGAGACTGCATGTAAATTTTAAAAGGTGTTCACGCATAGCAGCCTGATCATGAAAAGGACTCCGTGGTAGCTATTTTCAGCTCCTTTCATAATTCGTAGAACATGAAGCATATTAGGGATGGGATGTCACAGGTACGTTCCCAGACTCTGAATTCAATCTTTGAGAAGGTTTCCTCCGAGAAAACAAGTTTTTGTTTGTTTGTTTTGGTGAGCTTTTGCTGACTTTCTGGGCATAGAAGTGAGGAAAGTGTCCTATGCTTTAATGGTGAGCACCGTCAAGGCGTGGTCAGTGAGGGTCCTCCAGGCGTTCAGCACCTGTCGCACGGAATTCAAGGCCACCAAAAAAGGCAGGCACGCACCTCCGCTCCTGGCACCTGTTAACACTTGTGTCACCGCGCTGATGACATCATCTCTGTGCCAGCAGGTACCGTTTCCTCTCTTCCGCGGGGAGAGGTGGTTTTTATTATCCTTGTATTCGTTTTTGTTTGTTTGTTTCCTTCAGAGGTAAGGGAGCTTTAATAAGAACAGTTTCTGAAATACGGGCCTACTAGCTTCAGGATGACTGGCTTTCTATTTTCTGGAAAATATTGTTTTATCAAGTAACTTAGATCCCCCCGCCCATTGGTACCTTCCTTTGAGATCACAGAATTGCGGGATCTTCAGGTTGTGATCTCTTTATTTTTACCTTTATCTGTGCTTTCTTAAATACTCCCTTTGCCGCGGGAGCTGGTTCGTTAGGAAGGCAGAATCTGGAGCCCACCTCGCACCTATGGGATGAGCAGGTGAGTCGCGCGCCCGTGAGCATCCGGGGAGCACCAGCCGGCGGATCTACTGGGCGAGCCGCTCAACTGCGCCAGGTTCCCTTGGTTCGGTCTCCGCTCTCAGGTCAGAGTTTTGCTTTTGCCCACGTGGTCACTGCTAGTCACGCCATGCCACAGATACTTCCTAAGGCCCGTGGAGCAGCGGGGTCTAGTCTGAGGGCTGGGAGTAAAAATAAAAGTCCTTGGCCTTGTGGAGCTCATGGGGGAGGGGGCGGAGAATGAAAATAAGCTTTACTTATTTGAAAAAATTTTTAATGCCTATTTTTTATTTTTGAGAGAGAGAGAGAGAGAGAGAGAACGTGAGCGGGGAAGGGGCAGAAAGAGAGAAAGACATAGAGCCTGAAGCAGGCTCCAGCACAGGGCCAGATGCGGGGCTCAAACCCACGAACTGTGAGATCGTGGCCTGAGCCCAAGTCAGGACACTTAGCCGACTGAGCCACCCCGGTGCCCCTAAACTTTAGTTATTTAGAATGCATGGCGTGTCACACAGTGATAAGCTCTGGAAAGGAGGCAGGCAGGATGAGAGTGTGGGAAGGGGTGAGGCGGTGTATGCATGGTCAGGGAAGGCCTCTTCAGTGGGGGGGGGGCCTCTGAGCAGGGAGGGGTAGGAAGCGGAAGGGGGGCCACGTGGAGGGCCTGGGGCCATCCCCCCTCCCTCTGAAGTCGCTGTATGCCGGGGTTGCCAGGTTTAGCCAATAAAAAATACAGGACACCCCATATTTCTGAATTTGAATTATATGCTGCATTTCAGATGGACAATAAATGAGATTTGGGTATAATAAACTTGTGTGTAATATTGTAAGTATATACTATTTAGAATATGTCCTGGAGCACAGTACGTGTACCAAATTATAGTACGATTTTCCGTTTGTTTGTTTTCATGTTTATTTTATTTTTTTTTCAACGTTTTTATTTTATTTTTGGGACAGAGAGAGACAGAGCATGAACAGGGGAGGGGCAGAGAGAGAGGGAGACACAGAATCGGAAACAGGCTCCAGGCTCTGAGCCATCAGCCCACAGCCCGACGTGGGGCTCGAACTCACGGACCGCGAGATCGTGACCTGGCTGAAGTCGGAGGCTTAACCGACCGCCACCCAGGCGCCCCTTATGTTTATTTTTGAGAGCAAGCCAGCGAGCCCAAGCGGGGGAGGGGCAGAGAGAGAGGGAGACAGAGGATCCGAAGCAGACCTTGCGCCGACAGCAAGAGAGCTTGAATTCTGTGAATTCAAGCTGTGAATTCAAGAGGGCTTGAATTCACAAATCAACGAGATCATGACCTGAGCCGAAGTTGGACACTTAACTGAGTGAGCCCCCCAGGTGCCGCTCTAGTGTTTTAACATTTGGGACACATTTATAACTAAGAGATTACATTACTCACCTGATGTTCGAATTTAACCGGGTGTTCTGTATTTTATCTGGCGAGTCTCCGGGTGACCAATGGCACTGGCGCAGGCCATGGCCGGAGGAGGTGGCTTTCTTAGCTGAATCACCATTACACTTCTCGGTCAACCTTCACCTGGCTCCCTGTGCCTTGGGCAGGGGCACCAGGGACACCGTGGCCGCCTGTGGTCTTGTGGGGCCTGGATGTAGCTCTCCTGAACCTGTCAGGCTAGTCAGGCTAGAATTTCCTGAACTACATAACTCCTAAGAAAGCCTTTGCAAGTAGAAAACATCTTAGCACACATCTAGGTAGCCATTGCTTTGTGAATGTCTCATGCCCGGCCCCTGGGGGGAAAAATGCTAATCATTCCTTTGTCTCATGTGTCCAGGAGAAACCCATCATGTATTTTGCGGGCAACCCCAACACCATGCAGTGTCTGCAGTTTTCCAAGTGCCCTTCTTGATGTGGGATGGGCAGCCTCTTCCCGAAAGAGTCTCTGGTGGAACATCTGTGGGTCTGTGCTCAGAGTCAAGCCGTTAACCTTCCAAATTTAAATATGGGGAAATCCTCCCCCCTCCCCCCCCCCCCCCGCCTTCATCCTACTCTGTCTTATTTATTTATTTTTTAAAAAACCATACCAGTTGGCAGCGATGTGGCTGCTGCAGTAAAAACAGTGTTACATCGCTTTTTGGTAATTACCTCCAGGGGAGCCCAGACTTGGAGAGAAGGTTCTAGAACTGGAAGCTTTTGTGTCTTCTAATTCGGGAATGATGACGGTCAACAGACCCCCTGGCCTAGAGAAGATAACCTGAGGGGCCACTTTGCCGGCTTCCCTCTCTTGTGCCTCCAGACACCTGCCTTTGCAGGTTAAAATAATCAATCATCCCCAATAAAAACAAACGTCAGCTGCATTTTGCGAAAGCAAGCCCCGCCAGTGAGGGGTTCCAGCTGAGTTCAGGAACAGCCCTTCCTCTTCGCATCCTGACGTGGGACCTCCCGGCTCGGCAGCAGGAACTCCGTCAACCTGTCGCCATGAGTCTGTAGGTCTGGAACCGCAAATGTGACGGTTTCCTGGGGCTGGAGGGGTGGGGCAGCAAACTGCGTCTGCAGAAATATTGTGTACAAATAACACCAACATTGTGAACTCAGCTTCACAACAGTCTTAAATACGTTGATTCTCAACTGCCCCTGGAGCCAGAAGTTTTTCCCAAGTAGTTAGGGATATACTTTATCTTGGTTTCTCATGCTCTGTTTTCAGCGCAGAAGTAAGAAGGTTGCTGTTTCCAGCAATTGGTGGCTCCACTGGAGATGTACGTGAATGCAGACTTTTCTGCTGTTCTCTCCTGCGCTAGGGGCATGTTTGCTGAACTGGCTTGGTTTGTGATTTTAAAAAACGATTTCCAAATTTGGGATCGTGAGATACACTGTACCTTCCGTGTGTGTGTGCGTCTGTGTCTTGCATTTATATTTTTCACATTCTACAGGCTTTCCTACTCATTAGTTAGCACCTGGATTTATACAACCGGGACCCTTTGTTGGAAACGTCAGGATAACAATATAGTCAAATGCTCAATGAAAGTGACGAACAGGAAATCCTACCAGCAAAGATCAAATGAAACCGACCGGCTGACCAGCTAACCGACCGGCTGACCAGCTAACCGACCAATAAGTACATACACAAAAGAAGGAACAGCTACATTGTCGTTCCTCACTGGGATATATCAGGGTGAATTCGAAAACATTTAACATAAAAGCAAAATTAAAAAAAATTTTTTTTCATGTTTACTTATTTTTGAGAGAGAGTGAGAGAGACAGAGTGAGAGCAGGGCAGGGGCAGAGAGAGGGAGACACGGAATCCGAAGCGGGCTCCAGGCTCCGAGCTGTCAGCACAGAGCCTGACATGGGGCTCGAACCCACAAACCGCGAGATCATGACCCGAGCCGAAGTTGGACGCTCAACGGACTGAGCCACCCAAGCATCCCAGCAGATGTTTGAATATAAAATGTAAGTAGGAAGATTGATGGCAATATTAAATATTTTGTTTACATAGTTGTCACATTAAATATGTAAAGTGAAATTACATGTAATTTGCATGTGAACTGTAGACGTGATGCTATTTGTTGCTTTAAAAAAAAATAATTGTTTCCTTATTACAGTCACGATACACACACAGTGTAGGAAATTGAGGACACAGAGATAAGCAAAAGAAAGACAAAATCATAGGAACTGTATAGTAGACGGAGAGGACCTTGGGGAATTTCGGTGTACGTCTTTCCAGTTTTTGTCTATATGCATGTGTTTTTAAAAAGTGGTGTTGCCCAGATCATTTAATTTGTGTATGACACGAGGAAGGGCAGGACAGCCGAATAGACGGGAAGGAAGACGAGCTCTCTCAACGACTCTGATAATGACATACGAAACAAAGAGCCCCTGGACAAACAGAAAGCAGAGTGCCTTAGTTCTCTGCTGCTTTTATCGATGTCACGGTAACAGTCCCTGAGACCCTGAAATTTCCATCGGCACAGCCACTGATATTTTTTTTGCGTGGGCTTAAAAGCACATCTCTGCGTGGTTTCAGAACGAAGGAGTAGGATTTCTTTTTTAGCTGTGATTCATCACAGAAACCTCTGAAAGTTCCATCCTTGTCCTGTTTGAACCTTGCAACTCAATCCCATGGAGTTAGGGGTTAAGACGCTAGCACGCTTTCCTCTGTTTTTCGCAGACGAGGGCACCTGCCAGGAAATGTCTAGCTTCCGGCCTCCTGCATTGGGGGCGCGCACGATGAAGGAGAGGCTAACGCAGCCTCAGGACATTTCCACCCAAGCCAGGGGCACCCCCGCCACGAGAGCCCTTCTAGGTTAAAACCCCGCTGAAACAAAACGTGCGGCAAAGAGAAAGTGAAAAACCTCACGCGTTCGCTCACATCTTGCAAATAACCAGGTAGCAAACGTGCTTCCCAGAAGGGTCTGCAGCGGCGGGCGCGCAGACAGAAGCCGGCGTGGCAAACAGCGAGGACAAAAATAGCCCTGTGCTCCAGCTGGGTGTGTCACCATATTGTGAGGATATTAATTTCACAGTTTTCACAGATAAGTTTAAACATAGGAACATGTCACAAATAAGCAGCAGTCTCTGGGAGGCCCCATCAGCTGGGATTTCACGGTCTGCAATTTTTACATTCAGCCGGGTCCCCAAGGACCAATCAATATTGGTGGCAATTATTCTTAGCGCACAGTCCAAGTGAAATGGGTGTGTTTTCTCTTCTTTTTTTATCAAGGTGGGAGGCTGTGATATAGAAATAAGCAAAGTCCCTGGGGGATGGCAATTGGGCCTCCTACCAGCTGCAAGTTGGGTGTGGGCGTCTGCTTCCTGGTCCTCGGGAATAGCCCCATAATGACCACATTATTTTAACCCTTCCCGCGTGAGCCGTGTTTGAGGGTTAGGCTTGGAAAAGCCTAGCGTGCGTCAAACAAAGAGAGGATGAACAATAAATAAATAAATACATAAACAAACAAGCCAGGGGCACCTCCCGAAGCAGCTGCCGGAGCATTGCTTTATACACAGGTTTTATTCTCCTGGGTGGGGCTGGGGGAGGGTCCAAGTTTGGGTCAGTCGGCACTAACCTCGAGGGATCTGGCTAGCCCTACGAACAAAACCCAAGGCATCGCCGGAGAGAAGAGGGGTTGGAAAAACGGTTTCCTCCGTTGCAACAAATAAGGATTGCGTTTGAACTTCCTAATTCTCGGACGGGGACTTCTTCCGTCTTCAGCCCTGTCCCCAGTTGGGCTTTTCATCCAGTTTGAGTTTTTATCTAATTTCTCACGTAAAATGTCGGGGTGCTAGGGATCTAAAATTTTTCTTTTTTTTTTTTTTAATTTTTTTTTCAACGTTTTTTATTTATTTTTGGGACAGAGAGAGACAGAGCATGAACGGGGGAGGGGCAGAGAGAGAGGGAGACACAGAGTCGGAAGCAGGCTCCAGGCTCTGAGCCATCAGCCCAGAGCCTGACGCGGGGCTCGAACTCACGGACCGTGAGATCGTGACCCGGCTGAAGTCGGACGCTTAACCGACTGAGCCCCCCAGGCGCCCCAGATCTAAAATTTTTCTAAGGTCATTTTCTGTTGTCTGATAAAAACCAAACAAATCAAAACTGTCTCTCCCTGTGTGTTCAAACCACCAGGTCTCCTAAGAAAAATGTCACGGGGAATGAAAATTTCTGGAAAAATGACCAAGAGGTAAGCAGAAGAGGGTCCATAATAAAAACAACCCGGTGGTTCTTTCTATAGACCCCATAGTCCATTCGCCATCTTGGAATTAGGGATTTTTCTCGTAGAATTTGGTTATTTTTCTCTCACATTGAAATGAAAACAGAAATGAATGAAAGGGAAATTTTAGGAGAGCTGAAGATCATAAAAATTGGGGCACCTGGGTGGCTCAGTCGGCTAAACGTTCTGATTCTTGATTTCAGCTCAGGTAACCAACCATCTCATGGTTTGTGAGTTTGAGCCCCGCATGGGGCCCTGTGCTGGCATTAGGGAGACTGCTTGGGATTCTCTCTCTCCTCTCTTTCTCTCTCTGCCCCTCCCCTGCTGGCTCTCACACTCTCTCTAAAATAAAATAAACTAAAAAAAAAAAAAAAATCATACAAATCTATTTGCCCTCTAAAAGTTTTAGGCACATGTGGGTTCTTATCTTTAACTTGGGGGCGGGGGGCTCAGGAGGGAGGTGGGGGTCAACGTGCGAACAGAACTGAGCGCCGTTGAATCTAAGAGGGTATGTCACTCTTTCTCGCCTGAAACAAAGGTCGGGATGTCTTCATTCACCTACAATTCTCTGTTGCCTTGTCAATCACAATTCTTTCAGTTTCTTAGAGGGAGTGGATCAAGGTTGCTCGGAACTGGTGGTTAGAAGTCGGTATTCTAAAGCTCAAAACGACTTTGTCTTCCGCTCCTCCTCCCCCACTTTGAAAATGTGTGAGGATAAAGGTTCCTGATGGCAGCGGTGATTTGTGGTTAATATCATTAGACTTCTGGTTTGGATTAATGCTGCTAATTAGTTTCTGTCCTTGACTTTTTCCAATTAAAGCATAGAGGCCTCGGTGCTAAACACCTGGGCAGATTACCTAATTAGATGACAGAAACATAGACAATTGTTCTCAGGTAATTATTTTAACTTTCACTGCTTGTTTGGTATTAAACACACCCATGAACAGGGCATCGTTTCTACTCTGTGAACCACAGAACAGCTCCTGGGCTAAGAAAGTGGTACTGCCTTCCAAACAGAAAATGTTGAGTCCTTTTTTTTTTTTTTTTTTTTTGGTAAATATGTGCAGAGGGGACAGATGTGGATTGTTTTTCACCCAGACATAGGAGAAAACGCACATGCTTGTGGCGCCCACTCTTTTCCCCACGTGGTCCTTTGAGAAGGCAATTTCCTTTGAGGAGTCAAGTAGAACTTAAAACTCTTTGGGTGCACTGCGCTCTTGGGCATTCTGGGAAGCGTGCTTATCCATCCCAAAGCTGAATAGTATTTGGGGACCCCCACTGTGCTCTAAAGGTGGGATATGTTCACTGTCTTAGAATTCAGAATTGAAAACCCAGCTTCTGCATTCTTTAAAAAAAAAAAAAAAAAAGACACAAAGCTACTGGGATCTTTTCCACCACGAGTGTGGACCCCATGGCTCATTCCCAGCACAGGCGTGCTCGAGGGAAGGGTCAGGCCCAGATGCCGCTGAGCAGGAAGCACCTGCACTGAATCCTCCTGGGACCCAGGGAATAGTTTACCCTCGGAAGCGCACTGAAAGCTTGTTGCCACCAACCTTTGTAATTCACGGACCAGCCCAAGGACACCACTGGCCACCTGCGAAGCATGCTCTGCCTTTCCCTACCTCGGCTTTTGCTCTCACTAACTCCCCCCTCCAGCCACACCTTCCACCCCATCTTCATCCCTTGAGACTCTCTTCCTCCTCAGAGACCCCTCTCCCAGGGTATTCCTTCTCCCAAACCTTTCTGAGAACTCTCAACTGATTTATTTCTCTTCCCTTTTTTTTTCTTTCTAAATTTTCAATGTTTATTTACTTTTGAGAGACAGAGAGAGACCGAGTGTGAGTCGGGGAGGGGCAGGGAGAGAAAGGGAGACACAGAACCCGAAGCAGGCTCCAGGCTCCGAGCTGTCAGCACGGAGCGTGACGCGGGGCTCGAACTCACGAACCGCGAGATCATGACCTGAGCCGAAGTCGGACGCTTAACCGACTGAGTCACCCAGGCACTCCTATTTCTCTTTCCTTTGAAGCTCTGTGGCTTTGTGTCCCTTTCCTATGGAGTTTAGTATCCTGTTTAGCATTAACGTTGCTCGAGGTCCCCTCTTAGCTCTCTGGTATTAGCAGCCTCTGGACTCATTTGCTAAGCAAGTATTGACCGAGTGCTTGCTACGTGCTAGGTGGGCACCCTTCTAGACACCGAAGACTCAGTGATGGCAGAACAAATTCCCTGCCCGCATTTGAACTTGCAGCCCGGGAGGAAGCAGCCCAGACAGCAAACCCACCGTGGCGAACCCACCAGAGATGTAATACGGTCACACAGTGATAGCAGCTGGGAAGGAAAGGATATCACTAGGTAGGGTGACGAAGGAGTTAATTCAGAAAATAATAACAAGCACTCACGGAGCAAGCCTTGTTGTCGTGATCGCTACCTCTAATTTGTCGGATCCTCACAATAACGCTATGAATTAAGCACCACTAGTAATCCCATTCTAGCGAAGAGAAGCCGAGGCCCAGAGTAGTTAGGGAGCTTGCCTGGGGTCACACAGGAGTCAACAGCAGAGTCTTGCAGTCTGGCTTCTGAGTCACGCTCTCAGCAAGCTCCACCTGCACTTCCAAGGTCCGTCCTTCCCTCTCCTCGCGGCCACAACCATGCCCAGAGCAGGACCTTGGTGGTGGCAGGCCCTTGATGGACTATGTGGGTCACACGCCCGTGGGCTTCTTCCTCTAAAATGACTCCGGCCTCTGTCCCTTTTCCCCTCCCAACCCGCCACCCTAGATGACGTCTGTAAGATCTTGGACTGGGACACCCGGCTTCTGCCTTTCTCAGTCTGGTCTTCCTGGTTTCCTGCATTTGAGCAGGTGCCCAGGCCTTGGGGGGGGATTTGGCTCTATTGATGAGAGCCCCCCAGCCCTTAGGCTGATTCCAGGGAACCCCAGCAGGGTGTGCGGGGGTCTGGTCAGAGGGGAGCCGGGCTGCTCAGCCTGGGGGCAGCGCAGGAGGGCCCAGCCAAGGCTCCGATGCAGGCAAGAGGCTGCAGGGCCCGTCTCTGCCTGGGAAGCTCATAGACCAGGAAGCCGGCTACCCAACCGGGTGGAATTGGGCTCTGCTGTGACCCTTGGAGTCCCTGGCTGCCACCTTGGACCCAAGTGCCATCTGACCCCGCCTTGTCCTACCACCCCTTTTCATCCTGCCCCGTCTCACCTAGATGTCGTGAGCCTCCCTTATTTTTGCCATCTGGTAACGTGGACGGATGACCCTGAGGACCAGACAAGGGTTGAGGCTCCTCTTGGGCCAGTGATTCCCCGGTCTAAGGCTTCCCTGATCTGTGAAATAGGCCAGTAATAGGGCTGCTGTAAGGATTCAACCAAATGACCGAGCACTGAGCCAAAGGCCTGGATCCCTGTAGGTGCTCAATAAATGCTAAGCCCATCTCTGCTCCAAGAGTCCTCCAGGCTGGCACGTGCGTGGGCTTCCAGGCCAGTCCTCCCGACACAAGTCCTAATCACGGTCACCGGGGCAGCAAACCCTCTTCTGGCCCCTGTGCCCTCGAGAAGACGAAATGCAAATAACTGCCGTCGAAGAAGAAGTTTCCATCAGCTTTCTCCTACATCAACCCCGCGGTCAGCGCCTCATTGTTCCCCCTCGTAAGGGGTCTGAACTTTGGTCCCATCACCCGTTCAAGAGGCTCCCCCCCCGACCCCCCCCCTCCGCAATGGCCTATTTCTGCGTCCCGCTAACGGGATTTCACCTGTCTGCAGGACACGCGCCCCAGGGATCTGCACCCCTTCCCACCACCCACCTTTCGGGCCACAGCGCAGTCCCGGGAGCTGGTTTGGAGGGGTGGGTGCTCTGCGCGTGGGTGACCATGTGACCCAGGAGGGCTAATCAGATTTGCTTCCCCAGGAATTTGGTCCTGGGGCGGAGTCAGGCGCCCCTGGGGGCTGTACTTAAACCTGGTCGTGGCTGCTGTGGACAGTCATCGCCTGCCGTGGGAGAGGCAAACCCAGCCCAGTACCTCCCTTTCCTCTGTTGCACAACACCTGTTCTCTTTGCCAGCGGTCTTATCATCCATGCTGCACGTTTGAATGGGGCTCACCAGCTTCCGCCCCCCACCACCCCATGTGGATGGTTGCTAGTTCTTCTCTTACTTAGCACGGCCCTGGGCTCACAGGTGGAGGTCAGTTGTGGAATAAATGCACGAATGAATGTTGGGGAGAGAGGTCCCAATGCTAGCTCAGGGAATCACTTGGAGAGTATGTTACATGTTGATTCCCTGGCCCCAGCTTGATTTAGTAGATCCCAGGTGGCACCTGAGAATCTGCTTCGTAACAAGATGTTGCAAATGTTCTGCTAGAGCTGGTCTGAGGATCACCGGAGACCAGTCCGCTGTGGACTCCTGGGTGTGGTAACGATACCAGGTCTCACGGAGCATCGCATGCAGCCCACGCACCAGGTCCCAAGCCTATGCCCAGGTCCTTCCACACACTGTCTCACCCTGCCTGAGAGTCCCGTGAGGTGGCTGTCCTCTGCTTGGGCAGTGTTGAGCCACGGGCAGGTTAAGGGCTGGTCTGAGCTTTCTGGCAAGGCGTCCACAGAAATGCTCTGGCCCTTGGGCTCCTTTGAGCACCCTTTCGTTGTTGGGAGAAGTCCCCATATCTTGGGTCGGCTTCTCCTCTGGAAGCACCCAGGCCGTTGCCTTCCCAGCCTTCTTTGCCAATGGGGCACGTTTGCGGGACCCGCCAGTCAGATGTCCCACTCGGGCTTTGGTTTAGGGCTGGCAGACACCAGGAAGCTGAACGTGCACAGGGCGCCTCTGGTTGGGAGGTCAGCGGAGACATCCGGCTCTCGGGGCACAGCCATGGCAGAAGCTCTAGAACCGCATGCAGCGTCTACGCTCCCGGGATGGAGCTGGGGGTCTCTGCCCGGCAAGAGTGGCACAGGGTGTTCACTGCGGCACCCCGTGGGCCGTGCTTTTGGCTGCAGAGCTGATGTTCTGGTCATCTGTTGCTGTATGAGGAACCGCCCCCAGACCCTACAGGCTGAAAACAATGGCAAAATTTTATTTTGCTTGTGAATCTGCCCTTTGGGCAGGACTCCACAGAGACGGTCGTTTTGCTTCCACCCAGCGTAGAGTGACTTGAAGGTGGGGGTCTGGGACCCTCTCAAGCTTGCTCACCTGCACAGCTGGCCGTTGCTGCCGACTTTGGCTGGGCCCTTAGCTGGGGCCAGGGCCAGAACTCCTACGCGTGGTCTCCCATGCGGCTGCCTGGCTTCCTCACGCCATGGCGGTGGGGCGGGGGGTGGGGAGAGAGGGAGCAAGCCGGGCAGAAGCCCTGTCGCCTAGCTTCAGATGCCATGCAGTCACTAAGGCCCACATTCGAGGAGGGGAATTAGACTCCGCCTCTGATCAGACAAATATCCAAGAATTTTCAGCCAGTTCTTAAAACCAGCACAGCTGACATATCTGGTTTCCTACCTTTCCTGGAGCTTCCAAGAAGTAACTAACTAACATACATATATACATATATATATATATATATATACACACACACACGTATATATTAATAATATTATATATATTATATACATATATATATGTATATATATAAAATATATATACATATATGTATATGTATATATATAATATATACATATATTATGTATAATTATATTATATTATATTATAATAATATTATATATACATAATATATGTATATGGTGTGTGTATAATGTGATATATTATATAATTATATATAGTATATATTATGTTCTATATATTTATATATTATTGTATCTATGTATACAATATGTATATAATTATATATATAATATAATATTATACTATATATAATTATTATTATAATATATAATAAATTACATATGCGATATACTATATTATATATAGTATAACATATAACTAATATAATTAATATATCCATATAAATATATATTTATATTTAAGCCATCTAAAGTGGTTTCTATTATCTTTATTCATATAGCTGGTATGGGTGGGGTCAGGCTGCACACCACATCTGTCTGATGCCAAGATCTGTTCTCTGAAGCCTACATTGTTGAGCTCCAGGAGGGCACAAGAACAGAGCCCTTTAATAATAGAGCTATTAATGGAATTATTAATGGCCAATTAATTAACCAATCAAAACTCACACATGTAACAAGCACCTCCCATTTGTCAATCCCTGAAGATACCACAGTGAAACGCTTCCCTGCATTATGTGCACAGTCCGACGAGAGGTACAACAGGCAGTGGGGCTACCTGTGGTGACGGGTGCTAAAACAGGGAAATTTCAGAAACATAGGTGATATACCTAATCCAGATGAATTGGGGATTGAGGAAGTTGTCTTAGGGAAATAACATTAAATCTGGGACTTGATGAATATGAATGAATTAGGCTAGCGGTGGTGGGGGTCATGGCAGTGGTAAAAGAAAGCTCTAGCAGAGAGAACAAGATGTGCAAAGGCCCTGGGGCAGGGAGAGCCCCCCCCCCCACACACACACACTTAGAGGAGTGAAGGGAGTTCTATGTGGCTGGAGCACCATGGGTGAAGAAGGGAGAAGACAGACATGAAGTTGAAGATAAGAGTTGGGAGCAGGTCAAAAAGGGCCTTCAGTAGCCTGTCCCTAATTTAAGGGCCACCATGATGTTGGACGTCAGAAATACTTAAGGAAAAAGTAGAATTATTTGATAAAGTCAGGGACCCACATTTAAATTCCACATATTCAAATCATCATATCGGAATATCATTCGGACACTGCCTCAATTGATGCCCATTCATTCATTCCACATAAATTTCTTTGACAGCCTACTACGTTCCAGGCCAAACCCAGCTCAGTTTGAGAAAAGAATAGCCAGCATGGCAGTGTTTGTTTCTCTGTGACCCGTAAGGGGAATGTTGCTGTCTTCTCAACGGATGTTCCCGTCACCCTGCGGTCGGGAGGAGGTGCCAAATTAGTGCCAGCAGGGTGGTGACAAATGCCAACTGGCCAGGGTCACAGATGTGGTGCCATGAAGCTACCCAGGCCTTACCGTCTTGGCTGTAAGCAGGCGAAGCCAGCTGGCTGCCTTCTTGCTGTGGAAGCCCCAGAACATCAGCATTTCTCCATACTGAAAGGGAACAGCGAACAGGCTTTTGGATTGACGGCTGCAAAGAGGCAGATATGCATGAGAATTGAAGAAGGCCTGATGATGGGTGTAGACGTGTATCCAGACCACCCCCACCACGTCTTCCTGTTTCTAGTTGACTCTGCCATCAGGAGGTTCTAGAAGTTCCCGCTGGCAGGGCACCATGGGAGAGGATGGCTGAATTCCTCTTTGTACAGATGTGTGCACGGGTCCCGGGCCATCAGTTGCAGAAACGAGTGAGAATATAAGGCTAAAGCCCCAGAGATTCATTGCTCGAGATCAACATGGCCAGCACCCTTGGTTCGTCCAAACAAAGAAGGCCAACGCTAGTGGGCAGGCTAGTGAGGGGCTGGCAAACTGAGGTGTCTTCACCGTGCAGGAGCTGATGTCCTGTGCTGTGCCATGTGGCCCACCTGAGAGTCTCACGCAGTAGTTGCCAGTGTATGCAAAGTGGGAACTGACCCATGACTTAACTGATGCAGAACAATAAGGGGAAATTCTTAGTCAGCTTGGGCTGCTGTAACACAGCAGATATCAACACGATACCATAGATGGAGTGACTTAACCAATGGGAAATGTATTTCTCACAGTTCTGGAGGCTGGGAAGTCCAAGATCAAAGTCCAGTCCAGGCAGGCCTCTTCCCTTGACTTTAGGTGGCTAGCGTCTTGCTGTCTGTCTGCTTACATGACCTCTTCTTTGTGCACTCAAGGAAGGAGACAGAACAAGCTCTCTGGTGTCTTTTCCTCTTCTTATAAGGGCGATAATCCTATCGTGGAGGCCTCACCCTCACGACCTCATCCGATCCTCATTACCTCCCAAAGACCTCATCTCCAAATGCCATCACATTGGGGGTTAGGGCTTCAACATATGAACTTGGTGGAGGGGCGTGGGGAAGACACAAGCATTTAGCCCATTACAGCAATGGTGGAATAAGCTTGCTAGCCTGCATGAAGGTCAACCTGTAGGAACTCTCTTTTCATATTCGATCAATCATCTGAGAATTTGAGAGGATCATGTGGAGTACAGGAGTACATAGATTTCGCTTTATTGAGTCCAAGAAGCTGGACAGATTTCGCTTTATTGAGTCCAAGAAGCTGGATAGATTTCATGGGTAAGCCTCAGGATCTCCGATGAAGTGGATGGGATTCAGAGGTTGCAAACATGACACGAGAAAAAAGCAAGTCAGCGTTTAAATATTACAAGATCGCACATAAAATTTTAGAGTTGTGACTTCTCTTGAAGCATGGCAAAGATCTAGCTCAGTCTTGACATGTG
Source organism: Prionailurus bengalensis (assembly GCF_016509475.1). Lineage (NCBI taxonomy): Eukaryota > Metazoa > Chordata > Mammalia > Carnivora > Felidae > Prionailurus > Prionailurus bengalensis. Next base: position 12,151,379 of record NC_057350.1, read on the forward strand.
ACAATGGCTACAGCAGCAGCTGCCCACTGCTGGTCATTTTTAGCTTCCCCCACCCCCTGCTTTGGTGGGGTTCCCTGGGGAGCCGACTCTGAGATGGGAATTTGCAGTCAGGAGTTTTTTGGAGAGTGGTCTTAGGATCATCACTGGTAGTGGGGAGGAAGAGGGAAGGATTGGATGGGGAAGTGGAATCATGATGGGGCGGTTCGGCCACAACCAAGGGCTCAGTCTATCCCACAGAAGGTAGGATGGTCTGTCTGGGTTGTTTCGCTGCAAGGGCGGGAGCCAGACTTTTACCTCCCACATGGAACATTTCTGGATGTGGGCTGCCCCGGGAAGGGGCATGCCCTTGGTCAAGATAGCTATTTTTTTCGTTGAGGGCAATCCCCGAAGAGTGAGTTGGTGAGAGCCACATCAGAGACCAGTGGGTCAGCTCTGCGGGGGGATCTGGGCAGCACAGCACGGCATCTATCACACCACCACCCCTTTCCTTCCTGAGCTGGAGCCATGAGCCACTTGTCATGAGAAGCTGCCCTTGTGCTGCTGTCTGTCTTACGATAGGAGGCTGCTTCTCTTTTACCTGAATCTCCAGCAAAAGTGACAATGAAACTTCAGGGAAGGCTGCCTGTTTCAAAAAAAAATGGGAGAACACATCGGTCCCTTTGGGAGTGAAGAATGTTCATTCCCACGTGACTGATTTGCAAACACTCCACCCACTCCGTTGGTTCCTATGACTTGCCTTCGCCCCTGTTAGTGTTGGGGTGCGTGACCCCCGGGAAGGCATGGGCAGAGCTGGAGTTAGGGGAGCCATTTTGCTCATGGGGTTCTCTTGGAAGGAACCTTTTCTTTTTAAATATTTATTTATTTTTGAAAGAGCACGAGCAGGGGTGGGGTGGAGAGAGAGGGGGACAGAGGATCCAAAGCAGGCTCTGCACTGACAGTGAGCCTGATGTGGGGCTTGAATCCATGAACTGTGAGATCATGACCTGAGCCAAAGTCGGATATTCAACTGACTGAGCCAGCCAGGTGCCCTGGGAGGAGCCTTTTCAACAGGAGCCAGGCTTCTCTGACTACACTGTTCTTCAAATTTATGCCCAGGATGGACCAGACCTGGCGGGAAAGGCTTTTAAATGGAGTTCCTCTCGAGGCGTTGATTCTGCAGATGCCTGCAGTGGATTCTCTTAGTTCTCTGTTGGCTCTACCAGAGCAGTGTCGTGTTGTGTACTTCTGCATAACGTATCCCTCTAAAATTCCATGACGGAAAGCGGTAATTGTGTATCAGTTCTCAGGACTCCGTGGTTTGGGAGGTCGGACAGGGCTCGACGCTGCCGAGCTGGGATGTCAGCTGGGACCACACGTGTGGCTACATTCACTTGGGAGCTTGACTGGGGCTGACATACCCAAGGTGGGTCCTCGCTGCATGGCTTCTCATCCTGCAGGAGTCTGGCTGAGGGCAAGGCAGCTGAGCATCGAGAGCGAAAACAGAGACGGTGAGACCCTTTAAAATCCAGATCTAGAGCTGGCAAGGGTAACCTGCCAACATGCTGTTGGTCAAAGCAACTCATAAGACCAACTCAGAGTCAAGGGGAGGTGAAATAGACCCTTCAGTGGAGGGACAGGAAGAATGGATGGCCATCTGAAATCACTGTAGCCACAATGCTCCCGTTCTATAGATGTCTGATGAACCACTATTAGAAGCAGATAAAGAAAAAGAAAGGCACGTAGCCATCCCCTGGGTCTGGAAGCACCTTTGGGAACCCTTTCCTATGCTTCGTGATACTGGCCATACATGCCCTCGCATAGGTATAGAAAGATAGACTGGCTGTCTCCAGGGAGGAGTTTTTCCAACAAACCCTGGGGAGGAATCCACAATTCTGTAAATTTCAGCATCAGGAGAGTTTGACGTTTAGCTTAACACCCCTATGCATAATTTCATTCAATTGCTCCCAGTTGTGATCATCATCATGGGCGTCACGTCATCATTACTGTCATCAGCAGTGCAGAGCCTTTATTAGGCACCTAATTGCATGTGGTGTGGTGCTGGGAGACGTAGAGCAGGTACAGGAAGGCACCGCGCGGGTCTGCATGGCTGGTGCCCGAGGCTGAAGCAGAGGAGCCAGAACTCACGGGGACGCCAGGCAGGCCAGGACCAGGAGTGAGAACGAGCACCCAAAGGCACGGCGACAAATGGCTTACGTGATGGGAGGCTCAGCGAAAGCGACTCAGCGTCGGAGAACAGCCGCCCAGCATTTTGAGTTCAAGTTCTACTGCTTCTGCCGGTTATCAAGGGTCAAGGTCAGTGTGCAGAAAATTCACTCACAGAAATGGGCCGGGACAGATTCTGATTTCGCTGCCAGAAGCAGAAACAGAGGCAGGACATAAATCTACAGAAAGAGGACGGTGAGATTCACACAGGGCCCAGCTCACGCACCCACATAGAAACATCACGCAACGGGTGAGTGCTTGAGCCCAGAAATGTGAGACACCAATGCCAACATTCGGCCGTGCCAGACCAACCAATTTTGGGCAAACCAACTGTGGTACAAAGACTGGAGTGAAATTGTAATAAATCTATAGGGAAACAAAGGCTTCCAGAAATCATCTACAAGTTCGGCAAATGACTGTGCGACCATCCAGGGAGGCGGTCACTCAGCCCCGGGGATCATGCAGTGAGTTGAGTGTTGGTGACTCATCCGGTTTCCATGCACTGCTCGATGACCTTGGGCTCATTTTCTCACTGGTAAAGTGGAGATGACCACGCAGTTGCTACCCCACAAGATAACGTATGAGAAAGTGCTCGGGAAAGTGTAAAGCAAATAGAAACATTAATCTTCCAAGGGAGGAGTAAGCACATTTTAGTGGCAGTTGAGGTAACGGTAAGTTCACAGAGAAACAGGGCAGGGAGGTGAATCACGTTTACCTCCGGAGAGTGTGCAACTTGTCCAAGAGTCTCTGTCCTCTGGGCTTCTCTGCACGTGAGAAATAGGTTCTGCTCCTCCTAGGGAGATTTCATGGCAGAAATAGCTTTTCAGAAACTTCCTGTTGCACTCAAATTATTCTTTCTTCCAAGAATATTATTCTTTTCTTTTCTTTTATTCAATTCAATTATTCAATTCAATTCAATTCAATTATTCTTTTCTTCCAAAGTTCACTTCATCCCTGCTCACTCTCCCTCTCTCTTGAGTGCTGGAGTCTACCTTTTTTTAAAGTTTATTTATTTATTTTGAGAGAGACGGGGGCAGAGGGACGCGGAGAGAGAGAATCCCCAGCCGGCTCCGTGCTGTCAGCGCAGAGCCTGACGCGGGACCCGAACTCATGACCTGTGAGCCAAAACCAAGTGTACAAATCAGTTAAAAGTTGAGACAAATGTATAGTGGTATGGTTAATATGCGTGTCTGTAATTGTTACAAAATTTGTGGGTAGTTTTATTTTTTTATTTGTTATCTTTCATGGCGACCTGAGCCAAAACCAAGAGTCGGACGCTTAATCGACTGAGCCGCCCAGGCGCCCCTTGGGTCTACCTTAATATGGGCTGGAACATAGACGGAGTGGCCCTCCCATAAGAAGGTGGAAATTTTACCTGAAGCTGTACACATCACCTGGGGGATGTGGCATGCTGAGAATGCCAAGTGGCTTGTGGCCAGCTGTCTCCAAGTTGAAGGAATGGCCATGCCTGACACAGGCCAGCCCCAGGAGCTCCCGAAGAAACACTTCGCTTTCTTTCTTCCCTCCCACCTTTGATACAGGCAGGCGTCACTGACCGTGACTTAGGTGCTCATCTCTCCATCAAACTTCCGTGGAAACCCGGAAAGCACGAGGCACCGTGCTGGCCCTTGTGCTAGATGCAGCGACAGCTAAGAACAGTTCCAGAAAGAAGTGAACAACGCCAAACACAGAAGAGCAGCGCACCTAAAGTCCGGGCCAGTCCCCAGGGTCAGAGAGCGTCTCTCATATACTTCCCATGCGGTGGACGGCCCGCGGATGCCGTCCGACAAGCCTGGCCCGGGCATGAACCGCCTTTGCCGGTGAGGCAAAAGGAAATGGGAATGAGGCTTGAGGCCGCTGGTGGGAAGAACTGAACCCCGATTAGACCCAGAAGCCCCTGGTTGGGCATCCGTAAGTGATTCCTGCCTGTTTCCAAAGATGGGGGACAAAAAGGAAGTGGAGTGCAGTTCAGGAGCTCCGGGGGCTGGCCCGTGTCGGGCAGGACCGCTCCCTGTTGATGGTAGAGTTCCTTAAGGCGACTTGTCTCGTCGACACTCTTTCCCCGGGGGAGTTAATCTGATCCCGGGGCTTAAAATACCATCTTTGTCCAGGTGACCCCTGAATTGATTTCCCCTCAGGTTACGATCTTACACTTTGTGGGGTTGGGCCCCGTGTTGGGCTCCAGGCTGACAGCGTAGAGCCTGCTTGGGATTCTCTCTCCCAATCTCTCTCTCTCTCTCTGCCCCTCCCCCGCTCTTTCTCAAAATAAATACGCTTAAAAAAAAAAAGAAAATAATATGTTAAATGCCGTACACCCATCACACACATCCAACAGTTGCCAACATTTTGCCACACACAAGGGAGCCTTGTAAGTGAAGGGAATGTTCTCTATCTTGACTGTGGTGGTGGTAACATAACTGTGTATGTTTGTCAAAACTAGGCAAATTAAAACAATTTTTTACTGTATTTATTTTTGAGAGAGAGAGAGACAGAGCGTGAGGGGGGAGGGGCAGAGAGAGAGGGAGACACAGAATCCGAAACAGGCTCCAGGCTCCGAGCTGTCCGCACAGAGCCCGTCGCGGGGCTCGAACTCACAGACCGCGAGATCATGACCCGAGCCGAAGTCGGACGCTTCACCGACTGAGCCACCCAGGCACCCCACAACTAGTTAAACTTTAAAAAGGGAGAGTTTTATTGTGTATAAATTGTGGATCAATAAAACTGACTTCTTAGCTATCCGCCATTTTTGTTTTCTTTACCCCTTTTAATACGCTCGAGTGTTTTTAAAGTAAATCCCAGACATCACATCAGTTAATCTCGAAATACTTCAGTATGTAACTCTAAGAACCGAACATTTGCTCACAAAGCCACAAACAATTACCCACAACACGGATCCAACTTCTTTGGTAATATGCTGGGTATACTATCCAGCCCATAATCACATGTCCCTTCTTGTCGCCAAAGTATCTTTGTATTGTTGGTTTGTACAAGTCAGGATCCAGGCAAGGCCTCTACATGGCATTTGGTTGTTACGGCTCTTAGGTGGCTTTTAATCTAGAGCGGTTCTCGACCTTTTCTTCTTTTAGTCTCCTTCCCCTTGATTTGTTGTGCAACCCAGATTAGCGGTCCCGGAGGAGAATGGCCCAGATTCTCCACTTGTCTGTTTGCTTCCTTCTGGTGTCATTTACTTGTTACCTTGCCAGTAGGTGGAAGTCAGCTGGAGGTTGGACTGGGTTCAGGTTCATGTTTCTGGGGCAAAGGATATTTCATAAGCGGTGCTTGTGTGCGTTTACGTTCATGTGGGGGCACACGATACCTGGTTGTAAACAGATCTTTAGATTCCTTTTTTTTTAAAGCTTGTTTATTTGGGGGGCGGGGAGGAGCAGAGAGGAAGGGAGAGAGAGGGAGAATCCCAAGCAGGTGCGTCGCTGAAGCTCGGAGCCTGATGTGGGGTTGCATCTCGTGAACCGTGAGATCCCGACCTGAGCCGAAATCAAGAGTCTGACGCTTAACTGACTGAGCCACCCAGCTGCCCTTGGCCTTGGGGTTTTTGAAGCCAATCCTTGGTGAGGAATGGAACACATGTGGGCATAGCTATCAGATATGAGAACAAACATAATGAGGTAAAAACAGGCTCTTTGTCTCTGAAATAAAAAAGGAGGTTCCAGGCTGTGGGGAGAGATTAATCGGAGAAATGGGTGCACAATATTTGTGGTTCCTGGGAGAAAAGCACTCTGCACCCCTCTCCCTTGCCAGCTGAATCTGGGTGGAGGGTAAGGAAAAGGTTTGTGGAATGAAAGAATAGAGAAAGCTTGGGCCATGCTCTAGACAGATCCTAGAGATGGGGCAAGAGCCCAGACAGAAAATGAGACGCTGGGGTCCAGGGGGGCTCGGCCTCAGGAGCCTCGCAGACGCCCCTGCAGGCCAAGTGCTACAGGTACGGCAGCTGCCACAGCTGGTGACCAATGACCGGGTGTGCGTTCCCTCCTTCCCTGTCCCCGTGGAGCCACATGAGCCTCGTGCCCTCCTGGAAATCGGAATTAACCCTGCAGAAAATTTAGCCAAGAAATGGACCGAGCTGCCCTCCTGCCAGTTGCATGGGGCCTTGAAGGAGAGTTTAGGTGATGTTACTGTTGTCATCATAAGGAATTTGCCTGGCTTTTGTTTCTGGTTGTGAGAGGGAGGCTCTAAGTCCTTGGGATTTCCCAAGTAACAGGAGGGGTTTCCTGAGTTTATACTAACTGATGAGGTGATTCAGGATGGGGACTGGTCACCAAAAGCCCAGGCACGGACTTGGAGGGTTGGGTTTTGGGCAAGCCTGACCTCTGACCTCTGGGGGTGGGAGGGAAGCTGGAGATGGGCTTCAAACATGGCCAATGAGTCAGTCAATTGTGCCTAGGCAAGAAAACCTCAATGGAAAGCTCTGGACATCGAGGGCGGGTGGAGCCTGCTGGTTGGTGATGCCAGCATCAATGTGCTAGGGGGGTGATGCACCTGATTCCGTGGGGAAAGAGCACAGAAGTTCTGGATTTGGGACCTCTCAGACCTCGGCCTATACGTATGTTCATTTCGTGGCTCCCAGTTTGAATTTTTTTTTTAAACGTTTATTTATTTTTGAGACAGAGAGAGGCAGACCGTGAACGGGGTAGGGTCAGAGAGAGGGAGACACAGAATCTGAAACAGGCTCCAGGCTCTGAGCTGTCAGCACAGAGCCCGACGCGGGGCTCGAACTCACGGACCGCGAGATCGTGACCTGAGCCGAAGTCGGCCGCTCAACCGACTGTCGTGGCTCCCAGTTTGTATCTTTTATAACAAAACCCTAAGTAGAGCACTTTCCTGGGTTCAGGGAGTTATCCTAGCGAGTTACCAAACCTGAAGGGGCCACGGGGACCCTTGAATCTGTCGCTAGTCAGTAGGAAGTGCGGGCAGCTGGTGTCCCAATAGTCACCACAAAAGCAAAGTTTCGCACTCACAGAGGAGACCCAAGTACCGCATAGGGTCGGGTGTCGAGAAGCGGAAACAGGTAAAGCAGTTTCCACAGAGCTTGGGACGCAGAGGATCCTGGGTAAGTGTCCGCGTTTACTGTTTTACTGTTAATACAGTTTTGGGGCAAAGCCTTGACGTACGACTCTTCCCTCTGGTCAGTTCGAGGTCTTTCCCTCCACCACATCACCTTCCTCTTCCCAGTGACAGGAGGAGTGGGCGAGGAGGCAGGAAGCACTCTTGAAAGATTCATCTTCAGCCCTTGTCTTTCTTTCACGGCCATCCATTCATTCAGTTAATAACTTATTCGCAAACCGGGTCTCATGTGTGCCTTGTACCATCCGAGGCCCTGGGATGTAAAAGTTATCGTGTTCCTGGCGCTTACCCAGTTACCCTGAGTGCGTCAGGGGTAGGGAGCGGAGACCGACTACACAGGAAACAGATGATATCCTAGGTAAGCAGGGGAGGGGTTTAATGGGGTAAAAAGGCGCAGGGTCTGGGGGATGGGAGTGCTGGGTGGAGGTTACAATTTTAGGTGGGGGAGGTTGGGGCAGGCCCACTGAAGAAGGATCTCCTGAGCAAAGATGGAAGGAGGTGAGGGAGTGAGTCACGAGGAGGTCCCGGGATGTGTGCTCCAGGCAGGAAACAGCCTTGGCGTGTCTGAGGAACACGGGAGGCTGGTGTTCAGGGAGAAGAGTCGGGTGGGGGAGAGTTGTAGGTCCCGGATGGGGTCCAAGAGGGACGGAGGATGGGGTGCGGACAGGGGCGGATCTTGTAGGGCCTCAGGGCATTGCAGAGACTTTGGCTTTGACTCTGAAAGCAGTAGGGGAATCCCTGGAGGGGTCAGAGCAGAGCGGCCTGGATCTGACTAGGTTTTTAAGGAGACATTCTGGCTGCCGTGTTAACATACATTTTGACTTGGAACGCCTGGGTGGCTCAGTGGGTTAAGCCTCCAACTTTGGCTCAGGTCAAGATCTCGTGGTTCTTGAGTTCGAACCCCGCATCAGGTTCTGTGCTGATGGCTCAGAGCCTGGAGCCTGCTTCGGATTCTGTGTCTCTGTCGCTCTCTGCCCCTCCCCTACTCACACTCTGTCTCTCTCTCGCCTTCAAAAATAAATAAACATTAAAAAAAAAAAAGGAAAAAGAATAGACTGTGACTTGGGACACCAGGTGAGACAACGATAAGAATCCAGACACCCGGCATCATAGGTAGATCCGGTGGCCGTGGAGGTGTGAGAAACGATCATATTCTGCATATACTTTGAAGTTTAGGATTTGCCGGCAGTTGGATGCGAGGTAAGAGAGAAGAGTCAAAAGTGCCCCCAAGGTTTGGGCCTGAGCCACAGTTGCCCCCCACTGAGGAGGGAAAGAGGGCAGAGACCTTTTAGGGACCATCTGCTGGTCCCATGGAGTCCCTGCCGGCTCTGTTGTCCCCAGGTGGGTTTATCACTTTTTATTTCTACCAGAATAGCCCCATGTGTTCCAGCCTTTGGTGGAACTTCCCAAAAAAGAGCTCTGGCTTTAATCTTACAGACAAATCAGCTGCTCTGCGTAGGACACGCTTGATTTGTCCATGGAGAGCTCCCTCGGAAGTCATTTATTTCGAGTGTTTGCTTAGGAAAGGGGGCAGCTAGCTTGAGAAGAGGGTGGGAGATGGTGAACATCCTCAAGTGCAGAGCTAGATCTAGATTTTTCTCAAGAGTGCCGGGGCAACCAGGGGTGCCTGGCTGGCTCAGTCGGTTAAGCGTCGGGCTTCGGCTCAGGTCATGATCTCGCTGTTTGTGGGTTCGAGCCCCGCGTCGGGCTCTGTGCTGACAGCTCGGAGCCCGGAGCCTGCTTCGGATTCCGGGTCTCCTCCTCTCCCTGCCCCTCCCTGCTCACGCTCTGTGTGTCTCTCTCTCTCAATAATAAATAAACGTTAAAAATATATATATAAAAAAAAGAGGGCTGGGGCAACCATTATTCGTATTTGCACCTTTCAATACAATAGAGTTCTTTTAATTTTGGGAAATGGTGGGGAGCTGTTCGATGGTTGTATGACCTTGGTTACATTATGTGATCTTCCCAGGCTTCAGTTTCCACAGCTATAAAATGGGGATAATACCAGGGACGCCTGGGTGGCTCAGTCGGTTAAGCATCGAATTTTTGATTTCAGCTCAGGTCGCGATCTCATGGTTTGCGAGTTCGAGCCCCACGTGGGGCTCTGTGCTGATGGCGTGCAGCCTGCTTGGGATTGTCTGTCTCCCTCTCGCTCCGGCCCTCCCTGCTCATGTTCTCTCTCTCTCTCAAAAATAAATACATAAACATTAAAAAAAAAAGAGCAAGATTTAAAAGAGATGGGAAATATTAGCAGTCGCTGTGTGAGGGAGTACATACGAGGATTTTATGAATAATTCATATTTGTTCTCGGGCAATGGTTCTTATAATAGGCAAAATAATATTTATTATTTTGACTCTTTCCACCTTTCCCTGGAAAAGGGCTGTTCCCTTTCATATATGATAAGTATATGTATACACACATACATGTACCTACATATGTATATTTACACATGCATATGCACACACACCTATACGTATATTTAACATGTACATTAAATGCATATGTAAAAACTACTTTTAGTTTTCCATCCTTTGGAGTTGAGCTCTCTCCTTTTACAGTGATTCTGCTTCAGTGATAAATAATGACAAGGTAATTTTCCTTTTTTATTTGAAAATACACTTGACATATAACATGATGTAAGTTTAAGGTATACGTGTTGTTTTGGTACATTTATTTATGGCAATATGATTACCATCATAGTATTCGCTAACACCCCTATCATATCACGTATTTACCATTTATTTTTTGGGGTGGGAAGAATTCAGATCTAGTCTCTTAGCAAGTTTGATGTTTCTAACACAATATTGTCCATAATCACGATGCTGTGCGTTAGATTTCCAGCACGTATTTGCCTGCGAGTTTTAAGGTCGTACCTTTAAACGACATCTCTCCCCCCCCCCCCCCCCCCCCGCCCCCAGTCCCTGGTAACTCTTTTTCTCTTAAGTCCATCCCTCCTGACTCTAAAGATATTATCTCCATTGCGCTGGGTTTCCAAGGTCATTTTGGAATGCATTTGGAAATACAGGCTCAGCATTTGTGAAATGGCTTTGCTTGCTCAAGTTCCAGGCTCAAGACGGGTTATGGGACATCGCTGCGTGCTCCCTTTTGGAAATCTGCTGATGGCCCCTTTAACAGGACAACTTGCGTCTTTTGGAGAGCCTTTGGGAGCCCACTAAAATGCCCAGGCCTGCTGACTTATTTACATAGTAACAGTGTAGGTACTCAATTGTCTTTTGAGATTACAATCAAGGTTTACATTTCCGGAGACTTTAAAATCATTCTTCACCACAGAATTTCCAAATTGTGCGGAAAAGGTCTAGAATGAAAACCTTAACAAGTGGTCACAGCTAAAAGCATCCTACCGACCAAACATGGAAGATGTTCCTTAACTCCAACACAGCATCATCCGAAGTGAAAGCATCTGTGTTTACTCCGCCTGCTTCACATTTTGTGCTAGAATCTTAAAGTGATGGAACTCTGTTAGAAATTGGTTATTAACATCTTCCGCTACGCTTGTTTCTAAAAACGAGTTTTCCAAGAGGGTTTGATTATTTCCCACGGTGTGGAGCCACAGAGGGAAGCATTGTCTTGAGGATTGCTTTTGCTATTTTTTCTTTTTAATCAGTAGAAAAAGTCATGGAAATAGTAATGGAATTTATCATTACTCATTTTGGGTGGCTTAAAGTTTGCATTTGCAAAGTACTGGGGAAGTGGCAAAGAACACTTTAAAAAAACTATTTATTTATTTATTTAGAGAGAGAGAGAGAGAGAGAGAGAGCAAGCAGGGTAGGGCTGAGAGAGGGAGGAGAGAGGGAATTTCAAGCAGGCTCCGCACTGTCGGCACAGAGCCCGGTGTGGGGTTCGAACCCATGATCCGTGAGATCGTGATCCGAGCCGAAATCGAGAGTCACACGCTTACCCAACTTGAGCCACCCAGGCGCCCCGCCAAGAACATTTTTGAACAGGGGTGCCATGCGTATTATGCTCCTTGGCTGGGATATGTGTGTGACATCCGTGTCCTAAGAGGGTAGGACACCAACCTTGTGAATTGTATGCTTCGTTTTTTCTAAAATTTCTGTTTCGTTTCAATTAAATTTTTCCTAGGACCACCTAATGAAAACACCTTACAGTGGACAATTTCAAACGTGGTTTTGAAATTCAGCTTCTAAAGTAGAGAGAACAGTTCTATGAATGCCTGTGTTCCCATCAGCCAGCTCCAACAGGTGTCCACACGTGGTTAGTGTTCCTCCATCCATGCACCCAGTCTGCTGAGTGTTTTGAAGCAAACCCACACATTAGGTTATTTTACCCGTAAATACTTTAGAATGGAAAAATGGAAGAACTTTAAAACACACACACACACCCACACCCACACACACACACACACACACACACACGATGAAAGGACAAAGGAAACGAATTTTGGATTCTGGCTCGGGGACTGGTGTGGATTCCAGCATCATTTTATCACTCTCTGTTGACTTGCATCTTGGGGCAGGCTTGCCCCATTCAGTAAGCGTGCATAGGTCAGCTATTGTTTGTAAATTCTGGGATTGTATTTTGAAAGGCGGATTTATGTATTCGACAAAAATTTACCAATTCCTACTCTGAGCTAGGAGTGTACTGGGCCCCGGGGACTCAGAGGTGGCCTAGAGCTGGGAGAGAATCAAGCAGATTGGCCTCGTTAAGCTCGATGGCAGCGGTGTGTTTGGGAGCATCTTGCTTACAATTTAAAAATGCACCTTGATCCTGGTCAGATTGCAAGTGTTGAGTATGAATTAATTGATATACATAATATACAGCCCATTTCACACGTCTATGGGTTTATCACACACAAAAAAATCCGGACCAAAGATGTCTTCCTTTTTTATTTTAGTTAAAAAAATTTTTTTTATTTTTATTTTTTTAAATGTTTATTTTTGAGAGAGAGAGAGAGAGAGAGAGAGCAGGGGAAGGGCAGAGAGAGAGGGAGACACAGAATCGGAAGCAGGCTCCAGGCTCTGGGCGGTCAGCACAGACTCAAACTCACAGACCCAAACTCACAGACTCAAACTCACAGACTGCTCAAACTCACAGACTGCGAGATCATGATCTGAGTTGAAGTCGGACGCTCAACCGACTGAGCCACCCAGGCGCCCTGTCTTCCTTTTTTTAAAAAAGTTTATTATTTAGAGCATGTGTGTGTGCGTGTGTGTGTGTGTGTGTGTCTGCACGTGGGGGAGGGGCAGAGAGAGAGAGAGAGAGAGAGAGAGGAGAGAGAGAGAATCCCAAGCAGGCTCCACGCTGTGAGGGTAGAGCCCAACAGGGGGGCTCAATCCCACAAACCGCGAGATGATGGCCTGAGCCGATATCAAGGGTCGGATGCTTAACCGACCGAGCCACTCAAGAGCCCCCAAACTGTCCTTCCTGACGCAGGCAACTCCAGTTAAAATTAAAAGGCCGGAGCTATTTCCCTTCAGTGTCCTCCCCACACAGCACACACCCCATCTCTGGTTGGAGAGCAGGAACCGTTACAATGAATTCTGTTCTTGGAAGCCAGGGAGGAGCCAGAGAGGGAACACGGAGAGGGGAGGGATGGGGGGGTGGGGGGTAGGGGGTGAGGGGTGGGGAGGAGGGGAAGGCGGTGGGAGGGTGCCAGCAGCCACCCGGGTTTGGGCATGAAGTGACTGAAAAGTTGTCGCATGCCTGTCACGTGCGCACACACACACACACACACACTCACACACACACAGTCTTTCTGAGGTTCCGTTTTCATTGGCTCTAGGGCAGGTGGGTGGTGGCAACAGCCCTCTCAAGCAGAGGGCCCTCACTCTTTCCCCTGCTTTCCTGCCCCTCTGTTCCTCTCCCTGGGTCCCTGGCACCGGTGGATAAGACCCGGATCCGGGTGAGAAGCTGCAGCTGCCTGGCCTGGACAGTGGAGAGATGACCAGTTCCTGGGGCTTCCCTCTCCCTCCTCCTTTTCCTTTTCCCTGGGCTGGGGTCTCGGGGCTCGGTGGGCTCCTGGCTGTGCGCAGCCACGGGCTCAACCCCCAGGGGCCTCGGGCAATAGGCGTGGGCCTGAGCTGCCGAGCCGCTTAATTAGCGCTGGTCCCCAGAAAGCCCCATCTGTTCCCGGCACACACACTGTGCCGCCCCAGTCCGCCCCCTCCCTCACTCCCAGACCAGGCAGGATTCCTGTCCTCTTGCCCGGCCATCCCTGGAGATGTTCCCTCCTTAGGGGCCTTGTCACGAGTCCGGGTTAATCCTGCTCTCTAGCCTGTCTACAGGACAGGCAGGATGGGTGGGAGGGACCAGGGGAGAGGCAGCTCTCTTTGGACCCTCGGCTGCCCGCAGACCCTGCGGCCACCTCCCTCCTTCGTGAACAGCAGGCACAGGCCCCGTGAGGACAGTCTGATGGCAATCCTGTAGTCTGGGTTGGGATCCCCCGAGGCAAAGCCCGAGAGCTGCGCTTGGGTGTAGGTGGTTTATGAGGGGGGCGTGGGGCTCCAGGAAGCAGGGGTGAGGGAGAAGGAGTTGCAAAACAGAGAGGGAAGAAATGAATGCCAGCGAGAGACTTGTTATTAAGATTTTGCTGCTGCGGCAGCTGGGATCCTGCAGGTGAGAACGTCTTTAAGAAAGTTCTTTCCCCGTGTGGGTTCAGAATGGGTGAAGTCTTTCTGGGCGCCTCCGTCATCACCCAGAGGGCAGGGGAGGGTCAGGGGACTCTAGGGAAGCCTCGAACTGCATCATAATGGTTCTAATCCAGACAGTGGGTCGAGATTCTCTCTCCTACCTAAAGTGACTTAAACCCACCCAATTTAGCAAATATCGGTTGAACGCATCCTACTGTATGTAGTGGAATCTTAAGGTATCCGTAGCCATGTTGCTGTTTTAAGAAGCACCAAGAAGAAAAGCTGCCGATTAAACCATGATACACTATCAAATGCAAGACACTCTTGTCGTTCGGAGATGAGAAAGTGTGAAAAGAAAGTGGGTTTTGGGGTAGGCACAGTGTCCGTTACACCTTAGTCGTAGGGGGGATTGTGATATAGAAACTGCCTTTGCGGGGCGCCTGGGTGGCTCAGTGGGTTGAGCCTCCGACTTCAGCTCCGGTCATGATCTCACGGTTCACGGGTTTGAGCCCCACGTCCGGCTTTGCGCCTATAGCATGGAGCCCGCTTTGGATTCTCACGTCTGCCTCTCTCTCTGCCTCTCCCCTGCTCGCACTCTGTCTCTCTCTCTCTCTTAAAAAGAAATAAACGTTAAAAAAGAGAAGAAACGGCCTTTGCTCTTGGGAGAGGAAATGGCAAAGGAGAAGAGGATGAGGGGGAAAAATCAAGTGCCTCAGCGCACAGAGGAGGGAGAGAATAGTGCTGGTGGGGAGGAGTCAGGGGGGCCTTCCTGGAAGAGGGGTGGTATGTGAGCTGGGCTCAGAGGAAATCAGGGTTTGGACTGCTGGGGATGGGGGAGAAAGACACCCCGTGCAGTGGAAACAACACGGAGAAAGGCTCGGGCTGTCCTAGAAATGCAGTGGTCGTACTTGTCTGGAATGTAGGGTTTGTGGGTGAGCGGAAGAAAAAAGTTGAGAGTCAGGACCGCCATGAACATACCGTTTGGCCCAGAAATGTCACTCCTAAGTGTTTCCTCCAGAGAAACTCCTACTCTAGTGCTCCGGGAGACAAACGTATCAGCGTTGATAGCAGCCCTGTGAGTGGCAGCAAAAAAATGAAGATGCCTGTTGGTGAGAGAAAGATCAGGAAGGATCTCTTGTTCAGATTGTTTCTTTCGGAAAATCAAGCTGGGGGAGGGGGGAGGAGGGAGGCCGGAGCGGGAGGCCTTCAGGGACTCGTTCAGACCAGAGGCACTGAAGCCACACGGTGGCGGTGACAACAGCCAGGAGGGAGCAAGAATGGATGCCACCGTGGGGGAAAGGCGACAGGACTCGGTGACAGGGAAGGAGGTGCCAGGAGCAGACTGGACACTTAAAAGACAAAGCAAGCCCGCCCTCATTTTCTTTAAGAGAGAGAGAGAGAGAGAGAGAGAGATGACTGATCTGGTCTTGCACGCGAAACCCTCCAGGGCTCTGTGTCTTTCAATCAATCGGCTTCCGTGACCTGGTTCTTCTGTTTCTCTTCTCCTCGAGCCTCCTTCGTTAGCTTCTCTGGCCTCTGAGCCTCCGGGTAGCCGAGGGCCCTGCCTTTGGGTCAGGCGGCTCCTCGCTTTGTCCACACACCCGCCCTGGGGCTTCTCATTCTGTCCCCTGAGCTCCACCTCGGGCCTGACCGCTCCGCAGACCTCGTCCCACATCTTGTGACGGTCCCGCAGTCCTTTCCATTTAGCATGTCGCTCACGAAGCCCCTTATGGTTCCAGTGCCCATCCCCAGGGGGACAGGGCGCCACCACCCACGCGATTACCCACCCCAGAAACTGGTCTTCCTTTCACTTCCCCTGTCTGGCTAGCTTCCCGGACCCCCCGCCCCCCCTTTGTGCCCCTTCTCGAACTCTCTTGGCTCCCCTCTGGGGCCTGGGTGTTGCCGTGACCACAGCTCTAAGGTGTGTCCCGACAGGGCAGGGGGTACCACTTGCTTTCAGCTCAAGCCACTTGGGTCACACTTGCTTAGCCACTCTGGCTCCCGTGTAAGCTTGGAAGTTCAAGAAACACGACATTCTTTCAGAAGAACCTTGACCAGTAGGAGGTGGGAGGTGATGGGTAAGTGTTTCTTCCATCCGTGTTCCGAGTGGATGGCTCTGGGGTCCCTACACCCTCCTTCGAGGGCCCCCCGGGGATCTGGGCCCCACTGCCCACTCAGGGAACCAGCCCAACGACACCCCCTTGACCTGACTCCTCTCCTCTCCCCAGCCCCCCGCCCCCAGCCACTGCTGTTTCTGGGATCCCTTCCGAAACTGCCTGCCCAGTAAGTGCTTGTCACAGGCCCTGCTTCTGGGGGGAGTCCAAGTTCGACGCCCCTGAAAGATCCCTGAAACCCTTCCTCTCCATCCAGCGAACTTCCTCAGCCCCAGCCTCGCTGTGGCTGGTCGGACTGTGTGACAGCCCGCCGCCTCTCCTGTTCTATTTGAATCCGTCCCCCACATCTTAGCCAAGATGATCTCTATGGAGCGAAAACCTGTCTTTGTTACTCCTTTGCTTTAAGTCCTTGAGAAACATCCCAACTCCCGGAGGCACAATTCTAAGCTCACTGCCCCAACTTGCCTCCCAGACCCGCCTGCTAGTTTCCTCTTCTTGACTCGGCTGCTAATTCTTTTTTTTTTTTATGTTTATTTATTTTTGAGAGAGAGAGAGAGACAGAGAGATAGAGAGAGAAGGAGTGGGGGAAGGGCAGAGAGAGAAGGGGACAGAGGATCCAAAGCATCCCGATGTGGGGCTCGAACTCACGAACCATGAGATCACGACCCGAGCTGAAGTTGGGCGTTTAGATGACTGACACACCCAGGCACCCCTCTCGTCTGCTAATTCTAAGCTGCTTTCCGTTTTCTTGCACGTGCTACACTGTTTCGCGTTCTGGTGCTTTTGTTCTTATGCTTGCCTGGATGCTGCTGTCTTCTCTGGCCTGATCTTACCATGTTCTTTAAGACTTGGGCAATAACCAGCAAACCCCCCACCCACACACCCACAGCGCCCCTGCCAACCCAGAGCTCTGCTCCTCCCCACTGCAGGGCAGGGCTCCCTTGATCTGAGTTCCTCCGGGGGAGGAACCACAACTCTTTGCCTTTACCCACCACCACTGTGTCTGGTATCTTTTTGGACTAAGTCCTCAATGAAATCACCATTGATACAAACTCTATGTCATAGTGCTTGGTCCCATGGACTACGTACTGGGCTGCTGGGAAGTCTTGGGAGGAAGGGCTGGGAAAGGTGTCCTCGGCTGCCGGGGGGAGGAAAGGATTGCACCTGCCCCGTGTGGGTGCCTTGCTTTACATGAACACCGCCCTCATCCTCCGGGCCTTTGTCTAGCTGGCTCCTCTCTTCCTTTTCCAAAAAATTTTAAAGGTCATTTATTTCTTCTGAAGACACAGAGAGAGAGAGAGAGCATGAGCAGGGGAGGGGCAGAGAAAGAATCCCAGGCAGACTCCGCCCTGTCAGCACAGAACCCGATGCAGGGCTTGAACTCATGAACCATGAGATCATGACCTGAGCTGAAACCAAGAATCTGACGCTTAACCGACTGAGCCACCCAGGAGCCCCTCCTCTCTTCCTTTTCAAAAACAGTAACCCCCCGGGGCGCCTGGGTGGCGCAGTCGGTTAAGCGTCCGACTTCAGCCAGGTCACGATCTCGCGGTCCGGGAGTTCGAGCCCCGCGTCGGGCTCTGGGCTGATGGCTCGGAGCCTGGAGCCTGTTTCCGATTCTGTGTCTCCCTCTCTCTCTGCCCCTCCCCCGTTCATGCTCTGTCTCTCTCTGTCCCAAAAATAAATAAACGTTGAAAAAAAAAATTAAAAAAAAACAGTAACCCCCCCCCCCGCCCCGCCCCGCCAGAACCAAAATGCGTATTAGTTTTGCCATCACAAGGTACCCACAAACTGAGCGGCTTAAAACAACAGAAATGTACAGTCTCACACTCTAGGAGTCTCAAAGTCCAAAATCCAGGTGTTGGCAAGGCCATGCTCCCTCCAAAGGGTCTATGGGATGATCTGTCCTTGTCTCTTCCAGCTTCTGACGGTGGCCAGCAATCCTTGGGGTCCCCTGCCTTGTCGTTTTATCTTCCCAATCTCTGCTTCTACGGCCATGTGGCCATCTTCCCTCTGTGTAACCGTGTGTCTCCGACTTGCCTCTTCCTCCTAAGGACACCTGCCCTCAGATTTAGGGCCCTCCGTACTCCAGCAGGACCTCACCTTAACTTGATTACATCTGCAATCATCCTATTTCCAAATAAGATCGCATTCACAGGGGTCAGGGTTGGGACTTCAACATATCTTTTGGAGGGACACAGTTCAACCCACGACTGCGATTCACTGAATATCTTTTACGTCTCAGGGACTGTATATGTGTATTGCCCACAGATTCATATTTAAGGGTCGCGACCCTCCTGCACGTGTCCTGCCTCACGTTCAAGGACACTGGCACTGAGAGAGACCACCCAGCTAGTCACGAAATAAGCCCACCCTGTGCTGTGTGTCATACGTCAGCGGACCCGTGGATGCTCTGAACATGAGGGTTTGCAGGGGGTACAGAAAAACAAAAGTCCAGGGCTTTGTTTTCAGCAAGCTTAAACTTGATGGTGGAGTCAGGATCAAAACAAAGAAAACCTGAAGAAAAGGGGAGAATGTGTCTAAGGAAAATAGGTACGCAATTACCAACGGAGTATCTTAGAATCAGAGGTTGAGTGAGGTTACTTTCGTTTGCTGAAGCGCCTAATACATGGGGGTGGGGATGCCGAAACGGGGTTACACAAAGCACGGGGCATTTTAAACGTTTACATCGAACAACTGGTAATGTGTCATATCAAAAACACAATGTGAGCGTGTGTAGCCTCAGTTGGAGAGAACGTCCAAAGCCTGGAAAAGTGAGGCCTTCTGGAACGCGAGCTCCCGGTTTGGAGCTGAACACGGCGACCACACAGAGGAGTGCATGTCGGACTCGCAGTGAGAAAGGGGGGAAGCATTGTTAGGCATCACTCTGCTGGAAGGACGGAAAGTCTCTCACGGCACAATGACCAGCAGGGACAGGGTATACATGTGAGGGTCAGGAAGGGGAGGGGGTCCATGTAGAGCAGACCGACAGAGCAGTTGGTGACCCCGTTTCCCTGTAGCTTTCAGCCAAAGAGGTCCCAGATGTCCCGGGAGAGTCGTTGGATGCTCTCGGCTCTGGGCTTTCCTGCCTCTGCCCACTTAGCACCAGACAGGTCTCTAGCCAACAAGTTTTCCGGACAAAACATTTTCCTGGGGGACCCGAAGCTTGTGCCTTCAGAATTAATCCAGAAAAAGAGCCCTGTGGCGAGGGGGGAGAGAGCTTCCAGGCATTTGAGGATTGGAGGCAAGCAAAAGTGGTACATCCCATTCTGCTTTCTGATCTTCTTGGGGTGGATTTCGCCACCTGGCTTCCGTCTAAAGCCACTAAATCAGAATCTGGGTAGAGGCGGGGAGGTATTGCAGGTGATTGTTATATACACTGGTGTGTGTGTATATAACCCATCGCTCTAAGATTTGGGGGTAGAGACGGGCTTAGGAAGGTGCTGTAAGATGCCAGTTCTCTCACAGCTTCTGTGGGTCGTGAATTCAGGAAAGGACCAGCCGAGTGGTTTTTGTCTTGGGGGTCGCTCATGGAGTTGTGGTCAGATAGTGGTTACAGCTGGAACATCAGGCATCTGGAGCAGTGGGGAACAGCCTGTACACCTCTTTCTGTCCCTTTGCGTGTTTCCACGTGCTTCTCCAGGAGCTCTTTCTGTGTGACATTGTTTGGGCTTCCTTACAAAATGGCCACCTCGACGGGCCTTTCCACAACGTGGCGGCTCAGGGCCTGCACAAGTGTTCTAGTGGACACAGTGGGAGATGCATACCTTTCATGACTCAGCCTTCATGACTCATCACTTCTGTTGGATTCTGTTGGTTACAAGTGAGTTACAAGCCTGTTGGGATTCAAGGAGCGTGAGCACAGACCCCTGCCTCTTGGTGCGAGGACTCTCAAAGTCACAGACTATAGAGGAACGATAGAAGGTCGTGTGGGATGGGAGATACTCTTGCAGCCATCTTGGGAATTTTATACGTATAAAATAGGAAGTTTTTTTTAATATATTAAAAATAGATGGGGCGCCTGGGTGGCGCAGTCGGTTAAGCGTCCGACTTCAGCCAGGTCACGATCTCGCGGTCTGTGAGTTCGAGCCCCGCGTCAGGCTCTGGGCTGATGGCTCGGAGCCTGGAGCCTGTTTCCGATTCTGTGTCTCCCTCTCTCTCTGCCCCTCCCCCGTTCATGCTCTGTCTCTCTCTGTCCCAAAAAAAAAAAACGTTGAAAAAAAAATTTTTAAAATAGAAAGTGCCTCTGTTGATCAGTCTGAGAGTGAAGCTGCCTTTCCTTTCTCAAGCAGTAAGAGCCTTTCATTTTGGAAGTGAGGAGCTGGAAAATCTCTCTTCTGGAAATATGTCAAGTGATTTAAAGGCTCCAGCCATAAATAGCATTTCTTCAGATCTCACTTAAAAATTTTTGCTTGTTATGCATGGATGGGGGCCTAAGAAACACTTCTTCCCATTTTATTGGTGAGGAGACTGAGGTTCAGAAAAAGACTCAAGGTTCAGCATAACAGAACTGAGACTAAGTAGGGTTAAGAATTTCTGGTTTCTGGGGCACCTGGGTGGCTCAGTCGGTTAAGCGTCCGACTTCGGCTCAGGTCATGATCTCACGGTTCGTGAGTTCGAGCCCTGCGTCGGGCTCTGTGCTGACAGCTCAGAGCCCGGAGCCTGCTTTGGATTCTGTGTCTCCCTCTCTCTGTCCCTCCCCCACTCATGCTCTGTTTCTCTCTCTCTCTCAAAAATAAATAAACATTTAAAAAAAAATTAAAAAAAAAAAAGAAGGTGCTCTACGTAAACTGTCCCGTCAACATTGTCACAGCACTTTAAAAAAAAAAAAAAGAATTTTTGGCTCTCATCACTGAAGTCTCCATCAGGTGACCCCATCGGTGTGGGGAAACTGTAGCTTTCAGGAGCCATTTCGCCGATGACACTTCAAAGCTCAAAAGAACCCGAGAGCAGTCTTCTCCCTCACTCAGACATCCTCTGTGGCTCCCAGGGCCGACAGATCAGGTCTGGATATCTTTGCAGGAGGCTCAGCGGCCTCCATCATCGGACACACTCCCCTCAGCGTCTGCCAGCGAAGGCAGAGACCCAGTAACAGGACTGGATACCCCTGCTCGCCTCCCACACCTTCAGTAAAACCAGTGGCGGGGGGGGGGGGCAATGGTCAGGTTTCTCATAGCAATCCTTTCTCCAAGTTAATGCATACTAGTGGAGGCTGGCAGGCATTTAATAAAAACCACAGCTTCTGGAAAAGCTACTGCCTCATTGCCCTCCCCCCCCCGCCCCACCCCCCCCAGCTCCCACCCACTCTTCCTCAAAGGGCCCTTGCGGGTGTTAACAAAGGCGAGAGACCCACTTTGAAATTTCTTTTGTTCCCTGTGAGGCACGAAGCTGAAAGAGAATAGGCTTCGCCGTCTGGACTGACGGAGGAGCGAGGGGGTGGGGGCCACGGGCTGCAGAGGATGCTGGAGAAGTCTTGGGGAAGTTTCCATATGCCAAGGAGCTGGCCAAAGAGCCTGAAGCCAACGGCGCTCTTTTGACCAGGGTTTGTTCTGCACCGATCCAATGTGTCTCTGGTGGCCCATAAAATTTTTACTACGTTTTGTCCACCCGTGGATACTGTGACCTAACGTGACCCAATCAGAAATCTGTTTTGGCAATGTTTTCAGAGGGGATCGGAGCCGCCGGGGCTGCGGCCGAATTGACAGTGTTTGCTTTAATCAGGAATGATGGCTTCTGGTGGGAACGGAAGGCAGGTGGTATGGAGAGCCGTGAACTTTGTCACAGAGCAGTGACTTCTGTGAAATTCACGGCAGTTCCTTCCAGTTCTGTCGGAAAGAGCTGGAACAACTACAAATGTGTCCTGTGGGCTTCCAGAAATGATGCGGATGGAGTCTCGTTTCCATCTTGAGCTCATGGGATAGAAACTTAAATGCGTGGAACACGGATTGTTTTAATTGTTTGAGAGTATTTCACTCTAGTCTTTGATACTAATAACTCAGATGAAATAAACGGAAAGAAATGAGAAACACGAGCCCTTTTTTTTCCAGTCTATGACAGCTCATCTGCTTGGGAAATGTGTCTTCTAAACTGTCAGTGAACCCCCACGGTTGGTTGAGATGTCCCCCGGGAATAGAGGGTCCGCCAGAAAATGCCTGACTTCCCAAATGATGGCTGGTTTTACTTTAACGTCCCTAAGCACCTTGAGACTCTTCTGTGTTTCTAAACGCGGGATAACATCAACATGTTCCTCTGGATTAGTATCCATTTGATTCAACACTGGGACGCCCTTGAGCCAGCATTTGATGATCTGTTTGTCTGACTGTCCTGGTGTTAATCGTCTTGCCAACCGCTTTAAACATTTTGTCAATTTCTTATTAACCTGTCAGATGAGGCCCAGAGGTCACAGCCATGTTAACAATACTGTTTCTGGCAAGAGTCACACAATCTTGGTGAGTGCCACCTAATTTGAGGTGAAGCTACGTGACCTGGATAGAAATGGGAAGCAAATAAAAAAAAAATGTAGTGATTTTGGTGAAAATATATGAGATGCAAAACCTCAAAGTGGTAGAAGGGCTTTGCAGACACGAGGGTATTTGCAAAAAAAAAAAAAAAAAAAAAAAAGGAAATCACCACTGTCACCACCACTGCCACCGTCATCGGAACCCTGTGTGTCACAGGTGTTTGGAAATACCGATGCCACGATCAAGGACGCTAAAGCAGCTCTGGCCAGCTGAGTGGTGGCTTCGATTTTTCCCGATTTTACCGTGTTTATAGAGCCTTGGCAAATGTGGCCCTTCTAAGACTGCCTTCTGCCTTCATCACGTCTGCTCAGGGGCACCTCGGTGGCTCAGTCGGTTAGGCGTCCAGCTCTTGATTTCAGCTCAGGTCACGATCTAAGGGTTTGTGAGTTCAAGCCTCATACCAGGCTCTGTGCTGATGGCACGGAGCCTGCTTGGGATTCTCTCTCTCTCTCTCTCTCTCTCTTTCTCTCTCTCTGCCCCTCCCCCTGCTCATGCTCTCTCTCTCTCTCTCTCTCGCTCTCTCAAAATAAATAAAATAAACTTAAAAAAATTTTCTTCAGTGCTCGACAAAATAAGACAGGTGACTAAATCAAAATTCCCCAAAAAAATGAAAAACAAAAGAATCACCAGAAATTTTGAATGCAAAGATTTTAATTTGGGCAGGCTTATGGCATTTGGGCGAGCGACCACAATAAATCTGACCTTCCCCTGGAGCTCTGGTTCCTACCATTAGGGAACTGTGACCCTCATTTATTGGTTATTTGGTTTGGTGCCCCCTTATTTAAAAAAAAAACGGCTATTGTAAGTTACGTGTGGTGTGTGCATGTGTGTGTTGATGCATGTGTATATTTTGATTTAAGCAACATTGATACAATTTTCTTTTGAAAATATTTCATTGATTTTACTATGCCGCTTACGGAGTTTGGGGGCTGCTTTGGGTTTTATAAAGCCAAGGCCGAGAATGGCCATTCCAGATCAGCTGAACCATTTGGGCACCTGTCAAGTAACTTTCCCCAATCCCAGAGTTTGGGAAACAACAGAAGAAACTCAACACTTGGCTCAGTGCTAATTTTGGTTGGCTGTGGTGAATGAGAGGCTGGGGTTTGAAGGAAGGGGGTTGAGCTCTGACTCTGCCCATTTTAAATGTTTCCTGCCTTGAACCTTACCAGACACTTCCCTGGTCACCTTGACAGTGGTTGTTAGCTGCCAAACCCCAAAGTCTTGTTTTCCTTTTAGAACTCCTGACCCCCAGAGGGCACCTGACTAATGGAATAAATTCTGTTTTTCAGCTTCTCTTGCTGGTAAGTGTGGTCATAGGACTAATTTCTGGCCCATTGGTCAGGACGTCAATGGAAGAGTAACGTGGCAGCTTCGAAGGACGTTACTTAAGAGGTAACTGGCCCCTCATCCCATCGACCCTTTTCTTCCCACCATGAAGATGGGGCAGAGTTCCCTAAAATGGCAGAGTAGGAAATCGGGAGGAGGTACATCAGTCCTGGGGTGTCTGAATCCAGAGCCTCACATGACAGAACGAAACTGGTATCTTGTCTAAGCCATTTTTCCCAGGCTTCTTACTGGGACCTAGACCTAATTTTAATTTGTAAATTCATTTTATTCCTTCAAAATTTACCTGTTTGGGGGCACCTGGGTGGCTCAGTTCGTTGCACATGGATTGCTCTGGATTTCGGGTCTGGTCATGATCTCGCGGTCTTGGGGATGGAGCCCTGCTGGGGGGTTCCAGGATGGGCTCCGTGATGGGTTTAGAGCCTGTTTGAGATTCCCTCTCCTTCCCCCGGACCAGACCCATTCTTCCTGTGAGGTAGTGGCTACCCAGCACATTTGACGAAGTTAGAGTTTACTGGAGGCTTCAATCTTCTAAGAGTCCTTTTTTTAAATGTTTATTTATTTTTTTTTGAGAGAGAGAGAGAGACAGAGAGTGAGCAGGGGAGGGGCAGGGAGAGGGAGACGCAGAATCTGAAGCAGGCTCCAGGCTCTGAGCTGTCAGCACAGAGCCTGACGTGGGGCTTGATGTGGGGCTTGAACTCACAAACCACGAGATGGTGACCGGAGCTGAAGATGGACGCCCAACTGGCTGAGCCACCCATGCACCCCGATCTTCTAAGAGTCTTGAATAGAACTCTCTTTCAAAAGAAATGCAGTCCCTCTCTCATTGTTTTTGAGGATTCCTGGTGTGTGTGTGTGTGTGTGTGTGTGTGTGTGTGTAGTTGGGGAGAAGCTTACATTCTACTGGTCAATGCCCATCACCTCTTTCTCTGCCCTGGCCCCTGGTTTTTTCCCCTCCATCACATCTGAGGGTTCTCTCATTGTTATTCTGTCTACTGCCCTCTCCCCACACACCGCCCCCCATCGAGCACCAACACAGCCCCCTTCCTCCACCTCTCAAGGCATCTGTAACATGATGCTAATGAACTTTTAGTGCACAATGGCTATTTATGAAAGACTTGGGAACACTAACAGTACAATTACAACATAGACGGATGGAAAACTTAAAACTGGATTTCCATCACCACTGTTGTTGAAGTTCTTCACTATACCCACTCAGCGTTAGGGAGGCTTGAACGCCCTGTGATGTCGGCCCCCATCATCTGAAAGCTCACTCAGTCACATGTTTGCAGTCGCTGCTGATTGTCGGCTGAGAGCTTAGCTGGGCTGTTAGCCGGGACCTCCATGTGGTTTCTCCGTGTGGCTTGGGCTTCCCTATAACATGGTGGCTGAGTTTATTACCTCAGCAATCATGCAGCACCATGCCCACCACATTCTATCTGTGGGGGCAGTCACGAAATCCTGCGGGTATTCAAAGGAGTGGAAATAGACCCCACCTCTTGATAGAGAGTAGCAAGATTCTGGAAGAGCATGTGGGAATAGAAATATTGTAGTGGCCATTTTGGGGAAAGACAATGTGCCACACCCCTCCCGGGGCCTCCTTGACTGGCCACCACTTCTGGATTCCTGGGATTATTTCTCCCAGCGAGCTCCCTGTCCACTTCCACTATTCTCAGATTATCCCTCTCAATAAACCTCCATCATGGGTGCCAATCCACTTTTTTTTTTATTATTATGCAGAACCATTTGGTTCTCTTTGTCTCTCCCTCCCCATTCCCAGCTCTGCCCTTGACTTTACCTTTCATGACCAAGAGGTTCCTCAAAGTATTTATTAAAACTGAAGACTGGGTTCTCTTCTAAAGTAAGAGGGGCATAAATAGCAGACACTTGAAAAAATAGTATTTTTCTTTCTCCCTCATACATCCCTGACCCTTTTTGGCCCTGATTCAAGTGCAGTTCATGACTTTTGGGGGGCCATGGGGGGAGTAGAAAGGGGTTTGGAATGGGTAGAACAGATGAGAATTCTTTTTTTTTTTTTTCAAGTAGGTTTCACACCCAGCATGGAGCCCAATGAGGGGCTTGAACTCATGACCCTGAGATCAAGACCTGAGCTGAGGTCAAGAGTCAGATGCTTAACCGACTGAGCCACCTAGGTGCCCTGAGAATTCTTATTTTATTATTTATTAACTGGGTGCTCTTGGGCAAGTTGCTTAGCTCTTTTTGCCTCTGTTTCCTCATCTGTGAAAATAAGAATAATATTTTCCACAGGATAGGATGGCCATGTGTTGATGGTGGGTGAGAAGGGCTTAGCACTATAGGGAGGACCTCAAAAGTGAAAGGAAAGCCCTGAATCCTGAAGCAGGGGTTGGGATTGGGAAAAGGGGATAAAAGGTTTTGTAAGTTGTTAATTTATAATAAATCCCCAAAGAGATGTTCTTTCAAATGCATACTTATTAAAAAATCATCAACAGGGGAAAGGTTCTTAAGAGAGAAATGGAAGCATTTTTCGCATAAAGCTGATTTTCTAATTAAAAACTTTTCAATGCTTATTTATTTTTTGAGGGAGGGGGTGGGGGGGAGGCGAGGGGCAGAGAGAGAGAGAGAGAGAGAGAAGAAATGAGACACATGACACATTTCCTGCGTTGCTGTTCATTTTGTTTTGTTTCTTTGGAGGGAGTGGGGGTGGGAAGGTGCTGATCAGGGAAAGTCTTAGAAAGAACAAGATTCTAAATAAATCTGTGGTAATGCCCATGGGGTGTTGGCTGCCCAGAGCTTTTCAGGCTTCCCTGTGTCGTCATGGGGATTAATTAGTCAGTGTTTGTGCCTTATTTTGGAGTCACTCGGAGCTAAGCATGTACGGGGAGCTATGACTCAGATGCCAAACTATTTTCAAAAGGAAACGTGTCATGCTAGGATTTCCGAGTGCTGGGACCCCCACACATGTGATATCACACCTCGAGAGCACTCTTTCAAACTATGTGAATGACATCTTGCCAAAATATGTTGGCTATTTTTGTGCTAAAACATTTTAAGCTAAAATTAAATTTGCACGGGTGCCTGGGTTGCTCAGTCGGTTAAGCACCTGACTCTTGATTTCGGTCCAGGTCATGATCTCACAGTTTGTGAGTTCAAGCCCTGAGCTGGGCTCCATGCTGACAGAGCAGTGTCTGCTTGGGATTCTTTGTCTCTTTCTCTCTGCCCCTCCCCGACTTGCACGCATGCATGTCTTTCTCTCTCTGTCAAAAGAAATGAGTTTTTAAAAACTTCGAAAAATTAAATTAAGTTTGGAAAGTGACATCAGGAGAGTATATTGAAGATGTAAGGAGAATTGGAGTCAATAGGATCTTCAGGAAAGTTCCCTTCCATGTCTGTATCCTTCCTCTCTTCTTTCCCCCACAACTCCTTTTCTTTTCTTACACTGAGTCTACATCAGGACAATGGGCCTTTCCATGATAGAGTCTTTATTGATAGATTAAGGAGATTGTTTATTTAGCCATTATTTGTTCCATATCTTCTCTGTTCAAAGCAGTACATGTGCCTTATTTATCTTTGTAATCATCAGAGCAGGTAGAATTACATTCATTCATTCATTCATTTATTCACTGAGCAAACTTTCACTGACCACCTACCCTGTGCCAGTATCTGGGCATGGAGTGATGTCTTGTGGAGTTCCAATTCAATGCTCCCATGTACTAGCCCCCACCTCCCCAAACCAGTGCATTGGTTTCTTGAATCAAAAGATGCAAAATCAAGAAAATCAAAAAAATGTAAAGTTCTTCGTTTCTTTATATGCACCAGATTACATGCATTTGGTTTTTTTTTATTCATTCAAAGTAGATCCTCATGACCGTCAATTGTTTCTGGTAATCTGTGTATAATATAAATCATCTTACCTTTGTTTTTTTTTTTCTTACCTTTGTTTTTAAGTTTTGCATTTTAGTTTAATCTTTCCCAGGTGAATATATGCTTCCTTGTCTTCCCGCCTTGCTCTGAAGAAGCAGATTTGTCTTCTCGCTGAGATCGGTCCCGGGTAATCCTCAGTGTGCAATGCGTGCTGCGTGGTCCATTGGAGATGCTGGTGGTCATTAAAAAAACTCCCCAGGTCTGAAGGAAGACTTAGGGGTTAAAAAAGAATGCCCACGCGGAGTATTTAAAATTACTATTATTCCTGATAGAGTCTGGTTTGGAAAACAACATGATATGAAACGCTTAAAAATTGGTTTGTACAGACTCGAAGATACCAATGCATATACCTCTGTAGTGGAGTGAACACTTAGCTTTGCATGTGCTCCGTGCATCGTACATATTATTTGGATATTTGGATGCTACCTTTGGTCTTCAGATCTTTTTAGTTTTCTGTGGCCTGCGCACTGGTTCCCAGAAACCTTGAAGGACAACACGTGGCCGGTCTAGGTCTGTCCCTGACATTCGTGTTTAGGCAACTGCTCAGTTATACGTGAATTGTTTTTCAAGACCTCATTTGTTAAATCACCATGTGGCAGTCACAGCGTATTTCTCAATAGAAGTGCCATTACACCCATTTTCCCACAAGTGTCAGGAAGCTCAGTGGGGGCAGGGACAGAATCGTACTCACTTCTGGGTCTGCAGCGCCTAGTACTGCGTTTGCTTGTGGTACGTGCTCGGTAGGGGAAGGAATGACCGTTTCTCTTTCTGAATGTCCCCTTCCATCCCTCCACCTCCCGTTTTCCTTCGAATTCTTCAGGATTCGGCTCAAATGTATCACCTTCACCGAAGCCTTCCTCCAAGGACCCCAGGCAGAACGTGCTGCCTCCATTCACAACGTCGCATAATGTCACTCTCAAAAGGTGCCACTTCATCCCCTTTCATTTCCATGAATTGGTGACATTTTTTCTGGTGCTTCTATGAACTTCTTGAAGGCAGGGGGCCCTGATTCCCCCACCCGTGTATGTCCAACACCCGGTCAAGTACCTGAAGCCTGGTCGCGTCTCATTACGATCCAGTCGAGCAAATCCATGTTCGTGAGAGTGGCACGCCACCCCCAAGTTGGCATAACCTTGACGTAGCTGAGCTCCAGTGGCCATAAAACCTACCACTGTGGGTGATATAATTTCTAGGCGAAACCTCTTTCTGTAGTTCAGTGTTGGGAAGAGATATGTCCAGATGGGGGCGGCAGGGGGTGATAGAAGGGGTTTTTTGGGGGAGAGGAAGTAAGACGAGGAGGCAAATCCCAGGCACTTCCGAGAATAATAACAACGACCAAGGGGAGGAGTTTCAGGTGTGGGGGACGAGGATGTGTGTGCTCAGTAGGGACAACCATTGACATGTGAGGGACAGCCACCGCATTTGGACACCAGAGTGCTTGCTTTCACCAAAACCCACCCGGCGTCCCTCTCTGCTGGACGTGTGTGGCGTTTTGAGGAGCCGGGGAATGGTGGGCTGGGTCTCCTGCCCTCATCTCCCACGGGAACGTGGTCCCTCGAACGAGCCTGGCTCTCTGGGGCTGCAGGGTGGCCAGCGCACGAGGCAACCACTGGACATTTGCTTTGCTCTGTGCCCCGGGGTCGGGGGGTGGGGGGGCGGGCGCAGATAACTCTCTGCGCTCGATCTGCCAAGTCACGGAGGGCCGTCCGGACTCTCCTCTGTGGGAGTCCCGTGTCTGAGGGTTGGTGAGAGAGAAGGGGTGATAAATGTGCCCAGGATGACTTACTCACAGTACAAAACCAAACCCATCTTGGGGGCCTTTAGGAAACGGCAGCTGGCTGCTGACTTCCAATCTGTCGCTGTTTCTCGTGGTCTCTGACTTGTAGCACAAAAGGTCAGTTTTACTGAAAAGGCCAAGTGCCGGCATCCAGAGCTGGCTCTTCGGTGGGATATTCCTAAACGACCACAGCGAGACGTGCAGCAGGAAGTCGGGGCGAAACAGAGAGAGGTGCTGGCGGGCCTCCTGTCTGGACCACTGAACACCCCAGGTCGCCCTTCCCGTGGCAGGAATCCACACCCTCCTGGCTGGTCTTTTATTCCGCTTTGTTCTATTGGGTCAAACTTTAAAAAAGAGAAATACCCCTTCTGGTTGTCCGGGGTGGGGGGGGGGGTGCGTGGAGACAGAAAGGGGTGGAGGCAAGAAGATATTGAAAGACGAGATTGCGGAGACAGATGAAGACAAGTGATGGCTGGCGGCTCTGTCCGGCAGAAGGACAGGAGGAGGGGAGCATAAACAGAGGCATCTGGTCCCCCAGCATGGAGCGGCGGGTCCGTGAACCGTGGCAGATGCAGGCTCAGCTGTGATTGGGCACGAGGCATCGGTGTCCAAGCCTGGGTCACGCGCAGGGCCCGTTTTAACTGTGACGTGCTGTGTCAAACTGCCATTCTTTCTTTCTCGGGTGGTTTTTTTTTTTCCTCTGAAATCTGCCAGCTCTCGGAAGCAGCATAGACTAGGCCTCTCGGGTTCGCAGGCTGGAGGAAGCGAGCAGGGAAAAAGCAGTGAGTGACATCCAGAGGGAGACGCCGCGGGGACGGGGGGCGGGGGGGGGGGGCAGGTGAGACAGTGGCCAACGGGGAAAGACGTGAAGAGAGGGCCTCTTCGGGTTTTGCGTTGTGGGCAGAATTAAGCGTGGGGACGAGGCCCAAGGGCGTGGCTAGTAAATTACGCAGAAGGACATTTTAAGGCTTTGCCTGTGAGGGTGAGCCTGAACTCCGGGAAGACTGTTAAGTGTCCTCTATGAAAACTTAGGGAGAAAATCAGGGTTTCTCCAAAATCACGTGATGTATTCGTGAAGGGAGCCAAAAGAATACCAAAAGTATACGCGTGCGTTTGGGTCAGAGACTCTGTGTTCTGGCCAAAATGTAACTTTGCTCTCCCAGCTCTCTGGGGTGTTTAATGGATACAACTGCCCTCAGTGTGATGTTGGCGGGGAAGTTGAAATGGACCCTTTTCTGAAGGGGGTGCCTGTGCCCTTAACGATTCTAAAAGCTCTCTGGAAGATATTCACAATACCCAGCCTTTTTCCACTTCAGGGTTTGCTCACTTTTTCTCCTTCTCCTTAGGAAGGAGAGACTTCTTCTTCTTCTTTTTCTTCTTCTTCTCTTATTAGTTTAAAAAATTTATTTATTTTGAGAGAGAGACAGAGAAAGTGCGTGGAGGAGGGACAGAGAGAGAGACACAGAATCCGAAACAGGCTCCAGGCTCCGAGCTGTCAGCACCGAGCCCGACGCGGGGCTCGAACCCATGAACCGTGAGATTGTGACCTGAGCTGAAGTCGGACGCTTGACCGACTGAACCACCCGGGCGCCCCGGGGAAGGAGAGGCTTGTTGACCTAACTTGGTTTATTTGAGAAACCGTGTTACCAGGTCAGGTTGGGTTCCATTTGTCTCTGAAAGCCTCGAGTTGGAGAGTTGTTACCGTCTGGTTCTCAGAGTGTTGTTTTTTTATCGGTTGGCTGAGTCCGTGTCGGTGAAGGCCACGTGTGGCCCCTACCTTCCCTTCTGTCATCGAAGCTTTTGTATTTAGCTTTTTCTCTTCTTCTTCTTTTTTTTTTTTTTTTTTTTTGCTTTAGTGTCGTGTCCCTTGTGGGGTTCCTTACGGGTTTTTCTTAATTCTTTGCCTGTCCCTCAACCAGCAGGGAGAGAATAATAAGGCAGACAGGTCTTGGAAATCTCTAGGCAAGAATTACTTCCCCGTTCTTGGCGGGGGAGACCTGACAAGTGCCATGGTGCTGGGGCACCCATCCCCCGCCTCCATGGACCCCAAGACCTCGTCTCTGAATCCCAGGGGCTGTGCTTACAGTTGAAAAACAAGCAATCAAACAAACAGGCAAAACCCTCATCCCATTTGTCACCATAGTCTGATTTCCTTTTTTTTTTTTAAGTTTATTTATTTATTTTGAGAGAGAGCTAGTGGGGGAGGGGCAGAGAGAGAGTGAGAGAGAGAGACTCCCGGGCAGGCTCCGCACCGTCAGCACAGAGCCCAAAGTGGGGCTCGAATTGTCGAAACCACGAGATCACGACCTGAGCGGAAATCAAGAGTCAGATGCTTAACCAACTGAGCCAACCAGGCGCCCCCATAGTCTGATTTCTATTCGGCCTAGATTGATTCCTTAGGGATGTGGATTCCTGGGCTCCAAAATCCTAGAAATTTCCTGTAATGACCGAACCTTCCCCTTTCCCTTCTTCCTGATTTTCTCTCTTTATATGCAGTTCTCACACCCTCTGTCTTAGACTCTGTTTCCATCTGTATTCCTTCCGTACCTACACCGAAGTCCCGCCCGGCTCTTTAGCTCGAGGACACCGTTTCCCCATCTGTGTCCTCATCTCTGCGTGTTCCATGCTCTTTCTCTGGTCCTGCCGTGTCTCCTTCCCTACATCCCTCTCCGCTCCTAAGGGGCTGGATCAGTCGTTGGTACTCCGTTCTGCACCTTTTCCCACTCAGACTCTTTGGAAACGGGACGTGGGGACAGTGCTCTGACACCCTGGGCATTTCTTGGTCTCCGAACAGGAGAAAGCCAACAAATGCACGGGCTCACCTTGCGCGCCGATAAGCACGCTGTTCGCGTGCCCTGAACAGAGTCTCCCTGAGAAGACCATCTCTACGCTTCTCCTTCTGGAGAGTATAATAAACCGCAAACTTCTGCACCGTTTCTTGGCGCGAGGTGCCTCTCTTCCCCGCACATCTGGCCCCTTGATAAATTGTTACAGTGCTCCTGGACCAGCGCAGAGCCTGCCCACGCTGCTCGGGATCTGTTCTCAAGTTGTTGCGGGGACCCCGCCGTATGATGACAATTAGGAGCTGTTAGTGTGCAGATGAGGCCCACGAGTGGCAGGTGGCGGGAACGGGCCTCAATTAACTAACAGGCACCAAATCCCTTCCTAATGAGGCTGGGCCACCCAGATGAGCCAGGAGGCATGTGTCAGTGACAGCAACAGAGGATTTGAACTGGAGGGTGTGGGGGCGGGGGGGCGGGGGGGAGGCTGGTCAACAGGTACCTGGCTCAGCCACAGAAACAGCCCTTTTGGTTTTGTTGGCTCAGAAAGACGAGCCGTCCTCAGCCAGCCGGGCACAGCGGAAGGGCCGGGAGCAGGAGTCGTGGGCATGGAGCGTGGCGGGCTCAGTTTCGTGCATCTCATCTCCCTGGGTGGCCCCTGGGTGAGTGCAACTCCTTAGCGTGTGGGGGTGAAGAATTAGTCCATCTCCCAAGATAAGCAGAACGTGAGATATGGCCAGCCAGCGAGCGGGGTAATGACTGGCAGAAACTTAATAAAGGGCCACTGTCTTGAGTGGCATTTGAATTCCAAATCAGACACCGTAATAACGCGGCGAGCGTCACATTGGATTCTGCACTTAAGGACCACTTGCCATTTCCATTGCAAATCTTCTGGGGCTTTGTGTGGACGCATCATCTGAATTTATATAGGATTGAAACTTGCCTGGCTCACTGGGAGCTTTTCAGAATTTAAAAAAAAAAAAGAAGAAGAAAAAACTTTCAGGAACACGCAGCGTGTTAGCAGGGTGGCATCGTTGGAAGAATCCAGCGCTTTCTTGGTGGCTCCAATCCCTTGTCCTAAGTGGCTCAGCAGGAAGCGTGGACACTCCCAGCAGCGTGACCCATGGCCCAAAAGTATGAATCTCCCCAGTTTTTCAAGAACCAGAAACAAACCAGGATCTCTCGCTAGGTGTGCATTCCTCGTCCTGCTGAGGTGTGAAGGACGGTGCCCCTAAGACACGCGTCTTCCTGGGGCCACAGCTCATGTCCCCTTGAGAGGGGGCTTTGTGTGCGCACAGACCTCTAATCATAAAGCCAGATTCCGGAGTGGGGGTTAGAGCCGTGTTTGAAACTGGTTACTTGCAATTCTCCCCCCTGCACCCCCCTTCATGTCTTGCAGCACAAAAGTCGTGTTGAAAAGGGCATGACACCCCAAAAGTAAGGCACAGAATCAGAATTGGGGAGGTGGCCGCCCCTCTGTCCCCATGTGTGACAGCGTTTGGATGGTTTTACGAACCATACGTGCCAGGCTGCGGAGCTCAGAGACGATGGGGTAAACCAAGAGCCCACCCGGGACCGCCCCCCGTGTCCCTTGAACTGCCGTTTCTGATCCAAATAGTATTCGATGGAACATTCTTCTGTTCTTTCTGTAGTTTTGTTGGTAGAACGGCATATGTTTCGAAAGAGGACTCTCCTGGGGCGCCTGGGTGGCGCAGTCGGTGAAGCGTCCGACTTCAGCCAGGTCACGATCTCGCGGTCCGGGAGTTCGAGCCCCGCGTCGGGCTCTGGGCTGATGGCTCGGAGCCTGGAGCCTGTTTCCGATTCTGTGTCTCCCTCTCTCTCTGCCCCTCCCCCGTTCATGCTCTGTCTCTCTCTGTCCCCAAAATAAATAAAAAACGTTGAAAAAAAAATTAAAAAAAAGAAAAAAAGAGGACTCTCCTTTTAAAGGGGGGAGTTTTTCCATCTTTATACATTCAGTCAGCTTTCTCTTTGTGCAGACCCTGTTTATACTCTTTTTGCCACCGGCTGTCCTGAGTGTCACTCGTGCCCCCCGGTCTTCATCATGTCTTTTGGGGGCGGTCCAGAAACACCAGTGACTGTTGGGCCACAAGCCTGGAAGAGGGTACCAATTTCGTTCCCTTCTCCTTTCCTCCTCTCTCTCTCTCGTCCTCTCTTTCTTCGGCAAGATCCAGCCGCGAAACCGCATTTAGTCAGATACGTCTTTGCTCTTCCGGAAGCTCTGTAGGAAATGAAATCCCTCTTTCTCGGCGACATGGAATGTCTTCCAAAGCAGCACGGGACGCCTCCTGCGGTGTCTGCTCTGACTTCTCTTAGGCCCCGATGCTTCTACGATCTCATAGCCCCCTTGCATCATCCCTGCGAGGGAGGCAAGGGGCACTCGGTCTCGTGGGCAGGCCTCAGACAGGCTGGCAATTTGCTTAAAGCTTCACGGCGCTTTTAGAACCCTGATGTTTTCATTCGGATTCCTCTAGAAGCCGGCTCGGAGACAAAGAGTTGAGGCAGGTAGCTTATCTGGGAGATAATCCCAGGAAACTCTGCAGGAGAGTGGGGGCCTGAGATGGGGAAAGAGAAGGTAGCCAATTAAAAATGCATTATTTAGCAAGTTACCTGGTTGGGGGAGGGGGGGTGCGGCGGGGAGACCAGACTAGTGCAACTCTCTGGGGGGACTTGGGGCAGAGAAGTCCCCAGAGTTATTCCAACCAAGGGGCAACCAGTCTTCGTTGGTTGGTTGAACCTACTTCTGGGGGGTTTGGGTTCCAGCGCGTGTAGGCGAAGTGTGGCCTCAAGGTCAGAAAAAAACCTTCAATGAAAGGAATAGTCTTTGCAGGAAGCTCCAGAAGAGGGAATATTGGTGGGGATCCCGACAGTTCTTGCCACACCAGCCTCCTGGATTCCTTGCCCGGTTTTATGTCTCGCCATAACCTTTGGTGTGCATCTCAAGTGTTGGAGGTGCAGGAGAGGGGAGGAAGAGGCAGACACGGTGGGGAGGGAGGAAGCTTTGGTACATTTTCTTTTTTAAATGTTTTTATTATTTTTGAGAGAGAGAGAGAGAGACAGAGTGTGAGTGGGGGAGGAGCAGAGAGAGGCAGACACAGAATCCGTAGCAGGCTCTAGGCTCCGAGCTGTCAGCACAGAGCCCGACACGGGGCTCGAACTCACGAACCGTGAGACCGTGACCTGAGCCGAAGTCGGACGCTTAACCGACTGAGCCACCCAGGTGCCCCTGGTACATTTTCTTAGTGTGATACACACAAAATAGAGACCCTATATTTCCCAATGCCCCCAAACTTCGAATTTGATGAATGAATACATCCGGATCATTTTCATCACTCACACTTGTGGACAAGACCAGTGGTGTGGCCAGTGGGGTTCCTCGTGTGGTATTAGTTAACTCTCCATGCACGGATGTATATAGTTAGAATCTTAAGTTTTAGCAAAAAAAAAAAAAAAAAAAAAAAATTGGCCTGGTTCTGAAATAAGACGGGGATTTTCCTTATTGTACAGATGAAGCTCTGAAAACTAGAAAAGCTACCTGCACAAGACCCCGTAGCATATGGTGTCCGTGTGTCATTGTGTCCCTATTCTCAGGTTCCTAACACTAGAGCCAAGGGAAGTGTCCGGCCAAACGCTTAGGTTTGCTTTCTTCTCTCCATCTTAGGTTCTGTGTTTGCTCCCTTCCCTTGCCCTCTGAACCCTCACTTGATTGATCTAGAACTCGGCGATCCAAGACTCTCAAGCTAAAAGTTCTCTTCAGCCAGTGGTGTGCGTGAAGGTTTAACTAACGCTGGCTTTCTGGGAGCGAGAGCCCTAATGTTTGGCATACACTGATTTGGTATAAATACTCCCACCCTGGGTTTTTTTTTGTTTTTGTTTTTTGTTTTTTGTTTTGAGCCTTCAATGGCGTGTCACTAAATTACAGTTGGGAAGCAATGCTCACAATTGGTTCCAGTGCAAGCCGGCTCCACATAACACGGCCACAGTCCCCAAGGAGCTGAAGTGGC
Organism: Prionailurus bengalensis; assembly: GCF_016509475.1. Taxonomy (NCBI): domain Eukaryota; kingdom Metazoa; phylum Chordata; class Mammalia; order Carnivora; family Felidae; genus Prionailurus; species Prionailurus bengalensis. Next base: position 12,187,736 of record NC_057350.1, read on the forward strand.
TATCTACCTGGGAAATCTCCCAGCCCCGAACATCTGCAGGCACTCCACCCCCATGATCCCAGCCTACCCCCCCGGCAACCTCACAACTCCAGTCCTTCATTCCCTCCAGCGCTTCTGGATCGGGACTTGGTGCCTTGGGAATGTTCACCTAGGACAGCTGCCTGGGGAGGGGGGAGCGAGGGAGGTGTCCCCTGCCTCCCTCTCACTGTGTGGTGACTGCAGGTCTGTGATGGGTGATGGGTGCAGGTCAGGCGACGGGTCTGCGGGTCGGGTTTGTCTCTTTCAGCCTATTAGGTCCCATGGGGTTGCCTCGACCTCCCTCCGCATCTTTCTGCGAGGTATGTCTTTGTTCTGCACCGACAACGCCGGAACAGGAAGAGGATGTGAAACTGACCCTGCTCATATTTTGTACTTAACTGGGCTTGCTCACATATAGCCGGGACTGTGCCCAGGACTCCTCCTCAGGGAAGCCTTCGGTGACTTCCCCCAGGACAGATTTCTCTGTGGTTGCTGTCCCAACCCCGGGTTCTTTACCATCGGAGCCCTTTGCTAATTCTTCAGTGCGATGACTTGATTGTCCCGCTCCTGCATTAAGATCAGGGAGAGAAGAGTCTGCCCATTTTGGTGGACTGTGGTGTCACCGGTCCCCAGCACGGTGCCTGGCACCTGGTGTTAACGAATGTTTGCGTCATGAATGAGGGAGCTCATAGACAAAACGAATGGGACGAGGGAGCCACTGTCCCCACCCCTGGCCACCCATCAGCACCATCGGGGTGCTCTCGAGAAATAAAATGCTGGGGGAGGGTGTCTCTGGCTTTGGGAGTTTTGAAAAACTCTGGAAGTGATTGTCATGTGCGGCCGGGGGTGAGAGCCATTGTCCTTGAGGAAGGCTCTGAGGAGTCTTTAAGGAGTGCTTTTCAAACTCACTGCGTCTTGTGACCCTGCTACCAAGGTTGCACCCCAGAACGGCCTTTGAGGTGGGGCCCACACATCCATAACTTTGAAACTTCTCCAGGTGATTGCAAAGTGCAAAGATGAGAAATACTGCAAAACATCCTATTTCTCGAAAGCCTCTCCCTCGCTCTCATCATGATCAAGGAGATCAGAAACCTACCTTTGAGAAATATTAACCCTTCCCCCACCTCCACGGTCGCCCACCCTTTGACGGTAGGCTTGGCAATGGAGGTGGCCTTCTGACTTTGGCGGATGGGATATTGATGGACCTTAGGCGATCAAGGGCCTTGAAAAGCCCCTGAAGGATCAGGCTTGCTCCCTTGTGCTTTTGTGAACAGTAAAAAACAAAACAAAACAAAACAAAAACAACATGTCACCTAATAATAAAAATGGTAACACTAGTAAGAAGAACGTGTATGGCCAGTCTGTTGGTTCAAGGAGGATGAGGGACAGAGGGACAGAGGGACACGTGGATCAGAGCTGCTCCTGCTGAATCCCAGACCTGCAGGAGAGACACAGAGTCACCCCAAGTGCTGCTGCCTGGGACTCAGTCACCCAGGAGAACAGCCCAGATCAGCCAACCCCAGCCCACCCCCACACGGGCAGGCACGCAGGTGATCATAGTTGGCCATTTTGTAAAGCCACTGCGTTTTGGGTTCCTTACGCAGCCGTGGCAGACGGATACACTCAATGTTCCACAATAGTTTAAATATTCACCGAGGGCAGAACTTCTATGAAGTCGGGGTCTTCACTGCTTCTAGAACAGCTCCAAAAAAGGAAAGATTACAAATCGGCACACTTTCAGCTGGTTTATAAAGTTGCACTCTATACGCATCCCGTATGTCATACAGGTTGATCTTCCCATCTCCCTCCGTTAAGTTCACCGGCTGGGGGCTGTGTGACCTCGGGCAAAGAGGATTATGGGATTACAGAATTGACACTCTCCATGTGAGATATGACTATTGTCACACCAGTGCTTCATATAATCAGAACTTTCCAGTGTCATCAGATAAGGCCCTCATGTTGAAAAAGTAAGGCTCCCTTCTTCCTATCAGCACCAATCACTCATATGTTTGTACTTTACCCCTTTCCCGAACTAAAGGGCATGGTTTAACAGGATGTTCGTTAATCTTGTAGGAGTACATTGTATCTGAAAATTGTCAACAAATAAAAATTTTTTTAATGTTTATTTTTGAGAGAGAGAGAGAGAGAGAGAGAACAAGCAGGGGAGGGGCAGAGAGAGGTAGACACAGAATCCGAAGCAGGCTCCAGGCTCCGAGCTGTCAGCACACAGCCCGACACGGGTCTTGAACTCACAAACTGCGAGATCATGACCTCAGCCGAAGTCGGATGCTCAACCGACTGAGCCACCCAGGCGTCCCATTTTCATTGGATTCTTCAAGAAATCAGTAGCTTCCTAGCAGGTGAAGAACCATCACCCTAGCAGAAAGTCCAGTGCAAAAGAGGATCTTACCCTCCAAGCAATTTTCCTTCAACTTCTATAATCCAGGGGCTCTAAGGATGAGGCATGTTAGTGGCGGTAACATTTCCTGGGTGTTACTGTGTTACTGGGCATTCTCAGTGCTTGTATGTGTGTTATGTCTGAATTAACGCCATTTACAGATAGACCTTGTGAGGTTTAGAAAAGAGGACTTGAACCTTGAGCTTTTTTTCTTTTTAGTGTTTATTTATTTGCGGGGAAGGGGGGTGGCGGGCAGAGAGAGAGCGAGAAAGAATCCCAACAGGCTCCTCACTGTCAGTGCAGAGAGCCCAACGCGGGGCTTGATCTCACAACCTTGAGATCGTGACCTGAGCCAAAAGCAAGAGTCAGATGCTTAACCAATGGAGCCACCCAGGTGCCCCAACGCTTCCTATTATAAAGCCACTGATTTAGGTGTATTTTAGCAACTTCCGCCCCAACCCCTAAGTGAAAACACACACACACACACACACACACACACACACACTACCCCACTGTTGTAGCAACTCTCTCTGAATTACGGGTATGCGTTTTCAATGCCCATGATAATCCTGCTTCTTACCCCTTCCTCCTCACCCTCTTCCTTTGTTCGCAGCCACTGTCCCAATTTTCTCTCGCCCTGAAGCTGTGGGTTCCCAAACTGACAAGAGCTTTCCGAAGACCAGGTTGAAGGCACTTAATTACAGAACCCACGAGCCCGAGGGACACATGTGGCTTGTGGGGTGCATGTGGGCGCTTAGGGACGTGCCGTCCAGTGCCTTCACGTGGTCTGGTGCCCCCTCTCCTCCCCAGCACGGAGGGGCAGGTCCTGTGCCTGCCAACGTCCTTGTGGACAGTGGTGACTTCCACACGTGTTCTCAGTGAGAAAGAACTCAGAAAGTCTCATTTGGACTAACTTAGGGGCGGCATCGGGCGTTGATAAGCGGTGAAAACAGCACGCAGCAAAGAACCGGGAGCAGCCATGCGAAGACGTCAGGTGCACTCCTGTCCCAGAGTGTGGAGGCCCCACCGAGGTCAGCGTGGGGTGTCCTGCTCATGCGTACAAGCTGCTTTGTTGTCTTCCCCAGGGCACCCCAGAGTGCAGCCAGGAACAATTTCCCTGCGGCCTGTGACCGGGGCAGGCGAGGGCAGTCACGGCCCTCTCCCCACTCCTAAATTCCGCAGCTCCAGGGCCCGGCACCTTCCTCTCTCTTTCTGTGCTCCCTGTGGAGGCTTCTGGGCCTCTCCCCAGAATCACGTTTCCCAGGGCCTGAAAAAGAAATACTCAGGATTACAAAGGAAACCAATTCTCCTGAAAGATAGTGACGAGAACGTTCTGCAAAGCCACATCCGTGTTATGTAATTACGTGTTTCTTTGAAAACATGCATCAAGTAAAGATCCGTTCGCAAGTCTCCTAGGCATGTAACTTTGAAACGGCGACGAGTAAACAGTATTTCGAGAGACTTCCAACACCTGCAACATGACTTGAATGTATTTGCCATTTTGGTTGGTGACGCACATTACGGCGGCTTGTGCCCTGCATTTGTAATCAGATGCAACATTTCAGTCGGGGGATAGTGAAAAAGAATATGGGGTTTCTCTCCCCAGCTAAGTTCACGCAGCCGGCTGAAGGCCTAGGAGGCCTGATATGGGTCACATTGTGCCCTCCCAAATTAGTATGTCAAAGTCCTAACTCCAAGTCCCTCAGGATGTGACTTTATTTTATTTTTTTAAGTTTATTTATTAATTGGGAGAGACAGGGAGGGAGAGAGAGAACAAATTGGGGGAGGGGTGGGGAGAGGGAGAGAGAGAGAGGATCCCAAGCAGGCTCTGCACCGTCAGCATGGAGCCTGACGTGGGGCTTGAGCCCACAAACCGTGAGATTATGACCTGAGCCGAAATCAAGAGTCAGACGCTTAACCGACTGAGCCACCCAGGCGCCCCCAGAATGTGATTTTAATTGGAAATAGGGTTGTTGCAGGTGTCATTGGTTAAGATGAGGTCATGCCAGAGGAGATTGGGCCCCTAATCCCAAATTCCTGCCGTCCTTATAAAAAGGAGAAATTTAGGCGCAGAGACACGCACACAGGGATAACAGCGTGTGACACTGGAGACAGAGATCGGGTGACACTTCTAAGAGCCGGAGAACAGCCAAGAATGCCAGCAAACCACCTGAAGCCCGGGGACAGCCATGGGTAGATTTTCTCATAGCCTCAGAGGGAACCAGCCCTGCCCGACACCTCCATCTCAGACCCCTCGTCTCCAGGACTGTGCGACAAAACACAATACACGGGGGTGCCTGCGTGGCTCAGTCGGTTACGGATCCGACTTCAGCTCAGGTCATGATCTCGCGGTCGGTGAGTTCGAGCCCCGCGACGGGCTCTGTGCTGACCGCTCGGAGCCTGGAGCCTGCTTCGGATTCTGTGTCTCCCTCTCTCTCGGCTCCTCCCCCTCTCACGCTCTGCCTCTCTCTCAAAAATAAAGTAAACATTTAAAAAATTAAAAAAAAAACCCACAAAACACAATGGTTTTGAGAAAGACTGAAAATGGAATCAATCCTTCCAATCCTTGCCCCCAGATCTTCTGCCAAAGAGCTTTGGTGTCAATACCTATGCCATCTTTCCTCCTTCCCCAAACCTCTCGTTTAGGTGCACCGTGGATTCCCAGGAAGCCCACGCTCCCCACAATTTTTAAACGACATCTGCGAGGCAGTTGTAAAATTCTGGGCACCAAAACAGAGACGTTGTGCTTAATTGCCGGGCCGAGGCATGATTTTGACAGTTACAATACCTGGTTCAACCTCGCCGCTAGCCAAAAGTCACCCGTGAAACATGTTTTCTTAAACATGACTGATAAATTGTTACCTTCTAGCTTCTGCTGCTAATTAGACAACACGAGTCAAAGTTAATTTGGTGGAAAACATTTCTCAACTTAATGACATTTATGGGCAATTAGGCGCGTGTGGAAGGGAACGCACATTTACATTTCGGCCCCATTTCCAGGGCTTAACAAGAATCTCCTCTTTCCCGGCTGGAGATTTCTCATTCTCTGAGGAATATGTTGGGTACAGACACCATGGGTCTCCTTGTTATGCTAGAAACCGGCAATTGTTTGCACGAAACAAGCTACCACCCAGTAATGAGGTGCAGGCGGAATTAGGCTCAGTGAAGGCTTTTGTGTTGTTGAGACCCGCGTCTCGCAGCAAGAGGTTGTGAGCTGTGTGCGTGGTGAAAACCACAGCGGCAGACTCACACGGCTGATAAAGGTGGGCCACGTTCGTATTTCTCAGCCCAGGGTCAGAAATGGCTTCTAGTATCCTTATCAACCCGTTCGAAAAGCAGCTATGTAACACGCAGCATTCCTAGCGTTTGAGATTACACGCCTTTGCCGCCGGGTCTTTTTTTTTTTTTTTTTTTTTTTTAGGTCAGAACATTCCCAGTGGGTCATTTTGTCCTAATGGACCGATCCAACCTCTTGCCTGCACTCACCACGTGGAAATCCAGCGTGGGCTGAGAAGCAAAAACTCCTGTGAATGTACAGGTTGTTTTCCTTTGGAACGGAAGGGTCGTTTTTACGCACATGCGTAAACACACACACACACACACACACTGATAGTAAATGGTGGGGATTCCTTCCCCGCCTCCCTGGCAGGATGGTTTCTGGGCATAAAGCACGAAGAGCGAGGGAGAGCACACCATTCCGGTAGTTCCAAAGCAATGCAGTGGGCTAGGGTGCCGAATCGAGTCAGACCTTCTCGTAACTAACCACGTTCCCAATGCAAGAGTCTTTCACAGGAGGCCAGGAATTCACAGTTCTATAAAATCTGGACTATGAGATGCCCTTGTTGCCTCGAGATTTATAAATTTCTCATGCTTCACTTAAATATTTAAAAATGTTTACTTTGTTTAATGTGCAACATACATAGACAGTATATATCCAAACATTAAAAAAAAATCATTGTTTGGTTGGCGAAGGGTTGGGTAAGGCTTTACGTAACAACCAATAATGATAACTTTGGAGAAGCCTTGCTCTGTACTTTAGTTGTTATAAACTAAAACGAAACAAAATGAAACCCTCTAACATATTAATAATGTTTTAATATATACATGTTATTATAATATATAAGTATGTATGGAGGTTGTAAATAATATTAAAAGAAGAGGAAGGTAAAAAATAAAATAATGATCAGGTGACAACTTTTTTAAGTTTATTTATTTATTTTGCAGGGGAAGGGGCAGTGGGAAAAGGAGAGAGATCATTCCAAGCAGGCTCCGTGCTCACAGCCAATTCAGGGCTCCGTCTCAACAAACCATGAGATCATGACGTGAGCCGAAATCAAGAGGCGGATGCTCAACGGACTGAGCCACCCAGGCGCCCCGTGATCTGGTTAAAACTTTACAAATCGACAAGATAAATAGCACTCTATTTTAAGAAAGCTTCCCAGAAGACCTGTGTGATTTTCCTGACGGTCTGCATTTCAACGGAGAAGATTACAATTTTTAATGAGACCCAAACGTCCCAAAGAACCAAGGCAGTAAAGAGACCCAGCCCATCTCAGGGGGAAAGTCCACCCGGAAACCCGTGGGCAGGTCTTCGTGGGTGCTGCAGACTGGAGACCGAGTCGGAGGAGTGTGAAATAGTGGGCCAGGCCTCCAGGTGCCAGCTGCAGCAACAGCTTGGGGATGCCAAAAGGACTTCTCCATGGAGAATGTCCTCGTGCGGTGTCTCATCTAGATCGCTGGGCGCTTGGTCAAACCCTTGCTGGCCGCCTGATTTGGGGTAAGCTCCTAATCCTATCATTTTCTTCATCTGCAAAATGAAGATAATAATCGTACTGACATAGTATTGTTGTTATGGAGAGTAAATGAGCTTGCATATGTAAGCTGCCTCCAACCGTGCGGGCAGGGCACATCATGGTGGCAGTACTTGTGACAATGGTAACGATACCGATCACGGCTAACGCTTCCATTAGTGCTAAAAGCCAGCTCTCCCTCGTGGTGCGCAGACGCCAGTTGTGCTAAGAACGCCAAACGGGGAAATCAGAAGACCCCAATTTGAGTCCTGGTTAGCTGCTTGATATTCACCGAAAGCCCTGAGGTCCAGTCTCCTGTCTGTAAAACGGAGCTAATGACACCCACCTCGCAGAGTTGTTGCCCTCAGCGTGTGCACACTGAGGGCCGTGTTGTGTTGACCTGCCCTGGAGCGAGTAGTCAAAAGAGAAGTGCAACCCGACTTGCTTTTCCTTTGGACTTGGGGCTGACCGCAGCCTCGCCTGGGCGTTGCCCTGGACCACACACCGTTCTCCTGGCTTTTCCGACTCTTCCTCTCCATCACAATATGCCTGACTGGTGTCCTTCTCTGCAGGATCCTGCTTCCTGCCAGGTGACAGCAAGATGATCCAGCCATGCTTCTTGCTAATGGGGATTAGGGTGTTAATGGATTCTCCCTCTAGGTTAACATATGGACTTCCACAGCGGGGCCTTCTGCAGACGATGCTTTTGCCAGAAGAGTGACTCTCATGGACCGAGTTTGTAGGCAATGGGGCGGGGGGGAGACCCTTGCAGTCACGTGACTTACGTGCTCTGTCAGCAGCCCCCTGTTTAACTCTACACAAAAGTCGGGCCCAAACTCTTCCAATATGCCCATCCCTCAACTCCATTCCCCACTCACAAAACTCAGAAAGCTTTTCTTGCGAGGACAGAAAATATAGCTCTTAGTGAATGAATCAATTCATCCAATGTTTCCCGGAGCACCTTGCAAAACCATAAGGCTCGTTGTCACTCATTAAGCACCTGCCACGTACTGAACTTTGCGCTTGGTGCTTTATGTGTATTATTTTATTCAACTTCATGACCACCTTACAATCGAAGAGATAAGTTGTTGGTTTTTTTTTTTTTTGATTGTGGTGAAGTGTTGGGGAGGATGGGTGATGGGTATCGAGGAGGACACCTTTTGGGATGAGCACTGGGTGTCGTATGGAAACCAATTTGACAATAAATTTCATATATTGACAAAAAGAAAAAAAAGAAATTGTGGCAAAATGCACATAGCATTTACCACCTTGACCATTTTTAAGGGGACAGGTCATTGGCACGGAGTACATTCATACTGTTGTGTGAGCGACACGGTCATCCATTCACAGAGCTCGTTTCGTCTTGCAGAACTGAAACCGTGTCTCCATTAAACAATAACTACCCGTTCTCCTCTTCCCCCAGTCCCTGGCTACCGCCATTCTACTTTGGTTTTGTTTTTTTGTTTGTTTGTTTGTTGTTTTTTGGTCCTTTGTTTATTTTGCATTTTTGAAAATTAATTTATTTTTTATTTTTAAAAATTTTTTTTTTCAACGTTTTTTATTTATTTTTGGGACAGAGAGAGACAGAGCATGAACGGGGGAGGGGCAGAGAGAGAGCGAGACACAGAATCGGAAACAGGCTCCAGGCTCCAAGCCATCAGCCCAGGGCCCGACGCGGGGCTCGAACTCCCGGACCGCGAGATCGTGACCTGGCTGATGTCGGACGCTTAACCGACTGCGCCACCCAGGCGCCCCTAATTTATTTTTTAAAATTGACACCCAAGTTAGTTAACGTATATAGTGCAATAATGATTTCAGGAGGAGAATCCAGTGATTCATCCCCTACACGCAACACCTGGTGCTCAACCTAACAAATGTCCTCCCTAATGCCTCTTGCCCAATTAGCCCATTCCCCCACCCAACACCCCTCCAGCAGCCCTCAGTTTGTTCTCCGTGATAAAGAATCTCTTATAGTTTGTCCCCCTCCCTGTTTTTATATTATTTTTGCTTCCCTTCCCTTATGTTCATCTGTTTTGTAGCTTAAATTCTATCATACGTATTCACGCATATGTTATGTCTTTCTCCGACGGACTAATTTCACTTAGCATAATCCCCTCCAGTTCCATCCATGTTGTTGCAAATGGCAAGATTTCATTTTTTTTTGTTGTTGTTCGCTGAGTAGTATCTATATCTATATCCGTCTATCTATACCACATCTTCTTTATCCATTCATCCATCGATGGACATTTGGGCTCTTTCCATACTTTGGCTGTTGTCGATAGAGCTGCTCTAAACATGGGGGTGCATGTGCCCCTTAGAAACAGCACTCCTGTATCCTTTGGATAAATTCCTGTCTACTTTCTGTCTTTATGTATTTGGCTACTCTAGGGGCCTTGTTTTAAGTGGAATCATGCAGTATTTTGGGTCTGGTTAATTTCACTTCACATAATATCCTTAAGTTTCATCCATGTTATAGCATATGTCAGAATTTCCTTCTTTTTAAAGGCTGAATTATATATATATATATATATAATATATGCACATTTTATTTATTTCTAATAAATATATATAATATATATTGTATATACATATATACATAATATATATATGTACCTATATACACACATTTATCTATTCATCCATGGATGGATGCTTGGGTTGCTTCCACCTTTTGGCTGTCATAAATAATGCTTCTGTGAGCATGCATAGGATCTCTTTGGATCCCTGCTTTCAATTCTTTTGGGTGCGCACACAACAGTGGAATGGCTGGATCATATGGTAACCCTATTTTTAACTTTTTGAGAAACTGCCAACCGTTCTCCCCAGCAGCCGTACCATTTTATGTTCCCTCCAACAGGACACAAAGATTCCAATTTTTCCGCATCCTCGCCAGCACTGGTTATTTTGTGTTCTGTTTGGTTTTTTGACAGTCGCCCTTCTAGGGGGCACGGAGGAGACAGCGTTTGGCCAGATGCTGTGGGCGCTGTAAAGCAGTCTCATCCTTAGGATGTAGCGAAGCACTTATAGAGGCTGCTGCACTCATACCTCCGATGCAGAGAGAAACAAGTAACCACACAGGAATAAGGGCTGGGTAGTGTCCAGAGAGCGGTAGCAGGGAACCAAAGGGAACTCCTGTAAGTGGTCGTGGGACCCGGGGCGGGCTTTGTGGAGAGGACGGGCTGAAGCATATCAGAAGGCTGGGAATGCACGCTAGGAAAGGGAACCACGGACACAAGGGTCCACCCCTTGTGGAACCCAGTAACTCAACTAAGAGGGGCCAAGAGGACCATCGGAGTGACCAGGTATGTGTGACAAGACAAGCCTCCTGCTCCTCCTGGTGAAGGAGGAGGACTCAGACACTCTTTGTAGCCCAATAAGGAATCAGAGGGTTAATCTCAGCACTGTGACACTTTGTGGGAGATTAGGAGGCGAGCCTGATGTGGGGTGTCAGCATCTCTGCTGGTTGGGAGTGGGTGCGGTGGCAGAAACAACGAGAGATCGTCTCCACACAGGACTGCTTAACAAATACACGGCGTCCGCAACATCGGGAAGTACAGAAAGGAACGTTATGATCATTATTCTCCGGGTTGAAGGTGCCTCTGACGACATTATGTATATTTAACTATGTTTCTGGACAACAGACACCATGTATATGGAGGCCACTATGGGAACCGGATTTCTCATGTGGAAGAAGGGAGTTACAAATGTGGAAAAAGAAACCTAGAATAAGCCCTTTGGTGTTGGGCTGCTATTGGAGCTATCCATGTCAAGTCAGCGTAAACACACGGAGGCATATTTTTGCTCTGTCCACTGAGAGGGCCTGGGAGCGGTGCCACCCAGTAACAGACGGCACGTTTCGTGCTCAGATCTTGGTTGCTAAAATCCTAACTAACAGTAGCCCTAGCTCCTTGGGAAAATGGCTGATTCCGAGGCTTGGGTAGGGAAAGCACACAATGAGTGTGGACCATCTTGCATCACAAAGCGAAGAAGGGCCCGAGAATGACGGGAACACGTCAAGAGAACACAGAAGCCGGTGTGAAGGAGTTCCTCCTGGCCAAATCTTGGACAATTCACGCCGAAAAATAAATAATAATAGTAGTTTCGTATAGCCTATTAAACAAAATAGGAACCCACAAGTTCTTACAGATATATAGAAACAAGGGCACCTGGGTGGCTCGGTTGGTTAAGCGTCTGACTTCGGCTCAGGTCATGATCTCACGGTTTGTGAGTTCGAGCCCTGCGTCGGGCTCTGTGCTGACAGCTCGGAGTCTGGAGCCTGCTTCGGATTCTGTGTCTCCCTCTCTCTCTCTCTCTCTCTCTCTCTGCTCCTCCCCTGCTCACTCTCTGTCTCTCAAAGGTAAATAAATGTAAAAAAATATATATATATATAGAAACAGATGAACAAAGTAATGGAAAAAGTAGAAGCTTTCCCTTAAAGTAGAATTCCAACTAATAAACACAGAAGGGATGATGAAACTAGAAAGTCATCAACTGGCAACTGTCATAGCAATTATTAACCCAACCAAGAAACATCCATGGATGTTAAAAACAGTGAGTGAAAGTTTGATGGGGAATGGGGATATCTGCATAGACTCAGAGTACGTCCCTACAATGTATCTTATTTTTTAAGTTTATTTATTTATTTTGAGAGGGAGAGAGAGAGACAGAGAGAGCACGAGAAAAGGCTACCAGGGGAGGGACAGAGAGATAGGGAGAAAGAGAATCCCAAGCAGGCTCCAGGCAGGCAGCGCGGAGCCCAATGAGATCACGACCTGAGCTGAAATCAAGAGTCTGACCCTTAGCCAACTGTGCCACCCAGGCGCCCCTACAATGTATCTTATTAATTACAAAGGGGGAAAAGTAACCTTACAGTGGAGACACGCGGAACACATCGCCTTAGTCATTTGATTTACATTAAAGTCAGGAGTATTGGGGTAATTTAAAGTCATGTGCCACTTGGCCAGAGGCAAGGGGAAGAACCCAGCGTCACATCTGTGATGTTTGTGTCAGAGGTGCTTAGCCTGAATCTAATCATGAGGAGTCATCTGAAAAACCCACATTCTACAAAAGAATTGGCCCGTAATCTTCTGAGAGGCAGAAACGATTCCAGATCGAAGGAAATGAAAGAGATACAACAATCAGTTTGATGAGTAATCCTGGACAGGGTCCTTTTGCCATAAAGGGCATTATTGAGAAAACTGGAGACACTTGAATAGCATCTGGGCATTTAATGGTAGTAGGGCTCAGTGTTAACTCCCTCATTTTGATGGTTGTATTTGGAGTATGACAGAGAACGTCTGGGTTTGCAGAAAATAGACACCAAGGGTATTTTAGGGTGATGGGGTATCACGTCAGCAATTTCTTCGCAACCACATTAGGAAAGAAAATTCTTGGTACCCTTCTTGCAACTTCCCTATGATTTTGAAACAATTTGAAAATACAAAGCAAAACATTTTTGACAGTCTCCAAGTTAACACGCCACATCAGCATCTGGGTCCCAGTCAGTAATCAGAAATGGATCGAGCAAAGGCACATCCCCTAGAGAATCTCCCAGAGAACACACATCCCCTAGAGAGTGCGTGACCTATTAGTGGTCCAGCCTGGCCCTGAAGGATAGCCCTCCTTTGCTTTATCTCCCACATTGGATACATTTTCACAACAAGGATCAAGTTTTTCTCTTCTGCCTCTTAAGTGAATGCGTGGTGTTGCCCAAGAGTCTAGAATCGAGGCTGCGTCTCTGGTTATTGGATAAGCAGGAGCAGGTGGCCGGGAGAAACCACTCCCAGACCTCCCTGCAGACTGTGTGTGTTAGAAAATACTACTCAACGTTGTAAAAGTCAGTGTGGCTGGTCCATGAGGTTCAATAGGTTTTACTAGAGAATAGCAAGATTGTTTGATTATGGACTGCTGATCTCCTCCCAACCAGGACACTGGCGTGGAGTATCCTGAACGATTTTTGGGGGAAGGCAGAGGAAATCAGACGTGATGGAACCAGCATGGGAAGTCACTGCTGACTCCTGACTAGGGTTCAACATATTGATAATGGCATTGGGAGGGATTAAGAAGTCTGGCTTAGAGCATTCAGCTAGGCTAGCCCTCTGTTTCCAAGGGGGGGGGGGGTGGTGGAGGGGTGGGCATTACAAACTTCCTTTGATTAAACACACATGGATTCAGAACGAATTAGTTGATGCCTTTGGTTTGCTGGGAGGACTCCGTGAATTAACACGTGTGAAATCACAGCACGGTGCCTAGACTGATAAATGCTGGGTAAACAAACCTACAAGCCCCAGGCGAGAGCTGGGCACATTAGAAGCAGCTTCGCCAAAATGCCTAAAAACCTCACCTAACCCCGTTAGCTAAAAATCTAAGTCTTAAGGCACAACACTGGCCACCCTGCTCCACCAACACGAGCATTGTGACCTCTTTATTTTATTTGCAACGGCCCGTTCCCTCTGAGGACTTCCAGGGTTCTTTACAAACTTTAAATTACCCCAGGGGGACGAATCCTCACAAGCAAGAGAGCAAAATAAAGCACCTCCACCGAAATTAACTCCCTCCATCTCTCCCTCTCCCTGAGCATCAATCCCCTCCCCGAAAATAACCCAGGCCAGCTTTCTGGGCCACCCCACCCCCACCCAGAGCACTCTCCTGCAATCAGCTGCCCCATCCATGCATTTTGCTAATGAACCTTTAATCGGGAGGTTTCTTTCACCCAGGTCCCAGTCCCTCTCTGGGTTTTAGTGACGGCCCTCTGACACCAACCACTGAGAATTCAAATCCATCCTGGTCGTAGGGAACGCGGATTCTCCTGCCACAGGGTTTTTGATACTAGTGAAGACTTCTTGACGCTTGGATCTGCTGTGATCACACACGGTGTTTGCGGTTATCGGTCTCCTGGGAGAAGCAGCTATGATAAAACCCCATGATAAAAACTCCCGGAGATGAACCTGACTTTGCCGAGACCAGAGTTCAAGACAGAGGGGTAGTCAGGAGCCCTGATCTGGGATTTCAAGAGCTGCTGTTCCTCCTGTGCCCCACATTCTATAAATAGGGATGAAACAAACAGGCCAGCCTCCAGGTTACCAGTGGTTACCCCAGGAGCCCCAGAACCTCCTCGATTTGCGACCCACTGGCCAGTAAGGGGCGCTGTTGATTGAGAGACTGGCTGGAAGCCCGCGAGAGAAGTGGCCCGCGGCTGGGTTTTTGTGTGTGTGTGTGTGTGTTCCCTGGTCCTTAGGGGTCTCGCTCTTTGGGGGGCGATCTGCTTCGAGCTGGAAAACTCAAAACAAGCGGCTTCAACCGCTGCAGGCTCAGTGCTATGCATCTCTGGACGGACAGCAATCCCCGCGGCAGGTTGCTCTGCCGGGTCCTCCCTGGCCACCCCCTCCCCTTGTCCAGCCACCTCTCCATCCCCAGCAGACAGCGTGGAAGGCTCCAGACCGCCACATGCCGGTTTGCTGGCACCGCTCGGGCTGTAAACTCCAGCCTGCTCCGTCCGCTTACCTACCTTTCCTACTGCCTCTGAGAACATTCCCGGCTGAATCTAGCCCTACTCCCCGCACCAGCCCGGCGCGCTGAAACTTACCAAGCACTTGGCTGGGTAGACTGCTAAGATTATCGACTCCAGTCCTCAAACTCGGGGAGGGAGACAGCAAAAAAGAGACAGAGAAGAATCCAAAGGCACTGGCAGTGCCTCTCTCTCCTACGTGTGATGGGACCATACTTGTAACTGGATGATATATCTGCTACGTATCTTCTTTTAAAAACTCCTGCGGCCCCCTTCAGCCCAGGGTGAAAGACAGTGAGCCTCCTTGCACCAAGACAGGGATGGAGATGTGACCCAAGGCTAGAGTCCCCCCCCTTCCCACGCTCTCCCCTCCCCTGGGGACAGGCTCCTTTGCTGCTGGACCAGGCCTGTGTTCACTGGGAGGACACTTAGAGGCCCCCTCGAGAAAGGGCTATACAAGTGCAAATTATTAATAGTCGTTATCCCCGTGATGCTCACTTAAAACCCCGTTAACAGCCGATGACACCGTCCAGGCCTCTTGCCATTTGCTTGGGCTTCTCCCTCAGCGGCCGGCACACCAAACATGCGATGTTTGAAAACTCAGGATGTCGGCATCTTTTTGTTTCTATTGGTCAAGCGAGGGAAGCCGGGTTTGGAGGGAAAGGTGCGCTTTCTCTTGAGCTGGCGGGGAACCAGTTAAATGAATACCGCTCCCCTTCCTCTTTTCTTGAGGTTACGTTGGAAGATGAAAGTGCCCCCCATTAACATGCAGATTTGGATATCCATCTGGAAGGAAGCGAGTTATTTCAGATGCTGTATGGGAATCCTTTCTGTATTTGTGCCTTTGGGGGTGGAAAGTCCAGCTGCCTCTTGTGAGATTGCCCATAACTCTTCAGATGTCAACAAATCATTGAAAGGTGTCAGAATGAGGGAAATGAAGATCATTATTCCAGCCGTGGAGAGCTACTTTGAAAGTGAATAGAATCTGTCAGATCGTCTTTTGAAAACAGCGGTTGGCTGCTTGTCTTGGCCATATTAAATGGATATATCTAGACCCCAGCGAGGTTGTTTGAGATGGCGGTAATCAGCTTAAGTTGGTTTTGGTGGAGGGGAAAAAAGGCACTAGAAACGGGGCCATTACTGACTTGGCGTGGAACAGCCGCCCTGATATGGTGACGAGGGGGCTCCTATTCAGTTCTTTAAAACAAAACAAAACAAAACGGAATCTTACATTCTTTGTGAATGAATAAAGAGCAAAGTCCGTAAGGACTTGGTAATTTCCAGATGGGGTGGGTGTGGGGCAGCAGAGGAGGTTTTAAGGGGATCCTCGGCCTGCGGTGCGTGCGGTTCAGTCTCCGCTCAGGAACCGAACCAGGAATGGGAGGGCAGAGCGACCCTGAGGCTGGATAAGGTGGGTGCCCTGTGCTTACGCCGCGAAAACAAAAACGAAGGCTCATCGGACTTAGGTCATAGGTCTCCAGGGGACAAAGCAAAAGGGAAGCGATTTTAGGCAGATGTTCAGAATTATACAGAAGCCAGAGTTGTTCCTGCTTCTCGCTCCCCAAAGCCAGATTCTGAGAAACTGTAACTGCCATGTTTGTGGGGGGGGAAGGGGGAGGATGGTTAGATCCAATAAAGGCCAGGCCAGGAGAAGGTTGCCTGGGCCTCAGACCTAGACTTGCAGCGCGCTCTGAACAAGGCTGCCTGCATAGCTGGTCCCGGGGGAGGGGAGGCCGGAAGCAGGGGCCAGCTGTGAAAGATGCAGCTTGCCCTTGGCCCCAACAGCAAGCCACACCCAAGTGCGCCCAAGTGAAAGTTCTCTTCGAACCACATAATGATTCTGCGGATAGAATTATTCTGTGGGTGGTAACTGTTTACGTGTGTGATTTCTACGTTAAAAGTGCATCGGGGAGCCTGGGTGGCTCAGTGGGTAAAGCATCCGACTTTGGCTCAGGTCACGATCTCGTGGTCTGTGGGTTCGAGCCCCGCGTCGGGCTCTGCGCTGACAGCTCGGAGCCTGGAGCCTGCTTCGGATTCCGTGTCTCCCTCTCTCTCTGCCCCTCTGCTGCTCATGCTCTGTCTCTCTCTCTCTCTCTCTCTCTCAAAAACAAGTAAACATTAAAAAAATTAAATAAAAGTGCCTCTGTAAGGAGGTGACAGTTTGTCCCTGTGTTAGTTATTTCTTCATTTGCTAACAGAGTGGGAGCCACGGGCGGGCTGGGTGGTCCTCGTCTCTGGGAACGGAGCAAAGCAGGCTCTTTCCGTCATGGGAGCTTGGGCCAGATGGCGGGGTGGCTGTGTGGTCCATGGCACAGGTCTCCGTGGCTCCCCACCATGGACAGTTACCTGCCGTGAAACAAGGATTTGTCCTGCCTCACTTTTCTTCTCACATCTGGGGCCAGTCAGGTGAGGAGGACCCTTCGTACCCGGTGTGGGCTGTGCCCTCTGGCCTAATGGGGTGGCGTGACCCTATCATGCTGGGGTCGGGCACCCGGTGGTCCCTCCCCGTCTCTCCTTCCGCTCTCCCCGGCCCCTGAAGGGGTTTATCCTGGTGTCCTGGTTTCCCCCCTGGGAAATCGCTTAACCAGGGGGACCTCTCATTGTCTTTCTACCTCCTTTCCTAAGGGGAGGGGAGGCGGTGCAAAGTTCTTCGGATTCAGGATGAATTCTCATGCGCACATTTGTAAGCCCCTGACCCAGCGGCTGGATCCCGTTATTTTTAGTCTGTGGGTGTTTTCCTGCAGGATCCGGGCTTCAGAAGGAGTTTCCCAAAAAGACTGAGTGCCAGCAACGGGACTCGGGGAGGGTGAGTGAGGACCTTCTACTGATTTCTGCACCTTGGCTCTTGTGTCGCTGGCGAAGGCGACATCATTTGGGATGAGTGAAACGTTCGCTGCTGGCTTTATCAGGGCGCTGGGCTTCCCTCCAAGTGTCCAGAGACCCAGGCTCTATTTGACCTGACCTCTGTCAGCGGTTAGCAGCTCGCCCTTGCGAAAGTCGTCTGCTTTGAAGGACTTCAGGGCAATTTGGAGTAAGAAAGTAGATTTCCCTCTTATGATCTTGCAGCAAAGCTTGCCTGTACACACGCGTCTGTTTACACGGCAAGGCTGGCCCTGTTTGGTCATTCTCTGGCAAACCGCCACCCAGTGATGAGCTCCAGAGCCATAAAAATGTGTCCAAAGGCAAGAATACGGGCCCAGACTCACCCCCCCATCCCCCACCCCTGAGATCACCATGTGCAGGACTTATGAACGTTTCTGCAGGTTTTTTTTGCTGCTTGAGGAGGACAGAGTCCCAAGGCAGTTCGTCCACTGCTTTTTCTCAGAGGCCAGAGAGAAGCAGGTGCCCTCCGTTAGGAAATGGGGACCCAGGAGGGGAGCATCACAGCCCTCTCCATTGCACCCAGGCAGGGGAGGAGGCAGAGGCTGGGTCCCCAGGGCACTGGGCTCTGATCTGAGGGCAGCTGAGGCCTATGACCGCCCCCACCCGTACTGCCACGACCAGACTCTGTCAACAGGAGAAGATGTCGTGGGGACAGTTTTCCCTCCCCGACAGGCCCCTCTCCAGAGTTTTTGTTTCACTGGCGGATCCGTATGTCTGTCCTCAACTTACCCTATTCATTAAGAAATTTTACTTCTGTACTTGCGGAAGGTTTGGTGTTTACTTTATCTTGATCCTTATGGGAAAGCGGTTTCCAAAATGGAAAGCAGAGAGGGGGCAAAAGCGAGATCTGGTTCTTTCTGGAATTGTTTTTCTGGACACTTCACAGAACGTCCGAGAACAGGTAAGGAAGACCAGCTGAAGGGTACGCAAAGCTGGGGTCTGATCTCAGTTTCATTTCGGGGAAAGTACTCAACCTCTCTGAGCCGTGTCCTTCTCCTCTGTTGAACGGAGACAATCAGCTACACCTCCTCTTGGATATTTTCCAAATAAACTAGCGTCTGTGAAGGCAGTCTGTAGAAAGTAAAGACCTGTATTGTACGTAAAGCATCGGTATCAGTAGCGAAAAGAATATAATCTGTTGGGTCATCGTTGCTCGGAGTTACATCTGATAATAACATGGCTATGCAAAAAAAGGTCTTGTGCTTTCTGGATCACACACACAAAAATGCAGTTGTATTTTCCTTACAGAAAAGCCAGCCAAGGTTTCCACAGGCCCCGATGGGCCCTCTGCACCTGTTACCAGGAGAACAGCTTCTAGTCAGCTGAAGGCCTCTGGAAGCAGGGCTGACCGATTAGAAGGGAGGAGTCTCTTTTCTAGGTTTTATTGGTTAGTAGAAGTGTCAGTCATTGTATGCCCGCCCACAACTCCATGATAGACTTCAATGGCTGTTGTCCACATCACCCACCTGTGCCTACGGTTCCTGACTACTTCTGGCTGCGAAAGAGGAGTGGGAGCCTTTACTGGCTCGCATGGGGATCAGAACTGGCCGTGAGGGACTTAGTCAAGTGGGGACAGTTGAGGCAGAAGAAAGAGCATGTGGGGTTCAGGGTTCAGTGGCCAGTGAGGATCCCGTGCAGGTGGCAGGAATGAAGTCCCCCAGCTAGCGCGCCACAGAGCTGATCATGTTCTGACCCCCAAGTCCGGACTCTTGAGTATCGCTTTGCCTGACCTGCGTTGTTATCACAGAGTCAACAATACATAACTACAACCCAGTAAAACCCTGCAGCCCGGCCAAGTCAAACCATCCTTCACAGGATAGGTTTTAGCCACAGACTTTTTATGCCCCGTGAAGTCCCTCAGGGCAAGAGATTATTTTTTTTTCTCTTTGGCCGTGACTCCCCCAGCCTTTGGCATTGACCCCTTCTCACAGTGGGTGTCCAGGAAGCTCTGCCAGCCAGCTCTCCTTCCCTTCTCCTCATGAAGTTGATGTTCCCCACGCAAAGGAGCATCAGCAGCCTGACAGTGGACTGCTCCTAGGAAACGTATTTTTTATTTGCATTACTCTTTAAATCGCAAAAGGACTGCGTGTTTGGTGTTCAAAAAAAATGCGAGTCATAAAAAAGGGCATGCTGTAAAGGTGGAAAGTCCTCCGCTTTCTACCTTCCGAATGGCTCGAGGCGCATTCTTTGAGGTAACTTCACATATAGATGCAGATACAGACATAGAGCCTTGGTTCTTCGTATTGGATGCCCCGCAAGTGGTTCAATCAGGAACTTAGGTTATTTCCAATGTTTTCACTTTTGCGAATAATATTATAATGAAACCCGTTGTACATATGTCCTGGCACACTTGAGGGAGTAGCTCAGTAGGAAATCAGTCCCAGCCAGAAGTGGAATTTCTGGATCTGAGGGTGTGAGCCGGTTTACGGGTTGGTGGAGACTGCTAAATTACTCTTGAAGAAAGTCGTTCCGACTCCCGAGGCCAACAACAGCATACTTGGTCCTGACCCCCATCCCAAAGGGATATTTCTTTTTTTTTTTTTTTAATGATTTTGTAAGTGTTTATTTTTGAGAGAGAGAGAGAGAGAGAGAGAGAGAGCGCCAACAGGGGAGGGGCAGAGAGAGAGGGAGACACAGACTCAGAAGCAGGTTCCAGGCTCTGAGCTGTCAGCACAGAGCCCGATGCCGGGCTCGAACTCACGAACCGTGAGATCATGACCTGAGCCAAAGTCAGATGCTCAAGTGACTGAGCCACCCAGTCACCCCCCAAAGGTATATTTCTAAATTTTATTACATTTGTCGTTGTCCTCAGCTTGACTTCTTATAGGTCCTGGGGTCCCAGGTGAGTGTTCATTTGCATGGTTGACTATCACCCTGGGAACCCAGGATTCATAGGGATAACACCTCTTGTATCATAGCAGCCACATTGAGGCATTAAAAACTAAACAAACGTGCCCCTGGGTGGTTTAACTGGTTAAGCATTTGACTCTTGATTTCAGCTCAGGTCATGATCTCACGGTTCGTGAGATTAAGCCCAGAGTGGGGCTCTTCACTGACAGAGTAGAGCCTGCTTGGGATTCTCTCTCTCTCTCTCTCTCTCTCTCTCTGTCTCCCTCCTCAAAATAAATATATAAACATTATATATAAAAAATATATATAAAATAAATATATAAACATTAAAAAAAGAAAACGAACAAAACCCCTAACAAACTAAGGTAGAGACTTGTACATAGGTACTGAATATTTTACACTCTTGCAAAGATATGTAAAGTCTGGACGGTTTTCCATATGGAAATTTCAACTTGCTTTGATGTTCTGGGAACACATTACTTTGTTCTTAATTTTTTAAAAATGTTTATTTATTTTTGAGAGAGACAGAGACGGAATGTGAGTGGGTTAGGGGCAGTGAGAGAGGGAGACGCAGAATCCGAAGCAGGCTCCAGGCTCTGAGCTGTCAGTCCAGAGCCTGACACGGGGCTCGAACTCACGAGCTGTGAGATCATGACCTGAGCCCAAAGTTGGACGCTCGACCAACTGAGCCAGCCAGGCGCCCTCTTTTTAAAAAAGTTTTTAAAAATGTTTTGGGACCACATTAAATTTCTATTGAAAATGTCTGCAGGAGTCACATAGGTGGCAGTCGGAGTTATAGGGATGTCCTGCTAAATTGATTTAACACCTATTACTAAAGGGTCCGGAACTCAACTTATAGTTGGTTAAATATAGTATTTGTGGTCATTTTTATGAAGAATTAGCCCCCAGACTCTGGATCAGGATCGTGTCCTCTCAAGGAATCGACTGTTTGAGAAAAATCAGCCCTCGTAATTGCAATCAAATGGCTTCATTTCTAGAAATCAACTTGTCATAAGTGCAGAGATTATTCTTAAATTCATTGCAAGCAATTGAAATCTTGGGGTCGATTGGAAGTAAAGCAAAAGTAAATAAAATCATTTTAAGATATCAAGCCAGTACCAGTGGCTTTACGCCAACATGCAGCTGCTAGGCAGGCGGTCTGTCATTATTTTTAAAAATATGATTGTCACAAGAATAACATTTAGTTTTGGCCAGCTTCGTGCTGCATGAAGACAGTCAGAAATAGGAAAGAAGAAAGCCAACTAGTATTACAGCAGAAAAAATCCAACTTGCCGAATTATTTGGATTTATGGTAAATAATAATGGCAATAATACAATGTTACTGTTACCAAGGGTCAGGGGCGCCTGGCTGGCTCAGTCAGCAGACCGTGCAAATCTTAATCTCGGGGTTGTGAGTTCGAGCCCCGCACTGGGTGTAGAGTTTCCTAAAAAAAAAAAAAAAAATCAAAATCTATATTGTCAAGGGTCCGTGTGCATTTAAACGAACGACTAGTATCCTGGAAGCTGTTTTCTTACTGAAGGTAGCCAAGGGCAGAGAGGCTATCTCTGTGGTTATCTACTGTGGTTTTGATATGGCTCTCATTTATGAAATAAATCCTTGCTGCTCTCTATCTGTCGGGCATTATGTCAAGCGTTTGTCCCACGTTTTCCAAATACAGTTCCTGCGAAAAAGAAAATACGCTCTCCTCTCTTATAAATGAAGACAGGCACCAAGAGGTTAACCGATTTGCCAAAGATGACCGAGCTGGCAAACGTTCACACAGGAATTCAACCCCCCGTTTATTCCCACACATGGTGTTTTCATCACCATGCTACATGACTCACCCGTCAGGTGGGTCTGGCTGCAAGACAGTCTAGTGCTTCCTCCTACTTGGAAAGCATTTAGAGACCTTATTTTGTGAGGCGTTCTACGCACAAAATGTTTCAGGCGCGGGAGTGGATCAGGGTTTCTTTCTCGAAGACGCAACACCAAACAAAAGTGACAGGAGTCGGAACAGGTGGAATGCTTACGCCAATCGGGCTTTTGGGTCTGTCCCTCATCACGACTCAGTTTCTGGAACGAAATTTTCCCACCAAGCGGCCGTACAAGTGCCTTGGTTGTGGAGCCTGAATTGGACCTTTTCCGGAGAATGACACTTCTTCCATTGAAACGGCCCCCTTTCTTGGATGGGGAGATGGGAGTGCGTGCGTGTGTGTGTGTGTGTGTGTGCTGTTTGCCTAGTGAAGCGGGCATTCAGGTGGTGCCATGCTGTGAGTGACTTGGGCTATTTGTGAAGGAGCTGGCAAACGTGGACCTTCTCCCTGGCAGGGAGGAGAAAGGACTGCTTGTTTCCGAAATATCCGCAAAAAAAGGCTGGCGCAGGTGGGGCCCCCGTCACTGAAATGTTGTTGGAAGTCATGGTAGCAGGTGCCGCCGCTGGACAGGGACATGGGCTTCCTGGGCCGGGCGGGGGAGAAAGAGGACTGCCAATCCCCAAATAGAACCGCACTGTTGTCCCAAGGGTGAATGAGAAAGATGTTTCAGTGCTGTGGACGGATCTGGATGGTTTGCCACGGAGCACAAAAAGTCTCCTATAAAATTCCATTTACATAGTGCTATCTCACTTGGGCTTTTGGTGACCAGATTCAATTGTGCTGGTGCTCCCTGTGCAGTGTGATATCATAGCTTCAGAGGAAGGCTTTATTTAGAGGTCACACTAGTTTGTCCTGGGGATGTAGTCATTTTTTGTGTCACAGACAATGTTTTACTGTGGAGATATGAGCCAGATGTCCCAGCCACTTGCAGTCCAGAGCTGAACAGAGTCTGCATTGTTGGCGAATAAACAGAATCTATTGTGTGCTGCTCGTGAAACTCTAGTGCCCACCACTGTTGAGAGATGAAGTATTTAATAAATTGTTAGGTCTCGCTTAAAGCGTCCGCGAAGCCACATCTCAGCGGGACGCAGGCCTCCCCCCCAAATCTAAACCTCCCGTGTTCTTAGAAGCCCCTGCCACCACCGCCTTCCTGGCGGCTCTGGGCTGTCTTCCTCCTCCTGCCCCGCCACCTCTTGAGGGCCGTTTACATCTACAGAGGCAAGGCTCTGATTTTTGCTTCTTTCCCACCGCAATCCATATGCTAATATGATCTGTAATCCTGGGGCAGCGGGATGGGGAACAACACGAGCCTGTGCTCAGCCTTCTCCAACTTTCTCACTGGCTCCAAGCCGGGAAGGCCCAGTGCAGCCTTCCAGGGGACGGAGCGTGCCACAGAGACGCCGTTGTAGGATTTATTTCGCCCCTTCTGCCGGCGATCACTCTCGCCGCCCCCAAAGACGGGAGGTGTGGCGTGGGGCCAGCCCCTGTCCCGCGCAGGCTCGGCCTCCCACGGTGGAGGTTAGGGGTGGGGACGGTGGGGAGG
The DNA here is from genome assembly GCF_016509475.1 of Prionailurus bengalensis. NCBI lineage: Eukaryota > Metazoa > Chordata > Mammalia > Carnivora > Felidae > Prionailurus > Prionailurus bengalensis. The sequence continues at coordinate 12,211,600 of NC_057350.1, forward strand.
GTGGGCTCGCTGGCCCCAAGCGACAACAATGACAAACAAGCCAGCCCAGCAAACACACGAGGGTTACCGACTTCCTCTCGCCGAAGAATGCGCTTGGCGTGTCGCTTTCTGAGCATTTGCCACGACTCGCCTCCCTCTCTTTGTTTTTGTTTTGGTTTTGGTTTTCCCAAGCTGCGTCTTGTCTCCCTAAATGAAGCACGCCCTTCCGTTTCGCTTCGCCCAGCTGTGGCTGGGGTATATTGCAATGTCAGAAGTATTCGTTTCCCGCTTTAATTGCCACCCAGGCCAACCTTGACTGGCAAGGAGAAAGCCACTGACAGGTTTGGGCTGTGTCCAGACCTCCTCAGACTTTCTGTCAGCCAACTGTTTGACAGTGTATGCAAATGCATGCAAATGCGGGGACACTGGCCGAACACCTGCAGAAAGTGACCATCCCCGCCTGGGCTCTGCCTCCCCGTAACTGGGGGTTTTGAAACGCGGCTTGGTCGCTCTCTGTCAGTTTATTATGCATTTGTCAGCAGAACGTTGGGGCTGATAAAAACGCTGCTCGTCTTTGTCCTGAAGAGCCAGAGAGCTCCATGTGCCAGGGATGGTGAGATGGCTCCCGGCCAGCCCTTGTGAGTCCTCCCTCCGTCTCCGGGACCCGAGTGGCAGCATCTGAACTCTTGTGGGCTCGCCCGCCTCGAGGAAGGCCTTCTGTTTCCCTGGGTGGGGAGACAGAACGGTGGTGGGGAGGTTCAGAGCGAAAGGCCGGCTCTCTCTAGCAGCTGGAACTTGGCGACTCTGAGCGATAGCGTGTCTCAGATTTTAAAAAGCCAAAGAAAAATCTGCCCTGGCTGTCAGGGAATGGGAGAAGGGGAGAGGGTCCGCCACCTCGAGCAGGAAGGGAACCGCCAGCCACACACACACACACACACACACACGCACACACCACCTCCCGACAGTGGGAAGGCTGACAGGCAGTGTGACTCTTAAATCCACTGCCGCCCGGCCCCGGTGGCTCCCATCTGCTCGGCCTCCGCCGGCCTCTGCCAGCCCCTCTCTTTAAGAGATACTGGGACCAGCCAGTCGGCTGTTACTGCAAAGTTGTGTGTGGGACTGTAGTTTGAATTTGGCCTTTTTGGAGGTAAGGCAAGTGACCCAGCCAGCACGGTCCCACAATGGAAAGTCTGGTAGAAGAGTTTCTGGGGCCTTGCTTGAGCCATCGTGGAGGGAGGGGAAGGGCAAGGATGCTGCAGACCAGAGGTCTGTGTGGTCCTTGACGATTGGCAACCAGAATTGGGGAAAGTGTTCTTTTGCACTGTGTGTGTGTGTGTGTGTAGCTGAGTTTTGGGAGTGGTCGTACAAACCAGAACTTCCAAACCCTCCTATACTCTCTACTCACCGGCTGGAAGGACCTTGAAATACGAGAGTCTTCCTGTGTCATTTTGGAGACCTGAATATACACAACCTAAATATGCGACTAAGGTGTCCTGGGTATAGATCTGTAACCAACTCTGGCAACGTCTGGGGAGTAAGGAGGTACTGCTCGTAAGGAACAAGTAACCAATGTCAGTGTGGACTACTGACCAAGTGATTTAGACTCCAGACCGGATTTTTCCCCCCTAAAGAATCATTTGACCCTTCACGCACCTCAAAGCAGCCAAATAACTGCCCGTTCTTTCTCGTTTATGAAGAGAAGTGAAAAATCACAGTGAGGGCTCTTACGAAGTTTGACCGTCCGGACCTCTTCCTCTAGAAGGAAAGAGCCTGTCTTTGGGCTTCCCCAGGGCTGCTGTTCTGGGACCTGGTAGGAAATTCAAGTGTGTGGATTCAAAGCAAACACAAGGGTTCCTTGCGCTGAGACCCAGCGTGTGCAAACACTCCTCCAGTGGCCCCTGAACAAAACCTGATGCAAAAGCAGGGGACCCAACGGATGGATGAAAGTCAGGGCTTCGCAACTGGTGAGCATCTTGGCACGGATATCAACACAATGATGGTGCCAAGGGCTGTGGGACCAGTGGGTTTTCCAGAGACTGACTTATTCAGAAGGAGAAAGAGAGCAAGTTAAGCTCAGAAAGGTGTGTCAGGTGCCTGCTAAGTACCCAGCTTTGGGCATCTGCTGCTGTGGATAAACCGAGGCACAAAAGCACGGATGAGAAATCTCTCGGGGTCATACTGTAGCTGGCTAATTGTTAACAATAGGACCCCAAAGTCTAGTCCAAGTTCTATCCACATGCCTTCTGTTAATTAGATCACCCAGTGCATGCAAGAAGAAAAACTCGCGGTGGGACCAGATATTGACAGAATGGAGGGAGATATGCATGAGAAGGATAAAGGTGATTTAAATCAGAATGTAGGAAGCTTCCAGAAGGGCCTGAGAGATGATGAGGGATGCCTCAGCTCAGGTCCTCAGTGCCTTTGAATGTCCATGAGACTGATATTGTTTGTGGTTGTCATAACATCAGCAAGGAATTTCATCAGCTGGGGGGTTGTGGATGGATTTTTTTTTTTTCCCAGCCCCAGTGCCTGGCATGAAGGTGACTGGGTCCTACTCCTCAACCCAGAAAGCCAGGACCAAGGCACCAGTTCTGTTTTACCAACTGGAAAGAGAGTTTCATCATACCAGCTCTAATTCATAATGTACAGGCACCTCTTATTTAAATGAGCCCTCTGTTTGCCTTTAAAAAAAAAAAAAAGACCAGAAAGAAATAAAACGCCACATAAATGAGACCGTTTCGTCTCTCTCTTGCTCCCTCTCTCTCTCTCTTTTAAAAATAAACTTTAGAACCCAAGGTAGTTGTATTTAAGCAGCTTTAATTTCCTTTCAGGGCTGTGCGCACGGTTGTGGTCACTCAGGCAGCAGTAACTTTGAAAAAATGACCCGTCTACACCCAAACAATAACAGAATCCCCCTTTTTATGTTGGAAACGCCCACGGCTTTCTGTGTATCTGCAGACTCCCCACGTAGATGCAACTGTTTGACCGGCCTTCTACTGAACAACTTAATTAAGCAAAAGAAAACGTGTCAGTTTCTGCCAACCTCACAAAAACAGAGCTGTGGGGGTAAAAAGGGTCGGCCGAATTAACCCACATTCCTGAACGGGTTCACTAAAGCGAGGCCTGGCTTTGCAGCAATGCCAAGGGGAACCGTGTGCTGGGTTGCCATTCAGATTTATCAAGACATATTGTTTGGTAGATCATACTGAACACAATTAAAGCCGTAGTACCTCGGGGGGCTGCAGCTCGGTGCGAGCTTAGCTTAATTTAAAAAAAAAAAAAAAATCTTGTCCCGACACGGTGCCACCATTGACATTCTGCACAGTTAGGGAGACAAAACAGTTTTATCCCACCATATGAAAACAGCAAGTTGTTTTTAGGTTTTTTCCCCCCTTGTCCGTATCCTGCCCTCCCTCTCTCCCCCTTTGCCCTCTCGGTGAAAGCACACACAATATGCAAAGCAACTGTATATACTCGGTATGCAATTTGTACGAGCCAGACCAAACCCGAATTTAATCCTTTTTTTTTTTTTTTTATCCTGAGGGCGGGGAAGTGCCCCTGCCTAAATCCTTCTCTGGAAGCCGAGAAAGCACAGGCCCCAGGAATCCTGTTTCCTAGCCAATTAAATGTAGGGTTTTTTTTTTTTTTTTTTTTTTCTTCCAGGCTTGGGTTTTGATTTTGCTTCCTTTATGGGAAGCCAGGCCGCAGCTTAGCGCCCAGGCCCAGCGCTCTCCCTGTCTCCCTGCCCCCACACTCCTACCTCCCCACCCCCCCAGGCCTCTCCTCACTCCCAGCAGCCTCCTGCAGCCCTCAGGAAAAAGCAGGGACTGGCAGTGGCAGCCAAAGCGTGAAATTCACAGAAGTCGCGAAATTCACAGAAGTCGCGAAACACACAGAAGTCGTGAAATTCACAGAAGTCGTGAAACACACAGAAGTCGTGCTGTATAAGCTGGGCAAAACCTTGCCAGTAGGGAGAGGCGGGGGCGCGCAGAAACCAGGGGAGCCGGCACAAGTGTGGCATAGAAGCCTGGTCCGTAGGCCTCTGTGCAGAAGGCCAGAGTGGCAAGGGGCACGCGCTCTTGTGTGCACAGAGCGTCACGAGCCACGACGACTTTTTCTTCGGATTTTACAATGGCTTCTCTCTCGAGCTTGACACCCCTCATAAAGGGGGTCCTCTGAGAGGCCTAAAAAATGCTTCCAGTGCAGAAATTTGCAGGGTTGGAATACAGGTAAAACATTCTGGTCAAAGAAAACAGAGAACGTCAGTGATGCAGTATTACCAGGAGTTTCTATCAGATGATTATCCAGAGAGTTCATATCCAGAGAATTATTGTGTCCCAAGTACACAGCTGTTTCGGACAAAAGCCATCAAAACTCAACACCTATGACAAGAATAGCTTATGCGTTTAAGGTTTCCTTGTATCTCTAGAAAATGGGACTGGAACATTTGTCTTTCTTCCTTCCTTCCTTCCTCCTTCCCTCTTCCTTCCTTCATCCCTCCCTCCTTCCTTCCTTCTTTTCTTTCTTTCTTTCTTTCTTTCTTTCTTTCTTTCTTTCTTTCTTTCTCTTTCTTCATAGGCTTCATGTCCAGCATGGAGCCCAACACAGGGCTTGAACTCACAACCCTGAGATCAAGACGTGAGCTGAGATCAAGAGTTGGATGCTTAACCAACCGAGCCACCCAGGCACCGCTGTCTTTCTAACTTTTTTCCCCAAACCATTCAAGCCCCCAAACAGATTTTTCTTTGCGGTCTGAAGGGTAAAGTTTGTCTGGTTAGTAACTTTCATCTCCCCAGAGGTTTCTGTGCTGTCCTCAGATGGTTCTTCTGGGGCTTGATGGAAAATCTGAGCCAAAGAGCTTTAAGTAGGCGTAATGCCCCAAGGACGCACCCTCTCCTTAAGGGCCAGGCGTGCCAGCCAGCTGGCCCCTTGCCCTGCCTGCGGCCCCTCCTGGCTTCCTGCTCCCTGGAATGCCTCTAATGTCTCACTCTGTCCCCACTACAAGCAGTGTTGTCTCCACAGAGGACCCGTGGGCACTCTCCCTGCCTCTCACCACGTGGGGTACGGACCCTGTGGCTGGCTACAGGACTCCCAGTCTCCTCTCTGCTTGAACCGCAGTGTGTCTTTAGGCAAAGTACTTAATGCTCCCTATACCTCAGTTTACCCATCTTTGAAACGGAGCTAATATTAGTCTCTACCTCAAGGGGCTGTTGTGAGGAGGTTAGAGTCCATCTATGTAAAGCGTTTGAACTGTGCCTGGTGTGTGGTAGGAACTGGAGCCATCGTTGCTGTTCTTGAAACTCCTCCGGGGCTCGAGTATTACATTATTTACCGGAGCACCTCCAGGAGGCACTCAGCAAAATGCCAGAAGCAGATGGTCTCCAGTTCTGCTTCCCCTCTGCTGGGCACAGCATTAGGCAGGCTTGAACCCCCTCCTTGCATTGGCGTGGGCAGCTGAGCCAGCGTGCCTGTCCCTGGAAAGGTTGCCCTCGAGGAGACGGCAGCAAGATGGGGGCTGGATGGGATCAGACCTTTCCTTCACCTTGCTGGTACCGCATGGAGGAGGGTGGCCAAATCCGGGAGGCTCTTAGAGCCCAAAGGGACCCATGCGTCCAGCACGGGCCCTCCAACTCCCTCACACCACTGCTGAGAATGGAGGTCAGAAGCCCAAGCGATTGGCCCAGGCTTACGCGGCCAGGGCGGGGACCAGAAGCTGTCTGCAACCCCTCGGCTGTGTGTTTTTGCTGGAAACTATCATCACGTTCCGACAGCAAGGTGTGTCACACAGCATTCAGTACATCACTACCTTGGTGCAAATGTTTTCTGTGACCCGACATTCAGGCGTGAAGCCATCCAGACGGTCTGTAACATACCTCTCCAATCTCAGGAGAAACGCCACTACTGTCCTTCCCAAATGTGTGCTCGGGTGTGGAAAGTGTTTTAAGAAAGTGTCCAACTCCAGGAGGCAGAGGGGCGAACACACACACACACGCACACGAACAGGGCTCTGAGCGCCTGGACCCTCAACAGCTCTGCCCCACCCCCAAGCCCAGCCCCCCTGTGCCTGGATTCGTGGCTGGGAGGTTCCCTGACATGCCTGAGCTTGATGGGAGCCTCTTGTTGGGTGAAATTTATGACCCGGCACTTCCTCCTGGAGACTTCCCACGTCGTCGAATTGTCCGACGTTTCTGACCTTACCGCCCCAAACAAGGGAAGGGTGGGGAGGGGAGGGGCGGGAAGGCGGAGGAAGTAGGCAGAGGGAGGTGCCACTTGGCCAGATGTCCCAGAGCGGGACCGTGCAGATGCCCCAGTGACAACCTGAGTGGCGCAACGGGGCGCGGGGACGGGGGTCTCCAGGGCGCCCAGCTGGCCGGCAGGCGGTCTGCCGTTGGGTGCGGCTGGCCTCCTCCCACCTGAGCGACAATCGGCGAGCCCCGGGGAACTTCACAGATGGGCCCAAGCCTGGGGGAGTGAGGCCCTGCCTTGGCCCAACTTGTCCCACCCGTGCGTTTTCCGGAGGCACCCCAGGAATGCCCTAGGTGGGAAGAAAGAATTGCTGAAGGTTGTGGATGGAGATGCTTGACTTTGCCGGTTAGGGCCCCTGGCGTGGTTGTTTCCTAGCTGCTGCTGCACCTGCAGATTCTATTGGACAGTCTCCTTCTCCATCTACTTGCTCCCTTCTCTAGTGAGAAGAACGTCCTGAATCCTTTGAGGGGACTGTCACTACTCTTTCTTTCCTCCCACTCTCCTTAGGGGAAGGATAGAATCATCGAGAAAAGCCTCTTAGATCGCAGTTTCTCAAGCTTGGCTGCTCACTGAAATCACCTGGGACCTGTTCAAATACCGAGGCCAGGGTCCCTCCCTCCCCCGCCCCCAAAAGTCTGATCTATCCGGTCTGGGACAGACCTGGGCATCTGGGTTTTAGAAGCTCTCCTGGGATTCCAACGGGAGGCAAAGTTGGAGAACCGCCAGCTCAGGTCTTCACAAGCCCAGCCGGACAAAACGCCAAGCCTACTGGGCCACACTACATCCCTTTTAAAAAGACAGAACGACCGTCTTGGGTTGATGGTGCTATAGACTGTGTCTCATCTGGAGATGATACCTACGTTTTGGCTATGGCTCAGTTGCAGAGACAAACTGTGAAATAATTTCCAAGGGAGACCCTAATGCTTGTATTAAAACTTGACAAAACAACCCCCCCCAATTGTTTTAATGTTTATTTTTGAGAGAAGGAAAGACAGAGCATGAGCGGGAGAGGGGCAGAGAGAGAGGGGGAGACACAGAATCCGAAGCCGGCTCTAGGCTCCAAGCTGTCGGCACAGAACTCACAAACCATGAAATCATGACCTGAGCTGAAGTTGGACACTTAACCGACTGAGCCACCCAGGTGCCCTCCCCCCCCCCCCCCCCAAACACCAAAATCTTATTCTCTTTGAAATTCTTTGTCAGTAAACTTAGGAACTCAGTGTTTGAATCCAGTGGAACAGAGTTTCCTTTTTTTTTTTTTAATTTTTTTTTCAATGTTTATTTATTTTTGGGACAGAGAGAGACAGAGCATGAACGGGGGAGGGGCAGAGAGAGAGGGAGACACAGAATCGGAAACAGGCTCCAGGCTCCGAGCCATCAGCCCAGAGCCTGACGCGGGGCTTGAACTCACGGACCGCGAGATCGTGACCTGGCTGAAGTCGGATGCTTAACCGACTGTGCCACCCAGGCGCCCCAGAGTTTCCTTTGTAGCTGAGAGAGTCTGAAGTCTTCAGACTACAGCCCCTCGAGATTCATAGACTCCATCCAAGATAACATAGCATAGAATGATTTTACTGTATTAGTCCATTTAGAATAAAGCTGACATCTACATTTTTCCTTGTCTACCTACAGCCAGTCCTGATCGTGTCTTTTATTTCTTCCTTTCTCTGGTGACATCTTTTCGGATAGATTAAAAGCAAACAAACAAACAAAAACCCGAAACCTATGAAAATAATTTTCAAATATGCTTAAATCCCAACTTTCAGACTCAATTCTTCTGCAGAAAACTCTATTTCATGTACCTCCTTTCTATTTTTCCATCACGCACATGCAAACATTCTTTTTATTACCACTTGGTGCTTATCGTGTGGTTTAATATTTGCCGAAATTGTTAATGGTCAGTTGGTTATATCCTGAAAGGGTGACTGGGAATTCTGGGGCTGGCAGCGACGTAAGAGGTTTTCCATAAATTATCTCCCCCTGTGAAATCAAGATCCAAGAAGTGTCAAAAATTCTGGAGCTCCCGATGGCTAGGTAAGTCAAGATAGGGCCTTGGATAATGGCTCTTACAGGAATCTTTATCACAGAAATGCAAAGTAGTTCATTAAAAATTCAAATTACATGGGGTGCCTGGGTGGCTCAGTGGGTGAAGCCTCTGGCTCTTGATTTCAGCTCAGGTCAGGATCTCATGGTTGGTAAGTTCGAGCCCCACATCGGGTGCTGTGCTGACAGTGTGGAGCCTGCCTGGGATTCTCTCTCTCCCTCGCTCTCTGCCCCTGCCCCGCTCTCACTCTTTCTCTCAAAAATAAATAAACACTAAGAAATAAATAAATTAAGGGTGCCTGGGTGGCTCAGTCCATTAAGCATCGGACTTGGGCTCAGGTCATAATCTCACGGTTTGTGAGTTCGAGCCCAAAATTGGGCTTTGTGCTGACATCTCAGAGCTTGGAGCCTGCTTCAGATTCTGTATCTCCCTCTCTCTGTGCCTTTCCCCCACTTGCACTCTCTCTCTCTCTCTCTCTCTCTCTCTCAAAAATAAACATTAAAAAATTTTTAAAAAGGGTGTTGCCTGGGTGGCTTAGTTGGTTAAGTGTCCGACTTCAGCCCAGGTCATGATCTCACAGTCTGGTGGGTGAGTTCAAGCCCCGCATTGGGCTCTGTGCTGACAGCCCAGAGCCTGGAGCCTGCTTCGGATTCTGTGTCTCCCTCTCTCTCTCTCTGCCCCTCTCCCGCTCATGCTCTGTCTCTCAAAAAAGAATAAACGGTAAAAAAATTTTTTTTAATGAAAAAAAGAAAGAAAGGAAGGAAGAAAGCAAGAAATTGAAAACATTCAAATTACATCCAATGCCTTAGTACTGGAATTTTCTTAAGCCTTGAGACACACACAGCATCCTTTCTGCTCTTCAAACAAGGAAAAGGCTGACGAAACTTGTTGGCAATGGAAAGATCATTTGGAATTTGTTCCAACGCGAGCGAGAAGAAGGCTGTTGAGGAGGCTTTCGTGGCTAGTGGGGTGGTGGTCCCATGCACACAGATGGGCAAAGAGAGAGGGGGTCCAGGTTCACGGGAGAAAATCTCTTGAGCTTTGGACACAGAGTATAAGGTGCCTTTCGAACTCCAACAGAAGGTGTGGAAGAAGCGGCCGGTCACACGGTCTCTGCAACTGGAGACCCACATGTCACGTGCGCTGGGATGTGGACATGAGCGCCGCACGAAAGGAGTCAGCTTAGAAAAAAGCACCAGAGTGAAGAGCCTGGACCCCAACCTTGGGGAGCGTGCGTGTCGAAGCACCAAACAGAAAATAAACTTGCGCCAAAAGCCCGAGAAGATGGGGCAAAGAGGTAGGATGAGAACCAGCGGGGTGTGGGGGGCAGGGAATTCAAGACGACACCATATTGTGAGAAGGAGGGTCTAGTTATCACCCGCAAATTCTGCAGAGTAGGGTGGAGGCTGCAAAGCGCCCTTGGCCTTGGAGTCTGGAAGCACAGATGGCCTCTTAGGCGGTGCGTAGGCTGGGTGAACGTGCAGAAAGTGGAGGCACCACGCGGGAGAAGCCAGTCTGCAGAGGGTTGGAGCCCGAGGGTGCTTGCTGGAGGGAGAAACAGAGTAGGGGAGGGCACTTGGAAAAATTAAGTTGGGAAAAATGCCTGTGCTTAAAAAATGGGAAAGAATCCACCAGAGAAGGGGAGATGTTGCTTTCTTAGCAGTGGGAGGGAGGAACCCAGGGGAAGGCGACCGTGATACAGGCAGGTTTGTTGTGAATGTTTTGCTTTAGGTTTATTTATTTATTTGAGAGAGACAGAGACCGTGCAAGTCGGGGGAGGGGCAGAGAGAGGGAGAGGGAGAATCCCAAGCAGGCTCCGCGCTGTCAGCACAGAGCCTGAGGCCGGGCTGCAACTCACGAAACTGTGAAGTCATGACCTGAGCCAAAACCAAGAGTGGGACGCTTAACCGACTGAGCCATCCAGGCGCCCCGGATATAGGTAAGTGTGGGGTTGGGAAAATAAGAGTGTGCCCGTGTGAGGGCTTCTAATTCCTATGTGATGCTGGAGGTGGGGTCATCTGCTGACAAGGATGGGAGGCAGGGGGTTGCTGGTCGGTAGGGAGCGGAGGTCTGGAAAAGCACCTTGTAAGGGTAAGATCACACACTGAGTCGTGAACCTTTTGGGGTTGCCGGCGGTGGTAAGGATTGGACTGAGAAATGAAGGTTAGAACCCAGATCAGGTCTGTGATCAGCCACGTGGGCCTTTTTGGAAAAAGCCCAGATGACCCTCCCTTGCTTTGTTTTCTACCATTCTTTGTTCTCAGGCTTTAGTAGGTGGAATGGTTCCCCTCCCTCCGCCCGCCCCCCCCCCAACACACACACTCAAAGCTAGACTCACATCTTAACCTCAGAACCCGTGATGTGACCTTATTTAGGAAAAGGGTCTTTGCAGATGCAGAGATCTTGAGGTGAGATCATCCTGGATTACCCGGGTGGGCCCCACATCCGGTGACAAGTGTCCTAATAAGAGACGCAAGGAAGAGAAACACATAGAAGGCGAAAGCCCTGTGGCAGCAGAGGCGGGGACATGAGGGACACAGCCACAAGCCAGAGACACCTGCAGCCACCAGAGGCTGGAAGAGGCAAGAAAGCATCCTCACCTAGAGCTCTGGATGAAATGTGGCCCTGCCTTTCAGACTCCCGGTCTCCAGAAGAGTGAGAGAACACATCTCTGTTGCTTATGCCCCTAAAGTCATGGTACTGTGTCATAGAAACCACTGGAAACTGAGACACAGGCTTTTCTTTCCCCAGCGGAGCCAGTCAAAACCCTTTTCCAGCACTCCTCTGTAAAGTTGGTTTAGACTTCCTCCTCTAAACTCCAAGCTACTCTAGACTATCCCCTGCGTTGTCCTTCCTGGGTGTCTTACAGCTCAGATGTGCTGCGGGGGACTTTCTCGGGTCACCCTGGTTCTGGGTGCTTGGCACAGCATCCCTGGGGCTGTCAGCGTCTTCAGTGAGGGCGTCCTTTTAGAAAACACAACGCAGGACAGTCCATTGCCCGGTGTGTCCCCAAGACAGGGCTTTGCCTCAGGGCCAGTGTTCTCCCACAAAGAGGACCAGGGGTGGATTTGACTTCTCATTGATGTGTCTCCCGGCCTCTCCAACTCCAGGACACTTAACTCTCTCTGCCCCCAGACAACCGAGGATGCTTCGTGCTCAGCTTTGTGGTTTAAATCTTGGGACCCGGAGCAAAGCTTTCAGAATTCCCTAGCTCACGTACATGTACGGGGTCAACGTACGCCTGGAGATTTGAGCCCTTTGGCCGCTGCGGTGACCAGCGTGGCCTGGTTGGCCTGGGACTATCCTGGCTCAGCGCTCAGTGCAGGCAAAGTGGCCCGTGTGCCGTGGAAGGCATCGTTTCCTATGTGCTCTGTGGTGCGGGGAGGAAAACCCCAACCTTAACCTTAACCTATATCCCCCTTTTAATTTCAAAAGAGGCACATTTCCGTTGGAGAGGAGGCCCCTTTCCTTTGTGTCATTCCTCTCCTGGCTCATCTCTAGCCAGGAGATCTCTGGCCAGCCAGCCATCTCTGGCTCTGGAAGGCAGCTGTGAAGTCCTTCCTTTCTTAAAAAAAAAAAAGGTTTGGCTTTTCTCATTGTAGTAACAGTCCATCATCATGGCAGCCATTCCAGACAACAAAGGAAAGAAATTAAATTCACCAAGAATTCTGCCCCCCAGTGATGATGGGGATGGGGATGGTGGTAATCAGCAGTTACGGGGAGCTTACGGGTCCGGTGCTCTCTAAGCTTTTTACATATATTAGCACGTTTCTTCAAAACATCTTCAAAATAATCCCTCTTTACAGATGAGGCAAACAGAGGCACTGGGTGTTTGAAATGAGTTGCCTATGGCCTCAAAAGTGCTGTTTGAGTTTTTCGGGTTCACATTTCCCCTTCTAATGTTTATTTATTTTGAGAGAGCGCCCAGCTGCAAGTGGGGGAAGGGCAGGAAGAGAGAGAGAGAGAGAGAGAGAGAATCCCAAGGAGGTTCCGCACGGTCAGCGTAGAGCCCGATGCGGGGCTTGAACTCACGAACTGCAAGACCATGACCTGAGCTGAAGTCGGACGCTTAACCGACTGAGCCACCCAGGCGCCCCCAGGTACATATCTTAAAATACTGCATAAAGCAGCAGGGATCCGCCTTGGGTCTTAGCCTTCAGCAGCTCCTAGATCGCATCCCCTCAGGGCACTGGTGTCCTTTGGGCTACATTTGAGTGTCCCAAGGAAGAATGAACGCCAGGGGTCCTTTGCCCCCGACTCACTGCCACTTGGGCAAGTGGAGAGCACTTTTTCTCTTGTTCAGTTTTCCATTTCCACCCTCTGGTTTCCTTCGTCAATCTTTGCCACATTTACATGCTCCAATACGACAGTAAGTGGTATCGAATTTGATGCACGTAACGTGTGGAGTACCTGAAGGTTTCACGAGAGTTGTGTTTCATGGGGTTCCACGCAGCACACCCCGACTTCCCAGCGTGGTCCATTCCCCCAGGAGGGGGCTCACGGGTGGGGCCTCATCCCGAAGCCCGGAGGAGTGTCCCTGGGCTGGTCCTCCCTGCCTTGTCCCTCTGGCTCCTACGGAACACTTTGTGCCCCTCCCCCACCCGGCATCCTGGGCCCCAGGCCGAGGTTAAGATCCTGCCCCTGTTCTGTTGTTCTCCAAGAGCCTCCTGTCTCTGGGCCCCCTCCCCCGGCCAGATGACGGTACTTTAGTGACCTTTCACATGAGTACTTCAGGCCTTTGTGCGGAGCGATCGGTCCTCCTGCTCCTTCTGTGGGAGGACACAGACGAGGGCATTACGACTCTCAGCCCGCACGGCGCAGCACGGGTGATGAGCCATCGGGGACCCTCGCAGCTCCCAGGAGAGGGTCACAGCAAGAGGGGGGGCCACGACGAGGGTCCCCTTCTTCCCAACCTTCAGGGTGACCACAACCTTCCACTGTGTGTGTGTGTGTGTGTGTGTGGTATTACCTACCTCTGTGTGTGTGTGTATGTGTGTGTGTGTGTGTGGTATTACCTGCCTCTCTGTGTGTGTGTGTATGTGTGTGTGTGTGTGTGTGTGTGTGTGTGGTATTACCTGCCTCTCTGTGTGTGTGTGTATGTGTGTGTGTGTGTGTGTGTGGTATTACCTGCCTCTGTGTGTGTGTGTGTGTGTGTGTGGTATTACCTGCCTCTGTGTGTGTGTGTGTGTGGTATTACCTGCCTCTGTGTGTGTGTGTGTGTATGTGTGTGTGTGTGTGTGTGTGGTATTACCTGCCTCTGTGTGTGTGTGTGTGTGTGTGTGGTATTATCTGCCTCTGTGAGTGTGTGTGTGTGTGTGTGTATGTGTGTGGTGTATTACCTGCCCGTGTCCAGCGTAAGGCCCTGCTTCCCCAACTGCAGAGCGGAGATTGCAGTCTGCTTCTGCTTCTGATTATGACTTGACCGTGTGACTCCAAGAAGTCATCCTATTTCCTTACACAGTCTCAGCTCTGCATTTTCCCTTTTCTCCAGGTCCATTAAGAAAGTGAGTTAAAAATACTCTCAGCTCCCTGGAGAAAAGTCCCGTGCATAATCCAGACTGTAAAAAAATGCAAACTGTAACACCATCACGAACTGTGTTACAACCGTTACTGTTCCTAGATCTTCTTGGAGCACTCTATCTCCTCATGCTTTGATAGACTATTAAAATAAAAAGAGACTGGACGCCTGGGTGGCTCAGTCAGCTAAGCGTCCTACTAAGGCTCAGGTCATGATCTCACGGCCAGTGAGTTTGAGCCCCAGGCGGGGCTCTGTGCTGTCAGCTCGGAGCCTGGAACCTGCTACCGATTACGTGTCTCTGCCTGTCTCTGCCCCTCCCCCACTAGTGCTCTGTGTGTGTATGTGTGTGTGTGTGTGTGTATCTCAAAAACAAACATTAAAAAAATTTAAACATAGAGGTTCTTCAAAAAATTAAAAATAGAACTACCCTATGACCCAGGATTGCACTACTAGCCATTCATCCACAGAATACAGGTGTGCTGATTCGAAGGGGCACATGCCCCCCAATGTTTATAGCAATGCTATCGACAATAGCCAAAGTATGGGAAGCACCCAAATGTCCATCGATGGATGAATGGATAAAGTAGATGTGGTATGTATATACAACAGAGTATTACTCGGCTATCAAAAAGAATGAAATCTTGCCATTTGCAACTACGTGGATGGAACTGGAGGGTATTATGCTAAGCAAAATTAGTCAGAGACCGGCAAATATCATACGACTTCATTCATATGGGGAATCTAAGGTACCAAGCTGATGAACAGAAGGGAAGGGAAGCAAAAACAACAAAAAAAACAGGGAGGGGGACAAAACATAAGAGACTCTTAAATACAGAGGACAAACGGGGTTGCTGGAGGCATGGTTGGGGGTTGGGCTAAATGGGTGAGGGGCATTCAGGAAGACACTTGTTGGGATGAGCACTGCGTGTTATTCATCGGGGATGAACCACGGGAATCTACTCCTGAAATCATTGTCGCACTATATGCTAACTAACTTGGATGTAAATTAAAACAATAAATAATAAAAAACAAACACAACTCATTATGTCAGACACTTGAAACCAACAAAAATTAAATATAAAATAATAAAAGAGAGGACACGAAATAATGCCAACCACATGATCCCAGCTTTGTAAGAAATAAAAGTATATGGGGCGCCTGGGTGGCACAGTCGGTTAAGCGTCCGACTTCAGCCAGGTCACGATCTCGCGGTCCGTGAGTTCGAGCCCCGCGTCAGGCTCTGGGTTGATGGCTCAGAGCCTGGAGCCTGTTTCCAATTCTGTGTCTCCCTCTCTCTCTCCCTCTCCCCCGTTCATGCTCTGTCTCTCTCTCTCCCAAAAATAAATAAAAACGTTGAAAAAAATTAAAAAAAAAGAAATAAAAGTATATGTTCTAATTATGTATACATAGAGAAACCAACTGGAAGGAAACAGTTGTAAATGTGAACAGGTTATCTCTGGGAGGTGGGATTACTCATGCTATACATTTTCTTCTTCTCTCTAGTTCAGCGTTTGTTTGAACTTAACATGAACCTGCATCATCAGGTTAGAATCAAAAGAAACACTAATTACTGTTTTTAAAAATGCTCATCTATAGTCTGCATGAGTTTTAAAAGACCCTGGAAATGTTCTCTCCTCCTGTTCTGTTTGAAAAGGAAACAGTCACTGCTTTCCTGGAAACCCGGGTTGGATTGTCTGAGAAGGCGTTTCTGACCTGACATCCCCTCGACCTTCAGGTGACTTCAGAGAGGGACTGGAGTTTGCTGTCCCACCACCTGAGGCAATCCAAGGGAGAAAGGGCACGTTCTCTTTGCCTCATTCTTCTGCCTCTGAACAATCTGGCAAGTTTGTTTTGGATTGCCACTCGGGGCTCTGTGCTAGAGAATGGGCAGAGGAGGTCTCCAGCTGAGTGTGGATGCTGCAACTTTGTGACACCTTTGGTTGTCATTCCCTTACTCCCAAGTCGGCTTGGTCCACTGGTACCATGGCCAGAACCTCACCTTTGCCCAAAGGCACACAGTAAAGGGGGGCATCTGGTTAAGGTTGACTCTTCCACGTCTGGTAAATAGGTGACATCCGCCCAGCCCGCTGTCGCAGCAGCCCTTGGAAACCTGAAGTGTGCTGTGTTCGTGCCCATCTGGTACAATCTCCTCCTCTGTCCAAACAGACGGAGCTCATATTATAAGCTCATATTATAAGCTCATATTATACACAAATTCTACAAACTGCCCAGCAACCTGTTACGGCATCTTTCTCTGACTCTCTCCTTCTCTCTCTGATCAACTAAAGCTTCAGATTATAAGGATGAGAATTTTGGTCAATTCCTATTTGGTTTTAATATTAAAAGCAACTTTGTGATGACGTCTTGATACGTAGATCCTTAAGCCCTTGTGCTATGCCTATGTAGAGTAAATTCTTTGAAAAAGATTTGCGGGCTCAAGGGTGAGATCATTAATCACTTATGTAAGAGTATATAACATATACGTTGTATAATATACAATACACTATACAATATACAATACAATATACAGCATCATAATGATGTATGTAATTTTTAAACATGTGTATTTATTTATTTTGAGAGACAGAGAGAGCGTACAGGTAGAGGAGGGGCAGAGAGAGATAGGGAGAGAGAGAATCCCAAGCAGGCTCTGCACTGTCAGCACGGAGCCTGATGCGGGGCTGGAACTCACCAACTGTGAGATCATGACCTGAGCCGAAATCCAGAGTCTGATGCTTATCTGACAGCCACTCAGGTGCCGCTGATATATGTAATTATAAATTATTATTATTTTTTCATATAAATTTTTATATGTCATTATTTTGCAAACATTCAAAATTTTACATTTACTATATTATGTATATTATATTTATTACATTATATATATGTTATACATAATTAAACATAATAATATAATATAATAAAATAGAAATTATATATATAATTGTATATTATATATATGTATATGTATAATTTGCTAAGGACTTTTATGAACCAAAAGTTTAGATGTACTCAATCCTTGGGCATTGAACAGAGGTAATCCTGTCTTTTAGACACTACACTTAATTTTTCCACTCAGGTCATGGATACTTGAAATTCTCCCAGGAATTCACTAAATGAAAAGTGCCTCTAAAACCCGCAACAGGTTTATAGCCCCCACACTTCTTATGAGAACTTTCTTTCTTTCTTTCTTTTAACTTTTTTTATGTTTATTTTTGAGAGCGAGAGAAACAGAGCATGAGCAGGGGAGGGGCAGAGAGAGAGGGAGACACAGAATCCAAAGCAGGCTCCAGGCCCTGAGCCATCAGCACAGAGCCCGACGCAGGGCTCGAACTCACAGACTGTGAGATGGTGACCTGAACCAAAGTTGGAGGCTTAACCCACTGAGCCACCCAGGCGCCCCAAGAACTTTCTTTAAGACGGGGATCGAGAAAGCAAGCAAGCCTTCCAAAACAAAGAAGGAAGGAGGGACTAGCCTATCTTGAAAACTAATTGGCTTGGAGTCCACGATGGTAACACAGATCTGGACCTGAGTAGGGAGGAGGTTGCCTTTCACAGGAGTGAAGTTTGGACCTCAGGTGCTGAGTTCCTACAAGGAGCGCAGATGAGAAAGTAAGGCACTGGATTATTCCATCCGACACTATTTTGTTTTGTTTCTTCTTCTCCTTCTTTTCCTCCTCCCCTTCCTCCTCCTCCTTCTTACTTTGACGCCAATCTGACTGTAACTACTCCGTTCTTGTGACCTTTTGCACCTTTTTCTCCTGTAATTCGAAAGAATAAAAAAATTCTAGCGTCCCGAAATAAAGATAACTCCTCGCTCCTTCTTGCTACCTAAATGCGATTGGGGAATAAATACAGTGCACGTTCACAAAAACAGTGAAGAATAGAAAATTGTTTAAGTGGCCAAAGAAACTTTATCCTATTGTGTTGCAGGCCAAGCTATGCCAGCTATATGTAAATGTAAGCAGTGGTCTGTGTTCATGTGTCCACTTTGAAATTGCCATCTGAATTTAATTCTGCCTTTGTGGTTAAATCAGGCCATTACGTTTAATCTCACTTAATAGTAAGAAACGTCCTTTGTTGTTTTCTATAGGCAACATATTCTGCCCCTAACATATACAGCTTGGCATTCACACTTTGCTATTAATCCCCGATGGCTGATAATTGCTTCAACTCCAAGCCCTCTGTCCAATTCACAAGGGGCTGATTGCAACTATTCTTTCCCTATACATTAATGCACTGTTTGGGTCTTGCTTCTTTGGCTCAGTGAACCCCATCAAGCTGTCCACATTTTCTGGGCATGTGGGCGTATTGTGCGATGTTAAATTAAATTCTGTGTTGACCCCCCTACACGCCAGAATCTATTAGACCCTGCAACTTAGCTGATTGACAAGCGGACTACTTTTCCGCTCAAAATCCCGCAATAAAATAAAAACAACAACCACAGGCCGAGTATTCTGTGTCTAGGCAAAGACTGGGGTCTCCTGACCGCTGTCTTGTTATTTCCATTTCCGCGGCCACCGCAGGAGCGATTGCATTATTGCCGCGATGCTGTTGCATTGATCCTCCGTTTGTCTGTTTCGTGATTTCTCCGGGAAAAATTATTAGACCCCAGGGGAGCACCATTAATTGCTTCAGGGTTTGCAATGACTTTCACCTTGATTTATTTCCCCCCAAATGTTGTTTTAGGTGATGAGAGCTAGGGCTCCCTCCACCTGCTATGGGGTCCCATGAATTGCTCAGGCATAGATCTCTGAGGGCAGAGCACCGGTTGGTGGAACAGCCTTCTCTCTCCTTTTTTGCAGCTAAGGTAACAGATACGGCTAATTTTAATGTTAAGCTTTACAAAGAAAAGAGGCTTTCTTTTCTGTCACCCATTCATTAGATGGGCGATAGTTGCTAAGCTTTTTATTGTGCTAATTTAGGAATACTGTCATTATCAATTGACTTTGTGGTTCCAAAAGTATCATTAGCTGCTTGTGTTTCATTCATATGAACCAGACAGAGTACCTGGAATTTGGACAGTGGCTGCAGCACATACAGAACCATCTGGTTCGGCCAATAGTTTTGCCTGGCTTTATCCAACTTCAGCCTCCCTGCTGCTCCGGGGGCTCTTGGGAAATCCATATCCCTATTGAAAACTTTGTTTTCTGATTACGAAAGCAACCTCATGAAAGTACTTTTATTCTTGTCTAGTACCTGAGTATGATCTACACGATATATACTTACGTAAGTAATAATCACATCAAGGGAATTATGTATTCATCACGGACAGATCTTAAAAGTTCAGAAAAAACTAAAGAAAAAGGAAAAGCCATTCCAAATCCCACAGATAGGGCTGCTGTTCTCATTTTGTGTATTTTCGAGATACGCTTTCCATCCCGTAACTTACGTGTATTCGAATAGACTCAGTGTATACAAAAATACGTACACGTAACTTTAAAAAATTTCCAAAGGATTTTATCATGGTAAATCTCCAATAATTGAGGCACCGAAGCACATGTGCCACAGGGTGAAGACGTTATCTTATCTGTCAAATAAACTTTTCATTTTGGGGGCGCCTGGGTGGCTCAGTCGGTTAAGCGGCCGACTTTGGCTCAGGTCACGATCTCACGGTTTGTGAGTTCGAGCCCCACATCGGGCTCTGGGCTGCCGGCTCAGAGCCTGGAGCCTGCTTCAAATTCTGTGTCTGCCTCTCTCTCTGTCCCTCCCCCGCTCTCACTCTGTCTCTGTCTCTGTCTCTCTCTCAAAAATAAATAAGTATTAAAAGAAATAATAAAATAAATATTCTCCTACGTCATTAAACGTTCCTGTAAAATGTCGTTTTAATGTTATCTTTTTTTAAAAAAATATTTAATTTTATTGATTTTGAGAGAGAGAGAGTAGGGGAGGGGCAGAGAGAGAGGGAGAGAGAGAATCCCAAGCAGGCTTCCCTCTATCAGCACAGAGCCCCATGTAGGAGATCATGCCCTGAGCTGAAATCAAGAGTTGAACCCTTAACTGACTGAGTGACCCAGGCGCCCCTAATGTCATCTTTTTTTAAAAGAGGCAGCTAAAGTAACAAGTATGATTGCTCAATGAGTTAGGTTCTAACTTTTGATAGTGTACAATAGGAAAGCTGCTTCCAGAAAAGCTCTGGTGACAGGGGTAGGGTGTGGGGGGCATCCCAGGAACATCCCTACCCTCCAACCTCAAATCTGCTGTGGCCATGCGATGCCTGTGGGGGGCATCGGCAGCGGAGCCTAGGCTGGCCTCTGCAAAGGAGATTCTGTGCGTGAGCAAAAGGAGTCCAGGTGTTATCATTTCTAACCTTTGTGGGGTTTTTTAAGTTTATTTATTTATTTTGAGAGAGACAGAGAGAGCAGGAGTGGGGGAGGGGCAGAGAGAGAGGGAAAGAGAGAGAGAATCCCAAGCAGGCTCAGCTCCGTCTGCAAAGAGCCTGACATGGGGCTCGAACTCACGAAACCTCAAGATCATGACCTGAGCCGAAATCAGGAGTCGGGTGCCCAACCGACTGAGCCACCAGATGCCCCAATATTTTATATTCTTTTTTTTTTTCCAACGTTTTTTTTTATTTATTTTTGGGACAGAGAGAGACAGAGCATGAATGGGGGAGGGGCAGAGAGAGAGGGAGACACAGAATCGGAAACAGGCTCCAGGCTCCGAGCCATCAGCCCAGAGCCTGACGCGGGGCTCAAACTCAGGGACCGTGAGATCGTGACCTGGCTGAAGTCGGACACTTAACCGACTGCACCACCCAGGCGCCCCTATATTCTTATAAAAAATTTCCCCCAATGACTTCATGAAATTGTATCCTATAACTTTGTTGTAATTATTTAACCCCATCTCACATTTTTGGACATTTAGGGTGTTTCCAGCTTTTTCTTATTCTGAAAGGGCCAGAGATAGTTTTTATTATAACATTTTTTCCTATTCTCACCTATTTATATTTTCCTATTGTATTTTTTCTAGAATATAATCTAATACAATACCATATACTTTAATGTGATGATTAAGTGTAACCGAGTGACATGTCGTATTCTTTCCTCAGGAAAAATCATCAAAAACAGAATTAAGTAGTAAGATCAAGGTTGCCCTGTTATACCTTTCTCAAGTGGTGTTTTGCAAAAGCTACAAAAAAAAAAAATCACATTTCACTGTTTTGGGTAGGGAAACCTCTGTGGAAGTATAATTCTAAGAAAAGAGGAGTCCTACCACGGTTTTGGGGACTCATTGATTAGAAGTTTCTGTTTAGTCAGCTGGGTAGCTACCCAAGGGCTCCCACACAAGGAGATAGGTACGCGCACGCGTGAGGTGTGGAACATGAACGCCGGTTCCCAAGGAACCGCCAAAAGGACTTGGCCAAAAGGAGATCAAAATACAAGCAAGGAGGTCAAGAGGGTTAATCACAAATTGTCATTTGGCAGGTCAGCCATCACATTGCTAGAACGGGTTATCAAACAGGTTCAGAAAACACGAGCAAGTAACGCCTGGGGGGCTCAGTCGGTTAAGCGACCGACTTCGGCTCAGGTCATGATCTTGCTTGCGGTCCGTGAGTTCGAGCCCCGCGTCGGGCTCTGTGCCGGCAGCCCGGAGCCTGGAGCCTGCTTCGGCTTCCGTGTCCCCTTCTCTCTCTGCCCCTCCCCCGCTCGCTCTCTCTCAAAAATAAATAAAACAGGAAAAAAGAGAGAGAGAGAAACCATAAGCAAGGAAAAGCAGTTAGAAGTAACATCATACTGTTTGCTTCCTCCCGCGGTCCTGGGATTCGGCCTTGCAGATAATACCGCTGTGGTGTCAGCTCTCAGTTTCAATAGTTTTGAGCTTGATGCCCGGGTGAGTTCACTCTCATTGATCTTATCTGCATTGCCTCTAAGCGATGATGACACCTGCTATCGTATTGAGTAGGAGCCGGTGTTTTTAGTTCTAGCTTACTTTACGCTAAGTAAGATGTGGGGTTAGACATATGATTAAAAACAAACAAAAAAAGACTCCTAAAGCATTTACCGGGTATAAAAAAAAGACTTTGAGAAATCCTCACATTTCTTTATTTCAGAACATAAATCGGTAGCCAGAGGAGCATTGGTATGGGGCTCGATATTTAAATTCCATCAGAGAGATTCCTTAGAAAACTGGGAAAGTGTTTAATTTCTGGCAGGATTTTGTTTTCAGGTGCGCACCC
Organism: Prionailurus bengalensis; assembly: GCF_016509475.1. NCBI lineage: Eukaryota > Metazoa > Chordata > Mammalia > Carnivora > Felidae > Prionailurus > Prionailurus bengalensis. Next base: position 12,233,566 of record NC_057350.1, read on the forward strand.
GATCGGAGCGTTCGATTACGGCTGCTTTTCACTCCTTGACTCTAAGAGCGCCCCTTCCTCTCTTTCTCCACCCACCTCGGTCCTGTTTTCCCTTCCTTCTCCCTCTCACGTTTCTTTCAGGGTTTGCGTAACGTTCAGGCACGGAGGAGGCCAAGAGGTAGGTTTAGATCCGATCGCTGTGCAGGAGGAATTATGAAGGGGAGAGAGAGAGAGAGAGAGAGAGGCAGTCGCCGGTGCCTGAGTGATCGAGAGAGGTGTCTGGGAGGAAGCCACACCTGAGCCAAGCCCTGAAGGGTTTGTAGGGTTGTGGCAGATGGAGGAGGACAGAGATGCTGAGGTTGACAGGCCGGTGGGAGGAAGTGGCCAGGATGCGGGCGGCGGGGAAGGGAGGGGTTGGCAAGAATGTTACCTAAAGGTGAGAGAGGACTTGGGGAATAGCGGGGCCAAGGAGCTGGGAATTCTGTGTGTTTGGCACTCCAGCCTGCAGGGATGGGGCTCATCGGCCTGACAAATGTTGATGAAAAGCTCTCAGCAGAACGCCAGGCGTGTATTGGCCAATATGTTGGCGTGTCGGAGGCACTCCCGAGCTTTCTGTGACAGATGGAGAAACCCCCAACCAGGTGTAAGCGTCAGCCGCCCGTGTCACCCAAACACAGTCTCACAAAACACCCGGCTAAGGCACTTGCTTCCACCCAGCTGGAAGATCATTTTGCCAAGATAAACTTTGTCTGTCGTGAGCCTGTTCATATCATTGAAATGACATGGCGCGATCTGGTCTGCTTTTGTGATGTAAATAATACCTGCTTTAAAAAAAAAAAAAAAAGCCTTGCAGGGCTCTATACCCCACCCCCCAGTCTCTGAGAAGTGGTTGAACAGACCCCAAGTGATGGCTGGGGGTGGAATCTGAAGCCCCCAGCCCCGCCCCCGCCCCCGCAGGCCTGTGGGGAGCCCTTTGAGCCCCCCTCCCCCTCCACCTCTGCAGGCCTGCGGGGGAGCCCTGTGAGCCCCTCTCACACCGGGCCTGAGTGAGATCAGTCATCAGAATAAACGTGCGTATGTTTAGGGACCCACAGACCAACTGGGAGCGCTGTACCCACCCCAGGAAACCGAGTGAGACGTTCGAGGCTCGCTGGGTCATGAAGCACTTACAGCTCATGCAAGTGCTGTACTCACAACCTCAGCTTTGTACCCACAAATTGCAGCGACTTATCGTGGTCTCTGTAATCCCTGCCAATCTCCAGGCAGGAGAGGAAGGCAGCGCTGGGCTCTCCTGGTAAAGGGAGATGGCTGAAAAACAGGGGCGCCTGGGGGTGCTCAGTCGGTTGAACGTCCGACTCCAGCTCAGGGCACGATCTCGCAGTTGTGGGTTCGAGCCGGGCTTCGGACTCTGCGCTGACAGCTCGGAGCCTGGAACCCGCTTCAGATTCTGTGTTTCCCTCTCTTTCTCTGCCCCTCCCCACTTGTGCTCTCCCTCTCTCTCAAAAATAAATAAACATTAAAATTAAAAATAAAAAAAATAAAAGGGAGATGGTTGAAAAGTAAAAATTAGAAAATTGGCATTAACTTTCTCCTTCTTTTTTAGTTTACAAATGCTAAGGCGAGGCATTGTGGGTCCCTACCCCTCCAGGGAGCATATCAGCTATTGTTGGCTGAACCTGTTATGGCTATTCCCAGGGTAACTCCTTGCATACACACAGGCTCCTGACTCCTTGCACTGACTCCTTGCATACAGACAGGCTCCTGACTCTGCATACACACAGGGTCCACCCTTCTGCACGGAGCTGGGGTCATTGCATAGGGGTTTGGAGGAGTCCCAAGACCCCAGGTTTTGCTTTGTGAAAAAGAAGTATCCATAATTTTTATATCCATTGTCTTAACCACCCCCCCATTCCCCAATCTGGTCACCTCCTGCAGGCCACAGGACAGCTGTGCACCCCAGGTTACTTTGAAATGGATGCCTCCGTAAATAAGACCCAAGATTGAGTTTAAGAATTTGGTTCAACTGAAAAATGTTAAGTCGGGAAGGAAGGAAGGAAGGAAGAAAGAAAGAAAGAAAGAAAGAAAGAGGAAAGAAAGAAAGAAAGAAAGAAAGAAAGAAAGAAGAAAGAAAGAAAAAAGAAAGAAAGAAAGAAAGAAAGAAAGAAAGAAGGAAAGAAAGAAAGAAAGAAAGAGGAGGGGTGGAGGAAGGAAAGAAGGAAGAGAAAGAAAATAGAAAGAAAGACATAAAAAGAAAAAGAAAGAAGGGAAGAAAGAAAGAAAGAAAGAAAGAAAAGACAAACCGAGTTTAAATGTTGGAAAGAGCCCAAGTTTACAGTTTAGCAAACCAGTGTTGTCCCAGAGCATCAGTAAGGAAGTTAGAGCAAGGACTGAGCCTTGGTATTTGTCATGATCACTTTGGCTTATGTGACTAGTACTGCTTATTTATCCATCAACCTGGGGATGATTTGTGAACTGAAGACAGAGGCACAGTTTAAAGGGATTGCAGCTCTCAGCTGCGTCAGCCTGCACATTTAGAGTGCGGGTCGTAAGCCCAGAGACCTCAAAGACCAGATGACCGGCTGGGGTCGCTGGAAGGGATTTGGAGACTGTGGCCTCAGCTCTAACTCCTGGGGCCATGCAGAAACTCGGCTAGTGTGACCATATCTGCCAGTCTTTTTCTGGATGTAACAAATCTGATTTTCAAATGCTGGCAACTACTAATTCATCTAAAACAGACAGACAACACATCCCTCCAGCTGCCTTCGCCCTACGGGCCACCTGTGGTTTGGAATGACCGTGACCCAGTCCTTCTCAACCGGGTGCGCTCATCTGTGGAGTTTTAGAAACCATACACATAGGGCTCTGGGGTGGCTTAGTTGGCTAACTGTCCACGATTCTTGATTTTGGCTCAGGTCATGATCTCACAGTCATGAGATCAAGCCCTGTATCGGGCTCCGCACTGAGTGTAAAGTCTGTTTGGGATTCTCTCTCTCTCTCTCTCTCTCTCTCTCTGCCCCTCCCCAACTCATGTGCAAGCTCTCTCTCTCTCTCTCTCTCTCTCAAAAAAAAAAAAAGATAGATAGATGATAGATAGATAGATAGATAGATAAAAGAAACCATTTATATGCCCAACATATACCCACACTAAAATTCTTTGGGAAGGAAAACTAGACATGTGCCTGGTGTTTTTAACACATTAATTTTATCGTGGGAAAATTCCCGTAACATAAAATTTACTCTCGTAACTATTTTGAGGTGTCGAGTTCAGGGGCGGTAAGTTCATTCACCCTGTTGTGCAACCCTCACCACTCTCCACCTCCAGACTTTTTCATCTTCCCAAACCGAAAACTCTGTCCCCATTACACACGAACTCCCCCTCCCCCTCCCCCCAGCCCCGCCCTCCCCCCATCCTGCTTTCCATCTCTATGAATTTGACCCCTATAGGGACCTCATGTTAAGTAGAAGTACAATATCGTGTCTGGTTTCTTTCACTAAGTGTAACGTCTCCAGGTTCATCTGTGTTGTTGTATGTATCGGAATTTCCTTCTTTTTTTTTTTTTTGGGTGAAAAATACATTGCATTTTATTTATCCATTTAGCTGCGGATGGACATCTGGGCTGCTTCTACTGCTTGGCCATCGCGAACAGTACTGCTACGGGCAAGGATATATAAATATGGGTTGGGGTCCCTGCGTTCAATTCTGGACAGGCCGGAGGATGACAAAGCCCCCTGATGATTCAGAACTCAGGTGCTCTTTTAGAAGCTCTCTCATAACTGGTCCCATATCTGCCCTGTGTTTCAGCCATCTGACCTGTCACATCACACTACCTGACTGTTATAGGTGAACAGCGAGTCTGGGTGCTAGACTCCGCCTAACCGGACAGATAAGGAATCAGCCAAGGGAGATTGGCTAGCTCATCAAATCAATGCGGGGGCTGAGGAACATCCCGGGCAGGGGCATCTGATTGACGTTGCTTAGACCACAAGCCCAAGCTCTGGGTGCCCCGGGGCCGGGTGGAGGGAATATACGCGACCTGGGGCTTCCAGAGTGGCAGTGGCTGGAGACGCAGCCCCAACAGGAAGGGGATTCATGGTCATTGCTAAGCTGGAGCCAGCTGTACGGGCTCACCCAAACGCCTGTGTGAGCCTCTTCCCAGCTCTGGCTTCTGGGACATCTCAGCGGTGGCTTGGACTGAGCCATGGTGGGAGCCTTTACACCAGGGGAAGGGGCAAACACAACAAATCAGGGCTCGGTTTTCTTTCTTTTTTTCTTTCTTTTTTTCCCAGAGAGCCAGAGCGCACCGATGGCTCATATACCAGACAGCCAAGTGACATGTGTCAACTATCCAGGGGAAATAATTAGTGATTTCTGCAAAAGAGGTTACTGAACTGAGTTGAAGGAAGGACAGAGAGAGAGAGAGAGAGAGAGAGCATGAGCAGGAGTGTGAGTGCCCATGAAGTCTGGATGTATATTCGCAGGGGTAAAGACAGCTGAGAACGGTACTATCCAATAGAAGTATAATTCAAGCCACATACGTCTATGGAATCTTCTTTCTTTCTCTCATTTCTTATTTTATTGATTGATTTATTGATTTATTTATTTATTATTTATTTGTGCTTATTTGTTTCTTTATTTTTAAGAAAGAGATGCAGGGCTGGCACATGAGGAAAAAAAAAGAAAAGCTCAAAAGCACATCACGTGTCCTCATTCGTTTTACTTTCCAAGTGTCTCTTGTGCACTTAAGCATCGTCTTTTGGGGTGTTTGGGTGGCTCCGTCGGTGAAGCTCCAACTTCGACTCAGGTCACGATCTCACGGTTCGTGTATTCGAGCCCCGCGTCGGGCTCTGTGCTGATGGCTCAGAGCCTGGAGCCTGCTTGGGATTCTGCGTCTCCCAATCTCTCTGTCCCTTCCCCGCTCATGCTCTGTGTCTTTCTCTCTCTCAAAAATGAATAAACATTAGAATTTTTTGAAAATAATGAACATTGTCTTTTCGTGCCCAGCCCCAACTTTATACTTTTTATATTTTCAAATACCCAAACTTAATCTTATATTTTCCACTTTCTTCTCTACACATATAGGTGTGTACAATGTTAAATTTTCCAGTAGCCATGTTAAAAATGAAAAGAAACAGGTAAACTTAATTTTAATAATACGTTTTATTTAACCAGTATGTTCAGAATATTTCCACATCAGCATATAATCAATATAAACGTCTTAGTGGAACAGTTTACATTTTTTTCTTTACACTAAGTGCTCAGAATGCATGTGTGCCTTTTACGCCTACAGCACACTTCCATTCGTGGCTTTACATCAATAGCCACGTTTCAACTGCTCAATAGCTATGTGTGTCCAGTGGTTGCCACACTGGACATTAGAGGCTTGGAGCAGTTCAGGAATGGTGAACTGGGGTCTTCAGACCATCCCCCAGTGGTGGGTTATGAAGGACAGATGTGTTCCTCTCTTATAGATGTGGATATCAGAAATCCCAAAGTCGCATAAAAGTGAGTTATGTATGCGTGGGCCATTCTCTGGTTCATTCAGGTAGAAGGTGGGTCATTTAATACAGATCCTATGTTATGAACGAACCATAAATATTGCTGGGGATGTTGAACATAACCTTAAAAACACGAGCATGCGTGGAGTGAGACAGGAGGGAGAGAGGAGACAGGACAGCTGAGTCCCCTGTGTGAGTGCAGGTGGCAAAGAATTCTTACAACCTTGCCAGACCGGTTCTCCCCTCTTTCCAGAAGACATATCTACAATGTACTTCTGCCCGGTGAACGACTAGACCCTGTTTAAATACGTTCGTGGAAACAGGTGCTGTCTATATTGTCAGTCGGGAGGTTTCCTTGGGAGGCTAATTTGACTATGGCTGGAAGAGTTTTTCTAGGAACAATCTTAGGAAAGTCCTGTACACGTGCAAAGATATACAAGCAAGGAAATTCATTCGAATAATGAAAACAACTAGAGTGCTCGGCCGGGAGGAACTGGTGCAGTGATTTACCGTATGTCCATCCTGTGGAACACTAGGCAGCCACTAAAAATGAGACCTGTGTGTGTTGATAGATAGATGATAGATACATAGATAGATACGTAGGTAGATAGATAGATAGATAATAAGGGACATAAAAAGAAAGCCACAGTATATCTATAGTCACAGAAAGAAAAAAACAAGTTGCAAAACCAACTGAATCAAACACCACTGGGACACCCGGGTGGCTCAGTTGGTCGAGCATCCGACTTTGGCTCAGGTCATGATCTCATAGTTCATGAGGTCAAGCCCCGTGTCAGGCTTACTGCTGTCATCACAGAGCCTGCTTTGGATCCTCTGTCCCCCTCTCTCTCTCTCTCTGCCCCTCCCCTACATTCTTTCCCTCTCAAAAATAAACAAACATTAAAAAAAAGAAAAAATAAACACAACACCCTGAATAAAACACCATCTTCGTAAGAAGGCAAAAAATGGTTTGTTTGTTTTTTTCTGCCTAGGCATCGAAAAGAAAATTTCAAAAAAATACCATCGGGTTACCTGAGGGTGCGAGGCTATAACGGGAGGCTTTAGGGAGGGCGGTTTGCCTTTTTTACTTTATATACATTGATGATGTTTGGAATTTTTTTTTTTTAACGTTTATTTATTTTTGGGACAGAGAGAGACAGAGCATGAACGGGGGAGGGGCAGAGAGAGAGGGAGACACAGAATCGGAAACAGGCTCCAGGCTTTGAGCCATCAGCCCAGAGCCTGACGCGGGGCTCGAACTCACAGACCGCGAGATCGTGACCTGGCTGAAGTCGGACGCTTAACCGACTGCGCCACCCAGGCGCCCCGATGATGTTTGGAATTTTACAGCGAGCATGGGTTGTTTCTAGAGTCATAAGGGGACATAAAATAAGAAGTAGACATACTATATTTTACCAAAAAAATACCCAGTGCCATGGAGGCTATCAGGACACACGTTCTTAGGCCCTGAGGGTAAGAGTGTAAATCACTCCTATCTTCCTGGAGGGACCTACTTGCCAACACGCCTTATCGATGTGATGGCCTTCAGGGTGTGACCCCACCGCTAGGGATCTTCCTGGGATAAACGGATAGAAGGCCTGCAGACGTGCGCACAAGGATGTTCATTACTTCGGGACTTACAGCGAGGGGAGAAATTCACATTCACTCACAGGGAGTTACTTGGGTCAGTCTCAGAATAGACGACGACGCGATCCAGGCCAAAATGGTGATGCACCAATGTGTTTGTTGGCAGAGAAAGCTGTCCAGGGTCTATTGTCAAGGGAAGAAAGCAGGTTACAAGACAGCAGGTTTGTATATTTCAATTCTGATGTGTATCATGCATTGGCCTATGTGTATAATACTTCTGTTGAGAAGAAAATCTGTAACAATATATAGCAGGGCATTGCTTTCTCGGAGTGGTGAGATTATAGACAATTCCGATTTTCTTCTGCACTCTTTGTGAAATGGTCTAATTTACGTACCTCGTCTAATCCTCTTATTATTTCAAAAAGTCACGAAGAACTCGCTTAATTTTTTTTCCAGCCAGTTTCAAAATTTCCCTCTGTTTCTCTCAGAAGTATTCTGAGGTATATGGAGCGCCGGGGTGGCTCAGTCGGTTAAGCGTCTGACGGCGGCTCGGGTCATGATCTCACGGTTCGTGAGTTCGAGCCCCGCATCAGGCTCTGTGCTGACAGCTCACAGCCCGGAGCTTGCTTCCGATTCTGTGTCTTCCTCTCTCTCTGACTCTCCCCCTCTCACGCTTCGTCTCTCTCTTTCTCTCTCAAAAAGAAATAAGCATTTAAAAAATTAAAAAAGGAAGAAAAGAAATATTCTGAGGTAGAAATCGTGTATTAGCCACCTTGGCACCTGTGAGCTATGACCGTGCTGTGTGGGGCATGGGCTGGGACCCACTGCCTGTGAATCTTGTTTCGAAGGCTTTTAATACTGTTGCAGTTGCTATGAACCAGGGGAGGTCGTCTGACCTAGGATGGCCAAGTATAATTCACAAAGTCTCATAAGGGCTCTTTTCAAATTTTGTGTGTGTGTGTGCGTGTGTGTGTTCTGATTTAAAAAATGAACTTAAACCAGTTTTTTCTTGGGTGGGGGTGATCATTCCATTGGAAGAGGCTACTCGTGCCCGCATTAGAACCAAGCATGGCTCTTTCGAAAGCCACGGCAAACATTTTTCAAATGCATGTGTTGATTTTAAAAATCTGACCCGTGTAACATTGACTGCATTCAAAGACTCGCGGACAACCACGACATCAAAGATTGGCCTTCTATCCCTTGTCCTGCCGAACCATCTCCCAGCGTTGAGGGTTTGGGCCGGAGTGTGTAAGGATCAGGCATTGATTGCTCGGAAGACAAAACACCTTTATGTTACCCAGTTAAGCACTGGGGTGACGTGGGATCGTGTTCCAAGACTCCTTATGTTTAATGTCCAAATGTGCTCTGATAGGGCCACCCCAGGACTCCCTGCATGGAGTCACCAGGCTTCCAGGCCAAGGTGACACCCCTCCAGGGGGAAAAAGCCAGGACTGAAGACCTGGGCCCAGCCCAGGGAGGTGCCCCCTCCACGCAGGGCTTCAGACATCGAGGCTGGAAGTTCTGCTCAGCGGGGCTGACCACAGGGCACCGGCTCAGTCCAGCTCCACACCGGCTCAGTCCAGCTCCACACGCGCCTTCCCCCTTGTTGGGCTGGATTCCCTCTGCTGCCCTCCACTGTCGACCCCAAGCCCTTAGCACAGGCCAGGCACAAAACAGCATGCCCAATAAAATGCTCACTAACAGTGCTGACCACTATTGCTGCGGCTGTGCTCACGGGCACCGTTTAATCTGGGGAGGTAAGCACCACTATTGGGCCCATCTTACAGATGAGAATATAAAGGCTTAAAGAACTCATGTATAAACCTGCACAAGGGAACAGACAGCTAGGGAGGGTGGAGCAGGGATTAGAGTCAACGCTGCCCCTTACACCCCTGTTACCTCACCCCCACCCTGGGATCCCGGCCAGGGACGACACTGTGGCCTCATGGGTGACATGGGGGTCACCCATGCCGGGAGGGGGTCAGGAGGCTTGCCTCCATTGCTGTGCTGGAGTCTAGGGGGAAAAAAAACCAGGGACGCCGGTCCTGTCTGTATTTAAGCCTTGCATACTTTGTTCATCATGTATTTCCGCATCAATTTTGATTTTTAAAAATGTTGTATTAAAATATTCTTTACTGTGTTAACTGATTTTTTTTTTTTTAATTTTGCTTTCAAAGAAAGTGCCACACTGGCCCCACACTAACCTGGCCCTCCTTGTTTCTCGATGCTGTAGGTCCTGATAAGGCCAAAGTAGCAAAAAGCAGGTCTAATCTGTATTTCACTTCGTGAGACAAATTTGCTTACTGAGACTATTTTGTCTGTCTGTGCGTTGTTGACCGGTTGAAGATGGATGAATGTAGGTAATAATTATAATGTATATTATAAATACGATAAGAAATAGATGAAAATATAATTATAATATATATTATAAAGAATTATGATTAATGAGTTTGAACCAAACATAATTACTATTGAAAACTCAAATATTTTTTTTTCAACGTTTTTTTATTTATTTTTGGGACAGAGAGAGACAGAGCATGAACGGGGGAGGGGCAGAGAGAGAGGGAGACACAGAATCGGAAACAGGCTCCAGGCTCTGAGCCATCAGCCCAGAGCCCGACGCGGGGCTCGAACTCCCGGACCGCGAGATCGTGACCTGGCTGAAGTCGGACGCTTAACCGGCTGCGCCACCCAGGCGCCCTGAAAACTCAAATATTAATAAGACTTCCTCCCTTCCTTCCTTCCTTCCTTCCTCCCTCCCTCCTTCCCTCCCTTCCTTCCTTCCTTCGTTCCTTCCTCATTTTAACCAGTGCTTCTATCGAGGCACATTCCTGCTCTAGAAATCTGCTTTAGGCACCATCCCACGAACACAGACACTATTCTGAGACCTGAGGGCCGTCTTGGCACCCGGCAGGCAGCCACCGGGATAAGGGCAGAGGAGGCCTCCTCAGCCCCACCCCTGTCTCACTGGCGGGAAGGGCCAGCACCTTGCAGGGAGCCTATCCCAGGCCCAGCTGAGTTCTCTTCAGCCTCGGTGCCCAGAGGATGACTCAGCCAGTGATTTCATTCACCCAGCCTGGTGTTTATGCCACAAAATGAGTTGATACTGTTTGGAGCTGTCCTGAGCTGACGCTATGCAGGGCAGGGGGGTGGGGGGGGGGGTGGAGAAGCTCATCCAGTCAGCTTGTGGCCTCTGTGACCAAAACAGCTGAAATGTTGGGGCTTCTGAGGGACTCACTGTCTACTAGTCAATAGGTGAGGAGGAGGAAAATCTCAGTGTCCTCCCTCCCCCTCTACCCTGGAGAAGCATTTTGGCCTCCGTGGAGGCTCAGCTTGGAAGGACGAAGCTAGCGTTGGATTCCATAGAAGAAACCCCACGAAGGACGCCAGCAGGTGCAAGTTACAGCCAGGAGGAGCTGGGGGTGGAGGGGAAGACAGCTTTGCTCATTTCAGACAGATTTCTACCTGGCACCATCAATGCCGTTGCCCTGGGCCCATCCATAAATTGCAAGAGAAGACGGAAATGGTTGCGAGCCCGCCATGGCTTTCTAAACAACCATTCGCAGTACAGAGTCATGTAAGTCACGTATTTCTAGCCAGTGGAATGAATTGCATGGGAAAGAAAGACCATCCCCATTACAACAGGCGCCGTGCTAACGGTTTACACGCAGTGCCCCATTTGTGTCCCGTGAGGAGGGTCCTGAGATGACCAGATCTCAGAGATCCAAAGGCACAAGTGGCCCATTCAAGGTCAGGGGGCCGGCCAGTGGAGGGAGCACTAGCAAGGCACAGCCAATGGGCAGTGCACATCAAGGCTTCACGGGGAAGAGAAGAAAGGAGGGCAGGGAGGAGGATGGGAGAGGGGACCGGAATTCGATCGCTCTGGAACACAGCACGGGTTCCCAGGAGCGGAGGGAGAATGAAGTGATTCCTTTCTCCTGTCTTTCCCGTGGATGGGGGTCCGGCACCACCAGCAGCCTCTGCCCCCGCCCCCCGCCCCCCCCCTCCCACCCTGCTGCCCAAGCAGGCAGGTCTGTGATGGGAGCTAACGACTCTCCATCTGAGTCGCTGTGGGTCTGTGTGAATATAAAAGACCAAAGGTCACCTTCTTGGTGCCCTCAAAGCCCTTAGAGCCATGGATTCCACCGTCACCAGTGATATCAAGAGTTGTCTAGGGGCGCCCGGGTGGCTCGGTTAAGTGACCAACTTCCGCTCAGGTCATGATCCTGCGATGTGTGCGTTCGAGCCCCGCGTCGGGCTCTGTGCCGACAGCTCGGAGCCGGGAGCCTGCTTCCGATTCTGTGTCCCCCTCTCTCTCTGCCCCTCTCCTGTTCACACTCTGTCTCTCAATAATCAATAAACGTTAAAAAAAATTTTTTTTTAATTTTTTTTTTTCAACGTTTATTTATTTTTGGGACAGAGAGAGACAGAGCATGAACGGGGAAGGGGCAGAGAGAGAGGGAGACACAGAATCGGAAGTAGGCTCCAGGCTCTGAGCCATCAGCCCAGAGCCTGACGCGGGGCTCGAACTCACGGACCGCGAGATCGTGACCTGGCTGAAGTCGGACGCTTAACCGACTGCGCCACCCAGGCGCCCCAAACGTTAAAAATTTTTAAGAAGTTGTCTAATATAATTTATTTTATTATTTTTATGGGGGGAGTTTTTTTTTTTTTTAAGTAGGCTCCACGCCCTATGCGGGTCTTGAACTCACAACACCAAGATCAAGAGTCACGTGCTCTACCGACTGAGCCAACCAGGTGTCCCTAGAAGTTGTCTATTAGAGGCGGTGCTGCGGCGTCCAGCTTTTTTTTTTTTCTCCACTGGCGGTGAGTGCAGTGAGAATTGTGGCGTTTACCTCCTGGCCACGACTGTCCCTGACGGAGCACAAGACTGTAAAGAGCCAAGACTGTGGGGAAAAACATCACTAAAACTGCCAAGGGCAAGCAAAGAAACAGAACAAAGACAGTAATGACAGAATACTCCCCTTAACCGGTAAGGTGGAGAAAAAGACAACAAATTATCTTCAAACGTTTTCTTTACCCATTCTTCATCTGCGCAAAGTATTTCTTAAGGTCTGAATTGGACGATACTTAACGATCGCTACCGTGAAAACCTTTTTTTTTTCCCTTTGGTTTTGCTTTTCGTTTTTTGCCTGGATGCTCGCTGTGATGGAAGGACCAGGGGCACATAATGTGTTCAAAGGTGCAGGCTACGTGGCCACTGTCTTCTGCCCCAGCCACATCCCTGCGTCTCAGTGCTGTCTTTCCTTACATCGGCCACCACCAGAGCTGGAAACATGGGAAATGACTGTGGGCTGGGACACAGTGAAACCTCGCCGTCACATTGATTAGATGCGTTCCGGGTAATATCGACCTGATGCAAAGCTGGATGAAGAGGCAGGTGGGAGAACCACAGCCTTGACTGCTGAGGAGGAGGAAGGGAATTTAGGGAGGACGACCCACGGGGGCCGGGGGGCGGGGAGAGGGCGTCTCCCTCTTCCAGACAAATCTTGATTTCTTTCAGCGTCTGGCTTCTATGACCTCCCTCAACCAGCCTCCGCTTCCTGAGCGTTTACCTCCTCGTGCTTCAGTGTTCTTATCTGTGAACTGGTGTAAATCCTCGTGCCATGAAATGAAGTCGCGCATGTAAAATGCTTAGGCCACTGCTTGGCCCCTGATAAACACAGCGTTAGCTCCGGCCAAGGCCATTATCATGGGTATTCCTAGCTGCGATACGCGGCCACCTCTGCTATGAGCTGGTCTACCTTCCCACCCGCCTGCCCCCAGCTGAATGAGCTTCTCCTTCTCTCTCTCGTTCCCCAGATGAGTGTTCTACTCTGATCTTGTTAGTTTGGAGTCTCTTGGTTGTTACCACTTTGTCATTCTCTAAGGAGGTGCCCGGATTCCTTGGGACACAACCGCCCTTCCTGATCCCAGGGCTCCCCACCTCCAGCGAGCGTTTTCTCCCCAGGTCCAGTCACCTACCTGTGGCTGGGGCTTCCCGTGCCACGCCCACCGTCAGGGGTGCCCTGTCCTCTATCCCGGGGTTTGGTGGCAGCCAGGGCTTACACTTGGAAAAAAAAAAAAAAAGATGCTCCCATTGTTGAGAAAATCGGAGCCCATCAGCATCAGAACACTGAGCATCTATGTGGAAACCCTGAGGGACCCCGCAAAAGAGAAAGCCCCCAAGACACCGTTTTCCCTTTCAGCCCGCTGGCCTTGCCTGTCAGGTGGCTGCTCCCTTGCCTTCTGCAAGTTTTGCTTTCTGAAACCCCGATGACAAACATGTAACCATCAGACGTTCTCTCAAAGGATTTGCTTCGCCTCTGCCGCTCTCTGTCACGGGTCTGGGCCTCCCTCGGGGCTAGGGGGCAAGGCTGCCGGAGAAAGTTCAGGTGACCGAACTGCGGCCGGGCACCTGGCAGGGGATTGGCCGTGCGGCTGCCTTTTCTGGATGCCACTCCGTAGGGGCAGACCGAGAGCCGAGCCAGAGACGCTGGAAATGGCCAAAGGCCACAGATTTTCCAGGAGGCGGGAAGAACGTGTTCGTCTCTTGCCACAATTGCCGTTTCCGGGACATTCTGGTCCCACCAAGGCAAACCAAGGAAGTAGCTTCTGCCTCCCCAAAGCAGGTACTGGTCCCTGGCTACCTGTGTGGCCTTAAGCCTGTCTCCTGAATTTCCCAGGCCTCAGGTGCCTTATTCAGCGGGGAGGAGGGTGGACAGATGACCCCGGAGTTCTGTCACTCCATGAGCACTCTGTGGGATTTAGAGATATGATTGTGGCCTTTGTCCCGGGCAGGGGCCCACCTGCATGTTCTGTCCTCTGTGGTCATTGACGAAGTCTGAGTGAGGGAGAAATGCACTCCCTTTGCTTTCAAGCCAGGTAATCCTCCCCCTGCCCCCCCTCCCCCCCCCCCCCCCCAGCATCAGGCAGCCTGTAGTGTTTAAGGACGTGGACTATTGACCTGATTGTCTTGGGCTCACAGCCTGAGCTCTGGCCCTTCGGTATTAGCCGGACACAAAGGGGAAAGTTCTCTGATGGGGCAGCTAATCCCATGTGGACAGAAAGAATTTGGCTTAATTTCTGATCAGACATCTCAGCTTTTATGCTGGGCTTAGTTAGAAGGGACAGAATGGGAAGTGCTTGAAGCCATCTGCAAGGTCTCCACCAATAATGAGGCTCGTCTGTGTGTAGATAGACGAATGGCTTTCTACTCTTTTTTTATTTTGTTTTACATCTTCAATTTGGTAGCAGAAGCTGGGCGCTGCTTGGAAAAAAAAAATATTTCCCTACAACTAAAATCTGCTTGATAAAAGTGAATTTGTAGTTTTGGAAAAAACACGCCATTTTTCAGACGTTTGCTTCTTGAGCCTACTTCGGTAGAGGCGGTGATCTCCTTATTGAATGCTTACCGAGTGTGTAGAAATGGAAGGGGTAGTGAGTGAGCCTGACGGTGCCTTCTGGAAGGGGTGCACTTTCCCAATAGATGTGCTCTGCGCCATGGTGAGAAGAGGCATCGGGTTTTTCATGGCTCTTCCTAAACATCACCTTGTTCTCAACGAACATCACCTAAACATCACCTTGTTCTCAAGGTCATGGAGCGTTCTTGTGCGGCAGAAAGAAAAGCCTTTTCTCTTGCTGGCTTCTAGGAGGTCTGGCTAGCAGGCTGGGGCTCTGAGTATTGACCATTAACACGGACCCAGCCCCTCCTGCATACCAGGAAAGTCCACAGAGGCTAGGTGGGTGACCCGAACCAGACGGGCACGTGAAAGCAGTTTTGTCGATAATCTGACCTTTGGAAGATTGACGTGCTTCCCATGCTTGGAGTGGCCCTCTTCCTTCATGGGGACATTTACCGCCTAAGTCATATGTTTCTCAAGGTGACATTTTCATACCTGCCGTAATCCGTGTCCCTTAGAGGAGAACATCTGTAAACAGACCATCACTACGGGCTAGGTCAATCCCTTGGTGCATTTGGTCTGCTGTTTACTGATTGCCCACCTGGCCTCCGTACGTATACGGATAACGTATACTTATACATATAACAACATAATGTCGCAGGGCCTCGTGTATTTACCCCTTACGTTTCTCTCACTCTAATCACCGCGATTGCGTGTTGGTGTTGGGCTGGGCGCAGGGACCCTTTGGGCAGCTAGTCACATGTTCTTTCTCATCTTGCTTCTGAGGCCCGATGTACTTTCCTTCAGGAGCCTGCCTTATTCCTTTTCTTCTTTCCCAACCTCTTCAAAGAGCAGGTTAAATTGGTTCCTTCTTCAAAAAGCTCACTCTGGCTAAAATCAAGTGAGGTGGGCACATCAGCTAGCTCCCTTACACATGGGACACGGCACTGCAGATTTGATCCAACAGCTCCACACTCTGTAACATACATGTCTAGGCTTAAACGCTGCACCTGCCATAGAATTTGTTGAGAGGACTAACTTTGTGTTATTGACACTGTATGTAATTACCTTTTTTTCCCCCTGTTTCATTCTACGGGACTCTTGAATACTCACCGATGCCATTTTTCAGGATGTAAGCTCCGTATAAGGAGACGCTGCAAATCTTGCTTGGTGTGATGGCTAATCGAGGCTACGTGCAGGCAGATAACTTAAATATTTAAGCCATGGGTACTGGCTCCAATTTATAAGTAGAGATAGGAGGGAGACCACACACCCGCTTCTCTGCCCTGAATGTCCCTGTGTCTTTTGGAAATGCTTTTTGGAATGATGATGGCATTTAGGTCATGGAGTTGGGACTGTGGGAAGAACTGTTTACTTCCAATCTCTCAGAATGGTTTGTTTTGTTTTGTTTTGATTTGATTTTGATTTAGTTGTTGATTTTTCCTTTTCCTTTGGGACCTTGTCAAGCTGCAAGGTCAAGCCAGGACGGGCATTAAAGAAACAGAAAACCCGGATTCAAATTTACTTATTACAAAAGCCTGTTGACTTTTCTGATGGTGGAGTCTAAGAAGAATGAGAGACGCTTTCCCGAAACGGGTTGGTGAATACAGCTTCTTTCTCTCATGTCCTCTCCTGCTTCCTCTGTAAGGAAACAGACATTTAACTGAAATGGTGAGGAAAGCAATTCGATCTTTCTAGCATTCCGCACCCCCCCCCCAACACGTTCTCCAAATGAATGCTCATCACCCCAATGTGTGTACGTACCTCAGATAAACCAACATGGATAAAATTAAGTCACCCCATGGGGTTACTTTCATTTTCTGCAGGTTAAAGGGGACACCTCCTCTCTTAAACCTCTGCCTTTAAGCAGTGGTTGGATTTCAACAACTACGAAATGTTTAAATATTGCATGGGAACAAATCACTACTCAAGGTTCTTTGCAATATCACCAATCACACAGAGGAGCTTTTTCACCTCTCAGAATAGAGCGATGTCCAAGGTCATGATTTCAGAGGAGACCACTCCAAACGTATATAAAGAATGGGGGAGATCCCATGTAATACATGGGAGAGCCATGTATGATACTGTTTAAGCTTCTATCCACTGAAATAGAAAAGGTGGATTTTTGAGAAAAATGGTAACATACAAAATAATTTTACGATCAATGTATTTTTAAACTCATTTTTAGGGGCACCTGGGTGGCTCAGTCTGTTGAAGCCTCAGGTCATGAGCTCAGGGGTGGTGAGTTCGAGCCCTACACGGGGCTCTGCACTGACAGCAAGGAGCCTGCTTCAGACTCTCTGTCTCCCTCTCTCTCTGCCCCTCCCCTGCTCTCTCTCTCTCTGTCAAAATAAAGAAATAAACATATAGAAATGAATAAATAAACTCATTTTTAGAGGAGGAACTTGTAGTCAAGAGACCCATCTCCCAAACCTGGCTAAGAGCTAACTCCACCCACTCACCTTCGGCGGGGTCCTTAGATTTCTGCCTGATGCCTGAACTTGACAAGCAGTCGCCTGTTCACTGAATTATTTTCCAAATCAGGAAGTCAAGTTTAAAAACTCTGGAACCCGGTTCTATTTAACCACTGACTTCATCCCCGGGTTCTGAATCCATCCACACACCGGGGGGCATTTTTCTTAACAAACAAATTAGCGGGGAGGGGGGAAACGTAAGGTCTTTAAACATTTTATTTCGTGGATTCTTCACAGAGCAAGTAAACAACGTTAGAGATAAAATAAAATGCCAGTTAAATTCGGCTACTACCAACAACCAAAACCTTAAACACAGAATTCAAAGCAAGCTGCTGAAAGATCGTAAAATAATCTTGGGTGCAATAATTTGTTAACGTCTGTAACAAATCAAGACGGGTCATCTATGCAGTGTTTCAACTGCGAGAAGGCCTGCCCAGAGCGCTTTTCAAGGACCCCTCACGCAAAGGGGCAGACATCCCGCCATCGCCGCCGCCACCGCAGCGGGGACCCGCCGAGCCGCCGCCGCCGGTTGGGGGGGGTCAGATCCTCCTCCGCGTCTTGAAATGAGAACGTTAATTAGCGATCGTGCTTTCGGACAAGACGGCGGGCGACCGCGAAGGGCCTTGTTACCTATTTTAGACCTATTTAGAGACCGCCGCCTGCGTCAAACGTGCTTGGTTTTTGTTTTTAAGCAAGCGCAAAGGTTGGTTACGCTACCTTTGGGGAAGGGGAAACAAACTGGTGAATCTCAACTTCTAAACGGCCTTTCAAAGAAGATCCCAGGATTTAAGGGCGAGTAATCTCCGCAACAAAACCCCTGGTTACGCGATTCTCAAAAATCGCACTCTAACAGTCAGGGTACAAAAGCGGACCGACTGCCCAGCCCAGCCCCCCCAACGACCCTGGCGTTATCATCGCCGCCTCCCGCCGCACCGCGAGGCCAACCGTCCGGCCGCCGCCGAGGGTCAGTCCTTCTGCTAAGCCCGGGACCGTCTGCGCGGACTAATTGGTTATTCTCGGCTTCCTGAGGTCGGGCAGCCTTCTCTGACAGGCCTTGGCTGCTGGGGACCAGGGTGCCTGTGGCCTCTGGTTGGGGAGAAGGAAAAGAACTCTTTCCCTGCCCTCGGAGAGCGGCCACTCGGTCCCCTGACTTGGCAGGTGTCGCCTCTTTGAGCCTTGGCGCTGGGACCGGCCTCCTGACTCACCCAGAGCAAGCCGCGCTGTGCCTGAAAATCCGCGCCACCCCCCACCTAGCGCACGACTCCCGGACCGGGGGAGACCGACGCTGGGCAAGAGTGGGGTTGGGGGCGCGCCCCTGCTGCCCCAAGAAGCTGGAATCCACTCAGAACCCCAAACGGCCCCGACGCTCCGTCGAACACCCGCTCGCGTCACTTTCATTTCCCCAGGGTGGGGGCGGGGAAGGGGGCGCCCCACAGTCCCTTCCTCTGGGCGAGAAGGTTGGAAGTGTCCTCCGTGCCCCGCCCGGCTGTCCCCGGGTGCGGGGCGCGGGGGCGCGGAGAAGCGGGGCGGCAGGACGCCGGGCCGAGGTAGCGCCCCGGGCCCGGGCGGGCCCTCACTTGGAAAACTGTGCCTGCACGGCGGCCAGGCCCAGGCCGGCGGGGACGAGGTGCGGGAACTTGCAGACCGCGCAGGTGCAGAGGCCCGGGCCGGCCGCGCCGCCGCCCGCGCCGCCGCCGGGGAGCGCGAACTGGCCGCACGGCGGCTCGTCCAGCGCCAGCGACAGGTACTTGGCCGGGCGCAGCGCGTCGGGAGGCCCCACGGCGCCGGGCGCCAGCAGCACCGAGCCGGGCGCGGCGGCCAGCAGGGGCAGGCCGGCCAGCAGCAGGCGCGGCGCCGCGGGCCCGGCGCCCTCGCCCAGCGCGCGGCGCAGCTCCTGCAGCGAGCTACCCAGCAGCAGGATATAGTTGCGGGCGAGCAGCAGCGTGGCGATCTTGGAAAGCTTGCGGCCAGGCGCGCCCTGGCAGTGCGCCGCCGAGTAGGGCAGGATGACCTCGCGCAGCGCGTCCATGGCCAGGTTCAGGTCCTGCATGCGCTTCCGCTCGCGGCTGTTGATCTTGCGCCGCAGCTGCTGTTGCTGCTCCTCTTTGGCGTCCGCCCGGGAGCCGCCGCCCGCGTGCGCGCCGGGCCCCGCTCCGCTACCCAGCTGCTCGGCCGGCGCCTCCGGCTTCTCGCGCGCCGCCTTGGGGAGGACGGGGGCCGTCGTGGAGGAGGAGGACGTGGAAGAGGAGGAGGAAGAGGAGGAGGAAGGCGGCTGCCGGTAGCCCACCAGCTCGTACAGGGAGGCCCCGAGCTGCACGTCTCCGGGCCGCTGTGGCCGCAGCATGGTCGCGGGGGCCGCGTTCACGCGCGCCTGGGAAAGCGCATAGTACATCTGGGGGGCGGTGGGGGCGGCCGAGGGCGCCCTTCAGTAACGCCCCGGGGTGGGCCCTGCGGCAGGCCGCCCCTCCCCGCGGGCCTGCGCGCGGGGAGTCGATGGCGGGGCAGCGGGCAGCTCCCGACCCCTTTAAACCGGCTTGGGAACCTGCGGGGCCGCGGGTCGCTGGGCGCAGCCAATGGGGGCGCGAGGCCGGGTCCAGGCGCGCGCTCATTGGCCGCCCCGCCTCGGGCCGGCGCGGAGGTGCCGCGAGCCCGGCCCTGGAAGGTTATTGCGAGCGCCGGCGAGGGAGTCACAGGACGGGACCCCAGAGCGGCGGGAAGGGACCGCGCCTTTCCGGGTGAAATGAGGTGGCGCCCGGAGAACGGGTTGCACTGGTGAGGCCAAAAGTCGTGCGCCTACCCCCTCCTCCTCCCTGCCCCTACTTTATTGTGCATATTCGTTTTATTTAATTGCAGTCCTGTATAAACACAACACTACCTTAACCATGGTAACGCACACATAGTGTTGAGTCCGGTCCCACTGTCGGGCACCCAGGCACAGAGCTCTTCATCTTGCAAAACTTGAACCCGGTGCTCCTTAGGCAGCGAGTCCCTACCCACCAGTCTGCAACCTTGGCAACCACCCTCCTTCTGTCTGGGCATTTGACCACTCTAGGTACCTCATTTAAGTGCAATCCTGAAGTATTTGTCTTTTAGTGACTGGCCTGTTTTATTTAGTACAATGCCCTCAAGGTTCACCCATGTTGCAGCACGTGTTCGAATTTGCTTCCCTTTTAAAGGCTAAGTGATGGTCCTGTGTGTGTGTGTGTGTGTGTGTGTGTGTGTGTGTGTGTGCCATACTTTGTTTACCCACTTCTCCATGGAGGGACGGAGGCGTTGCTCCCACCTTTTGGCTTTTGTGAATAATGCTGCGGCGAACATGGGTGGAACGTGTTTTTGTGGGTTTTGTGGGTTTTGTTTGTTTTTGTTTTGTTCTTTGTTTTAAATGAGTGATTTCCTGCCAGGTCTTGAGGACTAAATTTCTGGGCTCAAGGACTAGAAGAATCAGAATGGCTGCAACTGGGCACTCTGTCTCCCCGCCCTCGGATGGACAGATCTTTAAGGGACTTGGGAGCTTTGGGGGTCGTCTTTCTTTCCTCCCCGAAAGGGACATGTATTCATCCTATCCGTGACTCCGCTCTCTAAGCCTCACTCTTGTTTAAGCAAAAACACAGAAATCAGCCTCTTATCAGAAACAAACAAACATCCACCCACACACTCGTATCTGTTGAGGGTGGGACTATATCTTCCTCTTCCCCGAATAGCACTACTTGGTGGCTATGGATATGACTGCAGCCTTTCGTCACAGCCTGGGGAAGAGGGCCTTGGTATCTAAACCTCTGTCGTCTGCTTAGCCCCTGTGGCCATGAAAATCTAAAATAAAACCAAGGTAGCATGGCTTCCAGCATCTAGAGTTCCAGGTGGCTAGAAGCCATCTATAGGACAGCACAGGCAGAAAACATGACCTCCCTCACAGGAAGTCCTATTGGATGATGCAATGTCAAGGGACCAGAAAGAAAATGGGCTCGTCCACCTTGATCCTCTTTGGGGCGAGAAGAGGGACGTCTGTCACCATGGGGACTATTGGCCTGGGCTTGCCGATTTCAGGGCTGTTCCCATTTTCTTCCACCAACATTTGCTCCATAGGCTCACCCTGATTTCTGCTTCCGACCCCCCAGCTCCTGCTCTGCCCGTGATACCGTGTCCCTGGATCGGTTCAACCCCAATATGACTTTCTTCTTGAAGCCTTGATGATTTCTCATGTTTTCCCCCCTCTCATCGTGTTTTGACGAACCATCGATAGCATTTCCCTTGACCTAGGTTGTTAGGTGGAGATCATCTCTGCATTTGGGTGTGATTGTTTGGGGGGGTGGGGACCGCCTATTCTCTTCCGTATCCTTCCAAAGTCCAGCCCAGTGCTTTGCCACTACCGTGTGTCCAGGGGGGCGTCTAGGGATTGGTCTGAAATCTCTCCAGCTCACAGGCTGTCCCTTGAGATAGATGTTCAGACTCCCGGCATGCTTTGATCCAAGAGTTTCCTGTGGGTTTCACAGCGACGGGAGGAACCTGGTAGGAGCCCCTGACCCTCAGGAGGCCTTGACTTGACAAAGCGTTGCAGAGGTCGCTTGGGAAGAGAGACGGGGGCCTGGGCAGGAAGGAGAGAGACCAAACAAGTCACCTCACAATTTCCAGGCAGGTTAGTTTAGCAGCTCACTAATCATTTGAAAATCATTCTGCTTTTTGAAGCATTTTTTTAAAATTTTTTTTTCAACGTTTTATTTTATTTTTTGGGGGACAGAGAGAGACAGAGCATGAACGGGGGAGGGTCAGAGAGAGAGGGAGACACAGAATCGGAAACAGGCTCCAGGCTCTGAGCCATCAGCCCAGAGCCTGACGCGGGGCTCGAACTCACGGACTGTGAGATCGTGACCTGGCTGAAGTCGGACGCTTAACCGACTGCGCCACCCAGGCTCCCCAGAAGCATTTTTACAGATACCTGATGATTCTCGCAGGAGCCCTGTGAGCTGGGCATTTAAAAAAAAATCCCTAGGGGCGCCTGGGTGGCACAGTCGGTTAAGCGTCCGACTTCAGCCAGGTCACGATCTCGCGGTCTGTGAGTTCGAGCCCCGCGTCAGGCTCTGGGCTGATGGCTCAGAGCCTGGAGCCTGTTTCCGATTCTGTGTCTCCCTCTCTCTCTGACCCTCCCCCGTTCATGCTCTGTCTCTCTCTGTCCCAAAAATAAATAAATGTTGAAAAAAAATTAAAAAAAAAAATCCCTGCTGTAGGGGCGCCTGGGTGGCTCAGTCGGTTGAGCGACCAACTTCGGCTCAGGTCGTGATCTCACAGTTTGTGAGTTCGAGCCCCGTGTCGGGCTCTGTGCTGACAGCTCAGAGCCCGGAGCCTGCTTCGGATTCTGTGTCTCCCTCTCTCTCCAACCCCCCCCCCCCCCCCCCGCTCATGCTCTGTCTCTCTCTGTCTCAGAAATAAATAAACGTTAAAAAAAAATTTTTTTTTTAAATCCCCGCTGTAGATGGTGTAACTGAGGCTCCCGGGAGGCAGTGGGTGTGTGTGGTTGACAGCGTGCCTTCAGACAAGAGAGGCAGAGCTGCACCATTAGTGGCTGGCTTCTAGAATTCCCTCCAGCTGGATCAGGCTTCCAGCAAGCCAAGAGGAGGCCATGATGGGGAGGGTTGGCGACTGGGGTAAAGGATGGAGGGCCAGGCCTGGGCCAAGCCAGTATTGACGAGTTGATGGATTCCAGCCAAGCCTCAGAAGAGAGGGCTCGCGGGATCATGAACCCTGACCAGCCCCCTCTGGCAGCGCTCATCTTCACCCTGAGGACCCCCTCTTTCCTGCAGCTGAGGTACCATCCTGGCACGTTCCTCCTCCGTCCACATGCTAGGCAGGGGCTCTCGGGCTTTCCCCTGCCAGCAGGAAGAGGAAGTGAATGAGAAAGGGAGATCTAAAGCCTGGGACAGAGTGGCCCATACAGCACCCTATACGTTTCCCTTCCAGAGGCAGGGGCACCCCGGGAATCAAAGAGCTGGAAACACACATGCCGCCCTCCCCCGCAGAGGGCCTCTCTTTACTGGGGGTGTCCCTGGGGGCTTCCTTGAGCTCTTGACCTCACCGCCTTGCTGTCTTGGGAAGGAGAAGTCCCGTTCCCTGGCCAAGGACACCGTCAGTCGGACATGCTGGTCAGTGAAGTGCTCTCCAGAGAGCCCGACAAGAGAGCTCTGGGTGGCCGTGCGGGCCCAGCATGGGCACAGGATTTGGCGCTTGTTGAAACTGGTGACTTGGATGGCCCCTTCTGCTGGACCGGAGCTCCAGTGGCATGCAAAGTGTGACAGCTGGCAAGGGCCAGCGAGTCATTATAGCTCCTGGCAGGGGCCCCGAGGGCCGTCTCGAGGGGAGGCAGCTGCTGTGGCCTCCCACATTCAGGACATACTTGGGGAACAACTTGCGTCCACCATAACAACCACTCTTGTCCTTGCCTAAAGGGGCCTTGTGTGTGTTTGTGTCGGTGACTCCTTTCACCCCCAGGGAGGTGTGTGTGTCGGGCTTCCTTTTCCTTGTACAGAAACCTAAAAGGTCTCCCACCCGTCCTCTAAGCCCGCTGGCCACCCCCGCTCTGGATCAAGAAGCTCGAGCCTTTGGCATGGCAGACAGTGGGGACCCGGAGCCTCGGGGAGTGTGTATGAAGGGAAGCGTGTGTTTGGGATATAGCACCATCCACCTCCTCCGTAAACACAGACTGTGCCTCTGCGAGGCCTGCCCCCCACTCAGAGCCCCCTGTCGTCCCCGGGGAGACCGTCCTCTCGGAGAAGGTCAGCTGAGCGCAAAAGGTTTGTCTTTGCTGCAATGTGCCGTTTACACTGGCTGGAGCTTGGGCCTGCCATCCAACCAGAGGGCTCGCTTCTTAAAGTGCTACCGTCTTCAAAGACGGGCAAAATTCTTCGGAAAGTTGAGGTTTCAAGCGAGTTGTTGAAACTCACACCGTCACGATGAGACGTGGCCGCCACTGCTGAAGGCACCGCGTAGCGGGTTTCATCCCAACACAACTGTGCCCGGAACGTGGAAGACAGGGCCTGGGGGGGGGGGGGGGGGAGTGGTTGCTGCGGGGAGAGGGGCCCTCAGCTCCTTTCTGGGTGGAAGAGAGTAGTGGTAGAGAACACGGGCGGGAGAAGGTGGATTACCCTCCGGTAAGTGTTCTTGGATGGAGCAGCGCTCCTGAGAGACGTCTCGTTCCCACTCACCTGCGGACCATCTTGGCAGAATTTGTGTTACACTTAGACACGGTTCAGGCCAAATAAAGATTCCTGCCGGGAAAGAAAATTGGAAAAGATAGGAACTTCGTTCATTTTCCAAAGGGAGCGCCGGTTGATCGAGTTGTTACGAGCTAACAAGATGCTCATAGTGACCTACCGTGTCATTGTCACAGTTATCCTCCCTTCCGGCGTGGAAGCACATAGGCGGTAGGACAGTGTTCTCTGTTCTGGTTAAAACGCCACCTATGATCACTGGGTAGTGTGTGTGTGTTTCACAAATATCATAGGAACATCTATTTTATTTTATTTAAAAGTTTTGTTAACATGTATGCATTTTTGAGAGAGGGAGAGGGGCAGAGCATGAGTGGGAGAGGGACAGAGAGAGAGGCACACACGCACAGAATCGGAAGCACGCTCCAGGCTCCGAGGTGGCAGCACAGAGCCCGATGCGGGGCTCGAACCCACGAACCGCGAGATCATGACCTGAGCCAAAGTCGGACACTTAACTGACTGAGCCACCCAGGCGCCCCAGTGTTTATTTTTGAGAGAGAGAGAGAGTGCAAGGTGGGGAGGGCCAGAGAGAGAGAGGGAGACAGGATCCAAAGCAGGCTTCCTGCTGACGGCGGAGAGCCCGATGCGGGGCTCGAACCCACGAACCACGAGATCATGACCCGAGCCGATGTCGGACACTCAACCGACTAAGCCATCGAGACCCCCCAAGCTTATTTATTTTTAATAAATGTCATTTGAAGGCCCGATTTTAATAAACTTTACTACTTAAGATTATTTCTAAGTCTAAACTTGTGACTTTTCTTTCTGTATGTGGAAAAACGTTGAAAGGGGAAACAATTAGATGGCATCTGAGTATTTTTTCAGACTCCTTTTTAGTAATAAAGGATTGGTTTGGCTGTTGGTGACAGAGCTCAAGCAGACGGACATATGGGATTTGGGGGTTTTATTGATTTTGTATTTTTTTCAAACTCAGGGTGACCTAACAGAAATAGAAATCCTCATTGCTTTGGGCAGACCAAAAATATTCTCTGAGTCTCCCCCAAAGTCAGGAGCTGAAGCCAAATGTTCCAAAGGCTTCCATTGATACAATGAAAAGAGACAATTTGCTTGGAAGGCTGTGGCTAATTTATAACACAATGTCCAATGTCATGGTTAGTTTTGTTGCAAAAATTTGGCAGTTTAACCTAGAGTCTCAGGCAGCCTGAAAAGATGCGAGCGATTCTGGCCGCAGCATCTCTCGCTTGCTAGATGTTCCAAATGGTTCAAACAAGCCCTTTCATAGAGACGTGGGGCCAAGTGTGCTCAAAGGAATGAGGAAAACAAAGGTGGCTCTGAAGTCATTTCCCCGCACTGGGTCCAGCCATCCGGTTTCACTCTTTCCCCATTGAACGGGCAGGAAGAGTGGGGATAAAGAGAACAAATAGACCGATGTGTTTGGGGAGAGAATGGGGAGAGGCCGGGGCGCTGAGCTGCTAAACTTCCATTCTAGGGTTTCAGAAAGGAGTGAATGATGAATTATAGAAACCTGAAAGGTAATAAAATATGGGTCACTGAAGCGCTGAGGCCAAGTTCCTAAAACACCTGCAGAGACAGAAGGTTCTGGAAGTCAGTGTGGCCCTGCCGTCGTCCGGGCAGGCACCCTGCCTGAGGCACAGAAGGGGACTGTTCAGAAGCTCACCTGTTGTTTTCCCGTTGGCTCGCGGTCCTTTCCCGGCTGTAAGAGCCGGCGGCTGGATCTGACTCCAGATGAGACCACCGGGGGAAGAGAAAGATCTCTTTCTCTTAAGGAGACCGGAGCTGGGAGGCCACCGCCTTCCTCTCCAGAAGGCGCTCTGTCTGACCTGGAAATATCAAGTTGGGTGGTGAAGGCTATCCACGTTACACAGGCACATCTCCTCTGCTATGATATTCTGAGGCTTTTCTGCTCAAACTCTCAGCCCCTTTATGTCTTACAAAGAAGAGTCCTGAGCCTGAGGTTGGGGATAAGAGCCAGCTGCCTTAGCTGTACGCCTCTGAGCCTCAGTTTCCTCGTCCGTAAAATGGAGAGAATGGTATTTATCTCCCAGAGTGGCTAGGAAGGTTAGAAGGAAATAGAAGTCACGGGCCTTGTCCAGAGTGGGGCACATAGTAGCTGCTTAGTAAAATGGCCACAGTAGCTGGTATTTACTGAGCACTGGCTATGTGCCAGGTACCCCCCAAAGACACTTCTTTTGTGCTTTTCATTCAGACTCAGGTGGTGTCCCGGTTTTATGTCCTTTACGTACATGTTTCCTCCGCATCGAGGATCTGGGGGGTTCTAGCCCCTTCGGCCCCCATGCTTGCTGAACACCGTGGATGTTCTGCTCGTGTGGCTCTGTTTCAGAGACACCGTCCTGGACCCACCGAACCAAAACGCAGCAACATCTTGCCGAAGGAATTACAGAAGTGTGACTTCAGTCTCATCCCAGACAGCATCCGAGAGAGCTGTAGCAGGCACTTAGAGGCCAGGCTACCTGGCTTTGGCTTGTGTGAGAAATTTGGACACAGAGACATGTAAAGATGAAGGGAAAGATCCTGGTGATGCTTCTACAAGCCAAAGAACACCGGACGTTGCCAGCAAATCACCAGACGCTGGGGAGAAGGATGGGACAGACTTGGAAGGAACGAGCCCTGCTGACACCTTGATCTTGGACTTCTGGCCTCCAGAACCGTGAGACAGCACATTTCTGTTCCTTAAGCCCCACCTCATGTGCTTTGTTCCAGCACCAGAACTGACCGCCTAAGCTCTAAGGTGACCCCTCCTCTGGGGCAGTGGGTGGCCGGAGGCCAGGCTCTATAGTCAGACCGGGGCGGGGGGGTCTCCCACTCAGCCTCCCCCTTACAAGCTTGTGAACTTGGGCAGGCTCCTTGACCTCCCCGTGCAAGGTTAACTCATTTGCAAAATGAAACTCATGATTATACTTCTGTTTACAGGCACTCTTTAAAGCAAAGATTAGATGGTTGCCTGCCTCACAGTAGTATGGAGCTGTTCTCCGTAGCTTGTTGGGTGGTTTCCAGAGATAATGGGGTCTCGAGGCAGGACTCTGCTCTGGATGAAATTACCTCGGGGTCTTGTTAAACTACAGATTCTGGTTCAGTGGGTGTGGGTGGAACCTGAGATTCTGTGTTTCTGTCTTTTTATTATTATTATTGTTGTTGTTGTTGTTATCTTTTTTTTAACATTTATTTATTTTTGAGAGCGAGAGAGAGAAAGCAAGGCGGGGAGGGGCAGAGAGAGAGAGACAGAGAATCCCAAGCCGGCTCTGCACTCACAGCAGGGGGCTCGATGCAGGGCTCGAACTCAGGAACCATGAGATCATGACTTGAGCCGAAATCAAGAGTTGGATGCTTAACCGAAGGAGCCACCCAGGAGCCCCTGAGATTCCGTGTTTCTAGTAAGCTCCCAGATGAGGCTGATGCCCGTTGGAAGACCGTATTTTGAGTAGCGCGTAGCAAGGACCAGGGTGAGTCACCTGGTCCCAACTAAGAAAATGAGACTATGTGAGAATAGCGTTTTTTAAAAGGAGCTCTCTTTCCTCATCACTTGGGCACATGGACGCTTGGTGAGGTCTCCACCATGTTTAAAGCAAGAGCAAAGTTGGCTATGGAGAAAAGGATGGGGAATTGAGCAGGGGTGGCTGCCCTACAGCGAGGAGGGGAGGTGGACAGATACAGATGGATGGACCTGACACCTGGGATTTGTCCTGCTCAGGAGGGAGGTGGTGGATAGATGAGATGTGGGAGGGGCAGGGTAGACAGGACGCGGGTCAGAACATGGGCCAGGCCCTCCTTCTGTGGGGCCCTCCGCTCTTCACTCTGCCTGGAAGCCTCAGCCCCCGTCTTCTCATTGGGCTCTTGGAGCAGTTATGAACCTTCTCAGACCACCCATCCTAGTGGCAACCCCTCCCAACGGCCACTGTCACTCCCGCCTGCTTGATTTTCTTCCTGGCACTCACCAGCAGCTAAAATGGCCTCGTCCTGTGCTCGCTTTGGCAGGCATGCATGCTAAAAGTGGAACAATACAGAGAAGATGTTCATGGCCCCTGCGCAATAATGACCTGTGAATTCGTGAAGCTTCCATTAGAAAAATGACAAATAAGATAAAAAATAAAACGACCTCGTCACTTACTTGTCTACTTATTTATGCATGTCTGTTTTCTTCCATTCCGGAGGGCAGACTCTATGGGAGCAGCATTTGCCTCTGTATCCCGGTGCCTTGAACGGGGGGTAGGCCCCTCCTTGGTCCTCAGTGAATATGTGAATGAATGAGTACACGGGCCCCTTCTAGACAGACTGACCAAGTTCGCTGAATGTCTGTGCAGAGCCCTGGGCCAGGTCCTTTAGAAAGCGTGGGCTCCCTGCCTTCCGGTGATTTATAATCCACCTGAGGATATGAGGTACCCATGTGGACACCTGACTAGCAGCGTCAGATGGCGAGGTTTGGCTGAGCAAGGAGGCCTGCCTCTGGGGGCTGGTGGAGGTCATCAGAGCTGCCCCAGACCAGAGTACCTGGGGTCTTGTTCAAGTGCAGAGCTTGGGTCAGGGAACCGGGGTGGAGCCCGGTTGCTTCTTTGGGATGCTGGGGGGAGCTTCGTTATGACCTAGTGCTCAGTCCATGCTGACGCTGCTGGTCTTAGGACCCTGGAGCAAGGGTTGCTCGAAGCTGAGGCTTGGAGAAAGGTCTGGCAAGCAGAAGGCAGGGCGGCATTAGGGGTTGAGAAGGGGCAGAACTGCCAGGGTAGGAGGGACTGGGAATGCGCTCTGATGGCTGGAATGGTGAATGGGAACAGGATGGAAAGACAAACCAGGAGCAGGGGGTGTGGGAAGGGCAGTAAGGGAAAGTCCCCCAGCCACCGTCACCACGGCATACGCCCCTCTCTGCAATTTTTAGGAGGGGTTCCTAGAAGAATTGAGACACGGTCCCCGCCTTCCTCTGCTCTGTCAACGTTAGAACATGTTTTCAGAAATGTTGCAAGCCGGGATTGCCCAACAGGGTCTTGGGGGAGAGGCAGAGCAGGCTCTATGCCAGACGTTGCCGAAGGAAGAGTTTGCGGGCGGATGTTGTGCCTCGGCGGCTGCACGGCCAGTCCTGACCACCTGGGATGGGCACGTTGGCTTCCGAGGGATACCCTTGCGCTTAGTTTTTGCAAACAGCGTTCACATCTGTTACCTCATTTTAGCCTTACTGTACCCCTATTGAAGTTGGGAGGGCCACTGCCCGTTTCGCAGTTTGGGAAACTGAGGCTCAGAGAGAGAGGGAGTCAGGGCCAGCCCACTATCACTGGATGCAGAGCCCGAACTAAGACAGTCAGGGGAGGATTGCTCCCTGTTTCTTTCCCTTGCCTCCATGCTCACAGATGTGAATATGTGCACAAGACCCGCAGCCTTCCACCAGAGACAGCCCTCCCCAGAAGTTGTGGACTGACGGTCTCTTGGTCAGCAGAGCTCTCTTGCTGTGACGGGATCCACTCTTGCCAAATGGCTGCTGGAATGCCAGCGTATTCTAGAATTTCCTGAGGGTGGGTTTGGCCTCCATCAGCTCCCCCGCCCTTCCCCCTTGGGAGAGAAAGGGGTGCAGCTGCGGAAACTGGCAGGACTTCCCACATTGCCTGGAGACTAAGGTCAGGGCCAATTTTATGCTCCTTCGTCCCCTATTATGACCTTTATTTCCCTGGCACACGGCAGCTGCTTGTGCCCAACGGAGGCGATGGGAAGTATTATATTGTTCGTAACACTCCAGAGGAGTAGTAATACCATACCCACTGACTTGATTCTTCCCGATTCTAACCGCGGGTCCATTGAAAGTGGTACAGGGCATTTGGGGCAAGTTTTCACTTGCTGTGATAGAGCGGGGACTTGCCTGCATTTCTAGATCCTTGCATGCTCAGCAGTAAAGCAGGGCCGATGGCTTTTTACCAAAAGAATTGAGGCAGCTCTCACACTTCACATCTAAACGCCTGCTGTGCTGAGAATACAGGGGATTGGACAGGAGCACTGTGGGTACCAGCCTGGATCAAACCCGTGCCTCTGGCGGGGACAGTGGCTTCCAGTTTGCTCCCTGCACTGAGCGCGGCTGGAGCGAGCGGGCCACTCCCACTGGCTGCTTCCCCACGCCTCCGTTGTGTGCTTGCTCTGAGCGGGTGTAAAACAGAATTGAGGCAGAGGGGCTTGCTCGCTGCTGCTGGAATGTCCCCCCGAGGATGGCGTCTGGGGCACCCCTCTTCTCTGCCACCTTTCCCCTTTACAGAATTCCAAGGCTGCCTCAGTAGTGTGGCTTCAGGGTATGTTCACGGGCCTCTGAAGGTTCACACCATACACACCAGCGGCAACCAGCCCAGACCCCATCAGCCACTTCTCTTTGCAGACATCCGCTAGCAACTTTAATTGTTGCTCTCTTCCTGCCCTTTTCCCCTCCAGCTCCTCTCCCCACGATTACACCCAGCCGCAGCCCAGGCCCTGAACTTGCCTCCCAGAGCATCCCTCTGCCTTCCAGCTGACAGAACTCACCCTCTTCAGAAGACTTCTCTCTCCTCTGCGAGTGTCCTTGAACCCATCACCGTATGTCTCCGAGTCAGATGCAGGGCATGGGGCATCCGGGGTTGGGTCTCAAGCTGTGTGGCCTCAAAACCCAGCCTCTTCTAAAATCAAGGCAAGAGGACTGTCTACAAACAGGTTCTGGGCCCTGACCAAGTGCCCTGGGTAGGATTCTGTGTGCCCCGTGCACCGTATTGCTCCGCTGGTCTCGAACTCCCCCTGTTCCTTCTGCTGAGATGCTGTGTGGACATTGGAAACATCACACTGAGGCTACATCATAGTTGCACATCTGTGACAGCCTCTGCCCTAAGGAGGAGATGCTATCTATAGGGGAATTAATTGGTCATCCAATCCTAATCTTTCCAGTTCCCTGTGGTCATGGTCTGAGCCAGAACCGCCTCTGAATGCTCAGAATCAGGCAGCTTGCTCTGGGCCCAGGCTTTAAGGGCCCCACTCCAGTTGTGCTCTGGCTGTATCTCTCTCCATGGGGAGGGGAGTGCCTGGGGCCAAGGGGATGCGTCCCCCCCAGAGCTCATCCCCTCCCAGGCATGTGCATGAAGCCTGTAGATGGGAGCGGGGAGAGAAGGGAAAGGGATGCAGGCCATGGGGCCTTCTTTCTCCTCTTCCTCTTGGAGCCTCCCATGTTAGGATCAGCCTGGTCCGGCCCTTTAGTTTTCCCTGTCTTCCGGACAAATGAGCAACACTCAAGCTTCCTCCAGTGGAAGGAAGACCCCTCCAGCCCTAGTTCTTAACAAAATGTAAGTCGGGTCAGGTCCGTGCTTCTCATTCAAAGCTTTCGGAGGCTTTCTGACATACTCAAAACGAAATCCAAAGACCCCAAAGCTCTACCCAGTCCTCCCCCTGAGCTTTTGTGCTTGGAAACCGGCCGCCATTTTGAATTCCAGCACCTTTGTTAGAGGGCCACATGGAGAGAGAGGCCCTGCGACGACACGGGGCTCTGGCTGCCGCTCGGATGCCTCATCCTGCCACCCTCCGTGCCCTGAAGCCCTGCTCCCCCCGCCCAGTTACTGTGCTCCAGCCACACAGGCCCCATGGACCTTTCAGCAACATCCAACCTCATCCCTGCCTCACACCATTGCTTTGGCAGTTGCCTCTCCCTGGGGCACCCCCAGAGCCACAGGTTAGTCACATTTCTGCAGGTCCTCTTATCCTGGATCCCTTCCCTGCCCTATAGCCCTATAATGACTGGGGCCCTTTCTCTGTGAGCTTTGTTTTCTGTCCTACGCAAAGTTATATTGCAAATATTTTGTTCTCAGGGCCTAGGACTGTGCCTGGGACTTATGAAGTCCCAGGTAAGTACTTTTAGAATGAATGAGTGAGTGAATCCCAGCCCTCATGTTCCTTCATCGCCTTTATACCGTTTTTCTGCAAAAACACACGTCTCTGCCCCACATCTGTTTACAGATACCTTTGCAGATTTGGGGAAACTAAGTGTCCATAGTGGATACGGTAACGGAGCCCTGCTCCCATTCTCTGCTTCTCTTTTCCCATGTGGGGCATGGGGAGCTCCCACTGACCACTATCTTTCTTTCCTGGATTACTACACAGCCTCAGACAGACAGTGCTTGCCTGCAGTCGGCCTCTGGTTATCACTGGACGCCAAATCCTGCGGGAGGCCGACTCCAGCCTGCTGTGGAGACGGCCAAACCTTTCCCTTTCCTTTGCTGGGCCTGTGCTAGTCCCCACCGAGAATCAGCACACTAAACAGCTTCCCATTTTGTCATTTGGGACTTCCCCCTGGGACTGTTGTTATCAGGCTTGAGCAATTGCTTTCATGCTGCAAACTGCTTTTGTTCACTTTTGCACTAGGGAGAATTTTCCATTCTTGGCAGGATGGTGCTGGTCGATGTGCGTCCTTTGATAGCACCCTTGGGTGGTGGAGAACAAGCTACGAATCTTCAGGGTCTGGAGAAATAAGAAAGCGGTGCTTTCAAGCTGTGAAGTGTGGAGGTAGTTTAGTCTACCGCAATATGAAATTGACATAACCCCAACGCTTGTTTGCACATAGCTCTTGTCTGCATACTCTAACTGGGAAAAATATTTCCACGGGCCTGACCCACCCTTGACCACATAAAACAGGAAGAGCTCTCTTCCCCTTTGGGCAGGGGCCATGGATCCGCATCGGTACTAGATTCCCCTGAATAAAATGGAAAACACGAATAACAGTAGCTGAAACGAGATACGGTTTCCCCCTCTCTCTTATAAAAGAAATCTAGGGATAAGCAGTACCAGGGCCGCTGTGGTGAGTGCCTCTAGCTGTTTGTTCTACTCTCTTAGTGTTTGGCTTCTACCCTCAAGATCACCTCACAGTCCAGGGTGGCTGCTGGAGCTCCAGCCAGTAGACCTACATTCCAAGTGGTAGGAAAAGGAATGACAGAGGGCAAAAGAAGCACACCACCCAGCCAAATCAGCATCCTTTACATAGCCTTTGGTCTCATTAGCCAAAACATATCGATCACAGGGCTCAACCTCGCTGCAAGGGATGCCGGGGAATGTAATCATATGGCTCAGCCCCCCGTAGCCCTAAATAAAACCAGGATGCTGGTGCCAAGGAAGAAGGGGTGGTAATAAGCGGCCAAGTGAGGATGAAGTTCTGATAGAGCAAGAGGAGGAAAAGAACAGCAAAGTAGAGGGGACCTTGTCCCGAACGGCTGCAGAAATAAGCTGGAACCTCGGAGCTCTCTGCTCCCTCCCACCCTGTGGGCTCTGCAAAGCCTGCCTCCCTGGTCTGCTTGTTTAACCTCCTTCCTTCTCAACGGTGTCCCGCAGGGACTTCCTGCCGTCCTAGCTGCTCCCAAGGAAGCAGGTGCTGCCCTGCGGGGTTCTTGCTCCTGTGGGCCAGGCAACATCTTTGTCTTGGGTCATATCAGCCTCTCAGCTGCACCTTCTAAGGAAAGGGGCCCCAGCCTTGCAACAGCCTCTCTAGTGCCTTGATTTTGTCTTGATTTTGATACACGTGTGCACGTGCAAGTGTTGGGCTCCTTGTGTGACGTTCTAGGGAAACCACAGGGTAAGGCCACACTCTGCAAGACTCCCCCTGAAGTGAGTTACCCCCCTATTCTTCAACTTCCTGGGCTATTGCTTCTTAGATGGGACATGGGGAGGCAGAGGTGGCTTTGAACAGGAGAGGATCTCTCTCTCTCTCTCTCTCTCTCTCTCTCTCTCTCTTTCTCAACCTGGTTCCCTTAGATGTTGAGGGATCTACATGGGCTGGAAGGAGCTTCTAGAAGAAGAAGAAAGATGGTGTCCACCCTCACCCCCGGACGTGGCCTCAGAAAAGCCAGGAAGGCACCCTATTCAGGACCCAAGTTGAGTATGATAAACCGTATGCTGCTTATCTTCTTTCCTCCTGGTATCCTCAGGCTTCTAGTAAAATCTGCTTGAAAGGCCCCACGTGGCCTCTGCCGTTGGGTGGCAATGAACAGAAGACTGTGTAGCCCTCAGTCAGGCAATCATGTGAGCAGAGGAAGATATGGTCTCTGCTCTTGCTCCCAGCTTCTCTGGATGGTGAGCGGTGGGAGGGCAAGTCTCTGCTCTTGATGTCCAGCACCTGTCTCTGCAAGGACCACCCATTCCCCCAGGCTTTGCCACCCATGGCTTGACCTCATGGCCTTCACTCAACAGGCTCGTGTGGAGGGCTTCGTGTGATCCCGTGCATCCTCTTCCGTATATGTAATCGAACCTCACATGCGGGAATTTGTGGGGTCATTGCCGACGTCACAAAATTAAGGTCCTGTTAATAACACTTTTTGCATCTTGGTCTTCTCTCCCATCCCGCTAGAATCCTGCCAAGTCACGGGCAGGGCTAGGACTCACCGGCTTGAGTCACGTGGCAGTCGGTCACCTGAAAGGGGAGGGAAGAAAAGGGAGGGAGAGGGGGCCATTCCGGCCAAGGAAACAGATTCTTCTCACAGGCTAACCCCACACATGCATGAAGGGAATGCCCAGGGAGCTTGTCAAGCCCAGCCCAGGGACCTCTGCCCAAATCTGGAAAAGGGAAGGGGCAGGGACTGTACCCCACACTGTTCTGGGGGTGGCGACTGGGGGCAGAGGGCCGGAGGCTGCTGCCGCCTGCCCGCGAGGCCATCAGGAGGCCAAGGACTGCCCTCTTTTCGGGGACATCTCTGGCTGCCGGTTGGCCTACAAGACAGTCCGCCTTCTCCAAGCCACCAGGACCGTTGATTCCCGAGGGGAACACGGCCAGACCCCCAGGATGGCCAGGACCACCAAGGGTAATGAAACGTCTGCCCAGACATGAATAGATGTAAAGTGACCCACCAGGGGAATAAAACTTCCCTCTCTTTACTGTGGATCGTTTCGGGGAACCCAGCGTTATCCGGAGAACGGCGATTTCATTTGAATGCCAACTTTGGTTGCTAGAAAGAAAGATGCAAGTCATGGGGCATGTGGGTGGTGGGGGGCATGAGTGAACATGTGCCCTGCGCAGTTAGACCCAGCCGGGCCTCATGCTAAGCCTTTTACCCAGGTGGCCTCATTTCATTTAACAGCCCCACGAGGTTGGTGGCGGTATTATTATTCCTCCTTTCTCAGGTGGAAAAACTGAGGCTCAGAGAAGTGAGTTGCCCCCAGCAAGTCTGACGCACTTGATCTTTTAACAGTATCGTCCAGCCCTGGAGACAGAAGAGGCTCCCAGGCCACAGCTGGGCCCGATGCCATGAGCTCCCACCCCTTTCCTAGAAAGAAGACCAGGGAGGGACCCTGTTTTCTGGAAATGGCGTCAAACTCAAAGTGAAGAGACTGTCTCCGGCTCTGCCTTGCCCGTGACCTCTCTGGGCCTCCGTGTCCCTACCTGTGAAGTGAAGGGCTGCCCTGTGATCATTCAGGGGTCTTTCTACTTGATGGATCTCTGATAAACTCGTTCACACACAGAGGTGACGACTGAGAAGTCTCCTCGTGTTTTTTTTTTTTTCCTACAAACCTTTGCAGTTCAGCTCTCTGGATATTTGAGACAAGCAAGGAAATAGAAAGTTGGGACATTATTGGTTGGGAGGCAGATGGATGGAGGCCCTTCAGGTAAACTCTGAGGTAACCTCATGCAGGGGGCTGCCCAGCTTCCTTTCACGTGTCTAAGAGATTTGTAGACATTACGAAGGTTAAACATGGCTAGAGGGTGATCACTCTTATTAACGGTAAAGACAAAATGGCTTTACAAATCTCTTACACCTTTGGAATGTGCCTGAAAACCGAATGGCACAGTTTGTCAAGTGTCCCCGGTGCGGGTAAGAAAGTATGGGACGGTGTAGAATTATGTGGGATGGTATAGAACAGAATAGAACAGTGTAGAACACTCTGGAACAGTCTGGAAGAGTAGAGGACTGGGCCAGTCCGGGGGCCGAGGCTCCTGTCCTTCTCTTGGATCGGCCATGTGACCCTCGGAATCTCCCGACCCCGTGTGCCTTGATTTCCTCCCCTGCATGCTGGAGTGATGGTAACCTCACCTGCTGACCTCATGGAGGCAAAGGTAACAATGACGGGAAACGCTGACAGAGCATTCAGAGAGGCCTGCCTTGTTGGAAGGGGTTCGTGTTCTCAAAAAAGG
Organism: Prionailurus bengalensis; assembly: GCF_016509475.1. Classification (NCBI taxonomy): domain Eukaryota; kingdom Metazoa; phylum Chordata; class Mammalia; order Carnivora; family Felidae; genus Prionailurus; species Prionailurus bengalensis. Next base: position 12,269,855 of record NC_057350.1, read on the forward strand.
ACACCAAATCCTCCTTTACACACTGAGGGTTTCTTCTAGGGTAATTATTTAATTCACGAGAACCTTCTCAACAGAAATAGGTACTTGGATTGACAGCCCGCCTATTTTCCTTCGTTCTAGGAGAGTGGCTATCCAAGACTGACTTATCCAAGACAAGAAACTCATTGGAGGCACCAGAGGTGGCATTCTTAAATTATTCTCATCGATAGATTCTGACAGTTTTTGTATAAAAAAATTTTTTTTCAACGTTTATTTATTTTGGGGACAGAGAGAGACAGAGCATGAACGGGGGAGGGGCAGAGAGAGAGGGAGACACAGAATCGGAAACAGGCTCCAGGCTCTGAGCCATCAGCCCAGAGCCTGATGCGGGGCTCGAACTCCCGGACCGCGAGATCGTGACCTGGCTGAAGTCAGACGCTTAACCGACTGCGCCACCCAGGCGCCCCTAGATTCTGACAGTTTTTGGCTTGCAGGGGGCGGGGGGGCGCAGAGTGAAGTGATACCCTCCACACCGCTCTCGTGACAGCTGCTTCACGTTTATTCATTCTCTGAAACAACTTTGGATAAAATGAAAATCAAGTTTTGTTTTGTTTTCATCTGTGTGGAGACAACTTCCCATCCACGGGTCCATCGTGCAGCAAATGTGTTTCTGCCTAGGAGGAAGAGCCAATAAAAACGCGACCCTTCGTAAGGTTGGTTCAGCGTTGGCTGACTATGAAGGAATTGCATGTGCCTTATGGATGCTCATCCTTGTGACACCTGGGAAAGGTGGGAGTTTTCCAGAAGTTGAGATTAAGTAGTGGGTGCCAGGTACAATTGGATGGTGGTGGTTAGCATCCAGGGTAGGATCCGCCTGACTCCGAGATCCAAACGCTTCCTTACTCTTTGCCGTTCACTTGGAATCAGAGCGTCAACCCCGGGCCGACACAGGTGGACCTCTCTCCTGGGGGCCTTAATGCCAAAGCTGTCTAGTTATTGGAAGCATTGCCCTGACGCCTGGTTGATAGTATGCCTTTCTTCAGAGATCCAGACTGGAGATTCCTGGATTCCCTACACCCTGTTCCAAAAGGGGGAAAGAAAGCTTGCCAAGGATGGGTGGGAGCTCTCCAGCCTCCGTGGGGCTGAACTGAGGACCGGGCATCACAAGCCGGCCTCAAACCATCTTCCTGCTTATGGAGCCATCAGAGGGGTTGTGTGCCCCCCTACCCCATCCCCTCATGGGAGTACTGGGCTGGCCCCTGGGGGTCCTGGATTCCAGACTTCGGTTTGCCACCACTACCTGGGTGATCCCAAGTCATCACACCTCTTGGGTCGATGCTTCAAGGGGTTCAGCTGTCCTCTTAGGTGGGTCAAGTTCTCACTCTTCAAAATAGGCATATTTTGGGAGACTTCAGGCTCCCCCAGACTAGACCCTGTGTAACCGTAGGAGATGAAAACAGACTGTCCCTCTCCATCTGAAATTGATTTCACGATATCTTAGAGGTCACCGTGGACGCTTGGTGGGGGGGCCACCTACAAGATCGCCCGCCATAATGGCTTGCTCTTTAGCAGCTGATGAAAAGTCAGAGAGTTTTGTATTTTCACAGGGTCCACAAACCCCAATATCTCGTCAGTCTGGGGTTGGGGGTTAGAGCAAATGGTGCTTTCTCATTCTCTCTGAAACAGCGTGTTACGGATGGAATCGTGCCCCTCCAAAAATGATATGTTGAGGTCATCACCCCCGGGACCTCAGAGTGGGACCTTATTTGGAGATTGTGTCTTTACGGAGGTAGACAGGTGAAAGGGGGCCATTATGAGGGGTTTGAATGCAGTGTCCTTACACGAATGGGGAACAGGGACTCAGACGCACAGAGAAAAGGAAGACAATGTGAAGACACAGGGGGAAGCCAGCCATCCACCAGGCAAAGGGAGAGGCTGGGAACAGGCTCTCCCTCGCAGCCCTCAGAAGACACCATCACCTCAGACTTCCGGCCTCCACAACTGTGAGACAATGCATTTCTCTTGTTCACACCTCCCCACTTTGTGGCAGTTTTTTGGGGCAGCCCTCGTGCACTAATACATGATGTGAGATGGTTTGTCGGCGAAAAGAAATTGGACGTGATTCTAAGAGGGGGGGTAGTGCCCCATGCTCATGTGGCCGAGTACAGAGGGCACATGACACTGGGGACCCAGGGACATTCCACCCTCCTTCCCCAGTTTCCTTTCCTGCTTTTTTCAAAGAGAAGGTGAGACATAGGCTAAGGCTTTTCCCCACTTGGTAGTGCCTCCCACCTTCATTAATTTGAAGTTATATTTAAACATCGAGATGTTAAGAATTTAAGTTGCCTTTTTTTTTAATGTTTATTTATTTTGAGAGAGAGGGCATGAGTGGCAGAGGGGCAGAGAGAGAGAGGGAGAGAGCGAATCCCAAGCAGGCTCTGTGCCCAGCGCAGAGCCCAATGCAGAGTTCAATCTCATGACCGTGAGATCACAACCTGAGCCGAAATAAAGGGTCGACACTTAACGGAGCCATCCAGGCACCCCTAAAATTGCCTTTTTTTTTAAATTTTTTTTTCAACGTTTATTTATTTTTGGGACAGAGAGGGACAGAGCATGAACGGGGGAGGGGCAGAGAAAGAGGGAGACACAGAATCGGAAACAGGCTCCAGGCTCTGAGCCATCAGCCCAGAGCCCGACGCGGGGCTCGAACTCCCGGACCACGAGATCGTGACCTGGCTGAAGTCGGACGCCCAACCGACTGTGCCACCCAGGCGCCAATAAATTGCCTTTAAAATTAGCCGAGTCTCACCGAGCCTAGAATTGCTTGATCCGGGTCGGGAACCGTCTGGAACCGCCCAAAAGATAACCTGCTTTTCCACTGCTGGAGTTTGCGACTCCCCAGCCACATCGTTCTTTGTGTTAAAAAAACTAGGGTGCATCCGGCCCAGCAGACGCAGACCCACCCTGTTCCCGAGGAGAAAGCCAGCCCTGGCCTGGCAGTTGCAGGTGACAGTCCTGACCAGTACGGGAGCCGATGAGAAGTTCATAGGCTGTTAATAAACTGGAACCAATCGGTGAATGGAAGCTGACCGTGCCGGGGGCCGGCCGGGGCCACAGGTCCTTGGGAGAACCCACACTTGTGTTGTGTTTATCTGCATATGGGCAGAAGCATGAAAGCCCCCGGCCCCTCTTGGTGTTTGTTACAGTGAATAGACATATGTCCCTCACACTAGCACGGGGAATATCTAATTAAGCTACACAATGATGGCTTATGCCCGGGGCTGTCACAAACAAGGCTCTGTCACTCTCCTCGGAGAACCACAAAATGGGAATTTGCTTTTAGGGCATGATAATGAATAAATTTGAAATATATTAAAATTGATTTAGATCCCACACACCTCCCCTTAAGAAAAAACAACGCTAACAAATGCTATTTTCACAAAAAAGTATTTTAAATCGCACGGGGGGGGGGGGGGGGGGCTGGGGCAAGGGGCTGGGAGGGGTCGTGGTGAAGGAAAGCTCCGGTGAGAGGCTGGCTGGTTGAGGACAGCCGTCGGTGTAACTTGCTTTCCCGTTGCTTTCCGTGAACGAGTTAGGTCTCACGGACGGTAGGCTGTGTTTTGCTCCCACATTAATTAACAGAAATGATTGGCATATCCTGCCTGGGAGCCAAAATGTTTAAGAGTTTTTAAGGGGCTGAATATGTTTTTCTTAATGTTAGCCTTCCCTTCCCTGACTTTTTGCTATGGATGGGACTCACAGGCAGTTTTTATTTTCTTTACCGCTGAGTCGTTTGAGCACAGTCAACGGAAGGACCGTATCCTGGTGAAGACTCATGTTGCGGCTTTAAAATGGACCAATTTTTAAGAGAGGGACGTTCTTATTTTGGTCGAGCACCCAAGAAATGATTTTCCCTGCCTTCTTGCCGCCAGGACCGGGAGGAAACTTTGTCCCCAGCGGGGGAAGCAGGAAGACGGGGAGGAGTCACACGGCCGGAAGGTGGAAAACTTGAAAACCACCTCAGAGAGTCTTTTGTGACCGAGAGCAGGACCGGCTACGTAATTTGCAGGTCCCAGCGCAAAATGAAAATACGTGCCCCCCCTCCCCTTGTTTAAAAATCATTAAGAATTATGGGCATGCCTGGGTGGCTCAGTCGGTGAAGCGGCCGATTCCCTAGCGGCTCAGGTCGTGATCTTGAGGTCGTGAGATCGAGCCCCATATCAGGTTCAGCTCTGACACTGTGGAGCCTGCTTGGGATTCTCTCTCTCTCCCTCTCTGACCCTCGTTCTCTCTCTGTCTCAGAATAAATACATAAATAAATAATCATTAAGGATTTCAAGACAGTGACAGCAGAGCCTGAAACTAAGTGGGGGGCTCTCCTAAACCCGGCCCCCATGGGACTGACTACACAGGTTGCACACCCACGAAATCAGTTCTGCCAAGAACCATTTTTTTTTGTCCTCAACAAGAAGAAAGGGAAAGAGAGGTAGGAGACGAGAGGAGATATTAAATCCTAAGTTTTAAAAACTTTTATTTAAATTTTTTTTAATGTTTATTTATTTTTGAGACAGAAAGAGAGAGAGTGAGCAAGAGAGCGCGTGAGTGGGGGAGGGGCAGAGAGAGAGGGAGACGCAGAATCCGAAACAGGCTCCAGGCTCCAAGCCATCAGCCCAGAGCCCGGCACGGGGCTCGAACTCACGGACTGCGAGATCGTGACCTGAGCCGAAGTCGGACGCTCAACCGACTGAGCCACCCAGGCGCCCCTAAATCCTAATTTTTATATAGCCCATGAACCCAGAGAAGGTCTTCAGCTGATAAAAAAAAATGGAAAATGGAGCCCCAGTGAATTTTGTTCATCCTCACTGGATGAGTTTGGGGAAGCACGGCAAGACTGCCTACAGAGATATTGTGTGCTTTTCTCGCTCCAGGTCCGACCAGCCTTTTCTTTCCACCCCAGATTCTGTCAGTTCAGAGAGCTAGATCCTCCTCGAAACTACACACCTGACGAACCCATCAGAATTTGGGAGACAGAAGTTAAAGACGGAGACATCCTGCCTCCTCTACAACACAGAAAGTACACATCTTGAGTCGTGTTCGTCCAGATGTCGAGACCCCTGGCTGTAACCGGCTCTTGCCTGGCTGAGCAGGTGGGGTGCCGTGGCTTGCCTGTGTCGCGTTTGCTGCATCCGTGTGACACACACAGAGAAGAGGTGGCCGCGAGGTCCCTGCTCCTCTGCCTCGGACCCCTGCCCGCCCCACTCTCTGTGGGCCCCTTTGTGCTGGAAGGGACCGTCCCTTGGCTCTGCCCACGAGCTCACGTCCATGGGAAAATGGGTTTGTTTTCTGCAGGGCGGGGGTGTTGGAAGCAACCTGGCATGTATTTGTTTTAATTGTGGTTAAAAAACCACATAACATAAAATGTACTCTCTTCACCATGTTTAAGTATACGATTCAGTAGCGTTAACTATGTTCGTATCGTACAACAGATCACTAGAACCTTTTCACATTTGTGGGGTTTTTATGCCAGTCCCCATGACCCCACAGGCCTTGCACGGCAGACACCCAGAGGGGAAGAAGAGGCTGTAAACACGGGAGGCACTTAATAAATGTCCTTAAGTGAACAGGGCCACACTAAGCTGTGTAACTCAGGCCTCGTTTATGACAAAGCCTGAGGAGAAGGAAGGATAAAGGAGATCAATGTGTGGGATCTCTAAACCTCTCTTACGCCAGTGGCCTCAGCCCTTTGCCAGAGATCCTGGTCCATGCAAAGCTGCTGGGGCATCAGGGGCAGTATGCAGGGACAGCAGGAAGGACGGAGGGTGATCCCGGGACCAGGTGACCAGAGACCCCTGACCTGGGAGGATTCACCTTTGGAATGAAAGGCAAGAATCTTTCTGGAAACAGAAGAGGTGGGGCCACCTGGGGAGGACCCAGGTGAGAGTGGGGGAGCTAGAGAGGAGGCCAGTGTTGCTTAAAAGCAGCTGAGGGTCGGATGCCAGATGAGGAAGGAGGTTGGGTAACGATTCAGGCGGGGTGGGTAGGGGCTGCAAAGCCTCCTGGGAGGAAGTGTTGCAGGGAGGGCAGAAATCGACAGTGGCCTGGCTTGGGGGCATCTGGAAAGAAATCAGGAGGTGGGGGTGGGGCAGCATTATGAACAAAGCAGGGACAGGCACCAGGGCATCTGGGAACACGAACCTGTTGGCCTCTTTGGGCCGAAATAGAGCGGGACTTGGATGTTTACACACATCCTTTCCAAAAAAATGAGAATAGAGCCTGAAATCATTTGCAAGAAAACCCTACGACGGCAGCCTAGAAGGCATGAGGTTTGGGCAAGAGAGCACCCCTTACTTACTCAGAGACAGTGTGGCCATAGCTGGGGCGGCTTCTGCGGCTGAGGCCAAAAGCAATGCAGGAAGAGGCAAAACTCCAACATTGGCAAATTGTCATGTTTTTTGTTATTGTTGTTGTTGTTGTTTGTTACGGTTCCTCTGCACTAAGGACAAATGGTCCAGTTCCAACGATGGAACAGAAGCTGCTTCTATTTCTTCTAGATGAGTAGGTTGGTAACAGTGGAGCGACTCACAAGGGAGGGAAGCTTCATTGTGTCCTTACACCCCCCAGGACCCGGTGAGGGACATGGGACCCAGCCAAGGAGAGGTATTTGGGCCATACTTGCTTGCCACGGCCGTGGGATTTCCGAGCACATCACTGGTCAAGAAAGTTTGAAAGAACACTTGGAAAGTCGCCTGCTAAGTGAATTGACAATATGTGCCCATGGGCAAAGCATGTCCTTTCCTGGGCCTCAGTTTCTTCATCTTTGAGATGGGGTCACTGGAGCAGCCCAGTGGATCAGAGTCACCTGGTGATTACAAACATACCCATTCGGGGACCCAGCCCCTGGCGGTGTTGACTCATTAGATTGGGGTCTGGCCCAGCACAGATGTTCGGAACAAACCAACCAACCACCCAGATGATTTTGCTACACAGCCTGATGACATTTGCGAGGGACGACTTAAGGGGGCAACCTGTCTTACTTCACAGGTCGAGTTGACTTTCCTCTTTCCGTCGTCAGAAGGACGGGGGAGTTCTCTGAGCAGAGCACACCCAAGTGTGCACTAACTTTTACCTTCCCCCAATGCCATGCCCAAATCCAGTCATCTTTCAGGACCAGTTTGAATCCTTCCTGAAGCCTCCCCACCTTTCGGACCCGTGGCCCGATCTTTCTTTTTCCGTCCCCTAGAGCATCCGCAGCATATCAGGTGTCTCATGCGGGTAGAGCAGCATTATTCAGTGTCATCATGCACCCTGCTGTCTCTTCCCAGAAGGGCATGGACCTTTTGGGGGGACCCTTGTCTGCCCCCTGCCCCGACACCGTGATTGCTGACTGCAGTCGGGCTGCTCTGAGGCGGTGGTGGCCGGGTCAGCCACCATCACAGGATGGCTAATCATCACTTTGCTTGTGTGGGTTCAGCTCAGTTAGCGTCTGGTCCCCCCCCGCTTTCCGGGGCGGGGAGCGGCATGAAACATTTTATTCATTTTAGTCACCTTCATGCGAATCTCCTGTGCATTTCTTCCTCGCGACTTCATTAGCCTGGAGGTCAGGGTGAGGTTCGTCCCACGACTCGATTAGATTTCTCAAATTGTCGGTATTTTTGGAAGCTTTCTGCTCTGATCTGGAAGAGACTCTGTGACAACCAACTCTCCTGGTAAGGGTCCCATTGTTAACAATGACCCATTGTTAGTTATAAACTCTCCTCCCAGAAAACAAAATGGAAAGGAATGAACGCTCTGAATGAGGAACATACATATGGAGAAAGGCGGGGATGGAGTTGGTGGGGGGGGGCAGCACCATATGCCAGATGGAGAACGCCTGCTTCTACTGTATCACGTTTCCTTGTTTTCCAGTCTCCTGATCTCTGCCGTCTCCTCTGTTATTGTCTTGTAGTCCTTTTAAAAAATCATAGTAAGTGTCAGCTATTATGTTGACACGACCGGGCAGGAGCACGCCTGCCCGAGAAGTTTCAGAGAGAGAAATACTCTGCATGCCGTCTCGCATGTTTCTGAATCTGACGCCTACCCTCACTTTCTCGGAAGAGTTTCCCTGAATTTCGACGTGACTCAGCCAGGTGTGCTGGCAGTGCCTCTAAGCAAAGCTCCGTTTTATCCATTGGCTCCGATAAGGACCCTTCTGGATGTTTATGGTGCGGATTAAGAGCCACCGGGCTCTCTCTATTTCAGAAATGAGGCTTTTCCAGCTCGTTGGCGGCTCTGAAATAGGCGTGAGGCAGGAGTCTTCGATCTGCACAGATGCGCCTGGGCAGAGGCTCCTGTCACTGATTTTGCCCTCACTTTCCCCTTGAACTCTCAGTAAGTCAGCACCATAAGTCACGGTGGGAAACAGAGTGTGTCTTACTAAGATTTTAAGGGGCGGTGGGGGGGGGGGGGTTGTTCTCTTGTCACTTGGTAAAACAGATCCGTCCCTGCGCTGAGCAGCCTTTGTGGCCCTCCTTTCTCTCTCCATCCCTTTTCAGGGGAAACTGTCATCTGTTATGCTTTAATTATGTGTCTCTGAGGATGTGTCAGCCCGTGGCTACTCTCAGGGATTTTAATACTTCCTCCCAGTGTACCGTGCACATCTGATTTCCCCCCTAATCTCATAAATCTCCTTCCACCAAATATTAATCCAGTGGTGATTAGCTTTCTCTGTGCCCACCTCTCACAACAGTGGAATTTTTGTATGGCATGTTCCATGGGAGCAGTGTCTGTAACTGCTTGGAGCAAGTCCTTGGTCAACGCTGTTGAAAATAATCATCAGCTAAGTGCAATATGGTATCCTGGATTGGAGACCCTCCACTCCTTGGAACAGACAGAGGACGTTAGTGGCAAAGCAGAAGAAACCCAAACAGAAGCTGTGGCTCCGTTAATATGTGTAGCAACGTTAATTTCTTACTTGTGCCAAACGCTCCAAGGGACTGTAAGATATTAACATCCAAGGAAGCGGGGTGAAGGGCACGTAGTAACTCTCTGCCCCATCGTGGCAGCTTTCCTGTGAATCTGAAATTATTTCAGGGGCGCCTGGGTGGCGCAGTCGGTTAAGCGTCCGACTTCAGCCAGGTCACGATCTCGCAGTCGGTGAGTTCGAGCCCCGCTTCGGGCTCTGGGCTGATGGCTCGGAGCCTGGAGCCTGTTTCCGATTCTGTGTCTCCCTCTCTCTCTGCCCCTCGCCCGTTCATGCTCTGTCTCTCTCTGTCCCAAAAATAAAAATAAACATTGAAAAAAAAAAATTTGAAATTATTTCAAAGTGAAAAGTCGACTTAAAAATCAGTATTTTTTTTTTCAATGTTTATTTATTTTTGGGACAGAGAGAGACAGAGCATGAACGGGGGAGGGGCAGAGAGAGAGGGAGACACAGAATCCGAAACAGGCTCCAGGCTCTGAGCCATCAGCCCAGAGCCCGACGCGGGGCTCGAACTCACGGACCGCGAGAGCGTGACCTGGCTGAAGTCGGACGCTTAACCGACTGCGCCACCCAGGCGCCCCAAAAATCAGTATTTTTAAGTAACAGAAAATATAGCAGGAACATGTATACTTCTCACTATGCCAGCACAGCATCATCTCTATAAGTCTGGGATCTTAAATCCCACGTCTGCATGATCTCTGGGCTTCTGTTTCCTCATCAGTAAAACAGACGTAAGAATAGTCCTAGAATCAGTACAGCTGGAACAATGCCTGGCACATGCTCAGAGCCCAATCAATGTGAACGTTTCTTCTTGAAATTTCACTAAATTCAGTCTATACTTGCTGAGTCATATCCCTGTGGGCTGCCTCTTCATTGTAAACAGTTCCCATGTAGGAAACCAAACCAATTAAGCTCCTTACATTTTTGGATCTACCTTTCTTGGTTTCAAAAAATGTTCCAGAGACATCTAAGCCAAGTCACATACCTTTCAATCTTCTCATTTCTCATGGTTCGGGAGGGCAAAGTCTGTCACTGATAGGGCATTCTAAATAAGAAAGAGGTTTAGCACAGTGAAGGGTTCAGATCCAAAGGCTCGTGTGGCTTTTTCCTTCTCTGCTTTGCTATCTGAGCTCACGATGTGAGTGCTAAATGGAAGAACAGGGGTTCCCAACTGGGGGCAATGTTGTCCCCCAGAGAACATTTGGCGATGTCTGGAGGCGTTTTGGGTTGTCCAACTGGGAGCGGGGTGCTCTTGGCATCTCGTGCCCGGAGCCCAGTGATACTAATAAACATTCTACAATGGACAAGACAGCCCCCATGACAAATAATTATCCAGCCTGAAGTATAACAGCGGTACACTGAGAAACCCCGAGTAGAGTAGCTAACCATTTTAATGAGCCAATAGCACTTTCCCAGTTGAGGTGGTATGAAGTCGGTCTCCCCTCCACAAAGAATGTGTTTACCTGTGGTAGATCCTGGGAAAAACAAAGAACTTTCCAGATGGTCATCAAAGACCATGGGAAAGTTTTTGTTGATGGTAGGTACACCTTCTAAAACAGACTTTGGAACCCAGGTCTTCAAATATTCGAGTGAGGGAAGAAATGTGGGCAATTTAACGAGGGGGTCAGCAAAGGAAACACCATGTGCTTTTCTTGACTACTCGTAAGTTGTTAACGCTGGTGATTTAGGCGGGAGGCTAAAAATGAAGAGGGAAGTGAGTTTTATGAAGAGGATGGAAAAAGCCAACAGCGTTGTGGATGTGGTAGGTGGGTTTGGGAGGAGGTGAGGAATAAAGCATGGTGATGCCAGATGGCTGTCTTGAATGTCCATAACAGATTGGCCGACACGGCCAGCTCTGTGATCCTTCAAGAGTTTAATAATCTTGAGTGGCACGGAATGATGGTTTTCCTTGCTAATAAAGTCAATGCAAATAATGTTTTATGGTAAAAGACATACTTCTGACTTTAAGGAAATCCTCTGCATTTGGGGCCTGGCCATATTGTATTAGTCTAGGCAACAGAAATACAATCTGATGATGTACCTGGTGAAGCCTGACTCCTAGAGCATTCTGCAGCCTCTTTCTAGACCTAACCTCTCTAGTACAGTAGCCGCTAGCCACATGTAGCTATTTAAATGAATATAAATTAAAACTCAATAAAATTTAAAATCTCTTTTCTCAGTCACACTGGCCACATTTCAAGGGCTCGATGGCCACACACAGCTAGTGGCTACCATACTGGATAACGTAACTATAGAACATTTCCGTCACTGCAGAAATTTCTACTGGACAGAGTTGCTGAAGTCTAGCACCTTCCTATTGCTTGACCAGACACTCCATCAGGACGGGAACTTGCCCAACAGGGCACAGGGGAGCCGTGGTCCGTCAATAGTACCCATTTTAATACACCAAGAGAGCCCTGACCTGGAAATTCAAGAAGCACGGAGAGATGGCTGATGGGAAATTAATTCTTAGGCAGAACAAAACGTATAAAGGCAAATCTAGAAAGAGGAATGTGTAGGGGGCAAAGAGTGAATTGGGAAATAAGGAAGCACATTTTAAATTTTGATTAGGCAGGGGCGCCTGGCTGCCTCATTGGTGGAGCACGTGACTCTTGGGATCATGAGTTTGTGCTCCACGTTGGGCATAGAGGTTGCTTTAAACAAATTTTTTTTTTTTAATTAAACATTTTTGTTAGGCAGAACTAGAAAGGTTCTAGGTCGTCAGTGATCCAGACAAATAGGAATTTCAGAGTGTGTGACACATCTGGTCATCACAGTTCAGGGTCTGCACCTCGCTTCTATCCTCTTGGGTTTGGGGACACTGGATTCCCCTGGATTCTCTGTGCCTGACGTGGGTCACGGGTTTCTTTTTCTTTTCCTCTTGAACATACCAGGAGCAAAGGTGTGTTTCAGGGTCAGGCTCCTTTCAGGCTGAAAGCAAAAGACGTGTCCCGGAATGACCTCCAAATAGGCTACTGATTCTGAGTCTGGCTGGGGCCACACCCCTTCGCCAGCGAGGGTGCAGAAGGCTTGAAGATTAGGGAGGGGAAGCTTCTCAAAGGCTGGGCATGAACAAGAGCCCTATGAACAGGTTGGTTCACAAATGAATGGCTCTGTGGGGGCGGGAGCCTGTCCAGTCCCCCTCATAGGGTGAAGAGAGTCCCTTACGGACCTCTGGACTCTGCCCTGTAACACCGTGTGAGCAGGCCAAGCCCAGAGATCACCATGGGGTGGAGAGGGCATGTATGTCTCGGGCTTCTCATTTTAAACAAGGTAATGAATGTAAAAGGTCCGAGACCCTACAAACCGACAAGGGCTATCAAACTCTACTGGTTTCGTTAACTTAAAATTTATGCTTTCTTCAGCACTCATGTGGAAATTCATTCCCCTTCCTTTAGAAAATGGATTTCAGCCTGCTATACCTAGCCTATATCCTACGTAATACAAGCTTCAGTGCCCCTCCCCAAAGCTTACCTCTGGCCCCCATGGCACTGGCCCTGTTAGTCTCATGGCCCTTCTTTTCCCAGCTTCTTTCGGGAGAATTCGCACGTTCCAGGCTCTGGGGATCCTCCCTGGTGTTATCAACGATACCTCACAGACTGACCTGTGCTAACGACTTGCCCTGTATTCCCTCCCAGGCAACGGACATTTTTACGGGGCTTTCTGGAGACATCACGCTCACCCCAACGATGGCTTTAACCCAAGGAATGCTGAGGAGCACACACAGCTGGTGGGGAGACAGTGGGACACACGCCAGCTTCCCGGTGTTCCCCTTGAACATCACGAAAGTTACAGGGACTTGGAAGACCAGATGGCCCGGGGTTCGCCTCCTTGTCTGTTTCAGAGTCGGAGCATAGAGGTCTGCTGTCCGTTCTGGCTCTCTCTGTGCTTCTCTGCCTCTGTGTGGGTCTGGAGTGACATCTCTGAGGTGCTGCCCTCCCTGGGCTTACTGTCATCCGAGGAGTCCTTGTTCCAAGTGAGTCCTTGCTCCGGGGACAGAAGCAAGGGGAGGAGGTGGGTGGCCTGAGCCTGAGCAGCGGTGCAGGTGGGGAAACATACAGACAGTAACTGACTCCCCCGTCCGGTCTCCCAGCAGCCAACCTGACCACGCCTTTGCTTCAAGGGGCAGGGGGGAAGTGAGAAGCGCAAAGGCGGTGGCCAGTGTGGGCTTTCTTCCCATTTGCCGAGAATGCAGGGATGGAGGGTGTTAGAGTAGATCTGGTACATTCCACTTGGCTACATGTTTCCAGAGGAGTTTCTCTGGAGCCTTACTTGGTCGTTGCAAAAAGCTGGGTTTTGTTTTCTTTGTGTTTTGTTTTGCTCTGGGGGTGGGGTGACTTTCTCTCTGCAGTGATTCACTGAGATGCGGGGAAAGACAGAAGACAGGCCCTCAGAGGGGAGGGGAGAGAACTTTACAATGATTAAAAGCGCGAGCGACGTCCGTGCGCTAACGTGTCGGAACAACAGAGCGTGTATCTCCCGTTTGCGCACTTTCAACCGCACGAAAAGAACTTGTCAATTCTGTGACATGGTACCAACCAACCAACCAACCAACCACGCCCCGCCCCCCCCCCCCCCAGTAATTATTCCTTTACACCTCTGCTCTCACATCAAGCCCTGTATGTGCAGAAGGGACAGGGCCCGCCCCTGCCCCCCCGGACAGCCACCATGTCTCCATAGAGAAGCAGTGTTTTGATAACTGGGCCGAACTGGGGAGCACTGGGCTCTGCGTCCTGACCCAGGCAGGCGCGGCCCAGTGTTCTCACAGCCATCTGTTGCGGCCTGTAATGCATGAGCACATTAGCACATGGCCCGCCAGCAGACTCGACATTGTTCTCCTGGCCGAGTTAGTTCAGCCGACCTCAACAAAGGGGACAGTTTTGCATTTGGAATAAATACAACCACTGAGGGTTTTTTTTTTTTTTTTCTCCTTAGGATATTTCATGTTAAGGTTTAGGCAGGCCGTCCGATCTGAAACGTTGCAACCCCTGTCCCTCCCCCTCCAACGTGTTCTCATTTGGCTTGTGACCGTGACAGTGGTGGTTTGTGGGAGCTGCTAATTTGCCACAAAATACTTTTCCTCTTTGGGAGATGCTCCCATCGGAAAGGTTCAGCAAATTGAGTATTGGTTGTGCTTTTTATATATATTTTTTTAATCCAAGGAGTTTGCCTCCCAAAGGATTAGAACAAATCGTCCAACTAGGAATCTGTATAACGCTAAGGGTCAGTCTTACGCCTCAAGGTCTGGATCTTAACTGTGCTCAGAACTCACCCAAGGAAGTGAAGAAAGCAGCAGAGAATGTTCCGGCATTAGTAAGTTTGCAAAGTGTTCCAGCGTTAGTAAGTTTGTTGATCCTATCTGATAAATTATTTCAGAAAACCCCGTCTTTGACTCCTCTCCCAGGACCAATATAAGGCCAGCCTCCACGACATAGCTGTTTCTAGCAAAGCATTTTTAGGAAAGCAGACAGAATTCAACAGCACACTCTGACAGGGGCAAATGTTGCTAGTGTTTTCTTCTGTGGGAATCCCAGCGAAGCTTCATGTCTCTTCCCTGCTCGTTAGGAAAGGACTTGGTGGCAATAATCGTCTGGGCCCATTCCATCGCAACAAGTATTTACTGAGTACGTACTATGTGCCGGGCAGTGTTCTACATCAGTGATGAGGATGAACAACGATCTCTGCCTCGTGGAGCTTATATTCCATTGAGAAAGACAGACGATGAAGTGAAATAAATAAGTAAATAATACAGTATGGGGAAAAAGAAAATGAGCAGAGCAAGGGGGTTGGAAATGCCAGGGTAAGTTTGGAGTATTGAAAAGGAAGGAGGTGAAAACAATTATCTCAATTTACTGAGCTTCCATATTCCAAACAGAAATGTAAAACATCTTTGAAATAATGGTACCTTCCCTGCATTAAAGTTCCCCCACCTCCAAGTTCAATTCCACTCGGACAGGATCAGCTGACCACCCCCCTTCAATCGGGGTAGGTCTCAAAGCTCTTCAATGCTAAGAAAGTGCATATCTCTTGGGGCACCCGGGTGGCTCAGTCGGTTAAGCGTCTGCCTTCAGCTCAGGTCATGATCTTGCAGTTTGTGAGCTCAAGCCCTGCGTCGGGCTCTGTGCTGACAGCCTGGAGCCTGGAACCTGCTTCAGATTCTGTGTCTCCCTCTCTCTCTGCCCCTCACCCACTCACACTCTGTCTCTGTCTCTCTCTCATAAATAAAGATTAAAAAAATTTTTTTTTAAGTGCATATTTCTTTTTTGTTTTTTTTTTACTTTTCTTTTAATGTTTTATTTATTTATTTATTTATTTATTAAAAAATTTTTTTTTTTCAATGTTTATTTATTTTTGGGACAGAGAGAGACAGAGCATGAACGGGGGAAGGGCAGAGAGAGAGGGAGACACAGAATCAGAAACAGGCTCCAGGCTCTGAGCCATCAGCCCAGAGCCCGACGCAGGGCTCGAACTCACAGACCGCAAGATCGTGACCTGGCTAAAGTCGGATGCTTAACCGACTGTGCCACCCAGGCGCCCCATGTTTTATTTCTTTTTGAGACAGAGAGAGACGAGCATGAGCAGGGGAGGGGCAGAGAGAGAGGGAGACACAGAATCCAAAGCAGGCTCCAGGCTCCGAGCTGTCAGCACAGAGCCTGTCGCGGGGCTCGAAGTCAAGAACCGCGAGATCATGACCTGAGCCGAAGTCGGACGCTCAACCGATGGAGCCACCCAGGCGCCCTGAAAGTGCACATTTCTTAAGTCAGTTTCTTTGGGGGCACCTGGGTGGCTCAGTTGATTCAGTGTGTGATTCTTGATCTCAGCTCTGGTCTTGATCTCAGGGTCATGAGTTCAAGCCTCACTCTGGACTCTGCTTTGGGCTCCCTGCTAGGCTCTCAACTGAGCCTGAAGTTTACTTTAAACAAAAAGTAAGCTTTTTGTTTCTTGGTATGTTTCCATACTGTTTCTCGGTATGTTTCCAACCTGCCCAAAGCAGCAGATAGGATAACAGGACGGTAAATGAGTACTGAATGAAAGACCAAGAAAACAGAGTTAGGATATCAACTTGTATACTTTCCCTTAGTTGAAACCTCATGACCTAGCTCAATGTCCACTTCTTATTTTTTTTAATTTTTTAAATGTTTATTTGTTTTTGAGAGAGAAGGAGAGTAGGAGGAGAAAGGGCAGAGAGACAGGGAGACACAGAATCCGAAGCAGCTTCCAGGCTCCGAGCCGTCAGCACAGAGCCCAACATGGGGCTCGAACTCACAACTGGGAGATCATGACCCGAGCCAAAGTTGGACGCTTAACCAACTGAACCACCCGGGTGCCCTATTGTCTGCTTCTTAACCATGTCATGACGAGGACCTGTATGTGCTACAAGTGAGTTGGTCGTTTCATCGCCAAACCAAAGTCGCTGAGAGTCTGGCTGGATACTCAAGAAGGGAATGACTCACAAAACACTACGTACCCCCGCCATGCTTCTCATTAAGATTTGGCCTCTTTAAGACCCAAAGGCAAAGATGTGAGGGGAGTCGGATCCACTGGAGGGCACTGTGCAAGTCCCAGGACTTGCAGTGGGGTCCTCGGCCCAGGGATGTGGCTGGCAGAAAAGGTGTTGGGATCCTTTCTCTGAGTGCCGGGGAGCACTTTGGACTTGTAAAAAGTCAGAGAGAACTATAACTTGAAACGGCCCTTGCCAAACTTTTCACTTTACAGATAAGTAGATGGGGGCCCAGAAAGGTGAAGCCACTTGCCATAGAACACCCATCCTGCTCAGAGACCTAGATTATCAAACTCCTAGCCCAGATCTCTTTTTCCCACAATAGGTTGTAGAAAGGATGTGAGGAGTGACTCAGAAGTGAATGAAACTATTGACAGGTGAATAAACAGAATGTTGTGCTACATTCAGAGGAATACTACTCAGCCTTAAAAAGGAACACAGTACTAACACGTGCTGCAGCATGGATGAACCTCAAAAACTTGCTGGGTGGGGGCCCCTGGGTGGCTCAGTGGGTTAAGCGTCCAACTTTGGCTCAGGCCACGATCTCGCGGTTCGTGAGTTCGAGCCCCGCGTCGGGCTCTGTGCCGACCGCTCGGAGCCTGGAGCCTGCTTCGGATTCTGCGTCTCCCTCTCTCTCTCTGCCCCTCCCCTGGTCATGCTCTGTTTCTCTGTCTCTGTCTCTCTCGGTCTCTCTCCCTGTCTCACAAACGTTAAAAACAATTTTTAGAACATGCCGAGTGAAAGCAACCAGACACAAAAGGTCGCATATTGTCTGATTCCATGTAAATGAAGCATCTAGAATAGGTCAGTCCACAGAGACATCCGTCCGGCAGATTTGTGGTGGTGGCTTGGGACAGGATGGGCACAGGGTGTTACTCTGGAGTAACAAAAGTGTTTTGGAACTAGATAAAGGCGGTATTTGCACAGCCCTCTGCATGCCACTGAGTCGTTGGCTTTAAAGTGGTTAATTTTATGTATGTGAATTTCACCTAGATCAAAGCAAACAGAAAGAGGTGGACAGGTAGGAGGAGCTGGTAGGTTACACACAAAATAGGTTACACACAACCCCCCCCCCACGGGGGGAGGAGGAGCAGATCTGTTAGTGGGGGGGTGGTGATGGAGCCCTAATCGGGCTGGGGAGGGGAGGGGCACGTAGGAAGAAGGCAGAGAGGGTGGCCCCCAGACTGAGGGGGGTGTCCAGGTGACCCTGGTTGAACAGCCTCTGGTTCTGCGCCTGTGCTCCCGTCCTTTGCAGGAACCCCGGGCTACCCCAAGTCATTTCCTTCCTGTCCCGGCTGAGCCACTGGTACCCCAGTATCTTCCTTGGCTGCACTGGCCTCAACAGCTGAGCTCAGAGCCGAGTTCAGAGTTGGGGCCCCCCCCCCAGCCCAACTCCTAAGAGGCCCCGCCACTGTTCTCCCTGTGGCTCCCAGCTGCAATTCCAGAATAGGAAGAACCCTCCGTCTTCCAGCTGACCCCTGAGGGTCACGGAGAGAAGGACCAGCAGACCTAGCTCTGAGGGAGGGGAGGGAGGGGCGGGCTGCGAGGCTGGGGCCTCAGCTTCACGGGCAACTTTCCCTTCGATTAATTCCTCTCTGATCCTGGCTTCTGTCCTTAAAAGGACCAGCTCCGGGTTTCCCCGTGGAGGGTAGGTCCTTTCCCACTATGCAAAGACTATTCGGTGAGGACCAACGGAGTACCAGATCCTGGCATCTGAGGACGAGAATGGGGACCTCCCCCTGTCCTAGGAGGCTTGGGAACCAGACTCCATATATAGAGCTCAGAGACACTCCAGGCCTCTCCTGGGGTCCCGAGGCATACAGCACTGCCCGCCCCCTGCCCCAGGTCATGCGACAGAGACTTAACAGGGATCTTACCTCTTAGGACATTCCAGAAGGTTCAATGAGAGGACACCCCAGCAGCCAGGCATGCCCTGTGTACCAGCCCCAGGCCAGGTTCTCCTTTTCAAGCCTGACGCCCTGTGAAAATGGTACCGGTTTTGCAGATCAGGAAGCTAAGACTCGGAAAGCCCCCATCTCTCGTTCAAGGTCACGCGGCTGGTGGAGCCTGGCGAAGGTAGCCTACTACCACATACCCGATTACTCAGTCATGGTCTCCATAGTGTTCAACCCACTCCACGGTGACCTACAAATTCATGGATGCCTCCTGGGGGCCCAAGTTCACATTTGAGGGTCCAGATCAAGCAGCAGCCACCTCCTGGCCAGGCCCTTGGGCCCAGGGCCTCTATTCACCAGGGGCTCTGGGAGGTCTTGTAACCTAAGTCTGAATACAAATGTGGGGGGGGGGGTGAGGGTTGGCACAACAAAAATGCCCCATCAGTCTCTAGGTCTCAATGCCCCCCCCCCATCAGTGCATGATTCCCGGGTGGTTTACACTCCTGTCTCAGTCCCCATCACTCCGGAAACCTCTTCCTTCCCTGCGTCCTCCATTGAGTCCCATTGTTCAGAGGTTCGCATCCAGCAGGCACATCTAGATACAAAGGCCTCCAAGCTAGCTTCTACCTTGGGGAAGCCTCACAATCAAGGGCAGCAGACACTTCCAGAACATTTCTACACTTCATTGAAGAGAAGCTGTCACTTCCATCGGCGCTCGCACACAGAACACCCAGAGGACTTGTCTTCACTCGTGGCACAGTCCCTGTGGGCCAGAGATTCCCAGAGCCTCTGCTGGGAGATGGATCAGGGGACCCAGAGGGCTCTGCACCTGAGTTAGCCCCTGGGCTGCCAAGGACCTTTGGTGATCACACGGCCTGGTTGGCTCTACGGAAGAGGAAACCGGCTCAGAGAGCTCCCCCTCGGCTTCTGAGAGGCCAATCGAGCCCTGCTCCACAAGACACCCTCTAGGCCAAGAAGATTTGAAGATGAGCCAATGGCGCAAGGTCCCGCTCATGGCCCCTAGGTGGGTTTCTGCTTGGCCCTTGCCCTGGGCTCCAGGACTTGGGCCTTGAGGGCCCAGGGTTCAGAGGACCCAGCTGGGCTTGGAGGGAAGGGAGGTTGGTGCGTCCTAGGACGCCTAGAAGCACCTGGACAGGGATGCATTTCGGTTCTCAGGTCAATCAGGGAGGGAAGAGGTAAACAGCGCTCCCCTGGGTCTGTCTGGTTCATCCAGCATCCAGAGCTCAGCAGGGCCAGAGGGTTCCCAGCCGCTGCTGCAAAGTTCCAGCCTCACGGGTTTACGAGCACCGAGGATCAGTGACAGCGAACTCGCAGGCATGAGCTTGCAAGCGGAGACTCGGTGATGGATGCGGGTGCCTGAGCCCCGCCCGTGTTGGGGGCCCGGAAGCTTCCTCAGGTCGGACGCTGTTCAGCCCCCAAGCGATCTTAGGCGCCTCCTCCTCCTCAATCGGGCTGCCTCCCTTCCGGGGTGGGG
This sequence comes from Prionailurus bengalensis, assembly GCF_016509475.1. Lineage (NCBI taxonomy): Eukaryota > Metazoa > Chordata > Mammalia > Carnivora > Felidae > Prionailurus > Prionailurus bengalensis. The sequence goes on from NC_057350.1 coordinate 12,289,684, forward strand.
GCGTAGGGGTCGACCCCTGCCACAGCCAATGGGCCCAGAGGCGCTGGGGCTGCCTGGGAAGCAAAGGTCCCAACGAAAGCCACCGAGCGCGCGCGCGGTCCAAGGCAGCCACTTCAAGCCCCGCGGTGTGGGCCGCGCTGGGGCACCCGGAGGGCGGGGCGGGCCTGCGGAGGCCGGGGGTGCGCGTCGCGCGGGAACCGGGCCACCCGTCTGCGCCTACCCATTTTGCCCACGCGAGATCCGGGGGCGCCGGGGCACGGTTCTGAGGACCCCAAATAAAGACGCAGCCTCCAAACCCAGCGCCCGGCTGGGCCGTGTGGTTAACTGCGCCACTTTCAGGGGTTGCAAACTGGGAGCCCTCGGGCCAACGTGGCCCACATGCTTGTCTGTGGGGCCCTCGGCGTGTGGTCAAAGGGTACTCGAAGTCCCCCGGGGGGAGAGCGCCCCAGTTCCCCTCGGCTGCCACCGCCACCTGGGGATGTCGGGCAGCGAGACTACGCAGGTGTTTCCCTGGGAATCCAGGCAGCGGGCATTCCAGTTTGCGACTCGTTTCCGAAAACACGGCACGGGGTGTGGACTGCACCACTGGGTCAGGGCTCCGGCAGCTGTGTGGGCACGAAGCACAGTGACTGTCGGCGCTGCCAGGCGCCCTCAGACAGGGACCGCTCAGCTCACCTGCTCTGGCCCTTCCTCCGCCCGCGCCCCGCGCCCACCCCAGCCCGCTAATTATCGAAGGCTTTGCCATCACCAGCCGCCCAGATGGGGGCATCAGGGACAGATGGGTCCAGGCACAAAGAGGGAGCATTGGGAGCGTCACCCAAGAGAGCGGGGGCGTGTGTGTGTGGGGGGGGGTCGGGGGTGGGGGGAGTGGGGTCAGGAGCTGCGAGGGTTTCCCAGGCAGCGGCTAAGAGAGTCTGGGGCCTTAATGCGGGGGGGGGGGGGGGGAGGTGAGGGGGGGCGAAGGGGATGGGTGAGATGAGCTCAGAAACGTGGGCTATGGAGCCCGGCAGAGTCCAACTTTGCCGCGGCATTCACTGGCTAAGCTCCTGAGCGATTCACACCCTCCCTGAGCCTCAGTCTCCTCACCTGTGAAATGTAGTGACAATAACACCATCGCGGTGAGAATTGAATGAATTAATAACACACTACAGCTCTCAGCGCGGTGCTCTGTACCAAAGAACCTGTGATACCCATTGGCGTCCCCTCTTCCAGCCTCCTCTGCCTGTCCTTAGTATCCTCAACTCCCCAGAGACGCCTGGTGCAGCCTCCTTGCTCCCAGATAGGCCACATATGCTCCTCAATGCAGAGGCCCCTCCTCCCATGAACCTGGGACCGACCTCCAGGTCCTGTTGCAATGAGGTGGTCCCTAAGAGAGAGATGGGGATTAGGGATGAGAGCTCTGGGGAATCCTTAGAGATCTGGCCCCCCATGTCGCAGCCCCCTTAGGTCTCCATCTCTGTCCTGCCGGGGATGGGGGGGGGGAACCCTCGCTCTGACAGGGAGCAGGGAGGTTAGCCCCAGGATCTAGCCCATGGGCTGCCTGCAGCCTCCAAACCAAGGAGAAGTATGCCAACCTTCGCCGTTCCAAAGGTCCTTCTCCCTAGCCAGGGTGGGATTCAATGAAGCAACCATTTATCCTAAGAACCATCAGGCTGGGGGACGGTCTGTCACCAGCCAGGGGTCTTGAGACCCTTGGTGTAGGGCCCCTGTCAAAGATCCCTCCCTGTTCCGAATCCCTACTAGTACTGGGAGCCACTGGGAAACAGAAAGTGGCCCAAAGTCTGTACTAAAAGAGGGACTTACAATGAGAGGTGGGCGGGTATAGAGGATCCTTTGCTTTAGATGAACTTCTGGGGGCGGGGGGCACAAGGTGTTCACGTAATGGAAGTTCAGGCGGTCCATTCTGTCTCAAAGGGAAGCAGACAGACAATTCTTCCACACTTAGAGCGTCTAAGGGGCTTTAAAATCCAATGCACTGGCCCCAGAGCATCTGGCCTTCATTGGTTCCAGTCTGGGAATGAAAGGAGAGGTCCTACATGCTGGGCTGTCCCCCGCCCCCGGACTGCCATGGGTGTCCCCGGTGCTTAGGTCTTCCTATAGCCATCTTTATTAGGCGTGGCACCTTGGGTCTCAGCAACACCTTTCCAGACCCAGACGAGCATCGGTCTGAGGGAATGCTTTGTCCCTCAGCTTGCTGTCCCAAGAATGTAGAGCTTCAACTCTCTGGGTGCCCCCAGACAGACAGCCAGCAGCACCCAAGGAATTTTGGCAAGCCCTCCAACAGTATGTCCAGGGAATCATCGTTTCTGTGACTCCTGCCCAGTAGAGTGAGGAGGGAGGACAGGGCCCTGGAGCATAGAGACCTTGGAGAGGACTCTGTCCCTTAAGTTGAGCTCTTGTGGGCGACTGGGGATTATCTCAGAGACGTTGGGGTCTGGAGACAGAAGTCCCTGGCTCTGCGGCTGAGAGCTGGGAAACCAGGGGGCCACGTGGAGGGTGGGGAAGCTGAGCTGTGGTTCAGTGCAGGAGGGAACCTCTGGTCTAATGCTGCCAGAGAGGAGGCCGGCTGGGACAGAGCCCAGCGGACCCGGCCAGGCCAGGACTGTTACTCTACCTCCTTTTCCCTTCCCCTCTCTCACTGGGGGGGGGGGGGTCCTCCCCAATGAAGGGTCCTTGGAAGTCTGAGGGTTTTCATAATATCTTCTCCAGTGCGACTCGGAAGCCCAGGCACCATCCGGAGTCCCCCCTCCCCCCAGGTCCCCGCCTGTCCAGGGCCACCCTCCCTCCAGGAGCCACCTGCCCTGGGCAGCAATATCCACTCTAGTTCACCTGTGTGCGCCTCTGCAGTGTCTGAGGATGCTCCTCTCTCACACGTGGTGACCGTGGCGACAGGGATCCCTGACAGACTCGCAGTTTAGGCGGGGTGACTCTGGGAAGGGCAGGGATCGAACCCCTCCTTCCTGGGGGGCCCAGGGCTAGCCCTGGCTGGGCGAACTTGGGTCTGGGAGGGGAGGGGGAGAGACTTGATTTATTTCCTTTCCTATTACGTGCCTCTCTACATCCACCACGTACACCAGGCACAGGCACGGGTACCCTCCAAGGCTTAGGGTTGGTGAAGGAAGCCGCTGCTGCAACCCAGCCCCCACCCAGCCCCAGTGGCGCTGGGTTCTCAGGTCCCCACCATCAGAGTCCCAGCCAACCCTCTCCCCACCCCCCCACCCCCCACGACCCCGACCCCACCGCTGGAGCCAGACCCAGTTTTGAATTCTTAACAAATTTCATTTCAAACAGGATTTGGAAATAAAAGCTACTAGAACCGGCCCTACTCTCTTCCTGGATTCTTGGGGGGGGGGGGGGGCCGGGGACCCTGTCCCCCTCTTTCTTCCTCCCCAGCTGCTCTGCCTCCTCTCAGGCTTCGGTGAAAAGCAGAGCCGAAAGGAGTCCTCCTGCACCGGACTCTTAGCCGCCTTCGGTTCAGGCCAGCAGCTCCATGCACCTGCTGGGCACCAAAAGCACCTGTCCCCAAGCTGGGGGATGGACCCACCCTCAGTCCTGGGCAGGGAGAGTCGGCATGGGTCGGGATCAGGGACCTCAAAAAATGAGGCTACAACCAGGGAAACCTTCTCCACCCCCAGGTGTCCCAGGTACAGAGACCTTTCGCCAAAGGCCACCAAAGACGTTGTAAGCTAGAGGGCCCCGGGCCAGGGAACCCACTGCGTCCGCACCAGTCGCTGCTCTCCTGGGGGCGCGTTCTCCCTGAAGCCCCGCAGGCTGAGACACTGCAAAGTGGTCTATCCTCCTTGACCAGGAAGGCTGAAGCTTTTTCCTTTTTACCCAGAATCTCTTTATTTATTTTTTTACCCAAGACCTAAGTTTGTATCGCAACTTTGGGTTGTGAGGATCCCAGTCGCCACAAGAAGACAGAGGTGGCCCTGTGGGGAAGAGCATGGAGGCCAAAGCGCGCTGGTCAGAGTCTCACTCCAGGCTGGCCGTTCCCAGCACCTAACACTTTGCAGTTCAAGGCCGGCGTGGGCGCCTGGGTGGGGTCGTGCACAGCGCGAGGAAGGGAGAGCAGGGTTAGCGGATCCCGCGTCCCGCGCTCCCGCGGCGCTCTGTCCGGACCCGGGGCCCCAAGTGGCCGGTCTGCAGCTGAAGCCCAAGGATTCCCCCCTCCCCCAGCGGGATGGGGGGTGGGCGACTGCCTCTGAGCCGAAAGAAAAAAAAAATCCTGGTAGGACGGGAGGCCTGAGCGCCGGGACTCCAGCCAGCCCAAGGCAAGGCCCTTGCCCCGGAGGCCCCAAATTCCGCGCAGGGAGAGACATGTTCACTTTCAACGAACTCAATCCTCAACCGCAGGGAAAAGAAAAGAAAAAGCTCCGGATCAGGCGTCGGAAAATCAAATTAACAAGAGACGTGTGAGAAACACCCAGTTGGTGGGGGTGGGGGTGGGGGTGGGGGTGGGGTGGGGGTTGGCGAGGGGAGAATAGTCCAACAACCCCTTAATCTTTCTCCAGGATGGAACCCACGAAATGGTTCCCAAATCCGGCTCCGAGGGCTGGCGCCCCGCACCTCCCCCCACCCACGCGGCTCGCAAACAGCCGACGGACTTGTCACTTTTATTTAAAATCTCAACACTCGATCATTTATTTCGATTTTGCAACCAAACAAGTAATAAATATTATTTAGCACTTTTTTTTTCTTTTTACAAAAATAAAACAGATGATACACTCTCTGCAGGACCGCGAGCGGAGGAGAGATGTTACGCGGCAGACGCTGTAAAGCCCGGTACCGCAGCGCGCGGGAGGCGCCCAGGCAGTTCTCGGAGGCCGCGAGAAGCACGTGGGAGAGTTTGTCATTCGTGTTAAACGTGGCAAAAAGAAACCGACATATAGGAGGCCAGGCTCAGACTCCGGTGGGGCTGGCAGTCACGTGAGCAAACAGCTTCGCAGCAGCACTGGCCTCATTATTGATAATATATTTACACACCCAAGAAAGAAAAACCTCAAAAGCCAACAGAACTCCCAGGTAACTCCAACCACATTCACAGCAACAGCCTTTGAGTTCCGTCAAACCCTCGGGTATCAGAATGACTGCCCCCAGTCGGGCAATAAACCAAATCACTTTGTGCTTACAGACGGAAAGAATGGGGAGGCAGGGAGGGAGAGTCTATCCGAAAATAACTAAAAAAAACAAAAACAAAAACAGAAACCGCCCCCAAAGTCGACAGTTTTAGATTATTCCAATCCACAAGTGGTTCTAGTCTGACTTTCTAGAAGGCCTGCTTGTATTGTTGAATACGGAACGTAGATTTATTAAAAAAAAAAAAAAAAAACCACACCCTCAAAAGCAATAGGGGCGACAGGCAGGAACCGCAGTAGTTCTCAGACAGTTGTGGGTTTACCCACATTGGACGAGACCGTCAACGCTTCTGGTACCGGATGCCAATTTTCGGCTAGCTCGTAGCCCCTGGCTCAGGGCCAGAGACGACCCTTGAAGGCGAGGCCTGACGGCCGCTCCTGGAATACAGCTTCTCCCAAGTCTCCTACCCGCCAAGAAAGGAGGAAGGAGAGGAAGTCCCCAACGCGGTCCTCCTCCTCCTCCTCCTCCTCCTCCCCCATGTAACGAAGGGCTGCCTGGGCCGAGCGCGGCCCGCATCCTAGAAGAAACCACCAATTTAAGAATCACTTTTTTTTTGGAAGTGGGAGGGGGGAGGGGGGTGTCGAGGGAGGGGTGCACACAGCAGTGCCTTCTTTCACAATGGTTTCTTTCGGAGCAGCGCTGTGTAAAGCCAGAGAGGGCTGCACCCAGAGCGCACGGCCCTGTCACTCCCCACTGTCCGGTGCGCGCCCCCCAATTGCTTCGGTTCCCCAGGGCTGACGTCCTCATCATTGCGCCCCACCCCCACCCCCAGCCCAACGTCCTGTGATCTTGGGAACTGAGCTCCCGGGCCCCAGTGCCGGCCAGGCCTCGCTTCCCCGCAGCCCCCTGGTCCCTCCGTTCGCCAGAACGCGCCGGCGGCCGGCAGCTCACTTGGCGTCGGAGGTGAGGCGCGGCAGGCTGCCGGCGCCCATGGCCGACACGTGGTGGTGCGGCGGCGGCACCTGGCACATGCTGCAGGGGCAGGGCATGCCGCCCCAGTGCTGGAAGCCGCCGCCGCCCCCGCTGCCGCCGCCCCCGCCCGCCAGCGGGGCCGCCGCCGCCGCCGCCGCGGACGGAGACTTGAGCAGGCCGTGCGGGGGCCGAATGGAGCCGACCGACGACAACCCGGAGCCGGGCAGGGAGGCGCTGGACACCGCGGCGGCGGCCGCGGCGGCCGCGGCGGCGGCGGCCGCGGGAGGCAGGATGGGGTGGTGAACCGCGGGGTGGTGCGCGGCGTGCGCGGCGGCCGCGGGGTGCGCCGTGGCGGCGGGCAGGGGCGCCGAGTGCGCCAGGCCGCCGCAGGCCGACGGGTGGAAGCCCGCGTGGTGGCCGCCGTAGATCTCGCTCACCAGTCGCTTCATCTCCTCCAGGGAGTTGGTGAGCATGAGGATGTAGTTGCGCGCCAGCAGCAGCGTGGCGATCTTGGAGAGCTTGCGCACCGACGGGCCGTGCGCGTACGGCATGACCTCGCGCAGCCCGTCCATGGCGATGTTGAGGTCGTGCATGCGCTTGCGCTCGCGGCTGTTGATCTTGAGGCGTAGCTGCTGCAGCTCGGGCTCCGTCATCTGCTTCTTGTCCTTCTTGGTGGACGACGCGGCCGCCGACGATGCGGATGACGAAGTGCTGGACGAGGCTGACTTGAAGCCGCCGCCGCCGCCGCCCAGCTTGTCCCCGGGGTGCGCGCCCGCCGCGCCCATGGCGCCGCGCAGCTCTGCGCTCAGCTCCGGAGGGCCGTCGCTCGGCGTGGACGAGGACACCGTGCCCCCCGTGAAGCCGCTGCCGCCACTGCCTTTGCTCCGGGCCGGCAGAAAAAGGTCATCGGGCTCTGGTGACGACGGGCGACTGGACACCAGGCTGGCGTCCGAGTCCATGGCCCCGAGGGATAGTGGCAGCTCTCGCGGGGTCCTCCCTCCCTCCCTCGGCCCTCGGAGCTTTGCGCACGCCTCCTGCGGAGAGGAGAAGAAACAGAAGAGAGAGATCTAGATCGAGCTCGAGGCACTCAGAAAAAGAGAGAGAAAGAGAGAGAGGGAGAGAGAGAGAGAGAGAGAGAGACTGCTCCCGCCTGCACCGCAGCGTGCGGTCCAGGTGCGGGTGGCCGGTCGTTTTGTGTCCACCTCGCTTCCTTCTAGCGGCAGGCAGGTGCGCACGAAGTAACCTCTCTCTCTCTCTCCCCACTTCCTCAGCTCTCATCCACAGGTTGTTTTATTCCAGGGAGCATTGGAGCCCCTCAGAGAGGGTGGCCTTCTGGATGCCTTCAATTAGGAATCGGGAGGCCGAATCCCCAGGGCTGGAATGGCAAGTGAGGGTTTTTCTTTGGGAGGACGGAGATCTAAATAGAGAAGTATTTATTTGGTTTCTCAAACGCATCGACCTTATCTCCATCGACACCGAGCAACAAACACACAGGCACCCGGCGCCCGCGAGCCTAGATAACGTGCGTCGCGTCCGGGGACCGCGGGGAGCTTGCCAGCCGAGCGGGACTTGGGCAGAAGGAGCTGTGGTCGCTTCGACTTCTGGCTTTTGGGCGAAGGGGGTGCTGCGGTGAGTGTGGGGAGGGTCAGAGCGGCGAAGCCACTCAGGGGAACCGGCGGGCAGGGGCGGGATCGGGGCCCTCTCTAACCGAGCTTCCTGGGTCGCTTGCGAGTTGAGGGGCGTCTGTCCCTGGGATACAGGCTGGGGCTGCTGGGAGGGGGGGGGCGGGGACACTTACTGTGGATGCACTTAGAGGAGCTCCTTCCCAAAAGCCGCAGTGGAGAAGCGGGCTCCGGGCGGTGATGTCGCGTTGGTCTATAATAAGCATCCGCACCTTTCGGGGCTCCGCCGGTTTTTTATAGCCCGGTGGCGGCGGCGACCGCGGCGGCGGTGGCCGAGGCGGGGGCGGGGAACAATGTGCGGGTCCTGGAGGGGCCGCCGCGCCAATGAGCTGGGCCCGCCCGGGGGGCTGGGAAGCTGATGTCATCCGGGCTAATTCCGCTCAATGAAACTCGCCCGGCCCGCACACGCCTCCTCCCCGCGCACAGCCAATGGGCGTCGGCGGCCGGGAGATTCTTGGGGAGGGACTGGAGGAGGAACCCGAGGAGGGGGTGTGCGAGGCGAGCAGCAGGAGGAGGAGGGGTGGGGAGGGCTTGCCGGGGAAGTACCGAGGGCAGAATGCAGTTGAGATAGAGAGGGAGCGTTGTCAAATTTCTATAAAAATACGGTGACCACAGAGTCAGGCTGGAGGATGGCGTGGGCTGGGGGTTCTGCCGACGAACTAACCTGATACCCAAAGCGATCGGATCTTTGGGGATGCGCACGAATAACCCTGGCGATTCAGGCGCTGGGGCTGGAGTCTCCTCCTTTGCTTTTCATCTCCCTCTCTCTCTGGGTTCTCGTTGCCCGTCCCCCCCATCTCAAACGTTTCATCAACACGGGGGCATTTGGAACCCCAAGGGTAAACGACAACCAGGCACAAGTTAAGCACGCTCCTCCGCCGGCGGCTGGTAGCGCCCCCAGCTGGGGGCAGGGCCTCGCGAGGCAGAGGGCAGGGAAGGACCTGGAGCACCTGCTCCAGAATGGCGTTTTGAAAGAAATCTCAACTCTTCGTAAAGTCGGGAATGGCGTGGACACAGGGAGGAGGTGTTTCCGCACAGTAACCGCGCTAACAGAAGGGCAGAGTCTAGCGCCCAAAGTGCCGCGCCCGCCCTCCGTGTCTTAGCTCTGGAACCGATGGTGGTCTTTTCAGCATCACTCTTGTGGTCGTCTCCACAAAATGGGAAAACGAGGTAGGAGGGAAACCTAGGGTTTGTCTGAAAAAAAAAAAAAAAGAAAAAGAAAAAGGAAAGAAAAAAAAAAAAGAGAGAGAGAGAAAGGTCAAAGGCCTGGGCAAAGACTTCTCCAGGCTTTGGGCCAGACAGTGAGATCCAACTCCTTGCGGCTGCATTCAGACCCCTTTCACCAATCGCAGCTTGGCTGCTAAGCCCGGAAACGCTTGCCCATCAGGGATGAAACCTGGTCTTAGAGAAGCAGCTAGCTGCGGCACTGACCCGCTCATCCATTTTACAGATGGGAAAATCCGGAGACCCTGTCTACAGCAAGCCCACAGACAACACTGCTAAGTCTTTACCGCGCAGATAACCGGCGTGGGCGGTTCCTGAGCAGTAGTGGCGGCCGTGTGTCTCTAACATTTTCCCTAAGCTGGATTCCTTCCATCTGTACATTTCCAGCACGGAAGGTTGGTTCTGCAGACCGCGGACACTAGCCGTTAATACCGCGCACACACATACACAAACACACCCCGGCCCTCCCTCCCAGGGAGTGTTATGGCCTCTGTTTATGTGGTTGTTTAGGAACTTTTAATTTGCACGCACGGCTTGAAAAACAAAGTCGTTCGCCTTCGCGTTGGGAAGGCACGAAATAAACGAATACAAAAATAAACCCACGGGATGGCTCCCAGTTTCTGGGTAAGACTCTGATGGAAACCTCGCGGGCTCTCGCCTTCGCCCCAATCTTGTGCATTATTTTTCAACCCGTGTGTTTCCCAGCTGGCTCTGCAGCCATCCGTTAAATATGTATTTAAAACATGAAGAACTGAAGCGTGGAGATATGTCGTCCAACGGTTGCGGAGGATGACCCATAACCGTTGAATTAGGAGAATCTGTCGCATGGTCGAACGCTGCGGGGGGGGGGGGGGGCCGAGGGGGGAGCAGAAAGAGCTAGAGTATTTAGAGGATCGTTCCTTTGGGCCTCCCCGGCCGCAGGCAGTGAGGACATTCGTGGGAATGTGAGCTGCGGGCCACCAGCCGGGGCGTGGACTTGTGCGCACGCCAGTGTATCTAATAAACACCGGCAGGCGCACTGTGCGCCCGCCTGGGTTGCAGACGCTGAGGTTAGTCCAGACGGCGGCGGCGGCACGTGTCCTGGAGCCCCGGTTCCTTCTTTTGTTGCTTGTCACCGGCCACTGTCCGCGCCAGAGTGCGCGCCCTGGGGTTCTTTTCGCGCTTGCTCTAGTTGAGGGGTCCGTTCTGGCACCATGCGTACTTAGAAACAGGGAAGGCAGAGTCCAGAGGTAGGAGAGCTGGCTTATTGGCCAGGTTCCCGCGTGAATCGCCCATACGGACGCTCCAGGCCCCAGCCCCGGGCAGTGGTGGCTGTTCTGGGCAGCGCAGCGGCACCTCGCGGTCCTGACTCCCGACGCCCGGAGCTTGGGCTGGCAGCCCTAGGCTGAGGACCCCTTCTCCCGGCAGCATCCCCCCAACATTCCGTGGTTGCCAGAAAGTCGCTCAGGAGGTAGGGGCCCCCTGTGGCCCCCTGCGCTCCTTTAGTCCAGGGCAAAACGGTCGCCGGACCCATCTCTCTGGGTCTCCGAGTCCATCTACCCGCTCCGCGAAGAATGCAGAACGGGAGCCCGGCCCCTGGCGCCTGACCTCGTGCGTCCGGACGCCCCCTGGCATTTGCTCTGCTCTTGAGCCGGGCGCCGGCGTGCACGGCCTGGGTGCGTCCAGGGCCACGCCGCAGCCCCTTTCCGGGAAATTGAGTGCTCACTTTGCCGAAGCTAATCGGCCCGGCTCCGGGCGTCCCTGGCTGGCCCGGGCGTCCAGAAGCTGTCGGCCTCCTCCGTCAAAACGGAAGACGTGTTTTTCCCTCTCCTTTGTGCTTCCCTCCCACAAAAGGCCGGGTGAGCGTCGCGGCCGGCCTTTGCTCAGTCGCCGGGCGGCCCGGGAGGAGTTTGTGCCAAATCCGCCGGGGCGGGCTCGCGCGGGGCTCTAAGGGCTCAGACCTCCCACTGCTTGCCGGGTCCCTCCCGGGCCATTCTTTCGCGGTCTCGCCTTTCCCTTCACAAGTTCCTGCACACTTTCAGGCAGCGGCTCGGCCAGACTGCCAAGCACAGCAGCGGCCTTGCTCGGGGTCGAGCCGGGACCGATGGGAGGAGGCGAGGCTTCGGGCACCGGAAAAGAAAGCAAATTTAAAAAAGCAGTTGGGCCATCGCTCCAGGCCCGGAAACCAGGAGGGATGAGGAATGGTGGCATTTGGCGACAATGGGGTGGGGGTGGGGGAGCGATGAGACCCCCTCAGGAGAACTCTGCAAACAAATGGCCTCTGTCTTCCTTGTAAAACTCAGACCCCGGAGCCGTCCACGGTATCCCTGTCCGGGGACCCAGCGCCGAGCACCGGGCAGGACACGTGGAAGGTGCTTGCTAAATACTTCTGAATGCACACGCCTGCAGAGGTGCACACGGGCTGGTGTGAGACACGATTCGTAAAATACATGTAACGTTCTGTGTACACGGCAGACCATGAGGTCTGTAATGTGGACTGTTGGAATATGGGAACCTTTAGAATGAATGACAAGGGCAGTGACTCCCATCTAATGGCCACCTCAAGGCCAGTTAAGTTGGGCCAGACGCTTAGTGGGCCTTGACAGGCTTCATCTCATTTAATCTCTCGCTGATCCTGGGAGGGTCGTTTACTTGCTTTGCTCACTCCCATTTTACAGACAGGGAAAACTGACCCTGGAGGGCGGTATGGCCATTTGGTCAAGGTCCTGGGAGCAGAGAAGCAGGTCCAGGCAGAGCGCGTGAGGGCGGGCATCAGAGACATCTTGAGTTGTCTGTTTTCAGTCTCAGATTCTCATCCCTAAAATGGATTTCTAGAAGCTACTTGACCTCAAAAGGCATGTCTGCTGCGAGATTTGGAGGAACGAGGGAAAGTCAATTGATACCCTCCCTTGGAAGTTTCTCTATTTTGCTAATACTCATGTTATGGGAGCCCTGAGTCGCTGAGAATATGGAGGAACTCCGCCCAGTCAGAAGAGGCTCAGCCTGGGTAGAATCTGGAAGGAATGCCCAGGGGCTTGGGAGAAGGGGTGCTGGGAAAGCCAAAGGGAAATGACAAACCAAAACTCCCCCCCCCAAAGAACCCCCCAAACTAATAATAGCCCCTCCTCCCTAGAGAGCTCCACCCTTTGAATCACCCACCTCCACTGAGGTAGCAACGGCTGCCATCTGCCCCTAAGGATCAGCGACATTGGAGTCAACCCGGTGTCCCAAGTTCACCGTGGAACAAAGTTGAGGTAGGACGGAGGGGCGACCAGGAACTAACTTCATAGCTCCCATTTGTTTATCTCACCCAACTTGTGCAACGGGCCCTTCGGTGTTTAGAAGGAGGCCCGCTGTTCCATTTTACAGATGAAGATATTGAAGGCTAGAGATCAAGGCAGGGTCTGGGTTCCACCTCCGGCCCACTGGATCCCAAGTCCCAGGGGCCTTGATGCCTCAGTCCTGGGTTTCCATTTGCTCCCTCTCCTCTTTCCTGAGACTCTAGGCGCCTCCCCTTTCCCCCTCCACCACTCCTGCCCCCCCCCCATGCAGATTAATCCAGCTCGAGGAAGATCGGGGTGAACAAGTTGGGGAGCACGAGTGGGAGTGTCCCTGATCGGGTAGCTGGCCCTGAGGTGAGGTGAGCTTCACTCGGGTATAGGGTGGCACGGGGCAGGGCAGGAGGGACCTAGAAACCCCTGATCGGATCTGGGGCTAAGACCCTGGGTAAGAGGAAGCGGCGGGGCGTGGGAGCGCAGGAGAGAGTCTTCTAGGCTACAGGTGCCAACAGCGCGCGGCGGATTCCGAGGCAGGACCTGCATGCACTCCAGGCTCCCCGCACCGCCGTGGGGCCTACAGCGGGGGCAGCTGCACGCGCGCAGGGCGCGGGGCCTCTCACCTCCGAGTGCCTGTTGTTCAGCTCCAAACACGGGGTAAATGACCTTCCTTGCTGCATCGGGAAAATGTAGCAGTTCGACGCCTCCCCGTAGCCTTCAGGATCCCGTCCCGGCCCTTGACCTCGGCCTTCGGGTCCTAACCGGATCTCTGCCGGCTTCTCAGGGTCTCGCGCTCCCTCTCCCCCTTTCTCAGGACCCGGAGCGTCTGTCTGTCCGGGGCTCTGCCCTTTCCCCACGTTCGCCCAGGGCTCCCCGACCCCTGCCCTCCTCCTGTCCGTCTGTCTGTGCCCCATACTACCCTCTCAGGGGTCTGCCCGGGAAGACCACCCCCCCTCCTTGAGCTCCTGCGGCACCCAGAGCTCTCCCCACCTCCAGCCGGGTTCACCCCACTGCATTTCACCCACTGGCTCCCTCCCTGCCTGCCGGGGAGCGCCTGGAGGGTCCTCACGGTGCCAGAACTCGCTTTGCACCTCTGGGGCCCAGAGTGGGGACAGGTCCCAAGAGAGCTCAATAAATCCAAGTAAGAGCCTCTGACAAGACAGTTACCCTGAGAGTTTTCTTGGACTTTGCACACACCACAAAAGACAACAGTAACAATAGCGGCAAAGGTACAAGTCTCCCCCCTCATTAGACCAGTTTCAAAAATGCCTGATGAGGACCGTGCCGCTCACTCCTGGTCATATGGGAGGGGGGGGGCAGACAGCCCCCGACCCCAGGCAAACAGGTCATCTCGTAAGGCGGGGGGCGGGAGATGGGCTCCCACCGGCTTCCTGCCGCACTCGGCCCCGCGGGGAGGGAGGGGAGCGCGGGCTGGAGGTGCGGCGGGGTCCCGGGTACCCGGAGCTGGCGCGGCCAGGGATCCGGGCAGGGCCTCCGACGCCCGGCGCCCTCCCCCGGCTCAGCCCGAATGCGCGGCCAGCCGGGGGCTGGGGGGTGTGTTTCCCCAACCAGGGGTCCCCGGTCCGAGCCCCCAGCTTCACGCGGCTCCGCAGCGCGGGCGGAGCAGGAACCGGGCCGACGCGTGGGCACCGGGCCGCACCTTCCCCCCCGGTTGGGGACCCGAGGCACAGCCCTGACCCCTGCACCGCACGCGCCACCCCCTTCTTGGGTTTGGAGAACCGGGTGGGGAGACAGGTGCCTGAGGGTTCCGCTTCTCTTCTTCCGCGTTCCCTTTGCGCACTCTTCCTTGGCTTCTATCAGTCTCTTCTCCTTTCTCTTTTCTCCTTCCCCTCCTGAGAGCCAGGAACCTCAGGCTGACTCCCCGCCCCCTGCCTCGTCTCTCCGGACCCTGGTGGTCCCAGGACGCACCACACCAGCGTTTAGGTGGGGGTTTGTTGGACGTACAGAGCCTTAGGCCCATCCAGACCTAGTGAGAGGGAAGCTACATTAACCAAGCTTCCCAGGTGACGCATGGCACATTAGAGTCTGGGGAGCGTTGCTCTAGGTATCTTGGGGGGTCGTCCTCAGGCGCCGATTCCCCAGGGTCCTTGGGTCTTCCAGCCCCAGACACAGCCCCTTTCTGGGGCGGACAAAGCTATTTCCCGGAGAGTCCACAACACCTCCCCAGCCACTTGCATGGTGCCCACTCTTACCCCCTTGACCATCTGTTAAATACAATTTAGTACACGCTTTCACAAATGCAAGTCCGTTGTAAAACAAAAGTAACTTTGAAATAAGGCAGAATGCAAAAGTCGCCAAGAGTCCAGCCCTCTTCCCCCGCGACAAGTCACTGTCAAACATTGTGGCACCGTCCTTCCAGACTGTGTAAGGGTTTGTTACCGCCTTCTTTGATTTCTTAGCGCCTCTTGGACGGCCTTCCACATCAATACAAGATTCACCTGACCCCTTTAACAGTATAGACCTGCATCAACCCATCCCCTTTAGATTCTCCCCTCCTTTGCCTGTTCAGCCTTGAAAAGCTAGTCAGAACCGGAAACTCTGAAAACGTGTTTCTACCTTGTGTGCCCTTGTGGTGGGAGGGACCTTGGGGTCCAGGCTCCTGCCCAACAAGGCACGGTAGGTGCTCCCTTCCTGGTTCCCGCTGGGCTCTCAGCAGCACCAGATTCTCCTCTAAAGAGTCGCTCCTTCCCAGCAGGCATACTGGGAAAAACTGGTCTCCTCTTTGCTTACAGTCAGATGTGTGGGAAGCCGAACCCACGTCTGAGATGTGGGTTGGCTGTGTTCAGTGTGGGAAGAGAGCCTTCCTAGTCTGGGACCGTGACCGGGGCAGAATTTGGGGTCTGTGATTTTGGACGATGCAGGGGTTTTAGCCATTCAGTTCCCTTATTTTCTGTCCCGACTTCCAACCCCAAAGAGCATCCACTTCTAAGACTCTAAGGCTAGGTCTAAGCAAAGAGGCCATTCTGCTTAAGTGGTAGGTACAGTTTTGACTAGAAGAAGAAAAAGAAGAGGAGGAGGGAGAGGAAGAGGAGGGGGGCGGGACGGGAGAGGAGGAGGAGGAGGAGGAGAAAGAGAAAGAAATCACATCATATAAACCGCAATTCTCTCTTCTTTAAAACATGCTTGAATAGGCGCTGTGTAGCATATGCCTAAAATTAAACTCCAAACAGTTTAAAGAGTATTTGATTAAAAGCAAGTGTCCCTGGTACTTCCTTCCCTCGGGTCCCCAGAGGAACTACTGTTACAGTTTCTTGTGTATTCCAGAAACACACACACACACACACACACACACACACACACACACCCCTAGGCCAGCACACCACCAACCCACATATTTACAAACATACACCTTCTTCTCAAACACCCTCACCAAGGTGGCCAGAGGTGCCAGGAGCCTCTCCCAATCTCAATGAAGACAGTTTCCCCCGCCTCAAAAGCAAGCATCACAGCACCAGAATCTGAGAACACCTGCGTCCCGATGGTACGTTTTTTGCTCCCCTTTAGTCATGCAAGCTAGGACAGTTCAAGCCCCAGGTGACGAGAGATCAAGGAGCTTCCGGCACTGAGACAGCTTCTTCCAAGTGTCCCCAAGACGGGACTTTTAGTCACTGCCAGAAACTTGCAGGGGAGTCCTCTTTTTTTTTTTTTTTAATATATAATGGCCGAATCAATAGTACGCCTTCTATCTGGAGAGCAACAAGGCAAGGAGATATAGACAGACATACCTTAAAGAATACACGTAAGGGGCTCCTGGGTGGCGCAGTCGGTTAAGCGTCCGACTTCAGCCAGGTCACGATCTCGCGGTCCGTGAGTTCGAGCCCCGCGTCGGGCTCTGGGCTGACGGCTCAGAGCCTGGAGCCTGTCTCCGATTCTGTGTGTCCCTCTCTCTCTGCCCCTCCCCCGTTCATGCTCTGTCTCTCTCTGTCCCAAAAATAAATAAACGTCGAAAAAAAAAATTAAAAAAAAAAAAGCTCCTTCCTTAAAAAAGTTCATCCTTCTGTAATATGGATGTACTGTAACTTATTTAGCCATCGCCCCTGTTGGAAGACATTGAGATGGTTTCTGGTCTTTTACTGTTACAAACAATGCTGCGATGAAATGCCTTGTAAGGTTATCATTTGCATATATGTCCTAAGGATAAATCCCTAGAATTGGTGTCATTAAGTCAGGTAGCCTGTGCCTTTTGTAGATTTGATAGATGCTACCGCGTTGTTACTTAAGTAGCATCCAAGTTTATGTTGCGATGTAGAAGAGATACAGCCTGGCTGACAGCTCATTTAAATGTTGAGTTTTTATTTTCCTGAGTCCGGAGAAAATGTGATCTCTAATTTGGATGTCAGAAGAGGTGACGGGCGGACCACTGTGACTCTGCAGGATAGAATAATAAAATGTCATTTCCCCCTTTAAAACGTCAAGCTACAAATTCTAATAGATTTCAACATCTGGTACCATTTCCAGTCCTTCGCAAGATGTACTAATGACTTTTTCCTCACAGTTGGGTAGAATGGTCCAAGTGTGCCAATGCATCGTACCGGCTGAGGAATCTTTATGCTTTGGGCATGATAATTCAGATATTTTACTGGGCTCCTTTCTTGTGCCATGAACTGTCCTGTGCAGGGGACCAGCAGTGAACAAAACAGATAGCATCTCTGCTCTCAAACCCGTTAACAAAAGTAATTACTGTCATGGTTCTTGGTACAATTTATGTTGATTCTCTCAATGGCTGTGTGAGGTGGTTAGAGTGGGGTGTGTGGGATACAGTTGCTGCCCCCCACCCAGCACACTGCTGATGGTTCCTCCAGATCTGTTCCGGTTTCTGTATAGGACTTCTGGTTGGACACGTGGCCACCAGAATAAGGACTGCATTTCCCAGCCTCCTTTGCGACCAAGTTCTGGCCAAGGGGATGTAAACAGAAGTGGTGCATGCAATTTCCAGAGGCATCCTCCAAGTGAGGGAGTGTGTCCTTCTCATTTCATCTTGACTTCCTGCTGTCTGGGATCCCGACATGATGGTCAAGGCTGGAAGAGCCGCTGGAGTCATGAGGTGGCCATGGGGCCACATAGGAAAGAGCATTAGGAGAGAAGGAGCCTGGGTTCCTGATACTGTGGGGTTCCAGGCCTCCCCAGGACCCGTTCTCTGGTCTCTTAGATGACTGCAACACCCCTCTGCCTTCTTAAGTCCATCATTATGTTGGGTTTTCGGACACAGCTAAACTGGATCCTAACCAAAGGGACTTTTGAGTGCCAAGTGGGGCACTCTTGGATGTCAGAAGAGACATCTCCCTGCTGCCAGCGTCTTTGTTATATCAGTTGAGCCTGAATCCTAACTAATGCCCAGGGCAGAATCATAACAAGACGGGAGACTTGCGATATTGCAGTGTTATGAGGCCACCCTCTCCTGAGAGGAGGCTCTAAGGGAAGGGCGAGTGAGCACGTGTGGTCACGCACCGTGTCGTTCAGGAAGTGGTGGTGGTGGTTGGACTCATTCTGGAGGCTTCTGTAGCGGGTGGTGTGGGTCCTGGTGGCCCCTTCACTCTTCCTGGTAGTGTCTTTTCATGATACGTAGCAAAGGCTCCTGGGCAGATAGCGTCGATGTTTGCCCAGATCTCTTTCTACCATTTCTCTGCACCCTTCAGGCTGTGGCGAGCTTCATTTTCAATGGCCAGCACCTCTGACTGATCTTTGCAGGGCCATGCTCAGTTGCCTGGAGCCGATTTGCTGAATGTGGAGAGGGCTGATGGCACAGACCTTCTTACTTCTGGCTCAAGGCAACTCCAGAGCCTAATTTCTACCCCAAGGATGCCCCGTGGGTTCAGGTTGGAGCCCAGACACTTTAGCACTTTGGCCTGAGATCTTTTCTTGGCTTTCTCCTCTGGCCCGGCTCCTCCATGCCCTGGCACCGCTTTGAGAAATCACTTAGCCACGAACACCCATGTCACTATAACCGGCTGTGCTCACACGGGAGAAGGGCAGCTCTGTATCACGTGGGAGTCTGGGGATAGTGCCCCTCTGCCCAGATGGCTGCTCCAGCCACCTTATCTTGTTGCTCTGTCTTCCTCTCTTCTGTTGCAACCTCTCTCTTGTGTTGATGGCAGCCCTGGCTCCATCGGCAGGAAGGAGAGGGGCAAGTGGAAGCCACGTCACCTTCCTTGAAGGTAAGGCCCAGAGGCTGCAGGCAGGACTTCTGCTCACAACCCATTGGCCTCTCTTAGCCACATGGCTACACCTAAAGGCAAGTGAGGCTGGGAAAAGTAGTCTTCCGGTGAGGGGCCAGGGGCCACCAATTACAGACAATGAGGAGCTCTCACACTAACAGAGATGGAAGAGAATGGATTTTTGGGGCCGGTGGAGTGGTGGCGGGGCAGCCGTTGCTGTCACACCTAGGAATCACTACCTTAAATGCTACAACTAAATTTTTCTATGGCTGCTGATGTGGGACTTGCTTCAAAAGTATCCGTTTAGCTGCTACGACCAATTCCAAGGCAGCCATCTGCTGCCTGATAGTAAAAGCCATGCAGGGTCCTCATTAGAAAATTTTGAAAATATGGGCTTTCTAGCTGTGGACGCCCCAAAGTACTGCTTCTGGAGAAGTCCTTTTCAACACCTCCAGCGTCGTTGTTGGCGACCCAGGCAGAGAGGTGGAAACTGAGGCCAACACAATGGAAGGGGGGAGGGTGCGGGCAGAGCTTTGACAGAACGCTGATGTGAAGCGGGTGGCACAGGTTTCCTGGAGAT
Source organism: Prionailurus bengalensis (assembly GCF_016509475.1). Lineage (NCBI taxonomy): Eukaryota > Metazoa > Chordata > Mammalia > Carnivora > Felidae > Prionailurus > Prionailurus bengalensis. The sequence goes on from NC_057350.1 coordinate 12,308,651, forward strand.
GGGCATCTCTGGCAAGAAAACGAGTAGACTCAGCATGAGAAACTGTGGGGGGAGGCCAACCTTGGGTTGAATGGTGCCCCCCCATACATGTCCATGTCCAAATCCCTGGAACTTGTGCATGTAACTTTATTTGGAAAAAGCATCTTTGTAGCTGTAATTAAGAATCTCGCGACCATCCTAGAACATTCAGGTGGGCCCTAAATGGGTGACAAGTGTCTTTGTCAAAGCAAGGCACAGGAAGATCTGAGACAGACAGGAGAGCAGACAGAGACGAGAAGGCCATGTGAAGAGAGAGAGGCAGAGACAGGAAGGATGTGGCCACAAGCCAGGGAGCACCTGAAACCATTGAAGCTGGGTGAGGAAAGGAAAGATCCTCCTCTAGAACCTTTGAGTGAAACCCAGTGCTACTGATGCCTTGATTTCAGACTTCTGACCTCCAGAACCATGAGGAAATAACTGTCTGCTGTTCTTTTTTACTTTTATTTTTCATTAAAATTTTTTTAATGTCTATTTTTGAGAGAGAGAGAGAGAGAGAGAGAGCACAAGTAGGGGAGGGGCAGAGAGAGGGAGACACAGAATCCAAAGCAGACTCCAGGCTCCGAGCTGTCAGCACAGAGCCTGACGGACGTGGGGCTCGAACTCGTGAGCGGTGAGTTTGAGATCATGACCTGAGCCAAAGGTGGACGCTTAGTCGACTGAGTCACCCAGGCGCCAACTGTCTGCTGTGGTAAGTTGTTTGGTAACCCAGGAAGAGCTTGCAAAGTAGGCACAGACTTCGGCTTGGAGATGGGCAACCGTGCTGCAGATCTGTGGAGAGGGCTGATGGCACAGACCTTCTTACTTCTGGCTCAAGGCAACTCCAGAGCCTAATTTCTACCCCAAGGATGCCCCGTGGGTTCAGGTTGGAGCCCAGACACTTTAGCACTTTGGCCTGAGATCTTTTCTTGGCTCTCTCCATCTCCTACGAGGATGGAAAGGTAACTAGCCTTTGTCTCTCTGGGTCCACTCTCCGCTACCTTCACCCCGGTCTCTGCTCCTGGCTTCCTCTGGTCGGGCTCTGACAGCCTCGGGGAAGGAAGGAAACAGAAGCATTTATCTCCCAGGCTTCCCCCCTTGGAGGCCCTACAGTGGGAAGTCACTGTTCCTCCTACGGCAGTCTGTTCTGCCCTATTCTCTTTCTTCCGGGCTCTGGTAACCTCTCTCTCCCTTGTCCTTTTGGGCCAAAGGGTGGAGACAACACAAACACTCCTAGCTCAAATCTTGCACCACCTCTTGAGGTCCCCCTACACCCTGGCCCCTTTGTAAATTAACCTTCAGCAAAGTATCTTATCTCGGCTATGCTCTTTCCTGTTGGGACCTTGCCTGACAGAGCTCACCAGGAGGCCCCCTCACCTGCTTTTGTCAAGGATGGGGATCAGCGTAGACGTGTAGAACTTCAGAAGGTGAGGGGCGAGTTTCCCGAGGGCCAGAACCCTGCCAGGGGGAGTTCTAGACATTCTGAAAGGCTAGGAGGGGCAGGCTTCGGGAACGGGAGCCAGTTTGCTACGCAGAGCTCTGCGGAAGCCTTCTTTGTGGAAGAGAAATGTAAGAGTCCAGAGGGAAGGCCATGGGATGGCAAACGGGACACGTGACAGAAGAGGAAAGGATTTGAGCAGAACATCGAGAGCACTCAAGGACAGCTCTCCGGTTAGCAGGAGACCGCTACAGTTTTCTCCGAACTAATTTATTAATCGCGAGTGAATTAATAATGCACCGATTATTTTTTTTTTCTGATAGTAAAAGCCATGCAGGGTCCTCATTAGAAAGTTTTGAAAATATGGGCCGTCTAGCTGTGACAACCTTGGAAAAGCCAGGGTTTTATGCAGGTGAGAGAGGATAAGGATCCTGTTGTGAGCCGAATAGTGTTCCCCGCCCCCCAAATTCCCACGTGGAGTCCTTAACCCCCAGGACTTCAGAATGTGGCTGTATTTGGATACAGGATCTTTAAAGAGGTAATTAAGTTAAAGTGAGGTCGTTAGGTTGGGCCCCGATCCACTAGGACCCAAAGACACAGATACACAGAAGATAACGTGAAGACGAAGGCCGAAGGCGGCCATCTCTAAGCCGAGGACAAGAAACCAGTCTTTCTGACAACTTGATCTTGGACTTCCAGCCTCCACGACTGTGAGAAAAGAAATTTCTGTTGTTCGAGGCTCCCTGTCATGGCAACCTTGGCACACTGATGTAGATGCCAACCTCGGGCAGTGGCAGGGACACGGAGAAAAGGGGACAGCTGGAAGGCATTCTTAGGAGACCAAATCAGCAAGCTTTGGGGACTGACTCCATATGGACAGTGGGGTGTGGAGTAGCCTAGGGTCTTGTTAGTTTTCTAAGGCCGGGTAGCCTGATGGATGGTGTCGCCACAACTCATCGACCAAGACGGGGATTCCATGGGGGAGAGCTGGTGTGTGAATACGGTGAGTTGGGAGCCCATGTCTGTGGGGACGTCCGGTGGCCACATGGGGACGCTGTCCAGGGAGCCGGGCCAGAGGGCCGGAGGGAGGCACAGCAGCGCATCCGCGTGAGTGGAAATCAGCGGGCAAGTAGACGGGCTGCTAGACCCGGGGGACGCCGACATTTACTTTGCGTCTGCAAGGAAGAGCCCATCATCTATGGCGCTGATTGTCTGTCTCGCAGCTGTTCACGTTTATGAGGTTGATTCCAAAATATTGTCTGCCTCCCCTAATTTCTCTTTCAATCCATTGTTTCAAAAATTCCCCAGATAGGCACGGACAGACTACTCCCCAAATGCTAAATTGGTCAAATTAGGGGGAAGGCTGTCTGTTTAACCTACCCCTGTGATTATTTGGTACATATGGTGTTAGCATGCTGGCTTCCAGGCTCTACCATATGTGCAGGTAAGTGTGGAGCTGGCTGGGCAAACAATGAGCTGTGTCGCTCTTAGCGATCAACGTTCTTACCTCTTTGCACGCCGCCGGCCTCCCCTCTTTAAACGTCTTTTCATTTGAAAAATGCGTACGGACGTGTGTTGGAAATGTATACAGGTGGAAATAACTGTGTCGGCTAAGAACGATGATACTATTCTTGTGATTATTGTTATCTTATTAATGGTCACAGCTAGCATCAGATTGTAAGATTACTATGCATCGGGCCCTACACGATACATCATTTTTAGGATACACAGCCTGCTAGTTAGATCCATGGTTCTTAAACTATGGAGGCTACAATGTTTGAGTTTTCTATCAAAGTGCAGGCTCTGGGTTCAGGCTGCGTGGGTTAGAATTCTAATATCCTCGCTTGGTAAAACTCGGGCCATCCCGGGGAAAGCTACTTAGCCTTCCTGTATCTCAGTTTCTTCATCTATAGTAGACATTCCTCACAAGGTTAATGTGAGGGATCATTGAATGATATATGGAAAGCACTTAGAACAGGGCCTGGGACATAGTAAAAGCTGAAAGAATGTTAGCTGTAAGTATTCCAGATTCCTGGGAGTATTCCAGGATTTTTTGATATGCCTCACAATTGTTGGGAAAGAAAAACAAAAATATCTATATAATATAATATAATTAATATAATATAATATAATATAATATATATAATATATAAATATATTATATAAATATGCATTATATATAATATATAATATAATTAATTATATTAATTATATTATATATAATTAATATATAATATATATATAATTATATATAATATATAGTGTATATATTATATATAATTATATATAATATATATACTATATATTATATATAGTATAATATATAATATATAATTATAATATATATAATATATTATATATAAAATATATAAAATATATAATTATAATTATTATAATTATTATAACTAATTAATATATTAATATAATATAATATAATTAATATAATATAATATAATATATAAAATATATTATATAAATATATATAATATATAATATTATATTATATATTATATATTATATTATATTTATATTATATGTTATATTATATTATATTAATAATATAATAATGTAATAGGTCATTTGTAATATGATATATAATTTACAATATATAACTTATAATATAATAGATCATTTATAATATAATAGATCACTTATAATGTAATAGATCGTTTATAATATAATATCTTGGGGCCTCAGTTGTTCATCTAAACCCGAAGCTTTCCTATTTGTCTAATATTCTGCAAAACACCTGCACCCTTCTGTGCCTTTCTATGGACTTTAACCAAGCCACCATTCCGCATTAAGGCTAGAGGAATGACCACGTGTTTCTGTTTGAGAAATTGCCCCCTCCTTTGAAAAAAAAAAAAAAAAGAACAGGCTTGTGCCACGTCTTTCCCACCACACGTTTGGGATTTCAGTTACTTCTCAAACGGGGTTGTTACCGTTTCTCTACTTTTAAACCCAAGCGTTCGGTCCACTCTTCAGAAAGTTCTTCAAAATCCCTTCCCGAGCAGTGCCAGGCACTCCCCTGCCTGACATGTTATTAAGAATTAAAAATAATGAAGCCGGCAGAGATACGGGGAGAGAGAGTCATTTAGAAACCCGGTCTCACGGCTGTTAATTTGTTGACAATGTGGTGTTTGTGGGGGAAGGGAGGGGGCAGGGGGGGAGAGGGCAGGGTCCAGCACGGCCATGCTCGACCAGGCCTTGCATTAATGGAGTAACAGCTGAACTAAGTGTTGGGACTGAACACATCAAAGCCTGTAGTCTTTGAGATACCATTTCTTCTATTCCGCGATGTCAAAGGTGGCCGCGAATATATCCAGCGCTCTCTGGGTGGCATTGTTTAAGATGCCGGGCCCAGCAGATGGCCCCCAAATGCACCTCAGCCTGGTGGAGTAGGGACCCCATATGATGGCATAGTCTTCTCATTAGCAAACAGGAAAAAAAGAAAAAAAAAAGGCAAGGATGAGAAAGGAGAGAGATGAAAAGAATACACAAAGACATTTACATATTTACATTGTCTCCCTCGCATTTCAAATTCCCCTTTAGCTGAAGCTTCCTGGGCTTGCTTTTCTCCTTCTGTTTGTATATTTACTTGTGCTAAATAGATTATGGTAATCAGGCACATAAATGCATGCAACTGTTATTATGGCATTTTAATCACAGAGTTTGTCACTGGAAGCCTTCATTAGAATTCTCATAATCTTACTTGTTAGTGTAACAAACAGTAATAATGCCAAGGAGCTTGGATTAAGGCAGAGCCATTCAGACTTTAAAAGAGGAATATGGAAATGTTGTCAAATCTCCGCATTACTTATTGAAATGTCACATAAACAGTTCGGACTCTAAATATCTTACTCATTATAAGGATAGGAAACCAGGCAACCCAAAGATAGTAATTATGTCTTTCTGCTGAGCCCTACAAACATATGCCTTCCAGAGTCTTCCTAACTCCCCGAAATAACTGGATGGTTCCATACAGAGTCCTGGCCATATGTTATTATTGTGAAAATCAGAACAATTTATTATCGTATAATTTCACTTATTCTACGCGAAGCGGTAAGTATGTGTGAACACGAGCCTGTATCAAAAGTTCCTAATTCTCACTGTCTTTCAATTTTGATTAGTTGCCAAGTTGGTAGGAAAGATCGCAGTGGTTTGTTTGTTTGTTTGTTTTCCGAGGAGTCAATAGCATAGCTATATGCAGGAGAATAAAACACTCTTTCTGGAAAGAGTGTGGCCTTGCATACAGGTCTAAGCACGGGAACACAACAGATCGACAGACGACCATCCTGGGTTTGCTCAAGCCCCAAATTTATTCTTTTTGGGTTTTTTTTTTAGTTTATTTATTTATTTTGAAAGAGACAGAGACAGTGTGAGTGGCGGAGGGGCAGAGAGAGAGAGAGAGAGAGAGAAAGAGAGAACCCCAAGCAGGCTCCGTGCGGCCAACGCAGAGCACGATGTGGGGCTTGAACTCGCTGACCGTGAGCTCATGACCTGAGCTGAAACCAAGAGTCAGAGGCTTAATCGACTGAGCCACCCAGGCGCCCCTCAAGCCCCGAATTTAGATGGGACCTGTAAGTTCTGTGGGAAGCCTTACTTCAGTTATCCATGGCTGCATGACTAGCGGCTTCAAGCAATAACAGTGCATTGCGTGTACGATTTTGTGGGCTTCCCAGGCAGTGCTTCTGCTAAACTTGGCATTGGCTGAGATGCTGAGACGCTGAGACGGCTGGCAGGTCCGACGTCGATTCTTAGCTGGGGCCTCAGCTCCTGCCTCCTGGGCCACCTCCCCACAGCTGCACGACAGCTTGGCTCAAGAAGAAGAACTCCCAGGGGGCGCCAGGGTGGCTCAGTGCGTTAAGCGCCTGACTTCGGCTCAGGTCATGATTTCATGGCTCGTGATTTCAAGCCCCCCATCGGGCTCTGTGCCGACAGCTCAGAGCCTGGAGCCTGCTTTGGGTTCTGTGTCTCCCTCTCTCTCTGCTCCTTCCCCGCTCATCCTCTGTCTCTGTGTCCTTCAAAAAGAAATAAACATTAAAAAATAAAAATTAAAAAAAAAAAAAAGAAGAAGAACTCCAAGAGGTGAAAGCTGAAGGTACAGATCCCTTAAGGCTCAGCCTCACAAGTTACACCGCGTCACGTCCTCTGCCTTGAGCAGGTTAACGTGAGCGGCCAGACCCGGCTCAGCGCGAGCTGGGTCTATACAAGGGCGCGACTCCCTGGAGACCTGGTTCATCGGGAGCCATCTTTGGACGCCGGCTTCCACGCCCCCAGGTGGGGGCTGTCCTAGCCGGCCTCCCCATCACCGTCGGTCTTACGTTCCAGTGTTTCTGGAACACGTGGGGGCAAAACCAAAGGGAGCCTTCTCCTCAGAGACGGGGTGCCAGGGAAGGAACCACCTTCCTTTACTTCGTCTTCTTCTCCAGCAGAGCCTTCCCCTCACCCTGTCTCTCGAGGTCCAGCTCACGGCCACCGTGGCAGCACAGCGGTCCTTCTCGGGTCCCCCACTACCAGCCACCACAGACAGATGGAGGTACGATCTCAGACGACCCAGGTCGTTTGGCCCAGAGGCACAAAGCAAAATGGTGCTTCTGTCTCTCCCTACAAGGCCTTGTTGGCCAGGCCTCTCATCTAGGCTTTGTCATCCATGTTCCTGGACCAGTCACCTGTTTCAGGAGCTGTCTGAGGAGTTTTTCCAAAAAAGGAGGTTCCCGGGACCTTCTCCTGACGGACCGAATCGGAGCCTCTGGGTGTGGGTCCCGGGACCCTTTCCTTTTAACGGGCTCCCAGGTTGATTGAGCTGCGCTCGAAGGTTTGAGAAGTAACATTGTAGGCAGACCTCTTTCTGGCTCATATACCCCTGGGCCAAGGCTCTGGATCCCTGGAGAGCCGGGATCTTTCTGGTGTAAGCCATGAGTTCGACCACTCTTACCTTTAGGTTAAAACTGGCGCCCAGGACCCGCCTGACCCATTTCGTCTGTGCTGCTGGCTGGGGGGCTCCCGCAGCAGCTCAGAGGAGGTTTCTTCTCGGTGGCCTCCCTGTGGGCCCGTGCCCTCTGTCCTTCTCCGGCCAGGCTGTCCTTAGTGCTTCACACCTGCAGGGGCTGTTGCTGGATTTGTTGGTGTTGCTGGTTGGATGTGTCATTGGCTATGTCTTCCTCGTCGCCGCGGGTCAAGGCTAGAAGAACCTTAGCAATCAGCTAGACCCCAGCTGTCCTCCTTACGGATGGGAAGCTGACATCCCAGGGGGTGATGGGTCTGGCACGAAGCCACGTGGTAAGCTAGCGGCACAGCCAGAACTTTCTGCCCTTCTTGGACCTTCCTTGGAACTGCCCTACCCTGCCGCCCCCTGTTCCAACCAACCGCAAAAGCCCTCCGCCCCTCGACAGTTCTGCCCACGCCTTCATCACCAGCCTTCCCTCCTGGTCTTTTTAAGTTCAAGGGCCACTGTAGTCCCTTCTCATGAATCCGGGATCAAAAGCAATACTCACCATATTCTAGATTTCTCATTAGGGTTTCCTTAAGCGTTCTTGTTCCTTTAATATACTTTTAAAAGATCGCGCAGCGTGCCCACACGCCTCTGGGTCGCCACGGTTCACAGCCATTTTTGGAGGATGGGCTGGGGTTGGGGTTGGGGGAGTGACCGTGACTTTTAGGAGAGTCCTGGGCGGCACTTTGCTGAGAACAGAAAGAAATGTGAGCTGTCTATCACGGAAAATGTCAAAACCTATGAAGATTGAGAGGCTCATACAGGGAAGCCCCAGATGCCCATTAGCCGGCTTCGGCAATTATCAGCTCGTGGTCCGTCTACACCCAACCCCACTCCTCTTACCTCAGATTATTCTGAAGCAAATTCCGGGCATGCGAGCAGGGCCAGCAATCTAAGGGTGCCGTGGCGATGACGTTTTCAGGTTACTTGCTCCTCCGGGGGCTTGGGTCAGTCCTCATTTACTGTTCTCTTGAAGGAGTCCTGGGCTCACCCTCAGCAGGGGACCTTCTACCTTCTCAGAGATTCTTCTGACCCACTGGTGCCAGAGGAGGCTGGCCGGCCTTGAAGAGTGAATCAAGGGCATCTTTCTTCCCACCCCACGTGGCGTCACGTGGGTAACTTGAAACCAGCCAGGATGGGAGCATCGATGCCAGGGAAGTTGTCAGGACTGTTTTGTTTTGTTTTGTTTTCCCCTTGGAGAGCCAGTTGTTAAAACCTCTCCCAGCACACGGCTGCCTGGGACCGATGAAACGTGCCTGGACAACCTCGCCACATCATGCTAGAGTCTTTCCCACAGTGGTTCTCAGCCCAGGATGCATGAAACCCACCCAAGGAGGCCGTGCACCCTGAAGATGTTCACTCTGTCTCCTTCCCCAGCTTCCAATCGTACTTTCTGGGACATGGCAGAAACCTGGTAAATGTTTCTTGAGTGAATGAAAGAACATGACCATAAGGTAGTATCGTCTGTCTCTTTTTTTTTTTTAAATTTTTTTTTAACGTTTATTTATTTTTGAGACAGAGGGAGACAGAGCACGAACGGGGGAGGGGCAGAGAGAGAGGGAGACACAGAATCGGAAGCAGGCTCCAGGCTCCGAGCCGTCAGCCCAGAGCCCGACGCGGGGCTCGAACTCACGGACCGCGAGATCGTGACCTGAGCCGAAGTCGGACGCTTAACCGACTGAGCCACCGAGGCGCCCCTCATCTATCTCTTTTATATGGCTGAGGAAACTGAGGCACAGAGTTGTGAAGAAAGCGACCTGGCGAGTGGATAACGGAGCCAGGATTCAAATGCAGCTCTGAGACGCGAAGACTCAAATGCACACGGTGGACCGAAAGAGCGAAGGTAACGGCCCCACAGCGTCCCAGGGCCGCTTCAGGCCAGCTGTGACGATGCCCTGGGTGAGCTCTTCCTCGGGCTCAGGGCAGTGAACTTGATGCGTTGTGAGCCAACCCTGTGACTGTGGCTTAACCGTGCAGCAAGCACAGCTGTGAGGCAGGGTTGCACGAGATTCTGGAGCATGGCTTTGGAGCCCGAAAGCCCTGGGTTCAAATGCCGGCTCAGGCATCTCCATTTCCTCAGATGCGAAAGGGGGCTTACTCTAAGGGGACTTCATTCAAGCCCTTGAACAATGCTACGCAGTGCCTACTAAGGGCCTTGCACTGAGCTGGTCGCCGGGGGTATCGTGACAGGCAAAACAGGGTCCACGATCCCTATCCTCATGGAGCTTGAGGGACTCTGAAGAGTACAAAATCGGAATTCCTTTTTTAGTAGATGACGGATTCCCAATCAAAGCAACTGAAGCAAAAGGCGGGACCCGTGGGCTCACGACAGGACAGCTTAGCCCTCCTTCCAGGCGTGGCTGGACCCTGGTGCCCTCCCGCGATGCCTGGGATTCTGGAAGGCTGACTTCCTGGCTTGCCTTGCTGTTGTTTCTCCGCAGGCAACTCCAGGCTCCCACCCCACCAGCCCAGCCGCCCCAGGAGAAAGAGAATTTTCCCTGTCCAAAGTGTCCCAGGGCTGACTCCTACTGGCCAGATTGGGGCACACTTGTTTTAGACCTGCCACCGGGATCCCACATCCACCCCTGAGAGGGGTGTGGGCAGATATTCAACCCCACTGGACCTCAATGGACCGAGAGTGGGGAGCAGTGTCGCCCTTGACCCCTCTCCATCGAGAAATTACTAGAAGGATGAGGAGGAAAAGAAGCTAGGTGGTAGCTATTACTAATACAATATACTATAATGAGGGCTCCTTCATGCGACAGGTGAACTCTTCTCTCACGGGCATGTGGAGGCCGACCGTCGGCATGTCCTTGTACTCGAGGGGGTTATAACAATACACGGGGGCTCAGCATTCTCAGGAAGTACTCATCTGAGTCTCCACTGCCCTCCCCCAGGCGTGGAACCAGAGCCCCACGAGGAAATGCACAGATAGGCAGCGGGGCAAGGTCTCGCTCTATCACCATTCCCACCTTCATGAACCCTGGCTGGGGTCGGCGCCACACGGAGACTGGGGCCCCGGGTCATCCCTCTGTCTCCAGGGGAGGCCGCTCCGAGCCTGTGGGGAGAGCTGAGGAGGGGGACAGCTGATGCCACATCCTGTCTTCCACGGTCTCAGGCAGTTCAGTGGTGGCATGAACACTGGGGTAGAACACGGGGGTTAATCGTGAGGGTCAGGGGCTGGATCCTCCTCGTCTCCGTGGCCAGCAAGGCCACCTATGTCCTAGAGTGATGAAGAGCGCATGGGGTCGTGGATGCGGCCACAATGAGCACTTAGTTCATCGTTGATGACAAATGATGATGGAGATGAGGGTGGTGACCACAAATCTCGTATGGCAAAGGCTCTTCAGTTCATAGGCTTGGCCCCGACTGGAAGTCCATTGATCCATCATCTGAAGGTACTCAGGGTCTCTCCCAGTGCCCAAGCGATTCCTCAAAGGGCTCCCTTGTGCACCTGTAGCACTCTTTCTGAGAGGAGCTCTGGTAGGAGCAATCCACTGATCCTTGGGAATTACAGCCGGCCTGCCCTTCACCTGGCGGGGGCTTGGGCCACTCACCTGGACCCCCATCCCTCACATGTAGAGGGAGCTGACCTCTCACCTGGCACTGCTGCTCCCTGCTGGGGCTTCCTGAGTTGAGGCCATATGACTGCACGTTAGCAGCCCCGCCTCCAAAGACACGACTGCTGGGCGCCATGAACACAGAGCCCGCTAAAGAGGTCTTTCCAGCACGTTTTGCAGAACATCAGCCTCAGGCAATGCCCCTTCTAAGAAACATAGTGGGGAGTATCGATTTCTCCTTTCCCTTCTTGGAGATTCCCAACACCCGGTGCTAATTCCCAACACCCTTTAGTAAATTGACTAAAGGCTCTGAGAAGTCCTGCAGTAAAGCAGCCCATTTGACTCTGTCTAACCCAGCATTTCCTGAACTTATGTGCCCTCAAGTCATATGCCTTCTAATACTTTGAGAACCTGAAGCATGCTATGGGAAGCCGTAGTAGAGGAAGCAGTGATGTCCCCCTATAATCAAACCAAAAAAAAAAAAAAAAAAAGATCTGGAAAAAAATACAATAAATTCTGCCCAGACAGCTTGATTCCACCAGGCCTAAGGGGAAACGGTCGCTCCCACAGGACAGCTGGAGGATCAGGGATCACACTATTTCCCTTGGGTGTTGATGCTATTCGTGTGGTCCAGATACGACCAATGCTCGGGGACGTGGGGTGGGGGGCGGGCACTGAAGAAGGTTTCCTCATTCTTTTTTTTTTTTTTTTTTTTTAAATTTTTTTTTTCAACATTTATTTATTTTTGGGACAGAGAGAGACAGAGCATGAACGGGGGAGGGGCAGAGAGAGAGGGAGACACAGAATCGGAAACATGCTCCAGGCTCTGAGCCATCAGCCCAGAGCCCGACGCGGGGCTCGAATTCACGGACCGCGAGATCGTGACCTGGCTGAAGTCGGACGCTTAACCGACTGCGCCACCCAGGCGCCCCAAAGGTTTCCTCATTCTTAAAAAGACCCAACTCTATGAGACAGCCCCTGATCCTCAGCAGGATGTTCTTGGGTCTGGAACTGTACCAGCCATCCTACTAACAGCCTAAGGGTGAAGCCAGCTCACAGCGGAAGGCTGAGTCCACGCAAAACCTGAGAAAGAGAAACCAGACCACTACTGAGCCTGGAGTTCACTCTGCCCAAGGACTTCATGTCCTGTGGCTCAATCAGTCCTCTCACTGCTTGAGTTAGTGAGCTGGAAGAGAGAGCTGCCAGGGGTGAGAGTAGCCAATGACAGCAACAAGCCAAAAGTGTCAGAGGTAAGCCTTGAAGCACTTACTGCAAGGGTATAGTAGAGGCAAGAGTCTAAACCAGAGGCAGCACTGGCTTGCCCTGTTTTTTTATTTTTCCCACGACAGTGCACCTGTCTAGAGTCAGGTGGATCTGTGGAGGTATGGGGTCCTCTCACTCTTGAGGGAGCCCAGCAGTTTTATGGATCCAGGGGTGGGAGGTGAAGGACAAAAGGGAAGGCCTAAAATTGGAGAAGTGCTGGGGACTGAGTCAGAGGGAGGCAAAGTGTTTTCAAGGCTTCCCCTCCATCGCCATAAGAAGGTGTCAGAAAAGGAGCCTGGAGACTCCGCCCAAGGAGCCCAAGAGCAGAGGCACCGGGATGGGGGTGCAGATGTGTGACCTGTCAGAGGCCACAGGGCCCTCTGGCTGTCAACGTGTCTGGTGTGGAGAGGGGAGCTTTCTCCCCACACGGGGCCTACTGGGTAAATCTTGTGTAACTGTCTACAGTCAAGCGTTAAAAATCACACATAGATGTTCCACCAGGAGCTGAGCTTCTCAAGTCAGAGATTCTGTTACTTGCCGTGGAAAACATTACAAGGGACACAACTGGGAACCCTTTAGCAACCAGGGTCAGGAAACCCAACTTAGACTGGTTAAACAAATAAAGGATACTCAATTAAAAAACGATGGGCAAGGGATTGAAAAGACATTTCTTCAAAGATGATCTCAAATGGCCAACTAGCATATGAAGAGACGCTCAACATCAGTCATCATCAGAGAAAGGAAAACCAAAACCACAATGAGACATCACTTCACATCCGTTAAGATGGTTGCCATAAAACAAACAAACAAACAAAAAATAACAAGTATTGATGAGGCTGGGGAGAAGTTGGAATACTTGTATGGTATTGGGGGGAATGCAAAATGGTACAATGCTATGAAAAACAATATTGCAGTTTTTTCAAAAAATTAAAAACAGAACTACCATATGACCCAGCAACCCTATGTCTAGGTACGCACCCAAAAGAATTATAAGCAGGGTCTTAAAAAGATATTTGCACTCCTATGTTCATAATGGCACTATTCATTATAGGCAAGAGGTGGGAGCAACCCAAAGACCCATGGATGGATGAATGGACCAACGAAACGTGGTACATCCATACAATGGAACACAATGCAGACTTAAAAAAGGAAGTCCTGTCACACGCCGCAATATGGATGAACCTTTAGGACATTGTGCTAAGGGGAATAAGCTAGTCACGAAAGGGCACATACTTTATGAGTCCATTGATGTGAGGTATCTAACGTAGTCGAATTCATAGCAATAGAAATGAGAATGGTGGTTCCCAAGGGCTGGGGAGGGGGGAGAAAGGAGAGTAGTTTAATGGGTACAGAGTTTCAATTAGGCAAGATGAAAAGTTCTGGAGCTCTGTTTCACAACAATGTAAATATAGTTAACACTGCAAACACTGTGGTTTTTTAACCACAATAAAAAAATATGAAGTAAAGAGAATTTATTCGCTGATAAAAATGAAAATCCAGAGGAGTGAACTTTGGGTTAGGCTTGATCCTGTGGCTCAATTATGGGAGAGACCCTGTTTCTTTCTACTTCGTCTCCGTCTTCCACTAAGGCTGCCTTCTGTTGGGTTGTAAGATGGCCGCCAACAATATCTTTATTCATTGTGAGCAAGAAGACAGAATGTTTCTCCTGGCAGTTTTATGGGAAGAGCAAGGAATTTTTTCCTCACGGATTCCCAGTAAACTGCTTCTAGTCTCCCATTAGCTCAACTTAGATTATGTTTCATGAGCCGTTCACAGTGCCCAGGAAGATGGGACGTGCTGATCGAATTCACTAACCAGGGCTTGCTCTTGAAACTGAGGGCTGGGCTCACTTTCTCCAAAGCACATGGTCTATGCAGGAGAAGACCATATACTCAAAAGAAAAAATGGGATACAGGCAACCGGAAGAGAATGGATCCCGGGCAGAATACAAGATGCAACTGTGAACAACCATGTGGCATTTGGGTTGCTGACATGGCATAAAAAAATTCAAGTTATTTTGATGTGGGAGGTACCCGAAGCTTCCCCGGTGTCCAGACAGATTGTCGGCCATTCTACTAAAGCAATGATGGTTGACAAGGACACAAGATGAGTAGACTTTTCTCAATATGTCAGCCACTCCCTGATTGTAAGTCAGTAGCTAGAGGTTGGACAGTTGGTACTGAATTTTTCTGGCCCATGTGATGCTCCTCCTCTTCCCTGCCCTTTTTGGGGTCAAAGGTGTGGGCCTGAAGACAAACAGAGCGAGTGGACTTGGGAAATACATGTGACCTGATCTCATCCCTGTTCCTGGGAGAGCTAATGTTCAGTTTCTATGACTTACTGACAGTGTGAACTTGGGCAAGTTCGGAACCTCCCTGATTCAACTTTATGTATAAAACTGGAGTAACGATGTGACCAAATTCACAGGATCGAGACAAAGATTAAATGAAATAAAGAAGTTGGCATGTCGAGGCACTTAGTAAATGGCCATTATTTGGGGTATTAATTTACTGGAGTGCTTGGGATTTGCCAAGTAGCATGCTAAGTGCTGGAAATATAGGATGTCATTTAATTTTGCCAACAACTTTATGAGGTAGGATTTTATTCCACATTTTATAGATGCGGAACCTGAAGCTCACAAGGTTATATACTTTGATTTTGCCTAATCAGTCCGTAAGTGGATTCCAATAGGTCCATCTACTGGCCTCAGATAGTATTTTTCTGCTACACTAACTTGTTTCCTCCAGTGTTGATGAAAAGCCACATGTTCAATGGAGACCTGTTAGCCCCCAAGGTGATCTGTGAGTGAGCTGCAGGAATTCTTGGAACCCCCTTAAATTATATGTAAACTTATGCGTATATATTCATTTTTCTGGAGAGGGAGTTTATAGCTTGCATCCCCAAAAGGAATTTTTGTAAGGAGTCATATAACCAATGTAGATGGTTTCATTCTGTGTCCATCCATCCATCCGTCCGTCCGTCCGTCCGTCCATCCATCCATCCAATATTTAACAAGGTCATTGTTCTTTTTTAATATGAAATTTATTGTCACATTGGTTTCCATACAACACCCAGTGCTCCTCCCAACAGGTGCCCTCCTCAATGAACAAGGTCATTGTTAAATAGATGCCACTAAATTAGATTACAGGGCTACTTTTGAAAGATAATCTCTCAATTAGATAAAAAAATTCTTAAAAAAAATTTTTTTTAACGTTTTATTTATTTTTGAGACAGGAAGAGACAGAGCACGAACAGGGGAGGGTCAGAGAGAGGGAGACACAGAATCTGAAACAGGCTCCAGGCTCTGAGCCGTCAGCACAGAGCCCGACGCAGGGCTTGAACTCACAGACCGCGAGATCATGACCTGAGCCAAAGCCGGCCGCTTAACCGACTGAGCCACCCAGCGCCCCAGATAAAAAAATTCTTACATGAGGAACACTTGCTTCCCCTGATGTGTTGGTCGGTTTGCCTCTGGTAATTACCAGGATGTAAATTGTCATATAGTCCCTTTATACTTTGGTGGCCAGAAAGCTCAAAGTGAGAGAGAGAGAGTGACAGAGAGATAGAAAGAGAATCAGCTTATCAATTGTTATTTTTAAAAAAAACTGCTGAGATTCTGATTAGGGTTGTATGGAATCCATAGATCAATTTGGGAAGAATTTATAGCTAAACAATCTTAAGTCTTCTGATCTATGAATGTGGTATATCTCCACTTATTTTGGACTTCTTTAATTTCTCTCACCAGTGTTTTGTAGTTTTCAGTGTACAGGTCTTACATACCTTTTGTCAGATTTATCCCCAAACATTTACCTTTTTTTTTTTTTTGATCCTACTGTAGATGGTATTCTTATTTCAATTTCCAATTATTTGTTGCTAATAAATAGAAATGCAGTTGATTTTTGTATACTGATTTTTGTATACTGTCTTCATATATTACAACCTTGCCAAATTCACTTGTAAGTTTTGATAGCCATTCTGTAGATTCCTTAGGATTTTCTATGCAGATGATCATGTCATCTGTAAGAACATGATTTCTTTCTTTCTTTCCAGTATGAATGGTTTTTATTTCTTTTGCCTGACTTATTGCTCTGGGCAGGATCTCCAGTACAATGGAAAATTAGAGTGGTGAAAACAGGCATTGTTGCCTGTTTCCTGATTTTAGAGAGAAAGTAGTTATTCTTTTGCCATTAGAATATGTTAGGCTGTTGTGTTTTGTTTTTTTTTTTTACAAATTCCATTTATCTGTTTGAGAAACTTCCCTTCTATTCCTTGTGTGCAGAAATGTATGTTGTATTTTATCAGATGCCTTTTCTGCATCTCTTAAAATACTCACATTTTTTTCTTTTTAATCTGTTAATATGGAGAATTATATCACTTTCTTTTGAAAACTTCAACTAACCTTGCATTCCTGGGATAATCCTCACTTGGTTGTGATGCGTTCTCTTTTCTATATATTACTGGATCCTGTTTTCTAAAATGTTGATAAGATCTTTTGTGTCAGGAGGGATATAGGTCTGTAGAGAGATATTATTAACTCCATTTAATTATTAAGAAAATTGAAGCTCAAAATGATTAATAGACATATTCCATATGTGAATAGTTAACTTTTAGAAGGTCAGGATTGGAACTGGGTCTATTTGTTTTTGAAAAATTTCATGTTTTCTACCCCAACTCACAGTTTATCGGTGGAAAAGATGTAAGGATTACCCTTAATTTTTAAATAAACTCATTGATGAAACCAAATATCAATATAAATAAAAAATATATAACATTTACATTTATTGATTCCAATCAATGACCGGCATACATAATACTACATTTTAAGTAATACCCAAGGACTGAATACTGGATACTGATCCCCTGCAAAGTGAAAGCACCTGCTGTATGCGATCCTCCGTCCTTCTGCGCTCCACGGCAGCTTCACCAGCTCGGTAGCTGCCCGAAGCCTTCCATGGTTACGAGATCAGACATTGTTCATCTCACGCTTCAGAGAGGCCAGTTCAGGAGTTATCCCAAACTTAGGTCCTCCCTCCTTTGTCCAAGAAAAGATACGGAAATAGTAGTTGGAACTTGAAATCACATGCTGGAATTAGGCAAGGTGATTCATTCAATTAGCCAACAAATATTTACTGAAGACCTGCTCTGTGCTGGAGTACTATTCTAATTCTTGGGGTGACAGTGGTAATGAAATTGTCAAAATCCCTGCCCTCGTAGACTTCGCATTCTAGGAAGTGATGGAGCCGTACCTCCAGGTGAACTTAGGGATGAATACGCTACAAAACTGAAAGTGGAAGAAAGTGTGAGGGGACAGGTTATAAAGTGTGTTTGTACTTCGTGATACCCTCTCCAGGTGGCACAGCTCTCAGGATAGAACCATGCGTACTCTTGCCTAGTGGGTGCCAGGCTCTAATGCCTTCCTTATCATTTGTTTATTCACTAATCTTTGCATTTATGGTAATAATCGTGTTTATAAAAATAGAGAGTAAATTACGAAGAACTAGGAAGTTCTCTTTGATCCGCTTCGGCGTGTATCAATACAGGATAGCCTTGCTTCATGTATGCCTTCACCCACTACCCTTCTTCCTGGATAATTTTGAAGAGAGCCCAGGTATTAAGTACTTCTTTATAAACATTTCATTATATGCATCTAATAGATAATCATCATTTTTAAAAAATGTAATCATAGTATCTTATCATACCTAAAGACACACTATTTCATATCCTTAAGTGTTCTTATTTACTTACTTGTCTTATAATTTTTAACATATTGTTTGAAGCAGCATCCAAAAAATGCCCGTCTTGTGCAATTGCTTGAAATAATTTAGAAAACTCTTTTATCTATAGGTTTTCCTTCCTTCCTTCCTCTCTCCCTGCCTCTTTATCTCTTCTTTCTTTCTTTCTTTCTTTCTTTCTTTCTTTTCTCTTTCTTTCTTTTCTTTCTCTCTTTCTTTCTCTTTCTTTTCTTTCTTTTCTTTCTCTCTTTCTTTCTTTTCTTTCTTTTCTTTCTTTCTTTCTTTCTTTTCTCTTTCTTTCTTTTCTTTCTTTCTTTCTTTCTTTCTTTCTTTCTTTTCTTTCTCTCTTTCTTTCTTTTTCTTTCTTTTCTTTCTTTTCTTTCTCTTTCTTTCTTTTCTTTCTTTCTTTTCTTTCTTTCTTTCTTTCTTTTCTTTCTTTTTTTTTCCTTCCTTCCTTCCTTCCTTCTTTTCTTTCTTTCTTTTCTTTCTTTCTTTCTTTCTTTCTTTTCTTTCTTTCTTTCTTTCTTTTTTTCTTCTTTCTTTCTTTCTTTCTTTCTTTCTTTCTTTCTTTCTTTCTTTTGTCTTTCTTTCTTTTCTTTCTTTCTTCTTTCTTTCTTTCTTTCTTTCTTTCTTTCTCTTTCTTCTCCCAAATATTCTATCGTTGTTGTTACAGAAACTGGATTATTTGCCCTATAGAGTTTCCGACAGCTTGGATTTTGTTGATTGTAGCCCCATGGTGTCATCTAACATCTTCCTCTGTCCCTTGTATTCTCCCATTTTGTATGTCAGTGTGTCTCCAGTCACTGTTCTCCCCTTTGGTTTGTAGTTATTTTCTCAATGCTGCCACCTGTTTTTTCCAAACTTCTTTTTCTCCGATCACCTTATTTCTGAGCCCCCCCACCCCGTCCCCCGCTCCAATTCTGAGGTATGTTGTGCTTTCGTGGTATCTCTCATTTTCTTATTTTTGTTTCACTTGTTTTGGAATATTTGCCATGTTTGGTAAGGTTTTTTTCCTGGCCTGTTTCCATTGTTTGTAGGAATTTTGTTCTACCTTTTTACTCTTCAATGAACTGTTTTATGGGTTTTCGCCACAGTGCTTTTCTGTCGTTCATTCTCTATACTTTTAGGAGCCAAGGGTATGCCAGGACAGTCTCTCGAGTTCCCAGGCTCTAGAGCTCTCTCTTCTGTGGGTTTTACAAAGATACAAGCAAGAATCTCCCAACATTTTGAGAACTACCTCCTTTGTTCCTCCACCTTCCTCATCCAATTTATCTGGTTCTTCTTTTCTTGCCTCTATCCTTTTGCTCTGATGGTCCTCTGTGCAAGGCTTTGTATGAGAAGGGAGTTCGTTCGCTTTGAGAGGGCCCCGAACACTCCAACACCATCAGATCTTTATTGCACTTAACCACGTACTGGGTGAGCAGAACCCTCTCCTTGTTTCAGCTGCTACACTCGGATTGACTTGCTGGGCCCTCCAGTGAACACCTACTCATGATTTTCTGATTTCCCCCATACTCAGCATCTTCAGGACCACGTCTTCTTTCCTTCTGTCTGTCAGCACTGATGTTCCTACCACACAGATCTTGTACTGTAGATGTTGTCCAGACCTGTTAGTATTTGGTGTTTGGGGGATCACCTCATTGCCTAGATTTGTTGTAGATATTGTCCCTGCTCTTAGCTTGCTGTTCCAGTTGCTCTATTTTATGGGGAGATTTGGGAAGATTCTAAAACCACCCAGCCATCCTTCATCCCTTTTTACCTCCTCTTGGTGCCAGTGTGATATCCCAGGGGAGTAGGGGAGGGGTCAGTTTGGATTGGTCGGAAGTTTAATTCAGTGCGATATTCCAACTCAGGGATGGGTTTTCTCACAGGCCTTGGAGCCATGACTGTGGCTTCATTTGTTGCTTTCTGGAAAGCAAATGGGGCAAGGAAGAGTGGACAAAGAGGAATGCCAAGGGACAGCAGCTGGCTTGGGCATAGACGTTAGAGCCTGCCAAAAGGTCAAAATACTGAGTTCAACCTCTGACACCTCTTCTCCCCTACGCTGGCCAGTTTCTCAAGGTGAGAAAGAAATCACACAGGAAGTAAAAGGAAAACAGTGCTAAAAACAAAAATTCTAGTGAACTGCCTGGGAATCCCCCAATATCAAACATCCCCAGATTTGCATTTGACTCCAGCTTTGTATTGTTGGGGGAAAACCACACAGCTTCTCTCCCAGCCGCACCCCCCCCCTCCCTCCACCCCCTCTCTCCCCTCCCCCACCTCTGCCTTCACTGCGTTTTCTTGTGCTTCCTGGGTGGTGCAGGGTTGTGATGTCTTGAATACCAAGAGTGAGGCTGAACATATGTGAACCTTTCCTAATCCTGCTAATCTGTCTTCAAAAAAAAAAAAACCTTTCTCCAAGTATAGGCAACATCCAGATTGTAAAAAGAGAGCAGAGCGAGCTTGAGCATTTTAATGACAAATAATCTTTGTCCGAGGGGGAGGGAGCGGCTCGCTCAGCTGGAGATGAGCTGATCAACTACAGCAGGTAGAAATCACTGCCGTATTACCTCATGTAATCTCCACCATTCAGGGGCAGCTGAGGGCTGAATGAAGGAAGAAATCAACTTTGCTTTTAAACCCGAGACTTTGCGCCCACGACGGCTATTAGGCGGTAATTAGTTGTGACACAGAATTACCAGCCTCACAATGGAAGAGGCAGCCCTACGAGGCCTTTGAAGCTGATTAGAGAAACTGAATGGATGCTCCTTGGCGATTGAAAAAAATCTGTTCGGATGCGAGCGTGAGGGAGGACGTCCCTCCTCTCTGTCCCTTGCTCTCTCCCTGCTCCCCAACATTGAGCCTCTGCGGAGAGTAGCTCTCTGCCGTTGGGCACACGTGTTTCCGGAAGCTCCCCTTGCTCAAGATGGACCCAGAGACCTTTTGGTTTCTGGATTTCACCAAACCGAAGGGAGGTGATTTGGTAGATTCCATTGACAGAGCAGATTCAGGGAGACTTGCCAGGGCTACAGACGGATCCAAACCAAACCAAAACAAAACGAGAAAAGGATGTGGGGCCAACTAAGGCAGCCCATCGTCACACGTGGCTCCGAGAGATAGAAGCTCACGGAAATCAGTATGGTCAAGAGGTTGGTACGTCCAGGGCTGGGGGAGTAAGACCCATCTCCTGGAGACCAACTTGGCAGGTATGTGGCTTGTTTGGCTGGAGCCTCTGGTTCTCTAGGCTCAAACCTAGAGGGGGAATGTTGTGGCTGCTGCCTCCCTCCCCACTGGGGTACCAGCTGACAGCAAAACATCATCCTCCTTGGAGGTGGGCGGGCCCAGGTGGTGGGGGTGTTGCCCAGTCAACTGCTCAAGGCTGCTTTTGCTGAGGTCTCTGCCCGGTGAGAATGAAGGCTCCTGGGGAAGGCGTTAGGGGTTGGGAGCCTACTCCCTGGGTCCCCTTTCCTGGAGAAGCCAGACTGGGCAGTGAGAATGAAGGCTCCTGGGGAAGGCATTAGGGGTTGGGAGCCTACTCCCTGGGTCCCTTTCCTGGAGAAGCCAGACTGGGAGACAAATTAAATAACCTCCGTAGGTTGTAACATTTCTCCTCTATGAAATAAAGCCACTATTTCAAGTAGCCGTGGAATCACCTTCGGTGTCGTTTACCCATGTCCCTGGCCACGTTCGTCACACTCTGTAGGCAGATACAGCCAGATGATAGCTAGGTGATATTGCAAATATATTCTCAATACAGTTCATACATATGTAGAGGGGATTGCTATAATTAATTTAATATATGTCTGTAAAATCAAGGAAACTCCTCTCCGTTCTGGCCTCCCTCACCCAGGCATGGACGAATGCAGTTTCTCCATTTGGTAATTGACTGGCCCTATGACCTGAGAAAGAACCACACCTCTGGGGGGCTCTATTTCCTTTTGTATAAAGCAGAGATGATGAGCCGGTCCACCTAAGTGCGTGATGATATCCTGGAGCCCTCAAAACCTGTTCGGGGGTACACTGAGACACCAGTTAGGATTCCCGTATTATGAGCCAGGCTGATTATTTCATAGCTTGCCAAAGGAAGGGACTTCCGTTTCTGCTTCAGCTTGAAATTGCGTTTCTACTAACCTTTCTTGGGTTGGGGACATTTCTGTGGCTTCTATTTTTCCCCAGTTTAGGTGGGAGTCATAGCATTGGTACTTTGGTTGGGTTTCTTGGATGATTCTCAGTTCAGCCTCATGTTACAACGTCTGCTGCTAAGTTTACACCTTGTCAGAAAGCGAATCGGTTCCAGAGCTTGGAGCCTGGCTTCCCAGTCAGAAAACGAAAGGACACGCACTTGGAGAACTCTGGAACCACATATCAGGGAATAATCAGCCCTGAGAGTCAGAAAACCCAAGTCCTGACTTCTTCGGCTGTTCTTTTCATTAGCTCTGAGCCTTTGCATTATTTATTGACAATTGTGTCACCAGTAAAATGGAGAATCATATAAAATATAGGTAAAAGCACTGTATAAAATCCAAAGTAGAATAAAATCATGTGAATTCAGCCCCAGGTGGGCATAGACACATTGCAAACATTTTGTAGCAGAAACGATTCCAAGTTGGGAAGTAGGTTATATGTATAAAAATGTGGACGGGTGGGTGCATTTGTAATGCCAGAAGACGAGGAAGTATAAACGCTTTGAGGGCTAGATATTGATCTTCTCATCTTTGTGGTACCTCATGCAGCACCTGGATGTTAGTATGTGCTTAATAAATATTTGTAGAAAGGAAGAAGGAGGGAGAGAGGCAGTGAAAGAGAGAACTGGAATAACTTTGATGCCCAATCTCTCGGGGCTTTAAATAAATAGCTCTTTTGTTTTGAAAGAATGTCTTAAAAAAATTCTATGGGAACAAAAGCCTTAAATGAATATCTAATTGGATAACATCATTCCAAATTAAAAACTCGCTTTGTCAAAAAACGTTATGTATTTTTTTAATTTTTTAATGTTTGTTTTTCTGAGGGAGAGAGAGAGCGCGCAAGTTGGGGAGGGGCAGAGACCGAGGGAGACACAGAATCTGAAGCAGGCTCCAGGCTCTGAGCTGTCAACACAGAGCCTGATTCAGGGCTCGAACTCACAAGCCGTGAGATCACGATCTGAGCCGAAGTCGGGCACTCAACCGACTGAGCCACCCAGCCACCCCAACATCCTGTATTTTTATAGTTGAGAATAGTTTACCTATACTGTCCGGTTTCGCTTCGTTTTAGTTGCAAAAACCGTCCTGGAAGTGTCCTACATTAAAAAAAAACAATTCGCATAGAAAACAAAAAGTAGAAGTTCCCTTTCTCCCACCACTTGATCCCAAACTCCTCCCTTTGGGAGAACTCTGTTAATGGTTTGATAGGCAAAATATCTTTTTATTGGCTTTATCATTCATTTATAGCCCATCTGATACCTGCTTCCAAAAAAAAAAAAAAGTTGAAAAGTTTATGAGGAGTATACCTAGTTAAAAGGGAAATAAAAAATGGAAAGTTGTGGATGGAGGGGGAAACATAATAATATAATCTAGGTGAATGGAATTACTGTGTGTTGTCATTTATACATTCATAGCGTTCATGCAGTGCATGTGCTGTGTGCTGGGCACTTGGATTATTGTGGTAAACAAAATAGAACTCTGGTAGGGGAGTCAAATGTCAAGCCACATGTAGGGACAGACTCTCCGAAACGCTATGGAAGAATGTTTCTAGATGGATTGATGCTATTCAAAGGCTTCCCGGGGAAAGAACATCCTAACTGAGCCCTGAAGGATGGGTGTCAGTCAGAGGAAAAGATGTGGAGAAGCCTTGGTAACTGGAGGCACAGAGAAAAAGGCCAGCGAGGCTGGAGGCCATGGAGCCAATGAACAAAGGGAGACCTAAGATTGGAGAGGAAGGGAGGGGGCACGCAGTGCATGGATTTGTGGGCCTTCACGTGGGTTGGATTGTGTTCCTGCCAAAAAAAAGGATACGTTGGAGTCTTAACCCCCAGCATCTCAGAGTGTGACCTTATTTGGACCCGGGGTGTTGACAAAGCTAATCAAGTTAAAATGAGGTCGTTAGGGTGGGCTCTGATCCAAAATGACTGGTGTCTTTATAAGCAGGGAGAATCTGGTCACAGGGAGGCATGTGTAGGGACGATGCCATGAGTAGAGACACAGGGAGAATATGGTCACCTACAAGCCAAGGAGAGAGGCATGAAACAGACACCCAACATGTGGCATTGTGTTATGTGGCCCCAGCGAACCAATGCCGCCATGCTAACGTGTTTGTGATTCATTCTAAGGGCAGTGAGACCCCTTTAAGAGTTGCAGCTGGGGAGTGGTAATGTCACAAAGGTCGTACTGGCAGCTGGTGAGGCAGAGACTGGCAAAGGCAAGGATCTTTTCTCTTGCCCCTAAGGCAAAAAGGAAAACAGTCATCATTTACAAAATTTTGAGGCGCTAAGGAAACTCACAAGTTTTTAAAGAAAAAAAATTTTTCCACTAGACTGAAATCTACAAGAAGTTTTCCCGTGGTGCCCTCATGTACGGATATAAGAAACAATGTCACCTCTACTTTTTTACCCAAACACGAAGCCATTCTTCACAGATCCCTGTTTGTTATACTCTTCCTTGGTCGAAAGCCTAGAGCCTGATGTGAAAGCATCCCTTCCTTGGGGTGTCTGGGGTATTGTGTGGGGTTGGAAGATGTTTCCTCTTCTTTGAGTACCCACATTCTGTTGTTGTTGTTGTTGTTGTGTCAGCTAGGTCGGTGGTTAACCAAATTTAAGGGTGTTTATATTTAAGTAATACTTCTTCAACCGTTCGTTTTGTTTTTCATTTACGTTTTATTTCCTTTATTGGTTCCCTCGGTTTTCTTATTTCTAGTCATCCACTTTCTTGTTTTTAGCCTTTTATTAAAAAAAAATTTCACACTTCTAGAAAAGTTGCAAAAACATACTTTTCCTTCTGTATACTTTCCTTCAGGGTCCCCAGTATGCACATTTGATCATCTTTGCTTAACCAGTCTTTTTCTTCCTCTCCCTTTAAATATATTCTGAACCCTTTGAGGGTCAGTTACATGAACTTTATCTTCACTTGTGTTATTGTGTTCGGAAGTTTCTTTGCTACTCAGGTATTATGTTTTTTTTTTAATGTTGTCATCTTTTGTGAAAGCTTTTTTGTATTCATAAGGTTGAGGGGAATATGTGTTTCCTGGTTCTCCCTTTTGGTTCTTTTTTATATGCATTAATTTTATCTTCTCTATGATTGCTAAAATTATCTGCCTAATTTTTATTTTCTTCCGGCAATGTTTCATCAACTATAGGTATATTACAGGCTATATTTTTTCTTATATCTATTCTGGTTTTCCTTTTATATATATCTTGCTATTCTGTTGTTCAGTACATGTAAATGAAATATTCTTACGCTTCCAATGGCGACTGTATCTTGATTTTTTACTTAGTGTTCTTGTTTTATGTGAAAAATACTTTATCTGACTCCGTTACAGCAATCGCTGCAGCACACGGTGTTTCCTATGGTGTCCTGAATCAGCAGCACCAAGTTGCAAATCCTGGGCAGTCAGAAAAATTTCAGAACATAGAGAAGGATGTGATTAGGTTTTCTGGAGGGGACATCTTCCGAATGGCACCCTGAAATGTAATTCTATCCTCTTCAGAGACACGTATTCTCCAGGCAGGGAGATAATAGCACCAAGAAAGTTGGTGGTAAAACCAGGATGTTCTGTTATTAGAACTCATGTACACAAATCACTTGGTGCAAAGGAGGCTTTTACTCCATGGCAGATGTGCTTGGTTCTCACAGCAACCCCACGAGGTGCACCTTATTATTACCTCTAATTTATATAGGAGGAGATTGAGGCTTAGATCAGACAATGAAAAAACTAGAGGATCCAGGATTCAAATTCATGTCGTTTGAACTCCTGTTCCACAACCTTGCCACTGCTCCATATGGCCTCCTGGTGTGGTGCCCTCTGTCCTTTTTAAAAAAGCCGTTCGGGGGCACCTGGGTGGCTCAGTAGGTTAAGCGTCTGACTTTGGCTCAGGTCATGATCTCACGATTTGTGAGTTTGAGCCCCATGTCAGGCTCTGTGTTGACAGCTCAGAACCTGGAGCCTACTTTGGATTCTGTGTCTCCCTGTCTTTCTCTACCCCTTCCCCACCCATACTCTGTCTCCCTCTGTGTCTCAAAAATGAATGTTTAAAAAAAAATTTTTTTTAAAGCAGTTCTTTTGCTGTGTTCTAGAACACAAATCGCTCTAACTGTGAGCAGAATCCAGAGGGACAGGGGCACAGCTGGCCCCCGAGAAGGACTCTCACTGGTTACCTGGAGACAGAAATGAAGCCCCCCAGTGCTCCTCAGCCTTTCATCCCCTTACTGGCTTTAGTATCTCTTATTAAGGAAATAAACCTGAGAATCCATGGCAAGAAGGAGAAAGAATTTGTAGACTTTTCCATTAACTCTCTACTCTCCCCCAATCTTACCTTCATTTCTGGTGACTTGGGGCCCCTTTGAAACTCCAGGTTCCTAACTTCTACTTCTGTCAGGATTGATTTAACTTGAAATCATTAATCTTGCTCTCATGTCCCCATTCACTTACCTGTTTTTAAAAGTGTTTTCCCTTTGCTCACCCAAGTCCTCTGGGGTGATTTTTGCTGTTGCGGAAAACAGTTAGTGATTTTTTTTCAATTCTTTGAAGACTTAGGTCTTAGCTCGGGTGGCCACAGACTGAGGGCTTAAACAACAGACATTTACACCTCAAAGTTATGGAGACTGGAAGTCCAAGAACAGGGTGCCGGCATGGATGGGCTTTGGTGAGAGCTCTCTTCTTGGCTTTCAGATGGTTACCTTCTCACCATGTCTTCACATGGCAGAGAGAGGCAGAAAGAGATAGCTCTCTGGTGTCTCTTCCTTTAAGGGCACTAATCCCATTGTGGGGACCCCATCCACCTGACGTGATCTAAACCTAATTGTCTCCCAAAAGCCCTATCTCCAAATATCATCCTTTTGGATGTTATAGCTTCAGCATATGAATTTGGTGGCGGGGGGTGGGGGGGGGGGACACAATTCAGTTCACAGAAACTTAAAATATTCTTCTTTTGCTTTAAAAAAGTTAATAGTCTACTTGGTCTGGATATTGTACCTGGGATAATAGATCAATTTCATGTAGTTTTGTCTATATTTGCTGAAAAGACACTCTCTCTTCTTTGCCTATCCCTCATGCTATCAATAAAACCCAAACCACACTAGGGAAAGAAACAGGTAACATTTTATCCCATTAAATAAAATCCAATATGAGAATACTTCAATGTCACAGTTTCAGGACCTAGGTAACTTGTTTGTTTGTTTGTTTGTTTGTCTTTAAGTAGGTTTGGCACATGGCACTCACTCAACCAACTTTTGTTGAATGTCTCCTAAATGCACAATTTATATGAAATATCCATAATAGGTAAATTCATAGAAACACAAAGGCAGCTGATTGCTGATTGCCAGGTGCTGGTGGAGGAAAGGAACAGGCAAGGGTTTCAGTTTGGAGTGATGGAAATGTTTTTGAATGAGGTAGACGTGGTGATTGCGTCACATTACGAATGTACTAATTGCCACTGAAACATTCATTTTAAAATGCTTACTATTATGTCATGTGAATTTCACTTCAATAAATAAATTAAAAAACGGACACAAAGAAAAAAACCTAAAGGGCATAGCCTCTCCGTAGGGTCAACCAGGAAACTACCCATATTCCTTCCAAATTCTTCTTTATAAACAACTTCTGAGCCTTTGGAGGAGGTGAGACTTCCCTTTTAGGAAAAGCGTGCATTGTGGGTTAAAATATGGACACCCCCTCCCACCTGAAAATGATGTGTTGAAGTCCCCCAGCACCTGCAAGTTGACCCTACTTGGGAATATGGTCTTTGTAGATGATTAAGTTAAGATGAAGTCATACTGAATTAGGGTGGACTTGAATCCAATATGGCTGGTGTCCTCATAATGGCAGGAGAGACAAACAAAGATGAAGGGGGAAGAATGCCACGTGCTGATGAAAGCAGAGTTTGGAGCTATATGGTTTCAAGCCAGGGAACACCAAAGATTGCCACCCATGATGGACTGAACGTTTGTGTGTCCCCCAAATTCATACACTGAAGCCCTCAACCTTGATGTGATATCTTTGGAGGTGGAGCCTTTGGGAGGTAATTAGGTTTAGGTGAGGTCATGAGGGTGGATCCCATACTGGGATTAGTGGCCTTATAAGAAGAGGAAGAGAGACTAGATAGAACACACTCTCTCTCTCTCTTTCTGTCTACCACATAAGGACACAGCAAGGAGGTCATCTGCAAATCAGGAAGAGAGCCCTCGTCAAGAACCAAATCACCTGGCACCTTGATCTTGGACTTCACAGCCTCCAGAACTATGAGAAGTAAATGTCTGTTGTTAAACCACCTACCAGTCTATGGCATTTTTTTTGTTTTTAGAGCAGCCTGAGCTGACTAAGACACTGGTAAACACCAGAATAGAAAAGAAACAAGGAAGGAATCTCCTCTCTGGGTTTGAGAGAGGGAGCATGGCCCTTCGGTCACATTGATCTCAGACTTCTGGTCTCTGGAACTGTGAGAAAAGAGATTTCTGTTGTTCTAAGCCACCCGGTTTGTAGTACTTTGTTATGGTAGCCCTAGAAAACAAATACAGTATGTATACTATTCCTAGTAACAGAAAGGATTTAAGATGATTTATAAGAATGCACTATATATAATACGAAAAAGTTAAAGGCGAGAGTGAACGGCAATCCCAGGAACAGAGCATTACAACCTCATGCTTCAAAGGCTCTTTGATTCTATTCCATTCCACATATACAGAGGTGACAGGGCGAGAAGACTCAAGAAGAGAAACCTAGAAAGACACAATGGATACCAAAATTAGGTTACATGTCCTTGGACCAGAAATGAGAGAAACCCAACCTGGAGGTGGGGGTGAGCGCCCAGGAGTGCTGGGCTCTGGGTTGAGATATAGGAAAGGCAGTTCCAAGTTTAACTCCCGTGGAGAAGAGGGACTCAAGGTGTCCCAGGTGTGGTGGGCGACCACTGGGCTGGGGCTCCTCCGGCTGTGAAGGAGACTGAGGAAGGCTGCCACAGCCGTCTGGGCTAGTGTTTTCGGTGAACTGTTCACCCAGGGAAGTGGGAGGAAGCAGAGGGAGCTCCCAGCCATGCCCCAGGTTCCATGTCCCCAGAGCCTCAGCTGCCATGCAGCCTCTGGCTCTGGTCCCGGGACCTGAGGCTCGAGGGTCCAGTGAGTGAGTGATGGTGGGGGCTGGGGGCTGAGCACAGAAGACAAGGAAGGGAACCCCCCACTGAAGATGACCCTGTGAACTAAAATTTCAGATGAAGAAATTGAATGCTAAGGAAAAGTAAAAAAAAAAAACAAACACAAAAAAACCCAAAATCATTATTTTAAGTCAACAACATGGAAAATAAACTCAAAGAAACATCACTCATAACAAAATCTGAACACGGCTTTCAAATAATATGATTTGGGATCTCCCGGAGACGAAAGATAAGAAATCAAGAAACGGGCAATGGCAGAGATCAGAAGTACAGGTGGCTATGGAGAAAAAAAAAAATTGTTTTAAATCCTTGGAACGAAAACTATGATTATCGAAGTACAAAACTCAGGAGATGGAATTGAACTCCACACTGGAAGCGACTGACGAGAAATGGTTTACCGCAGGGAAGAATTTACCCAGAAGGCTTCTTTGACAGGGAACTAGAATAAAAAATGTGAGAGCGGTTAAGCAACTTGCAAAATGGGTGGGGTGGCCCCAGCATATATCTCATAGGCGTTTCAGAAGGAGGTTGGTGAGAAATTCGGGGGAGGACGTTCCAAGTTACGGAGGGGACACAAACTCCCCGCTGGCAAGTTTAGGGTAGCTGCTGTGCCAAACGAATCAATCAATCCCTGTTTCGGCACAAAGTAATAAAACAGAGAGATTTTCAAAGCCAGTCTTACAAAATTATAGCAAGAAGACAAGTACCCACAAATCAGACTCAGGCCGAGAACAGATGTCACATCAGCAGAAGTGGACGTAGGAGGTGGCAGGGGTGCTTTCCAAGGTTCTGTCTGCTCCAGGAAGGTTCCATCCCGATCATACTACTTTGGAGGAGATAGCTGAAACCAAGGTTGTGTCAGGGCCACAGAGTCACCCGGTTTATGACAGTCACGGAGTTGCCAGTCGCTGCTCCACTGGCCTGAGAACCCTGGAGGCCTCCGTCTTCCAACAGGGGCCAGGGTGGGGCACAGGGTGAAGCTTCCGATGTTACTGGAAACGTGGCTCAGACAGACAACGTCAGTGATGAAGCTGGGGTGGAGGGGGGGGAGCTGGGCAGGGAGCGGGTGGGGAGTGAACGCTTGAGGTCCCGTGGGACCAATGAACTGGTCTTCCCGACCAAGGAGTTAGGATTTTAGTTCAGTCTGAGACCACGAATAATACGCTTTCTTCCTAGCGTAGCTTGAGTGCCTAGGTAACAATCAGCAGAGCCTTCCACAGATGGAAACCATTGCTGGGAAGACCGCATGGAGAGCTTTGTGGTGATGGTAATGAACTTCAGGTCTCAAGCCAGCTGACTTGGCTCAGAATCTTGACTCCGTCACTCATGAGCGATGTGACTTTGGCCAAGTTTCTTAATCTCTAAGAATTGGAATCCACTACTATCCAATCCACCTATTGGAATCCACTTACGGACTGATTAGTTACGTATCTGTTAAAAAAAAAAAAAAAAAAAGCTGGTGAGTTTCCCCATTCGTTAGGGTGACGAAGAGAGCTAAGTGTGGTGACGCGTATGGAGTGCTCTGCACAGAGACTGGTGCCTACCAAGCATGCTATAAATAGAAGTTGTTGGTGCTGTTTTGGTTTTTTTTTTAAAGGGGGGGTGGTGGTGTGGGCGGCTTTGTTAGGTTCCCACAACCAGCGGGGGGGGGGGGGGGGAGAGAACTAGGGTCTGAATGGTCTCCCAACACCATTTTTTTTTTTAAATTTTTTTTTTTCAACGTTTATTTATTTTTGGGACAGAGAGAGACAGAGCATGAACGGGGGAGGGGCAGAGAGAGAGGGAGACACAGAATCAGAAACAGGCTCCAGGCTCTGAGCCATCAGCCCAGAGCCTGACGCGGGGCTCGAACTCACAGACTGCGAGATCGTGACCTGGCTGAAGTCGGACGCTTAACCGACTGCGCCACCCAGGCGCCCCCCAACACCATTTTTTATCGCTGATTTTTCCCTCTGCGCGTCCTCCCCGCTTCTAGTTGCTTCTCTTTCCACTCCGATTTCTCTTTGCTCCCCTGTAACAAAAATTCCCAGTACTGAGAAGAGTCTCTGTGGTTAGCCACTTACACAGTTGTGCGAGTCGGAGTGACTAGCATCTCCTTTATCTGGGGTGGGGGAGGATTCCAGCCGGCATCTTATCTCGAACCTTGGGATGCATATACCGTATCGCCTCCGGAAGAGCTTCCGGCAACACTGAGCAAGTGTCTGGGGTGGATGGGGGGACCCTGTTCTTTCGCTTGAAGCCCCAGCATTCTTGCTGTATTAGTGCTGTATCGTCAGGGTCTAAAAAGTAGACCTTTTTTCGTTAACCCTGCTTGCTTGTCTCCCCCCCCCCCCTTCCCCCTCTTCCCCCACCTCTCTGTTTCTCTCTCTCTCTCCTCTCTCTCTCTTTCTCACACACACCTGTGATGGGTTTTTGTAGAGGAGAGACACAAAAAAGTCCATTTCAGTAATCCGTCTAGATACGCGGCGGGGAGGAGACCATGTAGGTGAATGACACAGCCCGTTCTATGACCTCACAGCTCTTTTAAATGACTTATTTTTCAATGGTTTCAAGCCTACAGGAAAGTTGCAAGAGCAGGACCAAGAACCCATGTTCTTGTATCTGCTTCATGAGATTCCTCGACTGTGAACATTCTACCTCGTTTATCCCGCCGATTGTGTTTT
Organism: Prionailurus bengalensis; assembly: GCF_016509475.1. Lineage (NCBI taxonomy): Eukaryota > Metazoa > Chordata > Mammalia > Carnivora > Felidae > Prionailurus > Prionailurus bengalensis. The sequence continues at coordinate 12,340,637 of NC_057350.1, forward strand.
TCTTGCTGTCCCTACAGACGCACGTGTGTGAGCGCGGGCACACACACATCATCATCAGGGTTTTTTCCGCGCCATTTGAAAGCAACCGCACACCCAACCCCCGTGAATAAATTCTCCCAGGGGTGTCTCCCCCCCATCGAGGACCCTTGTCTACACAACCACTGTATGCGTCTCCCAGTCAGGGAATCACCGTTGACGCACCCTATCCTCCAGTCCTCCTCTCCCGCTGATCTCTCTTCTTTCTTGCTGGTCCAAGATCCCATCCAGACACATGTATCGTATTTAGCTGTCGCCCCGTTAGTCTGTTTTGCTCTGTCTTCCCTTGTGTCTCATGTCTTTATCAGTTGGAAAGCATAAGCTTTTTTTCCCCCCCCCCAATATATGAAGTTTATGGTCACATTGGTTTCCATACAACACCCAGTGCTCATCCCAACAGGTGCCCTCCTCGATACCCATCACCCACCCTCCCCTCCCTCCCACCCCCCCATCCACCCTCAGTTTGTTCTCAGTTTTTTTTTTTTTAATTTTTTTTTTCAACGTTTATTTATTTTTGGGACAGAGAGAGACAGAGCATGAACGGGGGAGGGGCAGAGAGAGAGGGAGACACAGAATCGGAAACAGGCTCCAGGCTCCGAGCCATCAGCCCAGAGCCCGACCCGGGGCTCGAACTCCCGGACCGCGAGATCGTGACCTGGCTGAAGTCGGACGCCTAACCGACTGCGCCATCCAGGCGCCCCATGTTCTCAGTTTTTAAGAGTCTCTTGAAAGCATAAGCTTTTTATTCGGTGGGATAACCTTAGCCTGGGTCTGTCCAATGTTGCTTTGTGCCCAGACTCAGGATATTAATTCTTGGCAGGGAGACCCCAGGGATGATGCTGTGTGCCCCCGGGGGGTATCTCATCGGGAGGCCCATGGCGTCCACCCCCCACCCCTCTGGCGTGAACCCTAACTACCTGGCCAGACTGGTATCTGCCGGGTCTCTCCACTGTGAAGTCACCATTTTCCCTGCATGTATAATTAGTATCCTGTGGGGAGATAGTCTGAGATTCTATCTAGTTCCACCTTCTGCCCAATTAATTGCGGCTCTGATGATTGCCCTATGATGATGATCTATTTCCATCATCCCTTCCATATTTTGAAAAGCTTCGTTGTGACGTAATTCGCCGATCAGACCATCCATCCATGCAAGGTGTACAATTCAGCGTGCACTTTTTGTGTGTTCACAGAATGGTGTATCCGTGCCCTCAGTCAGTTCTAGAACATTTTCATCACCCTCAGAAGAAACCCCGTGTCTGGCACTTCCGGTATACCCCAACATCTGCAGCCCTTAGGCGCTGATTTACTTTCTGCCTCCATGCATTTGTCTGTTCCAGACATTCCGTATCACCGGAATCGTATAACGTGTGGTCTCTTGTGATTCGCTTCCTTCATTTGGTACAATGTTTTCAAAGTTCATCTCCGTTTTGTAGCTCGTTTATCAGTTCATAGATTAAAAAAAAAAAAAAACCAAAAAAAAAAACCCTCACTGGTGAGGCTGCAAAAACCAGTATGTAGACAAAACATGAAACGCCATGCTCCATGTCGGTTAAGTGCTAAATGAGGGACAGTCGTTGTCATTGTCCCTGCTCTTACCTGTCAGTGAAATGCAGAAAGAGGATGAGGGAAGGTGAAACCCAGGAGGGAGAGAGATCTGCAATGTGTGCACTTAAAATGTTCTCAGCTAGTAAGGCTGGTCTGGCCCCCGAGGGCTGAGACTCAGGATTTGAGTTTTCTGGAGCTCACGCTCTAGGCACCTTACCACGCGGAACCACACCAGGAAATGGGAAATAAGCCGGCAAAACTTTTAAAACCTTCCCGTTGTACAAAACACGAGCACTGAAATGCATGCCTGCTATTCAGAGGAAAGTGCTTTCATGCTTCATAATATTAAATTATCGTGTGTTGTTTTTTTTTCAAAAATTTTTTCTCCGTGAGTTCAAGCCCCGCGTCGGGCTCTGTGCTGACGGCTCAGAGCCTGGAGCCTGCTTCGGATTCTGTGTTTCCTCCTCTCTCTGCCCCTCCCCTGCTCATGCTCGGTCTCTCTCTGTCTCAAAAATAAGTAAAAGCATTAAAAAAAAAATTAAAAAAAATTTTTTTTAATGTTCACTTGTTTTTGAGAGAGAGAGAGAGAGAGTGTGAGCAGGGGAGGGACGGAGAGAGAGGGAGACACAGAATCCGAAGCAGTTTCCAGGCTCCGAGCCGTCAGCACAGAACCCGACGCGGGGCTCGAACCCACAAACTACGAGATCATGACCTGAGCTGCAGTCAGATGCTCAACCGGCTGAGCCACCCAGGCTCCCCTTAAATTATCATTTTAAAAACAACCAATAATTATTGTGCATTTACTATACTCCAGGCCTTGCCCTGAGCATTTGCTTGGTGTTACTCCGTGTACTCCTCTCGTCAGTGCCCCAGAGTGAGTGCTGTTTCCATTTCCGCCTTACAGATGAGGAAATCGAGGTGCAGAGAAGTGAAATAATTTGTCCAGGGGTCCCAAAGCCAGAGTTTTGACACTTAACTCAGGGACCTGTGGACAGACGTGGTTATCTGATTTCACAGGCCAGTAGAGAATGCAAAGCAGAATGAAGGCAAGGTGCTCCCAGCAAGCAGAAGGGCCACCTAAGGGGCACAGAGAAGCTCAAGCTATAAAGAGCAGACACGAAACTTCCCCATCACCATGGCCCCGGAGTGTGCAGGGGGTGTGGGGGGGGAGGTGGAGGAATGGCCCACAGCGGCGTTGTCCTAAGGGTTCGCGGAGCACTTGCACGCACGTTCTGTTTCACTTGACCCTGAGTCAAAAAAGAAAGTCCAATCCAATGTGGTCAAGGTTGTGCGGCGTCTGGGTGGCTCAGTCAATTAAGGGTCCGGCTCCGGTCGTGATCTCGCGGTCCGTGAGTTCGAGCCCCGCGACGGGCTCTGCGCTGACAGCTCGGAGCCTGGAGCCTGCTTCAGACCCTGTGTCTCCCTCTCTCTCTGCCCCTCCCCTACTCGAGTGCGCTGTCTCAAAAATAAATAAACAAATAAATTAGCATTGAAAAAAATTTAAAGACAACGTTATGTGCAACACCACGGAGGAAGAGAGATGCCCATTTTTGAAAACTTGCAAAAATATCTATCTATTACTTTGAAAGTTAACTGAGGTTGGGGCGCCTAGGTGGCGCAGTCGGTTAAGCGTCCGACTTCAGCCAGGTCACGATCTCGCGGTCAGTGAGTTCGAGCCCCGCATCAGGCTCTGGGCTGATGGCTCAGAGCCTGGAGCCTGTTTCCGATTCTGTGTCTCCCTCTCTCTCTGCCCCACCCCCGTTCATGCTCTGTCTCTCTCTGTCCCAAAAATAAATAAACGTTGAAAAAAAATTAAAAAAAAAAAAAAAAAAAAAAAAGAAAGTTAACTGAGGTCAATAGCATAACGAGCCAGGTTATAAAGTGCCTGATGCCGATAAGAAGGCATCATTCTGGGTTGATGGCTAAGCACTGATTTGAGGTTTCCGTGTTTTATATAAAACTCCCTTCTTCAGACCTCAAATCAAGGGTGATGAACTCATTTTTCATGAAAATCACTCTGCCCCTCCCTGTTCCCTTGCCTTGCCTTGCCTTGCCTTGCCTTCCCTTCCCTTCCCTTCCCTTCCTTTTTTCTCTTTCCTTCTCTCTTCTCTCACCTTCTCTCACCATCTCCCTCCCTCTCTCCTTTCCTTTCATCTCCATTTGGTGGACGCTAAGGCCGGGGCCTGGCAATTGGACGAGTGCAGAAAGAGGTGGCCATGAAGCCACACAGGATCTGAGCTAAGTGGCTCAGCAGCGGTGTGAGTGTCTCTCTCTTGCCTCTCCCGGAAGGCAAACCATGGAACCTCCTGGGGGCTCCAGCCCATGGGCTCAGACTCCCGATTCCCCACAGCCGTTCCTAGCTCTGAAGGGGAGGGACCCTCCAGCACCCAGTCCCTCAGGGGACCTGCTCACCCTCACAGTCCAGCCATAATTTATCGGAGGGGTCCCGGAGCATAGCGGGCGCCGTTTTTGTCTTAATGGTAATTTACAACCGGGCCTGCCCTCGTGGTCACCTTCCCCTCTGCTCAAGTAGGTGAACACAATGTCTCCGCCTTGGTCGCCGCAGAAAGGGGGCTTTCTCCGAGGGTGCCATGAATTGGCCGCGGCTGTGCCCCCGACAGCCGGGCAGGGGGCGATTAGCCGGCCCAGATGAGAGCCATTAGCCAAATGGAGTGTGCCATCTTCACAGCACAAATATTTTCCCCGACCATAATACCCTCTTAAGGAGATCTCAAGTGGCCTGGCCTTGTCACCAGCTCTTCTAGGCACACCACCGACCGTTTTTACTGCTGCTGGCGTTTGCAGGGAGGAGAGGACAAGAGGAAGGCAGGGCCTAAGAGCATCCCCAGAGATCTTGGCCCTTGTGGCCTATTGTACTTTCTCTCGAGGACAAAGGACCCCCAAGCCTTTCTCCAGTGAGTCGCTTAAGCTTCGTCAATAAATCAGAGCCCAGCTATAGCTACTCGGACGCGGCCGAGAAATCCTGAGAGCCCCGGCGATGGATTTCCTTTCTGGGATATGTAGGATAGGAGAGAGTTTTAGCCTGATGCATTTTGTTTGAATTCTCCCTCCACCCCTTTTCTTTGTGGGCTTTTCTCTTTTCTGTCCGGCTCCGTGTGGAACAGAAGATGCGTTTGTAGGCCTGAATCCGGGGGATTGTTTCCATCATCAGACCATTCACGCCTGCCCCTCCCCTGTTGTAAAACACCAGCCCGGCCGAGGAACAGCGGCCCCATTGTGCGGTGCCCCATACCACCCAGATTTCACCTCAGCCTGTACCGAGCCCCTTTTTTGTTCCCAGTCAAAAGAGAGCATTTGCTCGGGGGAGGGGAGGGGGGTTCCTGTTGCTTCTACTAACATGGAGGTTAAAGGGAAGATTGATGGGAGAAAGTTCACCTAGAAAACCAAGATGAATTTCTGGCCGGCCAAGGCCAGTTGTGTCATTGTTCTGGGGCCATGTTTTTTGTTAATTATCTCTCACTCTCTCCTTTTATCGAGGAGAAAAGTAGCAAAGCAGGGAGAAAGGAACAGGATATAGGGGTCAGGGGTCCCACTGGGCCACCTAGGAATTCCATTGGAACGGCTAGAGGGTGGGTAAGGCCGAGGGTGAGTCTTGCGTAGCTTGGGGGTGGAGAAGACTGTTGGCCATCCAAATCATAACGACTCTGATGCTGTTGTTGATGTAGAAAACTTCCCACCACCCGCCCCTTACTCCAGCCCCTGCACCCATCTTCCAATTCCTAGAGTCTTTATCTTTTTTCCAATCCCCTGCTCACTGCCCCCAACTAACTCTCTCTCTCTCTCTCTCTCTCTCACACACACACACACACACACTTTTCCTTTTTAATTTTAAGCCCCATGCCCTGTAAGGGGGATTTCAGAAAGGAGGGGAAACACACACACACACACACACACACACACGGAGAGAAAGACTCAGAAAGTTGGTCCAAACAAGAACATGTTGTCAAGGAAATAAACCTTGGTGAGGGTAGGCATGGAACCACAGCTGCTGAATTTGGCCGGCCTCAGACGCTGGTGGTAATGACAATGATTCTCAGTGGCACTGCCCCAGCTCCAAACATAAATAGGGCTCAGTCTGAAAGGGGAGGAAATGAAACAAAACATATCCTTGGGTACCACTGGCAAAGAAATAACATCAATTTCAGTTTGGGGGGAAAAAAAAAGCCAAAGAATCTCCCTGTTTCCCCACATTAGCAAAGGCAAATTCATAACTGGCCAACAAAGTACCTTTGAAATGCAGCTGCACTCCACGAACACACTGCCTTTTTCCACCCAGAGAGACAACCCTGTCTTGCCCAGAAAGAAAGGGGAAAGAAAAAAAAAAAAAGCACACGCTATTGAAAACCCACCAGAGAGGGTGAAGGAAGAGGGGAGGGGAGGCGCTGGAGGCGGGAGGCAGGGGAAATGCGGGAGTCTTGGCAGATACAAACGATAAGCTTTACCTCGTATAATGCAACCTTCTTTGCCTTTCCAAGAGGAGGCCTGTGATGAATGGGCGCACAGATCCTCCGGAGAGGGGCCGCACACAGGCAGCTGTTGGCCAAAGGCAGCCATGCGGCCAGGAAGGAAGGCCGCTGGGCAGGCCCCGGTTCCCAGGTACCGGGCTGTCGGATCCCAGCGCCTCCAAGGACCCAGCAGCTGCTGCCCCCTGGGAACAGGGGTTCTGGGACCGGCTCCCGCCAGGAGGCCTGGGGCCTGAGCCAGGACCCCGGCGGCCCCGGGGGTGAGTCTGTATGAGAGCATTTTGGGATGAAGTACAAAGGTGGAATTCTGCTGTGCACCCTACCCCCCCAACCCCCCCAACCCCCCCCCCCCCCCCAGGATGAGCCATGACTGCAGGCTTGGCTAATCCAGCTTCCAGAGATCAGAAAAGGACTGTAAACATAGGAATACGAAATCAGACGTGACTAAGATTATTTGCGTCGCCTGGGAAATCACAGCAAACTACAAAAGTTAAAGGCTGATAAATACCATAAACATCGCACGATCCAGAAACAGACTATGATCTCTCTGTCTGTATAGATACGTATATATTTATTTTTTTAAAAAATTAACTGCTGGACACAACTCTGTGATACTTCTGCACAGACTGCTTCTCACCTTACCCATTTCAACCCTTGTCTTTCCTCCACCAACCACCCGGTGCTGGGGCCGGGCACCAACGCATGTGTCTGTATCGTCTTATGATTTCTCGTCTTTTTTTTTTTTTTTTAAGTTTATTTATTTATTTACAGAGAGACAGACAGAGACAGAGAGAGAGAGAATCCCAAGCAGGCTCCGCGGGGCTCAATCTCACAAACCGTGAGATCGTGACCTGAGCTGAAACCAAGAGTCGGATGCTGTCCCGCCCGACTGAGCCACCCAGGCGCCCCTGGCCTTCTGATTTCTGACCTGCAAGTCTTGTGACCTCTTGTCACCCTGCCGGAAGCCCCACCGGGTGTGCAGCAAGGGTATTCCTGGACTCCACTTTTTCACCCAGGCGACTAGCAGCAGCATCACTGAGAAGAAAAGCTGGTAGAAACAAGATAAAAGGGCCGGCCAGATGTCCGAGGCTGGAGACTCCAGCCTTTTGGCTTCTGTAATCTTGCTTGCCTGCTGTGGCCACAAAACGCCCGGAGAGCACCGCTGATAAGGGCCCCCATTCCACCTTTTCCTTTTGCCTCTCAGCCCCCTACCCTCCCAGCCATAAAAGGAGGCTGATGCCAAGGTTCGGGCCTCAGCCTTTGGAGGCGACTCCGCTGGGCCGGCACCGGTGCGTAACAAACAGCCTTTTCGGATTCCCCGAGCCGGTGGGGCTTGTCTCTTCGGGGGCGCCGAGTCTTTGCTGCACCATCACGACAGAGACGTGACTGCAAAGCACACAGGTAAATCCCACTAGACTACACCTAACCCCCACCCCCATGAAACCGCCCCCGAGCTGCATCCCCAAAACGCTCACGGCCACTCCAGCACCCACAGACACGGGGAGCGGTCGGCGTGGACAGAGACGGTGTTCTTGATCGACTGGTTGAAACATCTAACGTGCACGTGCAAACGCATGACCACGTGAACGAGCTGGTAGGACCCTTCCCAAGCCTTGGAAAGGACCGTGCCGGTGAGGGTCCCGTACGCTCAAGTTTGATTAGCTTCTGCCTAGAGCGGCCTCTGCCCCAGTGGGTTACTCGGTCAATGACAGTACCTACAGAACTGGGTTTGTGCGCACGGTACACCTCCTCCGTGAAGCCTTCCCTGATAGGCACAGAGAGAAACCCCTGAATCACACTAGGATACTTTCACCTTCGACACCGCTCATCCTTACTGGGATCCCAGGGACCGTCACTTGCTACAAAACACGGACCGTGTCTTGTGCCCACACGAGCACCCGAGGCAGCAACCACAGCATGTGGGTCTCAATAGATGCGTGCTGAGACAGTAAGAGAACAAATGAATGACACCAGGGGAAACCCCGAGGTTAGCTGGCTTACCCGGAGAGGGTTGGCCCGTCCCCACCCTGCTTCGGGGTGCCGCGTGAAAGGGACTTGGAATAAGGAGTCACTACCAGACACGGACAAGCTGCTGTGGCCAGAGAACCATGGCATTTCTCAAGGTCAAGAAAAAAAATTCCCCTGCCCGTCCACACGGTGCCTGAGAAGCACTGGGTAGACAGAGATGTATTTTGATGAGCGTGTTATCTGTTCGTTCCTGTGCAAAGGTCTGGGAATTACACGGCGAATGAAGGAAGACGTTTGGGCCAAGCATTTTGTAGAAGCTCATACGGTCCACACAACAACCCGATTGAGGCAGGCTCACTACGGATGAGGAAACAAAGGTCTCGGAAAAGCGAGGTGGCTGGCCCCATGTCCCATAGCTTGGAGGAGACCGGACTTGGTGTGCGAACCCAGATTTGCCTGAATACACTAATAAACTCACTGCCCAGCTGGGAAGACGGCGCAGAAACGAATTAGTATACGGTGGGGGTGAGCCCTCAGCAGATGTGTGCATGTGCTGTCTGGGGATAGAGGAAGGCTTATGTGCGTCTACTAGGGAGGGTGGGAAGAGTGGATTTGGGGGCGTGGGGTGGGCACTTCTCCTCTCCTTCAGCCTCCTCCTTACCCAGGGCCATAGCTTCAGGGCTGGATGACTTTCCAGCCGATTGTACGCGTCAGATTCACGTGTATTCCAACACAGTTTGGAAAAGAAGCACTTGGAAACTTAGCCTTGCCTGCCAACGTGGTGATCTCTCTATAGGCCAGGCTGCTTCGGCATTCATTTTTCCTGGGTTTTATTATTCAAGGTAACAGGAGATGGGAGAGGGCTGGGAATGAAAAAGTTTTGTGGGGAGAGAGAGGAAGAGAGAGAGAGAGAGAGATGGGGAGGGCTGGGGAGGGGGGAAATGGAAATCATCTGGCTGCCATGTTCTGAATTGGCCACTGACACTGATGGATCTTCTCCTTGGAGTTGAACAAGCTATTTACCAGCCCACAGGCCCTCGCTCACACAATTCCTCACTCTAAATGAAGGGTCCACTCTAGCAAATTACCATGCCTTTCTCTAGTTCATCCTTCTTGGTACTTGACCTTCCCACTCTTCCCCTAACTCAGCCCTGGTGTGCCTGGAAAGACACAACTCCCAAGCAGAGAGCTAGAGGACACCAGCTGGATCCCAACGTGTCCCCACCTGGGGGTCGCCATCAATGGCATCGCCCAGCAGCGTGCAAGACCGTGGCCATCCATAGCCGTGTGGCAGTCGGCAGTGTGCTGGTCCAGTCACGAGAGTTCATGCTGATCCATTCGCCCTCACGTCTGCTGGGGAGTCCAAATGCTCTCCTCCCTCCCCCCCGCCCCCCCCCCGCCCTCCGCCCTCTGCCCTTCCGACGACTCCAGTCCCCATTCTGGCTCTTCTCTTCCTCCGGAGTGGCAGTGATGGGAGCTGGGAGGTGCGACTGGATGTAACTGACTAATGTTAGATGTGCTCACACTTCCGCTTCCTGGTTTCTACTTTTCCACGATCCAGGTGAGTGGAGCCTTAAAATGTTGAATCAGCATGTTCTTGCCTCTCGTGCCCTCCCAGCTGCAAAACGCCACGTTTCTCTCATGTGGTGGAGCTGAGGAGAGACGGGATGCCCGCCCAGCTGAAGCAGAATTATTCCCCCAGATAACAAGGCGTATGCTTCCCACGAGGCTGGTGCATTTAGACCCTCCAACGCAGGCAGTAAGTACATGGTCACATTCGAGTCAATCAAGGACTTTTGGAAAATGTTTTTATTTATCGGGGCGCCTGGGTGCCTCAGTCGGTTGAGTGTCCGACTCAGCATTTAATCCCAGCTTGGGTCATGATCTCACGGTTCCTGGTTTCCAGCCTCGCATCGGGCTCTGTGCTGACAGCTCAGAGCCTGGAGCCTGCTTCAGATTCCGTCTCCCTCTCTCGCTCTGCCCCTCTCCCACTCATGTTCTCTCTCTCTCTGTCACTCAAGAATAAATAAACATTAAAAAAAAAAAAAGAAGTGGGCTCCATACTGACAGCAGAGAGCCCGACATGGGGCTCACACTCACGAACCGTGAGATCATGACCTGAGCAGAAGTCGGACGCTTAACAGACTGAGCCACCCAGGCGCCCCTCAGTCGTGGATTTTAATAGTACGCTTACTCTGTAAGAGCCACCGTGTCACAGAAATCCTAAGGCATATTTTTAAGCAGGAACGAGATTCAGCTGGGTTGGTCACCAAGAATTCCGGGCTAGCTGGGGATTTTTCTTTTAACCATGCGAAAGTGCCCTGACACGGACAAGCCGCTCGTTTCTGTTTGCACAGTGTTTCCATAAAACGGAGCCAGGCCTCACGCAGAATTTAGAAAGGAGGAGAGACTCTTGCCCCTGTTATTCCGTTTTCACTCCTCATCTCTCTTTTCTCTCCCTATTCAAGATAGCTTGAGACACAGGAAAGGCAGAAAACCACGGTGGAATAATTGGAAGTCTTCGCAGGAGGTCACACGGAGTCACAGCTCTGCTGCTCGACCTCAGGGCTTTAGGCATCGATAAACTCAGTGAGTGTTCGTTGCCCTCAGTCCTACTCGGAAGCAAAGTGTAGAGCTTTGTGAGTGGGTGAACGTGTTTATGAAACGAAAACTGAGTTATCTGCCTCCGGTGTGCCGATGGGACTCTAACTATCTCAGGACCGATTTCTTTGTTGTTGTCAGTATTGAAGCTTAGCCGGGCCCACAGATATTCAATATACAAAGGCATTCGGCACAACTAAGCATTTGATTCAGCCTGTGTTTTCTGGGTTCTTCTCCTTTCTGTCGAGTCCTAAGGATTATTAAGCAATCAGCGACATACATGGCTGCTTATGACAGTACTCCCCTGGGTATGTTATTTAATCTCAGTCAATTGAGATGGAAGAAATAAAAAAAAAAATACAGGGAAATCCTATAACTCAACGCTGATGAGACCCCCAGCGGGGGGGGGGGGGAGGTGGGGAGGAGATATTTCATTCTTTGAAAACTGGTACAATGCCTTTTGAGGGCATTTGACAATCAATGCAGGTCAAAGGTCATAAAAATGCTTGTACTCTTTGACCCCGTAATCTCATTCTTTGGAATTTATTTCAAGGAAGTAATTTAAAAAAAAAAGAAAAAGAAAAAGAAATGGTGTATGTATTGATATATTTAGAGCAGTGTCATTTATGGTGGTGAAAAGCTGCAAATAACCTGAAGGTTTAGCGACCGCAGCTGACGAACTAATGAAATGTCGGTATAACGGGACATTACCTATTTCCGAAAGGGGACGAGTCATTAGGAACATGGAAAAGAATGCAATGTCATCTCCACGGAATTGTCACCATGGTGTCAGGACGTTGCAAATGTACATAGAAATCTAGTGGGAACGTGGTGAAATCAGGGGAGCAGAAATGGGGGCAAAATTTGTTTACATTGACAATGGCCATCTTTTATGTTTTAACTTTGGCTGACAAATGATAGCTTTGAACATTTTTTTTTTGATGTTTATTTATTTTCGAGAGAATGTGTGAGGGGCAGAGAGAGACACACACAGAATCCAAAGCAGGCTCCCCGCTCCGAGCTGGCAGCACAGAGCCCGACGCGGCGCTCGAACCCACAAACTGCGAGATCGGGACCAGAGCTAAGCCAGACGCTTAACCCACCGAGCCACCGAGGCGCCCCAACAGGTGATGACTTTAATTTGGAAGGCAGCTACTATGGCTCTATGCCAGTATTAAGATTTTTCTATTACCTTGTTCACTCATCTATCTGTTGAATGTCATCTTTATACTTTGTTATATTACTTGGGTTACTAACTTTAAGTGAAATAATTCTAATTCACTCATTGAAGTGAAGTGAACAGACTCCAATCAGAACAAAGTAAGGGTGAAAGTATGTACAAAAATCGCTCCTCTTGATACGGAAGGGCCATAAACTCAGGTCAAGTGAGTGAAAAACCACCCGCCACCAGTCCTGCTTCTAAACCCAGACAGTGACGATCCTGACACGTAGGACTTCTCAGACTGGCTCACGTGACCCAGGAGAGGGGCTGTTATTCCCAAATAAGCTTTCTCGGAGAGCAAGAAGAGCCAGCCGTCAAATTTAAAACAAACACAAACCACCGGGATACTTCTTCTCTCCATGCCTTCCTCCGCACGTCGGATGGGGAGTGCGTTCGGTCCGCGTGCACATGGCACCTCCTGCTCTCAAAATTAATATGGGACTCGCTCACAGAGGACAGTGCCGGGCCTTGTATGCGGCAGGGCGGGACACTGAACAGCTTTATATCACGGACAATACCGGGGCTGTGTCGAGAAAGAAAAGGCGTCGCATGTTGGTGGGATGCTGCCTCTGCCCCCAAAACTGATTGGCCACCTTTATCCTTTGGGTCGGTGCAAGGAACCGTTTGGCTCCCAGACTCGAGGTCTGTTCTCGAGGCTTCTTCATCAATCACGCATTCTGTTTGGCCCACACTGGCCGATTGGATCCAGCCCACCAGCTGCTGTGGCGATGGCTGTGTGGGTGCCCGCAAAGTGGGGGGCACAGATGTGCTCGTGGTGGGGGCGGGGCAAGATGCTCCTGGGAGCCTCTGCCGACAGTGTGCTTTCCAACTCGCCCGACCGCAGAAAAAGAACTTCCCCAAATTTGCTCCGATAAGTAGCAAAGCAGGGCTATTTACACAGACTTTGCGGGGAACCCAGAATAATGCCTGATGAACTGGCATAATAAAGCAAAAGAAGTTTCGTGTTAATGACATTTCCAAATGACTAATTCGCTTCTTTCCTATGGGGCCAAAATTTGCTTTGAAGCGAACAGTTGTAAGCAAAAACTACTTTTCAAAGTTTGCACATGTCTCTGCCTCCTAAACAGAGTTTTATAAACACAGATTGAACTTTTCTTGATGTTTTTCACTAGAATTCTAAACTTACTTGTTCATGTGTGAATAGCCGAATTTTTGTTTTATGAAAGCATTCTTTTTTTTTTTTTTTTTTTTTTTCTATTTAATGCTGCCCTCTCTCATTATCAACTATCTCTTCTGGGCTGTCCCCTTTATATTTTCAGAAGAAAAGCTGTGTCTTTTATTTACTCAAAAGCAGCAAAGTTTATTGAATCCACAAGTCAAAGACTCGGATATAATGTAAGCTCTTAACCATAGATAGAACATGCAGAAGTCGAATATGACCTTGAACTCCCCGGGATGGATTGGCTGGGAGGTCATAGCGGGACCCCCTGCTTGAAGGCCAGGAGAACCCGTTACAGGTTAGCTCAGCCAGCCGACAACACTTGTTCAATGCTACCGCCTGGCCCACCTTCTGGAATGCACGTTTTATTTCTGAGCAGAGACATGTCTACCTGATACGTGGTAAAGCTGGTCTGGGCACAAGGAAAAGGCAGATATCAGAGAGTGAGACCACGAAGAGGTTTTAGCAAGATGATGACGTATATAGGATTTAGGCAGTGCCACCTTGTGTGCAAATATCCATTAATTTTTTCTGGGTTGGGTCCTTCCTCTACTTCCTTCTCCACCTTGTCATCAGATTCTACCTGGGTACCCCTTGTGAATAAGGATATGATCACATAAACAGACCTGCAGGAATCAATTCTGAGGCTAAACAGAAGAGACTAATGTCCTCCTTTTATAGGCAGGAGAGAAGGATAACTCTGAAAGACCTTGAGAAAGAGAATTATGTAGTCACCAAAGAGAAACAAGAACGAGGGAGAGAGAGGGAAAAAGCATCTTTCCCATTTTCCTTCCATGTGGATCTCGGACGAGGAGATTCCCGGGCCTGGCACCAGCGGCCACCAGTTGAATATTCACTGGCAAAACTGGGTCCTGACTTTCCCAGTTTGGCTTAATTTCCCTCGTCCCTGATTTCTAATTCTAATCCATTGAACCTACGCTTATTTTTAAAAGGAAACCACCAAAGGGGAAAATATATTTAGGGAGTGGAATTCCCCAACCGCCATGTTTTTTGAGCCGCAGATTTACCTGCTTTACAATTAAATCTTCAGGGCACATCTGGGGACATCAGTATCTGTGACTGCCGAAGAGAGGCAGCGATCTCAGATTTTTGAACACTGTTCATTTCGTTACTTAGACCCCCCTCTTTCTCTCCTGCAGTTATATGCTGTTCCTAAATCACGTGAAACACGGCTATGGGTCTGGGGAGAGCGCTGTCAGGCTATGATAGGAAACGGGGTCCCACTTCTGGCCAGGGCTTGGTGTCCAGTTGTCAGACAGCTGGTGGAGCAAAGCGGGAGGTGTGCCGACCTTGTCCTGGGATGCTGGGTCTCCGGGGGTGGGGAGGCGAGTGGCTGTGACGCCCCAGAGCCCTCCACAAACTCCAAGGTCCTCTATGGACGTCTTCTTGGCATTTCGCTGAGGATAAACTATTGCTTTGGAGGACCAAAAGCACTGCTGTGAATAGTCAAGCAGAAATAAGAACTTTGCCTAGGCTCAAAGGATTTAATAATCACGAACGGAAAAATCGTAAGTCTACGCTGGAAAGCCCGGCAGATAGTGATCAAGGTAGATAGACGAGGTGAACTGAGGAGGACGTGTCAATCAACTCGAGCTTTCCCTCCCTACGAGGCACGATTCCAATCTAATCCTGAGAACACATCAGATCAACCCAAACCGAGGCATGCTGCGGACTGAATGTTTGTGTCTCCCCACCACCCGGTTCATATGCGGCAGCTCTAATTCCCGACGTGATGGTGTTAGGAGGTGGGACTTTGGGCAGGTAAGTTGGTCCACCCGGAGGTGGAGCTCTCAGAAATGGGATAGTGCCCTCATAGGAGAAAGGGGAGAGAGATGATCTCTCCACATGTAAGAATACAGCAAGGTGGTGTCTGTAGAAAGCACAGACAGTAGCAGCTAGAGGGTCCTGGCCAACAAATTCTAGCTTCCAGAACCGGGAGAAATAAGTTTGTTGTTTAAGCCACTCAGTCTGTGGGACTCTGTTACAGCAGCCCAAGCTAAGACAGGGGGCATTCTACCAAATAACTGACTAGAATTCTTCAAAAGTGTCAAGGTCATGAAATCAAGGAAAGAATGGGGAACTGTTATGGGTTGGAGGAGGCTAACAAGACCCGAGGACTGAATGCAATGTCGTCACGATGGGGTTTTGTGGCGATGGTGGGGTTCAGAGCTGACGGGCGAGAGAGAATCCTTGAAGACGCCTTTGGTGCAGAGAAGGGATTTGATTAAAGCACGGGGACAGAACCCAAGGACAGAAAGAGCTGCCCTCGGGTCGTGACGGGTAGCTGATTATCTACCCTCAGGTTGGGAGGGGGTCAGGGGTAGAGTAAGTCTCTAAGGAATTTTGGAAGCAAGCCCAGGACCTCGAGGGCCTGGCTGTTGTTAGGAAAACGCCATTTATTACCGTTTAGTAAAAAACCTCAGTCATACGACCCTTCAGATGTGTATCAGGGGGGCCATAAGCTTGGAGTATGATTGCCAGCATATATCTTGGGGGAGCTGAGATAAAAGAAGTTTCCAAAGGAAGTTTTATATGTTGAAGTAGACTTAACAGGATCCTGGGGGGTCAGGATAATGTGAAGCCAAAATTCTCTTTTGCCCCCAGCAAAGTGTCATCCTCGAGGCAGCTGAGCTCCTAGAGGGGGGTCACTCTGCCTGTTTCAAGGACTTGTCGCTGGGCTGTATAGGCAGTAAGGGAATTTAATTTTTCATCTGCCTTAGTTTCCCCACATCACCGTGGCAAGCACTTAAACCCCTTTCCTTTGTTCTTGGGGAGCCAGGAGTGTCACACAGATCCCTCCTGGTGGGGGACGGTGGAGCTGTCAGCCTGTACTGTGCCCTCAGCTTGCCCCACGCTCCCTCATCAGTCATATCGTGGATTGGACCCTGGAACCGAAAAAGGACATTTGTGGAACACCGACGACGTGTGGATCAGTTCCGCTCTTTGGCGAAGAGTATCCGGCCGCGGTCACTTTCTCCATTTTGATAAATGCCCCGTGCTCACGTAAGATGTTACCAAAGGGGAAACTGAGTAAAGGTGCACAGGAGAGCTCTGGGCTATTTTTGCAACCCTTGCGTAAGTATAAAATTATTAAAGATAAAAAGAGCACTGCTGTGATTCGAAATGGCCACTGGAAATGTCTATCAGCATTTCGGGGAGCAAGTAAACAAAACTACCCTGAGCTTCTAAGAAAGAAAATTGCTTCTTTTCAGAAGGGGCTGCCAAGAAGCCTTAACGAATATGAGGCAGGCTTAGCGCCCTCGATGTGGGAAAGAAACCAATAAATTATCCAGGCTGCTAAGGAGATTATCAATGGTTTTTGCTCCTCGATCCTGTTTACATCTCCCCGCTCATTAGAAGTAATGAGGATGTGCAGGTTGAGACTCCGTCAGTTTTAATTCACTGTTCCCGTTTTGTTTACCGTCCTGTAAAACTTCCAATTCAATAGCAAGAACCAAATTGAAGTAATCAAATCAAGCTACTGTTATTATGTAAAGCTATTTTCTTGGACCCCTGCTTTGAGTAAATGATTCCTATTAACATGCAGATTTGCTGGGGATTACCAGAAAGTCTCTCAAAATAACCATCAGAAGACCCCTTTCTAAAGAATACTTTTCTTTCTGATTTGGACCAGGATTCAGTCCATAAATCAGTTCCTTCTTCTACCGGGGGACAATCCGGGACAACTCCGTGACCAGGATGGGAAAGTGAGGACTCCTCATTTAGAGCTGAGCAAAACTGAAAATCCAGACTCCAGCTTCCCCGTGTGTTCTGCTGATTGTAAATTCTGTCACAGCTCAGTCAGAGGAAGGAAATGCAGGGGTGACAGTGTGTGTGTGTGTGTGTGTGTGTGCGTGCGTGTGTGTGCAGAGAAGACAGGAGGAAGGTGTGAAGTCTCTGTTGCATTTTGACTTGGCTGCACTAGGTAGAGAATTTCGCCTGACGGAGGGAGAGGCAGCACAGTAGAGCAGGAGAGGAGAAAGGGCTGCACGGTCAGACTGCAGTTTGCAGTGTCTCCACCACGGTGGCTTCCCAGGAATGAGTTACTTGAACTCTGGGAGCCTTGGTCATCTCAGCTGTGAAACAAGGACATCAGTTATAAGTACCTCTTAGGGCTGTTGTCAAAAATGTAATGAGCAAATCCATATAAGGGCTTAACTCATGACAGGGCGACTATAGCAAACTAAGAATATTCCTATCTGATTTAAAGAGTAAAAATAGAGGGGCGCCTGGATGGCTCAGTCGGTTAAGCATCTGACTCTTGGTTTCGGCTCGGGTCACGATCTCCCAGTTCGCGGGTTCGAGTCCCGCATCGGGCTCCGAGCTGACAGTGCGGAGTCTGCTTGGGATGCTCTGTCTCGCCCTTTCTCTGCCCCTCCCCTGCTTGCTCTCTATCCCTCTCTCTCTCTCTCTCTTAAAATAAACGTTTTTTAAAAATGAAAGTAAGAGTACAAATACATACACACATATGCTACTTCTGTATATACGCATACATATAGTCTCTCCTTATTTGTAATAGGAAAAATTAGAAGCCATGTCAATGCTGAAGGGAAAGAGAATTTGCCACCCCAAAATATGACTGTTGGAGCCGAGGACAAGCCACGCCAACATATGCCGCTTTGGTACACTGATTACTGTGAGCTGAGGGCTCTGGAAAACAACAGGTGCAGGGAAGTCTCTCTGATCTCCTTCGTCTGCCTGAACACATCTCCTCCAGAAGGAACTCGGTCGTCATCCAGCCCCTCCCCAGCGTGTCTTCGGCAGGGCATATGGACTCTCGTCACAGGAGACGAGACGAGAAGGCGGCACGGCACCCGGACTCACTCTGTCCCAAACCGTCAGACCCCCACCATGCCTTCTGAGGGCCCCTTCTGCTTTCCGAAAACCACCTGCTGTCCCCCAAGAGTCCTACCTCCCCTCTCCTTCCCCTCTTAAGAGGGCATTTAATCCTGAGACCTAAGCCACCTCGGGGAGTTACTCGCAGTTTCCTGGATATCTCCCACGTGTCTGGGAGGTAGACGTGTTCACAAACCTCCGCTTGACTCAGCTATAAAAAAGGATGAGATCTGCCATTTGGGGCAGCGTGGAGGGACCCACGGGGTAGTATGCTGGGTGAAACAAGTCAGACAGAGAAAGACACATACCATATGATTTCACTTATATGTGGAACCTAAAAAGCAAAACAAATGAAGAAACAAACAAGGACCCGTAAATACAGAGGAGAGAACAAATTGGTGGTTGCCAGAGGGGACGGGGTGGGGGTGGGCAAAATCGGTGAAGGGGAGAAGGAGGTACAGCCTCCCAGGTTGGGGATGAGTAAGTCGTGGCCATAAAAGGCACGGCATAGGGAATATAGTCCGTGGCCTTGTGATAGCGTCGTATGGTGACAGATGGGAGCTACACTTGGGGGGACCACAGCACGACTATAGACTTGTGGAGTCACCGTGCTGTCTGTACCCGAGACTAATGTAACGCTGCGTGTCAACCAAAGCAAAACACATTACATGGCAACAAACAATGTGTTTTTCTCTTGTTAGTCTTCCATTACAGGGGTCTCCGCTAAGAACCCAGAAGGGTAGAGGGACGATGATTTTTCCTCCCCTAGAATGTGCGTCAATAGGGAAATGGCCAAAGGAGAGAACCTCCACTCATTGATGAAACATTACGTACCCACTGAAATAATTACTCTGAAGCTACGGGGCGATGTGCAGGGGTAAAGTAACGAACCTCTGTGCGGATGATCCTTACAGCTGCAAAAACACAAGTGTATCCGGGCAAACAACGGAGAGGGAGTAGAGAGAGACGGTAAGACAGTTCTAGCTGAGCTGTGCCGTCGTGGGCAATTTCTGCCCCCTTGGTTTTTCAGCTTTTTAATAATAATTTTTTTTTAGGTTTTTTTTTTTTTTTTGCTAATGTTTTATTTATTTTTGAGTCAGAGAGAGACAGCGTGAGCAGGGGAGGGGTAGACACAGAGAGGGAGAGGGAGACACAGAATCCGAAGCAGGCTCCAGGCTCTGAGCTGTCAGCACAGAGCCCGTCGTGGGGCTCGAACTCACGGACGGCGAGATCATGACCTGAGCCGAAGTTGGATGCCCAACTGACTGAGCCACCCAGGCGCCCCTTAAGTTTTTTGTTTGTTTTTTTTTTAAGCAAAAATGTTGAAATAAAGAATAACAGTGGGAATGAGAATTTAGTGGCTGCTTTCATCAGGATATCCTAACTTCTTTTTTTTTTTTAATTTTTTTTCAACATTTTTTATTTATTTTTGGGACAGAGAGAGACAGAGCATGA
Source organism: Prionailurus bengalensis (assembly GCF_016509475.1). Taxonomy (NCBI): domain Eukaryota; kingdom Metazoa; phylum Chordata; class Mammalia; order Carnivora; family Felidae; genus Prionailurus; species Prionailurus bengalensis. The sequence goes on from NC_057350.1 coordinate 12,359,985, forward strand.
ACGGGGGAGGGGCAGAGAGAGAGGGAGACACAGAATCGGAAACAGGCTCCAGGCTCCGAGCCATCAGCCCAGAGCCCGACGCGGGGCTCGAACTCACGGACCGCGAGATCGTGACCTGGCTGAAGTCGGACGCTTAACCGACTGCGCCACCCAGGCGCCCCAGGATATCCTAACTTCTTATGGCTCTCCTGCCCTCGTTTGCCTGCTGTGCCCCATCCCCACCCACCCCTGCATCTAAAGGTGACCCTGTGCTTCCTTTGGAGATTCCCATTTTTTTTTCCCAGGAAGGAGGCTGTCTGCACGTGGCAGCTTCTTGCCCGGACTGAGTGGAGTTGAGATCCAAACCCAGTTCTCAGGCCAAGCATTCGATTTGAAGTTTGGGGAGGATATTGTCCCCCTGACCCTTGTAGGGATTTGGTTTTTGTACTTACTACGCTGACATAAATATCTGAGCCCATTTTATTTACAAAACGGACTTCGTCATGGCCAGTTCTGACGTTAAGAGGGGCGTCTGGGTGGCTCAGTCGGTTATGTGTTCAACTCTTGATTTAGGCTCAGGTCATGATCTCACAGTTGATGAGTTCGAGCCCCGAGTCAGGCTCTACACTGACAGTGTGGCGCCTGCTTGGGATTCTCTCTCTCCCTCCCTCTCCCTCTCCCTCTCTGCCCTTCCCTCTCTCTCTCTCTCTCAAAGTAAATAAATTTTTTAAAAAAATTCTGGCATTGATCTATTTTAAATAGTAAGTGGTAAAATTAAATACAAACATTTCATTAACAAGATGTGATATTATACATTTCACTCCCAGAGCTATTAATTATGACTGATCGATGCTTCACCATTCTCACTGTTGGCAGTTTCTCTCCTGTCTCCCTTGATGAATGCATGTGCTGGAGATTTGGAAGTGGAGCGTAGATACAAGTTCAAATGGGCTGCACGTTAAACATGTATGTATTATCATCCTCCACCACGAAGACCGAACCGCTGAGAAAATGGATTTTTTCTTAGTGTTAGAGTCACTTTAGCAATCGTTCTATCTTTGAACGCATCCTTTAAAAAATAAAAAAGCAGTAAACAGTATTTAGAGAAATTCAGGGTGGAAGCAAGGAGGAGTCTAGGGAAAATGTTTTCTCCGTAACTTTGCCAAAGTTCTGATCAAATGTACGGGAAAGGTGCACACCTTTTTGTTTATTTATTTTACAACCACAGCAATTGGGTTTGTCTACGGAAGATCACAGGTTCCCAGATTTGTGAGTGAAAGGCTGTCTTAATCCTGAGTGCATATTGCTATTCAGAGCCCTCAGCACAGAGCTCATCAGAGCCAAAGGCTCAGGGACATTCCAGAGCCCTTGCGGAAGAGGCTGTGGGTTTCATTCCCTCCACTCCTTTTAGCCCTTGTCTTCTCCCAAGAAGACAGCCAGTTAGATGTGAGTCCTTGCCCAAACTCTACCCACCTCCCCAAAATGGCCTATGGAGGTAATTTGCACTTTCTGCATTTTTTTTTTAATTTCAGAAGATATTAGGGAAGAAAGAGAAGAATCTAGAGGAAGGCCACTAGGTTATGAAGTCTTTGATGGGGGGACCAATCTCTATCCACCTCTATGTCTCTGTAGCCTAGCACAGAACCATGAAAAGCAATAATACTAAAACAAAGTAACTCCTATTTGCTGAATTCTTTTTTTTTTTAATTTTATTTATCTTAGAGAGAGCAAGAGAGAATGAGCAGGGGAGAGGGGCAGAGGGAGAGAGAATCTTAAGCAGACTCTATGCTCAGCGCAGAGCCTGATGCAGGGCTGGATCCCACGACCCTGGGACCATGACCTGAGCTGAAATCAAGAGTTGGATGCTCAACTGACTGAGCCACCCGGGTGCCCCAAATGTCTATTTTTGAGAGAAAGAGAGACAGAGCACGAGTGGAGGAGGGTCAGAGAGAGAGGGAGACACAGAATCCAAAGCAGGTTCCGGGCTCCGAGCTGTCAGCACAGAGCCCAACATGGGGCTCGAACTCGTGAATTGTGAATTCATGACCTGAACCGAAGTCGGATGCTTAACAGACTGAGACACCCAGGCGCCCAGATAATTTTTCGTATAGTGTTAAGGTAATGAGGCTCCAAGAGGTATCTGCCCACAGAGCCAGAATTCAGGTCTTGGGGCCAAATCCCCTGCCCTTAACCCCTGGGCTACACTGCTTCAGAGCTCTCGGTAGGTGCTCCGTAGATGTCAGCTGCCTGGATAAAAGAATGCCATTAGAGGAGTATTACTAGCCTATGTTGTGAAAGAAACTCAGACTTATTCTGTTCTAATCTACACTGCCTTCTTGGCCGGAACTGGTGTGGAGCCTTTCAGGGCCAGACTCCAGACCCTCCCACGGAGATGCTTACTGTCAGGACTGGGTCTGTGCGAAACCCCATGCAGGGCGGATGTTCAGTGTTCCTTGGGAGCATGTCAAGTGCAACTCGGCTGTTGTTTGTTTGTTTGTTTGTTTATTTATTTATTTATTTATGTGGCCTGGATTACTGGGAGAACCTCAGTATTACTAGGAATAAGGAAATCTCACTCCATGAGGAAGGGCAGATACTTCATCTGCAAGGTCCTAAAATCGAAGATGCCCCCTTAGGCAGAACCTGTGGGCGGGTCACGTCCTGGAAGTCTGGGTGCAGTTCCTTTGGATTGAGTTCTTCCTCTGCAGTCTCAAAACTCCAAGTCCCGGTGGTGAAAGCAAGACCCAGAATGATACATTTAGGTGTTGATGTAAACTCAAAGCCCAAACCAAAATAATGCTTTGTGTTGCCGCTGGATGCACGTAAAAGTCCTACATCTGGAGAAGAAGGGTATCGGCAAACAGGCTCTACCTTCCCCCCAGAAAGAATGGGGAGAACAATGGGGTGGGAGGGGGGTGGTGGTGGTGAGAAAGGGGTCTTTCTTTAAAAAAAAAAATACACTGCAGGGCGCCTGGGTGGCTCAGTCGGTTAAGCGGCTGACTTCTTCGGCTCAGGTCATGATCTCACTGTTTTTGAGTTCGAGCCCCGCATCGGGATCCGAGCTGACAGCTCGGAGCCTGGAGCCTGCTTCGGATTCTATGTCTCCCTCTCTCTCCACTCCTCCCCCGCTCATGCTCTGTCTCTGTCTCTCCTTCAAAAAATAAACATTAAAATTTTTTTTAATTTTTTTTTTTTTTTGGAAACACCGAAAACAAATACGAAAACATGTTAACAGTTGTCAGTTTTGGATGATTACATATAATTCTGTGCACTTTCCTGTGTCTTTAAAGTTAAAAAAAAAAAAGGCACAGTGGCCCGATTTACATCATTTCTCTGAGTGAACAAAAGGACACAGGGCAGTTTCCAGCAGCTGGTGCCTCACAGCTATGCAGTCGGCTCCCGTGAGTGGTGAGCTTTCAGTAAACCCTGGAAAAGAGGAGCTTCACGACTGTCTGGCAGGGACATGTAGTCACCAGAGGGGAAAATCCCAGATTTGAAGGGAGGACCATTCTAGGACAGTGCTTTTCAAACTCTCTGTGTCCAGAGTAAGGAATAAGTTTTGCATCACGGTCCCGTGTGTGCGGGTGCATCTGCGGGCATGCAAACTCACGAGAGAACACTTAACCAGAGTCATCCTAGCTACAGACGATGCATTCTGATGTTTCTTTCTTTCTTTTCTTTTTTTTTTTTTTTTAATGCTGGTGGAAACCCATTAAATTGATTTCAGGATCAATAAATGGTTGGTGACCCTCAGTTTGAAAAGTACCAAAGGGATGACCTTTCAGAGTCCTGGGAGGTCAAATGCTCCGTGCCTCCTTTCAGACGAGTTGGTCTCTTTGCCCCTCTTCTCCTTGACCTACCCATTCTTCAGGCTTCTGGTCAAATCCCCTGTCTTCCAAAAAGCCTCCCTGATGCTCTAAGGCAAAATGAATTTCTTCCTCTGCTAGGCTTCCTTTCACTTTGTGCTAGGTATAACTCCCCTCCTCCCCCTCCCCCCCCACATTTCGCATTTCTTTATCCAACAGGTGTTGTTTTGGGGTTTGGGGTTTTTTTTGGTTTTTTGTTTTTTGTTTTTTGTTTTTGTTTTTTGTTTTTGTTTTGTTTTTTACACTTAATCATGTGTTAAGCACTGTTCTAGGCACTGAGAACGCAGTGGGTAACAAAACAAACAAAGCTTTGCTCTCATGGCACTTGGATAAGACCCGGAAGATGCGCACAGCAAGGAAAGAGTTACGTGGTTGTATCAGATGGCGACACAGGCTGGTAAACTTTATCAGCCACTGGTGTTAAAAGCCGCTTCCACCCCCTCCAATTAGCAGCTAGTGCCCCCCTCTTAAATTTGGAGGGCCTACCAAAATCATCAGACATCAGAGGAAAACTCCAATGGGAAAGAGGAAAACAAAAATTTGGGTAAAGATGAACCCAGAAGAAATAGAGATGATTCAGTAAATGTTTCAACAAGTACACACTTCGAAAAGAAAATGACCTCCTCAGGAATATAAAGGAAGATATTCTCTCATGAAACGAAAACAGGAAAATATAAAAGTGGATCAGAGAACCAGAAGTCTTGAAAACTAAAATAGAATAACCGAATTAAGAAATAAAAGCTCTCAGTAACAGGGTTGGAAAATATAATCAAGGAAATCTTCTAGGCACCCATCATCTAGCGACACGAGGTAAATTCCCGAAAAAAAAAGAGAAATTGTTGCAATCCCCTGCCTCAGGGGAGTGGAAGTGAAATTCTAGAAGTGGAACTGAAAACTGTTTATCCCTTACCACGCATTTAAGTACCGTTTGATTTGTAAATGACAGCGTGTATGACGACAAAATTTAAAGTTACTCTTTTCCAAGGGCCGACGTATTTTTCAAGATTCTAGAAGCACGGAACCAAAAGCTTAATGTCCTTTGAGCGATACAGACACTTATTACATACGCTTTGGGGACTCAATATACGTACATGACATTGAATACTGAAAATTCTTATGTCGATCCGGGCTGTGGGGGGGCGCGGTGCAAAATTTAGTGAATTTTCCTAAAAGGCAGGATGTAGTCTAATTGGGTTGGCTGGCGGGTGAGGGGGCAGCTTGCCCTTGGACAATTGTCGGGAAGCTATTCAGGACTCTAGGCTTTTATTTCCCTAATGACCTTTTCAGACTACCGCAATCTTCTCACTGGGGTTACACAAGACTTTGCACGGCCAGGGCTTTCACACATCTCCTTTAAGAGACAGAAAGGTTACACAGCGAGAACACTTTATACCAGAAATAAGTAAATGGCTGGTGGGATCGCCGGGTCCCAACTAATAGCAGGAGGAAAGGACTCTATTTGGACTTTTTCATCTTATATCAGAAAATGAGGCGGGGGGGGGGGGCACACCACACACGGAGAGAAGGGAAGGATCAGCATGATTTAGGAGCATTGTTTCCTCCCATCTACTTCTATCTCTGCTCCCTGGCGAAAGGAAAGGCTGGATGAGTCCGTCTCGGGGTTGTCTAGAAGCTCTAAGGATTCTCCAGCAACTTTGCCCAGTTCCCCTTGTCACTTTTTTTTTTGTTTATTTATTTATTTTGAGAGAGAGAGAGAGAGAGAATGCACACAAGAGGGAGAAGGACAGAGAGGTGGGGGGAGAAAGAGAGAATCCCAAGCAGGCTCTGTGCTCTCGGCACAGAGCCGGACATGGGGCTCAAGCTCACAAACTGTGCGATCCTGACCCAAGCTGGGACCAAGAGTCGGACGCTTAACTCTAAGCTGAGCCACCCAGGCGCCCCCCCCCTTTTTTTTTTTTAAGATCCCCCTGTCCCTTTTTATCCTGCCATTGAGACATCCCTCCCCAGCGACTGTGGGCATAGCACGCTGTTCCTTCCTCGGGGTTAATGGCCCATGGTGGTGTTCTGGAGACGGCAGTTTGTAATGTAAAGAGGCTGAATTGTTTGTTGAACAGTCAAGTGACAAATTATTTAATTAGCACATATGCCATTTGTCTCCACAGCTGTGATCATTGGTACTAATTGCAAAGCAGCCTTAATTTATTGTAGATCTATTACTCCATGATGCTAATGCGGTCATTACAAACGGCCATTATGCCCCGGTATCATGTTTGGAAATGAGAGCGATTCCACCACACGGGGACAACCGCGCTTCCAGTCCCCGCCGATACGTGCAGTCGCTACTGTCCCCGATCGCAGGGCTTGCAAAAGAGCAGTGCTCCTTCGGCCCTTGCGTCAGTCAACTTTTGCGGGTCACAGCCTGGACCCGGTTAACGCAGCCAGCCACCACCAGCTTTGTTAAGCCTACTGCTGCTTCCACCTGCCCACCTGCAGAGTAAAGGCAGCGGGGACCCTGGCACTGGCCGTCCACGAGGTGTGCCCTCCCTCCCCCGGCCTCACCCCCAGGGGAAACCTCTTCTCTTCTCACGGCCCTTAATCAGACGGGCTTCCTGGAGCCACACGGCGAGAAAGTCAAAGCAGTGTGCCCACCTCGGCACAAATCCCGGAGGCCAACTGGGCTTTAGCAGCTTATTATCAAATACCCATGCGCAGAGATAGCAATCCGGTGTCCCCGGGAACAGGAGCCACACTTGTCACTGCAGGCAGAGGCCATGGCAGGAGTGGGGGCGGGGCCCGTGGTGGGCCCAGGGCAGCTGAAAAGTGAGCAGATACTCAGTGGGGGAGGAGGTGACCCTCTCCCCACACCTTCCACGAAACACTGTATTCGCCTCTAGTAAAGGCAGCGGGTGTCAGGCTGGGGAGTCTGGTTTGGTTTTAAACGTGGCCCGAAGAACATGATGCGAAACCCATCGGAGGACGGGCTGTGGGGAGCAGGACGTAGGGCCACCAGACTCTGTCTGGTGTCACCGGTGACGTCTCCTGGTAGAAGCTGGAAGTTAAAAGGAGAGCCAGCACAGCTGGGGCATGGGAACCACATGTTCACCAGGCAGGCTAATTAATGACCTTTCTGGAAAGCAGCTACCCATCTATTTTCTCATTATCCTCTTAACACCCCTGAGATGCGGGCAGAGGAGTCCGCCTCCCTCACAAGGGAGGGGCGCAGGGGGGCTTGGAGGGGTGGGGGTAGGGTCCCCAGATAAAACAGAGGACACCCGCTTACATTTGGATTTCAGACACGTCACGCAGCACTTTTCAGTTGACCTGAAATCCAAATGGACGTGGACATCCTGTAGCTTTAGTTGCTAGATCCGGCATTCCTGGGTGAGAAGGAGGTGGAGAAGGGGACCAAGGCCAATATATCTCTTTCTAGAACCCTTGGGTTGGGGCCCCCAGGCTGTCAACCTGACAGCCCCCCCCCCCACTTCCAGCCTGAAACCGCAGGAGAAATCTACAAGCTGGGGAGACACCCGTGTGGCCCCTGCAGACACCAGGCAGCTGGACATCAACCCGGATGCCACTGAGGTTCCGGAAAACGCCTCCCTGTGACGCGTGGGCCTTTCCTGCTTGGTGCCCGCAGGCCCCTGCCTCCCCCAGCATGCTTCCTCAGTCAGCATCTTGGATAAAAGGCGTTATTAAATCAGGCAAACGTCAGCCCCACAGCTCAGTGGTAAGTTAACCAGACAACAAGGCTGGACAGACCCAAGTCCTCCTGGCACAAAAGGGAGCCTCGGGGGGGCGCAGGCAGAGGGGACAGTCACCAGGCCCTGGCCCTACTTTTCAGGTGGCCACTGGTCAGAACTCTGTCAGCTGTGTCTGTCCCCCAGACGGCAAATTAACAGCAGCAAATGTAGCTCTATTCTTCATTTTCCTCTCTCCCCCCCCTTCACCCCCTTTTTACTTTTTTTCTTTCTTTTTTTCTTTTTCTTGTCAATGTGGAATACAAGGCCACTGCCAAAAACATATCCCACACAATCAAACATCAGATGGTGACTCCTTTCCCACAGCTTGTGTGAGTGAAAACAGTGAAATTATACCCATGTTTCGGCGGCGAATCCCCTGGTGTTCTAGCAGAGGCCAGGCTCACACCGGCCCTTGTTCGCGGCTTTTTGTTCCTGCGGCCGCAGTGTTTTTAGCGCCGAACGCCATTCAGCCGGCATTCAGCATTGTATGTCACTTCACATATGGTTCATCCGCTCCAAATGTGTGCATGTACCCAGAAAATGCAGCTTTTCATTATGTATTCTCTATGTAACAGAAAAGATTAAGATATAAGCCTGGTGAATGCGGCAGGAATTAGTTGGACAGATGAATAAGGGAAAAATGAATCTGGAATGATGGTGGATTTGGTCTAATGATTGTGGGAGGGCGTTAAGAACTTGCTGGTAGGTTTCAGCCCTTTTAATCCCAGGCTGTGTGTGTATTTTGGCAGGAGAAACGCTCCTTCAGAACTCCATCTCGAAGGGTACAGTAAAAGACACAGGCACGCACACACACACACACACACACGCACAGACACGCACAGAAACCCCTCAACCTGGGACAGACCAAAGACTTCCAGGAGGCTGGGTCCCCAGAAGGGTCTGCCACCTTTCTGGGGAGATTCAGAGGATTCCACATTTTAACGCTCAGCTTTCAAAATAAAATAAACATGGCAAGCCTTCATGCCACTGATGATGCCTTTGTGTTTTGTTTCATTTGCTTCGTCTGGACTTAACTAAGGGATCCAGGCCGAGAAGGGCAAACTCTCGAAAACAGGTTTGATTTTGAACGATCCACAAAAGCTAAAATGTTCTCAGATGCTTTTGTTACGTTGGTGCCCAAATTAGAAAAAGGAAGGAGGAAAAAAAAAATAAAAGCTCCGGTCATTTAAAAACGCGTCAACTGGGTGCCCTTTGAGACAAAAACCGTTGGTTAGTTACAAGAGCCGGTTGATACGATTGTTTTCGATCTGCATTTGCAGAAGGGGTAAGTGTTTCATATCATTCGTTTTATGGCTTCACGGGAAGCCAGGAGAGAAAAAAAAAACTTTGCGATTTAGGCTTACTTGCTTCCTACCACAGTTTCCAGGGAAAGATTTTTTTTTTTTTGCAGCTAATTTTGATTGAAAATCAAGATTTGCATCACAATAGAGATATTTCAAAAGTGTAAATACAAAAGCCTACAACTTCAGAGACCTCTTGACCAAGAGAATCTAGCACATTGTCTCATAAAGGCTTTGGGAAGGGGCTGTTTTCAGATTCATACCAGAGGAGACTGTTCACTGCTGATTGCAAAATTCACACGGCAGACTCTTCTAGAAACGCATGTGTGACTATTGGATGTGGGAGGAGAGGACTGTGTATATCAACACATCAGCTTTTAAGGAAACTGTTGACATAACTTAATCCACAGTGCTTTGGGGGGTGGAAAGGGAACAGATTTATTAGACCGTGTGACTACTTTGCATCAGAAATAAACCTTTTAGACTTTAACAAAATTGGACAAAAGCTCCCTCCTTGTGCTGTCGCCTATTTTATCGATTTTGGCGTCCCCTTGCATAACCGTGGCCCAATAATCGGACAGATTTGCCTATTTTAACGCGGAACCCAACCTAGGAAAAGTTGCACCTGTTTCTTTTCCTCTTTCAATTGAAATACATTCATTTTACGTGTTTAACTCACGACGTGATCAAATATTTCGGTGACTCCGCTGTCAGGTTGGTAGCACTCTCACAGGAATGTTAACAGCCCCAAAGTTCCTTTTCCATAACTAAAAATCCGGGATGTTTCTCACGGTCCCCCATTCCTACCATGTCGTCCCACGCTCGCGGGGCAACTGTTAACGTGAATCAAGAAATTTTTGTTTCGAGGCTGCGGGTTCTGTTTTCCTTCATCTATCCCGGGATGCGGGGGCGGGGAAGGACAAAGCATGTGGCATCAGTGAAAACATCGTTCAGTTTTCATACAAGTTGGTGGCTTGATAACACCTTAAGGAAAAAAAAAAAAACCAAGGGCTGCCGCGTGCCTTGTTTCGTCTTGTTTTCTGTAAGACTTAATACGTCCTTTTCCTCTTTGGCTGTCGGTGGGAGAGCAAGGGCTTCAGGTTCTAAGCATTCCAGGACAAGTTGCACAAAACTGCATCCCGGTTTAGCTGTTTATTTTCAGGCAATTCCTGGGGTACCTTTTCTCTGGGGCCCCTCGTAAGTAGCACAATGAGGCATAAAATCTCTCCTTTAGCCTAGATAATCTGGTATCATTTTCCATGATACTTTTCCCTTTATTCACAATGGGAGTTGTGTTTCCAGTTCAAACAGTTTGCATCTACATAATAAGCACACACGCGCTCTCTGGTCTTTTTTTTTTTTTTTTTTCTCATCCCAGAAAATGTAATTGCATTTTAGAATCTCAACAAACGGGCTGGTGGTGTTGCGATACCCAATCCGGAAAGGAAAACGGTGTTGGCAGAAGACTGAGATCATAATTTGCCCGATGGAACGAAACGGCCACGCCTTCTGCATTGTCCTTGTGTATATTTGGGGCTAGTATCGATGTGCTGGCTTCTAAAGCGTCCTTCCATGCCAACTCCAGGGCTGGAGCGTGGAAAATCAAAAACCAAACCGGCGTGTGGAGGGGCAATAACTTTTCCCGAAGAAGGGAGGAATCTACTATCTGCCGTTTATTTCAGACTTCCTTCTGCTTCTCTACAGCTTTCAAGGTAACAAATGAAGACGGGTCGCTCACCTTCCGTCTTGCAGCCTCAGAAAGCAACAGAAGCCTTCTCTCCAGGAATCAGAAAAGGAAACCTGTTTGCTTTTAGGGTTCCGAGTCCTCCCATAGAGATGAAAGGGAAATTAAAGTGAGTTACCTCTGTGGAGTCGCCAAAGTACAAACGGGTCGCTTTATCTGGGCTCTTCAGAGCTCTTTAAGATGTGAAGGTTTGGAATGAAATCCCCATAATACTTTCATTCACTGAGTCCAGATTAATAGCACTGGTGTTGTGTCCTTGGAGGGGAGCCTCCAGAAGGCATTTGGAAATAGAAATCGTCTTGCTTTGAAACGCTTCCTCCACAGCACATATCAGAAAAAAATGGATTTTATTTTATTCCCCAATAAAGATTCCTTTGGCATCTGATTTAAATTCATTTAATCCTTTCCCCCATCCAGCCACGTTTCCCCACATGTGATTTTTACAACTCAAATATTACTGGTTTTGCACCCTTTCTCTGCTCCCCGGCATAACTCGTAAAAGAAGTCACTGGTGGGTGATATTTTGCCCTCATTTCTTAGCCACCTTTTATGGAAGCCTGGCCCTTGTCCTGCCCCCCCCACCCCAGCCCTAGCGGTCTATAACAATATTTGACATTGCTGTATTTGGGGTCAGGTGTAATCTGGGTTTGCTTCTCTTCTTACTCATGTTTTTTTTCAACGTTTATTTATTTTGGGGACAGAGAGAGACAGAGCATGAACGGGCGAGGGGCAGAGAGAGAGGGAGACACAGAATCGGAAACAGGCTCCAGGCTCCGAGCCATCAGCCCAGAGCCCGACGCGGGGCTCGAACTCACCGCGGACCGCGAGATCGTGACCTGGCTGAAGTCGGATGCTCAACCGACTGCGCCACCCAGGCGCCCCTTTACATGTGTTTTAAAATAAAACCGGAGAGGGGCGCCTGGGTGGCTCAGTCGGTTGAGCGTCCGACTTCGGCTCAGGTCATGATCTCACGGTCATGATCTGTGAGTTGGAGCCCCGCGTCGGGCTCCGTGCTGACAGCTCAGAGCCCGGAGCCTCCTTCGGATTCTGTGTCTCCCTCTCTCTCTGCCCCTCCCCCGCTCATGCTCTGTCTCTCTCTCTCTGTCAAAACTAAATCAAACGTTAAAAATAAAATTAAAAAAATAAAATAAAACCGGAGAGAAGTCACTTTGGGTTCCAAGTAGATTTACCTTTAAGTTAGTAGCACAGATGTGATTTTATTTGCTTTGTGTGTCGCCCTGGAAAACAGAATGAAATAAAAAGAGAACCCGAACAATTGCTGAGGGAAAGAAGTAAGTGGCTCTGGGCAGGTAGGAAAGACAACGAAGGACCCTGAGCTGGGCGATGATGTGTGATGTGAAATTCACGCTGCTGTATCCAGCGTGAGGTTTTTCTCGAAGTGAGACTCCTGGGAACCTCCCGAGCAAAATTTCAGACTTTTGTCTTCCTTTTGCTGGCCTTCGCTCTTCCTCTGCATCTGAACGTATTTTGTTTACAGTGACAGTGCCTTTCGGCTGATCTTAACCACCACAGTCCGTGGGCTTCAGGGCCCCTGGGCTATGCACTGGGCGATAAGTCCTGGGGAAACAGCTTAATCCCCTACAAGCCCCACTGCAAATTCTGTCCCTGGCATTGTGTCTCGTAACCAGCTTGGGCGAATACCATATTGATCCTAAAAACGTGCAGCGTCTTAGCTCGCAAGTGCTCCCTTTATGGAGCACAGACAGCTAGGCCTTCGGAGCAGGTATCGCATATTAGGACAAAGAAAGGGAGGAAGGGACGAGCTGAGACCCGCAGAGAAATGTGTGTGCTGATTATTGTCAGTTGGTTTGGTCTTTCTGTCAGCTGTCTTACGGGTGTCTGATTAATCCTAGTGGTCGCCCGGGGCAAGCCAGGATTTCATCTGATCTAGGAACAAAACTTTTCCTCTCTTGGACAGAAGGTGGTCTGTCCAGGTCAGGGTATGGGTCATTGGAAGGGCAGCCATAGGAAGCCTGTGTTTTCACAGCAACCACTTGCTACAATTAGTTATAAAAAAAAAAAAAAAAAAAAAAAAGCTAACATACGGCGAATTGACACTTTTGTGGGTCCCTTAGTCTAGATGGTGCAATTGTTCTGGAAGACAATGTTAGCATCTTCGTTTGAAAGTGGAGAATACAACCATATTTCAAGTAACAGAATCACTACCCTCTGAGCCATTTGGGGTTTCTTTTCCTTCAATGTCTAGATCTTTATTCGACTGCTCTGTGCTAAATCCAAGTATATTGAGTGAAAATGCAGAAATGAAGAAGGGGTAAACGGAGCGAGACAGCATCTGTGCACTGTCCTGGCCAGCTCTCCAATGGGGCTGACAAATCGTTTGCAGGATTGAAATTGGAAGCCGATTCCTTGAGTCTTGGGACAGAGGGCCCATGGATTCTGATGGAGAAGTCTGGACATCCCTGATATCGATTCTGTTCTGCTTCCTTCTCAGCGGAGTCCCCAGTGTAGAGCTGGGCACCTATCCGACTGGAGTAACACTACCTTTCACAGAACCGGGAATATGTGTGGCCTTCTGACTAAATTCTAGCCAAGGCTGAAGATAGAAAGGGTGTACGCCTTCTGGATAGTGTCTTTAAAGGGAAAGGGATTGGGGCGCTTGGGCGCCTCCGTCGGTTAAGCGTCCAACTCTTGATATTGGCTCAGGTCATGATCTCACGATTCGTGAGATCAAGATGATTCCTGAGATCGAGCCCCACGTCGGGCTCTGCACTGACAGCATGGAGCCTGCTTGAGATTCTCTGTCTTCTTGTTTTCCCCTCCCTGCTCATTCTCTCTCTCTCTCTACCTCTCTCTCTCTCTTCCCCCTCTCCCAAAAATAAATAAACTTTAAAAAAATAAAAGGAAAAAGACTTCCCTTCTTTGTTCTTCCTTCCTGCAGTCTGGAATGCACATGTGATCGCTGGATGCCTGACACTCTATGAATGGGTATGTGCTAAGGAGACAGAGCAGCTGCCTCTGACCCAATGGAGGAGAGCTGTCTTCCCAGCCCTGGGCACATGAGGGAGAAAAAAATCTTTTTTCTTTTTCAGTCTTTCTCCTTCAGTCTTTTTCAAGCCACTTTTATTTGGGTTTCAGACAGATGAACCTAATTCTCAGAGATGCAGGTGCTCAAGGGATTCTCAGTCCTGTCAAGTCCAGATCAAAGTTCTGAAATGTTCATTTCAGTCTGAGTCTCTGGACTCAACTGGAAAGACAAAATGCAAAGATAAAACCCAGGGAATCCAGCCCCAGGTGACAAGCTAGCTAGATTGGAAGCTCTCGTGGGCAAAATCTGCCTCTCCAGGAAACAAAGCCGGAGAGTAATGTGGGCCCTTCAGGCTAATTGTATAGATAAGGAAAACTGATTCTCAACTAATGTTTTTGGTTTTCAGCTGGTTTTTGTAGCTTTGTGTGGATTCTTTACCTGGCTAGACAAGCCCCAGAGATATTAGGAAGGGAGAGAATTCAAATGCATAAATGCATAACAAACAAATAAGGCTAGAGGCCCCCAAAACTAAATGCACAGTGGTGAATTATTTGAGCCTCACTAGTTTTCTCCTATAAAGTGGAAATGATATATATTTAAGAATTTTGCTTCCAACTGTATGTTTTCTAACACAAAGCAAGGCCTGGACTGGTGTAGCAAATTTACATAAACCACTGAACCAATAAGAACTTAAGTCCCTCTACATAGCTAGTTGTTAATATCCAGCAGAGGTAGCCGGGACCACCCCTAGGGAGGTAATCCAGACATCAGACATCAGCAATGGATATTCTCATGCAAAACGATTGAAATGGACCCCTACCTCACACCATACACAGGTTTAATTCAGAATGGATTACAGACCTAAATATAAGAGCTAAAGCTATGAAGGTTTGTTTGTTTGTTTGTTTGTTTATGGGCACCTGGTTGGCTCAGTTGGTTAACTGTCCGACTCTGGCTCGGGTCATGGTCTCCTGGTTTGTGAGTTCGAGTCCTGCATCGGGCTCTGTGATGAGAGCTTGGAGCCTAGAGTCTGCTTCAGATTCTGTGTCTCTCTCTCTCTCTCTGCCCCTTCCCCACTCGTGCTCTGTCTCTGTCACTCTCTCTCTCTCTGTCTCAAAAACTAATAAATATTTTTTGAGAGAGAGAGAGAGAGAGAGAGAGCAAGAGCAGGGTAGGGGCAGAGAGAGAGAAAGGGAGAGAGAGAATCCCAGGCAGGCTCTGAACTGTTAGCATAGATCATGCCCTGAGCCAAAGTCAGATGTTTAGCTGATGGAGTCACCCAGGGGCCCCAGAACTATGAAGCTTTTAAAAGTAAACATTGGAGTAAATCTTTGTGACCTTGGATCAGGCCCTGATTTATTAGACATGATACCCGAAGCACAAGCAACCAGAGAAAAAAGTAGATAAATAAACTGTACACATTGAAATGAGAAGTTTTTATGCTGAAAATAATGCCTTCAAGAAAGTAAAAATGCAACCCACAGAGTGGGAGAAAATATTTGCAAATCACATATCTGGCAAGGGATGAGTATACAGAAGGCATAAGGAACTCTTACAACTCAATAAAAAGACAAATAACCCAGTCAAAAACTAGACAAAGGGGGGCGCCTGGGTGGCTCAGTGGGTTAAGCTTCTAACTTTGACTCTTGTCATGATCTCACGGTTTGTGAGCTCGAGTGCTGCGTTGGGTTCTGGGCTGACAGCTCGGAGCCTGGAGCCTGCTTCGGATTCTGTGTCTCCCTCTCTCTCTCTCTGCTCCTCCCCCATTTGCGCGCTCTCTCTCTCTCTCTCTCTCTCTCTGAAATAAATAAAAATTAAAATTTTTTTTAAAAAAAGGTTTGACAGAAGAAGTTGGACAATTTAGGCCTTTAAGCAAATAGCTTCTGGTGTTTCCCAGTCCTAACCGCTAAAAATAAAAATCAAATATCTACTGAGAGTTTGATGTGGAAGCTTAAAAACTTTTTGTAATAAAATTAAAATGCCAAACTATCTTTATAGCCCTTGTTGTACACCAAAGCCTTTTCTTTTTAAAAAATAAATTGTTTTTCATGTTTATTTATTTTTGAGAGAGTGTGAACAGGGGAAGGGCAGAGAGAGGGAGACACAGAATCCGAAGCAGGCTCCAGGCTCCGAGCTGTCAGCACAGAGCCTGATGCGGGGCTCAAACTCATGAACTGAGATCATGACCTGAGCTGAGGTCGGGCGTTTAACCAACTAAGCCACCTAGGTGCCCCCAAAGCCTTTTCTAAGTTCCTTATGTATATTAATTTAACCCCCTCAACAATTCTATGAAGCAAGTGGTCGAAGAAACAAGCACAGAGAAGTTAAGTGACTTGCCTGAGCTCACCCAGGCATTCAGTAGAGGAGCAGGGCTTTGAACTTGAGTCGTGTGGCTCTGGAGTCCATGTTCTTAACCGTGAGGCTGTTCCACTCCCTGTCATGGGATAGATTAGGGTGTCTTATGAGAAAACAAACGGAACGGTCCCATGTTCCCTGGGGGCCTGCCGTGTGTGGAAGCCCAGTTCCCTAAAAGAATCCCAGCTGCCACACGTGCCCACCTACACACTCATACACACTCATTCACACGGGTCTCCTTCCACTACCAGGATAAGCCTCTAGGTCTCCGTCAGGGGTGCTGTTACTCAGCAAAGCCACACGTGATAATTAACAGCCGTCGATACCCCCAGATGTACTCACTTGATCGCGTTACTCGGCCATTCTCCCAACAAAACCACGACCTAGTCTTTTCTGGACAGGTTTTGCTTTGCCGAAGGTGGAAAGTATGCTATGGGATTCTGTGTGTTTCATGGCCCCGCAAAGGTTTTCTCCTGCAGAAGAGCTCAGAACGCTTTTGGAGAATGACCAAAGGCGGGAGAGGGGAAGAACCACCAAATGGTTTTCAGACTGTGCTCTGATGAGCCCAGGGGTTCCCTGGTGGTATTGCAAGGTCAAGTACCAGGGGATCAAGAGAAAGCCCATGGCGCAGCAATGCGAAGAGGGGCCCTTCTCCGCACCCGCTCTGTCGCTGTTTTTTTTTTTTTTTAATCATTATTTATTTTTGAGAGAGAGAGAGACAGAGTGTAAGCGGGGGAGGACCAGAGAGAGAGGGAGACACAGAATCCGAAGCAGGCTCCAGGCTCCGAGCTGTCAGCACAGAGCCCGACGCGGGGCTCGAACCCACGAACTCTAAGATCATGATCTGAGCCGAAGTCGGATGCCTAACTACCGAGCCGCCCAGGCGCCCCTGTCGCTCTGTTTTTTATATCTTTAAATGAGTCTGCTGCTCAAACAGTATTTGAAACCCTCTTTCCAAGGGGACGACAGAGGACTACCCTCTCCGTGGCCCCGCTAAGCCCGCAGCAGGCAGGCTGACTCAGACACAGGGCCACTTTCCGTCCCACTTCAGACCCTCATCCCACCCCCTGATGATGTGTGATGCAGGGGCCACGGCCCTTCCTGGAGGGCCTGTCTCTGTTACACTCTCCTGAACCCAAATTAACCACGGGAGAATGTGTCTGTTTTTAGGTCATCCATGGTGACCTGTCACCGGGTCATGTTCCCAGTGCACATATCCCCGTGCTCCTAGGGAGGGAGGGTAAACTCAGGCCAGTAGAGGGGACCTGGTGATGCTGGCAAGACCTTTGGAGATCCTTAGGGACCCTGGTTGCCACCTTCCCCGTGCTCCTTCTTACGGGGCACAGCGCTTCTCCAAATGTGTTCCCCCGGTGGCAGAGCAGCGTCACCCGGGAACTTGTTAGAAAAGCAAATTCTTAGTCCCCACCCCAGACCTACTGAGTCCGGAACTCTGGAGGAAGCCTGGCCATCTGCGTTTTGACAAGCTTCCCAGGTGATTCTCCTGCTCGCTGGAGTTTGAGCACCTGGGCTGTAGGTCCCTGGACCAGCAGTGGCCTCCTGCTCTCTGTGTCTGTCCCTCTGCAGAAATGTCAGCGAGCGGACCCCACACCTTGGAGCTGCAAACAGTTGGGGCGTGGCCCACGGAGAACACGTGTGTTTGTAATGTTATGACTCGAGGAACTTGTTCAGACCCAATGAAGGTGTCAGAAAAGCAGTACCCGTGTGTTTCCCATTCCTGAAAAAACCTCAGAGCCTTCTTGTATGTAGGTCTTACAAGAAAGAAAACATGGGACAGGTTTCTTTTTAGTTCTACCAAAAAAAAAAAAAAAAAGTCAGTAATCCTGGGGACACATTGAAAAGCCTCAAGATGCCTTGGAGCCCCAAGCCACCAAACAGGATGGGAACAGAGTAAGCAGGTTTGGGGAAATGTCCCTTCTTTCACGTGCCAGCGGGAAGTTCTAGTCATATACTTGGAAAAGCTCATTTCCTTTTAAAAATAAGTCCTTGGGGGGGGTGCCTGGGTGGCTCAGTCAGCTGGGCGTCCGACTCCCGCTCAGGTCGTGATCTCACGGTTGGTTTGTGAGTTCAAGCCCCGTGTCGGGCTCAGAGCTGACAGCTCAGAGCCTAGAGCCAGCTTTGGAATCTGTCTCCCTCTCTCTCTCTTTTTTTTTATAGTTTTTTTTTTAATGTTTTTCTTTATTTTTGAGACAGAGAGAGATAGAGCATGAGCAGGGGAGGGGCAGAGAGAGAGAGAGGGAGACACAGAATCCGAAGCAGGCTCCAGGCTCTGAGCGGTCAGCACAGAGCCCGATGTGGGGCTCGAACTCACGGGCGGCGAGATCACGACCCGAGCCGAAGTCAGACACTCAACCGACTGAGCCACCCAGGCGCCCCTGTCTCCCTCTCTTTTTGCCCCTCCCCTGCTCACACTCTGTGTCTGTCTGTCTGTCTCTCTCTCTCGTAAAAATAAACATTAAAAAAAAGTACAAAGATAATAAAAATAAAAATAAGTCATTAGTTTTCAGTGGCAGGTGGAGGCAATAGAATACGTTAAGCTGTTCGGGTAACACAGGCGCTCGAAATGCTACGCGGGGAGCAGTCACCAGAGATGGTTGCTCTACTGTGCGTTTCTCAGAATGTTGAAATTTATTAAGCCCCGTGAATTGCATTTCTGGGAAGGGCTTGTCTCCAGGAGTATGCCATGCCTTTAATTCTCTTTGGTTCTTCTTCTTCTTCTTCTTCTTCTTTTAATGTTTATTTTGAGAGAGAGAGAGAGAGAGAGCACGTGCATGCAAGCTGGAGAGGGATAGAGAGAGAGGGAGAGAGAGAGAGAATCTCAAGCGGTCTCCATGTGGTCAGTGCAGAGCCAGACACAGCCTGAGCTGAACTCAAGGTCCGGACATTTAACCAACTGAGCCACCCAGGGGGCCTCTTTGGTTATGTTTCGAAACACGAAGCAAGGCTTCTAAGATACTTAGGTTGTCATTTTCCTTCGGCAGTGTGGTGTCTGTTGCAAACTCCTTTGACTTGTTTTTCTTTTTCCATGGAGGCTCTCTTTCCAAAAGAGTGCAGGCAGAATCCCACCTTCCCCCACCCCGACATGTCATTTCTGTGGAAACATACTAGTTTATGTGTGCACGATGGAGGGAAATCACTTTCAGAAAGACATTCCGACCCCGAGCTTTGAATCGTGTTATTTTTATACACCAACAAAGAACAAATGCATTTCTCAATTATGAAACCCATCTGTGAGGTGCCTTTCAAAGCATGCAGTGGTGCAGCCAGGCATTTGATCAAATTCCTAAATCATCTTGAAACAGTAGTTGCCCCCTGCCCCGCTGCACGCTCGCTTGTGCAATACGATAGCGTTGTCCGTTTCGCTTTTTAAGTCAAACACGTTTTCCATTTATTCCAACTGGCACCTAAGTGACTCTGAAACGCTGAGGGTGGCAGTAAGCCGTGCTAACAGCCCCTTGGGATGAATCGTCACCAATGAACTTTAACATGCCAGCTGTTGAGCTGGAATTGGTTTTCCCGGGCTGAAAAGAATACACCCCTCCCTCCTGGGAAGAGTTCGCTGGATGGGCCATCAGCACCGTTTGGAGTCAATCTTGTTCTCAGGAGTCCATAACCATGATGTCCAAAGCCCCGAAGAGACTTTCGAAGGCATCTGTCACGGGTTGAGCTGTGTGTCCCTCCCAAAGGGTGTTGATGTTCTAACCACCAGTGCCTGCGAACGTGGGTACCTCCCTTACCTGGAAATGGAGCCTTCCCAGATGACCAAGTTAAGACCAGGTCCTGATCCCATACGACGGGCGTTCTTATAAAAAGGCAAAATTTGTATGCAGACACAGACATGCACATAGAGGGTGCGCCTCGTGAGGATGAAGGCAGGAACTGGGATGATGCATCTACAAGTCAAAGATCGTCAGCAACCCCCAGAAGCCAGGGGAGGCATGGAGCGGATTCTCCCTCCCGGCCCTCAGCGCGGCTACCAGCTCTGCGGACCCTGTGATTCTGGACGTCCAGCCTCCAGAGGTGTGAGAGCATCAGTTTCTGTTGTGCAAGCCCCCAGTCTGCGGCACCTTGTTACAGTGGCCCTAGGACGTTCATACGCCACCCAGTCCACCCAAGTCTTCACATGAACCTGAATCCCAAGAGTCTCATATCACTAGGTCGTTAGGGTAGACGAGTCTTCTCGGAACCTGCCTTACAATCCACCTGTACTAACCTTACTGCCACAGGAGTTCATCGCAGGCCTTGCCTTGGGAGGCCATTGTAGCACCGGTCTCTGAGGCCTGTTTTTAAATCGAAATCTCCCTGTCAAGCGCCAAGGGGCTGCGAACACGAGGGTGGCCAAGATTCAGCCCCTCTGCCAGCCGGACTCCCCGGGGCAAAGGTTCATTTGGAAAGCTTTGCCGAGCCACTCTGAGCAGAAGAAAAAAAAGGAACTCGTGTTGGTTCGTGAGGGGCTGAGATGAAAGAGAAAATGTTGACCCTCCAGCTTCTTCCCCCAGCCCCTGAGATGCACCGGCAGACACCTTGGTGTCACCTGGGCGTGTCTTCCTCTCTTGAGCGCCCTCTGGTGTTCTCAAGTAATGACAGCAGTGGTTTATTCTACAGCCTGGAAGATGCCCGAAGTTACTAGAAGTTTCTTCATTTAGAAAGCGGGAGGAGATCTTTGGGGTAGCTCACTTGCTGAGTTCAGTATCTAACAACCGTCCGAGGACAGCAGAGGTGGCAATCCCGAGCTCAGAGTTTAGATTAGTTCCTCACTCCTGCCAGGGCTCTTTTCAACCTTAGATGGTATCGCTGGATAGACGTACCCTGTCTGAGGTCCACTAACTTTTCCCACACCCTCGCATCAACCCATTCTGAGGAAGAGGAATGAGAGCCCGATCCTACTCCTCTGGGCCCATCTGGAGAGATGGGATAGTTTCGAAGGCTGTTTCTCAGCCTTGGCATGATTAACATTTGGGCCTGATCATTCATTCTCTATGGGGGGGGGGGGAGCGGTGAGGGAGGGGTTCTCTGCCTTGTAGCCTGTATAACAGCACCCTTGGCCTCCACCCACTAGATGCTGGCAGCACTTCCTTCCTGACTGTGACAACAAAAATATTTCCAGATGTCATCACACATCCCGTAAGGGGTATAATTCCCCCTCGGTAGAGCCAATGCTCCTTAAGCTAAAAAAAAAAAAAAAAAAAAAAAAGCATCTTTCACTCCAGGGAAACGGAGCCACCATTCATAAAGCTCTCTGTGATTTTCGGATGTCATGCAGAATCTATTTTAGCTAATCTGATGCTAACTTATTGTGATACCACGGGTCCAATTAACAGAACATAATGTTCCAATCTATGGCCAGAATATATGTCAAGATATATGTCAAATATATATATAAACACACATATGCATTTAATATGTTTATTACATATATTCTATAAGGGCATCGGGGTGGCTCAGTCGGTGAAGCGTCCGACTTCGGCTCAGGTCATGATTTCACGGTTCGTGGGTTTGAGCCCCGTGTTGGGCTCGGTGCAGATGGCCCGGAGCCTGGAGCCTGCTTCGGATTCTGTCTCCCTCTCTCTGCCCTTCCCCCACTCACGCTCTGTCTCTTTCTCTCTCTCAAAAATAAACATTAAATAACATTTTTAAATATATCCTATGATTTACATAGTATTTTATATATATTTTAGCTGTTTAATACACATCTATTTAATGCTACAAAATCACTACTCCTATTCAAAAATTATTTTCAGGGCTTTCACTTCATTCAGAATACCCTTTCAAATGTTTTCGTATTAAATTCTCGAAATAACCCTACAGGCTAGGTTTATTTTCCTCTGCATTTCAATTGTAGAGGGACTAAATCGCCCGAGTGAAGTCACAGAGCGGGAAGACCTTGTTGGGGCCGGGATCTGTTTCCCCAATTCAAAGCCATGTTTGTGACACTTCACGGGCTGCCTCCCCGAGCTTGGCAAACAGCCCTGTGGCCCGCTCTCTTCCTCTGTGACACAGCGACCGCTTGGGATGACCCTGTAGGTTGTTAGCATTAATAATTAATTGCAGCCCAAGTGTCCATCAACTGATGAGTGGATAAAGAAGAGGCGATATGTTACGCACAAGGGAATATTACTCAGCCGTGAAAAAGAATGAACTCTTGACATCTGCAACAACACGGATGGAACTAGAGTGTGTGACGCTAAGTGAAATAAGTCAGTCAGAGAAAGACAAATACCATATGATTTCGCTCATGTGTGGAATTTAAGAAAGGAAACAGATGAGCAAAGGGGGGAAACGAGAGGGAGGGGGCAAACCGAGAAACAGACTCTTAACTATAGAGAACAAATGGATGGTTACCGGAGGGGAGGTGGGGGGGGAGACGGGGGAACTACGTGCTGGGGAATAATCATGATGAGCACGGGGTGATGTCTGGAATTGTTGAATCACTGTATCATACACCTGAAACCAATATAACACTGGTAACTAACTGGAATCAAAAACATAAAAATAATACAGATAATAATTAACGGCGTTGGTAAGCAGAAGTAGCAGCCGATGTTATTTGAGCGCTTAGTCTATACCAAGCACAGGGCTAAGCCCCGTCTCGTGTCCTTTCAACAATATCACGAGGCAGGAATCGTCCCCGTTTACAGCTTTGGAGATGCAGGAGTCAACTGCGAACAACCCACCCGGCTCACAGACTGGCAGGTGGGCAGGAAACCAGTCCTCCCCCGGACCCGGGCCCCCCAACTCTTCTCCCAGGGAGGGGGAGCTGTGCTTCCCTGACTCTCCACTGGCAGACGCGAATGCCCAGTTCCCTCGCTAACAGCCACATAGCCTTCGAAGTGCCTCAGTTGCCACATTTTGCTTTGGGGCCCCCCAAACACCAGAAAGTTGTTCTTAATCCGTACAGATTTTGCGCAGTTTCTCTTAAGCCATCATGTTGCCTCGTCAGTGCGAAAACCCAGTTCGGGGGCCAACCTAATTTTCTTTCCCTGAAGGGTAAGGGTTGTATCGTCGTAATACTGGTAGTAATCGCAGGGAACAGGGAACACCAATTGCGGGAAAATTAATCATCAGGAGACTCGAGTTCATTTCAGGAGAAACACTTGGAGTGGAGAGAAAGAATCTCATGTAGCGCCCGAGTGTTAGATTCATGCGGCTGTCCTAACCAAGTGCCACACACTGGGGTCTTGGAGCAACATCAACGGGTTGATTACCTTAGACTTCTAGAGGCCACAAGTCTGCAAGTGAGGTGCTGGCAGGGCCAGAGTCCCTTCAAAGTCTCTACAGGATGATGCAGCTTCCTGTCGTACCCACCAATCCTTGATTGGTGGCCGCACTGCCCCAATCTCGGCCTCTGTTTCCGCCTAGCTTCTCCCCCTGTCTGTGTGAAAGGCACCAGTCATGTAGGACGAAGGGCCCAGCCCCTCCACAACGAGGTCTTCCTAACTACCATCAGCAATGCCTCTGATTCCAAATAAGGTCACACACTGAGGTCCTGGGGTTTAGGACCTCAGCATGTCTTTTGATGGGGGATGCGATCCCCCCAGAGCAGGTCATATCAAGCCTCACCCCCTAAATCTAACAGACTGTGACCAGGGTTTATGCAGTATTTGGCATTGTTTCAGGATGATTACTGGGAGTTGAGACACCTCTGAAGTTGGCCCAGTCCTATAAACATTCAAGAGGGAAACAAGGAGAAGTGAACAGAAATGTCCCTTGCTCCCTGTCCCTCTGGGGGAGCAGAATGGGGAGACAGGTTTGCTTGGTGAGAAAAGTCGCATAAATGTTACAGGAAATGCAGATGACGAGGGGGAGTCCCACGATACACTTTCTCGTGCCCACGAGTCTGGGAGATTTGATCAGTTTAGGGACAGGGCCTGGCACATTTTTGTTTTTGTTTTTGTTTTCTGGAAACCAGGTACAAGAGAAACATGCCGCGTCCCTCATGCGGGATCTGGTCGCTTCTGTCAGAGGCGCAAGGCAACTGGCTGCTGTCCTAGATTGTCAAGCGTCTGAAGAGATGCAAACAGGACCCAGTCACAGGTGGTGTTTGCAAAATGGAGGAAGGCCCCTCACAGCTGGGCGAGGACGGTTGGCCACCCAGCACATCTTTGGCGGTCGGTCGTCTGCAGCGGTCCCCACGATAGATTGTTACGTTACTTCACCTTTTGCACTGCCTTCAGGCAAAACTTTCACGCGCCTTATCTCAGCAGAGTGGTGGCCAGCCCCCGAGATGGCCCCCAGCCTCCAAGATGGTCTCCACCCTCCAAGATGGCCCCCAGCCTCCGAGATGGCCCCCAGCCTCCGAGATGGTCCCCAGCCTGCAAGATGGCCCCCAGCCTCCAACATGGCCCCAGCGATTCTCGCCTCCTCCTATTCACACTCGCTGTGGTGCCCTCGCACAGGAGTCAGGTGACCCGTGTAACCAGTAGGTATTTCAGGAATAGAAGTTCTTTAAAGAGGGCAGCAGGAAACTGCAGCGGGAGACCTTTCAGGGAAGACTGTTCGCTGCCTGGAAGGTGGGAAGCATGGATCCCCTTCGTTGGGGACTGGGATGGACCTGCCTCTGGGATGGGGTGGGCTCAGAGCTGGCAGGGGGCCGCCTTGAGTTCTTCACGTCCTTCCACGTACCATAGATCATACCAGCCATGTGGGGGACACAAACAGACGCTTGACTGTGAATTTGTCTAATAAATCAATGGTCCTTCACGTGTGAAAGTAAACCTTCCATCAGTGAGCTCTGCCCTGCGAGTGCTTTACCTAGTGAATTGGTTCTCAAAGTTGACTGTGCGAGAGAATCCTCCTGGGAATCTGTCAAAAATGCAGTTTTCAGGGCCCCCCCCCCTCAGGTAGCTTTTTGCTAGATCCCAAAAGACAGTTCTGACTTTTCCAAACCGGCCCCATGATTTTAATTTGCAAACAGGTTTGGGAAGCAACCTGGACGGAAGATAGGCTACTTGAGTTCTCTAGATACCTTTGGGCATCTAATCTAACCTGGCTAAGACTCGGTTTCCCGTCCGTAAAGCAGGGATCGTATTAGTTTGCTAGAGCTGCTGTAATAAAATATTACAGCTGGGTGGTTTGAACAACGTCAACTTGTTTTCTCACAGTTCTGCTGGAGGGCAGAAGTTCAAGATCAAGGTGTCAGCAGGGCTGGTTTCTTCTGAGGCCTCGCCCCTTGGCTTGTAGATGGCCATCTTCTCCCCCTGTCCTCACCCAGTCTTCCCCCTGTGCGTGTCTGGGTCCTAATCTCCTCTTCTTTTAAGGACCCCGGTCAGATTGGCTTGGGGTCCACCCTAATGATTTTAATTTAATTACCTCTTTAAAGACCCCGTCTCCAAATGCAGTCACATTCTGAGGTCCTAGGGGTTAGGACATCAACATAGGAATTCTGGAAGAGACACCGTCCAGCCCCACGTCATATGCTCATTGTGGGGATTAAATGAGACAAGGCTCTTGAGGCCTCAGGGGAGTTGTATGCAATCAGAAGATGAAAACTTATTTTCTATCCCCTCCGATTTTGGTGGCACTATGTGGGGAAATTGCCTTTAAGACGTGAGTGACACACAGGAAAACTTGGTCTTGTCCCTTAGGCGATAATTCCCTTAGAACATCTGGTCTGCCCCACCCCCACCCCCACCCCCACCCCGGGAGCCAGTGCAAATCCACCTGCCATGGAATGGTGGCCCTGAAATCCGAGCAGCTGCAGTGGTGAAGCCGGGTTCCTGGAATCTGAGCTTAGCACTTAAGACTGAGTTTCTTTTCAAAAGAGCTGGAGGCTCAGACACTCGTTGCCCTTAATCCTTTTTCAGAGGGAGGGGAGGCACAAAGCCCCCACTGTGGGTTTGCGGAGGGCTCTGGTAGATTTGCACACTCGTCCTCACTCGCCGCCCTGCGAGGCGGGTACCAGAAGCGAGACCAGCAAACCCACACACACGGTGGACCACATAATGAGGCAAAGAAGAGAGGCCAGGGCCCCACAGAGCCTGCGGGAGCACCCCTCGGTGGGCCTGATTCTGCCCCTGGGGTGCCACCTGCTCTGAGATGCCACTGCACAGTGAAGTCACCACCCTACACTGTGTGAGGGGACCTAGACTTCCCAGTACCCACTGTTGCAAAGGTTGGGCAAAGGGGTGGGTCCCTTTACTTCCTCCTCACTGATGAGGGTGTTAAGGTGGAGGGAAGAGGGGAATTCTTGGAGCCCCCAAGGCAGGCAAATGTAAAGCGTACAACCACAAAACCCAAGCATCTCCAGGGTGGCTCCATCACCTCGGGGGGAACGAACAGCACCTTCTTGTCCACACCCCGTGCTTTGGGGCCCGGAGTCTCCTTTCGCAGGACGGGCAGATGGGACAGAACCTGGATGTGACTTTGGAGAGGTGGGCAAGATACACTCCATCTCTGGGTCTCCAGTTCTTCTTCCAGTTGGATCCATTACCTTGACTACTCACTCTTTTCCAGCTCTCGTGTGTTATGGTTCCACAATTCTATCTACATCCAGACTAACTAGACTTGACCTTCTCATTCAGCCCAGTTAGCAATCGAGCGCTGGGTGTGAAAGGTGACCTTCACTTTTGAAAGGAGAAAGAGACAGAAAACAACATGGCGCCCCAGGAAACCGAGCTTGAGGACCCATAACTCTGTCCGGAATTATGAATAGACGCAAGCCGTCTCGAGTCACTCGGAGAATAGTCCGGGACAGATCCTTGGGACCCAGCCTATGCCGTTTGATTCGATAGGTTTCAGGTAAGGTCCAAGCGTCTATATTTTCACACACCCAGTAACTCGAAAGCTCACCACAGTGTGAAGGCTGTTGCTCTAGACCATCTGCTGCTGGCCTGACCTCCTTTGTCTTGCCTTGTTCCAGACTTTGAGCCCACTGCTCTGAATGAAATCATTACCGCCCTTACAAAGTGGACCTAACTAGGGGCGCCTGGGTGGCGCAGTCGGTTAAGCGTCCGACCTCAGCCAGGTCACGATCTCACGGTCCGTGAGTTCGAGCCCCGCGTCGGGCTCTGGGCTGATGGCTCAGAGCCTGGAGCCTGTTTCCGATTCTGTGTCTCCTTCTCTCTCTGCCCCTCCCCCGTTCATGCTCTGTCTCTCTCTGTCCCAAAAATAAATAAACGTTGAAAAAAAAAAAGTTTAAAAAATAAAAAAACAAAAGAAATAAAAAAACAAAGTGGACCTAACTAGCCTTTGTCTAGATTTTTCCATGAACAGAGCCTCGCAAAGGGACAGATGAAGATGATGGTCCAGGGACCCACGGAATCTGTATTTTCATAAATGCTCTGAATCTCAGCAGAATGGGCAGCGGGCCCCGCGGTGATGTGGTTCCTGGGCCTGGTTCTGCTTTGAGATGACTCCAGCTTCTACCGTCGCAGGCATACCGTCCATCAGGCATGGAGTGGGCCCTCACTGCCTCCTTGGGGGTGGGAGGGCCTCATTTGATTACATCAGAGTCTCTGCGTTTCCTCTGACAATGGAATTCCTGACAAAGTGAACCATTTACGATCATTTCTGGGTGAAATTTGTTGCTCTACGACAGTCTCTAAAATAGGATTTTAGGAAAACGCCCTCTAAGAAAGGATATACCCTAGAGACTACTTGAGTTTTTTCTTTCTGTTTTGTTTTTCTAAGAGCCCAGATAGATTCATTAATCGTGTATACACCAGCTGTTCAGAGAGCACCTAGTCTGCGCCCTGCTCTATGCAGAGTGCTGGGGCACAGTGATGGCCGAGGCAAGTGCATCCCGGCCCTCCTGGGGGCCCACAGATACTGCCTTAGAGCCAAGACTGGAGAGAACCACGATGTGAAATGAACCGACCCAGACAAAGCTGGGGCGGGCCAGCCCAGACCGAAGTCCCTGAGCTGGGTCCTTCTCAGAGTCTGCCTTCTGAACTGAGGACATCAGGGAAATAGGGATGCCCGACACGCACAGGAAGCATGGCTAAACATGAATTTTGGACAGCAAATAATTGTTTAGTGAGTATGCCCCAAATATTGCCCTGGGAACTCAGTGTGATTATCACGATCCCTATTTTATGAATGAGGAAACCAAGGCACCGAGAGCTTAAGTGACTTGCCTAAGGTTACACAGCCCAGATGTTGCAGATTTAAACTCAGGTAGACCGGCACCAGAGTTGTTCCCTTATCCTTCAGCTCCAGCGGCCTCACAGCAGGGAGGGGCGTGTGATACCCCCCAGCACCAACCTGCTGATCCAGATTCAGGGGTCTCCAGAAGAACCTGGTGTGTTCCCAAGGCCGCTTGTGCCACAAGTCCCCAAAAGGAAGGACCAGGCTTGTCATTCGCCATTGCATCCCAGCACGCAGGATAGAGTCTGACTCAGACAAGGCGCTCAGTATTTGTTAAATACCTGAGTGAATGAATAATACCAGTAATATATATTCTTTGCAGAAAACTCGGAAAATATGACAAAGTACTTTTTAAGAACCCAACTTTAACCCCAACCCTTAGAGAAGACCACCGCTGATATTTTCTGGCCTCAGACATTCTGAGTAGACACATTTTGTGGTCAGAGCCCTTGTCGCTCAAGTCCTGCACTTTCCTTCAGCCTCTACTCCTTTTCCTCTGGAGTGTCTCTGCGGGTTCTTTCTCAGAAAAGGATGTCCTACTCATTCACACTGAGAGATAATTGAATAATAACAGCTGAAACTATTGCTTTAGCTAGGCAATTTATGTTTTTAAGAAGACTTAAGACTTTCAGAGAGAAGGATAAAGAAGCAGCATTCATTTCTCCTGCTCTCTTTCCTCTACCTGAGCTATCCCAGAGTCTACTGACACTCGGCGTTATCAGATCTGAGATCTGGGCCCAGCATTGTCACTACTCGGCCACGTTGTGACCTTGAGCACATCATTCACTCCCCCAGCACTTCTCTGTAAGGTAAAGCAGGTTGAGCTGGGAATCAAGAAATCACCAATGTCCAACACTTCTCCATTAGAATGCATAGAAATCATACATATATACGTAATATGTATTTACTTAACGTTTTATTGCAAAAATTTCCAACAAACGTAGAGGAAATAATACGAGTAACCTCTATGTCCTCATCATTCAACTACAAAAAGGGTCCATTCCTGGACTTCTGATTTCATTTATACCACCACCTTCAAGCACCAGGTTAATGTGAGGCGAATCCCAAACACCATACAGTTTCATATGTAAATATTAGTGTAAACCTCTAAAAGATAAAGACTCCTTTTTTTTTTTAAGTAAGCTCTATGCCCAATGTGGGACTTGAACTCACGACCCCAAGATCAAGAGTCACATGCTCTACTGACTGAGCCAGCCAGGCCCCCCAAAGATAAGAACTCTGTTTAAAGAAGGTGATTATCGTGCCTGAAAAAAAAAAACAAAGAACAACTTCAGTTTTCATCAGATATAACCAGTCAGTGCAACTGAATGTGTGCGTATTTGTGTAGGTGTCTTCAGGACTTTTATTTTGTGTGCTTCCAGGAACCAAATCTACAAGTTCCAACTGAGCTCTTCCTATGCGGTCAGGGGCTGGACGCAAGGTCTGGTCTGGTTCCTTGTCCTCAGATGAGCTTGGAAAAATCAAATAAACAATTCAGAGCGGCAAGCACTTGGTGCATTGCTAGGAAGGGCTCCGGACACCTTGCGAGAAGAGGGTGAGACGGAACAATGAAACTCATCTTTGGGAAGCCTGACCCCAGAACAATGAAACTCATCTTTGGGAAGCCTGGCCCCGTTCAGAAAGACTTCCTGGTGAAGATGAGTCATAACCCGGGGCTTGAATTTAGGAGGAAGAAAGAAGCGAAGGGAAACACTCAACTCATTTGACCTTGCAAGCCCAGTTCTGTGAGGCCTGC
Organism: Prionailurus bengalensis; assembly: GCF_016509475.1. Classification (NCBI taxonomy): domain Eukaryota; kingdom Metazoa; phylum Chordata; class Mammalia; order Carnivora; family Felidae; genus Prionailurus; species Prionailurus bengalensis. The sequence continues at coordinate 12,389,796 of NC_057350.1, forward strand.
AGACCTGCATCAGCTAGAGGTTATACCCCTCTCTTGTTCTTCTCCTTGCCGCACTTCTCCTGAAATCTGCATAGTACTCTGAGACTCTGTGTGTGTCATTTGGGGGGTAGATGGCATAGTAGAGGGAGACACAGCGGTGGAGAGACTCATTGAGAAACATGCACTCAATACGCGTTGAGTAAACACTGGCAGAAGGCGGAGCCGTGAAGCCAGCATCATGTGATGAATCTGAATAATTTGCATGTAGTTAATGAAGCAAAGTGTCCCCTGTTAAGGACAGGTCTAAGAAAGAGGCAGCCTGGAGCACTGAGAGCGTCCCAATCTTGGAACTGGTTCTTTGTTAAGCAATGGCCTGCTGGTCCCAAGAAGTTTTTAAGACAGTGTCATTCTTCTACACCCACTCTATACCTCGGGGCCATGTATCTCTTCCTTTTATTTCAAAATTGTTTTAATTTAGTTTTTTTTTTAATCAAAGTTATAAATCCACAGAATTTAGAGAGTCAGATAGGTTTGAAAAGCTCACCATGGACAGCAGTTCCTAAACTCTCCGATCTCTTCTGCCTAATCCCAAGACAATCCCTTGTTTCACAGATTCTCCTGCTATTTACATCCATGAATCTGTAGGAACATGATCTTGTTGCTGTTTCTTGATGTTTTGCCTTTGGCATTGATTATCGACTTCCTCTACAGATAAAAGGATTTTATTTCCACGTAACACACAGCATGTACACGCACATGCTCACATACACGTGTGCATACGCACACATACACAGGATGCATTTTCTCCATTCTCCCTCTATAGTTTAATTGAAATGTTGGAGATTAAGTGCAGTGGGAAGTATAGGCTTCCACTTATGGAATAAGTCACAGGAATAAAAGATACACCCTAGGGAATATAGTCAATGATATTGTAATAGCACGGTGAACATAGCATCATGTACAGAGATGTTGAATCACTATTTTGCACACCTAAAACTAATGTAACATTGTGTGTCAACTATACTCGAAAAAAAGAAAGAAATTTTAGAGATTAATATTAAAGTTTTTACATTATTATAACTCCCAGCTGTGAATAGCTGGGCCCCAAATGCTGTATTTATCTTTCCATCCCTGAACAACTTATGCTCTTGTTAAAGTTAACAATTACTTTATTTTTTTGTTTGTTTGGTATGTTTTAGTAAATTTATCCCTAAACTCTGCCCTCTTCTCAACGTGTTCACACAATAATTTCATCTTTTTGGAGAAGTCCTTTTGGACCTCCTGATTGGTTACCTTCCATGTCTACTATCCAGCTGTTGTATTAGAGGTAAGTCCACCTCCTTTGTGATGGAACCCCTGTTTCCCAGACCCTGCATCTCTTTTTAAAAATTTGACTCCTTTTTTAAATAAAAAAATAATACCTCCAGTAGCCTCCTTTAAGGCCCTGCATATCTGAAAACATATATATCATACCCTCACATTTGGTGAATAGTTTTGCTAGGTATAAAATTCTACTTTGGAAATATTTTTTTCTTTCGGACTTTGAAATATTTCCCAGTTGTCTTCTTTCATACTGTTGTTAGAAAGTCCAATGCCATTCTGATTTCTGATCCTTCATATAAATCTTTTTTTCTCCTGGGAAACATTTAATATCCTCCCTTTATTCCCAGTGTAATGAAATTGCACAATGATGTGTCTTGGTGAATCAATTTTCATCCACGGTGCTGGATATAATTAGGAAATTTGGGAACTTAATATCTGGGAAGGTTTCATGAATTATTTCTTTGAGGAATTTCCTCTGGATCTTCTTTCCATATTTGGACCTCAACGTTCTGGTGTGGTCCTGTAATTTCATTATTTCTCTCTTATTTTCTCTATGTGTTGTTGCTATACGCTCTTAGTGATGTCCTTAACTGTTTCTTACTTCTGCTCTTTCCAAGCACTTTTGTTTGTCCTCAGAATTTTTTTTACAAATCAGAATCCTATTCTTTTTTTCCAGTTTTATTGAGACATAAATGGCATACATTGCTGTGTAAGTTTAAGGTGTACAACATAATAGAATCCTATTCTTATTTCAGGGATGCAATATTTTCTCCTTATTCTCTGAGAATATTAGTAGTAATTTTTAAGCATTTTCTTCTCTCTATATAACTTCCATAGCTTCTGTTGCTTCCAAGTTACTTTCCCCTCCTCTTTGGTTCTGCCTTTTCTGTTCTCAAATGGCCCTTACTTGTCTCTTCATATTTACAAGTGGGGCACTAAAAGCTGATGGGAAGCTCTGTGCACAAGCATAGGGCATGACAACTATGGGCTTTGGTACAGTGATCTTCCTGGGCCATTTTCCTGGGGGACCTTGGATTTCAGTATCTTTAAGTCTTTTTTCCTGTGTTGTTGGAAGAGCCTCAGTGAAGCCTCTTATGATCTCTCATGTGGAATCTATAGCCCTTGCTACCATTATTCTGGAAACGATCAGGAAAATAGCTGGAGATCTCAACGTTCGGAATGTGAGCATTTGTCTGGTCTGACTTTACAGAACAGGAGAGGAAGACTGGAGTTGTAACTACTTCTTAGAAGGACTTTTAATCAGTCATTCTGCTTGTAGATCCACCTTTACTCCCATGTCCATAGGTCCCTAAGGTCACCAGCTCCCGAGCAACTGAGTTGCTTTTTGCTGTTCCCATTGGGAGCTTATGATTCAGCTTTCTCAGCTCTGTCACATCAGTTACCAAACATACATTTGCTTTCCAGCATCCAACCTTCTTGTTATTATCACTCCTGTTTTCTTCTTCCTATAGGTTTGTGTCTTCTCCAAAATACCTCCTCTGCTGTTGTTTTAGGAGGGTTTCAAGAGGGGCTGGAGACTAACCCCTACGTACCACTTGCCATCTTTGAATAGAAGTTTTCCCTTCCCCCTATCTCCACTCAGTGGCCTTGGCTTTATAACTTTTCCTGTCCTCATCATAGCAACAATCAAATAAGCAAGCGATGGGACTCCTGGGATTAAGCGTCAGACTCTTAATTTCAGCTCAGGTCATATCTCACAGTTGGTGGGTTCAAGCCCTGTGTTGGGCTCTGCCCTGACAGCAAGGAGCCTGCTTGGGATTCTCTCTCTCCCTCTCTCTGCCCCTCGCTCAAGCATGTGTGTGTGCACACGCACACATGCTCTCTCCCTCTCAAAATAAATAAGGAAACTTAAGAAAATAAGCAAACAAAAATAAAACTAAAGCCCATTCCAATATCCATTGTCATATAATTAACTTCACTTTCACATATAAAGAAAAATGTGCTTCCCCACTTCTCCACTTGCTTTGGATTATCTAAAAGAGTAATGAAGGAAAGAAAAGAGGGGAGACTTAAGGAAAGAAAAGAAGTAGGACTTAAATGGTTCTCCCCATTTCCAAGAAGACAACAGCTGCCCAGCATGTCCAAGAGATCCTGAGGTGTGCGAGCCATTTTGCGGCACACGCGCTGCCCCCTGGTGGGCGAGCTGGTACTGCTCTCAGGGTTCTCTCCAAGCTTTCGGAGATGGTGATGTTGTAAGGAAAGTCCAAATACTATTGCCAGAGGTGAGCTTTGAACTCAGACCGGGGGAGAAGAGGTGGAAAGAGGTTCTACATTTAAAGTTATTTTTCATTTTCCACCAATCAGTATGTCTATGCCAGCATCAATCAGTACACCCACTGTGTGTGGCTTCATAACTATCCCGGGGCGGGGTGGGGGGGGGGTTAGCATTACCGAGGGCACAGCTAAGTATTTCCCCCAAGTCTAGAATGTCATCACCCTGGGCAGAGGGAAAGTACAGGTTTTAAGAAAGAAGACATGTCATTCCACATAAAAGTCACCAGTCATTTCACCCACTACCTTCTACATCTGTGCTGTTCCAATATGGTGGCCACTAGCCACATGCGACTGTTCCAATTTTGGTTGATTAAAATTAAAAATTCAGCTTCTCAGTCACTCTAGCCGCATTTCACGTGCTTAACAGCCACATGTGGCCCTCATATTGGACGGCACAGATAGAGAACATTTCCATCACCGCAGAAAGTTCTGTTGGATAGTGCTGGTCTAGAGCGCCTAATGGGGCCAGGAATTTCCTTTGATTCTTACAGACTGAATTAATCACAGCCTCATCTATGTTCCTACAAGTCTTTGTTCCCTCCCCTGCCACCACATTTATCACAGTCTGGCTTGAAATGCAGCTAGTTAAATAATAGGCCTGTCTCTCCCACTTGACCATAAGCTCATGAGGGCTGGGACCAAGCTTATGTCATTTGCCATTATTCCCAGCACCTAGGGACACAGACTGGCAAGCAGAAGTTCCTGAATAAATGTGCTGAGTCGAATGACCGAACTGTAAACTCCCTCGGCGTGGGAATGAAATCTTCTCGGTTTCTGTCTGTCAGGACAGACAACTGTATTGCCCACAGTTCCTTGGGCCAAGAGGGAACCTCAGGAAACGTCTGCTGGATTGTCGCACGCCGTCACGCCTGCCAGCCTTAGGATGTACCTTAGCATCACTAAGACAAAAAGCCAGGTGGCTGTGCCCCCCAAGCCCGCAAACTCACCAAGCTCCCCCTCACCTGCATCCTTGCACATTATTGTCTCCTGGGGCTTTGCCACATCCCACCCGATGTCTTCCTGCTTCGTAGCCCCCATCTTGCATCCGTGAGGCAGGTCTGATCACGTACTGCCCAACCCCCGCGTGTGCACGCGTGCGCACACACACACGCAGGCACACTCACGCAAACACATGTGCACTTCATGCTTGTCCTTTGACCTCATTTCTCCTCCCACCTCACACCCAGAAGAGCGGTTTCCAGACTGCGGTGTGTGTATTCCCAGGGGCTGTCCAGTGTGATCTATCCTCTGGAAAGCAGAGAAAAGATGTGTGGACTTCTGGGTTGTGATTTGATTTGATTTGATTTTAATATTTGTTTATTTTTGAGAGAGAGCAAAGGCAAAGGGCAGAGGTGAGGGGGACGGAAGATCCAAAGCAGGCTCTGCGCTGTCAGCAGACAGCCCGACACGGGGCTCGAACTCACGAACCTTGAGATCATGACCTGAGCCGAAGGCAGACGCCTAAGCAACTGAGCCACCCAAGGCACCCCTCTGGGTTTTTCTCTTTTAATCTCGCCATTTACAATTGCTTTATTGTGCCATATATTTTTATATGTCAATAATATATTATTGTAGTAATATATGCTTTTTAATAAAAGAAAGACACATATCTGGAGTATGACCTGAGTTACTTTTATTGATAGGAGTGTGTGTGCAAAAAGGCAACTGCCCTAGGCTACCTCGTGCCCTTCCTCATGGTCTTGCATTTCGAGGACCAGCAGAAGCCCCCTCCTCCCTGCTCACTCCAGTCTACCCGGGCCGGCAGATTTTTGGGGAACTGACACAGAGCCCTTACCAACCCCTATGGTTTGAATTCTCATTGTACCTCCAAGTGGCACACTATACTTGTTCTCGAATTCTCTTTGGGAGAAGGAGTTTCTCCCAATGAATTGTCATTGGGAAGGAGGTTCTTGATCGTTTTCAGGAACTGGCTTTGTCTTTCTAAGCAAATGACAAATAGCATGAGCATCTTCACGCGTATTTTGTCCTGGAGACCCTCTTAGAAGGGAAGGGTGGAGAGAATACCCAGGGCCGTCGCACTTTATAAATAAGGACACAGAGTTCCAGGGAGGTCAAGTGACCTGCTCAGGGACACACACACACAGGTAAAAGTCTGCGCCGGTCAAAGATGGGGACCGCGGATTTGGACAGAGATAGCTCCACCCACGTGGAAAGGACCATGCTTCCTAGGATCTCCACTTCAGCTCCAGAAAAGCAGCTGAAAGCCAAGGTTATGTGTTGCCTGCCTGCCTTCAGCTTGCCACGCCACCCCGGAGGATGAGGCTTGAAGGAAGTCTACGCACAGAGGAGGTGTCAGCTGCTAACTTGACAAAAGATAAGAGCCAAGGTCACGACCTTCTAATGGCAAACCAGCCTATTAGTTTAGCATTATGTGCCTCCAACGTCAGAGCCAGGCCTGGTGGCGATTTGATTTTTTATTATTCAGGAAGCCCCTTACTTGAAAATGAGAGAAACTTCTAGCAACTGCTGGAAATCCCTGCTTTTAAAATAATAAGAAGAATCTTCACCTAAGAAACTTGGCTCCACACTCTCTCATGTTCCTCTGTGCCCTTAAGCTGGCCGTAGAGCAGAGCAGGTAAATGATGTGAACCTGCGGGCTTTCAAAACCAGAAAAAAAAAGAAAGAAGATGCGAATCAAATGTAAATGATGATCCCATTAAATGATGATTTTCATTCAAACTCAACAATACAAATTTCTCAGACTTTGCGATTAGCCCCGCGTCACACTTTGGCTCTTAATTTTTTTTAACAGTTAATTTGTGATATTCTGCGATCATTTTAGGATTGGGGGTTGGATTTCTTTTTTTTTTTTTTTTTTTTTTTTTTTTTTGCTTTTTTCTTTCTCTCTCTCTCTCTCTCTCTTTTTTTTTGTTAAGTACTGACCAAAAAAATCTTGCTGCATTCAGTCTCCTGAGAATGTTGGGTCGAGTTTTTTGATCCCTGTGGCTCATTGATTTGCGGGCTGATGTAGTGCGAGGGGTCCTTATTAGTGGCGTCTGTCCCTGCTGTAATGTTTTTGTTATTTTTCCTCATTTGTTCACTCTGACATCATGTCATTACAGAATGGTGCTGTTCAGGCCCTGCCTGGGCTGTTCGTTAGCGTGTGTTTAATGAGCAGCTTAATTGAGCTGTCTAGTAGGCCACCTGTCGCCCTCCGGACTTATTAACATACTAATGGCCTGACATTGTATTCTCTGACAGGCAACAGGGCTTACTGATTTGATGTCTGGACATGAGGATTTTATGCAGGAATGAGAGCGGGCATTGGGAAGGAGGTTTAAAAAAAACGCACATTAACTCTTTGGTATCTCTGTGTTTATGGCTTTCTTATGGAAAAAAAAAAAAAAAAAGTTCAACCCATGGCAGGCCAGGAAAGCGTGTTCTGGGGAGGAAGCCTTGACCCAGTTGTGGTTCTCCAGGAGAAAATATGCTCCGCCAGAGAAGAGCAGGCTTTGTTGAAGTTACAGTATTATTGTCCGGGAACCACTTCAAAGGGGAGGTCTGCAGCCCCCGGGGGAAAGTTTTGCGCCTAGACTTTTCTCCGCGGGGGCTGAACAAATGAAAAGCAGCCATGCTCCGTCTGAGGGGTGGTCTCTGTTGCCCTTGCCTTTTGAATCCCGCCGCGGACAGGATCGTGAGCGCCCGGCTCCAGGGGGAGGGCTGGGAGAGCAGGCCGCAGCTCGCACATACGTGTTGGCCAAGAACACTTCTGTTTGGGCCTCTCTTCTGTGTGGTCGGCTGCTGCCCCCGGCCTCCCTCGCGGAGGTGGGAGGAACACCTCGCGTCCCGGGAAATCTCAGGGATGGGGCTCTAGAGCGTGGGGCCGCCCTCCGGTAGGGGCTGGACGTTGCTCTCCTGTCCCCTTAGCTCTTCTCCTTGGCCGTCCCCTCCTCCTACAGTGTCTGCACAACAAACAAGCATATACGTAGTTGTAACGAAGAACCTCCTTTAAGATTTCAGGAAGGGGTCCGAGGGGGCTGAGCTTGGAGGTGGTGGGGTGGGAGCCCGTGTGGAAGAGCCCCGTCTGGGGGCTGGGGTTGGCCACAGAGGCCCCCAGGTCCAAGGTTCCGGCCAAGTCAGCACAGGAGCTCTAGAAGTGTGGGTCTGCAGAGAGAGCTGGAACGTGTTCTGGGTGTGGCTGCTTGGAAGCCGCATTCCAGAACGTGGCATGTGGAACCTACAGCCAGCAGACCTTTATGGGAGATCGTGAGTCGGTTCCTTCCTCCTGGGTCCTGAGCCCAGGAACGCTGCTGGGAGCAGGCACACTTCCTGTCCTTGTTAGCAACCAGCCAGGGGGAAGAAGGGAGGGAAGGAGTGGGGAGGCGGAGGAGGAGGGAGGCAGAAACCCACATACCATCTATCTATGCACTTTTCTGTGATGGTGATGATGACTGATGATGATGATGATAGCCTTAATTTTTATCTCTTAACCCAAGCCTTTTATTTTATTTATTTTTTTATTAAAAAAAATTTTTTTAATGTTTATTTATTTTTGAGAGAGAGAGAGAGATGGAGCATGAGCAGGGGAGGGGCAGAGAGAGAAGGAGGCACAGAATCCGAAGCAGGCTTCAGGTTCCGACTGTCGGCACAGAGCCCGATGTGGGGCTTGAACTCATGAGCTGTGAGATCATGACCTGAGCTGAAGCCTGACGCTCAACCGACTGAGCCACCCAGGCGCCCCAACCCAAGCCTTTTATAAACATGGTTTCATTTAAGTTTTCTATCCCAGGGTTTCTCCAGTTCAGCACAACTGACACTTTAAGCCACATGATTCTTGTTGTGGGGGACTGTCCTGTGCTTTGTGGAATGTTGAGGTGCCTCCCTAAACTCTACCCACTAGATGCCAGTAGCAAACCCCAGCCTGACTGTGCCCATCAAAAATGTCTCTGGACATTGCCAAATGTCACCCCGGGGGAAAAGTTGCCCCCAGTTCAGAAACACTTCTCCAGAGGTGGGTGTGCTAGCCTCAGTTGGTAGATGGGAAGGAAACACTCAGAGTATAAATGGGGGGGGGGGGGGGGGGGGGAGGGTGATGGGACTCCACCACTCATAGCTAAGATGTAGGAGGCAGAGCAGGGGTTAGACTCAAATCTGTTGGATCTCATATCCCAGATCCTTCCTTTGCACAATCCTCCCTGGGCATGATGAGGGTGGGTCCAGCTGTGGCCAGAGATGGGTGAGCTGTCCGCATCCCAGTGCTGACCATTGGAGAGCTATTATCATTTGGGTATTTTGCTAAGGATTTTATGTATCATCTTGTAAAGTCTTCTCAGTATCCCTTTGAGGTGGGTACTGTTATTATTCTGTTTTAAAAGATTAGAAAACTGAGGCTCAGAGGAATTGAGTAACATGTCCAAGGTCACACAGCTGGTAGGGGGAGAGAGTCCCATCCAGGTCTCTCTGGCTTCAAAGAAAATGTGTTTTCTGCTATAGCATCCAGAATCTCAGACATCTGCACCTAGAGACCCCATCCTTACGATCCATTCTCCTATGTGGCCACAAAGAAGGGGCATCTCCTCTCTTTATTTCCCTGACTGACCAGGATGCTGTGCCTGGTACATTACCCAAAGACACGTGTGATGGTTCATTTCATGTTAACTTGACTGGCCCCGGGTAACTACATATTTGATCAAAATTATTCTTGGTATGTCTGCGAGGGTATTTCTGGATGAGCTTAACATTTGAATCAGTAGACTGTGCAAAGCAGCCCACAGTTCCTGGTGTGGGCTATGTCCAATTAGTTGAGGGTCTGAATAAAACAAAATACTGAGCCTCCTCCAAGTAAGAGAGCCTTCTTCCTGCCTGATGGGCTTCGAACTGAGACATTGGCTTTTCCCAGCCTTTGGACTTGAGCTAAAACATCTAATCTCTCTGGGTCTCAAGCCTGCTGCCCTTCAGACTAGAACTACAGCATCGGCGCTCCTGGGTCGCCAGTTTGCCAACCCACCCTGCAGATCTAGATTGTTGTCGGCCTCCATGGTCATGTGAGCTAATTCTGTGTAATAAATCTCTTTATATATATACACACTCACATACATATATACATATACATATATAGATATACATGTATACACATATGTGTACACATGCAATACACATATACATATATGCACATACACATATACATGCATACATATGTGTGCACGTGCATACATGTATGTATACATATATACACATACACATATAGATATACATGTATACGCATACATGTATATACATATACATACATGTATACATGCATACATATATATGTACACATACACATGTACAGGTACATGTACATATGCATATATATCCTATCGGTTCTGTGTCTTTGAAGAACCCTAATACAGCATTTTGGTCACTTTTTATACATGGTAACTTTTCATATCCCATATTTTCAACATTTGTCTTGTTTTGTGTTAGGACTGACTTGTAACCAGTATCTAGCTGTTTTTTAAAAATGCGGTCTGAGACTCATCAAACATCTCATAATGTTGGCCGTTCAGACAACTTATCCCTCTGAGCTTCTTTCTGGGTGAACTCCTCCATTGTGATCTTTCAGTTCATCAAATCTCTCTTTAGCCATCCAATCTAGAGTTTTTCCTGCCCTATTAAGCTTTCTAAATTTCAGTGATAAGCTGCTTTAGCTCTAGGATTTCTGAATGGCTCTTTTTTATACCCGTCTGTTCGTTTTCTGTTTCTGCCTGGCTCAAATCCTTAATTGTGTATCTTCTTCATCTCTATTACTTTTTCCTTTAACTCTTAGAATATATTCAGTGTAATAATTTTAAAAATCTCTTTCAGATGATACTATTATTTTTATTTTCTGTAAAGTGATTCCATCTCCTGACCATTGACTTTGTCGATTTGGTGTGAGCTCATCAAGAATGAGTTTATTTCTGTTTTGTTTCATTTTATTGTAGTTGGAGTGGCTCTATACTCACTACACTCTTTTGGGCGGGGGTTGGGGTTGCAGGGGCAGGGGGGTTGTTGTTTTCACCTGCCCCCTATGATCTGCTGTTCAGAACCACATCTTCTGGTGGATTTTCAGAGTGTCCATCCTAAGGAGATAACTGGGGATATTGTAGTCATAGTCACTGAGCCATTTGGTAAAATGCCCAGATCCTGGCTGCAAGGCTTTGCTTTTCCTCATTTTAATAGGCGTGTGTGCCTCTGCGATTTAAGCAGTGGTGGATAGAAACATGTTTCATCCTCTTTATAAGGAGAGCTGCATCCCATCTCTGACTCTATCCCTGCTTTGCATGAGCTATTTGGAGTTTCAGCCAGTAAGCTCCCTGCCTCCTCCAGCAGGCTGGTAGCTTCGGTCCTGTTTTCTGTTTTGTGGTTCTGACTCACGGAGATGTTATCTCTTTCGGCAATTAAAAAAAAAAATCTATCGTTAGTCTGTGTCGATGCCAATGGAAGGCTCAAAGCGTGAATCTTGATGGAGTTTAATATCCCTGCTGTATACATGTCTTATCACCATTCTACAATATCATATCGAAAATCTCCCTACAGGGAATAGTTGCCTGCTTGTTAGCCTGGCTTACAAAGTGCTCAAAAGTGTGGGCTGAGTCAGCTTGCTTGAGGTCAAATCCCGGATCTGCTACTTACTAGTTATGGAAACTTGGGCCAAGTTGTCTAATGCTTTAAAGCCTTATTTTCCTCATCATGAAATATATCAGTTGTATAACTTCCTAACGTTATTATGAGGATTAAATAAAATACTCCATGTAAAAGCACTTCCCACAGATTCTGGCACATGGTCAGCCCTCAATAAATGTCTGCTATTATTATGGTGGTGGTTATCACTGCTTGGTTTGAAACAAATATCCAACTTCAGAGAATTAGGATTTTTTGAAAGGTTCCGGTGGCCTGAAAGGCAGAAGAGAGAAATGCCAAGAAATGACTTAACCGCTAAGTTTTATAAGGCTCTTTTATATCTGCGATCCGTGGTCCCACAATAAATCCATGCTTTGTGTTTCCCATTTTACATATGAGAAAATTGAACTACAGGATTACTACACGCTTTTAAAAATTTGTTATTACTGTACACTTTAATGGTCAGCACATGAATGAAAAGTCACACTCAGCTGATGCTCTTGGGGCATCAACAATGCCATCGTCTCTTGGAAAGAGATTGGGAAGCCACCCTGAGAAAACCCTGGTTTCTCCTGGGAAACCGGTGCACTCCATTTCCCAGATCTGCCGATGTTGCCATGCTGTCGGTGGCCCCGGGCAGCTTGGATTACACCGGTATATGTTCTGCATCTTTTATGCTGGGAAACTGAGAGGGTGTCCGTTTCCTCCTCCACATCCCCCTCACGTCACCTCTACTCTGCTCTGGGCTCTGCATCCACATGGGTTCTGTCCATGGGCTCCCTTATCCTCTGGCTCCTGGCTGGGTTTGGCCAATAGGGAGGGTGACCAGCCTTGTAGAAAGCCAACCGGGGACAAAGCCATGTAAGAATAAAGAATACCAACTAAAGACTAAAGAGCAATCACCACCCATAGTAACATAATGCACAGCAAATATTCAGATACATGTGTATTACTCCTTTAACATGAACACATGAAAAATAAAAAGGTACATCAAAGAGAATATAATCGATGATATTGTAATAGTGTCGCATGGTAACAGATGATAAGTACACACGTGGTGAGCACAGCATAAGGTAGAGGCTTGTCCAGTGACTATGCTGTACCCAAAACTAATGTAACATTGTGTGTCAGCCAGACTTCAGTTAAAAAAAAAAGAGAGATAAAAGGGGAAAACATAAAAAATAAGTACCTGAAATTATGTATTATTCTATGTTACTCACTTTCCTGTTACATAAACACTACTGTTGAAACAAAACCACAGTAAGACTAGTGAATTAATAGTAATTAGTGGAAGGACTGATTAAACAAATAATATATGTGAGAAAATACAACAGTACTTTGATCTTGTTTCTTTCTGTCCTCTGATACAACAATTTATTTTAATTCTACTGGGTATTTACATTTTGTAGGCTATATGAAGATACATAAATGTAAGACTTTATTTTAACAATTTTTTTAATGTTTATGTATTATTTTGAGAGACAGAGACAGAGCATGAGCAGGGGAGGGGCAGAGAGAGAGGGAGACACAGAATCCGAAGCAGACTCTGGGTTCTGAACTGTTAACACAGAACCTAACGCGGGGCTCGAACTCGCGGGCCATGAGATCATGACCTGAGCCGAAGCTGGATGCTTATCTGACTGAGCCGCCCAGGCACCCCCATAAATGTAAGACTTTTAGAAGGAAAACAGAAACATGACAGGACTACTTAAGTATTTATATTTAATATTGTGTGGCAACGGTATGTGTCTTTCTGTCCAGTGATACAGTGGGATGTTTTTACTCTTTCTGTTTCCTCCTTTGCTAATACTTCTCTGAACTGCCCGCAGCCTTTAGGATATCCTGCTTTTTCTTATATGTAGTGATAAAACTGAATAGAGTCAAAAGAAAATTCACTTTGAAATCACAGCTCTTCTCTTAGGAGGCCCACATTACCCTGATGTCAGACATCAGTCCAAGGTGAGCACACCGAGCTGAATATCGTCTCAGCAAAAGCATTTGAACATGGAATGTTTCCTCACTGTGGAGGTTAATTTCGTATGTATCTTGGCTGGGCTGGGAGGCCTGGTTTTCTGGTTAAACACCAGTCTAGATGTCTCTTTGAAGCTACATTTTAGACGTATTAACATTCTTTTGAATGGGGTGGGGCAGAGAGAGAGAGAGAGAGAGAGAGAATCTTAGGCAGGCTCCATGCCTAACGCAGAACCCGATGAGGGGCTCAATCTCGCAAACTGTGAGACCATGACCAGAGCTGAAATCAAGAGTGAGATGCTCAACCGACGGAGCCACCCAGGGGCCCCTAGATGTGATTACCATTTATTATCAGAAAGCTTTCAGTAAAGTAGATGACCCTTATAATGTAGGTGGGCCTCATCCAATCAGTTGAAGGCCCAAAGAGCAAAGACTCAGGTTTCTTAAAATCTCTGTCTTTGTCTCTCTGTATGTCTCTGTCTCTCTTCTGTTCCTGTAGACAACCCTATCAGCAGCAAGTTTTTAGACTTGCAAGAATTTGCTTCCAACTCTCCAAAAATGCCCATCCACTTTATACCCACAGGCTTGTGTTGGCAGCTGGTTTCATGAGGTGGGTACCCATGTCCAAAACGCCCATCATTTTATGCACTCTGAGGCCCATTAGATGGCACAGGTTAAACCTCTCTTTCTCGGGGATAACAGTTTTAAAGCACAGAGATAGTTTTAACCTGGGAAAATTTAAGTTACAGATGTAAAAAAAACAAAAAAAGTTGAGAAAATCCTATTGCCCTTTTCTAGTGATTTTTTTTTAAAGTTCTCAAGCAGTCTTATCAAAAAAGCAACTTTTTAAAAACTGTGAGCTTTTGTCACGACGCCCACAGAGCATAGAACAAGTCAGGTGCCGTTCATCCTGTGCGGGGCTCCTCGCGGCCCCTTCAAAGATCATCAAACAGGTTTTGATGATGAGCATAACATTCTGATTTTGCTATAATCTTCTCCTCCATCCCCACCCTTAATGTCTTGCCAAATTAAAAGCACATTCTTCAGGTCCCAGACTCTGAAAATATGACTTTGCAACAGGCCAGCATCTTGTCCTGGGGCAGGCAAGAATGACAGCCATGTTCCAGGCACAGGGCTAAGGGGGCTGTCTCTTAGTTCTCTTAAGTCAGAAGTCTCAGGAAGTGCCTCTACATGCTTTGAGGAAACTCAAAGTTGACCACGAACTTCTATTACAAAAGCATCAATATCCCCCAGAGGAACATCACACCCCTGAAATGCAGGACGATCAGCAGGTTAAGATCTTTCCATTTTCTTTGGTAAGAAGTTTCTAGAGTGAAAGAGATTTGCTGAAATTTACTTTTGCGCCATCAGCCCAATGTGCGGCCAGACGAACAGAGTCTGGTGTTTCTTTGGACAAGGCACCAACAATTTGTCCTTTCTGCAGTTTCATGAAATGCCTCATGGCATTCGAGAAGATCCGAAGCTCCAGTCTTGAAATGCAATTACCTACGAGGCAGGGAGAACATTTTTTTTGGTTTGCTAAGATTTGGCGCATCCTTTGACATACTGTGGAAAGCATGACTGCGGAAAGCATGGAAAAAAAAAAAAAAAAAACAGATCTACCCTGTAAGGGACCAATGTATCTCTTAGCAAAATCTCCCCTTTTGTGGCGCTCTTGATTTGGGCTCAGGTCATGATATCGAGGTTCGTGAGTTCGAGCTCCTGCGTCGGGCTTTGCGTTGGCAGCATGGTGCCTACTTGGGATTCCCTCTCTCTGCCCCTCTCCTGCTTGTGCACACGAACTCTCTCTCTCTCTCTCTCTCTCAAAATAAATAAGCATTAAAAAAAATTTCCCCTTTTGTATGCCTACATTGGCAGGGGGGCGGGAAGAAATGGGCTAGTGCCCAAATGCCATATCACTCAAAGTTTCTGGCTTAACAGTACAGTGGATGGCCTACTGGAGGCTCAGGGACAGTGTTAGCTGAGAGATGACAGGCTGGAGGTCACAGTGCTGTCTGCCCCTGTCCCACACCCCTTCAAGGAGAGCCACTGTCCCACACCCCTTCGAGGAGAGCCACTATATGGGGCCATCTTCTGCTTAACCAGAATGCATTGGGCTGGGAAGCCAGGGGGTGGAGACGAGAGCACCCCTCCCACTATTATAACTATGTAACCCTCTGAAGGGGGGGTTTTCTTCCCATCCCTCTCATCTTGGAGTTGGAGGGTTTGGAATTTGTCAGTGCCTGTGATGGTCGGTTTCATGTGTCAGTTTGGCCAGGCTCTAGCCCCATGATTTAATCGAACACAAGCCTCGGTGTTGCTGTGTGTTCTGTAGAGGTGATTAACATCTACAGTTTGCTTCAAGTAAAGGAAGTTATCCTCAGTAATCTGGGTGGGCCTGATCCAATCAGTTGAAAGGCCTTAACAGCCCAGCTGAGGTTTCCCTGCAGAAGAAGAAACTCCCCGGTGAACTGAGACATTATTAGCTCCTGTCCAAAGTTCCAGCCCGCCCTTCCCACTGGCGTGCCCTGTGGGGCTCAGGCTCACCTTGTCCGCCTCCACACTTGTTTCGCCAATTCCTTGCGCTAAATCTCTTCATATTATAACCTACTTGTTCTGTTTTTCTTTTTATTTAAAAAAAAATTTTTGATGTTTATTTGTTTTTGAGAGGGGGTGGGGCGGGGCAGAGATAGAGGGAGACACAGGCTCCAAAGCAGGCTCCAGGCTCCAAGCTGTCAGCACAGAGCCCGACACGGGGCTCGAACCCACAAACAGGGAGATCATGACCTGAGCCAAAGTCGGAAGCTCCACCGACTGAGCCACCCAGGCGCCCCTTGTTCTGTTTTTCTGGTGGGATTCTGACTGATACAGCATCGAAGGGGAAAATGGTTCACCCAGGGAGCCAAGAGAGGGCTGTTCCTTAGGGATTCTCATGGTGCCCAACCTACAGGCAGAGAAGGAGGGGGATCGCTGTGTTGGCCTGGGTTATTGGCTCCAATATCCACAAGGCAGATCACCTAACGGGGGCTGCAATTGCATTTACATTTCCCAGAAAATTCACTAGGATACTTCTCAGTACTTCCTTGCCCAGAAGTCCTGGACAATGGAAAGAGATTCACTAAGGACTCGGATCCCTCCAGAATGAAGGCTCGGCCGCTCGCTCTACCTGAAGTCGGCATATGATAAAGGGGAACACAGAAGCCTGAGGGCAGAAGGCAGCTATGGTTATCAACTCGGATTTGTGACCCGCTATAATCAGGAAACTTTCCCTGCTCTTCTTTTCCTTGTTACCTAATACGAAGGGCACGGGTGGTGGCTGATATTTTAGGTTTCAAGTGGGAGCCTGGCTGAATTGATATCACCCCACAACACTACAGTAACTGATGGGGACTTTTTGTGGTCCTTGTAAGGGTTAAATTGTAGTGTAGGGCTAACCTGTAGCCTTAAGAAATAACAGCTTTGCTTTAACACTGTAGAGATAACAGCCTTATCCTATCAATCAAGGGAACAAAAGTTCAAAGAAGATCAACTGGATTCGTGTTTGATTGGATTGGGGTAAGGGCATGTCTGAACTGTTTCCACCCCCGTCTGGGAACTATTTCTTTGTTCTGTTCCCAGGTGATGATAAGACGGTCGGCTATAAAAACTCTGTACCCCTGCTGTTCCAGACAGCACTCTGGCCAAGAGTGTCGGTCCCGATCGGTTGGCCTTGCCTCTCATTGCAATAAACTTTGTTGTGACTGTCACTGGTGCCCGTAGCGTTCTGTTTCAGGAGTCGTGTGGATGCAACAGTCCTTTGTTGGGGGTGCACATTTTTCAACTGGACAAAGGACAAGTGTAAAAACTAGAAGTCAGAAGGGTGGCTGGTGCTGGATGTCTTCCGCCTGCACCTCCGCTCTGCCCCCCACCCCCGTCTACCTGCTCTGTGCCCAGGATGCTGACCTGGGAGGCCTGCTTGGAGGGGCTCCCATGCTCTCTGTCTTCCCCTGGTCCTCAGTCAATGGGGCCAGAAGTGAGAGGGAGCTAGGGGTGGGAGGTCAGACCCTGTGTTCCCCTGATCCCTCTCTGGAGGTAGCTGCAGGCTGGAGTCCCACCAGATCGGCCAGAGTCAGGTGTCGTCTCCACCCAGGCCCCTGTCTCCATGTTGTACCCTTGGGCCTGAGGGTGGTAATGGCGTCCCCCACTATTGCCAGCCCAGGGACGCTGCACTCGCCCTTGTGGTGTGCTTCCCCCGGCCCATACCTTGTAAGCTGTCTCCTGCTGAACTTGTCGCAAATACCACCGTGTGTGTGTGCTGTTTCTTGCTTGCACCCTGATTCATATAGAACTACTTAAAGCTCTCCAACGATTTCTCCAAAGATGACCAATGACTCACAGACTGGAAAGGCCTGAGACCACTGATGAGACAAACTGAGGCCAATAGCGGTGAAGTGATAAATCCAAGGTCATTTGGCCAAGCAGAGGCAGGGCAGAACCTCATCCCTATCTCCTGGCCCCTCCCTCCTCCTGCCTCTGTCTCTGTGAGTGACCCTCGGGCTCTCCTGGGTGTTAGAAGCCCTTTGGAAGTTCTTCTAAGGTGAAGAAAATAACCACAGAGATGAAATCCAATCCAACAAGGAGGAAGACTGGGGGGACATGTTTGCTTTCCGAGGACCTTCAAACCATGCAGGAAATAACTGTATAAGTAAAAATCAGCAACCCATGCCAGCATGAGGCAGGGAGCACGAGGGGTGAAGTATGTCTACCTCCTGTCCCCACCTCAGTCCACCTCTTTGTCCCCTCCTTCCTCTGTCCCCACCAGCTGCCACTCAAGTGCCTATAGGAAGCCCTGATGAGAGACACTTGGTAACTGAGGAGTTAACAGATCTTTCTAGCCCATCATCCAAGCAGTTTACAGCAGGCGAGAGAACTCTCACCAGTGTGGGCTTCCAGAAGGAAGTATGTGGTGAGTGTGAAGAAGCAGCAATTTTTCTCAACTGGAACAACTTCCTTCTCCTGGGCCAGCAGTGGGAACTCACCGAGGGGACATGATGATCTCTGGCATCTCGCCATTCCGTTGCATAGTTAGCGGTAATAATCTTCCCCTGCCCTTGGTGGAAGTTCCTGCAGGCCTCAGGAGCTGGACCGTCACTTTAGGTGACACACCGTCTCCTTCCAGATATTCCGATGTCCATGTCACATGTGGCTCACAATTCCAGCCATGATGTGCCGCTAACCCTTCTCCTCAAGCACCAACTGCAGCTCTGAGCTGCTTCAGGCTGGAAGCCACCCTGGGCAGGTGAACTGGGTTGGTTCCTTTCTTTTCTTCTTCTCCCCCTTATACCATCAAGCTCCCCCATCTCCACCTCCTTGTTACCCACTTCCTATCGTGTCCAGAGTGAGAACAGCATGGTAGGGAGGAGGCCATGAGGGGATAGCAAATGTCTTATAGGCTGGAGGCTGCTTCATATTTCAACCAATTCTTGATTTTTGTGTGTCATTTGCTTTGAAATAGCAGAGGAAAAAAACCTCTTTGACCTCAGCCACAGCAAGTTCTTACTCGACACATCTCCAAAGGCAAAGGAATCAAAAGGAAAAATGAACTTTTGGGACCTCGTCAAGATAAAAAGCTTCTGCACCGCAGAGGAAACAATCAACAAAACTAAAAGGCAACCGACAGAATGGGAGAAGATACTTGCAAATGACATATTGGGTAAAGGGCTACTATCCAAAATCTATGAAGAACTCACCAAACTCCACACCTGAAAAACAAATAATCCAGTGAAGAAATGGGCAGAAAACATGAAGAGACACTTCTCTAAAGAAGACATCCAGATGGCCAACAGGCACATGAAAAGATGCTCAGCGTCACTCATCATCAGGGAAATACAAATCAAAACCACACTGAGATACCACCTCACGCCGGTCAGAGTGATTAAACTGAACAACTCAGGAGACTATAGATGCTGGAGAGGATGTGGAGAAATGGGAACCCTCTTGCACTGTTGGTGGGAATGCAAACTGGTGCAGCCACTCTGGAAAACAGTGTGGAGGTTCCTAAAAAAAATTAAAAATAGATCTACCCTATGACCCAGCAATAACACTACTAGGAATTCATCGAAAGGATACAGGGGTACTGATTCATAGGGGCACATGTACCCCAATGTTTATAGCAGCCCTTTCAACAATAGCCAAATTATGGAAAGAGCCTAAATGTCCATCAACTGACGAATGGATAAAGAAATTGTGGTTTGTATACACAATGGAATGCTACTTGGCAAGGAGAAAGAATGAAATCTGGCCATTTGCAGCAATGTGGATCGCACTGGAGCATATTATGCTAAGTGAAATAAGTCAGGCAGAGAAAGACAGGTATCATATGTTATCAGTCATATGTGGATCCTGAGAAACTTAACAGAAGACCATGGGGGAGGGAAAGGGGGAAAATAAAAATTTACAGGAAGGGAGGGAGCAAACCATAAGAGACTCTTGGATACTGAGAACAAACTGAGGGTTGATGGAGGGTAAGGGAGAGGGGAAAGTGGGGGATGGGCATTGAGGAGAGCACCTGTTGGGATGAGCACTGAGTGTTGTATGGAAACCAACTTGACAATAAATTATATTTTATTATTTAATTTTTTTTAATGTTTATTTTTGAGAGAGAGACAGAGTGTGAGTGGGGGAGGAGCAGACAGAGAGGGAGACACAGAATCCAAAGCAGGCTCCAGGCTCTGAGCTGTCAGCACACGCGGGGCTTGAACTCACGAACCATGAGATCATGACCTGAGCTGAAGTCGGACACTTACCGACTGAGCCACCCAGGCACCCCAATAAATTATATTTAAAAAACAAAGAAATAATTCCAAATTTACAGGAAAGTTGAAAGAATAGTACAAAAACGTCCACAGTTGAAATAACTTTTTACCAAGATTGACCAACTGTTAACATTTTGCCTCATTTCCTTTACTATTTCTCTCTCTCTCCCTCTCCTCTTTCTTTCCCTATCACCTAAAATTCACCTTCCCCACACTTTTCCTAAGCAGTCAGAGTTAGTTGAAGACATTAACCCCTTCACCCACAAACACTTCACTGTGTATTTCCCAAGAACATGGACGTTCTCTGACATAAACACAGTAAATGTCGAATTTTTTTTTAAAGTTCACATTGATATAACACTATTATCTAATATATAGTCTATATTCAAATTTTGCCGATCATCCTAAAAATGCTTTTTATGGGAAAATTTCCCCTGACCCAAACTCCAATCCTAATCATGTATGGCATGTAGTGGCCACGTGCCCTTAGTGCCCATTATTCTGGAAGATTCCTCAGTCTTTCTGTAGCTTTCACGACATTGACGTTTTTGAGGAGCGCAAGCCCAGCTGCTTTGCAGGAGATGCCACAATTTGGGTTTGAGCTGAAGAGGGTCAGGCTCTGCACGTTTGACACAAGCACTAGGTAAGTGACGTTTGTCCTTCTCGGCGCACCATACTCAGGACACATGACGTCAGTTTGTCCCGCTATGAGTGACGTCAACACGGGTCACTCGGAGAGGGTGGTGGCTGCCAGGTTTCCCCACTGTGATTACTCTGATTCCCTTTGTAATTAATAAATAATTAGCATTCATCAACGGTTCTTGTCTCAAGCCCCAAATCCGTTGTCAAGTCAGTCTGGTTGGGGGCGGAGGCACTCATCTTCTCCGGTGAGGAGTTCTTATGAATTAGAGCTGCCACACACACCCCGAGTGACAGGGAGTCACTGCTCCTTCTTAGAATTTGATTCCTGTGTGGATACCAGACTCACCCCCTAATCCTCCCTAGCAGAACTGAGATGTTTAAACCAATTTTGGCTCGTGGGTATCACAGAGGTAAAGAGAGATGAATGTCTGATGAATTCTTCAGGAGCTACTTTCTCCCCCACCACCTGGGACTGCCTCGCCTGGCTCACCCCACCCAGACCCTCAGTATTCCACGCGGAAGAGAGAGAAAAGCTTCCTGACCTGGAATAACTCCTGCAGTCCCAATACCCCCAAGAGGTGTGTGGCTCTTCTTCAACCTTTTCGGAGGAGACCCCCCCAGTTCGCTGGCCTGACCTGCTCTAGAACTCACCACGAGATAGTCACTGTCTTGACTGGATCGTGGTATCCCCAACCCCTTACGCGCCCGCAGTCAGTGTGTGGTGTCCATGTGTTGTGTGGGGGCTGGGAGAGGACAGGGGAGAAGCCATCTCATAACCAAGGATTCAAACTGAGAATTTAGTACAAGTAGCCGTTAAGTAGGTATAAAATTATTTGAAAAGTAACTGAAGAAGCCCCTGCCACTCCTAGGGCTGGTGGGAACAAAAGAGAAGAGGTATTTTCAAACCCAAGAACTGGGATACCCTGAGCAGCAGAAACTCATCTCAGAGGAAGGAGCCTCCTCCGCTGGCACTGCTGTGTCTGGGCTGGTAAGAGGGACCTCGTGGGGCTGGGATGCAGATCTGGGAGGAGGGCGATCCCGCCAGCGGGTGCTGGTTCTCCAAGTGGGATAGGGGTGCCGTGAAGTTGATTCTCTAACCACTGAAAACACTGCCCCTCCCCTGGTTGCACCCCCTACTTCAGGTAGGAACTGCTTCTGGGACGAGAAACCATGCTTGGGTGGGGGCTCCGAGGGACAGGAGGCCAACAGGAAGGAGCCAGTCCTCTTCTTTTCGCTCCAGCTTCTTAGTCTCTCCAGTTCACGCGACTGGCAGAGCCTGATGTGAAAGTAGAAATGTGGTTTGCAACCCCACCCCCCCCCATCCCGTAGCATATGGCGGATTTGGAAGGGTGAGCTGGAACTGAAGGACAGCAACAACCTCCACGTTTCAAGTGACGATGTCTATCAAAAAGGTATAGCGCACGTGGATTTGCAGGGGTGCCCCATGGTGAGAAAATGGTGTCTTAAAATGATAACGGGTTTTCTATGCAGCCACTCTGGACAGTGTCCCCCCATCTGAACAGAGGCCAGGCCAGCCTTGGACAAGTTGGACGGGCCCTGGTGTTGCCTGAGCTTCTGGTTGGGCAGCTTTGGTAGGGGGGTTGGGGTGGGGGAGCGGGGGCTGAGGTCAGCGTGGATCACATCAAATGGTGATCACACGGAAACAACCCCAGTGTCCATCAGGAGAGGAACGGATAAACCAAATGTGGTCTATGCATACGCGGAATCTTACCCAGCCATTAAAAGGAGTGGCGTTCTGATACATGCTACAACATGGATGAAACTTTGAAACATTATGCCGAGTGAAATAAGCCAGATACAATAGGACAAATATCGTCTGGTCGTATGATTTCGCTCATTTGAAGTATCTAGAAGAGGCAAGTTCCCAGAGATGGAAAGGAGTTTAGGGGGTTGCCAGGGGCTGGAAGAAGGAGAAATGGGAAGTTAATGATGGGCGAAGGGTTTCTGTTTGGGATCATGGCAAAGGTTTGGAAACAAGTAGTGGCGACAGCTGCACAACATTGGGAATGTAATTAGTGCCCTTGAGTTGTGAACTTAAAAATGGTTAAGATGGCAAATTTTATGGTATCTAGATAATTTTTTTAAAAATTAATGATGTAATACACCAAATCTATTGTAGTATACACTTTCTTACATTTTTAAAAATTTGAGAATAGCTGACACACGATGTTACATTGGTTGCAGGTGGACAACATAAGGACTCAACCAGACTATACGTTATGCTGTGTTCACAAGTACAGCTACCATCTGGCACCGTATAATATTGTTATAACATCATTGACTATGTTCCCTATACTGTGCCTTTTATTCCTATGACTTAGTCATTCCATAACTGGAAGTCTCTATCACCCATTGTAGTGTGCACTTTAAATGGGTGAATTGTGTGGTATGTGAATTATATCTCCATAAAGCTGTTTAAAGCACGCACACACACGCACACACACACGCACGCACACATCACAGCTCCTAGGTCACTTTCCAGTGCAGTGCAGCCATCATAGGCCATCATAGCCCATGCGGGCCCCCTGCAATTCCTGCTCACACTTTCATGCCCCTTGATGGATCCAGCAGTTTGAGGTGAAACCCCTCCTGTTAATCCCATCATCTCATTTCACAGAAGAGTAAGAAGGGGTATGTGATGAGAGTCAGGTTCAAGCTGCTGACTCAGCATGACCACAGAGCCTTTCCCCAGCCCTGAGATGTGTCTGCCTGCAAATGAATCGATGATGAGAGAGAAATAGAAACGGTTCTTCCGTCAATATCCAAAACAAGTAAACTAGTGTGTCTCATCATTTAAAATGTAGAAACAACCACAATGAGATACGACCTCATAGCCATTCGGGTAGCTGTTACCAGAAAACAGAAAATAACCAGTGTTGGTGAGCATGTGGAGAAATTGGAAGCCTTGTGCGCTGTTGGTAAGAATGGAAAATGGTGGAAGACACTATGGTGGTTCTCAAAAAAAAATTAAACATAGAATTACCGGATGATCTAGTCATTCTCTTTCTAAATATCCACCCAAAAGAATTGAAATCAGAGACTCAAACACATATCGATACACTGATGTTCATAGCCATATTGTTCACGGTAGCAAAAAGATTGAAACAACTCAAATGCCCGTCAATGGATAAATGGATAAAGAAAATGTGGTGTGTACGTATAGTGGAATATTATACAGACTTAAAAAGGAAGGAAAATTTGACAGACGTTATGTCATGGATGTACCTTGAAGACATCATATTAAATAAAATAAGTTAAACACAAAAGGACAAATACTGTATGATTCCGCTTATGTGAGGTGTTTAGAATAGTTCAATTCAGAGAGACAAAGTCGAATAGAGGTAACCAGAGGCTTCGGGGAGGTGGGATTGGAGAGTTATTCTTTAATGGGTACAGAGTTTCACTTTAAGAAGATGAAAATTTAGGGGCGCCTGGGTGGCTCATTCGGTAAAGCGCCCAACCTCAGCTCAGGTCATGATCTCAGAGCTTGTGAGTTCAAGCCCCACGTTGGGCTCTGTGCTGACAGCTCAGAGCCTGGAGCCTGCTTCGGATTCTGTGTCTCCTCCTCTCTCTGTCCCTCGCATGCTCATGCTCTGTCTCTCTCTGTCTTTCAATAATAAAGAAACGTTGAAAAAAAATTATAAATAAATAAATAAAAGAAGATAAAAAATTCTGGAGATAGACGGTGGTGTTGGTTGCACAACAACTTGACTGTAATTAGTGTCACTTAATTGTACATTTAAAAATGGTTAAAATGGTAAGATTTTGCTGTACACAGTTTATCACATCAAACAAATGTAGAAATAAGCAAAAAACTGAAGATCACCAATATTTCTCTACCCAAAGTTGCTAATAGCAGCAATCAGAATCATTGCAAACTAAATCTGGGAACAGGGTTAGATTAAGCCATGGCTGGTAAAAAAAATGAGTTCCAAAGGGAGATGTAGCAAATTTGTACCTTAGGCACTGTTTTATTTCACCCATGCACGTATGTCTTCATTGGTCAGTGATTTAGTTGACCAATGAAGATTTTCGTTGTCAGAAACACAGAAAGGCCCTATGGGTTGTCCAATGGTACAAAGATAAGTAAGATATGGCCCTTGCCCTGCTGAGACTTTCAGTCTCTTGGAAAATATGAGACCTTGACAAATGACCACAAGGGAGAGAGTAATGATCTTGATATATGAGAGGTAGAAAGTTTATAGAAAGAGAGCTCCCTTATACCACAATACCAGTATCGTGGGAAGCATCATGGAAGAACCAGTGTTAGAACTGGTCCTTGAAAAATGAGAAGGGGAAAGATTCTCAGGCAGTAAGATTCTTATGTCTAAAGCAAAAGCTGGGAGTTAGGAACGTGAGTCTGTTTTCAGGATTTGACCAAAGGACACAGTAAGTGAGTAAGAATAACTAGGGATCAAACTAGAAAGGAGAACGTGAATTTAACGGAGTCCTAGGACACATAGGATCTTACCCATGCTTTCATAAACGTAATCTGGCTTCTGAGACTGTGTACAGGTAGGTTTGAGGAGGCTAGGTTTTAATTTTTTTTCTTTTCAAATTTTTATTTAAATTCTAGTTGGGGCGCCTGGGTGGCGCAGTCGGTGAAGCGTCCGACTTCAGCCAGGTCACGATCTCGCGGTCCGTGAGTTCAAGCCCCGCGTCAGGCTCTGGGCTGATGGCTCAGAGCCTGGAGCCTGTTTCCGATTCTGTGTCTCCCTCTCTCTCTGCCCCTCCCCCATTCATTCTCTGTCTCTCTCTGTCCCAAAAATAAATAAACGTTGAAAAATAAATAAATAAATAAATAAATTCTAGTTAGCTAACACACAATGCAATATTGGTTTCAGGAGTAGAATTCAGTGATTCATCACTTACATACAACACCCAGTGCTCATAATGAGGAGGGTAGGTTTTAAAATACAGGGTTTAGTGATTTTCTGTAAGGGTGGCTATTTTGTAAAAACGACACTGTTTATTTTTCTGAATATCAGTTGAAAATTTCTGTTTTATTTCTAAGGCCATGTGCCCTCAGTGCAGAACATTAGTCTGAGTAGTACATTACTACCACCTGTTGGCAGCACCTGTAATTGCAGGCAAAATACTGTGTGTGTGTGTGTGTGTGTGTGTGTGTGTGTGTAACAGAGGGATTTTTATTCTGACAAGGGAAATTAAAATTGCAACACCATCACAACTGACCATAAGGGAAACAGCTGAAGTGGGATGTATTAATTCTTGACTACAGAAAGTGCATTTTAACTTTGTGAGGAGCAAGGGAAAAATGCACATGTCGCTGTGTAATGAAATGTGTAGCTCCTTCTGGGCTGATTTCACTCAAACCACACATGCAAATAATGGAAGTAAAAACTGGCAAGAGATACTGTCTATCCCCCTGCTGGATATCACCTATTGGAAATCGGCATCCTTCCCATCCATTAAAAGAGACAGCCAGTTGTCCTAACATCCCTGTTTTTAATGTTCCAGATTGGAAAAGGCACCAGGCATGTATTTGCCCAGCTACCCGACATTTTCCAGCCTCTCTTGCAATTAATTGTGTCCTTAAGACCACATTTTTTCTAATGGGACACAAACAGAAATTATGCTGCCACTTCCGGGCCCGCCCACAAAATCTTAGCACACATGTTCCTCCATGCTGTGTCCTTCCTCTAGCTGACCAAGATGTGGCCACAAGGGCTACCTCGGAGGCCCCACGTCGAAGGCAGAAAAGCCATCAACAGTCTGACTCACCTCATGACTGATGGAGCAGGATTGCCACTGGCCTCACCCCTGCCCTGGACCATCCCCTGAATAATAAACTTTTAATTCTTTTTTTTTGAAGTTCATATATTTATTTTGAGGTGGGGAGGGGCAGAGAGAGGGTGAAAGAGAATCCCAAGCAGGCCTTGTGCTGTCAGCACTGAGCCCAGCTCAGGGCTCGATCCCATGAGCCTTGAGATCGTGGCCTGCGCTGAAATCAAGAGTCAGATGCTTAACCAACTGAGCCACTCAGGTGCTCCTAAGCTTTTTATTCTTAAAGGCACTGAATGTGGGGAATCTATTTATTACCATAGTTCAGACTTCCCTCCTCCCATCCTTTTTCAGGGCCCCTTCCCGTATTCAGAAACTGGAAGCCTTAAACTGCATTTCCCAGACTCTGCTGCACAAGGGAGCTAGATGCCATTAGGTTCTGCCGAGGAGATGTACTTGTGCATGATTTGCAAGTAGGAAGTGAGGCAGAGCTGTTCTTGCTATGAAGGTGTCCAATGGGTAGGGTCTGCCAGACGCAAACATTGCACCAGCCAGATTTCTTGTTCCACTCTGGCATTGGCTTTGTGGACCAGGGTGTTCTGATGATGATGGAGACTTCCTCCCCTCTGGACACAGCTGCTGTTATGTGACCTCGATGCCTAGCGAATGCCTTCTGCCTTCCACTTCTCCAGCCCCTTTAACACTAATGTGAACACAATTCCCTATATTAAATACCTTTCTGCATTCCATTGTCCTACACTCATACTGCCCCCCACCCCCCGCACTCCAGGGGGAGGTAACATTTTTCGTCTTTCTAGACAAATTCACAGTATTCACAATAATCCACCCTTTTCCTTTAATTTATTTACCCTCCTCAGAGACTCATCATCTTCCTATGCATCTCCCTGGACCAAACATTTGTCTCAGTAGTTAGTCAAAATTGCCCCCTGAGCCTCAGTTTCCACATCTATAAAATGGGAATAATAATCCCTGACTTACAGAGTTGTTCTGAAGATAAAACGAGACAATATTGGATGGAAAAACCACCCGGCAGATTGGATTATGACATATTAGATCCCCCCAAAATGGAGTAAACATTAATTTAGTGAGTCGGTTGGTGAAGAAACTGCAGTATTTGCCTGTTATTTGAAATAAATCTATTTTTATTTACTTTTTATTATATTTTATTTTCAAAGGTTTTTTTTAAGTTTATTTATTTTGAGAGAGAGAGAGAGAGAGCAGGGGAGAGGCAGAGAGAGGGGGAGAGCGTGAGAATCCAAGCAGGATCCACCCTGTCAGTACAGAGCCTGACTCGGGGCTTGAACTCACGAACCATGAAATCATGACCTGAGCCGAGACCAAGAGACAGATGCTCAACCAACTGAGCCACCCAGGCACCCCGAAAGAAATCTATTTTTAGATGTATGGGTATAAATGCTAGATCTCTGTATATATTTTTCAAAGTATATGTACAGGAATACATATTAAGATCTAGAAATTCTAAGTATAGGTTGATTGCCTAAATGTGAAGTTTAAGTCATAACACAAGATCGGCCAAGTATGGCCCTAATTATTCAAAACATCTTGAATCACTCAATATCTATTTTCTAAAAGGAATTCATTTCACCGTGACCACCGGTGACCAACTGAAAAACTTTTAAAATGCAAGATAATGTGTCTGTGCCCAAGTCCACTCTCTCTGGTCAACAGTTATTCTCCCGTTAACTCCTGTGGCCCCGCTGGTTTTTGCTCTCATTGGTGCTGCACGAAGGGCCCCCGACAACTTCCTTTCCTCTCTGTTCAAACAAACAATAGCCTTTGGAACAAAGAAGGAAATTTGCAGCAGGTGAAAGTTTAGTTTTAACGATGCAGAGACCAAATTGTTTTTAGGCTCAAAAATATATAAAGGACTCCAAGCCCCGTCTAATTTCTCATTTCTTTTTTTTTTTTAATTTTTTTTTCAACGTTTATTTATTTTTGGGACAGAGAGAGACAGAGCATGAACGGGGGAGGGGCAGAGAGAGAGGGAGGCACAGAATCGGAAACAGGCTCCAGGCTCTGAGCCATGAGCCCAGAGCCCGACGCGGGGCTCAAACTCACGGACCTCGAGATCAGGACCTGGCTGAAGTCGGACGCTTAACCGACTGCGCCACCCAGGCGCCCCTAATTTCTCATTTCTGACAATCATCCATTATTGTTTACGAGATCCCGTACTTGGAATCACAGAATCTTTGAAAGAAATTCAGAAACCAACTTTTTGCACGTACGTAGCTTATTAGCAACAGGAAAAACTGCTTTTCCCTCTGCGGGGAGTGTTTCCCTCTTCCAGAACATAAACTGTAGGATGAAGCGGCAGTGGCCGGTGAAACATTCATATTTCCTCAGGGAAAGAAAATCCAGGCGAGAGAGGGGAAAAAAGCATAAGCTTGGTCATGTGTGACCCCATGTAGCAAAGGAGCTATCGGGCACTGATGAGATGCTCAGATCAGAACACCCAAGGCTGTCTGTCACTTCTCCTCGCGCCCTGCAACCCTTGAATCAGGAATTTAATTGGTGTATAGAAAGTTACCTTAACAAGGTCACCATCACCTTGCCCAGAAATCCTCACGACAAAGGATTTGTGAAAACTTTTCTAAGTAAACATGATCTCGCCGACGTTCGGCCATAAAGAGAGAAGAAATGTCAGCTTTCACATACGCAACCGTTCCCACCCTCTGAGATCTCTTTCCCACCAAAAACCAGAGACAGTGTTGAGAATGGAGGAACCAGATATGAGCCGGGTGGGGGTGGTAACAGGTGCATCAGTCAGGCTCAGTTACGCAAGCTGCTGGCTCAAGAGGTCTATACACTTGCTATTTTATTTTATTTTTATTTTAGGGATTTATTTATTTTGAGAGAGAGAGAGAGAGAGAGAACAGGGAGGGGGCAAAGAAAGAGGGAAAGAGAGAATCCCAAGTAGGCCCTGCGCTGTCAGCACAGAGCCTGATGCAGGGCTTGAACTCACAAACCGTGAGATCATGACCTGAGCCAAGATCAACAGCCGGACGCTGAGCTGACTGAGCCACCCAGGCGCCCCTCCACTTGTTCTTTTGATTTGCCCAACCGCCCTCTAGGGATTATACCCATTGGCATTTCCCCCAGCCTTACCTGGGAATGCCTTGTTTTCTCCCGGCCTGTCAAGCAAAATTCAGGGATTTGTTTTCAGTCTGCTACATGAAAAACAGTTGATACCAAAGTTCCCGAAAAGCTTAGTGTGTCGACGGGATAGTTCTCCTTCTCTTTTCTTGTATTTTTTTTTGTTTGTTTGTTTTACTGTGATAAAATACACATCGCGTAAAAGTTGCCGTTTTAATTGCTTTCGAGTGTAAAATTCAGCGGCATTAAGTGCATTCGCGTTGCTGTGTCACCACCACCACCGCCCATCTCCGGAACGTTTTCATCTTCCCAGGCTGAAACATTAACTCCGCACCCGGCTCCCCCCACCCCTTGTAGCCCCTCATCTACTTTCCTTCTCTGTGACTTCGCCTATCTTAGGGACTTCACGTAAGTGAAATCATACAGGAGTTGTGCATTTGTGTGTTTGTGTCTGGCTTTTTTTTTTTTAATTTTTTTTTTCAACGTTTATTTATTTTTGGGACAGAGACAGAGCATGAACGGGGGAGGGGCAGAGAGAGAGGGAGACACAGAATCGGAAACAGGCTCCAGGCTCTGAGCCATCAGCCCAGAGCCTGACGCGGGGCTCGAACTCATGGACCGCGAGATCGTGACCTGGCTGAAGTCGGACGCTTAACCGACTGCGGCACCCAGGCGCCCCTGTGTCTGGCTTTTTCACTCGGCACATGGCTCCGTAGTGTCGTAGCAGGTGTCAGGATTTCATTCCTTATCAAAGCTGAGCAACCGTCCGTGGGTGTGGATGTTAACGCATTTGGCTTATCCACTCATCTGCCAGTGGACATTGGGTTGTCCCCAAACACCTTTCAGCTATCGTGAATAATGCTGCTGTAAACATTGTGCAAATACCTGCCCGAGTCTCTGCTTTCGAGTCTTTCGAAGTGGAATTCGTGGGTCAGGTGGTAACCTAGGTTTGCTCTTCTGAGAAACTGCTCGACGATTTTCTACAGCGGCTACATCGTATTGCTTCCCATAACTGAAATTCAAACAACAGATGTGTGTGCGATCACTCAGGGTTTGCAAAGTGATCTTTCCTTAAAGAGTCTCGTAACAATCCTCGCGACAATACCGCGAAGGGAGTGCGACTTCAGCCCCGGTTTTGCACATGAGGGAAGTCAAGGCAGGCAGGGAGGTCGGATCCCAGAGATCTAGGAGGGGTTCTTAATAACAGCCCCCGCAGAACGGAGTCTAGCTAGTTTCGGAGAAAAGCTGCTCATCAAAGTGTCTCATAGGGAAGGGTGCCGGGTGGCTCAGTCGGTGTGTCGGCTCAGGTCATAATCTCAGGGTGTGTGGGTTCGAGCCCCGCATGGGGCTCTCCGGTGTCAGCGCGGAGCCCAGTTCTGACCCTCTGTTCCCCCCCCCCTCTGCCCCTCCCCTGCTTGTGTGTGCTCTCTCCGAGGGACCAATCAGAGCTATGTTATTTTGGGTCCCAAATGAGACATGACTATAGTGAGACAAATTTATGACTCAAATAGGCTCTCAAGGTAGTTTGGGGAGCACCAAACAAAGTCTGCACGGTGGCAGTGCGGGGACGGGGGGATGGGGAGGGGGTCGAAGCGCATGTGGAGTTTCCCAGATTGACTGCCTACCAGAAAGTTCGCTGAGCAGGACAGTCGTGCTGTTTGCTGTGTGGGCTAACCATTTCCTACCCCAGGCATGTGAGTGGGGCCCTCCTTCCTTACTGTTGAGTCCCTCTATCTTCTTTCCAATTACTCCAGTCTAGAGAGAGAGTTTCTGCAACACAGAGAATCTGTTACGTACTCTCCCTGCACTGTCGAAAGCAGCTCCCTCCCACCGACCCGCCAGATGACAGTGCCTCGGGCAGTGACCTGACCCTCAGAACAGGTGAAAAGATCATCTTAGAAAATCCATATAGATGTCCCCACGCTGTTGCTCGTCCCCGAAAATCTTTAAGGATCTCCGTGTTAACATATGTACTCTTAACTCCCCCCTTGTTCTGAAAAAGGCATCATGCTATGCCAGGTAACTCGATGCCCTTTTCACACATGGGTCAAGGCTCAGACCCGGCCAGCTCGGTGAACTCGGTCTGAGGTCATGCCCTCACTGTGCAGGAAGGCTTCCAAGAATGGGCATCATCCGGACCTCAGGGAGGAAACTTCCCCCTGAGATGCTGCCCTCGGCATCGCACGGGAGCCTGGTCCTATCTCCGGAGTGGACACTCCCCAGAACAGATGCTGGGACGGGAAGGGCAGATGGTCTGACCTTGCCCCCCTTCCCCATGGTCATCCCATCACAGAAGGACTCAAGATCTGAGAAACCCAAAATTCCCTTTTAGTAGCTTTTAATCTTTACCGTCTCTTTCATAGATAGACGATAGATAGAGGATTGGCCGATGATTGACGATGATGATAGATAGATGGTGGATGGATAGACGGACAATATGTAATGCAATGTAGTAATAGCTGAATTTGTGTGATTCTTTATTCCTCTCTCAATACCTTGTAAATCTTGTGAAACAATGGGGAAGCCATCAGTAACAGCTGTTCCTTTATCATTTTTACCATTATATGCTTCCTATTCTTCTTTGAGCACATGTTAATTGAGCACCTCATATATGCCAAGGACCCTGTATAGCCTCACCCACATCTGACCATCCAGACTTTCCTCCGGTCACCACCTGCCAGGTGCCCTCGGGTCTCATGTCACTGAATACTCGCCAATTCTCTACCCACTAGAACTCACCACTCTTCCCTAACTTTGTCGAAAGCAGCCTTTCTTTTTCTGCACCTAGCAAAGCTCAGTGATCCCTCGGGACGTCTGTCCAATGTCACCTGCTCTCTAAAGCCCACCCTGATTGGCTTTCCTTCTTTTAATACGTATCGAATGATATCCTAATTATTGGCTCACATGTGTGATTATCTCCCTGGACTGTAAGCTCCCCGTAATCACGTTATTCTTTCTACCCAGCCCAACCCCTCCGAGAGGGTCTTTGACATGCCTTTGGTCCTCAATTAATGTTTGGTGAATGAAGGAGGGTGTTAACAATGAGAGGAGATACCAAGAGGAGGATGAAGGAAGCCCAGAAGACAAATAAATGTTCCTCAGTTTCCGAGCGTGTGTTTCATGTGCTTCTGGACCACGTAGACATAAAGGCAATTTGCTCCCTCCTCGTGTTGGGGCTTGACTCACTTCCCCCGGCTCCTACCAGCTTTGGAATGAGTTAGTTGGGTATTATTTTAGTTTTTCCCCACAAGCCCTACTCCCAGTGGCTGCGGATGATTTTTAGGGAGCTGTGCGTAGATGATTTTGTAGACCCACCACGCCGCGATGGGTCCACGGGCACCTTATGTTCCCGTGTCCGGAGTGCTGGTCAACCGAGGAATCCAGGCAGCATTCCATTTACTGTTAAGGAGGAAGAGGAAAAGTGCGTGTTTAGAAGGGCCGGTTGGCATAAACTCCCACCATCGGCCTTTTTGTTGCAGGGCGTTTGGTCCACATGGGTTTGTTCCTCTGCTCAGACTGCGAGATCCCACACTTTTCCAAAGACTAACAAGCAGACGGGCTGAAAGCAGGCACACGGCCGGCTGGCCGCCTGCCCCCAGTTCAGCCTCCCGTCTTCTCATCTCTTTGGCTCCATCAGAGAGTGAGGCCCTTGGGTGTTTGGGGTGACCTGTCTGCTCTGATCTTGCTGAGAAGCCATTAGTGAAACTCCCGTAAAAAGAACAGCAGCCTCCCTGTGAGATGAACAGAAGTCGTTAAAACTTTCTCTCTGAAATGAGGGCAAATGCTGGGGACGGAGATGGAAAAGTTCCTCTATGAAAGATGCTTAGCAAATCCTGAGGAACGTTAGAATTTGCAAATGAAAAATACTTCGATTAACATATCTTCCTCAACAGCTTGCCTCAAACAGCTTTTTTGTTTTTTTCTGCTAGTGCTGTTAATCACTCCTAGGGGTCCTTAAAAGGTGATGTGTGCAATCGCTCAGCCGTATGTATTCTAAAGCTCCTATGGGAATTTGTAATCATGTACGGATGTCTTGCCTCACCCCCCCCAATCCCCCCCACACACATGTGTGTGCCCTCCTTCCACGCACATCCTGTGTTATAAGCCCCTGAGGGAGATAGCTATTGCATGGTCCACCCCAAATTCCTCCTTCTCTGGGATTGCCTCACACACCATTAGGAGTCCCAAGGGACCCTCCATGTTCCCGCCTCCCCCTATCTGCCTGCCTCAGAGGTCTGTTCCTGGGATGGTCTTCATGGCCACGGCTAGGGGACGTGAGGCTCCAGCACCATCAGTGATCCGTGTTTCCTACACGAAGAAAACTCCAGCTTGCAGCTAGAGAGAAGGAAGAAGCAGAGACAAGAGGCAGAGGGAGATTCATGGCACCGGTGGGGTCTCCGGAGGCAATTGTTCCTGAAGCCAAGCTCTGTCCTTCCTGTCTGCCTCTCGACTGGGCAACGGTTCCTTAGATTACGTGAGCCCTCACACAGTCCACCGCCTCTTTTTGAATGACCTGCAAGCTAAGAATTTACGTGTCTTAAATGGTTGAAGATAAAATATTTTGTGGAAATTATATGAAATCCAAGTAAGGTTTTATTGGAAGCCACACTCATTTGCTGTGGTTGCTTTTGTGCTAAGATGGCAGAATTGAGTAGGCGTGACAGAGCCCCCAAACCCGTAAGATATTTACCATTTGGTTCTTTACAGAAAAAAAAAAAAAAGACCTATCCTGAAGTCAGAAACAACGGAGCATCTTTTAAGAAGCTATGAAATTAGATCACCTTTTAAAAATGTTACTCATGGTACAGCCACAATGGAAAACAGTATGGAGTTTCCTCAAAAAATTAGAGATCGAGGGGCACCCGGGTGGCTCAGTCGGTTGAGCATCTGACTCTTGATTTCGGTTCAGGTCATGATCCAAGGATCGCGGGATCGAGCCCCGTTTTAGGCTCTGCCCTGAGCGCGGGGCCTGCTTGAGACTCTCTCACTCCCCCCCCCTCTCTGTGCTCCTCCCCACTCTTTCTCAGATTAAAAATAAAATAAAATAAAAATAGACCTACCATATGATCCAGTAATTCCACTTCCAGGTATGTATCTGAAGAATGAAATAACTATCTCAAAGAAGTGTCTGCACGCCCATAATAGCTGATTGAAACAGCCTAACTGTCCACTGACAGATGAGTGGATAAAGAAAATGTGACACAACACACACACACACACACACACACAGACGAACACACAACCACATAACAGAATATTATTCAGCTATAATAAAGAAGGAAATCCTGCCATTTGCAACAACACAGATGGAACTCAAGGGCATTAGGCATTATATGAAGTAAAATAAGCCAGAGAGAGAGAGAGAGAGAGAAATAGAATCGAAAAACACCAAACTCAGAGATACAGAGAACAGAGAATTGGTGGTTGCCAGAGGCAGGGAGGGGGTGGGGTAAGGGAAATGAATGAAGGCATCAAAAGGTACAAGCTTCTAGCTATAAAATAAATAAGTCCGGGGGTGTGGTGTATACCAGAGTGACTATAGTTAATAGACCATACTGGACAATAGACAATACTGGATTGTCTATTTGAAAGTTGTTGGGGCGCCTGGGTGGCGCAGTCGGTTAAGCGTCCGACTTCAGCCAGGTCACGATCTCGCGGTCCGTGAGTTCAAGCCCCGCGTCGGGCTCTGGGCCGATGGCTCAGAGCCTGGAGCCTGTTTCCGATTCTGTGTCTCCCTCTCTCTCTGCCCCTTCCCCGTTCATGCTCTGTCTCTCTCCGTCCCAAAAATAAATAAACGTTGAAAAAAAAATAAAAAAAAAAAGAAAGTTGCTAAGAAAGTAGTTTTATTTTTTTTTATTTATAAGAGAGAGAGAGAGAGAGAGCAGGGGAGGAGCAGAGAGAGAGGGAGAGAGAGAGAGAATCCCCAGCAGGCTTCACGCTGCCAGCACAGAGCCCGACACAGGGCTCGGTCCCATGAACCGTGAGATCATGACCTGAGCCAAAACCAAGAGTTGGTTCCTTGGTCAGCTGAGTCACCCAGGTGTCCCAAGAGAGTCATTTTAAAAGTTCTCATCTGGGGCCCCTGGGTGGCGCAGTCGGTTAAGCGTCCGACTTCAGCCAGGTCACGATCTCGCGGTCCGTGAGTTCGAGCCCCGCGTCGGGCTCTGGGCTGATGGCTCAGAGCCTGGAGCCTGTTTCCGATTCTGTGTCTCCCTCTCTCTCTGCGCCTCCCCCATTCATGCTCTGTCTCTCTCTGTCCCAGAAATAAATAAACGTTGAAAAAAAAAAATTTAAAAAAAAAAAAAAAAAAAAAAAAGTTCTCATCTTAGGAAAGAAAGGTTAACTACATGAGATGCTGGAATGTATTGTGGGGATCATTTGGTATATCTATCAGATCATTATGTTATATACCTGAAACTAACACGTTATCCGTCGATTAGATCTCAATAAAACTGGAGGAAAGCATTTTTTTTTTAATGTTACTCCTTGCTGCAGAAACTCTAGCAGCAGTGTATCTGCAGTTTTAGGTGCAACTATTATCCTTTAGAAAAAAAAAAGGGGGGGGGACCCAAAGAAGCCACCTTCAGCCTCTATACACAGAGGAAGTCCTCAGTTATTTGTACGTATAAACTGAACGGAGAAATGCATTTCCTCTGACTGGAAATTCCCACTGATAAAGCAGAGTAGCAACATGACTGTGAGCATGTCCTGGGCCCCGCCATTTGGAAGAAGCTGGCCCAGCCAGGCCCCGTGTACAGCATGTTTGAGGACATGCCTAGGCATTACGCCGACCTGGCCTGTCACCAAGAGCTCGGTCTGACCCTCCTATGGCTCCACCTCTTCCTGAGGCGAGCTCAAGAAAGACCTACACCTGCAGCCTTCTGCCGTCTCCCCAGTTTGGATTCAAATTCAAAGGGAATCTTTCAAGTAGAGGGGGTTGCTCACATGTGACGACATGTTTCTGACAAATTTCCAGGAAAGAAAGCGGCAACGTCCTCTAGCGGGTGGTTCTGACTAAAGGGAAAGGGAGGGTGGAGTGGGTTGAGTAGTGGCTTCCCAAAATTCAGGTCCATCCAGAACTTCAGAAGGTGACTTTATTTGGAAATAGGGTCTTTGTGTGTATAATTAAGTAAAGACCTTGATATTATATTGGGTTTCGGGCGGACCTTAAATCCAGCAACTGTTGCCCTTATAAGAAGAGGAGAAGACACAAAGTCTGGTGAAGAGGGAGGCAGAGGAATGTTGAGACCACCAGAGGCTGGAAAAAGCAAGAGAGAATTCTCCCCAGAGCCTTTGGAGGGGGTATGGCCCTGCCAGCAACTGATTTCAGGCTTCTGGCCTCCAGAACTAGAAGACAAGAAATTTCTGTTCTTTTCAGCCACCAAGTTCGTGGTACTTGGTGGGTTTTTTTTTTTTTTTTAAGTTTACTTATTTATTTTGAGAGAGAGAGAGAGAGAGAGAGTACAAGCAGGGGAGGAGCAGAGAGAGAGGGAGAGAGAGAATCCTAAGCGGGCTCCACACTGTCAGCACAGAGCCCGACACAAGACTCGAACTCACCAACCATGAGATCATGATCCGAGACAAAACCAAGAGTTGGACGCTTGACCTACTGAGCCGCCCAGGCGCCCTTGGGGTGCTTGGTAATGGTAGCCCTAGAAAACTCACACAGAGGGGCTTGAGTTTCCAGAAGGGGAGGCATGGTGGTAGGTTAGGTAACAGGCAAGGACAGAGGCAATTATTCCCACGGGCCTGCGGCTCCCACCCCCTTCCACGGTCAGGCCCCACCCTCTCATCTCTGCCCTTCCTTCTGACACCGGCTCTCAGCCTTCTTGCTTGGACTCAAGAAAGACCA
Organism: Prionailurus bengalensis; assembly: GCF_016509475.1. Lineage (NCBI taxonomy): Eukaryota > Metazoa > Chordata > Mammalia > Carnivora > Felidae > Prionailurus > Prionailurus bengalensis. The sequence goes on from NC_057350.1 coordinate 12,427,155, forward strand.
GCCAACAAATGAAGGAGCGGCCTCTGAGTGGTCTTTGCTGAACCAAACTCTTCCTGTTTGTCAAACTTTCTATTTGTCATTCCATATCCTGATTTGTGTTTTGTGGATCACTCTCTTTCCATTTGTAAAATCCCAACTTTCTTATCACTACAATCCCTTTGTCCACAGAGAAATTCCCTGTATTTCCATTTCCAAATTCTCCATCAGTTCTAGGCACGGGTGAACACCACCTTTCTCCTAGACATTCCGCAGTGCCCCCTCGGCCACGACAACACTCCCAAGGACGAACACAACCCTCAGTGGTTCAGGGGAGGAAGAAGGGTCGAGGACTCATCCAAATTCTGGATGCTTTTAACTGTGGCCAATGCATCATGAATAATCAGAACAAAGTTCTTAAAAGCATTCTGACTTCTCTTAATTCCAAAAGCATGAACATACCCTGCCTCTTACTGATGGCATACTTTAAAATTACGGTAGACTCTCAGACAACATGGGTTTAAACTACATGGGGCATGGGTCTACTTATATGCATACTTTTTTTGTAAATACCGATATTGTAAATGTATTTTTTCAATAACATTTTCCTTTCTCTAACTTACTTTATTGTAAGAATACAGCATATGGTGCATTTAACACACAAAATATATGTTGACTCACTGTATTATCAGTGAGGCTTCCAGTCAGTGGTGGGCTGTAAGTAGTTAAGTGTTGGGGAAGTCAACAGTTATTCAACTTTTGTTGGATTTTCAACTGTGTGGGGGGGTCGGTGCTGTTAGCTCCTGTGTTATTCAAGGATCAACTCTAGTTCCTTTGCTGTTTCTCTGGTCAAATGCTTGAAGTCTACTCTAAAAATTGGTCATATACTCTTTATGCTCTTGGAATGTCCTCAACTCGTTTTTTTTTTTTTTTTTTTGATGGAGAAGAAAAATAATACTGGTGTTAAGCTTTCCCTCCCCCCACCCGCCCCGCCATAAGGTATGTATTCGTCAAGATTGCGACTGTTGATAGCATTAAGACATGCCCATGGTGGATAACCGAAAATTTCATCCTCCCATATACTCGAAGCAGCTGAAAAACAACTATTCCTTCTTGGTTGCAAATAGATCATTAAGCTACAGTCAGTGGAACATTAGATGAAGACTAGACCTTCTCTTCCTGGCTCACTGTATGTTGTTTAGAAAATCACACAACCTCTCTGATGCTTTGTTCTGTTCCATTTCGTTTAAGACAGGCTGGATTCCACTCTATGACTGTTGTACTTCCCCTTTTATTCTGTGTTATTTGGGGGGCTGGCACTTGCAATAAAGCACACATGAGCACAATCCCGGGCAGACATACAACTGGTGAAGCCAATTCTGTTCCGCCCCATTTCAGCAAAGCTGGGGTATTTGTCCCCTCCTCTGTGGCACTTGTCTGCGTGGTGAAAATCTAGCTCTCAGAAATGACGCTGGAGCCCACCGATGCTTGTCTCCAGGACGCATCAGGGGGACAAAGCCAGAGCCACCCAGCGCTCATTAATCCACGTGGAAATAAAAAAGATTAAACAGCACAGACACTGTGACCACTGAGAAAATGACAGAAATAAAGATCATTACACGCATCTGGTTTTCCAGGGGGAAGAAATGGAGATAAAGCCTTAAGTCGTTAATAAGGCTAGAAATTAAAACCGGGATTAACGACAACAAGAAGCATTTATAAGAAGCTACACATGACACTCCTGCTTAAGTTTTGCTGGCCTGATTTCCAGAACATTTTCTGTTGTTAACATTTATCATCAGCTTCCTCTCTGGTTGGAAAAAAAAAATAGCCAGCCTCTGGCTTCAGGTCCACAGCCTTTCTGCAGGCATACTCGACCTGCTTCTGTGCTGTATTTCTTAAAAAAAAAAAAAAAAAAAAGAGGTTAGAGAGGGAGGGAGCCAAAATGTAAGAGACTCTTAAAAACTGAGAACAAACTGAGGGTTGGTGGGGGGTGGGAGGGAGGGGAGGGTGGGTGATGGGCATGGAGGAGGGCACCTGTTGGGATGAGCACTGGGTGTTGCATGGAAACCAATTTGACAATAAATTTCATATTTAAATAAATAAATAAATAAATAAATAAAATCATTTGGTGCTGTTTCCACGAGGTTTCTGCAGAGATGGAAAATTTCAATAAAGCTTTGAGGACTGGCCCCACTCTGTGATACACAGAGAAAACAGCCCTCATGAATGGTGACTGAGGGTCAGGTATCTTGGGCCAGGGGAGGGGAGGGGTGGGGAGGACGGGCTCTCTCCCACATTCAGATTCTCCTGCCAGAGTCACGGTGGATCTCCGGAAGGCTATGTTAAAATGAAACCGTGCTGAGAGCCCAATCCCCAATACCTCAGAATGTGCCCTTCTCTAGAAACAGTGTCCTTACAGTGGTAATCAAGTGAAGATGGGGTCATCGGGGTGGGCTCTAATCCAAAATGACCAGTATCCTTATAAAAAAATGGGAAACAAGGACACGGAGACAGACACGAGCAGAGGGAAGGCCACGTGAGGAGACGTAAGCAGAATGCCATGTGAAGGCACAAGTTTCCACTGATGGATCTACAAGCCAAGGAACGCCAAAGACTGATGGCCAAACACCAAGTCTACGAGAGTAGACTCTCCCTCGTGGCCATCAGAAGCAACCAACCGTACCCACTCTGGATCTCAGGCTTCCAGCCTCTGGAACTGAGACGATGAAATGTCTGTCATTTCCATCACCCAATTTGGGGGACTCTGTTACATCGGCTCTAGGAAACTATATACCAAGTAGAAGTTATCCGTGCCTCAGCTATGGTCCCCCAGCAAAGAACAGCATTTTAAAGAAAGTGTGTCCAAAAGGGAAGGCTTAGAAGATCCAAGGGGAGGGTTGGGGCAAGCAAAGGGCACATCAGAGGGCATGTTGCCACAAGGACCATAGGATCCCCAAGGGCTAATCTAAGAGCCTCCTGGGGGGCGCCTGGGGGGCTCAGTCGGTTGAGCGTCCGACTTCGGCTCAGGTCATGATCTCACGGTTCATGGGTTCGAGCCCCACGTTGGGCTCCGTGCTGACAGCTTGGGGCCTGGAGCCTGCTTCAGATTCTGTGTCTCCCTCGGTCTCTGCTCCTCCCCTGCTCACACTCTGTCTCTCTCTCAAAAATAAATAAAGATTAAAATAAATAAATAAATAAATAAATAAGAGCCTCCTGGGAGCCTCAGGAAGTTGGGGACAGAGGCCAAACTGAGGATCAGGAAGGTGTTATATATATATAATTATAATATTATATTATATTATATATATATTAATATATATAATTATATATATTATAATATATTATAATATATTATATATTATATATTAATATAATATATATTATTATATATTAATATATTATTATAATATATTGTTATTATTATTACTAACATATTGTTAATATATTAATATGTTAATAATCATATGTTAGGTAGCGCACTAGTCAGCGAAGGCTACCGTAACGGATAAGCACAGACTGGGCGGCTTAAACTGGAGGCTGCAAGTTCAGGATCAGGGTGCTGGTAAAGTAGATTTCATCCTGAGGCCTCTTCTCTTGGCTTGCAGAAGGCCACCGCCTCTCTGTATGCTCACGTGACTTCTTTGTGCACGTGGGAGAGAAAAAAAAACCCTCTGGTGTCTCTTAGAAGGACACCAGTCCAATCAGATGAGGTCCCACCCTTATGACCGTCATATTTAACTTTCTCATTTAACTGTAATATTTTCTTACTCCCCAAACAGCCATACTGGGGGGGTAGGGCTTTGATATTCGAATTTGGGGAAAAAGAAGCTTTCGGTCCATAACAGGGACCAAATTTTTCGGTGTTTTCTTCTAGCAAATTAGAGTAAGGGCTTAAGAGCAAGTTTATTTCCATAATAGCTAAATTTCTCTATTCACGTCTGAGTGTGTGACCTATAAAACCTGGGCCTGGCAATAATATGTAAATATGAATGTATGTATTTTGTATCTAAGCATGATTATACAACCTCTCAGACGATTTATATAAAATATTAGCATTGGATACCATTTGGAAATGGCCTTATAGATGATTTGTATTTTATTCTATTCACATCCCTATATGTCCATATTTAACCTGCATTTCCTTTATAACAATAAAAAAAAAACACTAAAAAAAAAAAGAGAGGCAGTATCATCCAACGATCAAGACTTGACACAAAATAATAAGCATGAAATCTCTAATCCCGGAAAGACTGGGGAACAAGTGCCTTCATTCCTTGCTCGTAGACGTGTGAATTGTTTTGTGAAGGGTCATTTGGTAATATGTATGAAACGCCTTAAAGTGTGCATATGCTCTGATTTAGCAAGACCGCTTCTAGGAATTCCTTCTTTAAAGATTTGTTCGGGGCCCCTGGGTGGCTCAGTCAGTTAAGCGTCTGACTTCGGCTCAGGTCATGATCTCACGGTTCGTGCGTTCGAGCCCCGCATTGGGCTCCGTGCGGACGGCTCGGAGCCTGGAGCCTGCTCTGGATTCTGTGTCTCCCTCGCTCTCCGCCCTCTCCCACTCGTGCTCTGTCTGTCTCTGTCTCAAAAATAAACATTAAAAACAATAAAAAATAAATAAAAAGATTTGTTCTAGGGAGCATAAGAACATGCATAGAGACGTAGACAGGGATGTTGCCGGCAGCTTGATTTCCATTAGCAAAAACACTGGAAACACCTGACCGTCCAACTATAGGGAACTGAGTTAAAGAATTAGGATATTCCATACCATGGAATACTATGCAGCCTTTAAAAGTCAAGTTGTAGAACTATATTGATGTTTACACTATATTGCTAACTGAAAGATCAGGCTGCAACGGTGTAGGTGTAATATTAGCCTGATCTCCCACAATATCACAAAACAAAACCTCTCCCAGCTCAGTGGCTTATCCCGAACAGTAATTCTCATGCTCATGGCGTGTAGGTTGTCTGACATCTGGCTGTTCTAGGCTGGGCTTTGCTGCGTGGCTCTCAGCTTCAGGCTGGGGCACTTGGGTGGGCTCTAAGCTGCAAACTGGGGACCGGCTCTTCTGTCATCCTGATCAAACATCCTTGTCATGGCCTTCCTCCTTGGGGCACAAGATGCCTGATGCCCTGCAGGTATGTGTGTGCCTGCTGCCCAGCCCTTGAATGTTTCAGAATCACGGATTTTGTCTACATGGATTAGTAAAGACTTTGTCTCTACCGAGGTGGGCCCGGAGAGCAGCTGAGAAGTGCAGTTTTGCTTTTTCGCCCCTGCTTTTTAAAGAAATACCAGGCTTCCAGGATTAAAGGTAAGAGCTGTTGACTGACACATTGCCTAGAGCCACCCAACATTTTCTCCCAGATCGGATGTCAATTTCTCTGAAGAGATTACCCAGCCCATTTGCTTCCCCTCGAAGCCACTGCGGCAGCAACTACAATTTAATAATCATGGTTATCGCAGGGTTCAGCCTTAAGCGGTCCTTCTTTAAAAACCAAACAAAACAAAAGGATGTATCCAATATGTTTGCAATTTTGTTCCTTGCTGGGAAAGGCCTGGTGAAATGTCTCTTGTGGCATAGCTGGAACAGAAGAGAAACTCATCAAAGGCGGAGAGGCTGAGGGGGTGCAGACACAATTATCTTCCAGCCATTTGGGCTTTCAAGTTAAGGAAGCTGATTGTAGCCAAGTGACTCCTTTGCAGAAACCAACTTATTAGAGCTGCTCCAGGGACCTGAAGCTTGGGGAGGCTGTCCCAAATGCTGGAAACTCCTGCACTGACTTGAATTTAGAATCAAGTTCAGTGGAGTTTTGTTTTTTTTTTTTAAGCCCAGTGAGAATCGTTATTCCCTAGTTTACTTTTGAAAAGAAAGTTGAAGTCATCTAGGAACCCAAATCAGAGGATAGAGACTTCGAAGTTTATCGTTTATGCTTATGCTCCGAGGGGAGGGGGAGAGCTTTTTTTCTGTTAATTAACGCAAGAGCCAATCCTCTTGGAATACAATTCTGTCTCTTTCTCTTTGTCTCTCTCTCTCTTTCTTCTAGGCGGACAGCACTGCTTTGCAATGTAGAATGCCCACATCTTAAGTCTACCGCTCTTTGAATTTTGACAAATGGGAACCCCTGTAACTATCACCTGACACAAGGTCTACAACATTTCCATCCTCCCAGAAAATTCCCCTGTGCCTTTTTTCAACCAACTAGAACTATTCTAATCTCTACTACCACAGATTGGTTTTTGCCTGTTGTTGGACCTTGTACTAATAGAATTGTCAAATATGTACCCTTTTGTGTTGGCTTCTTGTGCTCAACGGAATGTTTTTCAGAGTCATCCGTGATCGCCTGTATCGGTAATTTATTCCTTTTGATTGCCGAGTCGAATTGCATTGCAAAAGCATACCATAATTTGCTTATCCATTTTCTTGTGAGTGATTCCAGTTATGATAAATAGAGCTACCATGAACATTTTTGGACAGACCTTTCGGTGAAACACGTGCTCATTTCTGTTGGGTATATATCCAGAAGTAGATTTTCTGGATCATAAAGTAGATACGTGTTTACTTAACGTTGTACTATTTTATATTGTCACCAACAATGTATGGCGGCCACCCTCGATCTTGTCGGTGTTATCATCTTACATGTTCTGATGAGCATGTTATAGTATCTCATCGTGGTTTTACTGCATTCCTTGTTGTCCAATGATGTAGAACACCCCTCCGTGTATTTCTTGGCCATTCAGGCTTTCCTTGCAAAGAGCTTATGAAAGATTTTTGTCCATGTTTATGGATTTTTAAAATTGATTTATAAGAATTCTTTTTTTTTTTTTTTAATTTTTTTTTCAACGTTTATTTATTTTTGGGACAGAGAGAGACAGAGCATGAACGGGGGAGGGGCAGAGAGAGAGGGAGACACAGAATCGGAAACAGGCTCCAGGCTCTGAGCCATCAGCCCAGAGCCTGACGCGGGGCTCGAACTCACGGACCGCGAGATCATGACCTGGCTGAAGTCGGACGCTTAACCGACTGCACCACCCAGGCGCCCCAAGAATTCTTTATACATCCCAGAGAATGCCCTTTTCGGATGTATATTCCTTAAATATTTCCCCCCAATCTGTAGCTTGACATAGGGAAGGGAAGCAAAAATAATATAAAAACAGGGAGGGGGACAAAACAGAAGAGACTCTTAAATATAGAGAACAAACTGACGGTTATGGGAGAGATTGTCGGGGGGGATGGGCTAAATGGGTAAGGGGTGCTAAGGGATCTACTCTTGAAATCACTGTTGCACCAGATGCTAACTAATTTGGATGTAAATTAAAAAAACAAACAAGCAAACAAAAAGTTTATTAACTCGTAAGAGAAGAGGGATGTCAGAAACAAACAGCAAAGGTTTTATTTGAAATAAAAAAGTGAAGGGCACCTGGGTGGCTCAGTCAGTTGAGCATTAGACTCTTGATTTTGGCTCAGGTCATGACCCCACGGTTCTCGGATCGGGCCCCACGTCCGGCTCTGCCCTGACAACACGGAGCCTGCTTGGGATTCTCTTTCTCCCTCACTCTCTGCCTCTACCCCGCTAGTCGGCGCTCTCTCTCTCTCTCTCTCAAAATAAATAAATATACATTGAAAAATTAATAATAATTTTAATTGTTTTCCTTTTTTTAATGTTTACATTTACATTTTTTAATGGAATTTACATTACATTTTAATAAAAATGTCTTATTTTTAACAGAGAGAAAGAGAGAGACAGAGCATGAGTGGGGGCGGGGCAGAGGGCGAGGGAGACACAGGATCCAAAGCAGGCTCCAGGCTCTGAGCCATCAGCACAGAGCCCGACGAGGGGCTCGAACTCACGGACCGCGAGATCGAGACCTGAGACGAAGTCGGAAACTCAATCCACGGAGCCACCCAGGCGCCCCAGTAATAATAATTTTTAAAAGCGAGACTCAAAATAACTCCTGTCATCACTGCAACTGGGTGACTCTTGAGGAACTGGGCTCTGCATCCCCACGGCAATGCCTATCTTCAACAGCTGACCATCAATACAAAAATCCTGAAAGGCACACTTTCACCCTGAAGTTAAGAATCATCCTTGTATAACCCAGGAACCAACATCATCTGTGAAATGTGTAACCTGAGTTTGCGAAGTGGAGGAGGAAGGATCCCTGAGAAACCCTGTCTCCGGTCACCCGTGTCTCCTCACCCCAGCTCCCTCCCCGCTTCCGGCCCCACCCAAGTCCTTTGGCCTCTGAGTCAACCCAGGGATCTCCTCTCTGTGAAGGGGACCCAGCCCAAGCCCTCTTCCTGCACTAAAGTGGGATTCCACGTCCCGTGGGGGGACCCCGGCCGCACGAGGCCCTAACAGCCGTCTCCCTAGAGCTTCTTTTCCCAGCATGCCTTTCCCCCAGGTTTGCCACGGAAGGGAACTGAGTGATCTCTCTTCGCAGATCCCCAAAGCAACCGGCCTCAGGAAACGAACCCTTCCTACACTGACTGTCGAGAGGCCCACCCTCCCAACCGGGAATCAGGAGGCCTCGACTCCACAGCTAAAACCTCTCCTCCAGCCTGTCCTCGGGTGGCACCTGCTCTCAGCTCCCCCATGGCCAAAGCCCGATCCCCACACGCATCCGGCCAAGCCCTCTGGCCGTGCGGGCCCTGTGCGGTGGGGAGGATAGCCTCTGTGCCTGACCACCTCTGTTGCGGGTTCCGACGGCCATTCCTGACCGTGGGTTCTGAGAGATCACTCCTGATCCCTCCCAATCAACCACGCCAACGCACATACCCCTTTCGTCTTCCTTACGGTCCCTTGAGCCGGTTTGGGACCGCTTGCCGCCAAAATAACCTTGCCTGGGTCAGGGGACACCAGCCACCTACAAAAGTAGGACAAAGAGAAGCGTTGCTGTGCCCTGCGCGAAGCCAGGCCGAGGAGGGGGGAGGGGATACCAAACGTAAACAAGGGATGCAGTCAAGACCTTGCCACCAGCTGGTGCAAGCTTGTGCAGGAGCAGGGGAACATCTTCAGAGTCCCGAGCTGGGCGAGGGCGCCCTTGTAAACACAACCCATGCAGTGTGTCTGGGAAGTGATGGGCCCACTTGTGAGCCCAGGCTGGTGCGAACCCCGCCAACGACTCCACTCTTCACCTGTGCTTGTGGCCCTCACTGCCCCCCATTCATTCCCGCCCCAGGCGGAGCGTTAGGTGCCGAAGACTGGCAGTGAGGGGACCCAACATCCCCGCCCTCAGGGAGTTCACGTCCCCCGTATGGAGCCTCTGTGGGACGCTCTTCAAAATTCCTCACTGCCTTCACCCCTTCAATCTTCGGAGCAGCCCTGGGAGGCAGGCACCGCTATGTGCTGCACTGAGCGGTTGTTGACCCGCGGCCCAGAGAGAGGAGGAAACCGGCCAAAGGACACACAGCCGGCCAGCGGCCCAGGTACGACCCAGCAGGCAGCCTTGTTCCAGGGCCCGAGGCCTTGACTTCCAGCTGGGGAGACCTGGCAATCCAGGCTTATTTCCCCTCCTCCTCACATGCACAAATTATTCAGCTGGAATCCTGCTCGGCACTGGGACACGATGAGAAAGGACCCCTCGAGTCCAGTGAGAGATGGAGCCATGTGGGGTCTTGACGAGCGGGTGCTCTAAAGAAGGAGCCATTCATGCCACAGGAAGTGGGTTCACAGGCACAGGCGTTCCAGAGAGTACACCCCAAAGACAGAGCCTGAGAAGGGGAAGGAGCCCGGGCCCTTGGGGGGCGGTGGGGGGAGATAAGAGGTCTGGTGTGGCTCCGAGACCAGTCCCTTGTGGGATGGCTAGGGGGGAGGGGCAGTGGCGGGCTGATGGAGGGGGTCAGGGGGCAGTGGGTGGGAGGGACGGGCGGGGTGTCCTGTCGCCTCACAGGAGGGAGGGGAGGGAGGCAGAAAGGGTTAAAAAACCAAGGTGGGCCTGGTTATGGAAGACAGGCTTCTAGTAAAAGGTTTGGGCTTTCTGTGGTCAATGGGGTGTCATTAATGGTTTCGTCAGGGAGGTGATAAGCGGTATTTGACCAAATCTGTTTCCGTATTAGATAAATAGAGGTGATTGAGAGAGATAGATAGATTGGTGATAGATAGAAATATAGATAGATAGATGATAGATAGATAGAACAAAGATAGAATTAGATAAGTAGATAGATAAATAGAGAGGTGGAGAGGTGAGGGAGAGGGGGCAAAGGAGAAGGAGCTGGGGTTGACATAGACATGGGGTGGGGACAGGGACAGGGATAAGGGGAATGTATCTTTTCCCCTGGGGGGGGGGGTGGAGGTGTAGGAGGAGGGCATGCGCAGAAGCAGGATTCCTTGTTGCAAATGTTCTGCGATCGCCTCAGGGAAAAGAGTCCTCTGTTCCTTGCTGTCGCAGCTCAGGGCTGGGCTGAGGGCTGGTGGCGGGTGGCCAGAGGAGGCAGGAAGCAAGCACCTGGTCGAAACAGCCGCTTCCCCCTCCGCCGCCCTGCCACCAGGCTTCAGATCGCCCGACCGGACCTGCTACCGAAGTAGCTGCTAATCACCACGGAAAAGGTCCCTCCCTGGAAATCAAGGGGCTCGTTTTTGCGTTTTGCCCCCAGCAGCCTTGTCCACATTGGCCTCAGCGTCCAGCCCTCGCTGTGACTGCCTTTTGGGCCTGAACGTTCTTAGGAAGGGACAGATCCCGCAGGTAGCTGCCACCTGGCCCACAATGGCAGCCTAGGAAAGCCCGGCTCCCGCTGCGAGGGGCCGAGCCACCCCGGGAGGGAAATGACCAAGGTCAATGTTGGGGACGCAGCATCTGCGGCAAAGCCTCTGCCCCATTCTCCTCCTGTGGTCATTGTTACTTTCCACTGACCAGCTGCCTGCAGGCTCCGGGCAAAGACAAAATGGGTAACACAGCCGCCATTCAGTGGAGATTAATGCCTGGAATGAACCACACCTCTGAACAATTGCTTCCTCCACGAGGGACAGCGCTGAATGGCCGGGGAGCCCCATTGATGGCTGCTATGAAAGAGGTGAAGGCCTGCGGTGGAGGGGAAGAAAACCCTCACGCCGCCCCTCAAACCTAGCCCCGATTCTTCCTTCTCGCCTCCCTTTTCCCTTCTGACTGCCCGCTTCGCCCATGTCGCCCTAATCCAGAACTGTCCTTTTTGTGCGGGGACTTGGGCAGCGCGCTTAAAATTCACGGATTTGCTACTGTAAGTCATATCGCTGCGGCTGCGTGCTGATCGCATTAGTACCCATTATCTCTGCAACTTTCCGACTTGATAATTAGTTACTATCATTCACGCTGTGCAATCAGCTGTTAAATCCTCGTTTATGCTGATTTGAATATGAATGTGCTGTTCAATAACATGTTAGATTGCCATGTTTACAAATATACTCCAGGTATTTGGAAATTTAGATGATGCGGAACATACTGTTTCAGCTGTGCTCGGTGCCAGTTTAAATAACTTAAGCCTATTTACCAATCGCTTAGCAATTCTTTTCACATACTTCTGTTTCCCCTGTCCTATCCTTCCCGACCCAAACTCAGATATGCTCTTTTTCGTCTGTTTGCGTGTTGTCGCTGTACGAAACTAACAATCTGCAAGATGGGACGAAAGTAGCAGCCACCTCTATGTGGGCCTTCTTTTCCGATTCCTGCTGATCTCATTTCTGCGTCTTTGAGAGGCAGAGGACACTGCAAATGGGAAAAAGAAAGAAAAAAGAAATGATCTCTGCAGCTGGAGTGTTAAATATCAAGTCTCTGAAAGGACGTGTTTTGCATGTAGCACAAAAGGGAAAGAAGAGAAAATTTCTGAATGTGGGTAACACCCAAGAGAGCGAGATGCATCTGATTGGAAACTCCTAGAAGGCGAACAAGTGGTTCTGGAGAGCGGGGCTTCTCAAACTTGAACGTGCCTTTGAATCACTTGGGGGTTCCCTGTGGCTTGTGGATGCTGGCTCGCTAAGTAAGGCCGGGGCTGAGACAGGACGTGTCTGATCACCTCCCAGGTGCAAGAACACTCTAAAACAAAGGGACTATGGGGGCGCCTGGGTGGCTCAGTCGGTTAAGCGTCCAACTTCGGCTCAGGTCATGATCTCGAGGTCTGTGAGTTCAAGCCCCGCGTCGGGCTCTGTGCTGACAGCTGGGAGCCTGGAGCCTGCTTCCGGTTCTGTGTCTCCCTCTCTCTCTGCCCCTCCCCCGCTCGTGCTCTGTCTCCCTCTCTGTCTCAAAAATAAATAAAATAAACGTTAAAAAAAAAATTTTTTTTTAAATAAATAAATAAAAAGAAAGGAAATGCTAACACACACCACAACATGGATGAGGACATTCTGTTACGGGAAGGAAGCCAGTCGCACAAGAATAAATGCCGTACGATTCCACTTCCCGGAGGTTATCTAGCCAGATGCACAGAAACAGAAGTAAAATGGTGGAGGGAGGGTTGGAGGGAAGAGGGGATCGGGAGCTGCTTAACAGGTATAGAGTTTCAATTTTGAAAGATGAAAACGTTCCGGAAGCAGATTGCGTGACGACGTGAATGTATGTAACGCTACTGAACCATGCGCTTAAAAATGGTTAAGATGGCAAAACATGTGTTTTTTACCACAATTTAATTTTTTTTTTTTTTTTACAATACATTGGGGAAAAAAAATCATTCTTGGTTTTAGGGACCTCGTGAAAAAAGGTTTACTTCTACCAAACAACCCGTATTTCAGCAGATTCACCTTCAATTCTTCAGTGAGTTGATCGGATTTCCTGGACACCAGCCAGGAAAGAATAACTCAATTTTTCTTCCGTGTTCCCACGTCCTTTGATCAAAACCCCATTGCAGGGGCGCCTGGGTGGCTCAGTCGGTTGAGCGTCTGCCTCTCGATTTCGGCTCAGGTCGTGATCTCACAGTTGGCTCTGCGCTGACAGCAGGGAGCCTGCTTGGGATTCTCTCTCTCCCCCTCTCTCTGCCCCTCCCCCACTCATGCACTCTCTTTCTCTCAAAATAAGTAAACTTTAGAGAAAAAAGAAAACCCCAACCCCCCCCCCCATTCCAACAATTATAGTATTCTGATCAATGTTCAAATTCCATGTGTGTCTCCATTTCCCTAGGAGGCTTTGAGGCTGGTGTTTGCCCTTCAGTGATGGACCTAAGCTTCAGACACTTCTCTCCCCCATCCTGACACAGTCCTGATTTTGTCCAGGTGTCTCTCCTTCTCACCTTTGCCCTTATGCGTCAGAGGAGGCCACAACCCTAGGACATGAACCATCAGGAGCCTAAATCAGTCGTGATGGCTCCATTCCATGGTCAATGAGGTCTGAGGGAGTTCTGCTGGAAGGCTTCGGGGAAAGGTTTCCTTGCCTTTAAAAAGAGACATGGGAAGAGAATGTTCCAGCAGGTGGCAGAGACAGAACAATCTAGAAAGGCAGAGCCGGAGCCAGAGCCACCCTACCTCTGGGTCTCTTGCTTTGTCAAAAATAGAGCGCTTCCTGGTTTAAGCCGATTGAGCGGGAGTGTTCTGTTCTGGCCCCCGAAACAGCCTTAACCGATCCGAGTACCTTGCAGGTAGGAGATATGCTGATATTTGGTGGATTCAATTCGAGTAGGAAGACCGGGCTGGTTCACTGCCCTTAGAGGACTCCTCAGGCCGTGTGACATCTGTCCCCATCCCAGGCAACCTCACTCGTGAAGTGATTTTTCCAACGAGAAAGATAACAGGGTGTTTTTGCTTACTTGTTTTCGTCACAGATCTTCCATGGGCTGCTTTTTCTAGAGAACGTGTAAAACGTCATTCCATTGTCAAAGTTTCATTGAATTATACCTCTCGACAGACCCGTGCCTTACAGGAGCAAACTTCAGGAAGGGGTCAATCACAAACGGCTCATGCTCGTTGCGCATCTTTATGCGCCAGACGTTAGGCTCAGTTAATCCTCAGATTGATTCTGTCATCCCCCTCCTTTCGCGGATAAAGAAACCGAGGCGCAGAAAGCTTCATTCACCTGCCCAAGGCCACACAGCTAATAATGCGCGGGGGCTGGGATTCGAACCTGAGGAGTTGGCGCCTATCCTTAGGCTCCATGGCGATGAATTGCTTAGGTGCGCGCGGCTTTCTTCAGTTCAGACAACGGCAGTCCATTCCCTGCCGTCAAAACCCTAAAACTCGTAAAATCTCCTTAAAACTCAGATCACGTTAGCCTCCAACTCGATGCCCTCCGGTGGGTCCCCGCGGACGTTCTAGGGAGCATCCGAAACAAGGCTCGAGTCTGTGTTGGTCCCCACTCCACTGGCTTCCCTCCCACTGGCCGCTCTGGCCACGATCAGCTCCTTTAACACATTCAGCCTTCTTTGCCTCCGGGCTTTCACACCTGCTCTCCATTCTGCCCGGGGTTCAACACCTGACCGGACAGACAGACAGACGCACCCACACAGGCGCGCACACACCCGACCCCTGGAGAACTTCCACTCATCCTTCGAGCGTCCGTTGAAATAGTTTACTTCCTGAGAGATCTCTCCGCTGCCCTTCGGTCCGATTGGTCCCATGGTCGTACCCTCCCCGTCACCTGGGTGGCACTTCTCAGAATTCATAGTTGCATGAGTGTGTGTGATTTTCTGCTTCGTCTCTGCCCTCCCCCAGGGGACCGTCATGCCCGTGTTGTCTCTACGGTATCCCGAGTGACGGTCACATTGCGGCAAGAGGGGGGGAACGTTCAAGGAGAGGAGGCAGAAAAGAAGTTGAGAAGGAAAGAAAAAACTGGAAGGAAGGGAAGGGAAACTGAGAGACTATGGGCAGGAAGGAAGAGACTGTGAGGCTCCGTGAGTTGCCAAGCGTTTGAAAGCTTTTACCACAGTAACGTTCCTTCCCCGCCCCTGGTAAGCAAAGGGCATGGCCTTGGCAATAGCTGGCTGGTTTCCTTCTTCCCTCTGTCCCTCCTTTCCTTCCCTCCTTCCCTCCTTCCTTCCTTCTTTCCTTCCTTCCTTCCCTCCTTTACAATCCCCTCCGTCTTTCGGGACAATCATACCAACCAAACTAATATATTGGAACTAGGAATATAACTTTCGGAAAAGCAACTAGACAGATAGAAGGATTTTTCACTTTTATAGGGTTAAGTGGCTATAAAAATTATAAATTGTGGGGCGCCTGGGTGGCTCAGTCGGTTGAGCGTCCGACTTCGGCTCAGGTCGCGATCTCGCGGTCCGTGAGTTCGAGCCCCGCGTCGGGCTCTGGGCTGATGGCTCGGAGCCTGGAGCCTGCTTCCGATTCTGTGTCTCCCTCTCTCTCTGACCCTCCCCCGTTCATGCTTTGTCTCTGTCTCAAAAATAAATAAACGTTAAAAAACAAAATTTAAAAAAAATTATAAATTGATATCAAATTATATCATAAAGTCAAGAGATTTGCTGCTCACTTCCCTTTAATGAATTAAGAAACAACTAGTGAGAAAAACGTAACGACACGGAAATATCCAAGCAAACAGAAAATATTTAAAGGTGAGAGCCACCGAAACATGGAATAACTTGTGAACATATTATTAGTAGAATTTCTAGCACTTTAACTCATTTAAAAATAGACAAAGTAGGGGCACCTGGGTGGCTCAGTGGGTTGAGCGTCCGACCTCAGCTCGGGTCATGGTCTCACAGTTCACGAGTTCGAGCCCCACGCCGGGCTCTGTGCTAACAAACAGCTCCGAGCCTGGAGCCTGCTTCAGATTCTGTATCTCCCTCTCTCTCTCCCCCTCCCCTGCTCATGCTCTGCCTCTCAAAAATAAATAAATGTTAAAATTTTTTTTTTAAAAATAGACAAAATGAATTCATTCCAGGACATGTCCAACTACTTACAAAATATGATGATGTGATTATACTCAATCTATTGTTTTAAAATTTATTTTTTCAGAGTTTGCGTTATTATAACTAAGATGTAATTGACCAAGAAAATGCTAGCCACACCACTTACGTCATATATTGTTTCCCAGGTTTGAAGGTACACAGGATTGTGCTTCAAGTATGGAAAAACTGGAGAATGCCTTATTTTTGAGAGATGGGAGGAAAGGCAAAGAGAGAAGGAGACATAGAATTTGAAGCAGGTTCTAGGCTTTGAGCTGTCAGCACAGAGCTCTACATGGGGCTCAAACCCACGAACCATGAGATCATGACTAGAGCCAAAAGCGATGCTGAACCGACTGAGCCACACGGGCACCCTTTGTTTGAGACATTTTCAAATTCACTTTATTAGAGTACCAACCCATCAAAGAGTCACCTGAGGAAGCAATGAGAACGAAGACAGGAAGGGAGAAAGAAGAACGGAAGGAGAGAGAAATGGGGGTAAAGAAACTTTGCATCCAGATCAATATTACCCTTCAACAGCATTACCCTGAAATCACGCATTCATTCTTCAGGACCTCCACACCCAAATATTTGATGCATGGGCATGTCATGTCATGTCATGATAAAGGTTTAGGCCTGCAAAGAACTTAAAAAGTTATCAAGGGTTTATTTTATAGGCGAGAAAGCCAGAATTCAGGGAGTTCCAAGCGCTTGACAAAGTCACAGAGCTTTTATCCACTTAAAAAATGGATGACAGAGTGAGAAAAGGGATTTGAATCAGTACTACATCGAATTATTCAAAGTATATCATTCTTTTCCCTTGAACTTCCTCATTCATTCATTCATCCCACACATATTTACTGAGTGCCTCGTATGTTCTGGGCACTGCTGAAGATACAGCAGCGAACAAACAGACAAAACACCGTACATTCGTGGGGTGCACGTCCCAGGGCGTCAATATAATTTAAATTCCTCGTTCTATTTTCCATGCCGAGGTTGCTGTTTTAACAATTTTCGGGAGCCACCTCATTAGAATCAGAGATGCTGAACGAATTCTCTACTGACACAACTTGGTGAGTGTAGGAATTACAAACATGAGTCAACTCTATTGATTACAAAGAGGAGGCAGTGCACATACAACTTTTTTAGAGAGAAATTAAACCCCATTAAAACATAATAGACGATGCTCCACATGACATCCGATTCACCAGCCACATCTCCTAAAACACAGGGCAGGACTGTTGGAAAGAAAAGAAAAGAAAAGAAAAGAAAAGAAAAGAAAAGAAAGAAAAGAAAAGAAAGAAAAGAAAAGAAAAGAAAAAATAGAAAAGAAAAGAAGAGAAAAGAAAAGAAAAGAAAAGAAAAGAAAAGAAAAGAAAACTAAGCATTTTTAAAGGCTTTCCAGCCAAGATAAGAAGACATTAAACTTTTGGCAAGCATCCTGGCAGCCAGCAGAATGGAACCACGCACTGCCTGCAAATGTTTAGCCCACAGCTGTTGGAAATGAAGAATGTCAAAATACCCAAAAGCAAGAATCCATGCACACACATCAAAGAAGCGAAGCTCTAGGGGACACCCAGCGTCGAAGCGGATGATGGCGGGAGCACCAGGGAAGGGAGGCAGGAAGGGAGGTGCCGGGCAACACAGAAGACCAACCAATCTTGATATCGCGTCTACAGCCTCGGCTGTGTTCATCCCTGCTGTACCACCATGGAAAATGGTCCCCGACGTTCAGAAATCCACTGGCGAGGACCCAAAGCCTGCTGCCGTTAACTTCATTCTGCAAACGGTGTGTCCTTTACTCCATGACGAAATCGTGAAAACTCAGGCAGGGGTCCCTTTTTTCTTTTTCTGTTGTTTCTTTTTTAGCCAAACGCTCACGTGTACTGCACCCGTAGAAATAGTTATTTTTAACCCTCAGTTCACCTGAAACGAATTAAATGAATTAATTAAAATGAAACGTGGTTTATTTTGAGAAGCCAATGTTCCGAAAGTGCGTAGGTCCCGGTAGTTCTTTGGTTTAAGATGAAACACCACGTTCCAGCCATAAGAGCGCGGCGGCCTCACAAATGGGGCCAACATTTACTTAACTTTCTAGAGGACGGTTTGAAGATTAAGAAGGAAGGAAAAAAAAGAGTGAGAGAGGGAGAGAGCCAAACCATAAGAGACTCTTAAAAACTGAGAATAAACTGAGGGTTGATGGGGGGTGGGAGGGAGGGGAGGGTGGGTGATGGGTATTGAGGAGGGCACCTGTTGGGATGAGCACTGGGTGTTATATGGAAACCAATTTGACAATAAATTTCATATAAATAAATAAACAAGAAGATTACTGTTTTGTCACTCAAAACAGTATGGTACTGGCACAAAAATATAGACACAGAGATCAGTGAAGATTATGCCACAGCTTAGAGAAATGGTGATATGGGTTTGTTTTCTCTTTTCTTATGTTTACGGAATTTGACTATGTCGGTTTTATAATTTCAAAAAACTGTTTACTAAAAATAAAATAGAGTGAATCTCTACTACAGCTAGAGTGAGTGGCATGGGTCTAGGTACAACCTTTCACATAAAATGACCAAGGAAGGTGACAAATCTGGAAAAAGCAACGGGGCCAGCTAAATCACAAGATATATGAAAGGTACAGAATAAGGTGTCTCTCTTACGTCACCAAGCCGTTCAGATAATTCGAGACTTTTGTAAGCATGAGGAAGGTGGTCCCCAAAACGTCATCTGCTATTTTGGAAAGAAAAGAAAGAGGGAGCAGGCAGTAGAGTGATTTTGTAAATCACTGATGAGAAAGAGAACCTAGAGAGAATTGATACAGGTCAATACAGCTTCCCAGCCACTGCGTCCTTCCTGCCCACAAAAAGTCAACTGGCAGGATTGTATTAGGTCATCAATTCCCAGAGGACAGCTTGACTACATGTGTAAAAACATGTATACCCTTTGACCCAAGAATTCCTCTTTAATCGGAGAAGTACACAAAAATGTTTGTACAAAGACGCTCATTTCGTTGTTCTTAAAATAGGAACAAAATGGACACACCTTAATTGGCCCACCAAAAAAAAGCTTAGTTAGATAATTCAGGAGTATCTGGATGATGGACTCTTACACTACCTTTAAAAAGGAATATGCAGGGGCGCCTGGGTGGCTCAGTCAGTTAAGCGTCTGACTCTTGATTTCGACTCGGGTGGTGACGTCGAGGTTCATGGGATTGAGCACCACGCTGGGCTCTGTGCTGGATGCGGATCCCGCTTGGGATTCTCTCTCTCTCTCTCTCTCTCTCTCTCTCTCTCTCCCCCCCCCCACATCAAAATAAATAAACAAATAAAAAGAAAAAGGAAGTGATATCAAAAAGAATCTCCATGATACATTATCGAGCAAAAACAAGCAGTTTATAAAATGGGGTAGGTGGTATGGTGTCATTTTCGTTTAATCAATTGTACAAACGATAGGAAGACATCTGGAAGAATGGTCTCCAGTCTATTGGCAGTGGATGTCTCTGGGTGGAGAATTTAGCAAGATGTTTACTTTGTTCCTTCTCCCGTCCTGTATAGCCTGAACATTCTAGAAGAGTAGGTGTGGCACTGGAAGGAGGCCTCTGGGACAGAGCCGCTGGGACGTCCTGGGAAACCCCAGGATAATGACCATTGGAGGCCCCGTGGACGGATCTGAGGGTGGCAGAAAGGCTTAAACGATGTGGAAGCAAAGAGGGAGCCAAAGTGGTTTATGGCAAGAGAAAGAACGGTGACGAAGCAGAATTTCCGGGTGATTAGACTGAATTCTCTGGGAGGCTGCACGGGATTGTGTGTTCTATTATTATTCATAGAATTCCTGCCATCGTAGAACTCAGTGGGCCATTGGAACAGCCGGGCTAACTGGAATTTTTTTTTTTTTTTCCAGTTAGCGTGGGGGGCCCGTGCAGGGAAAGAAAATACCAAGCTAACTTTCTCAAGAAATAACGCACAGCCTGTGGAGGCGGGACAGAAATTGTTCCATGCAACATACTAACTCATCGTGGCCCACGGGAGGCTGGAAACTATCTAGAATGTGGTGTGTTTGGCCCTATGAGATATTGTAAGTGTTTCTTTCCTAAAAAACAGGTGACCATCCCTGTGACCATTGTACTCAGCTTTGAAGTCCTCGTCAACCAAAGATGTGGGTAGTTATCTGTTAGAAAGTAGACTGGCTTAATGGTCTAAAAGGTTCTGGGTGGTAAATGAGAAGATTTAGGGGCCTAATGACTAGTTTGCCTGCTTGAATATTCTTCTTTACAGAGTAGCTGGAGCTAGAGACAGAAATCAGAACTATTCACTTTGGAAAGAATTTTCAATACTTCAATAACACAGTTTCTAGTACCTAAATTTTTTTTTTAAAAAGGTACTCTGAAAATATTAGCAACATGCTTATTAAAAGGAAACGATCTGCACAATTATTACCCTGAAGAGTTCCAAGTTAAATGTCTAGGGAAGTGACATCCTCCTTTCCAGAGGGCTTTCCTGTTTGATCATTTTAAAATTTAGCTGCCAAAAGAAATGAAAAGTAAAACCATACAGCAGAAACAAGCTGCCACAAAGGATCCTCAAACATTGGGTCCATTTAGACATTTTAGAACATCTCAGTGAAAAGCAGCCATCTCTGCTCAAACCTAGTTAGAAAATGTTTGATGTTACAACACAGATTTTCTATCATGCACTTTGAGTTAACACAGAGATGCAACTTAATGGAATAGGCATGGTTTCTCCCATTTGGGATTCTTAAAACATAAGAAACATAGCATGCTGGGCATTTACTTGGTTTGAATTAATAGCGATGTATATATAGAATATTATGAAGATCAAGTTATCCTCTGACCATTCGCTGCTTGAAATTTTCCCATTCAGCAGATTCTATACATTGCTAATGTTAAAAACGAGAGGGTTTTTTTTTTTGTGACCGGGAAAAAAAAAAAAGTATTTGTGTAATCTTCAAAGTGTTTAATTTGTATTAAAGCTAAATCCAGAGGCTCTGAAACCTTAGGGGCTCTCGATGTGGATTTTTGTTCTGGTTCACACACCTTGAGACAAAGGCTCATAGTCAAGATGTGGAGGAAAAAGACGTTTTTTTGTGTGCGAGATGCGGGGCAAATTTATTCCCCGGGCAGCCTGGAATGGAGCTTCAGAAAATGGATAGAGTGTCTTCTTGAAGAAAGGGCCTCTAAGTAAACTCGACTGCCATTCAAAAGATTTGCTCTGACACTTAACAAGTGGTGCAGGAAGAAAGGAAAATCTGTTGTCAGGTTTGGGGTGTTTATCAGCCCCCCTCGAGACACTTGACCTAATGCTGCGGCCCCCCTAATCCGCTGATCTGCATGCCGTGGTCTCGCGAGCCTCAGCCCGCAACTGCCAGTAAAATTGCCTGGAACACTTGTCCCAACACATTGATCCCTCGGTATATTGTGTGCGGCTCACCTACCCTCCCCCCCCCTCTTGCGGCTCCCCCTAAATTTAATTCTGCTCACAAATTGTGAAATAAGTTGTTTGGGCTGGATTTGTCGAGTGAATTGTCCCACTAATGAAACAGTCTGTTCATTATACAGTTGTGGGACGGAAGATTTAGCGCTCCCATACCCCGGGCCCCGGGCAGGTTAACGTTTTTAGACTTGACAGTTTACAAAAGAATGAATAGGTCTCTCCTGTCACATCAGGCTTACAAACAGCTTGGCACACAAACAGTTACTGCTTGTGTGCATGTGGATTTAGGGTCCCCGCCTGCTAATGCCCCAGATTTGTAAGTACAAATTGGTTGGTCTTCAAACTGTTTGCGAAAGGAATAAAATGACCAAAAATTAGTTTGTTTTAGCCTTTTCCCCCTCCCCTCCCCGCTCTTGCAAGGGAAACATTTAAAAAAAAAAAAAAAAAAAAAAAAAACCAGAGAGAGAGAGAGAAGGAAAGGCTAAAATAGTATGTAGCAGGTCCTCAGGGAATATTGTGGCGTTTTTGCTTAAGGCATCAAATTAAGCAGGCCCATTGTTTGGCAGAAAACATTTTGTTCTGCTGGGGCACGCTGCTTCTCAGAAGGCAGCTGAAAATCTAAGGGAATTAATTTAAGACGTGTGATTTTAAAAGATAGAGCAGCGAGAGTAGGGGGGAGATCAAAAACTTTTCATTTCTATTCATTTTAGTACCTGTTGCTTACAACTGGTTATAATACCTCCCTCCCTCCTTCTAACCGCATTGATCTTTTAAAATGGGTCATTTAGGTTTCTGAATCTTTTCATAGGCAATTATGTGTAAATTAGCTAAAACCCGTTTTATTTTTTCTATGGCAGTTTGAATTGTGTGGTGAGTTGGTTAAATTCTTGCCAGGTCTTTGAGAGAGAATGCTGCATAGGAAGTCAGGGGAATAGGTTTATCATGTGATTTATCATCAGTTTGGTGATACTTTTTAGTCTGGATTGAGTTTAAACACTCTTTGGTTTATTATAGCTACAGCAGGATAGTTGATGAGAGTAGTAGATGTTTCCATCACTTTAGAGGAGAAACAAAGAAAAGTAACAGACTGTGCTCGCTTCGACAGCATGTATACTAAAATTGGAACGATACAGAAAAGCTTAGCATGTCCCCTGTGCAAGGATGACACATGCAAATTCCGGAAGCGTTCCACGTTAAAAAAAAAAAAAAAAAAAAAAAAAGGTAACAAAGAATTTTTTCAGATTTCAGCTTGACCTAACATCTTTGAATTAAAGACTCTCTCCTTGATCAGATACAGCCCCAGGATGTTCAACCTCCTTACAGTACGAGGGCTTATTCTTTCATATTTCAGTAAGTTCATTATCACATGTTTCCATGTACTGTAAAGGCAATTTGTAACAATCAGACTTTTTGGCAACTTTGCAAGCGGCACTTACGAGCTAATTCAAACATCCCTTAAAACCTGTTCCCTTGTCAGTGCCTAAATCTCACACTGAGAATCTGAAGCATTAAGAGTTCCCAGACAGAAAGCATAATTGTAACTCATAACTGCGCAAAGTCAGTGACGATTGGCTGTTGGAAATCTGAATAAAGCAAAAGCGTTGGAGACAAACGCGGGTCCGCCTCCACCCCGGATATGGTGCAGTCATTTTGTACGAATTCATCCAAGCCTCCAGAATATACTGCACATGTGAGCCCTTAAGCCAAAATCGGTCACATTTGAAATCTGGAGACAGGAGTAGAAGAATAATTTACAAATAACTCAACAACCACAACAAACTACACAATGCGCACAGAGTAGAGCCAGTGCCCTTTTCTGGGTTTCCGTCTCTCCCACCTACTCCCCGAACTTGGCAAACACTTTCCTGTAATAACATCCATCCTAAGATTTTTTTTTTTTTCCTACCTCATCACGACATTTTAGGACATTTCAAAGACAGAGGCCATGACTTGCAAAGAAGGTTGGAGTAAGGTAATACATACGTTGAGTGAAATATTTTTCGAGAAACATGGCATTTCTCCTTGATTTCTGTAATGCGGCGACTGCCTTCAGTGCAAAGCTTTCAGCAAATGCAGGAGTTGCAGTCATCGGTCACCTGTTGGGGCAGGCTTCTTAACAATCCCCTGGAACCCCAGGATGAGTGAGGTCAAAGTTGACCCAAGTGCCATGCAAAGATTGAAGAAACATGAATAAATACTTACACAAAATATTTATTTATACCAATAAATACAAAAGGGCTCCTTTTGTCTTACTCCTGATGAAACAAAAGATACGAGCAGAAATATTTTTAAATAGCTAACGGTAAGCTAAAATATAAAGCCTTTCTGCTCTCAAAAGGAGACCCAGTGCTAAAAACAAATCTGCGTAATTAGCAGGGAGGGAGGGGTGTTGCGTGTAGGTCTCCGCTGAAGGTAAGGCAGTTGACCAGTATGTACAATCTTCAGCGAAGTGACTCCTCCAGGGGCTTCCCTGTCCCACCGTGAAATGGAAGGAACGTTATCTCATACTGTTGTTGAGTTGTACGGGTGGCACAGTCTTGGTGGCCTGGTCCAGCAATCAATATCAATAGGGGCACCCGGGGGGCTCAGTCGGTTGAGTGTCCGATTTCGGCTCAGGTCATGATCTCGCGGTTAAGTTCGAGCCCCATGTCGGGCTCTGTGCTGACACCTCAGAGCCTGGAGTCTGCTTCGGATTCTGTGTCTGCCTCTCTTTCTGCCCCTCCCCCGCTCATGCTCTGTCTCTCTCTGTCTCAAAAATAAAATAAACATTAAATTTTTTTTTAAATATTAATAAAATATATATTACATATCTACACACATTTGTTGAGGTTTCTGAGCAATCCCAATGGCTGAAGTAGAAAAATACTAGCGTCCTGTGAGGCACCCAGAAGAGCCCTTGGAAACTTAATAAGCCAACCTGACGGGTAGACCTCCCTCCAACGCTGTATTGCCGGGTAAGACTTAATCCATCAAATACCAGTCCTGGATGTCTATACGTCCTTCATTTCACAAATGAGGAAACCGAAGTTCAAATTCACAAAACCCAGCATCCTGACCACCAATCTAATAATGTTCTTCATAAATATTTATTTAAAAGGAAAATTCTGAGGGGCGCCTGGGTGGCTTGGTTGGTTGAGCATCTGACTTCAGCTCAGGTCATGATCTCACGGTTCCTGAGTTCAAACCCCACGTCAGGCTCTGTGCTGACAGCTTGGAGCCTGGAGCCTGTTTCAGATTCTGTGTTTCCCTCTCTCTCGGCCCCTCCTCTGCTAGCTCTCTCTCTCTCTCTCAAAAATAAATAAAGACTTTTTAAAAATTTAAAAAGAAAATGCCGAAGCACCTGGGTGGCTCAGTCCGTTAAGTGTCCGACTCTTGATTTCGTCTCAGGTAGTGATCTCAGGGTGTGTGGGTTCGAGCCCCACATCCAGCTCTGTGCTGACGGGGCAGAGGCTGCTTGGGATTCTGTATCCCTCTCTCTTTGCCCCTGCCCTGCTCGCTCTCTCTCAAAGTAAATAAACATTTGAAAAATAAACAAATGGGGCCCCTGGGTGGCTCAGTCGGTTAAGCGTCTGGCTTCGGCTCAGGTCATGATCTTGCAGTCTGTGAGTTCAAGCCCCACGTCGGGCTCTGTGCTGACAGCTCAGAGCCTGGAGCCTGCCTCAGATTCTGTGTCCCCCTCTCTCTCTGCCCCTCCCCCACTCATGCTCTGTCTCTCTCTGTCTCAGAAATAAACGTTAAAAAAAAAAATTAAAAATAAATAAATAAATAAATAAACAAATAAATAAATGAAAAAAAGTGCTGTAGGGGCTCCTGGGTGGCTCAGTCGTTTAAGCCTCCGACTTCGGCTCAGGTCATGATCTCGTAATTCATGGGTTCAAGCCCTGCACGGGGCTCTGTGCTGACAGCTTGGAGCCTGGAGCCTGGTTCGGATTCTGTGTCTCCCTCTCTCTCTGCCCCTCCCCCCACTCACACTCTGTCTCTGTCTCTCTCTCTCTCAAAAACTAAATAAGCATTAAATGTATATATATGTATGTGTATATATATGAAGAAATGCTGTCAACGTTGTACCCTGATTTATCTTTTGGACTACAGGATTCCTACTTCGTTTGTATAAAATGGAACGTTTGGGTGAGTTCAGTGAGTTTTCTGAATCAACACTCTTTGGTAGCTTTTTGCCGTTTAGGTGTGTTTGTGGATCTGTGAGAACTATTTTTAGAAATTAATTACGGCGTCTGTCTTTTCCTCCTCAAATGCTAAGGTGGTGGTTATTGCTCTGTTACTTGCGAAGCCAAGTGAATAAAACAAATCTTTTAAAAAATCTTTCAAAAGTGTAACATCAAAAATACATTTCTCACACACAAAAAATGTATTGGCTTGAGAAAACAGTACCTGATCAAGGCCCAAGGGTAAAATGAACGGTGAAGAAGAATGCCAATTAAAACAGGTTGTATGAGAAATGCACGGGGCGCCTGGGTGGCTCAGTCGGTTGAGCGTCCGACTTCGGCTCAGGTCACGATCTCACGGTCCGTGAGTTCGAGCCCCACGTCGGGCTCTGGGCTGATGGCTCGGAGCCTGGAGCCTGTTTCCGATTCTGTGTCTCCCTCTCTCTCTGCCCCTCCCCCGTTCATGCTCTGTCTCTCTCTGTCCCAAAAATAAATTAAAAAAACCAAACAAACAAAAAAAAAAACGTTGAAAAAAATTAAAAAAAAAAAAGAAATGCACTTGCTTTCCGTTACACAGGTTTTCCAAGATCCTAAGTTCCCCCAGAAACCTATAAAGCTTTTGGTTTTCTTCTCTAACACTCCCCCTCTGGGAAGGCTGCCAGACCAGCTTGACTGGAAGCACGAATTCAGCATGAAGGGACAGAGGCTAAAAGAGCCGCCACTCAGGGCTCAGGGTGCATGTCAACAGCTCATTGCTCGGGCTACATATTGCCTTGAGTCAACAGATTTCTTCTAAAATGCAAGTATTAGAAGCATCCCAGGGGCGCCTGGGTGGCGCAGTCGGTTAAGCGTCCGACTTCAGCCAGGTCACGATCTCGCGGTCCGTGAGTTCGAGCCCCGCGTCGGGCTCTGGGCTGATGGCTCAGAGCCTGGAGCCTGTTTCCGATTCTGTGTCTCCCTCTCTCTCTGCCCCTTCCCTGTTCATGCTCTGTCTCTCTCCGTCCCAAAAATAAATAAACGTTGAAAAAAAAATTAAAAAAATTAAAAAAAAAAAAAAGAAATGAGAAATTAGAGAAGGAGGCTCCGGGCTCTGAGCTGTCAGCATGGAGCCCGACGCGGGGCTCCAACTCACAGATCATGACCGCCAGATCATGACCTGAGCTGAAGTCGGACGCTCAACCGACTGAGCCACCCAGGCGCCCCTCTCCGGTTTTATTTTAAAACACATGTAAAGGGGCGCCTGGGTGGCGCAGTCGGTTAAGCGTCCGACTTCAGCCAGGTCACGATCTCGCGGTCCGTGAGTTCGAGCCCCGCGTCCGGCTCTGGGCTGATGGCTCAGAGCCTGGAGCCTGTTTCCGGTTCTGTGTCTCCCTCTCTCTCTGCCCCTCCCCCGTTCATGCTCTGTCTCTCTCTGTCCCAAAAATAAATAAACGTTGAAAAAAAAAAAAAAAAAAAAAAGAAGCATCCCAGATGGGCAGAGGTTTTCTTTTAGAGAAAGGGATACAGAAAGAGCAAGCTAGAACCCCCGGGAAATTTTATCATTCGTCTCGTACCAGCCCATGGAAGAGCTCTGTAACAGCCACCGCTCCTTAAAGATGGGGCCGGGGAATTAAATCCTAAGTCAAAAGGAATATAATGTAGGGGTTGGAAATAAAAAATAAACCAAAAAAAAAAAAAAAATAGGCTATGCACAGGACTCGGCTTTGAATTGTAGTGCAGCTGTGTGTAAGCTGTGCGACCTTGTTTAAGTTATTTAGCTACGTTGTGGATTGATTTCTTCATCGATAAGGTGGGGGTGAGAATATCTACCATGAGACTGAGAGTAAGGATTAGGGGCGCCTGGGTGGCTCAGTCAGTTAAGCATCCGACTTCAGCTCGGGTCATGGTCTCACCGTTTGTGAGTTCGAGCCACGCATCAGGCTCTGTGTTGACAGTTCAGAGCCTGGAGCCTGCTTCCTCTCTCTCTGCCCCTCCCCAGCTTGCTCTCCCTCTCTCTCTCTCAAAAATAAGTGAGTAAACATTAAAAAAAAAAAAAGTAAGGATTAAATGGACGTACATAACACACGCAGACTATAGCGTTAATAAACGTTAGAAGCTATCACTGGATATTCTCAAGTTCTCCAGTGTCTTGCCCTTCAAAGTGTGGTCCTTGGACCAGCAGCCAACAACATGTTGCCAGCAATGCAGAATCCCAGGCCCCATCCCAGACCTGCTGAATCAGAATCTGTTTCAATAACATACATACATTAAATTTTGAGGAATGCTGACTACTTAGCATTCACTTCTTTCTACATTCCACACTCACCCCTCGAGGCTTGGTGGTGGGGGGGGTGGGGGTTGTGGCGCTGGGAGGGGCGTCTAAATGAATGGTAGAGTCTTTGGCTAGGATCCCCCGTTTGCCAGAACACTACTCAGCAGCGGAGGTCATCAGGCTGGTTATTTAATGAGTTTTATGATACATTAAATCTTCTAGACCTCACGGCAATTTGACCATTAAAGAAATAACTTTTTTGAAGGTAGCCCAAAACAAGCCAACTCAAGCGAATAATGGGATTAGCGTGGTGATGTTGAAATCAGGGTTGTACCACGTGAGTCCCTCTCCGTCAATCACGACTGCTGTCCTCACGGCTGATTATGGCACATTGTTTCATCAAATTAAACACCAAAGGGATGTTGTAAAGGCAGCATATGGTCCTCTTTCAGAAGTAGTTAGCCTGGCATTGCACAAGCGGCCTCATCCTGGCTCTCCCGAAAACTTCGACGTCAACACATTGAGGGTATTTGCTTTGGCAAAACAACGTCTCATAAAGTGGTTGCTTTTAATTGCAGGCTTGCTGTTGTCGGAAGCACGGCCAGGACGGGTGAGATGGGAAGGAGCAGCGGAATCAGGTTAGGAGGGGGAAATCAACTGTCCACCTTTTCCTAGGAGGAAAGGGGAGGTGTCTAGGCGGTACCTGTTCTCACCGCTGCAACTCAGATGGCTCCTGAGCTCTGTGAAATCTACCTTTCCCCCCCTCTTATTATTGGGGATTGGTTTGGGAATCAAGGCAGAAACAATTACACGTGGTTAAAAGACCGGCTGAAAGAGAGATTTTTCTTTAAGAATCAGGAGATACAGAAGATCACCTTTTTGTGGGAAGCCAGCCTCAAGACGGCCTCAGCAGAACCCTCGTGGGTCGTGGCCTACACGTGCCCCTGAAAGGTGAGACCAGCCCAGGACTGAATTTCAAGAGAAAAGTCATTAGCCAACATTAACGGCAGTGTTTGGTTGTTATTTTGCCTTTATGCGGCTGGCCTTTCCTCCAAGGAGCAGAGCTCTCACCGAAGTGTAATTAGCGAGCAGCAATCCTCACGGCGCCCCTGCCAGCTCGGTATGCAGCGGGGTCAAAGGTAGTTAGCCCCCTTCCTCTGCCTACGGCAGTTCTTTCTGCCACCCTCCCCTCGAGGCGCCCCCAAGACAAGAGGGTTTGGCCAACCCGGGTGCAGGGGTTACATAAAGATTGCCATAGGGTACGTTGAGTCATTCTGCTATGCACCTTAAACTTGCACAGGGCTGTATTTCAATCGTATCCCAGTAAAACTGGGGAAAATCAAAGATCAACGGGGGGGGGGGGGGGGGGGGGGGAACCCCCCTACCTCTTGGTTTGTATGTAGCTCTTTGTCACCAGCCCTAGGGGGCAGCCCTGAGTCTGTAGCCCCTTCTGTGGCAGACACAGCCAAGCAGGGAGGGAATCACTGGATCACAGCTTCAAAAAAAAAAAAAAAAGTTTTTTGTATTATTGAAAAAAAGGACACGCTCGTTTTTTAAATTTTTCAGAATATAGCGAAGAGGAGAAAATGAAAATCGGAAGTCTTACCTTCTCTTCTCCCTCTGTCCAAGGGTAACCACTGTAACCAGTGTGTTATGTATTCTGAAAGGGGTTTTAGATGGTGCCTCCTCAGTGTCCCAGGAGATCTTGGAATCTCCTCTATGATGCTGAGAACGAGCCAGAATGTCCCTGCGACTTCACCGTGGGGGGAATATCTCACAAACAACGTTGCTTGGTACCTCAGAAATTCAGAGGTCTGGTTTTCGTCCCGATTTATTCATTTATTTTTTTTAAAATGTTTTAATGTTTATTTTTGAGAGAGAGTGAGAGATAACGTGAGCCAGGGAGGGGCAGAGAGCGAGGGAGACGCAGAATCCGAAGCAGGCTCCAGGCTCCGAGCTATCAGCACAGAGCCCAACGCGGGGCTCGAACTCATGAACTGTGAGATCACGACCTGCACCGAAGTCCGACACTCAACCAACGGAGCCACCCAGGCGCCCCTTAATTTATTTATTTTTAACTCTGGGAGGATTTTGCAGTATCATAGGGGTGCTGTTTTACCCTTCATAAAAGGGACATGATAAAACGCATCACCTTCCCACCAGGGGGTAAAAAAAAGCCCTAAATATTTAGGAATGCAGGACAATAAAATCCAGAAGAGTGGCAATTTTAGCGACCTCAAAATTCTAAGTTGTTTTCCTCGACCGATTGGAACCTTTAAAACTTCAAATAAGCAGAAGTTGAAAAATGATAGTTAAGGTCATTATCTGCCAAAGAAGCTATTAATAAAGGAGAAGGGGTTTTTAGTAAAAAAAAAAAAAAAAAAAAAAAAAAAAAAAAAAAGAAAAGAAAAAGAAAAAGAAAAAAAGAACACATCTACTAATCTGATTAAGAAAATTCAGCATGGAGAGATTTCATTATAAACAGGAGAGAAGCATGCCATTTCTGCTGGAACCACAGCGGATGTGTCTCTTACGGTGGAGCGTGTCCCCTCTGTCACCAGGCTGAGAATATAATACAAATCTGTGCCCCTAACTGCGGCAGGGGCAGGACCCCACGACCACGTTGCTCCTAGTATAGTATTCACGGGCACTGGCACACGCGTGCTCTCTTCGTCACTCAGCGAAAAGAATGGAAACGCGTCGCCAATTTAAGTGACCTTAATCAACTAGTAACCCTAGGGTTTTGGTCACTTTGGGACCTCGCTGCCGCTGAAGCGTAGCAAACAACCAACCTGCTGGGGGACCATGTTCCCCAAAACACCCCTGCGACGAGTTATTTTTCGGTATCAATTGAAAGCCCAAACTCTGATGCAATGTGGGCCTCTTTGGAGCTGGCCGTCATCAGCCGTTCTCCCCATTAATTAGCAGGAGCCGTAAGATGTTGCTAATAGCTACACATCTTGTAAACATGTTGGACTGGCCCTGCCCCCGAAGGCCCCGTGCTGTTAAGTGATATCTCAACTGGGGCTGGCAGAGCCGGAGTCCCCACCGGGGATCAGCCAAAAAGGGTGCAGCCTCCGTTCAGAATCAAAACATCGTGCTCCGAGAGCTCCCTTTCTGTCGCTGCTCCCGTTGAGGTGACCGCCTTTTGGGGGTCACGCCAGCAAATAACGAGAAGGGGAACAAAAATAAAAAGAGGAGGGAGAGCAGAACAGACTTGCACTTACCCTTGCTAGGGTATGTTTCTGACAAGGCTGGGTGGGAGACCTATGGAAATACCGGTTCCTTCCCACCGGGGTGAACAGAGAGGTCAAGGCTCGCAGAGAAGAAAGTCTGTGACTGTTCTTTAGTTGGCTAAGGTGGCTGGTCAGCTGCTTCATTTATTTATTTAGTTTTTGAGAGAGAGACAGAGCGAGCAGGGGTGGGGCAGAGAGAGAGAGGGAGAGAGAGAATCCCAAGCCGGCTCCACGCTGTCAGCACGGAGCCCGATGTCAGGCTCGATCTCACGAGCTGTGAGATCATGATCTGAGCGGAAACCAAGAGGTGGGCGCTCAACCGACTGAGCCACCCAGGCGCCCCTGCTTTTATACCTCGCCACCAAAACAAAAACCACAGCGGTGGCTGTTGAAAAACAGGTTTGCAAAACAGCTCGCGGGTAGGAAACCGCTAAGCGCGAAGAAAGGATGAAGAGGGGGAAGGCCATGTGGCTGTGGTTTTGTCGGCTAACTTTATGCTCGAATTCTGCTCCAGGACTGTGTTCAGGTTCAGGCGTTGAGTGGTATATCAGGCAAGGGGGCGGTAGACACCAAGCAGAGAGGAAGCTCGGAGTCGTTGGGGGTGGACTCACCCGCTTTGCGTGAACTCTGAGTTTCAGCGCTGGAAGTCAGGTGTTAGGGGAAACCCTTCGGTCCTGGGCAGACCAGGGAGGTTGGTCACTCTACCTGGAGTCACAGCCATGCATGGTTGAGAGGGACCCTAAAGACCGTCTCGTCCAACTCTGCCATCTTGCATAAGAGGAAACTGAGGCCCAGAGGGGTCCATGAGGCAGCACAACATAGGGCTCAGGTCTTCTTGATAAATGATAAATATATCTATTATCATATGGGCAAAGTCAACAGAGATTACTAAGGGCAAGACAAAGAACTGGTCACCAAGTGAGGTGATGGGGGTTCTAATCTTGGCTCTGCCAAGATAGGAACCTTGGGTAAGGTCATCCCCACCTGCCAACCACCTCCCACTGACAACTTCCTTAATCTGAATGACAGTCCTTTGAGGGAGGATTAACCTGCCTGTTGAACAGGGGGAAAATGGGTTCAGAGAAATCGAGTAACTTGCCTAAAGTCACAGTAAGAGGTGAGATTTGAAGGGGAGTTCCTCTGACATCAAGGTGGACATTCCTCCCAGAATGACAGACGGATACGAAACTGTGGGTAACTTCCAATAGCCCGTAGCTCCCACCAAATGATTCACCAAATGGGAATGCCAGCTGGAAAAGGATTATTTTCTGGTTGAGCAGTGCAGTTACAGAGGTAACACAATCGTCACAAAATACCCAGATGATGGATAATTGAGGGATTATATATTAAGTACTGCCTGCTTCCAAGAAGGATGTAGATTAGCAAGATACACGTATCGACCAGAACTTTCATTGCCTTTTTGTCTTTGTGAGAAACCCATCATCTGATAGACTTTTTACAGTGTTAAAATCATCAATTTTTTGTCTCCATCAGAATCAGAATATTAACTTCATGAGGACAGGAATTTTGTTCACTGCTATAACCCCAGGGCAAATATGCCTGGCACATAGTAGGGCCTCACTTCATATTTGTTGAATGAATGAATGAATGAATGAAATTTAAAAAACGACACAAGAATGTTAAGCAATTTTATTATGTATTTTTATTTTATAACGTACTTCAGAGTTGATCACAAACCCAATAGGGAGGAGGTTAAGATACATTTGCCATAAAAATTTTAACTAAAGAAAATTATTGAATGGGATCTTAAATAGATGTATGTGACTTTAATTGCTGTAAATTAAATACTTTTAGTTACACTAAAAGAGCCTGCTAGTTAAAGGAAGCAGTGTGAGTGTGTGTGTGTGTGTGTGTGTGTGTGTGTGGCTCCTGTCATAAAACAAAGAATCTTTTCAGAAAGGGAATAATGACCATAAGTTGATTTTCTAAAAAACTTAAGGGTTCATGTTGGATTTGCTTCCAGTGAAGGATTTTTTAATGGTTAAGTTCAATCTCCCTTTGTTTATGTGGTGACATACACTAGGGAGCACCAAACTGAATGGTGTTATATTTTATCATTATTTTTGCCTCTTACATATTTATCAAGTATCTGGTGTCAAAACAACATTAAACAATCAGAGCTCTCCAAGCCGCTTTTTAAAAAATAAATCTGTAGGTCCTTTCCAAATGATTAGCATTATTTTAATTAAAAATTACCAATAGGGGCGCCTGAGTGCCTCAGTCGGTTAAGCATCCAACTCGGTTTCGGCTCAGGTCATGATCTTGTGGCTTCGTGGGTTCAAGCCCCGTATTGGGCTCTGCGCTGACAGCATGGAGCCCGCTTGGGATTCTCTCTTTCTCCCGCTCACTTTGCCCCTCCCCCCACTCA
This sequence comes from Prionailurus bengalensis, assembly GCF_016509475.1. Lineage (NCBI taxonomy): Eukaryota > Metazoa > Chordata > Mammalia > Carnivora > Felidae > Prionailurus > Prionailurus bengalensis. Next base: position 12,460,417 of record NC_057350.1, read on the forward strand.
CGCTGCCTGTCTCTCTTAAAATAAATAAATAAACCTAAAAATAATTTCTACCAACATAAACGAGTACTTCTGTTTTTCTAGCATATTGTTATATTCAAGATTCCTCTGATACGACAGATAGAGTGGGTATGGAGCATTAGGGGTTGGGGATTTACGGGTAAAGCTTCCTATCACTTACCAAGTTCTATGTTCTCTGTTAGCGCTCAGAAACGGCAATACATCTCTGAATAATGTATATCTGACGGGGGGGATAAATAAGAATAAACCACATAGCTTCAAAAAATGTTGTGAAAATAGCCTCGGCCCTTACCGCACATTTGAGACGAAAAAGTAAACTATTATACAGAGTTAATCATAATAAAGCAACATGTCAGGTTTGGTGGCAGGAGATCAGAAAATCAGCTTAAAAGTAATACATGGGGTTTGGAGTTCGTGTACAAATGTCACGGTCCGAGAAAGAGCTTTCTGATTGGATGGTCCGGACGCTCTGTGTTAGATGCGCCGTTAACATAATGATGGAACATCTTCTTTCTTTGTGGACACAAGAGGTCTGGTACCATAAAGAATTGATTAAATCTGTGACTTTTTCAAGGCAAACAGTGCATAAAATACCCACACTACAACAAGGAAATGTATCTAAGCCAGGTTAACAGATGCATGAAACCATATGAACCCTGCTTCTTTTGGCTTAGTCTTTATGTCTCCCTAGAACGATGACTAATCCTCTTCATTTGAACAACTTCAAAGACTCTGATTTGACCCACATGGTCCACATATAACAGACAAACTTAGCTCCTGCCAGCAGGTGACCAGAAGCAATGAAAAGGTGTCTCCTGATGAAGAATCGCCTTGTTGTCCAAGCCTCCACTGCAGTTTCTCCAGCAGAAATCCACCCCGTCACGGCCCACTGCTCAGGGGCCAAAGGCAGCCAGTTTGCAGAAGCAAAGAAATCAGTCTAGCCTATCAGAACGCTTTTGACGGTGATCGATTTCATCCCACTGTATTTACTTCGAGAAAACCTGGCAGTTCTTGTACAACTAACTTTGTCACCAGGCACCTTACTTAGGGATCTCGTTGCTTCTGACAGCTTTTTAATTGATGGCCATGAATTTTAGAAATAGAGAATCATGTCGTCTGCAAATCCCCATATTTATAGGGTTTTTTGTTTGTTTGTTTCTCCTATCGAATTGCATTGGCTAGTACTTCCAGAATAATAGTAAATAATAGTTTCCATAGTGATCGGTATTGCCTTACCCTTGGTAATGATAGGAAAGTGCTCTTAATGCTTTTAACATTTTACCATTAAGCGTTGGGATAGTTTTTCAATTAATATGTTCAATTAATAAGCTCACATGTGAATTTATTGTGTTTAAAGCTTTTTCAAGTAAAAAAATGTCTGATAAATTATAAAAAAATTTTTTAATGTTTATTTATTTTGGGGAGAGAGAGAGAGAGAGAGAGAGACAGAGTGTGAGCAGAGGAGGGGCAGAGAGAGACGGAGAGGAGGGGCAGAGAGAGAGGGAGACACGGAATCCGAAGCAGGCTCCAGGTCCTGAGCTGTCAGCACAGAGCCCGACGTGGGGTTCAAACTCACAAACGGTGACATCACGACCTGAGCTGAAGTTGGATGCCCAACCGGCTGAGCCACCCAGGCGCCCCATAAATGGCTGTTAAATATTGATAAAAAGCTCTTTTGGCCACCAAGAATACAACCATGGGTTGTTGTCCCATAACTTATCAATATCAAACTATCCTTGCATTCCTATGCTTTTTGTGCTTTAATAAACTCCTGAATATATAGGCTAATATTTTCTTTCCAGAATTATACCTAAGGATACACACTATAAATAAATAGCATGATCCCCGTCCATACTGACCCTCTATTCTTTTTGGCACTGTAGGAGAAAGGGATGCTATGAATACCTTTAGAATTTATTTGCTGAAAACAAGAAATAATAATAATCTTTGTAGCTCACACGGACATAGCCTGTGTTCTGTGACAGAAGCTAGTCTAACCGCTGTGCATATATTGATGTTTTCAGTCCTCAGAGCAGTCCTGGGGGATACACTGCTCTCCTCATTGTCATCGTCCCCACGTCTGTTTTTCAGATGAGGAAACTGACCTTGAGTAACTTATTTAAGGTCACACAGGTGGTAAGCGACAAAGTCCAGGCAAATGGGCATGAGAGTGCATGCTTCGATTCCCCGCAGCGTGTATTTACGGAGTGACTCCTGCTTCGAGGGCACTACACAATACACTTCCCTTTCCAGAAGCAAGTGAGTACCGTGATGGATATTTAGACCTAAATCATGGGTCTCCTCGGGGCGCCTGGGTGGCTCCGTCGGTGAAGCGTCCGACTTCGGCTCAGGTCATGATCTCACGGTCCGTGAGTTCGAGCCCCGCGTCGGGCTCCGTGCCGACAGCTCAGGGCCTGGAGCCTGCTTCGGATTCTGTGTCTCCCTCTCTCTCTGACCCTCCCCCGTTCATGCTCTGTCTCTGTCTCAAAAACAAATAAACGTTAAAAAAATTAAATCACGGGTCTCCTGTTTGTATCCCTTTCACCCAGGCAGTATTTCTAAAACGACTTGCTCCGCAATCTTCCGACACTTCCGTCTTCCTTAACCCCCAGGTGTCAGACTGAGGGTCCGAGAGACCAGCTCAGTCTGATGGCATCCTGGAAGATGCTGTGTGTGGGGGTGCTCCCGGAGAGCACGCCCGCAGTAATGAAGGAGAACGAAATATCCAAGTCAGTTTGATGGAGAGGCTGCAAAGGACGCTGTCAGACACACGATGCCCTGTCTGGAAGAGCTAGAACGCGCTAGACGAAGACGCGCAACAAGGCACAGCTGCTTGATCAGGAGAAGGCTAAAAATTGGGGAGACAGTGGTTCCTCGTGTCCATCAAGCAGCCAAGCGCCAGCTTGAGGCCGAGCGTGAGTGGGGCAGTGTCTGGGAGGTGGCTTTCACACCACATGTCTTCCCCCTGTCCCAGAGCCCCCGTGGCATTTTTGAAGCGTCGGTCTTGGATTCCTTCTATTACCCGGTTTTAATTAACCTCCTGAAGCCCCTTTGTGCGGGCTGCAGTGTCAGCTGTGAGGGCCAGGAATCGAAGGCGCCTCCCTCAATATTTTTTGGAAGGAGCCTCGTGAAGGGGCCTGATGAGCCGAGGCTGGGGGGCAGGGACTGCGAAGGAATGTTTCCTCTTTAATCCGGCGTTTAATCGCTGGAACCAAGGACAATGGAGGCTCCTCCGGCCTCCCAAGAGCCTGATTCCATTTGGCAAGCCCAGCCCTCTTTTGTGGGCCGCGCAAGGAGGCCCCACCTCGCCGGGCTCCACGCGAGATCCGCTTCACAAGTGTCGTTGAGATGAAACGGCCCGTACGTGGGGCCTGGCGACGGCCGGGCCCAGCCTCTGCGACCAGCGCTGGCCTGTCCTTCACAGCCTTTGTAACTCTGTGGACCCATAATTCCATGAAAGCTGTGCCTTAACGTCCAGGCACGTTTATAGTTGAGAGTTTTCGAAGGGAGTGCGGCCTAGTGGAACCCTTTTCTCTCTCTCTATCAGTTTTTCCTCCGAAAATCCTGATTCCTCTGAGGAGCTGAAGGGTGCCCCTGGCTCATAGAGATAGGAAGTTATAAACACAGCGTTACTAAAATCCAAGGACGTCTCTCAGTGACTTATATTTCTTCCTTCCCCTTCTAGTCCTTAATTAGAGTGCCTATCTAACTTTGTATGATAACCACAGCAACGATGCGAGTTTTGTACTCTGGGGGAGGGGGGGTTCAGCCAAGTATTTTTTATTATTGCTGTGTCTCTAGTTTTTTATTAGCGCGTTTCCAAATGTTGGACACTGACCATAAGGACGCCAGCGAACATGTTCAAACACAGAGTGTTCAACTTCTTTCTTTTTTTTTTTTAATTTTTTTTTTAACGTTTATTTATCTTTGAGACACAGAGAGACAGAGCATGAATGGGGGAGGGGCAGAGAGAGAGGGAGACACAGAATCGGAAGCAGGCTCCAGGCTCTGAGCCATCAGCCCCAGAGCCTGACGCGGGGCTCGAACTCACGGGCTGTGAGATCGTGACCTGAGCCGAAGTCGGACGCTTAGCCAACTGAGCCACCCAGGCGCCCCAAACGTTTATTTATTTTTGAGACAGAGAGAGACAGAGCATGAACAGGGGAGGGACAGAGAGAGAGGGAGACACAGAATCCGAAATGGGCTCCAGGCTCTGAGCTGTCAGCACAGAGCCCGACGCGGGGCTCGAACTCACGGACCGTGAGATCATGACCTGAGCCGAAGTCGGACGCTTAACCGACCAAGCCACCCAGGCGCCCCGCAAATTTTCATTTTCAAACACGTTGACTAGCGATGGAAGCTGCCCCCACGTCTGCTGTTTGCCTACAAGTGAAGTCTGCACCTTTTTCCTGAGTTCCCTCATGAAAAAGAATTCCTCCTGTGCGTGACTGCCCAGCCATCTGTCAGTAAGTGAGCTTTAATACGGCATGAAGTCCATTCTTAAAAGATTTAAGTTCCCCAAGGTAGGAAGAGACTATATCACGTAGAGAAATCAACTTGAGCTTTAAGATGTCACTCATGTCTAAAAATGTTTGCAAGGCTCTGCAGCCAGTGACCTCTCAAAACCAAGATCTAAGTTTCAGCTTCTTCCCGGACAGGGATCCCTGCGCAATGGTTTATCCAGGGCTGATGCCTGCCCCTGCATCGTTGGTCCTTTTCTGTGGGGTGCGTGTTAACCTTGTAATGAAGGCAAACGACTAACATAGGGTCTAACGTTGTACCTGTCAGAAGCTGAGACCTGGGGTCTCACACTTCAACGAATGGATTAAGTGTTTTTGAGAGCTCGTTAGAACGTGGTTCCTACTCCCAAAGGAAACAACAAGCCCAAACTTAGTGATGGGAAACCATCGTGGAACACTGAACACAGGAGATCAGGAATTGGGGAGGCCAGGCAGCCTGGAGCGAGCAGGAGAGTCTTCAGAGAGGAGGCACGCGTTGTCCCGCCTTCGATCAATGACGGCAGAGCAGATGTGAGAGCTGGTCAGGCTAAGCCTTTAGTGCCTGGCCTCTGTGCTCAGCTGCCCCTGTCCGTGAGGGACTTCAGTCCACAGGAGGTGGAGGTTGACAGAGACAGGACGTGGAAATAAACGCCAATCACAGAATAAAGACACAACTACGAGAAAGCCCTGATGACGGTGTTATGATTACAAGACGTGAGTGGTAGTGTAACAGTCTAATATTTGAGTATGGCGTTACAATGGTAACAGCCGAGTATTAGTGTTTTTCATAAGATTTGAGTATGGCGTTATGAGAAGTGGGCATCATTGCTATCACGAGCGACTTGAGTATGGTATTAATATTATCACATTTGAGCATTAGTATCTGAGTATAATATTTAAGGAGAGCATTATAATTATGACATTTGGGTTGCATCCTAGCTGTGTGACTTCACTGCAAGGTACTTGAACCTGTTTCTTCATTTGCTAGGAATTTGGCAAGGAATGGTACTTCCTCGCCTGCCAGGCTGATGTAAGAAAAATGTGCGTTGAAAGATATGTTTGCATATCTTATTTAATGCAGTCCCATTTGCAAAGCACGCCCACCGTCCCCTGTCTTGGTTGAACTTTAGGGACTCATTTTACGGATTAAAACACCGAGGCTCGGGGAAGTCCTGCGTCTTGCCCAAGGTCGTGGGAGCCATGGTAAACCCACCTGAAGCCTGTGCGTCTACGTAAAATGGTATTTTATTTTGTAGCTACGAAGTGTGTGCCAGGCATCGCGTTGGCCATGTTTCTTAGGTTATCTCAGGCAACCCTCCCGCCTCTCTAGGTAGGAACTCAGTACTGCCCAGCGCTGGTTTATAGAATGACACTGAGGTTCGGGGAGAGACAAACACCCAGGTAAGTTGATGGCAGAGCTCGGGTCCCTCTGACTCCAAAGCCTACGTTCATTTCACAACACAACCAGCCTCCGCGGGAGATGATGGGTCCACATCTTAGACGGGTGATGTTCACGGGCAGGGCCTGTGTGGGGAGAGTCTGTAGGCTGCTGGACCCACCCGAGGGAGGAGCTCTCTCGCTCTCGGCAGAAAGAGCGGGCTGGAGACCACAGAGGCCAACGGCATTCGGCTGTAGTTCAGTCGAAGCGACAGTTTGGTTCTGAAATGTGTGTTCCCAGCTATATGGCCCATCAGTGAAAAATAAGCCCAAATCCTGCCGCTAATCACTTCATTTGGGGCGGGGGGGGGGGGGGGGGCAAGAAAGATGAATCGTGACCCAAACGTGGTTGGCCATTTAAGCTAATCAGAGAAAACAGATTATTTGCTCCAGGTAACGAATCTATTTCTTTTTCTAAACCTTGAAACACACACACAAACGATGCACGACCATTTATTAGCTTTTGACAAACAGGTTTAATGCAAGTTTTTATTTCTTTGTCTTTTGCCTTCTGATTCCGGTGTACTTTGTAAAACTCTAACAAAGTAAGGTAACAATTAACCAAGTAAAAAGTGTTCAGGTAAAAATAAAAATATCCTCACTTCTTTAAATACATAAATTTTATTCTTCAGGTTTAGGGTTCTGCTTTTAAAAATGTACAGTTTATAGGGGCGTCTGGGTGACGCAGTCAGTTAAGCGTCCAACCTCGGTTCAGGTCGTGATCTCGCGGCTTGTGAGCTCGAGCCCCGCGTCGGGCTCTGTGCTGACAGCCTGGAGTCTGGAACCTGCTTCGGATTCTGTGTCTCCCTCTCTCTCTGCCCCTCCCTGACACATGCTCGCACACAAGCACGAGCTCTCTCTCTCTTTGTCAAAAATAAGCACTAAAAAAAAATTTTTTTTATTTAATTTTTAAAAATTCAAAAATAATGGGGTGCCTGGGTGGCTCGGTCATTTAAACGTCCAGCTTGAGCTCAGGTCATGATCTCTCGGTTCGTGGGTTCAAGCCCTGAGTCAGGCTCTGTGCTGACAGCCTGGAGCCTGGAACCTGCTTCGGATTCTGTGTCTTCCTCTCTGCCCTCCCCTGCTCGTGTTCTGTCTCTGTCTCTCTCGAAAATAAGATAAAACATTGAAGAAAAAAAAAGAAGGTATACTAAATTAATATGTTATCCCCAAGTTAATTTGAGCTATGTTTCTATTACCAGTTTTCATTTTCTTTACAATTTAGTGGCTTTTTAAAATAGTGCTATTTCTCCATGTCAATTATTACTTGAATCTTATGCAAAAAAATAAAATAAAATAAAACAAAATAAAATAAAGTACTGTTAAAACCAGAGATGGTTTTGAAATAAACTGAAACAAGAATTTGCTTCATGAATTGCTTCATTAATAGAGCAAGTTACAAGACACATTTTAATTTTAGTCTTAATCTGTGGGTGCTTGGCTTCTGTGGAACGTGGTAGATAACAAGTCGCAGAAGTAAATTTGCCCAGGGAAAATTACATTGTGGCACAACTTCAAAACAAATTTCCTGCATTTTCACTGCAGGCAGGAAAGGACATTCATGGATCACAGAGAATAGACCTGTGGCCTCTGGAACGTGCAATGGTGACCCTTTGTGGGATTTATTTAGTGCCCTAGCCAAGTCCACTTGAACAAGCGCAGGAGTATTTTCAATAATCGAAACGGCTGCTTCGTTGAGTTTCAGAAACCTTTCCACCATATTTCAACAGCTATCAAATTACACAGAAAACAATAGCAACATTTTGCAAAGAAGTGCGGTTTTGCACGAACACATGTGTTGAAAATGTCCCGTCGGTTTTCGCCGGCCGGGTTCAGTTCGCAGTGGGGGAGTCTGGCGGATGGCCAAGGCTCTGAAGGAAAACGAGGAAGCTCGTAGGATCTACGTTTGTTTGCTACCTGTAACTGTACTGACTGCATTGGAGCACGGTGCTGGTGACAAAAATAAAATACAGGAGAGCTGTGCAATCTCCTGGGGAGAATTCAGAGCCTGGGGAAGGGCCACGTCTCTCTGCGGTCCCGTCTCTGCCAAGTTCATTAGGACACCGTGGCTCGGGGCCCCTTCCACCCGTCTGCCAAGGAGTGATGTGCCTGTGCCCACCTTTCCCAGTTCAGCTCCCGAATGGGGAAGAGAGGGGGCGGAAGTCCACGGGTGACGGGCACACCGGGTGAGCACCTAGGTTCACGCCAGCCTCGGGCCCCGGCGGGAAATGCACCTGCTTGTCTTGAATGCCTGTGGCCTCCTCCTTTCTCATCCGGGGTACCCTTTCTTCTTCCCAGCTCGGTACCTGTTGGGGGAGCGCCAGGCCCCAGGCCGCCTCTCCTGGTGGAGGGAGCCCCTCTGTGTAGCGAGCTAACCAGGAATACTCTTCCCACGGGCTTGGTGACCTCCCATTCTGAAGAAACAGTAAAATACGAGATGGCCGCACGCAAGTTGTAATAGAACAGGCCTAGCCCGTGTGGACAGAATGGAGAGAGTGGGTTAAATGACCTCTCAGCGCCTCTCAGCTCTCCAGTTCTGTGGTTCTGACAAGCAAGAGTTTAACAGGGTAAAGATTGCTTTTTTTTTTTTTAATTTTTTTAAAAATTTTATTTATTCTTGATAGACAGAGAGCGATGGAGCACAAGTGGGGGAGGGGCAGCGAGAGAGGGAGACACAGCATCCGAAGCAGGCTCCAGGCTCCGAGCTGTCAGCACAGAGCCCGACGCGGGGCTCGAACTCACAAACTGCGAGATCACGACCTGAGCCGAAGTCAGATGCTTAACCAACTGAGCCACCGGGGCGCTCCAAGATTGTTTTTAAATAAAGAACCCCCATCTGGCTTCCTGCCCCCTGGCACCAGCCACACTCCAGTCTCTCAGCTAGAAAATGCCTGCCCTTTTTCCTCTCCAGCACTTACGCCCTTTGTCTCCGAGTGTTATTTCCTTCTTCAAACTGTTTCTCCAGTCTTTAGCTTCTCCGTCCAGTTATCATTCTTTCCACATGCGTTCTGTCTCCTCCCCCACCTCCTCTGGTCCTCTCTTAGGACCATTAACATGAGACCAGCTTACCCTGCCTAAAAAGTCCTGGCATCCCACCATTTCTCTGGCCCCCAGCCGCATCCCTCCCCGCTGCGCCGCCCCCCCCCTCCACCCCCACCCCTGCTCGCCTGTCCAGGGTGAGCACTCCCCAAATCCAATCAATCCTTCCTCCGGTTCTGAGCTCGCCACACCCTGCTCGCTCCGCCAGCCGGTTCACTGGCACAATTTCTCTTCCTGGCAAATCCTTCTTGTTCCCCACACCTTCCCAAAGGTTTCCATCTTAGTTGTGTCCCCCTGAATATCATAGGTTGAAGTCTTAGCCCCCAGAACCTCAAAGTGTGGCTGTCTTTGGAGAGAGTGTCTTTAAAGGGTTCATTAAGTTCAAGTGAAGTCATTAGCGTGGGTCCAAATCCAGTAGGACTCTGTGTCCCTCTAAGAGGAGATTAGGACACAGACACACACAGAAGACCACGTGAGGACACAGGGAGAAGGCGGCCACCTACAGGCCATGGAGAGAGGCCTCAGAAGACATCCATTCTGCCGACACCTTGATCTTGGATTTCTAGCCTCCAGAAGAGTGAGAAAATACTTTCTGTGAAGCCCCCTAAGTCACCAGTGTTGTCTGTCCATGGGGGGCTCAGCTCAAGTCCTCCATTTTCTGACTGCTCTTGTCCGTCCCGTCCCCGCTTCCTCTGGATGTCATGACGGGGCCCTGCAAGCCGAGCAGGCAGAGAAGTGAGGGTGTGACAGTGATGAGAAGCCGTGACAAATCGGCAGCAGGGAGAGACCCTGGGTCCAGGCTGGGTCACGAGTCATGGGCGTCGAGCGTTCCGAAGATAGGTGGCAGGTGGAGATCGGGCTGAGCAAGGGACTGCAGTTACTGGAAATGACCGGGCGTCATGCCCGGCGGTGTGCTCATCAACCAGCACTTATCGAATTGCATTTATGCTCAGTCCCCTCAGAGGTAGCTGTTAACAATTCTCTAATGGTTCCACTTGTCCGGGCACCTCCAAGTTACCACACTCCCTACCCAGTACACAGAAGCTTCCAGCCGGGCAAGGGAGAGGAGATTTGTCAAAGGGCTCATCTATTCAGGGCTACCAGTTGAAGACGGGGGCTGAAAAAGAGAAGTTTAGGGGGCACGAGAGGCTAATTTATATCCCAGTGATAGACATTTGGGAATACAGCAGAGAAGAAAAACAATGCCCTCCGCAAGCTTACCGAGTCATGGGGGGTTGGAAACGCTCCAGAGGCTCCCGGTAACAACACATCTATTTCCACAGAAAAGTAGAGAGAATCCACGGGCCATCCCCAGGCTAGCTTGCAAAAGTCTACTTTAAAGTTAGAAATGGACCAAATAAACGTACATCTTTCCTACAGCATAACTTGGCGCAGTCATCACAAACAAAAACAAGCAAACAAAACACCAAAACCCTGAGGTACCCTTGATGATAAGAAATCGACTTCAGGAAAGTTAAGAAAGGAACCCGGTTTATTAACAGGATGCATAGTATGTTTCCCTTATGTAAAAGTATGTTTCCCTTATGTAAATGCACATATGCATATATGCAAATGTATATGCAAATGCATATGCATACTATGTTTCCCTTGTGTATATGCAAATGTATATGCATAGTATGTTTCCCTTATGTAAAAACACACACACACACACACACACACACACACGCCCACATGTGCTCTTGTATATTAGAATAATTCTGGAAAGTTACACAAGAAACAGGAAGCATTAGCTGACTCTGAGTACATGTATATACACGTACACGTTCACGTACAGGGGACCTGAAAGACTGGGGGAAGAAGAGAACTTACTTTTATCGTATTTCCTTTTTTACTATTTGCATTTGTATCACATGTATTACTTTTTCAATACTAAAGCCAATGGTTCAAGTTTGCTGGGGAACAGGAGGATCACACAGTCTCAAAGCATCACCCCACAGATTACTTTTTAATTGCAGAAGAAAATTTAACCTGATGTCTGGGTGAGGGAGAATGTGTTCAAGCATAGAAGCAAAAAGAGACACTCACCCCTACTCCATACACACATAAGACAGGTGTGGCTCACACAAATTCAGATTTTCTTTTCCATAAGAAAATTCCCCCTCAGGGGCGCCTGGGTGGCTCAGTTGGTTAAGCATCTGACGTTTGATTTTGGCTCCCCGTTTGTGAGTTCGAGCCCACCTCAGGCTCCATGCTGACAGTAGGGAGCCTGCTTGGGATTCTCCCTCTCTCCCTCCCTCCCTCTCTCTCTCTCTCTCTCTCTGCCCCTCTCCTGTGTGCACGCACACACACACTCACTCTCTCTCAAAATAAATAAATTAAGCTTTAAAAAATTCTACTCTAAGTCCAACAAAAGATAAATTACAAATTATGAAAGATAACTACTATGAACATGAGAGTGAGTCAGTATATGTATTATATAAAAGCCTAACACAAGTTGCCTTTTTAAAAAATAAGACAATAGGAAATGGACGAAGGAAAAAGATATTTCACAGGGCGGATGGACGGTAATAGGAACAATACAAAAAGAAGTCTTACCCCATCGTCCATCAAAGTAATGCCAAGTGAAATGAGATTGTATGTTTTACTTTCCAAAGTAGCCAAAAGTTGAAAATTAGGGGATACTTAAAGTGACAGGCACTCTAACCGAGGCTGGTGGAAACATAAATCAGTTTAAACCCTCAAAAGAGAATCTGGCCAATGTACATCAAGAATTTAAAAATAGTTGGGGCACCTGGGTGGCGCAGTCGGTTAAGCGTCCGACTTCAGCCAGGTCACGATCTCGCGGTCCGGGAGTTCGAGCCCCACGTTGGGCTCTGGGCTGATGGCTCAGAGCCTGGAGCCTGTTTCCGATTCTGTGTCTCCCTCTCTCTCTGCCCCTCCCCCGTTCATGCTCTGTCTCTCTCTGTCCCAAAAATAAATAAACGTTGAAAAAAAATTTTTTTTAATAAAAAAATTTAAAAAAAAAGAATTTAAAAATAGTTCATACACGTCGACTCAGTAATTCCATTTCTATGACACTGATCTAGAGAAATATGCCACATGCAGATAAAATTTATATCCAGGATATTTATCACATCATATTTATAAGAGCAAAAAATCAGAAGGCATTTGAATATCGAGTAACAGGGAAATAGTTATTTGCAATACATCTGTACAATAATGTATTTTGCAGCCAATAAAATCAGGATTTTTTTATTAGATTGTAAGTCAAAAAGCAGCAAAAAAACCATTCAGTATGATCCCCATTTGGACTTTTTTTTTTAATGTTTATTTATTTTGACAGAGAAAGAGAGACAGAGCATGAGCGGAGGAGGGGCAGAGAGAGAGGGAGACACAGAATCGGAAACAGGCTCCAGGCTCTGAGCTGTCAGCACAGAGCCCGACGCGGGGCTCAAACCCACAGACCGCGAGATCATGACCTGAGCCGAAGTCGGACGCTCAACTTACTGAGCCACCCAGAAGCCCCAAGGACTTTTTTTTTTAAATAAGCATTAAAAATGTGAACATTATGGCTTGCTCAGTCAGTAGAGTATGCAACTCTTGATCTCGGGGTTCTAAGTTTGAGCCTCACTTTGGGTATAGATTACTTAAAAAAATAAAAATCTTTAAAAACAAATGTGAAAGGTTAGCAATGATTATCTCTGTGTAGCGGGATGACATGTGATTTGTATGCTATTTATACCTCTGAATTTTTCAAACTTTTAATATTCATTTTGTAATACGAGAAAGGTTTACATAATAATGGTAATAACAACATTAGACCTACTATTTATTGGGCATTTCCTATGCGCCTGTCCCTATGGCAAGCACGTGACCTGTGTTACCTCCTTTATGGATAATCTTGTGTCTTAGGGATTCTTCTTACCTCCCCTTTGCAGAGAAAGAAACTGAGGGTGCCCGGTTGGCTCAGTCTATTAAGCATCCGACTTCGGCTCAGGTCATGATCCCGTGGTTCATGAGTTTGAGCCCCACATCGGGCTCTGTACTGACAGCTTGAAGCCTGGAGCCTGCTTCGGATTCTGTGTCTCCCTCTCTCTCTGCCCCTCCCCCGCTCACTCTCTCTCTCTCTCTCTCTCTCTCTCTCAAAAGGAAATAAACACATTTTTAAAACTTAAAAGAAAAAAAAGAAATCAAATGAGGCACCCCCTCTCTAGAGTTCACGGGTTTAAAGAATTTTTACTGATGAAAGGAGATGCTTCTGATAATTAAAAAGGATGACAATTTTTTTATAATACACAGAGAAAAATATCGGTCACAGTGATTATCTCTGAAGATGGACTTGAGGAAGATGACAATATTTTTCTTTGTATTTATATTGTTGGTAACAACCATAGATTACCCTAATAACATCCTGATGGAGGGAAATGATAAAATATGAAGCAATATTAAGGGTTAATTTGGAAAACGAACCGCCATGTAAAATGTTAATTAGAAAACGTATTTGGAGTTCCAAAAATTTTTAAATATAGCCCCTTTATAGATGGGGGGTTGACTGCATTACTTCTGATCCCACGTGTTGATGCAGTAAAATAATAGTACTTCTTCACCACCTACCAAGTACCTCTTTGTACCTACCAAAGTGCTAGCACAATGTTTGGAACGTGGGATTATCTCCATAAATACCCATTGATAAAAGTGGTAATGCTATGGGGCGCCTGGGTGGCTCAGTCGGTTAAGCGTCTGACTTCAGCTTAGGTCATGATCTCACAGTCTGAGTTCGAGCCCCACGCCAGGCTCTGTGCTGACAGCTCAGAGCCTGGAGCCTGCTTCGGATGCTGTGTCTGCCCCTCCCCTGCTCATGCTCTCTCTCTGTCTCAAAATAAATAAAAACATTAAAAAAAAATTTTTTTTAAGTGGCAATGCTACCAGAAATGTGCTAGAAGAAAGTTTTTTGAATTAGAAGGCACAGTGACATGATAAAGTGAGCATATTTTATGGTGAGCGGACCCCTAGCTGAGTCCTTCTAAGACCCAATGCCTATTATTAAGATTCTGGCCAACACAATCGAGTGAAGAAAGCCCAGGAATGCAGTACATCCAAGAGAAAGAAGGCAAGCTCCATTCTCAAATCCAAAGTTAGGTCCAAAGGTACTTGCTCAGAAAAGCACCTGGTTCCCCATTGTGTTTTCACTGTGATGTTTGCTGTCATCGAATCTCCCTTTCTTCTCTTCCCTCCGTCGCTGTCTTCCCTTCCTTGCTTCTAACTTAGCCTCTGGAGACCAGGGTAGCACTCCTGTCTCTGGCCCCAAACAAGCTTGTACCACTTCTAATTTGTCTCCTGGAGTCAGGAACGCTACCGGGAGCCCTCGGGCACCCCCTAGGGGAGTCGGCCAGCCTCTCAGAGAGCCAGTAAATGTGGTTTGGTTTGCAGAGAAACATTGCCATCTAGTGCAAGAAAAAGCAATATTCCCATCTCTTTTCTGGAGCTAAGAGGGTGACTAGGAATTGAACGTTTATAACCCCATCTCGCTTTTAAGCTGAATCACGCTTAAACTTTCCTAGAAAAAGTTCTGATCGTCTTGTTTCCACGTTGAATGTTGTACTTCAGTGAACCGAAGGAAGTGTTATTGACAACTACTTTCCTGTGGAAATGACCAGAAATCTGAGCTAGAGAGGAAATGAAATGAGGAGAGAAGAAAGGTGTCTTCACTTCATGATCAGTTTGCTCTCTCCCCCATCTTGACTGGTACTTTTTCCTCGTCTATGTACATACTACGATCTGTCGAAACTTCACTTAGCCTGGCCCCATGGGCTCAGAATACATAGGTGCTCATATTAGCCAACCTTCCTGGTATTCTGGATTAGTGATCTCATTTTGGAAATATGCTATCAAGAAATTATTGTCAAAATAGACGTGAGTCGATGACCCCAAATCCAGAGGAAAGGCTTAAGATTTATGACAATCACATTGGGGTGACAAGCATCATCAGCTGTGTCCCATAGGCCTTGGCAAAGCAAGCCTTAGAAAATTTTGAGTAAAAATAAAGGGAGGTGTGGGCTGAAGAGGGAGGACCACGTGAGGGAAGGAGCCCAGATCACTATGTCACCCTGGAGCAGGGTCACCCCCTTCCGGGAACACTTGGATTGAACAGGGACAGGCTCGCTCCACAGAAAACCCATGAAATTGAAAGAGTCTGTCAATTCCAGTTGCTTTCTCGTGAGTTATTAGGATTGGAATCTTGGTCTCTTAGTTAATACCGTTGGGGACACCTTTCAGTCCTGGGTCCCTGCCTGCCCCCAGTGACTACGCACAAGGAGAGAAGGAGACTCGGAGGAGGACGATCCTGACACCTTTGTGGATGGCACCGCAAGTTCCTAAAGCAGAAGGAAAATTTAAACCAGGAGAATGAGCCTCATCCAGGGAGAGCCCCCACCCCCACCCCTATTCTGCCCTGACTTGTTCTTGTGCACAGAGAGGGACATGGCCTGGCCCTGCTTTGATGTTCAAGGTTTGCTCTAGGGCAAGGTGGGTCTATAGTGACCGAGCTTCAGGCTGGGATCAGCCCTTCCCACTCCCGCAGTGCCTGTGGAAGTGAGATCACCATCTACTTCAGAGCCAAGTTAAGAGAGAACCGTTTTCTAGAACCTGGCTGGCCTCCCCTCCCCCAGCCCAACTGATCTGCCCCGGTGGCCGGGCACCTGTTTACCTTACGGATGGAACTCCCCGCAGCGTTCTGAGCGGTCAGCTGTGGCCCGTGGGACGCTGGCACTCAGAGGCAGAGCCGTGGAGCCCTACGCAGCCCTGGAGGGCCGGATGCCCACCACCGGATCCACTTTCCAGGTAATCCTGGAGCAGCCGTGGGTGCGCTGCTGGGGATTTCTGGGAGCTTGAGACACCCCGTGTTTCCCCGGGCGATCCCGGTACGAACTGCGGTGCCGGCTTTGATCGCGGAGACGACACATGACAGGAAGCGTGAAGGCACTAGGCCAAAGGTGTCCTGCCCACGGTGGAGTCTGTGGAGAAGGCAGGGAGAACACTGGACCCATGACACAGGCCGATGACGCGCTCAGGCTGCCCGGGGTGGAGGCCTGTCCCCCCACGTTACAAATCTGGTGCTTGTCGGTAACGGATACGAACCTGAGCAGGTCGTCCCTTCGGGACACTGTCAACTTCCTGAAACAGGCACAGAAGAGCCAGCCTCCTCAACGTTTCCGAGTCACGGGGGGGAGCCCCATCCTAAGAGCATCGGAGAAGGGTGGAGGGCAAGTTAGGAAGAAAACAACTGACGATCTTCCTGATAACACTCATTTTCCACAAAGCCCAGAGCTGCTCGACCAGGACATTTCAAGATGGAAGCAGAGAGGACAAGAGGCGGGGGGAAGAAAGCCTGGAGCAGGTCAGCCCTTTGCCTCCTCTCCTCCGAGATTACCCGAGAAATGGCGGGAACTGGGAGGAGGCTGAAGAGAGGAGGGAGCAGGAAGGGGCGATCACCCCGTCCATCCGTCCATCCGTCCCAAGTGACCTGAAGGCTGTCGCTGGTGATTTTGGCCTCAACGCGCCCCTTCAGAGTTCCGACCAGGAACATCAAGAAGTCGCCAGACAAGTGTGGGAAGAAAAGCAAACGAACGAAGAGCTTACAAGGTAAATAACGAGTCTCCAAACGGAGGAGGCATCTTTGCGGCGTGAAAACTCACAGCTCGAAAGGGAGATTCAGCGGCTGAAGCGAAAGCTTCAAGTTTTGCACGAACTATATCAAGAACACATCCTGCCGCCTCCGAGAACGCTGTTTGGGGAGGAGACGCACGGCTTGGCAATCGAGAAGAAACTGTCCAGCCTGCGCAGAATGGGCGCGCCTCGTGGCAGATTCGCGGCCTCTGCGAGAAGATGGCCAAAGACGTCTGCAAAGAGTTGGAGAGAAACATCTGCTGCCGCGTCCAGGGCATCCTCTTCCGTGAGAAGAGAGCTCGGGAAGGCGGGGTGGCACTGTGCTGACCAAGAGAAAGCTGGAGGAGCTAAGGAAATACGGTGATTGCAACAGGCACCTGCTGGCCAACATCAGGTCCCACTGCCAGCCTTTCCCAAGTGGCCCTTCTGTTTCTGCTGCTCCCTCTGCCGCCCATAGAGCCCGAAAGTGTCAGGGGGCCCCCTGGGTCGACGGCCCCCCCAGGAACGAGGAAGATCACACCGTGAGGACTCGGGGATCCAAGGTCTCCTGCAGGTTTGACTCAGCTCACAGCACAGGGGGCTTCGAGAATTAGATCATATAATGATTGCATTTTGACTTAAATGAAAGGGCCACTATTACTGTAACCATCACTGAAATCTGGCCTGGATGCAGACAGTTGCAGTAAAAAAGGCCATTTCTGTACGGCATGAGAATTTTTGTGTGCCATTTTTAAACGTGTATTAAAGCAGGTATTAAAAGTCTGTAGAAGTAACTTAATATTTACCTGGATAAATTTTGACTATTTTTTAAAAAACATTTAAAAAAAGACCCTAAACAACACCCCATGCAAACTTCATCATATTTTTAGTAGATTAGCCTGAAATTCATAGATGAGTTTAGGAAAGTTTAAATTTTGCAACCAATTTTTAGATTTTGTGGGGCTTTTTTTTAAACTTTTTTGTTTGTGTTTTTTTTAATTTTTTTAAACTTTTGTTTGCTGTTTAGATGTTTCTAAATAGTACGCAGTTAGAAGTTTTCCCTTGATGGCAAACACACACACACACACACACACACACACACACACACGATAGCAGTACGAGGCTCTCTTACTTGGTATGTCGGTAACACGGGATGGTAACACTTTCTTCACTTCCTTCCACTCAAATGGCCCCATTCCTGAATGTAGACACGCCTCAGAGATACTGTGGGTTCAGTTCCAGACCACCACAGCAAGGTTAATGTCACAATAAAGTGAGTCAAATGAGTATCTTGGTTTCTCAGTGCCTGTAAAAGCTATGTTTACACTGTACTGGCATCTACCAAGTACAATAGCATCATGTCTCAAAAAGTAGTGTACGTACTTTCATTTAAAACTACTTCATTGGCAAAAGATGCTAACCATCATCTGAGCTTTCAGCGAATCATAATCTTTTTGCTGGAGGTCTTTCCCTGATATTGATGGCTGCCGGCTGATCAGGGTGGTGGTCGCAACAATTTCTTCCCACAAGAGCACAGGGAGGTTTGCCATGTCCATTGACTCCTCCTTTCACGGACAATTTAATTACTCTGTAGCATGTGACGCTGTTTGAAAAAGCATTCTAGCCACAGAGCTTCTTCCAAAATTGGAGTCGGTTTTTTTTCCAACCCTGCCACTGCTTCATCAACTGAGTTTATGTCGTCCTTGGAACCTTTTGTTGTCATCTCGACGGTCTTCACAGCATCCTCACCAGGCGCGGATCCCATCTCAAGAAACCACTTCCCAGCTCATCCGTAAGAAGTGATGCCACATACGGTCAAGTATTGTCCTGAGATGGCAGCCTCAACGCAGAGCCCCCTGTGGGACTTGAAGCCACGAACTGTGAGATCATGACCTGAGCCAAAACCAAGAGTCAGATGCTCAACCGACTGACCCACCAGGGTGCCCCCAAATCATGGAGATCACCACAACAAATCGCCAAATGCATTGAGAATTACCAAAATGTGACACAGAGACGTGAAGCGAGCGAATGCTGCTGGGGACATGGCCCCAATAGACTCACTGAACGCAGGGTCGCCACAAACATCCAATTTGTGAAAAATGCAATATGTGCAAAGCACAGTAAAGTAAAGCACAAACACGTGAGGTATGCCTATAAAAATGGATACCTGGAGAAAGAAGAACAAGGCTAGAGACACCACGCTCCCTGACTTCAAACTACATTACAAAGCTGTAGTCATCAAAATAAAATGAAAAGTCAAGGTACTGGATGGGAGAAGATATTTGTAAATTATGTACCTGATAAGAAGTTAATATTCAGAACATATGAAGAACTAACACAACTCGGTAGCTAAAAACAAAAACAATCCAATTTTAAAATGGGCAGTAGGGGCACTTGGGTGACTCAGTCAGTTGAGCATCCAAGTCTTGATTTCAGCTCAGGTCGTGATCCCAGGGTTGTGGGATCGAGCCCACATGATGGTTCCATAATGAGTGTGAAGCCTGGTAAAGATTCTCTCTCTCTCCCTTTCCCTTGCTCACCCCCCCCCCTCAAATAAAATTTTAAAAAATTTATAAATGGACAGAAGATCTAATTCGGTATTTTTCCAAAAAAGACACACGAATGGCCAACAGTTACACGAAAAGGTGCTTAACAGCACTGATCATCAGAGAAATGCAAATGAAAATCACAATGAGATATCTCCTCATACGACTATAATGACTGTTATCAAAGAGACACGAAATAGTAAACGTTGACAAAGATGTGGATAAAAAGGAACCCTTGTGTGTTGTCGGTGGGAATGTCAATTGGTGCAGCCACTAGGGCAATACTATAGACTTTGCTAAACAAATGAAAAATAGAACTACCATACGATCCAGAAATTCCACTTCTAGGTATTTATCCAAAGAAAATGAAACGCTAACACAAAAAGAAGTATGAACCCCCATGTTTATTGCAGCATTATTTAAAACAGTCAAGATACGAAATAACCTAAGTATCCACCAATGGATGAATGGATAAAAAAAGTTGTGATATATACGTACAATGGAATATTATTCAGCCATAGGAAAGAATAAAATGTTGCGAATTGCAATGACATGGATGGACCCTGAAGGCATTATACTAAGTGAAATAAATCAGAGAAAGACAAGTATCATTTGATCTCCCACTTAAACATAGGATCCAAAAAAGCAAACACAAAACTGAGCTCATTGAATAAATTGGTAGTTGACTGAGGTGGGAGTGGGAAAAGGGATCAAAAGGCACAAATTTTCAGTTATAAAATAAATAAGCCATGGGGATGTAATGTGCAGCATGGTGACTATAGTTAATAATACAGTTCTGCACATTTTAAACTTTATAAGAAAGTAGAGCTTTTTTTAAGTTTATTTTTATTTTTTTATTTTTTAACATTTATTTATTTTTGAGAGAGAGAGAGAGAGAGACAGAGCATGATCAGAGGAGGGGCAGAGAGAGAGGGAGATACAGAATCTGAAGCAGGCTCCAGGCTCTGAGCGGTCAGCACAGAGCCTGATGCGGGGCTCGAACTCACGAACCCTCGAACCATGAGATCACGACCTGAGCCGAAGTCGGATATTTAACCGACTGAGCCACCCAGGCGCCCCTTAAGTTTCTTCATTTTTGAGAAAGACAGACAGGATGAATGGGGGAAGAGCAGAGAGAGAGAGAGAGAGAGAGAGAGAGAGAGAGAGAATACCAAGCAGGCTCCAAGCTATCAGCACAGAGCCTGATGCGGGGCTCGAACTCATTAAACCGTGAGATCATGACCTGAACCCAAACCAACAGTCTGTCGCTTAACGTACTGAGCCACCCAGGCACCCCATGTAAGAAAGTAAATCTTCAAAGTTCTTATCATAAGAAAAAAATTTTGTTTGCATGTTAATGCGTATTAACTACACGTACTGTGGAGATCATTTTGTAATATATACAAATACTGAATCGTTGTGCACCTGAAACCAATATAATGTCGTAGGTCAATTATACATCAATTTTAAAAAACGGATACCTATATCATATGGTGCTCAAAAGTAATTATAGATATATTAAAAACTCAAATGTGAAAAGCAAAACTTTAAAATGTTCAGAAGAAAATATTAAAAAAATCCTTATAACTTCAGATGAGGAAGGCCTCTGGGACCAGGCTGCCTGGGATCCAATCTGAGCTCCAGGACTCACAAGCTATAAAGAACCTGGGCAAGTTGCTCCCTGTTCTCCAGTTTCCACACGTGAAAAGTCAGCATAATAAAGAATTTTATGGAATCTCTTCCAGAACTCTCCCCCATTTTGTTTGTAGGTCATGGCAGCAAAGAAGGAATCCAAATGAATCCAGTGGACAAGATGGAGAACTTTTACCACATTTGGTTGTAATCCCATGTGTCTCAACTTCTCCCCCGAAAGTCACAAAAGTTAAAAACTGATCTAAAGAATGCTCTGTGGTGCACATCAGTCAGGCTGATCCTGACTTCAAAAGGCAGCAGCAGGAAAGAGGGCTGTAACCTTAGCGGTGACCATCTTGCCAAATATAGTCGATACATTTTAAATCACATGAAGTTCAGTTCAAAACAAGCATGCTTCTAACCTAAGTGTGTTCTCATAGATCCTCACTGATGCTGATATTCTTGGCTTGGGAGGCACCGGGAGTTTTCTAAAGAAGGCAGGACCCTGAACAGAGTTGAGGAGGCAGGTGGCCATAAGATTATATGAGCCAAGCTGCCACAGAGATTTAACTACTTTTGAGCATCCTAAATGAAAGAGAAAGGAGAGGAGGACAGGTGTAGGAAGTTTAGATCATCTGTATCCAAACAGGCAGGGGTTTTTTTAGAGACTCATAATAGAAACTACCTCACAGGGTTGTTGGGGGGATTACATGAGTAATATGTATAAAGTGTTTAAAACCACCTGACACTTAAGTGCTTTACGGGTTTTTGTTGTTATTGGTTGTTGCTGTAGAGGAACGACACCTGGTTACAAGAGATAGGCACTCTTAATTTGGCAAATCTAAGCCTGACAAAAGCCAGGGGGCACCTGGGTGGCTTAGTCAGTTAAGCGTCCAACTCCGGGCTTTAGTTCAGGTCATGATCTCACAGTTCATGGGTTCAAGCCCCGCGTCGGGCTCTGGACTGACAGCTCAGAGCCTGGAGCCTGTTGCCGATTCTCTGTCTCTCTGCCCCTCCCCCACTCAACCTCTCCCTCTCTCTCTCCCTCTCTCTGAAAAATAAATAAACATTAAAAAATTAAAATAAATAAATAAATAGATAAGCTTAAAAAACTCAGAAATGTTAGTCATTAAGGGAAGAAAGGATGTTGAATCCTGGAGGGTAGCAAAGAAGGAAAACAGCAACAGAAAAACACACTAAAGAAAGGACAAGAGTTCGCAGTCTGCTCATCAAAAACCAAACAAGGGTCAATGAATCGAATTGCTTGATCAATCACTTCATTCGATCATTTCATCTGGGTCCCGCTGCCAAACTGCCCCCCCCCACCAAGCATCAGCTGTGCAAGGTGTGTTTCTGCCTTCTTTCCCCCTGCTACACTTCCATTTCCATTTACACGACATTTACATCCTGAAATGTGCATACCCCATGGGTGTCCAGTAAAAATCAGTTGGTCAAGGAACAAAATCTGCAACCTTGATGCTGCAAATATGACTCAGGTGACGTGTTCTTCCTCTATTGCAGGCACAGATGCCACAGAAATCAGAAACAGTGAAACCAAGTCTTCTCGGAGGTCCGGCAGACTTTGCCAGACTTTCTTTCATGCTGTTCTTTTGCTGTTATACCCCCCTTCTCATTAGAAAATGTATTCTTGTCAGGGCACCTGGGTGGCTCAGTCGGTTAAACGTCCGACTCTTGATTTCGGCTCAGGTCAGGATCTCACACTTTGTGGGATCGAGCCCCATGTCAGGCTCTGTGCTGACTGCGTGAAGCCTGCTTGGGATTCCCCCCCCCCCCGCCCCTCCTTTGGCTCGTGCACTCTCTCTCTCTCTCTCTCTCTCTCAAAATAAATAAAAATAAACAAAAAAAGAAAATGTGTTACTGTCATTCTAACTGTATCAGCCAGTTTAACACATTTGCAGCATTTCCTGCTTTTGCAAGGTGGTATTTAAAGCACCAAACTAAAAAAAAAAAAATCCTGTGAACCCTGACCCTGAATTTCATTTCTGACTAACCAACTAGCAACGTTGCCTTGTCATCTAAAGTTAGTCGGGTTCCAGGAGTTTGTAACAACGTTATTTTGGACAAGTCACACAGGTGGGGGTTTAATGATTTGAGCTTGGTATTTCCTCCCCAATAAACTTTAAGGATTTATAACAGACAGCCAAATCACAGATTCGAAGGCTACAAATTAGGGGCAGGGGAGCGGTCAGTGAGAATTAGGACAAGGTTGAATAAGGACTGCAGGTGGCCCTTCTTGCCACCCTCTGTCTAGTTGAGCTCCCCTCTTACCAAGATGAGATGCTGGGTTTGTTTTTTTCTGGTTTCACCTATCAATGTCTGGCTTGGAAATAAATTAATCTCCTCTTGCTTCATGGGCAGTGCCTCTAACAGACATCAATTTTTTGTTAATGGTTTGCAACTTCTAGGGAGAAAGGGAGTGTGGACAACCCCTCTAAAATAACAGTCTTTCAAGGTGTCGGTCAAGTATTGGGACGGGCAGGTTGGAGGTCTGAGTCTGGAAGAATCAAGTGCTACCAGTAGGTGGAGCACTTGGCCAGAAATTCATGGCGGCTATTGGGGGATGTGGAAGATGGAGAAGGCTGCCAGCTTAGCGGTCCAAGCAGGTCAGGGCATGTCATGGCCCAGATAGTTCAGCGAATATCAGGAAGCGGGTATTTAACTAGATGAAACACAAGACTAACAGAGTGAAGAATGGTGCCACTAAGCTAGGGGCAACCCTTGCCGGTGAGTTCTACAGGTACCCTCTCTTGGACGATGGACCCAATCTTTACCGTACGCCCTCATAGTCCTCTGAGCCAGGGCCTTCTCCATCTGGCTGGTGGACACCCCAGAGCACACCATAGTGTGGAACTGTGGATGCCAGCCACCTGCACTTCGGCAGGCAGCCAGGAGAACCCATGGGCTTGGTGAGGACTCAGGAAGTAAGGCCAGTGAGTCCTCTTTTCTTTTTTTTTTTTTTAAGTGTTTATTTTTGAGAGAGAGAGACAGAGTGAGAGTGGAGGAGGGACAGGAGAGTGGGAGACAGAATCCGAAGCAGGTTCCAGGCTCTGAGCTGTTCGCACAGAGCCCGATGTGGGGCTCGAACCCACAGACCACGAGATCATGACCTGAGCCGAAGCCGGACGCTTAACAGACTGCACCCCAAGGCCATTGAGTCCTCTAATCACTGGTTTCCCATCTGGTTACATAAAGCTACACATTCCCTTACACTGGTTGTTTACGTACCTTGGTGGTTCATCTCCCAGATATCCTAAGAAGCCCCCTCCCTCTCGGACAAGTGTTTTGCAAGCTGGGCTCTTTGCCCAAAGTTAACTAATAGCTGTCCATTTCCTTCTCCCTTCTTCCCCTGCCCCACATTAGTTGTATCCCACCCCACCAGGTTCATATATCAGTCTCCTAAGACTTTGAGTAGCATAAGCCTGTTCCTCAGAACATGATCAGGTCCAAGTTCACTGAAAAAAAAAATAACTTTCTGGTTCCTCACAGTTAGATTAGACCCTGAACGATGATGATCTTCCAACCGACCAGTCACCCACTCCCGTGCATCTCTAAAACATGGGTGCCCTTCCATTTTGTATATTCCAATTCTGAGTCTGCTTCCAGTAAGAAGAGGTGATATTGGCTTGAATGAATGAGCCTCTGTACTTGGCCCTGACAAAGATTGAACTGTTGGGCTTGGAGGCTGCTCACTGTCCATTTATGGACATGCTGTTACATTGTTTTGAAGAAAGGAAAATTCCAAGGTAAGCTGGAACGTGAATATACCCAGAGTTTTAAAATATGACAA